>NC_073703.1:23706057-24956057 GCF_023634085.1 Falco cherrug
TGCTTTGCAGGCACAGTGGAAGACTCTGAATTTCAATCCAGTTACACTCATTGCATACTGATATGGGAGGCAAACTAGGCTGCCTGATAAACAGATTTTAGTTTTGTTTTGTTTGTAATTCTTCAGCTCCTTTTAGCTGAAAAAGACCTTTTTTCTGATTTTGTTTTCATGCCATACTGCAGCAAGGTAGATTCTGGCTGGCAGATGGCACAGAAAACACTTGTTTAATCTAGGTTTTGTAATAAAACTTTTCTTAGCAGCCACAGTTCAATAATGTACAAAGTTCACCGTGTTGCTCAGTAAGAGTTTGAGGATTGGAGTCTGAGACAAGGTGAGGGCTGGGGGGCACAGTTCTGCATGGGGATCACTCAGTGTTGCTCAGGGTGTCGAGGTTAAAAAAGATGTTGACAATATGCATGTAGATCCCAGCAGCTCTTCAGTTCCCCAAAGAATTGGTCCCTTACTGTAAATGGAATTTAGTACTTCTTCAAAGTGGTGGAAAACTGTCACTGAACAAGACTGAGGAATTGAAAAGTTCCATAGCTCTTGGTAAAACACTCTTGTGCAACTTCATTTTTGCTTGAAATAGAAAGCAACAGTTATTTACTCTGAATCTTGAGAATTAAGTGAAAATTGACCAGCTTGGGCTAGCTTAGAGATACCAGCTTCTGTTGTTCCATTCCGAGCAAATAAATAAATAAACACAAACTTTTTTTTCTTTAAAGTGACTTTTCAAACCAAGATGCTGTTTGCTGCTGGTCTCAATCTGTCCAGGTCCCATTATTTCCTAAAAGGAAAGAAAAACAAAAAGTAAAGGGTAGGGGAAAAGGGAAAAAAGAAAACAGGTGGTCAACAACACTGAGGTCTGAGTCTCATTACTTCATACTATCTGCAATAGGTGCTGTAATTACTGGAGGGTTATTAGTGTCAGGACTGATGAACAGCAGCCCTGGGGCTTCTGTTCAGCAGGATGGAAATCCCCAGGAGCACCAGAAGGAAAGGAGTCACTGGCCATTGAAAGACCCCAGTCACACGTTGGTTAGGACTCATGTTTTTGACAAAATCTTTTTTGCAGGAAAACGCAGTTGAAGTAGGGGAGCTGTTTTGGAAGGTAAAGGTGGGTTTCTATGAAAAAGTTCACATCTGGTGAATGCTTCCTCTGGAGATGGAGGTTTAAGGTGAAATTTCTAACTAAAAAGGGGAACAGGAAACCAAACTCATTAAAATACCCAGAATTAATCAATTTTTTATTATTTTTGTGTGGAGAGACATTTATGCAAGTAGGAGCAAACACAGAGAAATGCCTCCCGGAAGGTAATGTAATAGTGGCATGGTTGTCCCACCTGGACAAATTGCTTGGCTTTACTTACATGAAACCCCTGTTTTAAGAATTTGTAAAAGCCTAAAGTTGATTTTGTGCTGCTGGATTGCACAATTCCCCAGGACTTTGTGATACACCACCCAATGGAGTGTAAGAATATGTTGCATCATATTGAGTAACAGGATATGTTGAAAATTATTATTTCGGTGGCGAAGAACCCTTGTAAACCAGAAATGGTAATATGTAGCTATTGGAATAATCCTCACTAAGAAATTAACTAAATCTTTAATTCATTCCCCTTGTACACCAAGACTGGGAAGATTTCCTGAAACTTTACCCTTTTCTCCATGCCCAGAAAAACTGCTGACAAAATGCCTGGGTCATTTATAGGGGAAGCAGAAAGTGTGGATGCAGCTGTATGTTGTATTTAGTGCCTTTTTCAGGGCTAACAGGAAACAATTCTAAGTTCTTTAAGACAGG
Organism: Falco cherrug; assembly: GCF_023634085.1. Taxonomy (NCBI): domain Eukaryota; kingdom Metazoa; phylum Chordata; class Aves; order Falconiformes; family Falconidae; genus Falco; species Falco cherrug. The sequence goes on from NC_073703.1 coordinate 23,707,859, forward strand.
GAGGAGAAAGACACATAGGTTTTTAAACAAATTAATGTACCAACTAAGCAGGTCTGGCTCCAGTGCCTGTGACCTTCAGAACAAGCAGGGTTGTTTCACGTTGCCTTGCTCAAAGCGGTCTGGGTCTGAGCCCACAGTGCTTGCAGATGGAGAGGAACTCTCATGTAAGAGAGACCTGGAAGCGGATGAACTAAAGAGGAAAAGAAACAAAAACAAACTCAGACAATTATTTTGTATAAAACAGAAGTATCTTCTACTTTTAAGATTCTATTTCTCCTTAGTTTACTTCCAGTTTCTCTTGTGTAGCTAATATCATTGAATAAGAGACTGAAGCAACATGTGATTTCACCATTGACTCCTTTATCTATCAGACTGGAAGGCACCATGGCAAACCTGTGCCATCCCTTAAGAAAGGTAGGTGCAAATGCTCACATCAGGCCCCTCTGTTGGCTCCCAGGAGGAAGCTACCTTACTTCATGGATTTAGCCATTGTCTAAAGTCACCACATGGAGAAAATACAAAGGGATGCCACCACCTTAAACTCATGTCATATAGCCACATCAAGCTCCAATTTAAAACTAGTGAGGGATTTGGCTTCCTCCTGTCCCATATCTCACTATCCCCAACAAAAAGGTTTTCCAGAAGTTTGTTATATCTGAATGTCCTGAATTTTTGTCACACTTTTACTTGGGACGTACATCTGGCTGCTGGTCCCTTTCTCCTTTTTCTAGCACAGAAGCATCAGGGGTTTGAACTGCTGCACAGCAGGAGCATGGAAGCTGGAAGTAGACAGAAACATCCTGAGACCCCCACCTGCAGGAACTTTAAGGCAAGGCTGAAGTCAGTGACAGCTCCTGGAAATGGGCAAATAAAAGCATGATCTCAACCTGGTAGAATATGCGCAGTTCAAGAGAAAGTGCATTGTTTTCTCTAGCTGCTTTATGATACCAGACACTTGGGATAAGCCAATAAATGACAGCATCTCAAGATGCTTTTTCTTCTACTCAGTACACAGAAAGAGTTCTTGTGAAAAAGGACGGCACAAGGTTTCCAGTTCCTGACTTTGCTTGTGTCCTTTGTGGAAGGTTCCTGAACTGAGGCGTTACAAAAGATGGGCAGATGGACAGCTCTAAGGAGGTGACACTGTGGCATGTCCCCGAAGCTCTATTTCTGCCTTGCAAAAGGCAAAGCTCCTTCCATGTAATGTTTGAAAAAAGCTGAAAGTTCAAAGGTTACTGTCACATTCCCCAGTCCTCTGGCTAAATCTTGGAGGACTGCTTTTGTGATTAGTCATGTTAGAGATGTAGAAACACGGCTACGCAAAGAAAAACAGAACACTTGCTCTTTTATAGACACCAAAAATTAAGCTACAGTTTTTCTTCCCTAGGAAGCATTGCACGTTCTCAGAATATTATTGAATCATATTATTAAGAAGGGAAGCTATAGTGGAGGTAGCAAGCACAGCAGAATCCTTTTATTAGGCTGGAACTGAGACTTTCCAAGCCTGTTCCTGGTGTGCTATTAGTCTGCCAGCCCAGCAACCCCTGCAAAAGTTGAGAGGGCTTTTGTGCAGCCATTACTTTGTAGCTATGCAAATCATGGGGTGATTAAAATATGAAGAGAGGCAAACCGCATGCTGTGACTATGAGAATGTCTAATCTGTAACGCTTGAGCAGCTCAGGATGTCAGTGAGGGTGAGGGCTTAGGAAGCTGAGGAGCAAATTCCTCTGTCAGCAGAACCCTAAACCAACCATTTCCTTCTCAGAGAAAACCCGCAATGTCATAGAGAGCAAAAGGCCACAGGGAGGCTACTGGTTTGCTCAACGTGACCAATTTTGCAATGCTACTGTGTAGTTTGTGAAACCCAAATTTCAATTTATTTCTGAATATCCTAGCTGCTGTAGATTGGTCTGATGAGAATCTCTGCTTTCCTTTGAGGTTCTCCAGCCTACCTCATTACAGGAAGGAGCAGAGTTGGCAGTTGGAATGCTACAAATGCAATGTTTTTTTCCTGCTGATTTTTGAAGGTCCCATTCAACATTCACATCTGTGCTATGTCTGGCAATAAATACTCTTTGCTCACCATGACAAGTACTGCACCTCAGCTTTAGGTCACAGGCTGCAGTGAAATTGCAAACTAAGCCTCATGTTGAAAATGCCTGTATCAACTCTTCAAATTATCACAAAGTCCCAAGACAGCCACCTACATCCTTAGCAAACATTTATGCTTCTAATGTGCAACCAGTGAATTTACAAGAAATGACAGAAATGTTACACAGGCAGCTCCAGCCCACCTACTTTTTTCTGCTTATGTGGAAAAATCATGTACTTTAAAAAACAAAACAAAACAAAACAACTGATTTTTTAAGTTCATATAAATTCTGTAGTCAGTTCAATCTTGGAAAGCACGAGCAACCATTGCATTCCTGGCCATTCCAACCAGTTCCAGGCAATAAGAAAAAGGAGGTTTTGCCCAGTACAGCAGTATGCAGCACAGTTGTATGCTTTTAAACTCATTAACCAGTTGGTTATCACATGAAAATTTATAGAAAAGGACTCATATCACGTAAAGCAATGAAGGCAGTGGGTTGATTAGCATTGATAATCTGCAGCCGTGGCCTTGCCTCGAAGGCAGTGGGTTGATGGACATGGATGATGTGCAGCTGTAGCTCATTCCACTAAGTAGTTATATAGCCCTGAAGATGGTGGGAGAGGGGGTCAGGTGGAGAAGGAGCAGTGTGGTCTGGCCTCTGGAGGAAGGAGAAGCAACATGGACAGTAGAATCTGACTGATGGTAAAAGCCTTGTTGCGGCCTGCTGGTTTGTTTGTGCTGCAGCAATATCACACCAAGCATTGGCTGGAGGAGACTGTCTCTATTAGAGGCTTCTGCCATGCTATTCTGCTCTGGACACAGATGATCCTCCCCTGTTTATGTGCTCACCTCTTAATTAGGTTGCATAGCTGGGTTGTCAGCTGCTAACACCTTTCCAGACAAGGGCAGCAGAGGGTCAGGCTGAGACTCTCAGGTTTTATGTTGAAAAAAGGCTCTTTCATGTCTTGCTGGTGTAGAGCAGAGCTAGGACAGCATCTCACATAAAGGGAAGCAATACCTTACTGCTTCTTGCTGCACCAGGGCCCTGTAGGGCCTGGCACCCCTCCTCAGTATCACAGCTGAGCTGGAGCAGGGATTTAAGCTGTCACTTGGACATCAGGTACACACATCAGTGGTGCTTACTGCTGTCCCATTTTATTTCACAGTTTATTTCAGGGTAGCTTGAGTGGTGCAGAAAAAGAGCAGTAAACATCCTAAACCATTTGGTATCATGTCAACGTATTCCTAGAATACTAGGAAATTTTAAAGTATCCCAGGGGAAGGAAAACCACCCCAAAACATAAAGCAAGTGATTCAATTACAGTGAAAGACCATGACACGATAGAACATGTCCAGCCCAGTCAAATGTGCTTTGAGATTATAAATCATGTTTGACTGTTGGCTATTCAATCTGTTTGCTGCCCACCTGCAGACAGTAAATACTGAGCACTTGACAAGGAGACTAGCAGATCAAGAGATCAAGAACTAGAAACGCTCTTTTTAAGCAGTGCCAGTACACAATGGTGTGATGCAATGATACAGTTCATTGATATAACTTGGTCAGAACAGGTTACTTTCAGTCCAGGACTGAGATAATGTGTGATACAGCTATGGAGAGAAAGGATTTCTTTCTGACGGTTGGAAAAGATACCGGCAGAATGATGCTTGTTCAAAACTCAGTATCCCCTGTTCTCTCTAGACTTCCTCCTCACACCAGTAGTTTTTTCATTTCTGAACCTGGAAAAATGAATCTTAAGTTTCTGTTTTACTTTAATTGTCAAGAGCTTACCTTAATTAAACAAGGTAAGTTATGATGAAAAAAAGTTTGATTTTTTTTTTTAATTCCAAAGATACCCATAACAGATTCAGCTGCTTCTTTTTTTCTTTTGAAAATCTGTATGAACACTTTGTTTAGGTGAGTTAGCAATATGTGTATAATTTTCAGTCCAGATCCCATCTTGATAATACTTCTGATACAAGCCTTGAGAAAATACCATTAAGAACAAAGACAAACTTTAGAGAAAGTGGGTTTCTTTCGAAGATTTTTTTTTAATATTTGCAGATAATACATTTCAAGTAATTCCTAAATGAAGGATCATTGGGCTATAAGAATACCTGATAGCTATAGATAGATTCTATAACTGTCAGGGCTCATACCACTACACTTGCAGCCAGGCCCACCTTAGATATGCAAACCAACGTGCAGATTTTGATACTATCTTTCTCACCACAGTAGCTCAGCACTATCCTGCCATGAGCAGGCAATGCACCCAGTGTCTGTTACCTGGTTATTTCTTTTCCAGCCCTTCTTCCCTGTCAGGGTAGTGCAGCTGCTCTGCTGTATCTTCGGAGTTACTCTCCCTGTGTACCACCTTGGACCTAGTTCCTTGCAAAAAGCAAGTAAGCAGGCTTTGCAGCTGGAGGTGCTGGCAAAGAAGCTTTTTTTTCTGACAGCCAGCACTGCAGCTCCCCTGAGCAATGCAGCAAGCTGAGGTGGAGCTGCAGTGGCATTTACCAAACAGGACATAGGACCTCAGCTGCACTTCCCTGGGGCTGCTGACAAGCCAGCTTACCCTGCAGGAGCGGTTAGAGGTATAAACTGTGGTATGTAAACTACCTGTAAAAAAAGCTCTGGATGGGCAAAGCAGGTCCCAGTGTGGTGTTAGAAATGCTCCAAGAAAACCAGCCACAACAGAAGAGCCCGCAGGCTCCTACAGCACAACCACCATGACTTGATCAATTCACGTCACTTTCTGAATATTAGTAGTTGGACATACAAGGGCGCGCAATTTAGTGAGCGCTTTGGACACAAGCCTGCTGGGATGTTTTTGCTTCAGTCCACTGTAACAGCTGTTTACCAAAACCATGCTTCAGTAACCAGGAAAGCATTTTAGTCTTTCCTACTTAAAGTTATTGCAATAGTACCCTCATAACTTCAAAACACAGACACTTGATTTTCTAAAATCCTTGCAGTACCCTCAGAGCACCCAGCAGCACAGGGCTCATAAAAGAGATTCTCAGCTAGTTAAAGATGCAAGGCACAGGACAAGGTTACTAGGCTTTGAGCCACCAGGAAGTTAAGAAGAAACTATATTACCCCCCCGCTATATTCCTAATAACTTTCTGCCCTCTGGGCAGGGAACTGACACCATCAGTTTTCCTAGTTGTGGCCTTTGTTACCAAACCAAACTCCTCAGAGCTTCTCCTTCAGGGCTGCAGGAGCCAGCTCAGAGCCAGCTCAGAATAATCTCTCCCACAATTCACTCCCAATTTTTACCTGCGTGATTGCCCATGGAGAAAATTTTACTAGATGGGATGGCACAGTCCCAGGGTGCCTGTCTCTTTAGGAAAGTGCTAATGTGAGGGAACAGCATCCTTACGCCTCAGAGAAAAAAAGAATTTGAAAGAGGAAAGCATATCCCAGTGTGCTTACTGCCAACACCGCTGCTTGCACTCTTCCATGCCTCCTTTCAAGTATTCTAGCTATTTCGGTTAAACTAGAGCATAAAATTTGTGGTTTTCAGTCATATACTCCCTTTCACCTTCCTTCCATCTCTGGAGGAACAGGGCTTATTGCACTGGAGGGAAGCAATTTTTGTAACTGGGAAGAGGAGAGGAGATGCTACTTCTCCATTAGTTGTGATTTTCCCCATGAGAAGAGAAACCCCGGGCTCTGGGGCAGAGACCGATGCACGTGTGAAGTGTTAATGGAAGACTCTCAGGACAGTGTGAGTCTGCCTGCAACACCGACATCCCTTTGTCAAGCACTTTCTTACTAGTGATTAAGGGTCTGTTGGACAATGCAGATTAATTTGTCTTTTTTGTTAAGGTAACAAAGAGTAAATCCTCTTTCACAGCCACGAACACTTTGACTATGCAGAATCACTTTCTTGGAAATGAGATGAATTACTGGTGGTGATTCAAATCACCCTCCTCCAAAGAACTAACTAGATTTTGTTATAAACAAATTATGTTTTACACATGTAATGAATATATTCATTATCTAATTAAAGCATTTTTTCCAATTAAAAAAATAGCTCTTTGACTATTCATTAGTTCTTACAATCATCACAAAGTCCCAGCTGAGACGTACCCAAGCAGTACCTGAGCAGCCTTTGCAAAACTATTCAATGTGAAAGCTGACTGTGACAGAACGTGATAAATGGAAAACAGAATAAAGGCAAGACAACTTATCAAGGCTAAACAGTTGTTTAATGTGATGCAATCTTGCTGTCTTGATTGTCTTGACAAAGAAAATGAGGGGCCTGTTATGGTGCTACACAGGAAATCCTTAAGAAACGAGAGGAGAAAACCGAAACGGCAGAGCAGACCCAGGAGGAGGAGAACTGTAAAACGGGCAAAGACACTGCTGTGGGGCAGCTGCTGGTGGCTTGGGCTGAAATGGAAATGCCTGAGCTGGAGGAAGGGACCTCGAAAGCTGGTCTCGGGATTCATTTCGCTCAATATATTCATTGGAGATACTGGCATAAGACATTAATGGGCTGGAAGTAGCTGTTGTTGAAACAGATACATAGAATGAAATATTGTACGGGATAACTTTCAAGCCTGGGGTGACAGCACATAAAATTTCAAAGTGCAAAATGAGAATAAGAGATCAGAAGCAAAAAGGTCCAATACACTCTGGGACCTTGTTAAGTAAAATTGCAGAAGAGGAGAAAATTAGAGTTATATCAATAGAAGGTAGCTCAATTAGGTGCTACTGGTGTGATTTGATAGTGGAAGAAGGCAAATACCTTCCTCTGATGTACCAGAAGTGTTTCTCAGATAGCACACATGAATGCCATGGTACAAAGCATCAGTCCTTACTGGCGTAGTAGAGCATCATCTTTGTCCAACAGGGATTTAGTCAGCCTTGAACAGGTACTACAAGAACACACAGGAACCAACGGAATGAAAGAACAGTATCTCAGGAAAGGGCAAAGGAGGCTCATCTGGATTCAAGAAGAGGTTGAGAGATGATGCAGTTGTGTAATGCATGAAAGAAGAAAAAGAGCTGTTGAAATGAAAGGGAAATGTTTGTGTAAGTAAACTTAGGCCTATATGATTTACAGCTACATTGTGGTTGGAAATTAAGAAGCCATGTTGCAGGGTGAGCAACCATAGCAGCCTAAACTTGTCTAAACCTGGGCTGTCAGCTGCCTGTGTTTCCTCTCCCTCCTTGCTGTAGCCTGTGAAGTGCCAGAAGCACGTGCTATTTAGACCACAGCCAGACCTGCTGCCCGGGAGGCTGAGGCAGCCCTGCTTTCTGTTTTGGATGCTGTGGTTTCTGAAATACGGCTTCCATGTTCTTCAGGAACACATAGTGAGGACAATAAAGCAAATTTTGAGATTGATGCCCCCCAAATGAAGAAAGATTAAATGAGTACCTGTGGTAGGAAGCCCTTTTAAGACCTGCATTTATCTGGAGCCAAATCCCTCTACAAGGGTCAGCCACAGGGGCAAAACCCCCACAAATGTAGCGGGCAGTAAGTGATGCCTCCTTCAGAGGAGACTTCAGCTCTCCTTCACACGTGGCTGCAGTGGCTCCATTTTTGACAAGTTCATGTCTTACTCATGTTAGCGGGCAGCAGAAAAAAAGCAAAACTGTTGAGTAAGGACCTGGCTCTTTGCACTTCACATACACATGCACACACAAGTGCACAGAATGAGCAGTGAGAACACTACTCCCATACCCTGCTTGGTAGAAAGCCTGCGATCTAGGAATGTGCAAGTGCTATTACAGATTGCACATTTAAACGGGTATCTTTCTATCTGCATTACAGGGCTAAAATATTCCTATAATTATAATAAGCAAAATCTGGCTTTTGCATTTCTAAAATCATTGAAGTAAGCAAGTAGGAAGGCAAAAAGATGGAGCACAGAATCTGTCATGAGCAGTGGGGAGCAGTAAGGGAACAGTAACCTGTTCCTTTTGCATTAGTGCTGGTGAAAAATGCTGGTAAATGTCCTGGAGGCAAGCCTGTTTGCAGAGCTCCAAGAAGGCTGCACTGCTGTGCCACCCAGGGCAGCGTAGTTCACAAGGGGTCCTTTGACTCAGACTGTGTTTTGTATCTTGTTAGACATCAGAGAGTGTCTGGTTAGGCATGCTGCAAAATTAATTGTCTTAGACACCAAGGCAGAGTGAACCTCGATGCACTTTTCAATATGGCATTTCTTCTCTGCATTTTTATGGTTTAGAACAAGATGTCTAAATGGCTGAATTGAGTGCATTAGGTAGTTGTATCAGGCCCCTAGAAGGGTTGCTGGTCAGCAGGCTGACCCCCAGCACTCTGGTGTTTGCATGCGTGGTGTTGGGTTGATATTGAGCTGACGCTGCATTCTCCATTTAGGGAATTTAATAAGCAGTTCTCTTGGACATACGGAATTTGCCATCCTTTCATTAGGGCAACTAGGCCAGTTTAAAAGAGGTGGGGGAAGACACTAAGTGAGTTTTAGCATTTACTAAACAAAGAGATATGTTGAACAGAAACAGCAGAGTAACTTTACAGTGTGATTGTCACTCTCAGTTTGTTGCTTGTGGCAATATGCCTGACTGCTGGGATGATAGAAACCCATATAATATTTTCACTTACCTCTGGGCAGCATTTCTGGGACAAGGAAGCTGTGTACAAAGATATGGGATGTAGTTAATTGCATCTGAAAATATACAATCAAAATTTTTGGGCTGTGAGTTGGTTGTGGAGCATCTAACCAGAGTAGTTTCTGCCAGGCAGAGGGAGCAATTTCTGAGAGTTTTTTACAGCAGCAATGCCTTCTGCCATTGGGATGTCCTCAAAAAAACAGGGAGAGGGGGGATGTGAAAAGTCCATTGTTGGGGTATTATCAAGAACCTTTCCTACTTTCCTCTGTGAATGTCCAAAATGTGTTTCTTTTCATATATTTCACAGCAGGATCCCTCCCTGGGATGTGTGTGTGTAATTTGCCCTTGGAAGCATTAAGAAAACTGATGTTTTGGGTTTGAGATCCTGTTTCTTAAGGGGTGATCATATTCATCAGATAAGCATATGTAATCCTATAGTTTTCCTCTGGTTGCAACAGTGGTAACAGCAGATCCATTGCATTCTCTCCATATTCTTTTATCTACATTATTATCTTGCTAGCTCTGTAGTGCAGACACTTTGCTGGTAGAGGCATTTGTCTGTGTCTCTTGTGAACCATTATCCTACTGTCTTTCCTTTCTCCCCACTGCTGGTAGTAAGAGTGTCCATTAAGGAAGAAGGAATTACTGCTGTCAAGAAACTGTAGCACTGGAAATGTTACTAAAACCTGTAGGTTTACTTGAAGAAGCAAAACCCGCTGCCCCCCAGGCCTGCCCATCCCCACAGATGTCCTAGGGCGAGGGTGGGTGAGCAGCACTGGGGCTGCCATTGCCGCTGCCGTTCACCCCCAGAGCTCGCCCTCTTCCACTCCAGCCCCAGCAATACGGAAGCAAAGCTGCAAGCTCAAGTGTCCAGCAGTTGCTTGCCTGGATCCTTCCCGAGTCCCAAAACTTAAACAGCTGTCTTCTTTGCAGTCATGGTGGAGAGCAATGAACTAACACATTTATTAAACAATAACTGCTTAGAGGACAGTGGATAGATGTATAAACTCTATTCAGTTCGCATATAAGCACTTGTATTGTACATAAACTGCTTGAGGGAAGGAACGTATTCATTCTCTTTATGGTTACACAGTCTATGATTTTACCATAATGCTATAACGTTCACCACTACATTGTCAATAACATTATCACTATGTACTGGTTAACTGAGGCTCTCAAAGTAAAATTGGCTTGTCCTGATCCTGTTGTGAGTCAGTGGGAGACCTGGAGCAGAACACAAAACTCCTCTCCCAGTGCCACACTCGGAGCACATCAGAACTCTGTTTATTCCCTTCCCTTTCTGGGCTCCCAGCATTTCCCCAGCAGTGCTGACTTTGCTGTGACTCCGATTTACCATTGCAGTAGTGCAATCTGGAAGTTGGGAAAAAGATGAAAGAAGTGCAAGACTAATTTATTTTTCTTCTCATTACTCAGATATTTTTGTCTGAGATGACAGGGCTGTGCTCTGATGGATCACGTGGAGAGGGATAAGTGTGATGCATGGACTTATGTGATGGGGAGGGATCTGCAGTGGCAGCCCACAGCAGGGCAACACGGCCCTGAGCCACGCAAAGTGCAGAGCCCTGGTAGGAGATAAGAGGCTTTGGGGCAGCAAACTCCACCCAGCTCCACAACCTGGCCTGTCCAGTGTGGCTGGCTGGAAATCACAGATTGCCTTAGCTAGCTGCATTTGCCACTTGGGGTCGTGGAGCAGGACAGGCGGCAAAAATTCCCAAAGGCACAAGTGAGTCCCATGTATTGCACAGGAGCTTGGGTGGTGACCACAGAACCAAGGGAAGCAGCGCTCACTGGCCAGTGTCTCAGAAACACAGACTTTCAGTTTCCTGCAGATCCAATGTCCACATTCCAAAGCTCCCCACATGCCTGTCTTCTACTCAAAAAAAAACCCCAAAACCCTGTCACATTGAATTTACACCAGAGACAGACTCATTCCAACAATGAGAAGAGTTGTTACAGCACTACTAAAGGAAAACATAACAGCACATCAGAACCCATGTTGTCTAACAGCAAATTGCCTCCCTGTGCTCTGAATCCTCTCATTAATCCACCCCACCGCTGACTGGGTGGCACAACGGCTGCCCCATGGATCAATACGAGCACAAGATTCCTTCACTTCTCCACTCATGTCTAGACAGCAGATCACTGTTTTTCTGAGAGTCCTGTGGCAGTGACTTGGTTCTGACCATTCTTTCTAGAAAATGTATGGTAAGAGCATCTGTTGTCCTTAAGAGCTGCTCTACCATACAGCTCTGCTCTGCAAAGACCCCACACCCAATGCTAGATGTGACTTCCCCAAACAGACAGCTAGTGCTGCCTTCCACACAGCAAAATTTGTGACTCACTTCTCTTTTTCAGTATTAAAAAACCCTCTTGATTTAATAAAAACTTCTACAGATTTTCACTTTGGATAAACCTCAGCTGTACCTGTGCCCATAGTCCTGCCCCAGCTGCCATTACTCTGGGCAAATCTAAAGGTGCTTTTGATTTTTCCAGAAAGTTAATTTGTTCCATATGACTGACAGTGGGCATCTGGTAAACCTGCAAACTATGTGCACAAATCACCTCAGCTCTTTATCTTTCTGTCTCCAGTGCAAGGAGTTCACCTTTCACACTGGCTATGAGGTGCTCATACAGCGGCTGTTGGATGGGAGAAGGATGTGCAAAGATGTGGAGGATTTGCTCAAGCAGAGGTAAGAAAAATCAGAGTGAAAATGTTTGAACAGCCTCCATTTTCTTCCCTGTTGGGCATCTGGAAGGGAATAGTAGGCTGTTTCTGAATTTGGTAGTGATACTAGTTTGTGTAGAAAAGCCTGGGTGATTTGAATCCTAGCCTTTTGATGTGATTTGTGAAGGCAGATAACAAATAGAAATTTCAAAGATTTAAGAAGATTTGAGAAGATTTGAGAAAGAAGAGAAGAGAAGAGAAGAGAAGAGAAGAGAAGAGAAGAGAAGAGAAGAGAAAAGAGAAAGAGAAAGAGAAAAGAGAAAGAGAAAAAAGAGAAAAGAGAAAGAGAAAGAGAAAGAGAAAGAGAAAGAGAAAGAGAAAGAGAAAGAGAAAGAGAAAAGGGAAAAGAGAAAAGAGAAAAGAGAAAAAAGAGAAAAGAGAAAAAAGAGAAAAGAGAAAAAGAGAAAGAGAAAGAGAAAGAGAAGATTGAAAGACAGAAATCCAGAGCTCCATTAACACCCAGGTCATTAGTGGCCCAGGATCACAGAGTAGCACATACCTCCACAAGTAGCATTACTGAGTTTCCCCTTTTATGAGGAGCAAATGACTTTCTCTTTGAACATGCTGTTGCTACAGGCACTGTTTCAGTTTCCTGCAACTACCAAAAAATGGGTGATTTTTCAAATACAGACAAAGCTACATAAGATGCTACCAAAAGCCTCTCCCAGACACCCAAGACAGCCAACATCACTCGCCAACCTTACCAGACTTTGAATAAAAATGTAGTTCATGTCTGACCTTTACGGGCTTCTTGGGTGCTGCTCAACAACAGCTATGGACAGCTGACACATTTGTGAGTGAGAAAATACATACTACACAGCTCCTCTGACTCCTTTGACATTCATTTTTGTACTTCAGTCTTAGAAAAATATACCTGAAATTTGCTTCTGAAGTAGCTGGGTTTCAACATGTAGCATGAGACACATACACGCTCATGCGTGACCTGTAGAAAAGACCATGCAATCCAGAGTGTACATTGAGCAGGTAATCCTACAGCAGTTCACCTCAGAACTGTCTCTTTACAAGTATTGTTCTGCTTTCCTCAGGCACAGCCTGTTTTTTCTTGCCATGCTGTCCCCAGCTAGCTTTCGGGTTTTAGGTTGGTGTCTGAAGGCTACTTTTCAGGCACGGGGTCTTCAAGGCAATGCGAGCTGTCAAACTGAACCCTGACTATTTCAGAGTGTGACGAGTCTCCCATCAAATTCTGAAGCTCTCTGAATTGCTTTTTTTTAACCACCAGTGGAAGCTCTTTTACTGCCATATCTCTCTCAGTCCTGAAGTCACATCTGTCTGATGGTAGTTTAGCTTCACTGTTTAAAACAGCTCCTTTGTGACTCATAACTTACAGAGATCAGAATTACATTGCAGGCTTCAGGAAGGCTCTGCACCGCAGCATGCACCTGATGCTATGTATGCCTGTGTTTCCTTCACAACATTACACAGGTTTCTGCAAGTTACAGGATAAGGTTCTTCCTGGTTTGTGCTGGAGGGAGGAAGGACTTCCCACAAAGAATAAAAAATACACATACAGTCCTTGCGCAGATCTGAAAGCCACAAGTACAAATGTTTCCATGAACTTTTGCACACCCCCAGAACGTTCTAGTGAGTGTGCATATGTGTGTGTACATGCACGTTGGGGGAGGAGGATAAGGAGAAAAGATAGTAAGCATTGAGTTGCAGAAAAGTTTATTTCTGGAAGATGTTTGTTCAGCTTGTCCTCATGTCATTCATGGGAATGACCTAGGAGGAGATCAAAGCATGGGATGAATCCCTGTTCCTAGAGGCAGCCCATACCATGGGCTTCATGCCAGAATTTCAAAAGGGACTCTTGCAGCAGCTGCCCTAAGTCCTGAAACCAACTGCCCTCACTACACTAACACTTTATCAGTTTTCCACCCAGGTCAATTACTTTTGCTCACAAACACCCCTGCCTGGTCCAGAGGAGGGCCTAAGAGACTGGGAAGGGAAAAAGCTGTTGTATTCCAGGACAAAGCCCCATATTTAAAACACAAAATATGTTCCAGCTCCCAACAGCTGCAGGGAAACGTAGAAGAGGAGTGCAAGAGTACTGGAAAGCAGGAAAGGCAGCACCAAGACGTGAAAAGATGGTGTGAGCCTCCTGCCACACTCCTCTGACCCTGGGCTAGGCCAGGCCCATGCCTGAGGTTTCAGAAAGGGTCTGCAGGAGCTGGGACTGGCGTAAGAGCCGGCCGTGCTTTTTCCCTGTGATACACTGTACTGAGCAAGCAAAGTGGGACTGTAGCACCGGAGCTCTTCTCATTGCTGTACACCCACTGGCACTAAGCAAAGTCTCTGACACAGAAGTGTTTATTATTATTAAAATCAGAAGAAAATCAATGTATTCTGCTACTGCAATATTATGTGTCTCTGGAGTATATTTCCATTTCGATGAAATTTCATACAAGTAACATGGAAATAAAGCGGTACCTCGGTGTGGCCTATCACCATATTTTGCACCCTGTTCTTCCGGGAGGAATCCCAAAGCAGTGATGTAGGAACACCTCGCTAGCAATTTCTAGAGCAGGATGACACCAATTAACTAACTATACATCTGGTGTTAGACACGTGGGAGCCATGGACAGAGACCAAGAACAGCCTCCACCCCGGGCTGCAGCGACTGTAGGCTGCTGTATGACCAAGCACTGTGGTTCCGCCAGCCTGGCCCATCTCCTCGGACTAGGGGAAAGTCCCCAGGACCAGCCTGCCTCAGATCACAGAAGATGGTTGCACCAGGACCAGCCTGCCTCAGGTCACAGAAGATGGTTGCACCAGGACCAGCCTGCCTCAGGTCACAGAAGATGGTTGCACCAGAGCCACTGGTACAGCTGGTTACAACGCAAGGTGCTCATAGCCATCGGACACCGAGGAACAGTCGAAAGGGCCGTCAATGACCTTCCCAGAGACCCACCCCAACAGCTGCTGTGCAAAACCCACAGAGAAGCCCTCAAACCACTGGAACTCAGCAAACAGCAATAATCAAGCACAGCCTGACTGAGTGGGAAGGTAGATGGAAGAACAAACCATCGGGGTTGCATGGCCTCACACCCACGTCAAAATTCCATTTTTGAACAGAATACATTTCTCTAATTGCCAAGTTTCAGGCTGAAAACTGTTTGAAATGCTTTTAAACCCCTTTTGGGAACTGGAATTACCCTAAACAAACCGCTCCCCCCCATCCAACCCTAGCACCAGGCTATCTGTTCATTATTTATTATTGACCATTCCATCGTTTTTAACAGCTACTCAAAGACTGAAACCTCAGTTCTGCCCCCATCTCGCACCCAGGAGAAAGGAAATAAGATCTTTAGTACAAATACTTTTATTTTTTCTTTTTAAACAGAGAACAGACATTTCTTCCAGAGCTGGGGGTGGGGAAAACAGTGAAGAAATGATTGTATTTCTTTATTAACTATAGAAACAGAACTATGTTCCCGAGTCAGTAGTTACAGTTCCCCATTAGGTGAGACATCACATCACACTGCCCAACCTGTAAAACAGTCACAGCCTCACAGCTAGCAAGGCTCCTGCCCCCTCTGCCTCCCTGCCACTGTTCAAGCAGCACCTCGTGTTCCTAACAGACTTTTCCTGCTGCTCCTGGCTCCTATTTATTCACAACCTCTCTTCATTTTGAGGAGTCAGGTCACCCACCATCTTTCAGGTTTCTTTTGCAAAAAAGGACCTCTACTCTGAGCATCTTCTGTACACTTCTGTACACCTCTTCTAATTGAATCCAACTTTTGGGGGACAGAATTGTATGTAGTAATCATATATATGTATGTAATCGTATAGTATGTACATATGTAAATACTACATACATACAAAATGTATGTACTAATCCACAGTAATCAAAGCCATGGAGATGGGCTTCATTTTCCCTTATTTCTTCTATAAACAGCTCACCCAAATTATTTGAGAGGTAACTAATAGCACTAGGATTGAGGAGACAGAGAAATTAACGAAATTTTATTTCTCATGTTTTGTACCTTGTATGCAATTACAGTATTTATGTAAACGTGATCCTGGTACCACTAAGAGAAATTGAGTAAGTTTTTCTTTTAACAGAGCACAAGCGGAAGAGAGATATGGGAGAGAGCTGATTCAAATAGCCCGAAAAGCAGGAGGACAAACAGAAATCAAGTAAGGAATTCTTTTATTAGTAGTACAAACAAAAGTATTTCGGAAACAGTATCAGACTTGTGTGTTTTGCCTATGAATGGGGTCATAAGCTGCTCGCTGCAGTGTGTCACACAGCACTTCACAGTGCAGAGGAAAAATGGGGAAACACCAGAGGCCTTCAAAGCAGGATTCACAAAATCTCTGTTTGAGAATTGCTGGTAGGTCTTTACTGAGACAAGTTTTAATGTCAGGATTCCTAACAATGTTTAATATTTGCTTCCAAAAGCAAACTGATGTGAAAAAAGGGGAAAGGAGAAGGTTGTGGAATGTTTAGGATGGTGGCTTGGCAATTCTGGGAAGCTGGTAGACACTGAGAGACTGTGTCAGAACAAATGCAAAGTGCAAAGACACCAAAAATTAGCTTCTGCAGCAGGAAAAAGTCTTTGCTTAGGAATACAAACTCAAACCTCTTTGAAGGGACTTAATCTGAAACAAATCAATGGAACTACTGAAATACACTAAAATGACATATTTTTCTCTATCTCCTCTACTACTATCTTAGATCACATATAAATTGTGTTGGGAGGGGAAGATATATGTTGGCACTGAATTTAACTTCATAAACACTGCTGATAAACTGCTGCTATTATTGATGGTAGCAGCAATAATTAGATATTTTGTCATTATTGTAACCAGTAATAATACAGCAATAAGGCGGTAGAGGATGAAGATTTGTGGTCACAGAAGACAAGTCTGAAAGAGAAGACCTCAATCTAAACACAAAACAGCTGTATTGATCCCTGGGGCTTGCTACCCTCATCCATCCCATATCTCATTTCTTAATTGCAGTCTCCTTATTACATAGCTTTATCACTCTTGGTTTCCTGTTCATATTTTATTGGAAAACTTGACCTCAAACCCTTGCACCACCATGGCATGCAAGTGCCAAGCAATTACCCATAGCACTTGCTATCAATTTGGTGGTGGCGCATCCAGGCTGACAGGGAAACTTGCATCAGTCCAAGTGCCTGGTAGCGCAGAGAGCACTGAGGCTCACTCTGGAGAATGTGCAAGCCTCTCCTGCCCTGGTGCTCCATCTCTCCCTTGCTCCTGAGCAGTGCGGTAAGGTATAGCAAGGTTCCTAGCAAAGACTGCTGGAGATGGCTTCTACCTTTCTAGTGTCTCAAATCACAAATCTAATCAGAGAAAAGGAAGAAGAAGAAAAAATATTTTGAAATTAAAATAGTGAATTAAGGATGGATGGCTTCTTCCCTAAACAAAGGTGAAGATCAGCATTCCAGGATTAACAAAAGGCTCCACCCAAATTTCTTTACTGGCCACGGAGGGTAGGCAGAGCAAACATGTTCAGAAACAGACAGCTTTGGTTGCCCTTCTGTGACTTAGTGGATAACTCATGGGTCTGACCTTTCCTAAGAGATTATAAGAGCTTGATTTAGGGGCAGAGCCAAGTCCCAGAGTTGGGATATGGATCCAAGTTCCCCTCAAGTTGGGGGAAGTTTGGACTCGGGTCCAGCTCCACTTTGATCCAACAATTTTATAGCTTGGCATAGAGAGAAGGCTGAATATACCGACAACATTTACTATTTTTCCATAAACCCATGCCTGGCCTGGGTGGTGACCAGCTTTGCGCTGATATTTTCATCAGAGCAAATGTCTCACTGTATCTGTTCTGAAGCAGACAGAAGACACTTTGCTTTCTGTCATTCTGCATCCTCTGGCTGTTTGAGTTACACAGATGGGCAATGATGGGCATTGGTCTAGAGTAAACACTTCAAAATCAGGGAAAACTACAGTCTATTCAGGGCAGGAACAACTCATGAAAATTAAATATTTGGTTTTAATGCCCTAAAAATTTTGACATGGTGTGAAGTTTCTCTTTGTTTATATGATGTTGATTGCTGACAGCGCCTACTACTCCCAAGGTCAGTCCTTCAGTGAGGCCAGAGGGAGGGAACCTATATACTACCTATAATAAGAAAAGCTTGAAAGGACTATGCTACAGCTGTCCCTGTGCATTATTCCTGTGCTTCCTCTTTACAGGATTCCATATTATTGCCATAGCACAGCGAGTCCTAATAGTATTACAGCTACTTGACAGGCTGAACAGGGCTGTTTGCATCTTTAAATGCAGCTTTGGGTAGCAGTATTTCTCAAAGTCTAATGAAGGTGTTGTGCAGGTATTTGTACCTAAAATTTGCATTTGACAATCACCAAGAAAAAAAGTATCTTCCAGGGTTTTTTGCAGAAGATTTTACAGAACTTCCTGTGCCATGCTAGGTATTGCAGAGGAGCCGGAATTACTAATTTTACATCACTCATTTTCCCACTAATGCACAATTATTATCCTTTAGTCTTAAATTCAGTCATCTTTTAAACATCTGAGAGACTAAGGCTTCTGTCACTTCTCCTGGGAAATTATTTCACACCCCAGTAGTTCTCCATATCGGGAAGGTACCCAATACCCTTTCAAAAAGTCGATAAAAAGAACATAGGAAATCAGTCTGCAACAACCACCCAAAAACTTCCAGTACCAGAAAATACCCAGAAGACCTTAAGAGAAACAACTGCATGACCAATCAATTCCGTTTAGCACAACTTCTGAAACTAATTATTTGGCTGCAAAAACTTCCCATCACTCCTGCAGGACAAAGCGGTGCTCTGGGGCCGCTACGGAAAGCAGAGCAGCAGAGAAGCGGCACTAAGGCAGCGTGAGCAGCGGTCCCCCCCATGCAAAGGCCTGTTGGCAAAGTGTCCGTGGCAAACCCACAGCTCAGCCAGTGCCAGATCTACTGAACCGGCAATGGCAGCACCACCACATGCAATGGACAGCCCGGCAGGGCCTCGTGTGCCAGTATCCACCCAGGAGCAGTGTGAACAGCTCTTTCCAACCTCAGAAATGCAGTCCCTGGCAGCTGCCCGGACCCCCTGATCTGAAAGGAGTCAAAAAACGCAGAGAACCCCCCACCTTGCTGTTGCTTCCTGCGCTTGGGGAGGAGAGGGGTCTGCTCAAGGGAGGAATTAGGCAGCAGTGGGGAGGTGCTGCCTGGGTTGTTACTTCAGCACAGTCAGGGCCAGCACAAAACAAGAAGGTGAAGAGAATAAGCATCAGTAAATACAAGCAATGGGGAGAGGCCCGGGGAAGTCTATGGCACACTGCACCAGGCAGCTGCCATTGCTGTAGAAAACAGCTCTCTCCCAAGCCTCCCCCCTACTTTAAAAGCTTTTAGTTTTGAATCAAAGAAAAGAACAATTTCAACATCTTTTCAGACTCTTCCCTTCTCCCCCAAACTTTTGCTTCAGCTGGAGCAAATTGCTGAACTCAGCTAAATGTATAATTAGATTCAACTGCCCATTTTTATTCACTGAAAGACAGATGAAGAAATATGCTGCTGACTCAACAGAAAGATAGTAGGGAAGGCTCGCTGAAATGTAACACCAGTCCTGGGACTACCCTCCATTGCTTTGAGAAACATCTAGGTGACAGCAGCCACCAGGTTTCCATCCCACGTGCTGTCCGGTGCCTGTTCCCTCAGCGCTGTCAGGGCCAGAGGAGAAGTGACCCCTCAGGCCCCGCACTGCTCCCGCTCAGTCAAGACACTTCACTACTGAGTATCAGCAGTAATACAACATCATGACCTAGGACAAGAGGACAGCGTTGTGCCTCCACCTCTGCAGATTCCTTAGCACCAGAAATGTGGGAAACCGCTTTGACCTGAGAGCTAGCAGGGGATGAGTTTTTGTAACTGCCAGGGGAGGTGCAGCTGACTTCAGTGAGGTCCTCGCTGTTCTTTTTCAAACCAATATTGGAAATGGCTATAGCAAGCCTGCAGCTACAGAAAAATTCCTAAGAAAACTAAAATGAGAGAGGTAGACATGCCGCAATGAGGAGATGTGCTGCAATCACTTTTTGTTTTATTTTTTATTTAAAAAAAAACAAAGACAGGGTTTCTAAAAGAAGCTGGTGCTGGTTACCATGGGCATAGCAAACAAACACTCCAACTTCCAGCTCAAGAAATAAAAGTTCCCTGTAAGCGCTACTTAACCGCCAAAGGACACAGTCGTTCAATGTTCAGCCTGATTCAAGCAAATTCAGGCGTTCCGGCTGCTTGCCCTTGCCTCGAGCACTGCAGCTGGGAGAAAGTACTTCCTATAGGGAAGGAAGATACCCTCTTTCCAACCCATGACACAGATCTAACTCAGCAGTTGCTATAGGCCTTGGCAAGTTCATTCTAATGTACAGAAGGATGCACATACTTGAATCTAAGTGTAAGACTGCAAGAAGGTTCACACAGGCTCAGACCAAAACCCCTTCAGCCCAATATTGTGTCCCCAACACTAGATCCCAAGGGAAGAACAGAAGAATAGGGGAAGCATGAGAGGACATTTCTCCTAAATAATCTTCTAGCCTTAGCAAATGGTAGTTCAGGGGCTGCCACACCAGCAGCAGCTTTGTATGTAATAGCCTCCAATAGAGTTTTCTTGTGTCTTTTTCTTATTTGAAACCCTGCAACATTTTCACATCTACCGAGTCTTAAGGTAAAGCAACGTACTTTCCTGTTAAGTGCAGAAGTGCCATTTTCTTTGTTGATTTTCAGCTCACCTCACCACACTTGCCATGTGAGATCAGACATGCATGACAAAGGCAGATTAGCTTCTTTCCAGCGGGGTTCCTCAACACACCTCTGCACTGGTGAGCTGCACTCCCACTGCCTATTCTGGTTCTTACAAACAACTCAGGTCCGTAATAACGCCAAGGCTATGGAAAAGGTCGGCTGCTTCCTTCAAGCTAATCACCTGGATGTGTCAGCACAGTCCTGAGAATGTGTATGCCTGGGAACATGGGTAGCTGGGAAGTCTTAGTGAAAGCACTAGAAGGAGAACATGTCAGGGCTAAAGTGTTTAAAATCTTTAAAGATGTCTTCATTCCTACCTTATACTATTTTCAAAGCCCTGTTATCCCACTTTTTTAAATAAAAAAAATAATAATCACAATTTCATAGTCTCTACTCATAAAATAAAATTTTAAAAAGTTGATTACAAAGCTACAGCCGTGTATTCTTGGCAAATGCCAGGTTACACCGACATCCAGCTGGGGAGAGGGAACTACATGTTATTAAGTTTAAACTGCGGTATAGTTTTGCGCTCACCATATTCTGTGTTGCACACAGGGGACAGGATATGCAGAAACTGGGGATTTTCAGCTGAGTTACAAACTGAGATCAAGTTTGCAAGTATTTGATGGTAGCACATGCAGTAATGATGTCTCAACACACTATAGATGATTCTCAGCAGAGCTTGTGCCTTTCAGAGGAAACACCTTTCAGGCTGCAAGGTGACGGAATTTCCAGGCAGTAGCTTTGGGCAGCTCTTTAGCAGAACAATATGAAAACAAAATATGGTATGAAGCTCAGTTTTCAGATACATCCTTGGCTTCAGCTAAAATAGAGCCTCTGGAAACTCCATTCTTTCGTAAAATAACTGATGTAAACATGCAGTAGCTGGTTAAATTCTGCCTAGTCTGACAACAGCTATTTTTGTCATTTTCTCTGTTTGTCTCTTCTCATGTATATGAATTCCTGATTTTTTCCTTCCCTCTTTTCCACTACCATCTCATTCAGACCTTGGGAAAGGGTAGTTCCTTCAAGCCCATGTCTGCTCCGCCCTTTTCTGCAGCGCCTGAAATAGAGTATTTCAATGAGTGTGAGATGGGGGAATCTGTAATGAAATGCCAATTGCTGCTTCCTGTGTATAAATATAGAGTGTGTGTCACAATATACAGAATCCTCTGTATTATTCACACAAAGCAGGCATTTTTGAACTGAATCTAGAAGTCATTTTGGAAGGTCACATCTTTCCATGACTAGTTATTCTCCACTCAAATGTTCTGAACCTGCACAATTTATATGCTTGTACTTTGAACTTTCAGGACTCTCTGAAAATGGGCTCAAGCACATACTCTGAAAGACCTAAGCCTCTGCTCAGTTCTTGTTAAATCCAACCTAGATAAGTCCTCTGGTGATGAGGATAGACATTTTTGAGCAGTGCTGCTCTCTTTCCAAGAGACATGAGGAAACAGTTTTATGTTAAAGGCACAAAAGTTGTTTTGATTGTTTTATGCTTTGATATGAATGGCATAGGTCATTCTGGAGTCACAAGGGGTCTAATTTTGAGTCTATGGGCACAGCTTTACATAGAAGAGAAGGTACATGGAGATACCATCCTGCTTGCTCCTCTACCCCAGCAAAGTCAGGGATGATGTGTCCACGCTCCCACTAACTGGCCCTGAAAGTGACGATACAGGCCCCTTTCCATTCAGTTTGGGGCTGTTTCCTCTTCTGGCACATATCTGAAAATATCCAAGCACCAGAAGCAAAACACGTATGCAGACACACCACAGCACTAGAGGATTTCTTGCTCTTTCATGAAAGATATGCTACAGCCAACCTGACACTAAGTCTGGCCTGCTGCACGGCGTGGCCTCCCTTAACAGCTGATACGACTATTCATGCTAGCTAATGCCTTGATATTGTGAATTTATAGAGACAGAAAAGTAGACTCCACTGGTCAGAGAAAGGGTGCTGCTCATGCCTTTTCTCCACTACAGGTGGCTTTGACATCACACCACAGCTGGGACCGTACAGAAATCCTTCCAGTTGCACGGAGTGGCATTGCCTTTCTGTTTATAGCTCCTCTGAGAACCAGAAGAAAACATCCTGGCAAAATTAATTCTTTGATGCTTTCACCACATCCCCACTAAGCAATGTTAGACATGATTCTCTTGTGAAATACTCTGGCCTGGCCTAGGACTTGGTGGTGAATTAGTTACCTCCCTGTTAAAAGAGCACAACATGTCCCCCTTCTTTTCTTTTTTGCAATGCAGACAGAATCCCAGGTGCAAATTATTTGAAACCAGATGCTTCTGAACTTGTTTCCCCATGCTTTGCTACTGCCACTGGGCTCCACAGAAGAATGTTAGTGAAACCCACACTGGATCTTCCCTGTGTGGCAGGAGGAAAGACAAATGTTAACCATGGCCTCAGAGGAGATAGGTATTTGGTTGGTTTCCTAACTGTGTTATCAGGATCTAGGTTACTGGAGGCAGGGGGTAAACACGGCTGCTGGAAAATGGTCTGTAGAGTTCATCTGGCAGAGGCTTCTCTCAGTTTCAGAAAGAATATTTTTAAAAATTACAATAAGAACAGAACATTGTAGACCACATTGACGTTAAAACAGAAACCCTCCAGAAAGGAAGGTGGGGTAATTTCACCGTCTATTCACCAAGCAAAGGTAGAAAAGAAAGGAAATTTAAAAAGAGTTGTGGTTTTCCGGTTAGAAGAGCCTGTTTGCCTTCCTGTGTAAGGGTGTAAAGGGACTCTCTGAATTACTCAGTTAAACCAGTCTATAAAGGCAAAGTACTGAAAAAAACCATAACCAAACCATCAAGGCTAAAGATGCAAAAAAAGAAGAAAAAGAAAAAGCTCCAAATCACACCACAGCCCTGGCTTCTGCATATATAAATGACCTGCCAGCCTGCAAACTCAGAGCTAGAGAAAATTATGAAGTGGAAATGCTTTTTACAGACTATGCTCTCTCCTCTCCCATCACATCTATGCTGGTATCTCTGGTGCTTTCTTAAAATGGACTCTGGCTTGCCAAAAACCAGGACATCAGGCGATCTGTCGTTACCCTTTCATGCCCTTCTGTAACTCTACCTTGTAAGCCCACTTAGTTGCGTAGGTCCGTCTGGACGAACAGCGTAACATCTCTTTCTGCTCATTCCCACCCGTTCTTCACAGCCCAGCACTGAGGCCTGATTTCACAGCGTGGTTTATTTATGCTGTGCTTCTGGGATGTCGAAAACCCCTGGGAGCATCAAGGTTTCAAAGCCTCCGTAGGCTGCCTACACCATTTGTGAGTCTTTGAAAGGAGAGTGAGCTGTGCCACATGGGGGTGCTCAGAAAGCGTAGTATGGAGGATGCTGCAGAGCAGAGCTGCTCCAGCTTCAAGGGTGACTGAGAAGGAAAAATTTGCTGGTGCTGCATTCGAGACAGAGGGTGGAGCTGGTTTCGCTCTGCCCTTCAGACTAGGGCTCCAAAAGCCAATTCCCCTTGCCCATCTTTATTGCACTCAGTTCAGTTGTATCCATTGGCAAGGTGCAAGAACAGAGAAACGCCTGTTAACATTCACAGTCACAAATACAGTGGGATTAAAAAAGAGGCTGCACATAAGGAATAGTGCAATTCCTTGCTTCATGGAGTATTTTATTACATATCCTGATGGTAACAAATTGATGATATTGTGCTTGTTAGCATGATCAACTTTTGTTACCAGACTATTAAGAGTTTTATCTCTATGTGGATCTTTGAGATTCTGAGGGAAAGTTTTTTTCTCTAGATTCACAACCCATCCTTAGAAGTTTATACTAATAAAGTGCACTTGTTTCTCCTTCACAGCACACTGAAGGCAGCATTTGAAAGGCTCAAGCAACGTAAGTATTTACATGTTTATTTCTGACCCAGGTAAGAGGCACATGAAGTGTTCATCTCCTCTGGGGTCTTTCATCCTCTGCCCCCCTCTATTTCCAATTTTTAATCCCAGTCTGTAGTGTGGAGAGTGGAGGGAAAGGACACTCACTGAGAGTCCTCCAAGGCTGGGCACTCAATCCACTCTCTGGTAGCAAGGAAAATGGCTTATTGCTCAAGTTAGTTTTATCTGGATCAAGTCACAAAACATCAACTCTGTTCCCTCTTCTGCAAACCACTGATGTCAAAACAACATGCTTTCTAAACGCGTCCAAGGTTGAATGGAAACCTTTCACACACAGAAAATGCTACACCATCACAGCCAACAGGACAGCATACCTGGCTACTGGCACCTGCTGTTTAGATGAAAGCACCTTTTGAAAAGCAGCTGGTGAATTAAGGTATTTTTAGAGCCTGGGTGGGGGAGCTCAACATTTCTGGAAAATGTGGGGTTCCATTTCAGAGGCACCAAAGCAAATAAATGCAGAGAAGTTACCAGCCACTTCAAACAGCACCAGCCAGGTGCTTTGAAATTCAGCGTGTCTTTGCTGACCCTCGGAAATTCTCAGCTTGCAACCTTGTCTAATGACATTTGTGCAAGGCTGGATGCAACTGGCAAACAGCTGCCACGAGCAATGACAATCCAGCAGTGTAGTGGAGGGAAAGCAGACACAGGGGGTGAAGGAGCAGGTCAGAACTCCCTCCCTCCCTCTGCACCACAACATCTGATCTCCAGCTCCAGAAGGAAAAGGGGTGGCTGGGGTAAATGGGGATATGAAGAAATGCAGCTGGCTCTGCACTTGCCAAGGCTGCTCTGAGCAGGTGTTGCAGTTCTGCAGTGAGGAGTCTTGCCCATGCATTTTGCAGGCACTCGAGAGGACCTGCAATAAGCCCCATTCGGGTTGTGTGAACCCTCGACAACATCAGTGCATGCAGAAACATAGGAAGGTCTTTTTTAAGGCTGCCCTGTTCACTGCAAGTCACTCCCAGAAACATCTCCTGAAAAATGTAACTTCATATTTAAAGACCTTTCTATTGACTGTATATGAATTCTGATTTGCTTTAGAAATCGAAAGTGTTGGAAACTCTCATATCCAGCTGGCAGTAATGCTGAAGGATGAACTGAAAGGCATAGAGGAGTTCCGAGAAAGACAGAAGGAGCAAAGAAAAAAGGTGAGGAACTACAGAAATATTGAAACAGAATGGGTCACTGGTCCACGCTGGTGACCTTTGTCCAGTCATAGGCTGTGAATGCTGTAAAATATGATAAAGCATGCCCAGTGTGCCCTGTGCACTCCATACACTAGACTGGAAATAAAGCAGTGCTCAGAAAGCACTCAGTAGATAGAGGCTTTAGTTACTTTTACTCTCTCCAGTGTAACTGCAGATTCTATTATTGTTCCTGTAAGAACTTAATCCTTCCTTTTCTCTTTTTTATACCCTTGCTAATTGGCTTTCTTTTGTATAATCCTGCATGATCTCCAACGTGCACTAAAATAAAGGGGTAACACAAACATTTAAAAACATAAAAGCAAATGAGTATCATGCTGAATGCAACACCAATACATGTCGAATTACAAATTTTTTTAATAAATAGCACCTAGTTGATGGTGTATAATAAAAACATACAAGTATATTTAAGGTGGTTTCATCCCCTCTGATTTTACCAAGCTCTAAGTCCCTTGAAAAAGTATCTCTCAACAGAGACAACAGTGGTAACTCTCACACCTTCTCTGGGGTTGAAGACAAAGATGGGACAGCCACTTAACACTGAAAGCACTGACTGATAGAGGAGTAAAATAAAATATCCAGTTCTGTTCTAATTTTAAACAAATTAAAAGGCATATGACCAGTATCCAATGCCACAAAAATCTTATCTACAACCCTGACATAGGAACTTGAAACAGCAAAGAACTCTGAATATGAAGTGGGTAAAGCTGAGATTTGAGTTCCACAGTGATCTGATGAAGCAAATAAGGCATATAAAAGCAGACAGCACGTAGTTCATCAGCACCTAGTTCATCAGCAGTTCTATCCCACTCCTCACCCATTGCCACTAGGATTTGCAAAGAGGGAAGCACACTCTCTGTTGAAAACATAAGCCTACAACTCAGCTGGAAACAGTTGAAGGGGCCTGGAAAAAAAAAGAAAACCTGCTCTGGAGCCTTAGGCAAACTTTTTTCCTCCATCCAGCATGTGGCTGTTAGGAAGTCAACATTATACATGCTAGATGGTGTCAGCATTTTTGGTAACCTCCCAAAATGCTGTGATTCATATTTCACTGTAGCTGCTTTTGGGACTGTGCTATTTAGTCCAACGTGAAGCAAGCCTCTGGGTAGCCCCAGAGTTTTGCTTGAGCAGAATATAAAGATTAAAGGACCAAAAGTCCTGAAGAAACCCATACCCTGCCAAACAGGAGCATATCGCACTGTCACATAAGGCTGTGCATACCACAACTAAAGCAATAAAAGCGAATTCAGCACTGTCCTTCCACTGCTGACCAGATGACAGTCTGGAAATCAAATCACATTGAGCATAAATTTGCCAGAAGCAATGGAATAAAAATTACACGTTTGTGTTTGAAATGGACAACTACCCTTGCTCACATGGGTGAGAAGCAGTTTGGTCTGCAAAGATGTGGGATCCGGCTCTTGCACCAGCAGGAACTCCACTGCTGGCAGAGCTGATGGGCACTGTGACTGGGTGTTACACTATTTAATCTCCTTATGGGAAAAAAAAGAAAACAACAGGGAGGAAGAAAATTAAGATCTACATCCTCTCTGCTATTAATGGAAACCACTGAAGCAGAATTGTCTTGGATTTTTTTTTTTTACCTGGCACTTGGATGCTCTCTGTACCACTTAGAAACCTGTCATTTATAAAAACAGAGTGAAGTAATTTTCCCCACAGGCACATGGCTTCTAGAAAGGCCCTGACAATGGCTTTCCTATCCTGACACTAAAAAGGGGAGGAGAAAGTCCAAAGCAAGAAGTTCTTACCTCTGCGTGTTTCTTACAGTACGAGTCTGCAATGGAGCGCATGCAAAAGAACAAACTGTCCCATTATAAGAAAACGATGGAGGTAAGCAAGGGGGTTTTGTGCAGGTTTCTTGATACAGACTGACCCCAGTTTGAGACAGGGTGGAATCTGTATCACATGTACCTATATTTAAAGAATGGGGAGGGGGAAATATGTGCCTCCTGCTACTAGAAGGAGGCTCATCTTCCCTGCTACACCCACTGAAGAGTCTCCAAAACAAATACGCAGAAAGTTAATGTGGAATGAACATTACTCCAGGTCAAACCAGATTTCATTCTTTCTAGGCAAGGATACTTACAGAAGCAAATGTAATTTTTCATACTGTAAATACAATTTTTAAATTGGTGAGGGAATCTTGTGAATAGGAGGAAACCTCTCCAAGTGGAAAGCTTGCATGTACAGGAACTGCAGGCAGCTGGTTTTGGTTTCCAATGGGCAATTGCCTCTAAAGAAAAGTAGTTGCACACCTGCCAGCGCTACAGCTGGAACTGTACTGACAATTTTTATTTAAACATGGTTGTTCTAAGTGAGTCTCCAAGACAGGGAGGTCTTTTGGTGCAAATCAGGATTTATTTGCTTCTGGGGACTACACTGAGACTGTTAGCTATGGGGTGCTGGCTCTGTCTCACAGCTTGGAGCAATGGGCAAGGCATCATGCTGACTTCAGCCACCTGATGCTCCAAGTCACTCTGCAGAAAGGACAGCCCATCCTTAATGGCACCCTGGGAACATGGGCCCCCAATTTTGTCTCTGTGCTGTAGCTCAGACAGACATCTGATGCACCAATGGTGCTAGAGCTGCCTGTGCATTTGTGACTACCCCCCTGCAGGGAGCTGGCTGCAATTGTACAAAGCAAACAATTTCAGGACTGCAAGAAAAGGACCCAATTTCTGCTGCCAGCCCCAACTCCAGTTTTTCAGTTCTATCGTCTTACGGTATCATTGGAAAATTTTTCTGTTGCCCAGACTTGGGCACTGATGTTCTCCCCCAGACTGCAAAATGCCTATAACATCACACTGGAGACAATCCAGCCTTGTTCCCTAACCCAAACCCTCACATCTGATTTCATTTCAATACAGTCAAAGAAGACCTATGAACAGAAGTGCAAGGAGGCGGATGAGGCCGAGCAGTCCTTCGAACGGACAAGTGCTTCAGGCAACCAAAAGCAAACAGAAAAGGTACATTAGATGACAGACAGAAAACTGTGGGGTTTTCTCCTTTACCAGGTACAAGAGAACACAATTTAACAACCCATTGTTTGGGATGCCAGGGGCTGCTTTCCCTTCTAATTAACTTCTTACAATCAAAATTAAACCAAATCGCCTCCCAAGAAGGTCTTCCTCCACAAATTCCTTTAGTAATCCTGATCTTGTTCTGTGATAGACCAAGCATTTTTAAAAAGGCTGGGAAAGGACTAAATTACCTGATTCATTTATGCCAGGCTATGATCTAATTGTTCTATGAATTCTGAAGGGAAACTGAATGAGATTTTTATCAGAGATTACTCACAGAAATAAAGAAACAAGTCAGAAGTATTCATGCACTTAGTTTTGCCTTTTGGTCACTTACATTTAGTAGGCATAGTATCTGACATTAAAATGCATATTTTTCCTCAGTATTTTTCTCCTTATGGTTAATTTTATTTCAACTAAATTTACAAACTCAAAAATAAATCATTGGAGATTGAGACACTGCAGTCCTTCATTGCATTGTCTTGATACTGGTAGCTGACAATTCACTAACTTTTAATGGGAACATTTTACAGCAGAACAGACGGGAGAAAACAAAATAAATTAACTCCCTTTGGCTCAATAAAAATCAGTGCAGTGTAAGCAAAAAGGGTCAAAAATCATCTCAAGGACAGGGGGATGGAGACTAGAAGCAGATCAGAACTTTACATTTTATTTCTAGCATTTGCTAATCTTTGATGAACAAAACCCTCTAGCTTAGCTGTAAAGAGTGGATGAAATCCTGGCCCTACCGAAATTACACCAGAACACTTAGCAACTACAATGGCATCAAAATCTGACCCAGCTCCTTTCATGCAGAAGGATCCCAGGGTGCTTCATTACTTCCACACACATGCCAGCATGTTTGAAAGGCACAGAGGCATTTCACAAGAAACACGTCAGCTGTTTAATTCTGCACTCACAAACAGTTTGGGCCAGGAAGCAAGTAAGAATGAAGCTTATGTTCCCAGTTTACTACACATTTTCTAACCAGCTGTGATGAGGAATATGGGCATAAGAAACCGTACCTGAGCCTTTCCTTGAAGGGCAGAATGGAAGAATGTCTAGAGCTGTGCATTAATGTACTGTCATCACCATCTGTGCAGAAAGATCTGGGAGTACAGAGCTGTCAATAACAGCTGTATTTTCATTTGTTAAAAGCTGCAGGTTTTAAAAAAGAAAATTTCTGCTTACAGTGAATTTTGCTTTTAGGCTTCTGAGTTATGGGAATAATCTAGCATTTGCAGAGTGTTTTAAAGGCTGTGTTCTTTCCATTTGTGTATTACATGAGGAGCTTGGAAAATGAAGAATTCTAACTGCCATTTATTTCTGCTTATAAATATCTATTTCAAAAGTGCATCAAACACTTCAGAAAAAACAATTCAGCCAGTAGACAGAAACTTCAGATCGATCACAGTAGCACTGAGCTCTTATGGCAGGGATATTTGAATGGAAAGATGTAAATCACCACATTTCCCTTGAAATCAGTAGACCTATGGCTGCATTTGTGAAATTCTGGTCCCTTCTCTTCCATAGCGCACATTCAACAGAACCATGCATCAAGGCAGGACAGCCAAGAAGTGTTTGCAAGTTTGAGCCTTTCCTCTAGAAAAGGAAAGGGAGCAGGCAGCAAAAACCCTTGGTCAGAAGCAAAAAATACAGTCAGAAATTAATTTGGGTTGTTTCTTTTCCTGTTTCAGAGCCAGAACAAAGCCAAGCAATGCAGAGGCGCAGCAAATGAAGCAGGTGATGCTCTATTTGCAACTGAACTAAGATTTTTCTCAGCAAAGATCTACCACCACACTGATTTTGGTAAAGCAGCATCCAAATCACCCAGGCTGGCTCTGTCTGAAGTCAGGTTTCCCAGAGTCACCTACCCAAAGATTAATGAAGAAGCTTCTAAAGAATGACAACCTGATAGTCACCCACAATCACTTTCCTTTGTGGAAATGCAACTCTCCTGCTTTCATTAAAAAATTTATATAAGACCTCCTTTAGGGACTTCACCCAGAAAAGAAAAACTCTTCTTGAAGCAAGTTTGAAAGCACAAAAGAATGACAGTTGAATTGCTCCCAGCCAGCCCAAACCAGATACGCAGTCCTCAGGTTCCCTGTACATGAGCATGGTAGCATCCTCAAGCCAGAAACAAAGTATATACCCAGAAGGACCCACCAGCAGGCATCTGAACTGGTTCATGAGTTCAGACTTGTCCCTCACTGCTTGTAAAAGTTTCCATGCCTTACCTGTCTGGCTCAGCACGGAAAGAGCCTAAGGAGGCTCAGTGCCCAAGTATAGTCCAGGCTTTTCATCTCTGACTTGCATTATCCCCACTGTAAAGTTTATAGATGATCTGCAAACCATACAGACAGATTCCTTACTCTAATATATTGCAAAGAAAAAAACATATCTTTGTGACCCACCAGTTTCAGGTTCACATATTATTGTGATACTCTAGCAAACCAGGCCTAAAGTGTAAGAACTGCAGCAAAGTCCTAAGAGGCGGAAAAAAAGAAAGCCTGTATCTTTTTTTTGTTTCCTAACTGTTGGATTTCTATTACGCGTGTCTGTGTTTACAGAGAATGTGTACAAACAGAACATTGAGCAGCTGGATAAGGTCAGGACAGAGTGGGAACAGGAACACATCAAAACCTGCGAGGTAAACATTGACTTTTGTAGCAATGTATTTCTGCACTGGTTTTTTTATCCTACTTGCAGATATCAGTCTAAGATCTGAGATACTGTCCCAAGGGCTTTGCTGTTTGCTTTATATGGAATCTCAGTAGATGTCTTTGCAAAAATACTGCAAAAACTAGAGTTGATTTAGGCATAGTTGCTACCTGTCTTGCTTACACTCTCCCTGCCTGTTTGGCATATGTATGTAAATATTAAGGAGGGGAATAAGTGCAGAGGTGTGGGAAGGGGAACAATATATGAACTGGTACAATCTATTTGCAAGCATTTTCTGCCAGTTTTCACTTACAACTTAACGTAAGAATACACTAGCTTTGAGATGCCCTTTAGATTATGTTTTGCAAAAAGCATCCAGAATGGCTACTTGTTCCAATGCAGGAGAGGTTTTTGTCTTCATTTCATTTTAAATCTTACAGGTTCAATGGAGATTAAAAATAAAATTTTCTGGCTAAGCTAAAGAAGTACGTACCATAGCATTCTGAGAGCAAAAATATCTAAGGCACTCAGAATCTTTATTTTGTGTAGCACTTTATATCCACTTGCAAGAATATTTGCCGTCTGCTGTGGACTAATCTTTCAGTGGAAAGGTGGTGGTGAAAAACTGTTTCCATTATGTTTGAGGATGGACAAGATTTGCACTCGGCTAGTAAGTTTTGCACAATTTACAGGAACCCAAATCAGCCACACATTTGGTCATATTAATGCTTCAAGTACATTTGCCCATCTGCTGAAGTATGATTTCGCTATGTTTACTCATTGCGGGCTTTATTTCCAGATAAAATAAAATGCCAAGAGCATAGCTTTCCAGTTCTCTGCTTCCTCTTAAATATTCCCTATCTGGGAGAACTGGAAAGTCCCATGGCTAGCACAGCAGACTTTCCACAGGAATTGTGCCAAGCCTTATTTTTTCCCAAGATGCACATTTTCCCCTTTCTTAAAAAGCCATCAAACAAGCAAAATGTTCCACAACCTAACACACTTCATTTCTCCTCCGTGTCTAAATTCTGAATAGCCCACAGAGCTTGTGGCTTGCCTGCTGCTTAGTTCAAACAAGCATTCATAAAGGAAGGGCATCTTTAACACATTCTTTTAGAAGTGGTTGTAGATAGAAGAACTAATAGATTTTTTGAGGCGTTTAAAACTAGTAACCAGTACAAAAAGCCAGTTATCCCTGTGGTAACTTTTCTGACACCTCCTGCTTAAAACTACTGGCTGCATAGTGGGGAATCTGGAAGTGCCAAGGTTGCTTAGGTGTCTGGCTGCGCACTGCACATTCATGGCCCAAAAATCTTGGCTAGCAAGTGGCAGTGCTGGGACTACCATCATCATGGGGGCTGTGTGATACTCCTTGGCATGAGACGCCCCGGTTCACAGTCAGTCTGGTGACACAAGCTGAAAGAACCACAGGGGCTGTGTCTAACACACCACCCAGCTGTATTTTGCAAAGGGCCTGACAAGGCCGGAGTCACTACACTTGCCTCTCTGATGATCTGCATTTCCCGACAGGACATCATTTATCCGCAAAATTCCCAGCTGGCTTTTGTGCTATTTCAGCAGCCCCTTAGGGGCTAGGCTGCAGCCATAGGCTTTTTGTTCAGAATGGATATTGAAATACTCTCCACCCTTCAGGTTTTCCTTAAAAGCTTTTTCTGTCAGAAACCGGTTGCAACGCCAGCTTACACCCTTGACAGACTTTTTTCTGGTGTTTTTTTTTTAGATAGTAAGATATTCAATGGCAGGCAGTATGCCCAACTGAGTGTTCTGCTGAACATTGTATACATTTGTGGCATTCTGGACATAATTACTAGCAAGTAGAGATGGAAACAGATGGCTCGAAGCATCTGAGCTTTTCACACCTCATAGAAAACCAAAAATTGATGTTCTACTTATAACAGTACAACTTAGAGATCAGGGTGGGTTTTGTTGTTTTGTTTTGATTTTTTGATTTTTGTTAAGTTTTTAAAGCATTAGTTTATCTGCCTCTTCCCCCACCTCAGTTCACACCTCTCTCTCTTCCCCCTTCATTCTTCTCAAGCTGTGCCACAACATGAGAAAAACAGACAGATGAAAAGAAAGAAAAATGCCTTCTCTTTAGCATGAAAGTAACTTTAGAAACGAACAGAAGCAACTCAAGAGAGCCTCAAAGTTTGAAAAGAGAAAAGTTTGGAAAGACATTTTAGAAGGCAGAGATGGATAGTTTTGGCTCTACCTTTATCATAAATACAGCCCTTTCACACCAGCATTCTACTGATCAGTTAAACATCAACATTTCAGTGTGATGGGCAGACAAGACACCGACTCAGAAATCCTTGGCAGTAGAGGTAGTGGTCAAATCCAGATCCTGATTCCTCTCCTCTGCTTATTTTTGTCTACAGAACATAACTTTAATTTGATGCAATCAATTAAAACAAATTCTTGAGCATGAACAAGTAATGTATTTTCTCCAGTAATTGTAAACACATCCTTTACAAAGGATCCTTGCAGACTTATGAACCTGACCCAGAGAAGCCCCAGCCCTGTTGCTCCCTGCAATGCAAATAAATAACTACCATGAGGCTACATCACATCTCCTCTTTGGCTTTAGGTCTTCCAGCTCCAGGAGTGTGACCGCATCACCGTCCTCCGCAACTCGCTGTGGGTTCACTGCAACCAGCTCTCCATGCAGTGTGTGAAGGACGATGAGGTAGGGGCACCTGCCAACTCGCTTCATGTGCAGAGGAGCAAGGCTCTAACAACCAGCACTAGCTCACCCTTCTCTGTGCATCCTGTCTCCAGCAAACCGGCTGTTGCGCATGTTCAGTGAAGGGGGGGTACTCCGAGTCTAGCTTGCTCCCTCCAGATGTAAACATGCCTGCAGACAGTCTGTGTCACACTTGCTGGCACTTGCTGTCTCCCCTCAGTTTGCTGGGGAATGCTTCCAGCTACCAGAACGCTCAGTTGAGTATATCTGGGCTCAAGCACAACTTTCAGAAAGGCATCCAGTCATGGTCTCAAAATTGGAAGACAAAGAATACGCTAGTTATGACGCTGAATGATTGTTTCCTCCTGTTAATTTGTTGCATTGAAAAGCCCTGGACTGTCTTCATCCTCCTCTCTTAAAAGAATATCCAGAGCACAAATAAACAATTGCGTTTACAAGAATGTTTGTATGGGGGACAGGCCAAAGATCCATCCAGGTCAGACAGGTACCAAGTATAAAGTGTCTCCTAAGGGGAAATTACTAGAAAAGCATTAACTGTTGATTCAATACGAAATGTTAAAAATTAAATTAATTTTTTTTGATTCTGTTTTGTAGCTATATGAAGAGGTTCGGGTAAGCTTGGAGAACTGCATTGTAGAGTCAGACATAGACTACTTCATTAAGACCAAAATGACGGGAACACAACCTCCAGGTAATTATTCCAATTGGTCTTGTTAGATGAGTCACCCATCAGGCTGAGGCTGCAGGTGTGTGCTACACGCCTGTTGGAGCTGAAGCCAGCCAGAGCTTCTGCTCTGGCTATTCATTCCTACCCACTGCAGCTCACTTCCCCCGCACTGTGCTGCCACCGCTCCTTCTGCGGCACTGCGAGTGGGATAGCTGAATGATGCAGGTTAAAAATAACATTCCAGAAAAGAAGAACACAAGTTGTCCCGGCTTTGCAACCAGGCTTATTTCACAGTACTGACACCGCTAAAGAGGTGGCAAACTGCCTTGCAGAGATGGCAACTTCAGTTTCCTGCAACGGTGACAGGTCAGAGCCAGTTTATTGTGTAATTGCACCCTGGTGTCCCCTTGACAGACATGCTGCCTTTTAATTTATAGCACAGAGAAGACCAAACTTTGTATTGTTTTGTTCCACCTGCCCAATGGGGGATAGCATCTTTTGTCCACTCAGGAAGTTGTTTGTATAAGGGCAAGATTCTAACTGGGGGGAATTTTGAATGAAATTGGCTTTGCCCCAGCATGCAGAAGCCATGTAAGGTTTGCAGACTGTCCGGTAAAGCCAAAGCAGCCTTTTTATAACCTTCAATGACGAAGACATCTGGGCTGAAACAAGACCAAGACAGCAAGAGCTAAGAGCAGTTGCAAAACGAAAACATGCTGCTCCAGGGTAGGAGTTCTCCAAACATATCACCTATCTAAGGATAGGCTACCTGATGTTTCACACAGCCAGATACAACCCCCACCCTCGCACTTCAACAAGCAATACAAGATACCTACAGACTGAGTGAATGCTTGCACTTCTGTGCAGCTGCTGCAGTAAACAAAGATTCACAGCCTTTGTAAAAGGAGAGAAAAACCCCTACTGCATCTGCTGCATCTCTTCATTAGTTGATGATACATAATCTGGGCTGAAAAGATCTGTGGCTCCTTTTTTAAAAAAAAATCCGTGCACAGATACTGTTTCACTTCCACTAACCGCTCTAACACCGGACTGGAAGTCACAGGCAAACCCCCTTACCCTGCCCCCCGCAGTGTCCGCAGCGCTTATTTCCCTTCAGAGCGGGGAAATAAGCTATACTGGCATAAGAAAATTTTATACTGACAAAAACCTTTCATGCTGGGAGTTGTATAGGTACAAACACCAGCAGTCTGAAGGCCCTGTCCCAAGGGATAATTATCTCATACAGGAACAACTCCCACCCCTCTGGTTTTGTTGCAGAGTGCAGAGCTGGCAGCAATTACAGCCCAGGGACTGCTTCCGTGGAGCTGGGCGCTGCCACTAACTCAGCACTGAGCTACCCAAGGCGTTCTTCACTCAGCCTTTCTGTCATTACACCTATGATGATTAAGAATTAGGATATAGGGATTATTTTTTTTTTTTAATTAATATATCGAAACTGGTGCACTGGATGCCATTTTGCTGCTATAGTTTATTCTTCACAGAAGGAATTTAAATTCACTGATATAGAAGCATTTATCAAGGAAAAACTACATTTTCACTGGCAGAAGGGAGAACTATGCCTTCCAACAGTGTGAAACAACTTCTGTATACTAAGACATTTGTAATTCTCAGCTAGGTTTTGTTGTTTTTTTTCTGTGTGAGATTTCTCATTCTCCGGTTGCCTAGGCAATAGTCTGCAAACAACTCTTGGCTATGACAGGACTAAATTCTAATAAGAAACAGGTGGAAAAACCCTTGAGAGCTTTACAAAAGGCGAAGAAAAAGGCTTGCTTTTTTGTTGATTTTTTTGCCATCTTCTAGAAGTTCTGTAAGTAATATCCTAGTATCTCCACAGCTCTGGCTAATGACTTTGCACAGTAGCACATGGTGAGCTGTTGGCCTGTTTTATTGCTTGCAAAATGCAGGAGGAAAGCCACGTGTTTTGCACCTTCATCTTGACCAAACCTTTTGGGTTTCTTGATGCTGTTGCTCACTCCCCTCTTCTACCTAATCTTACAATGCATTATAGACTAGAAACTATACCAAGGTAACAATCTAGAAGGGTAACAGGAGACCCTTAAGTTGGTCAGAAAAATCCCTAATTAATGTGAGCCTTATTTGTAGGGGTTTTTCATACTCACTAGTTGTATGTGCCTGCTCTGCTTATGATCTTGGCTGATCCAATGTGAGAATGTCAACACAACCTTTAGCCGAAGTCCAATCTCTTTTCTTATTTTGCAGGTATCAGAACTGAGATAATATGGTATCACAGACTTAACTCATGTTTGACTTTACCACAGAGAAGGCAGAAAGGGTATACGGCCACCAGCTCTAAGTAACTAGACTAGATGTTATGAGACGCAAAATAAATAAATCCATCTGTAACTATTTAATCTGTAAAGCTAGACTTGGAAATGGTCTCCATTTCACCCTTAACGACACCATAAGGGAGAGTGAAGGAACTCTAACATAACTATATTTGAGAGAACCCCCAGATCTCTGTGAGTAAACAACAGAGGTGGACAGGGGAGATATGAAACTTAGGGAGACACTCAAGCACAAGGGGAGACCAGGAAATTCCTCATTATTGCTGCTGGCAATAATGTTCAGAAATCTCCCCAGCTCTGACAAGAATTCCTGAGTCAGTACATTAAGAAAAAAAGAAGCAAAACACACTGCAGCCAGCTGTATCATGAACATGGTCCCAGGCTCACAATGACCACGCTCTGCTCCCTTAATTCCTGAGCTTTAAGGCAACAGAGGAAACAGTCATGGAGCTAACTGCCTTCTTAATTAGGGTTAGCCACAGCCATTAGAATGGTTCTTCAGGACCTTGACTGTGTTTGGTTCAGGACAAGCATGCCTTTCTACCAAGGACACACCTGCTTAAAATCATCTGAATGCCTTTTCTTAATTCTCCAGCCCCCCTGAGCTGCTCCAGCTGCTTTACAGGCAGGAGCAGATAGGTGCTGTATTGTGGTTTGGTGCAGCAACCCCTGACAGTTGCATCTGGCTGCATTCTGGTGGGGAGAAAAAAGTTTTGCCTGTTTGAAC
The DNA here is from genome assembly GCF_023634085.1 of Falco cherrug. Taxonomy (NCBI): domain Eukaryota; kingdom Metazoa; phylum Chordata; class Aves; order Falconiformes; family Falconidae; genus Falco; species Falco cherrug. Next base: position 23,745,359 of record NC_073703.1, read on the forward strand.
ATCTTATTTTTATTTTCTTGTTGCAGATGCGATAGGATATGAAAACTATTACAGCAGAGAACCAAACAGAAGCAACAGCAGCCCAACCCAGTCTTGTGGCATGATGAAGAGGTGAGTGGCACGCTTCAGTTCCCAGAATAGGTATCTCTCTGTATGAACAGCAATGTAAGATGACAGGCAACAGGACTTGTAAAGTTATTACTTCCTTCATCGTAGCAAGAGGCAGCTATGTATCTATAAATATAACTTGACAAAAGAAGTAAACCTATTAAAAACAGTCAGAGTAATTTTGCCATGTCCTAGTGGGAGGAGAGAGGGGATGAGTTTATAAAACAATTAGTTGGCCAGCAATGGATAGCAGCCGCTATTTCCTCTTTCCTCGTGAGTCACAGCACAGAGCAACAAAAATAATTTGTTCAAGGGAGGGCAAAGGTGAATCTTGCTAGGAGCAAAGGCTGGGGAGAGCTGTCTTTTCCAGCAGTATCTCCCAGCTTACTGCACCGCCCCACTGAGCAGAACAAAGAGCTGTGCTCTGTATCTAGAGCAAAGGAGAAAACACTTAGCAGAATAACTGTAATGATTAGGGAGGTGATTTTTCCTTTTCTGATCCATTTATGCTGGTAAATGCTGTAGCATGAATGCAGTTATATCAGCAGATGGGCAGGGTAGATCTATTGGTTTAAATATTTTATACTAAAATGGCTAATTCACAGTGGGAATGGCATCATATTTGAAGCAGAGGAGCTTTACACTTTGACAAGCCTTATTACATGGCAAGGAGCAGGCTGTGAACTCCCCTTTAAAATATGGTCCAGGCTTGTTAGTGGGCTGATTAGGTTTATATACAATACCTTGTTTTTCAGTGGGAAACCGGGTCTTCTATAATAATGAATTCTAACACTGCATTCTATAGTTACAGCAGACAACTGTACTGCCATTGAGAATATAACTGTGCTCTGCGTGGGCAAGTAGCGCAGAGAGACTCAGTCCAAGTTTTTCAGAAAGTGTTGAGTTTGGACATCCATCTTCCAGAAACACTGAGTGTTCACCAGCTGAAAAATCAGACCTTTGAAATATGCCTTAAGCATGAGATGCTGTTTCTAGCTGTGCTTGAGAATCTTAACCCATTTTCTCATTTTAGTTAGTCTCCAGTACCCAGCTGTGATACAGAAAATAACTAGGGATAGATTAAAAAAAAAGAATTTTCACTTAAACTCAGTTTTTACAAAAGGCCTATTATACAAGCTTTGTATGTTAAATTGTATCAGAGTTTTCCTTAAAGACAAAGAGATGGTAATTTCTTACACACAACTAATAATTCTCATAATATTAATGTTGTGAAATAATGGGAGTTTTGCATCACAAGCCTTTGAATCAACAACAAAATAGTATCTGATCCATTCTGTGGACAATTTAGTGATGGCCAATGGTTCTGCATTTTTAAAAATATATTTTTAACTGAAGATAAATATATCTACAGCATAAATGAAAACAGTCAGCCACAGGAAGAGGTGACATCTACCCAGTGCTGCAGCAGATGGAGGGAAGGTTGAGTCAGACAGCTGAGATGAAGGAATGCACATACCCAGCCCTGCTTACTCATTTTGTCATTGGCTTCTCTTCGTTCTGCAGATTCTCAGGACTACTGCATGGAAGCAGTAAAAACAACATGGAGATTGCCAGTCCTTCAGCCCCTCCTCTTGGTATGTATCTTCAGGAAATAAGTTTATCAGACGTGTTTGTTTTAGATCATATTGCTAAATCAGTCTTTGACACGGAGCAGAAAATGGTACAGCAAATATTCACATGTTGGCAGTCAAGAGTAAAGAGTAGTTTGGAAACAAATTTAATTGGATGTGTATTAAACAAATTTCACAGTTTGAACTGCCAAATAATCCATATAGTCTTCAAAACCTCTGTCTAGGCAAAAGGGAACTGTACATTCAGAATGACACGGTATGACTTAAATAGTTTGCTCCTAAGGTAGAATACGCTACCTCTAAAAAGCCCAAGAGAATACCTAAAGTTTTTAACAGACCAGGTTCATGCCTTATGAATGCAAATATCCATCTCATTTCACAGTTACACTGCCTTATTGTAAACCTTGCAGCTAGGCATTTATCAGATGACATTTAAAACATAGCATTTTGACTATGCAGAAAGTAACAGGTTATGACATTTTCATTGATTTAAAACAAAAACATTTTAACTGTGATTCTTGCCTGATGAAAATAAAAGCTGTTTTAGAACAGATTTAAAACGTACCCAGAACAATTTCCTTTGTCAGGCCTGCCTGCCTGGGCATCCAGAAATGAAGCCAGACTATCCTATTTGGTGCTCAGCCAGGGGGGACTCTCCAGTGCCATCAAACAGCAGCTGGACCTACCAGGCACCAGCCTGGGCTTGGGCACATGTAGAGCAACGCAGTGCTGAGCAGCTGAGGGTCGTCACTCTTCCTGAATGTCCTTAGGCTAGGGACTGGAGGGGAGAACATTCCCTGGAGAAGACCCTCAGGAATGGCAAACACACTGTGTTCGGAGTTTTCAACTGCTTCCATGCTTGTCTTTCAAAATTTGAGAAGTCAAGGAGCTGACGGTGCTCCTTAGAGCAGGACAACTAAACCACAGATTGACTGGGGGAAGGTACAGGCACCCTGGCCGCTCCGTGCGGTGTCGGAGCACTGTCATCCCACCAAGGGGTTTTATGTGGGAAACTTCTGCTCACCTCAACAGCAGGGGAAGCTGCCAGGCAGATGCTGGGAAGGAGTAAAAGGTTTCCCTAAGTATGACAAGCTGGATTAAAACATCTGCCAAAAAAGATATGTCAGTGACAAATAGCTATCTGGGAACTATGTAAACTACTGGAAAATGTCGGCACAATATTTTGCATTTTTCTCAAGGGAAAAAGAAAAGCTTTATGTGAGTCACTGAACTACCAGAATTTTATACTACCAGTAGCAACCATTTTAAACCACATTAATCACAGCATTTCCCATTTAGATCATTTGGATTGTGCTTTAGCAGGGTAAACATTTTTCCCAACCTGGATGAGGCTAAAGCTAGTTTCTGACCTCCCACAAATTTCAATGAGTGCATTGTCCTCTGATTAATGGGACACAGTTTTTGTGTAAGACTTTACCTACAGTTCACAGCAGCTTTTCTATACATGTACATCTCCAGACAGAGAGAACAGAAACCCTTGTATTTGTGAACTCTTGCATATGATCCTATGCATTTATAAGCAACTGAACTCTTTGTTTCTGTGGTGGTTTTGTTGTGTGTGTGTCATCCCCTGGCCCAGGAGAGAAAACAGACAGAGTCTATGCATCCATTTTTGTAAATGAACAAGCTGGAATCACATCATCACAGGACTACAGAGTACTTTATGACTACACAGCTCAGGTAATGAAAGTCTTCAAAATACCTCATAGCATCAGATTTAAAATAGATTATGTTGATCCAAACATTTTGAAAGTGTTAATTCTGTGAAGGAAGTGTTATCTTCACTTCACAGCCAGGGGTAGTTCAAGAATTATCGGTCAAGGTCACATGCAGAAGCCAGGAATCCCAACTGCCAGTTCTTGGTGCACATCACTAGACCATGCTGCCTCAAGATGAAATAATAAGATTTTTTGCAACTGATTAGTGTAATCACTCCTCAGCTGTTACAACCTCCTTCTAGAGATACAGAAGACAGCAAACACAAGGAAACTTTATTTTTTAGGGGGTGATGGCTAAGTATGCAGTATTGTGCATTTTGAACGTAAGTCTCTTGTGAAATGTTTTCCTAGGGCAAATGGCTACAAACTGTAGAATGTAAGAATACGTGTATGTAAGATACATATCTAGGAACTCTCCTCCATTTGATCTCACTTAGCATCTGGAGAATCCTGCTCCAGTTTAACACACTGGCATTCCATGCTGGAGAGGGCTGCAGGGCTGAATGTCCATAAAAAATGACACTCTTTCCCTGTACTTCTAATGTTGCAAGTTGCAGAACCACAGTGGACATGGTCCACGTACCAAAAGATTGTTACAAGGAGCAACCTGCATCCTTACCTGGGATATTGAACTCCCACTGGCTTCAGACCTATGTAGGCACAGTACCATTAGTAAAAGGCTATGAATGGACTGGTTATTAATGTTTTCTTACCAGATGGACTCCAGAACCTCTTGGACTCTTGCTAAACCATTAGCCTCCCCTAATGGGACTTTCACAGTTTAATTACATGTCAGTTTAAAGGTTTCTTTTATTAGCTTTAGATTAGCAGAAGGAGCAGCTAACAGTGCAGAGAGACCCTCACACCAAAGGGATCTGCCATCAATAGCCAACATTGAAGAAATGCTGGCATGTGACAAATTAGATAGCCAGAGAAATTATGAAAGCAGAGAAAGGGCTGGGAAGGAGCGCTTTCTCTTAGGTACAGTAACATTCTGACACCGTTTATTATAAGCTCTGTGTTTTAAACACTGTATTATTATCTGCCTGAAATTTCACCCAAGCAGAGCTGAAAGTACCTCACTATTAATGGCAGTTCCCCTGAGGAGACTGCAGGATATCTTTGTCAGATCCTTACTCCAGAAGTTGCCTTGAAAATATGACACACAGAGATTTTCCCTGCTGAGAAAAGACCCTGTTACTACTTTTAGTAAATTGTATATTGAGGCTTCTCACTTTTTGAGTCCGTTCTCACCTACTCATGTACATTAAATTTAGGTTTAGCTGATGCATCAGATGTATCTGGAAGCCTCTCCTACCCTGCTTTGTATTTTACTACACTGCAGGTAGCAGAGCGGCTTCCTATGGAAAATATGGAATATAGAAAAACCAGCAGCACTGAATGGGCTGATAGCCACTTGTGAGCTCAGCACTAGCTTACTTGCAACTACTGCATTTGTCTCGGAGGTAGAAGTTACCTATCGGAGGAAGAGTCACTGTACCTCCACTGGTCCTGCTGTTCCATATTAAAAGAACTGAGAAACCTATTTCAGGCCTGGATTAGTAGAGACGCTGTTGTCATCTCCCTTGGGAATTAAGCTGTCCACTGTATTATGTAGCAACAGCTGCAGCCTATGGAAGGGTCATGGTTTAGGACAGTCGTATTTAACCCTTTCTGGCATTCCCCAATGCTACAACAGTCAAGTTGCTCAGGAGGAGATACCATGAAGCCTGGGGAAATTTGAGGATCTTAAGGAAATAGCCATCTCAGTAGTGCTTAATCCCTCACTGTCTGGTATTTCAGGTTCATTCCCAAACACAAGGACACTGGCAGGCTGTTGATGAAAGGCAGGATAAAAAAACCCCAAACCCATCAGATATGATACATGCTTGGGCTCTCCTGTGCTCTCAGGTTAACCCTGTTTCCTTTCTCTATTTCCTTTCAGAATGTGGATGAACTGGACATCACTGAAGGAGACATTGTAGTTGTCATTGAAGAAAACGAGGATGGCTGGTGGACAGCCGAAAGGAATGGGCAGCGAGGCTTTGTGCCAGGGTCTTATCTTGAAAAGCTTTGATGAAAAGAAGCCCCAGTCATTAGACTGGAAAATATTCTATTACCGAAAACAAACAACACACAAGGTCTGCTTCAGCTGACCAAGGGCAACCCATAATACTATTTTCTGCAACTACAAGTCAGGAAATAACCAACTGACCATGCCTCCCTCTTCCTTACTCCTGCCCCATCCCAGAACCTCCTGGCCTACACTGTCTGCAAAAACCGTCTTCACCTCAGAGAGATTAGGACTTGCATTTCTTACCACAGTTCTTCCTGCCCTCGGCACACTGTGCTGCCATCAGTGTCACAAAGCTTGGCCAATCTGGGAGGAAAATCCGGCCCAGAACTTAACCGCACTAAAGGAAAAAGATGAAGGAAACAAGTGCTGTTTCTCCAGGATGGAGGAACACCTCCAGCCAGCCTGTGAGCCACCCTCGTGGTCACAGCAGCCATATTCTTGCCATGGATCCCCTCCTCTCCCTGCACAGCCCATGCACGCATTTTTGACAGTGAGGTGGAAAGCACACACAGAAAGCATATAGTTTTGATGTTGCAGGCTCTTAGCTGTACAAAGCAAGGAAGAAGCTCTCTTAAGTTCCTTTTAACAGCCCCCTTTCAAGCTACCCCCTTACAGCATGGGAGTAACCTGAGAGAAAGATGGGGAACCCTCCACTGTTCTTTGTCAGTCAGATGAAAATACAAAAACAAGGAATGCAGAGGGAGAGGAGAACCTGAAGGATTGAGACACATCACTAGTAAGAAAACATAAGGCACTTCCCATCACAGCCATCTCCTAACAGAATGAAACCCATGCTACCCATGGCTCTGCTTTGCACTGGATTCTGGGGCAGCAAAATAAGGACAGATGGTGAGCCAAAGGCTTGCTTGGTCAGATGGTTCCCCTGACACCTCACTGGGCTCTCTCATGTTTAAAAACCAACAAACCCAACAAATAAGCAAAACCTCCAGCAGTGCTGCACTGCCCTGATCCCCCTCCTCCGAACACCACAGAGAAGTGCCCGTTACCTCCTCATGCGATCTCCATACCCATGTCATCGATGCATTCTCCTTTCAACTCCTCTGTCCATCTGGCTGATCCTCTCCTTCTCTTCTGCCCACAGGCTTTTCTGTCTCTAACTGCTATCTACAGCCTCTGCACCTCTGGGGTGTCCTGGTTCCTTTCCAGACACTTTTAATGTCCTTGTTTTTAACAAACCAACCCTCTTCAGAGAAGTCGCACTGTGCAGGTTCACTTTATTTCAGATTTCAGCTCTATCAGTCTTTCTAGTTTAGTATTTAAGAACGTTCCCAACTGCCACTGTACTTATCAAGGGATCAATAGATACTTTCTGCCACTACTCCCTTTTCAATATTTTGAGACGGTTAAAAAAAAAAAAAAAAAAAAAAAAAAAAATCAGTGATTTGATCTGAAGCACAGCATGCTATTTCTGGGGGCAGAATGACCTTGTTTGCCAAGGTTTCAACTCTTAAAACTGAACCAACTCAATGAAAATGAATCAAATTGCTACCCACAAGGCACAGACAGGGAGACACTGTTAGCTAAGACCCAGCAGGAAAGACAAAGAGAAATCTAGACTGAAGAAAAAGCCAAAATGGTCAACACAATTACTCCTTAAACGAAACAGAAGGAAGGTTAGAGGCACTTGCAGTACCTTATTATAATTTCTTGCCTCAAGAACGGAATAAAAGTTGCTGCAGGCTCTTTTTCTTTAATTCCCTGCAGTTGCTGCGCAGTCCTCTGCACAGGCACACTGGTCCTTCCCACAGTTCCCCAAGTTACTCTGCAGTACATCTGCATCAGTGCTGAAGGGCTCTTAGTACCTTGCATTAGCACAGGCTCAGAGGAACTGCAGGAACTCAAATGGCATTTGAGGCACGAGGTTATATGAACAGCACTCTTGTTCAGGCTCAAGGAGTTAATGACAGGTTTCTGTGACCACATCTGAATTGAATAGTGATAGAAAGATGGTCCACAATAGCCTTCAACGAGGCCACAGCACTGTAAATAGTAGCTGTCAGAGACAACTACAACATTGCTCATTATGTCCAGCATAAGAAGAAACCTAACGTATGAGAGATTTAATATATTTTCTTCTTGAACACTCAATCTTCCACAAAGAGAACTGCAATAAACCGACAAATACTTAAATAAATTTAGGGAGGTATTTTTCAGATTATCTTAATTAAAGAGAAAAAATAAACCACTGAAATGCATCTCCTTTAATTATGTGACACGCAGATTTTGCTAAGCCACTTCGCTTCTCTGGGAGCCCAGACAGCCTCACACAAGACATTGCAGTACCCAGCCCTAGTTACCCTGAAATCCTGTTACAAATCACCTTTGCTTACACGTACCGCATGGTCTACATCACCGACAGCTAGTGGAATGGTGACTGCTGTTCCTACCCCATCATGTAATTTCATATTTTTGCTGTTAAACTCAGGAAACTGGTTTCCTTTCTACCCCTGTCATCTACTGTCAAGTAAATACCATTGTAAGTGCAAGAGGCTATAGACATTTCAAAATCTACTCAGTGTCATAACATTTGGGTCCCACATGCTAACTCCAGACTGTTCAGGAAATGAAAAAGCAGCAGCAACGTTTTTTCATGATTCCTCTGTTATTTACATTGAAGAATTTGGCTGATAAGTAGTTACCAAGCCATACCTAGGCAGTTTGCCCTATCGGTGTGGCAGCACTTGTCAGAAATAGAATAGAGATATCAAGAAATACCCACACCCTCTGAATACACCCACGTTTTAGGCGTCACCCACCCCTCATCAGTAGGAAAAGCAGGAAGGTCAAATGTAGGTTACTGCCTTAATAATATTGCCTTAATAACATTGTTCCCTCTCCAGCTGGGTAACACTTGGGCAACAAAACTGACACATTCAAGTGACCATTTAATTTTCATGTAAGATGGGAAACCAAGATGGATTCTTTCCAATGGGAGGCATTCCTAAACTAAACTTCAAGAGATTTGGTTCAAATTCTTTTGGACAAACACTTCTGATAAGCCTCCACTTCCATTTTGGCTACCGTTTCTTTGCAAGGAGGCACCAAGCAATATGAAGGGACACAAGAGTGGCAAAGTTGTGTATTTGTCAAGTTAACTCCTATTTCATAGTGCACTGACAATAAGCAGACTAACTCTTCACTGACATTGCCAGAGAGCAAGAAACACACTTTTGCCAGCTGCTCTGCAAAGGAGGGGGAACTAATTACCTAGCTTGTGGCTAGTATGTATACACAAACAAATTAAGAGAAGTTACAATAAAGTAACTGAGCTGGTTTTGACTTAGCACCGCAGGACTTCAGTTTGCATGACAGACAACAAATATCTTGTGCTAAAAATTTTCAGACCTCTAACTTAACTCTAGAAATCTTGACTAGGCCATAGGAAACAGGCATCATCTGTCCATTAAATGAGAGCAGCAAGAAAGACCAGAAGTCACTTCCCTGATAAGCCGGAACAGAACAGAAAGGGACCGAGGCTGACACCTGCTGCTCTTCTAGATGGATTTTGCATTTGAGGACCATGGCCATGAGATTGAGAAAAACTGTAGCAGTAATCTGTTCCATTATTCCTTTAACCACAACAAGAATTCAAAGGTTGAAAGTAGGTAATCCAGCCATCAGTACCCTTAAACTGGACTCAGATATGCATATTATTCTCTTCTACCATATTAATTAAGGAGAAGAACAGGAAAATCTGTTTAAAATTAACATTTAACCCATCACAACCATACATGAAGTGCAATGCAAGGCCCACCTCTGCACAGGACAGATTTCAGCTGCTGCATATGGCACGAAAAGCCCACAAGCCAGTAGTAAAACTTGGTGAAACAAAGTAGTGTCAGACTAGAAACAGAGAGATCCAGGAGGCCCAGCTCTGGAACAGCCAACACAGCCAGTGCTCAATCACAAACAAGGGGCCTCCTGGCCAGCTCACAGCTGAGCAGTCAGCGGCTGGTCCACATTTGAGGTGTTCGCCACCTCCCTGAGGACCCTGGCTTGAGCTCTGCATTACAAATAACCCCGGCACACTTAGCCAGTGTGCTGGCAGATCATGTACATAATACATACAGTAGCAACTCTTACCTTGGATCCCTTCTCATCTTGCTTCTTCAAGAGGCGTACTTGAGGTCCAAGTCACCTTTCCAGAAGTAATTTTCTAGGCAAAACTGCAGCTCAGACCTCACTGATTACGGAATGCAGTTTGACTAGAAGCACACAGATGCCAGGAAGAGACCCCTTGCAAGCCAGGCATCAGGTGGTGTCTAACAGGAGCCCGGTTGGGCATTAAGAAATATCTAAACACTGGTGGATAACTACTACACTTTCTTTTCTGGTCTTGTGTAACCTCCTGGGTGTATCATTTGCTAGCTGGCTTAACTGCAGGCTCAGAGAACCCAGGCGACTCTAGTACCATACAAACACACGCTGCAGAGAAAGGTCACCGTTAACCTTCAGCGTAGACTGGCAACAACTCTGCACGGTACAGGACAAACTGTAAAGGTCTGAAAAGCAGCCTCTGCTGATCAGTGCCATCTCTTTTCCCTGCTTTCATGTTTTTCCACCTTGCAGGGCTGAGGCACTGAGGGCAAGGGCAGTTACCAGCTATATAGCTACCAATACTTCATGTGTCCTCAAATAGAAACTACACTCATTGCTAGTGAGCAAGGAGAGCAGGAAGATGCCCTTAGAGACGCCTTTACCCTGAGATCCGTATCTCCTTGCTGCCATGGGGTTACAGGCAGGACCAAGCAGCCAAGCCCCTGAAGTAAAAGAGCTGGCTGTTACAAAACTAAAACCAGCACCAGGGTCAGTCAGTACCATTCACCACCAGCTTCCTAAATTAACAACAGTACCCATTACAGGCGTTTTTATAGTGCAGCTGTGATGTGTTGGGCATGCTCACTGTAGCTGAGGCTAAAGGAGAGGGAATAGCTGGGGGTTTGCTCCCCAGGAAGGAGATACAGTGGTGATGCTAAGTTACACCGGGCTTCTGGACAGTAAATGACTGCTAGGGCCCTGCTGGGGCTGCTGGACTGTTTGTTTGTAGGGGAAAGGACACTTGTGCAGAGTAACTAGATTTTGGAACAGGAATTAGTGCCCTGCCTGTGACCAGGTTGTTAACAAAATGACAACACCCCATCTACTGAGAGAAAGCGAAGAGGGCAAAGAACTTCTAGTCAAACTGTTAGCCATTATCTATTCTTTGTTAGCAATTACCTAATTTCAGTGGCCAGCTTACATTTTGGATGGGGGAAGCTCAGAGCCACAGTTATCTCCAGATTTCTGCACTCCTGGATCACACACAGTGCAAATTTGATCTGTTTCTAGAATGGCCCAATAATCGCATTTCCATCAAATTAGCCAGTGCACATGGTACAGTTCTCATCCTGTCCTTCCACCAGCTCTTAAAGGGCAGCTGACACCTGATCTGGCACAAAACCGCTTGCTGCAACATTAAGAGCACATTTACAGCCTGTCACTGCTGTGTGCTACGTGGCTGTGGCATTTGTCTGACACATGGGCCCAAAAGGCAGATGTACAGCAGTGCTGTACGCTGACTGAAAGCACAGGCTAGATACTGCTTTTGGGTATAAAATTTTAAGAGAAATCATTGAGACCTCCTAGCAAAATCAGGAGAAGTCAGACTTGACATCCTTGAAATTTCTAAGACGACAGACAAAATCCTCCAAAGCTACTGGGTGAACAGAACCGAGCTCAGAACATAACTACCAGTTTAGTGCCATGGATTTCCACATAACATCTTGAGGACAAAGAGGGTAGAAAAACAACTGGGGGTGGGGTGAAGAGGGAACAGACATCCTAAAGATGTTCTTTATAATCAGAATAAATTTTACTTATCAGATCTAAAAAAGCCAGAGTTGTACAGATTCAAAAACATAAAATAGCACATATAATCCCAGATTTGCTGCCCTTACCATAGTTCAACTAAACCACCAAATCAAGGGCAGACATACAGAGAAGTAACTAGCATGGTAACCGGTGCAATACTGAATGAACTGACCGCTTCAGACGTACTTTGACTTAAATTCTCTTTGGCTGAAATTCTGGAATTTGCTGCAGACCCTGCCTCAGGGTAAACACACACACAGAGCTAAAGAAAATTCTAGCCTAAAGTTGAATGGAATTTCCTGAGTGTGGGATGACACGTATGGATTGTTCAAGGAGCCCAGACCTTCAATCATAAAAAGTTACTGACTTTGTGAAGCAAAGGTATGACATCTCCGAAGTCATACCTCAGTTTCCTCATTCATCATGGGGAGCCTGTAAAGAACTTGGATGTCATGAGATGAAAATCCTTCTGGCACACTAAATATTTTTGGGATTGTTCAATCCCAGACTCAGTCTGCTAGCATTGGGTGGTGGTCAGATCAATATTTGCAATGGAAAAATCTTGTACAACAGGACAAATTATATTGTGTACACAGTGCCATTGATTGTTTTGTAGTATGACTGGGTGGCTCTTGGGAAGGGGTTGCAGACATAACACTTGCACTCAATACAGGGAGCGTGTGGGGGAGTTCAGTACATTCCCTTCCTCTTTGCAAGGGCACAAATGCTCAACAGCTGCATCTATGGAAGAATTGTTCTGAAATTTTAAGCTGAAAACAGTCCGTGAAGGAACTTCTTGGGAAACTGGTGAACTTTAACCTTCCCAGGATAAGAATGTTAACATAAGAGTGAATGGGAAAGCTTTCAATGCACTGATAGACGTGAGAAATTTTTTGTGTCTAGAGAAGGGCTGCACAGCCCTTCTTGTGTCTGAACCCCTTGTGAGGAAGGGAGACATGAGTGACAGTGACTTTGTTCTGCTAAGTGGCAGCTAAAGGTTTTACTAAGGTCAGTGCTCAATTCAGCAGCCACAGGGGGATTCAAAACCAAAGAGAAGCCCTTATTTTAGGGATAGAAGTGATCTGGAGAAATGCACCCTCCCTGCTCTGGCAGGGTGCTGTGCCAGCTCTTTTAACCACAGTTCTTATCAGCACAGGCCCCAAATTTAACTTCAGTTTGCTCAGTCCAAGTAGTATATCCTCAATGCACTATTTCTCAGTGTTGACATCTTTGTTTCCCACCCAGGTGTATTAACACTGCCAGATTAAAATGGTGGGTTTAAGCTTTGAAAATGGGTATTGTATTCAAAGTGCAAGAGTACGTTTTAAATTGCTGGACTATTAGTAACAAGCACGCTTCCCAAGGATGAGGCATTCTCCAAGTCCTGGAAGTGCCAGCGGTGCCTAGTTCTTCTACATTATGAACTGGGAAGCGAAGTCTTGCCCATCGTCTGCGAGGTGTTTGGCAGAGGCCTGGCACAGGACTACACAATGCAATCTTTGCCAAAGATGACTTATTTTTCCCTTACTCCTAGTTGAGAGCCTGTGAATACCGCCCCGTTAACTTGATTTGCTGGCAGCCTCATTCAGTAGCAGGCATGACTTAATTCCATATCTTACCACTTCATTTGTCCAGGTGGGAAGAAAAATTTCAGAAGCAGTTCAAAAGCAGTTTCTAGACAGATTCCTACTCTGATCTACAAAACAGCTTTTGCACGCAAGACATCCTAGATGCTCCCAAGCTCCCCAAACATCAGTGGTTTGCTTAAGCAGTTTATTTGCATGAAGAAATGCATTCCAGTTCTTCAGTCACAGCCTGATGCTAGCAAAGATTTGACACCACAGTTATCCTGGAAAAAGCTGAAGTTATTCTTTGAAATGTGGCAGGAGTCCATTTGGTGAAAGGGGCTGCCGCCCGAAGCACCACATATCCAAGATGAAAGCACAGCTGTCCATTCTCTGGTGTCACCTGGAGTAGCTTTGTAGTCCCACATTGCTGTGCTTCACCAGTTACCAATAATAACCCATGTTTGCAGGCTTCCCTCTGGCAAAGAGAGAAGAGGTTTCAACTCGAAAGCTTTGCTGTGAAGCATGACCATTCAGGGTCAAGAGAAGTAAGTGAGAGCAAAAAGAAAAAGTGCTATCCACTGCACTGCAAGGTTTCAACTTTTTAGTGCTAAGTGCTTCTTTGCTTGCTCCAGCAGGATCACCGAGTCTCACGTCACCAGAACCGAGCTCTACTAATTTCTCATTTGCATAGCTAAAATTCCTGTCCACATTTGGTCTACGCAACTTGGCCATGCTTTCAAGTTACGGGTAAACTGTACTTCATTTTCATCTGCAGTGTAAATATATCACACAAGATAAAGCTGAACAGCTATGCTGGAGTCTAGACATGGAGGGTAGCAACAGCAGCCACCAGGCACAGATCCAGCAGAGATCACTGCAGTCACAACGAGGAGAAAGGTATATGCCTGGACTAAATATCATGAAAACAAAACCTGTATCATGAAGGTAACTGCCATTGTGAGGAAGTAAAGAAACAAGTGGGCAAAATCTACACCTCGTATTTACCTCTGCTACCCCAGCCAGCTGCCAGGCCGTTAAGCCTGCAACACATAGCCAAGGAGCAGCTGTACAGCTTTCCCTCTCCTCCATCTATTAACAAGTCACCTACTATTTAGCCTTACTTTTGAGGGCTAATCCTTGTGATATGCTACACAGAGGGAAACAGAATCACAGACTCATTTGGGCTGGAGAAGACCTTTAAGATCAAGTCCAACCATTAACCCAGGACTGCTAAGTCTACCAGTAAACCATGCCTCCAAGCACCACATCTACATGTTTTTTGAGAACTTCCAGGGATGGTGACTCCACCACATCCCTGGGCAGCCTGTTCCAATGCTCGGCTACCCTTTTGATGAAGAATTTTCTCTTCATATCCAACCTAAACCTCCCTGGTGCAACTTGAGGGCATTTCCTCTTGTCTTGTCACTTGTTACCTGGGAGAAGAGGCTTACCCCCACCTGTCTACAACCTCCTTTCATGTAGGTGTAAAGAGCAATAAGGTCTCCTCTGAGCCTCCTTTTCTCTAGACTAAACCACCCCAGTTCCCTCAGTTGATCCTCATAAGACTTCTAGACCCTTCACCAGCTTTGTTGTGCTTCTTTGGATATGCTGACTCCAGCACCTGCACTTTTTGCAGGACTACCTTGGTATTTTTTGCAAATATTCCTTTCACCTGGCAGTAGGAAAGAAGGACAATATTTACACCTACCAATACATGGTGTACAGGCAAACTATGACACTGCCCCATCAAAATCAGATCATACCTAGACTTCCAACAAGGCAGCAGCATCATTCTGGCATCTGCCACTGATTCTTCTCTCTCCTAATCCGATACTGAATAGTATCACCAAAACAGAGATGTTGAAACAGCAAATCCAAGAAAGACAGTCCTACAGTAGAAGTGAAAGATCAGTGCTGAAGCAGTCTAGAAATAAGAGAATATATGAGGCAGTGGGAAATGAGCGCCAGTTTCTTTGCACCCGACAACCATGCACAGCCTATAGCAACCAGCAAATACTGCTGCCACTTTTATAGGTCGCTGCATCTTTAGCAGTCTGGCATGGGAAGCTTTGTGCTAGCACCAGTTTACATGCAGTACAGATACCAGTTTGCTCTCTTGCCTTTTAGCAACATCCCAAGCACACATCACATTTTAAAAGATGCTGCCCCCAAAAGACCTCTCAATCTACTCAATACAGCTCCAGAGGAAACACATCAGCTATGAGAAGGTGCAGAGATCAGCAAGATGAGTTTTGGAAAAGGATGTAGAAGTAGACCTATTATATGTGGAAAGGGAAGCTGTTCCAATCAGTGAGGGTGGCAATGAAGAACAAAAATTGAAAAAGACAATTTAGAGGTTCACACGGCAGTCTGCTAAACACTGCATTCATCCAAGTGTGTTCTTATACTACAGGATAGAGTGCACAGGAAAACCTAAGATCCATTGCACTTAAAAGATTTCTATCGGATTTCATGGGATTTATCTCTGGCCTAAGATTATGTCAGTTACAAGATCTACTAACTCCACATCGTGATAACAGTAGTAGCAGCAGCCTCCACTAGTACTTAAATCTATTCTGAAACTCTAAGTACCGTACTGAAAAATCTCATGAGCTGTCCTCTTCTTGCTATCAACAGATTTTTTTTTTTTACTTTGTTAAATTGAGCTTGTTAGACCACTTTTTCCCTTGTTTAATAAGACAAACACATACCTCATCATGCTTACTAGGCTATACTCAATGAGATTCTTGCATTCTCATGAGCCTCGTATTAGGTTGATGAAAGGCTGTAAAGCACTGGACTTGCACTGCAGTGTACTTAAGTCATTTTAATGGCAACAAAAAGAAACAAAGCTCAATTTAGAAAACCCTCTTACATTAAAAAGCTCTGAATCAGGTCAGGCTTACTGCTGCAGAAAAGCTACATGCTTGTATGCTTCACATAGCATACACACGTTCAATCATGCTTTAACTACCTGTGCTGTCTGCATCAAGGCCTCATTACCTCTTCAACAGAAGGCACCAGACCCAGGTGGTTTGGATGAGCAGCCGCTTCAGCGTCGCAGCTAGGTACAAGTAAACATACTGCTAGCTGTTTGAAGTACTGTCAAGCAACACACAGAACAGATTCAACCACCTCCTTAAAGAAAAACACAAACCTCTCTCCCCTCCCACATCACCCACTGTTGCTAGCATTAACAGCTTCACTGACTGAAGGAAGAGTGGAAGTAGTGACTACTGAAAGGAAGTGGCTAGGCTTCAGACACAGCATTATCAGCATCTCTCAGCTTAGTAAAACATGAAAATCTAACTGGTGTACTGCAGTGTAATTAATCAGAGCTTCTATCAAGCCTATCAACAGGGTATCAAAAATTATTTATTGCTTCTGTATTTTCTCTGCTCTGTAAGATCTTACTGTACCAGACTTGAATTTGGGTAGACCTTGTACTACAGATGAGCTGCATCAGTTAAGTAGGGGGACAGGAATATCTGACATATCGTATATTCAAAAAATTTAAATATACAGAAAAAAAACCTCATGTCGCTCATTACGACAATGAAGTCCACACTGGAAAATATTGCTTAGAATGTTCACATGAGTCAGACTTTCATTACGCTGTAACTTCATTTAAAGAGGAAGAAGTCCCAATGAAGGTAACTTGAAAACAGAAAAACCGCTTGTAAGAGACAGGTCCATGCTGTCTAAACTTTCCAACTATTCTTTAATACTAACATGGTTCCTTGCTCAACAGCAAAAAACACTTTAAAGTTGAACAAATTCTTATTGCAATGCAAATCTTCTGACTCAGATATAGAATAAAAGCTGGGATGGAAACCTTGCTTAGACTGTTTGGCAATGAGTGAAGCATGAAGGCATATGGCTTTACCAGCTCACTAAGCGAAACAGTTGGCAATAGTACTCTCTTTCACCCACAGGACAGAAATCTAGTCTTCTACTGTCATTTTTCTTAGCGTAAGAATAGCTTGCTAAAAGCAGAGTTTTATTAACAGCAGCAGGCAGCCTGGATCCAGCATACGTAGGAATTCAGCCAGAAGACAACCAAGAAGCTCTTCTCAGATACAAAACAAGCTTTTGGAAATGCATATACTTCAGATGTAGGAGAAATCAAGGGTCTTTGGCTAAAAGCAAGAAATATTCCTCACATGGAAGGTGCAAAGCTCAGCATATCAAGACACATTTTAATGTATTTACTGTGGAGTATGTTCTCTGTATATTTACCCAAATACAGTGCTGTTCTACTACAGGCAAAGTTAAATGCAAAATTTCTATTGAATTTCTATTGAAATAGATACACTGAACAGCGCTTCCACGAATGGGTCAACAAACTACACCTACATTTTTACAATCCATATTGCACAGTAACAGCATCCCCTTAACAAGCAGATGTTTTGCTTAGATAAACCACACATTTGTCATCTGCCTTTAATATCAAACTGTTTCCTTTCCTACAAGATTGGAGATTAAGAATATCTCCTCTAGACTTACCCTGAGGACCCAAGACTGGAATTCAGAATCCTACTGAATCCGTTTGCAGTTGGATGAAAGCAAAATGGATTTACAGCCAATCCCAAGTTTTTAAGTGCTATCATAATATTAACATTATTAACATAATTATTAATAATTATAATTATTAACAATATTAACATATCATAACATTAACAAAGCTAAACGATGCTGAACCAGTAGGAAGTATTTAAGCTGTCTGGCTTCTGATCACCTTCAGAATTCAGGAAGTCCACGTAACTGGAAGTGATGACAGAAGGTGTGGTGGCAGAAATCAGTATTATCTCAATTCCTACATAAGAACTTGTGTATGCCTCCTTATTTGAGTATGAATCCCACCGTCTGCACAAATTAGCACAGAGAAACACAAGCGCATTTACAATACATGGTCATTCAAAGATAGTAAGAAGTAAAACCAGTCAGCTCATACTACAGCTATATTCATATCTGACTAAGGAAATACTACTTGTTCCCAACTTCAGTGAGCTATACAAAATGCAATGCATTATACCCTTGCAAGTCTGTGGGGTTCTCATTTTTTTTTGGGGGGGGGGGGGGAGGGGGGAAGACTGCACCACCGTAACTCTCATCCACATATCCAAGAGCTAGTGACAAATGATGCAATGCAAGAAGGCCAGGTTCAACAACTAGTTCACAACAGTTAAAAGTTTGGTTTGGCTTTGTTTAGGTTGTGTTTTATGTCAAAAAAAAGCTGTAAGATATTTATTGAGCGGATTCAGGAAAAGTTTCCGCAGTCCAGCATTAATTCTCTGCATTTTCAAAAGCAAGTGGACTTCCCTGATCTACAAGGCAGTACTTGGTGCTATACTATCAAGTTATCTCTAATTTCATGTCTTCCAGCAATCTTAACAAGGACATGCACTGTAATCTCTCCATAACTATCCTCACTTCAAAGAGGTATGTTCAGGCTCTTGACTGTGGAGCTTCTTTCTGCCTTGCAGCTAGTAAGAGCTGACGACTTTCTGAAGCATCCTTAGCTCCATTTTGTGCAATACAGGTGTCTGTTTTAAAACCTCTCTGGCCCGATTCTTACAAGCCAGGGTCATTTTTTCTTATTAGTCTGGGATCTTACTAAACATACCTACAATATGCAATACAAAACGATGCAGATAATCCTTAAATTCACCAACAGTTCTGACAGTAGATTCTGTTAGCAGGCTTGCTACCGCATCTGGGAAATTTAACACCAGAATCCCAGGAGGCCACTCAGGTTAAACCACATACCATACTAAGAATGAAAGTCTTAGCCCTAAGGGCCTATCATCTGACACCCATCCTTAGAAATTAACACAGAATTCCAAAAGTATATTTCTACAGCAGTGTAACTCCTCTAAGAAACCTAAAACCCCACAAGATACGGCTCTCAACAGACTACATAACTCAGGAAAAGATAATTGTAGTTTGTGGGTTTTGGGGTATTTGAGAATATTATGTTGATGTCAGTTTGGCTGAGCATGTCTATTTTGCATGATAAAGCACTTAACTGGTAGAAATTCTGAACATTCCTGGCTACTACAAAGAGCCAGGCAACTGAAGCCACCAAAAGTAGCAGTGGTGGGTTCAAAAAAAGAGCAGACTAAGCATCTGAATAACCTAAGACACATTAATGCATAATTAACATACAGCAGTTAAAGTATGGCTATTCATCCCCCACTGCTGAGAGGCATTAGATTCTTCCTCAATTGTATTCACAAGATGTTAACTTTCCACCAAGTTCAACCAAATCTGTTGTGCTGTGTTTCTCTAGTATTGTTTCAAATAAGAATGAATAACACAACTAAGCCTCCAGCAAACCTTGAATACAGATCTCTTTAAGCAAAGCCACTTAAAACTGGTGCTTTCATACTAAATCTTATGCTTCTAACACAACAGGACTTCATTTGAACACTGGAATCTTAAACAGAAAACAAGACATGTTTATAGGGAGGATATACAGAGATTTATTTAATCAGGTTTACTATTTACAGTTGAGATCATTTTCACATACTACTTGGCTACTCTACATGGCTACATTGTTTCCAAGCCAATTTAAGATCTACAGTCTAACAGTTCACTCAACACAAAACCGCTCTTCATAGAAAAATGAAATATTTCAATATAGAACAGTAGTGCATACATCATACTCCTGAAAAGCCAGCTTGTATTTTAAACTACTGTTTGAAAGATTTGATCTCTCAAGGTCAAAACTGCAGTCACATGATGCTAAAATTTTGATTAGTTGTGGGTTGTTTGGTTGTTTTGTTTTTTTTTTTTACAATTCTATATATATAAAGCGTACTGGACTTTAAAAAAGTGACACTGGTGAGGGGCAAGATTGAAGTTTTTTTTTCCCCTCAAATTAAACACAGCTGGCTTCCTCTGTACAACTTTGGCCAAAAAGTTCCACGTAGCGAAGGTTTAAGACATCCTCTCTCTATATGCAAGCATCAGTCAGTTAATGTTTAGAGGTAATCTACCAAAGTAGGCACAAATCCTTTGACTTTCAGATCAACCAAATTACACTTGCAAATGGCTCTGAAATTGGAAGGTTTACTAGTATACTAAAACATTTAGATACATGAATAGCTGGCTAACACAGTGAAAGTCACACATATGGGTGTGTGTAAAGCCGAGTTGTTTTGCCCATCACCAGTGTACAGTACGGCTGTCTTTGACTGTGGAAGATGCGCTTTGACTAAGCCTAGGGCAAGAGAACTATTGCAGTAGACCTGGCCCATTCATCTTCCACTTAAGTGAGTTAAGATTGAACCGCGTGTTTGCATTCTCTTCTAGGCATAGGTTCCGCCAGTGATGAGAAGTTCGTAGGCAGGATCCCGACTCCTCCTACATAGTACTATACAGGCACACAACATGCCAAGAAGCTATGGAGAAAAAAAAAAAAGAAAACAAGCTGAGTACAAAGAAGGTACTTCAAGAGATTTAACCTCAGCACAGAAACTGTCAGCATGCTTTGCAAGACTAAATGCCCATAAGGTAAACAGCAACAAATGCGCTGTCCTTGAAAAACCTTCATTTCCTGCCACAAACAGCAAGGACAGCAAACTCTAGCCTTATTTTCTTGCAAAGTTGTCTTGGACATTTTTTTGGTCAGTCACTTGTCTTCTGGCTCGGTAATTCAGATAGAAGAAATTACTCTTTTTAAATGAAAGGTACAGAACTTTAGATACCGTATCTGGTGCAAAAAGATCAAAGTGAAATTCAAATACGTTATAAATGCATTATGCAAATAATGAGGAGCAAAACTTTAAGAGTTATGAAACTTTTTCACCCCCGAAATATTTTTCAAATGCTCAATCTCTTGTTAACATGTCATAAAAGAAAGCTTAAGTCCAATGTGAATTATTCACTTTTAGACATTTTTCTGCTGTTAAATTCACGATACCATGACTGTGCTGGCAAGTCTGCCAGGAATTTAGGGTATGATCACCCTGTATATACACATTCACAAGACTTAGACCAGATTAACGTAATCAAGGATGTAGGACACTATTTTACACAAGTTGCACATTTATTGAGGGTAGAATAAGACTACCTACTAAAAAAAGTCAGGTACAGTGTTGTGTTCTGTGGTCTACAGTAATTAGCAATAGCTTCTAGTAAAGTAAGACATTGTATTGATTTGGTCATATGCACAGAAGTTTATTCACAGACGGAAATATGTCAAGAGGCTCCTGTCACAGCTCTGGATTATAAAGCATCACCCAGATGTTAAGTTAGTTTCATTAAAACCCAAAAACTCCCAAAACCCCAAAAAACCCTTGAACAGAAAGCGAACAAAATAAAATGGGTCAGACAACAACCAATTTTAAAGCCTCTTCATTCATACAGTAAAAACCCAGGGAAAACACAGTACTGGGACAACAGCAGAATTACTCACTTCTTTATTTAAAGTCTGATGCAAACATCAGATGTAAAGTTTTAAACCTAAATGATGGTACCTGTGACATAGTACATCAGTACATCAGAAAGACTGATGACAATGTTTTAAAAATCTCAAGTCTAAATAAGCAATGATTGAAGAGGCATGGTAAAATTCTACTATGAGCTTTTAATTTCCCGGAAAGGAACAAGCTGTAAAGATTAGTAATATTTTTTGTCTGGAGCACATTATCTGGTTTAGATCTACAGCAGCAACCAGCTCAGGCTCAAAAAAAAAACCTCCAAAACATGGAGATTGAGAGTAACCTGGACTACAGCACTCCAGCCTGTTGGTAAAAACTGCACCTTTCTTTATTTTCCATTGGTACCTGGGTGGTTCCAGTTCATAGACTAACTCCCAATATATGTTATCATAGAACAGTTTGTGTTGGAAGGGACCTTTTAAAGGTCATCCAGTCAAACCTTCCTGCAATGCGCAATCTTCAACTAGATCAGGTGACTCAGGTTGTCATATTCATGTCAGAATGAAAAAAAACCCCAACAGTTACAAGAGAGAATGACTCTTCATGGACACAGTCCTTCTGAGGAGGTATGTCATACCCACAATTTAAAAAACTCCTGAAGTTGGACTTGTGAGATGGAGAGTTTATAATAGGTGCCAGTGGCTACAAAACTCTGAAGAAGGCACACAGCCTGCAACAACAAAACCTTCAACTTTATCCCCCATTCAAGAGCATTCTTTAGATAAACATCTCCTTTAGGTTTTTTGTTCCAATTCATTCTAGCTATGTATGTCAAAAATTAGTTCCCATTGCATTTCGTTATTCACATGAAAATAATCTTGTTCAATGACTCAAGACATTTGATTTATATAGTTGTATAAAATCTTAAACAATCAGGTACTATAATAAAACCTCATGTAATCTTTTGAGTTACTATTTAAACCATTTATATCCTTTTTGAGGCCACTAAGCATACTCCTAGAATTCACCGTAAACACAACTCACTCACGTATATTATCTTTCTCTGCAGAATATTTATGTCATTAAAAAAATATGCTAGCACCTCTAAACCCTTTTCTAAGGCATTTAATTCCATTTCTCTTCAGTTGCTACTTAATAATGTGAAAAAAGTATATTTTAGAAGCCTGTGGTGAAGAAGTAGCCATGCAAACCCCTCCTCAACTTTCAGGAAAGTTTAGGCATCTCCCAGTCAGGTTTGTTTAGTTTGGGGTTTTATTAGTTTTTTAAAATTTGCCTATTAGCGTTAACTACATCCAATCCTTCATCAAACCAGTTTGCTTTTTTTATACAAAAAAGTCCACTGACTGTACATACATGTGCCAAGCTTAGCATCCTGTAAGTTATCCCTAACTACAAAAGCTAGCTTTAAGAATGAACTCTGCAGCTAATCAAGCAGCACTTCTACTGCACTGCAATGCCTTTGCTCCCTTTAGTTTGCCTCCTATTTATTAGCTCCATGCTGTCACTGGTTGAGACAGGAAATTATTGCACACTGAAAGATCCCAACAGTAACTCAAAAATGAGAATACCAAAAATTACTTCCATGCAGAAAAGACTAAGTTTCCTCAAATTCCAAGCCTTGCAAAAATTCTCCCATCTTTTCATTTTAAAGAAAGTACTGAAGACTAAATTTGTTGACTGACAGCTATTAGAGGTAATGACCTTCAGACAGCCTTGCTGCCTAACAGATCAATGTCCAGTTCAGAATGGACTCTGCAGTGAGTATAGTCACAAAAAGGTAAAAACACCCAATTACTCCTCTAAGTTCACAGGACATGACCTACGTTACAGGCTATCTGCTGAAGTTTACATTCTTACCTCCATTTCAATTACCCCACAGACTATTTTGCCAAGAATCAGGCTAAGTACATATTTGAATTCTGGATTACAAGTAAGAGGATGTCACAGCTTGCATCTTATGTTTCAGGACATAAATAAACCAGTTTGAATACTGTTTACTAACAATTTGACTGAAACTAGTATAATTTTAAAACATGAATTTACAGCCACTTGAACTGTGGAACAAAGGTACAAGAATATCACCACCGATAGTAATCACATTTAAATCTACTTCGGGAATATTAGCACACAGAAGTTTCAAGGGTATTCCCAAAACCCCTGTATTCCATTTTTATTTTTATATTTTTATTCTTTATTCTATTTTTTTATTATTTTTAGTCTTTATTATTTTTCTAAACAGGCATCACGTAGCTTGTTTTAACTTCAAGCAAAAAGATTTGCTAGTGCTATAGTATAGCATTTTGAAGGAAATTTATCTGATGTTCCTATTTTCTTGACAAACTATTTCGACAGTATGTACTTTCTGCCAATAGCTTGATTACTGACACGTGGAGACAAATCAAAAAGCACCCACTGCAGAAGAGATATAACTAACATATTTGTGCTTAGATCTGATGAGCCAGGAATAACAGAGGGATGCAAGCAGCCACATTTCCATTGCAAGCATGTATCAGAAATTCTGGCCCAATTCCACAGAGGATTTAACCATGTTGCATTTTGGGGCAGACACATTAATCAACCTGCAAACTCCAAAACTAGGAATAATGTCTCTTCTTGGGATTCAGCTCACCCAGACTCTTAAGTTTTCTTCCCCACATAACAGATCTGCCACAGTAACCATGTTATGGCAAATACATTCATTTACATTACACAAATATACTTGTGTTCAAGCAGACTAAATACTGCTTTAACAGTTAAAAGTTGTAAGGTGGTTTTTTGTCATTCTTATTTCAGAAGGAAGTTCCAGAGCTGAAGTAATTGATTCTGAACAGTTCAACAATATTACCGTATACATGTTCTTGCAGCATTGCAATAGAAATTTAACCATATTTTCTCAAGACTGCCTGCAAAACATTATTTACCTTCAAACATACAATCCAGCTCCAAAGCTGATTTTGAAAACAACAGTGCCTCTACCACCTGACTCACAAGTACAATGTTTTCTGAATTCAAATACTATTAAGGGTACAAACGGAACAATGAAATTAGTTTAAGTCTCTTGGGGTTTAGCACATATACTACATTTCTCAGCAGCCATAACATTGGCACAGCTGAAAATGTGATTAGTGTACCAAGTCTACCAAATCAATGAGCATTCAAAATGCCAATTTTACAGATATGTTTAGAAGACTGTCCTAGTTGGTTTAGGCTTTTTTGTTTGTTCATTGTTTTGAGGTTTTTCGGTTTGTGGGTGGTTTTTTCAAAAAAAAATCTGAATAAATACTGATACACATTTGTCTATTTATCTAGTTACATTTTTATGACCAAAATAACTAACAATTAAGGTTCATACGGTAGACAGCCTGTACTCAATTTTAAGTATGCAGGGTTTCCTGTTCAGAATTTTTTTTTTTGGCTGAAGGCCAGAAACCAAGAAATCTTCAACACACAATGGAAATCTCAGTTGAACAACAGCAGAGTATGCTATTAAAAACCCTGGTGTATCTCCTAGGTGGTCCTGACATCATTTGTATGCCATGAAGCACAGTTAAGCTGATGTACCTCTAAAATGAGCTATCTCTTTCGAAGTTGGAAATTATGCCAATTTTTCAAGTGTTGAATGCCAAAGAACATTCATGATACTTCATACTTAGTTTGCAAGAAAAAAATTTACCATTTACATTCTAGTATGTAACCGCACATAGCATTGACTGTTCAGCTATCTTCAAATCTAAAAGAATATGCACTCACAACGCACAGTTGAAAAGTTGTGTTAAAATGTTTAGATCCTTTTGACAGATGTTCATTTATCCCCCAATACAAGTAGGGACTAAAGCTGTCATCACCCTGTTTGTACCTGTAATAACCTGGACACCAGTTTAGAATTTGATTTGAGAAAAGAATATTCTCTTACCTGAATAGCAGCAAATGCTAGCGCTGCCCAGATGACATACATCATGATCTCCTGAAGCTTCTTTACAACCAGAGCCTCACACCCCTGAAACAAGTAGACTTCTAGTATATCCATCCGACAACCACATTTAGACATACACCAAAAAAAACTCAAAAGCAAACACAGAAAGATAATCCAAACACTAGAAAAAGTCATTACTTAGTACATCACAGATTTTAAAAAAAGCCAGTTTTCTTCCCTCTACAATCTATGTTTATTTCCTTTTAAAGTAAATACATCCAAGACTTCACACTCCCACCAAAGAGAAAATTAAATGATGATCAGCAAAAGCACATGGTTCATACTTCAGCTGTCTTACCTCAGAATAAAGGTCCATCGGGCGGGTCAAACTGCCAGTACAATTGCTGAGGGCTGCTTTGCAACAGCTAAGTGGCACACTGTTATTTTTAGTTTGTTTGAACCAGACAGTATTCTCCCAGTCTGAATAGTTATGGATCCCACAGCAGCGCAACTGAAAAGTCACAGGTAAAGAGCCAAAGTGTATCAGTCAAGAAGTGGGACAAGACAGAAATTTAACTGCAATACCAAGAACACAGTACAGTAAGATTATGTTCTACTGCATAAGTAGTACCAAATACTAGAATCCAAACACTGATTCATAGATTACAACTACGCAAAATGCATATCCCCAGTGTCATTAATTCTACTAATTTTAACAGAGTTAAGCTATTTATTGACCAAATCAGCCGTTTATCCTAGTTTTCTTAGAATGAAGGAAGATAATGCTACACAAGTAGCAGAGCAACACGTCATCTGTTTTAAAGACAGAGAGGACTGAAAAGTTCCCATGTGCCTTGCTGCCTCACCTGCCTCTGTACATAGTCAATAGCACGACTGGCTGCATCAGGATTTGTGCCGTTGTATCCATTGTATACTTTCTGAATGCTGTGATCAACTTCATCCTCTACCTGTGAAGTATGAGGAAAGTATCTGCATTAGCACACCAACAGAAGTAATACAGGTTTAGGTAAAATTATTTCACTTCTAATTATAGCAATTCAGGAAACTAAGGTAACTGCCTATCATTTGACATCAGCATACTTCAATGGTACAGCTTCTCAAAATTCTAACGATTTTTGCAAAGATGTTGCTAGTTTGCAGCTAATGGACAAGAAAAACACAAGCAGCTATCTTCCGTAAGGGTTTAGACAACGTAGTTTTACACTGCATCTCAAAAGAAATTGCTTTTATTATGACATTGTGGCAGACACCCCATGAAGTTAAGGGCTCTAGTAAGAGCATACATTCACCTTTCCACTTTCTACTCCTCCTTCAAAGTTCCAAACCAAAATCAGTATAACTACCTGGGCTAACTTGCTCCCTTTGGGACCACAAGGATATGAGCAAGTTATACTACCTGTTCTTCCCATTCTGACTGGAACACAGGTAAGTTCTCAAAAATGAGGTCTTTTGGCTGACCATTCTACCCTACAGTGACCAAGCTCTCTGTTCAGTCCCCCCACATTTCCTGAGAAACTGATGGCACTATATTGCACATAGCAACAGTTACTAGAATAGCTCCTAAAGCTACTGCAGATGAGTCAAGCTGCTAAAGATGCTGTCAAGATGTGTTAGAAATGGATGTCGCCCAAGAATCATCACTTGTTCCTCCCAAAAAGGGTCTTATAATACCTGTTTTGGAGAAAGTCTTACTAGAACCTTTTAAATAATATGTTTTCTTGTAAACTGTTACTTCAATGCACAGAAAGTTTTGTGTAGCTAAAGATTTGTTCAGTAATACGACTAACTCTGAATTGAAATTTTTCTATCACATGCAACAAGAATTATGTCCAAGGATTGTAATCTCAGGGCTGAGAATTAACTAAGCCTGCATATTCTTCAGATTTGCAAGGTCTTGTCAACACATCATTCCCTGAAATGCTTTAACAGAAGAATTTCTGCAGCAATAGCACAAGCTTCATCACCACACACACACCCCAAAAATACTGGTTATCTTTACAACTAAATCTGTATCAAGATAGTTACGAATAAAAGTCAATTTACCATGCACAGGCATCTTGTTTCAGACCAGCTTAAAATCAACTGATGATTTCACCCATGTGATTTACACCTCTGATTCATATAACAAAACAGCTGTTCAATTTGTCATACAGTTTTTAAAATCATTTACTTCAGTGCTTGCCTGTGCATCATTTGGCTTACGGTTCAATCAGGGCAACATTTCATATGAAAGCCATGCAAAATTGCATACAGTGCAAAGAGAAATCACTAGCTCTAGCTAACTGGCAGGTTTTACGAAAAATGAAGAGTGAACTACTCTACCAAAAGCAAAAAATGCCAGTAAGAACTCAACCAACTGACAGCCCGTTTAATCCCTACTGCTGCTTACAAAAAGCCTTACTTTATGGTAAGGACCAATGTCAGCAGATTCTGCAGCAGACCAGTCTATCACAGTGCGATCCAGGCATGCTTCACATTGTATTGAAGGAGTAAGAGTGTGAATTGGATCTACACACACAGGTTTTCAGAGACACATTTGAAAATCAAGATACAATGGCTGATCTTCAAATCGCTTAACTTATAAGTTAACTTATAACAATGCCACTTTGAGACATACTAAGTCTCATTTGGTACCAACAGTTTTGATGAACAACTGCCATGACTTCAATCTTGCCTTTTGTCTGTAAAGTTTTGGAAGTCTGTACAGTCAAAGTAGTTCCAACATGACTCTGGTGCCTTTAAAAAAACAAACAAAACCCCCCCCGAACCAACACAAAAAAATCCCACAGATCAATACATGCCATGTCAGAAACAGAACAAAAGACAAAGCACAGAGCAGTCTTATTTATCCAGGCAAATGTAATCAGAAACCTAAGCAGATTTCACCTCCTAGTTCACTGGTAATAGTTTAAGTTGCTTCTGACACTCTTGTTGCACCTTGAAAACAATAGTTTAAGATACTAAGTATTGCAGGGTAGGAGAAAATTGTCTTGTCATTTCAAAAGATTTAAGATTTAAATTTCAAATATTAACTCCCACAAATGCCTTAACATAAGACCAAAAAGAGACCACCTTCCCTCTTTCCCAAGCTCTGACTCTGCATTACCTATAGCTGTGAAATTGTATAGTAGCAAGACAAAAATGAGAGGCAACAGGAACCACAGCTGGGACCAATCCAATTTTCAAGTGTTTCAAGTGTGTAATTTCAGATGGGCTAGGGAAGAAAGATGTATGCATCTGCTTTTATCTGCTCTGAATGCTGTTCACTGAAAGAAGAGCAACCCACGTTAAGACTGGAACACAAAAGAGTAAGATGACCACAGCTTAGTCCTGATCAGATCCACAGTAGTCCCTGCATAACTATAGCACACTATGCCTCTGCAAGTCTTGGAGCAGAAGGCAACCATTCAAGTTAACAAGTAAGAACTCAACATCTCCCATTCTCCAGGAACTGTACTGCTTTCCTCAGTTGCTTCCAAGGTCTACTTAAGACTACAAGCTTCAGAGTCTCAAGTAATCTTAGCATGCTGCCAAGATATCAGAAATCAAGTGTAGACCATGACAGAAATATATCCTGAATTGAAGCATCATTGATAGAGCATATTTGTTGAAGCAACCTATTCTGTTATTAAGTCAGATTTATAATTCATAGTTCAGGGTCCTCTTGCCAGCTGCTTACTCAAGGCAGTCTTCCTTTGTACACATAGCAAAAACTAGATTTTTTTACTTAACGGTTGTGTCACCGCATCTTCCGGGATAGCGGGAAAAAGCAGGGAGATAATACTGAATTCTAAAACCTGTGCTGTTTATGTAAACATAGAAGTCCCAAGAAAGGTAAATGGTGTTGTAGTTCAGCTTGCTATTAAGACATCACTGGAGTGTTCTATACATGCTGCAATCATATTACACGTCACAGCTAAAAATGCCTCTTCTGCTAATTTCTTGGCAAAATTTAGATGTGGACATAACAAAAGGCAGTGACCTGCAAGTTAGGAATTTCTTTCCTTCAAGCTGCATTTTGGTATCACTAATACCATGTGATACATTTCTACTGCATATTATGCTGGTAGAAACACAACTGATGTCATTTTTCTGGTCCTCTTTCTTAACTTCCACTAAACAGTGTGAGAAGTCATAATTTCTTTAGCCATAAAACCTGTCAACCACCTGCAAAAAGCTAGACCATACACATAAACACATTCGATCTTTTTAATTTTATTGTTATGCAGTTAGTTTGTATACCAAAACACAAGACAAGATTTAAGTTACTGCACATCAAAACAATATGCTCTAGGTTCAAATACTGTGTAACCTAAACCCTTCACAAAGTCAAAGCATAAATAAATTAGACTACCATCTGGAAAACTGAAAGGTACCAAATACCATGAGACTCCTCTCTGCTGTTCAACTGTTAATGATATTTCTAGACAAGACTTTCCACTTTATTTAAAATATAGAACATCAGTATTCTAAGATACTGACATCTAGAATTAATCCACTTTGATGTTTGGTTTTATTTCCTTAACAAATATCCATTAACAGTTCTACAGAATCAAATACAGTAATAATTACACCACTGTATTTTTGTCACAGTTCACAACAAAACATTTACTGAAATTAAGAAGTTATTACCTTTGCTCTGTAAATGTATCCAAGAACCACCACCACCACTTCGGTGATGAAAACCAAGAGCAGGATGATCACAAACTGTAAAATACAATCAAGAGTGTGCAAACAGTTTTACCCATTTACTTTCTGAAAGTCTCCAAATAGAGTCAGCTATTTGGAACAATTTTTCAGGCAAGGTAACTTAAAGCAGGCAATTAAGTTGACCAAATGAGCCCAGAATTAACTTCATTCAAGAAACTTTAGTGTTCATAGCTTCACCAATTAATAAGAAGCTGCCCAGCCAAGCAAGGGCTAATCATTAGGACTGCCAATACCGTACTGGAGTGCTTTAACTGTTTCTTTCAATCTTCTGTTAGATGAATAGGAATGTCACATCAAAGAAGCTACCCAGGCTGTTATTAAAGAGTAGCAGATACACTAAGGTAATGTTTCTTCACATTAGGCTCTATAACAACTGACAGAAACAGCAAGCTATGTGTATGTCTTGCTATATTTAAGAGCACTTTTAAAATTAACTGTTAAAAGTCTACACATCATCCAACAAAAAAAAAACCACACAAACAAAACGAAACAAAAAACCCACCAAGAAAAGCCCAATGGGGACAGTTTAAATACTGGTCTGTCTTCTCTCTTACCTAATTCTCAAGGTGAAATTACAGTTAAAATACTTGGAAATACATGGCATAAAATACTGCAAGCAAAATGTCCAAATTAAGCCATGAAGAAAAATATTTAGGCATTGAAACCACCCTCAGCTAGCCTCAGTGCAAGATACTTAAAACCAAGGAGGCTCCTGGATCACCTTTCCCTCTGTCCTATTTCAGCCTTTCAACCAGAACAAAGTGAGATTTAAAAATTGTTATGACTGAATCATATGGTTTTACATCTTTTAAATGAGATGACCACAGCTCTCAAAAAGGTAAAACTGAGGAGCCCTCTGCTGCCAGAAATGGCTAATTTAACAGCATTATTTGGAACAGAAAATTGACATGAGATGTTAATAACAAAATAGAAGGGGAAAACATATCAAGCCATAAAATAAGATGAGAACAAATTTAAAATACTTTAGAAGTCTATTAAAAGGGAAGGTAGCCAAATATACAACAGCCAAACACTATGACATAAGAACTCTGCAACTTACCGTAGCAAGTCCACAGCGACTTTCTCTAATTGTGGCACAGCACCCAATAAGTCCAATAATAAAAAGAAGTGTTCCCACAGCTATAATAATAACTGCTGGAATTAGTGTGTAGACGTCTTCGAAGAAATGATCATAGTCATCATATGTGATGAACACATAGGCTCCCACGTAGCACAGTATGCCTGCTGCTGCCTACAATAGACACATTAGCATGGTAAGTTTCTTTGAACCCCAAACCCTCCTTTCAGCAAGGGTACTTTGCAACAATTATTTTATCAAACACCATAGTCTTCCTCAGACGTTAGATTTTATTTAAATTTTAACATCTTTATTAGACTATAGCATATATTTATTAGGAACATCTCAAGTGGGGCTAGCCAGTAGTTTTTAACTACACTTAATCTAGGCAGATTTAGTTTTGACTACACTACGGAAGCCTTCTGAGGCACATCATCAAGAAATGAGGGTAACCATGCTATGACAACAAAATCTCACTCCCTGTTCTCAAATAATTCCTTCCCATGCTGTGAACTAAACCTTCTGCATAGTCTGATATTCACACAGTGTCTCATACTTTTGAGAACAGGATTGCAGCCCATCTGAACAGCAAATGATTTGTTACTCAACAGCTTTTCAGAGCATGTACGCAGTTCTTTTATCTGCCATTGTTACCCTCTACTTATTCTTCCATTTTGCTGATTACCACCGACGATTTAATGTTAGAACAGAATACATGCACACATTGCAAACTAACTTCTGCTAGGGAAAAATGAACTGCTAGAAACAACCTTTCTGAAGTGTTCACAGCACTGGAAAATGTGATTCTAACCAACAGATCAGGCAGGAACAAATACAAACCACTAATTATTAGAAGACAGAAGCAAATACCTAAAGACACATAACACAACTTTTAAAAGACATTCTCAGAAGGATCATTGTACAAACTGGTCTTGATTAAACAATCATTTAAAGTTACCACAAATAAGACCTATAGGATGGATCTGCCACTATCTACATTTAAAACACTTCAGACAAAGCACTTGCATCAATCTGATATCTTACCTCCCTTACAGTTACAGAAATCTCAACACATCAATACCTTTCATTAAGCTGAGCAGACCTAGTGAAGGACAACTGTTGCTTGACAAGCCAGCTAACATACATTTATTTCAAAACAAAAGGACCTTACCAATTTTTGCTTTATAAACATCTTTATTAACTGTCTTCACCTGCAGAATGAAAAAGTTCTGCTATATATTAACATGAAGCATTTATGTTCAACTGACTTGCAATGATGGACAAAATTTGAATATTTCATGACATTTATGGCGTCCCAATGCAAGGCTAAGCTAAAACAAGCTGCTCAGAGGATGCAAAGCTAAGCTATGATCTGAAGAACTTCACTGTAACCAGTAGTTATCCCCATCACAATCCAATGCATACCCCAGACACAAGAGTTCACTTAACTGTAGTATTACACACTTCAGCTCGGATTTGAGGAAAAAATGTTGGAAGCTGCCTCCCGCCCTCCCTTCCCACCCAGTGGTGCTGTGACAGTGAAGGCAGACAGACACACATATAGCTAGTAGCTATACTACTACAAGACTGGGTCATGCTATTGTAGAATCAAAGAACCAATAATTCAGGCCAGGAAGGACCTCAGGAGATCATTTAGTCCAATTTCCTGCTGAAAGCAGAGTCAACAACAAATTCAGACCAGGTTGCTCAAGGCTTTGTCCAAGGTCTTGAAAATCTAAGGATGGTGATTCCACAGCCTCCCTGGGCAACCTGTTCAGCGTGGCAGAGAACAAGACGTAAGAGGACTGGTACCTAGTATTTCAGCACTGTTTGCTACTATGTACTAGATGTACTGCAATATTACTGCAACTACTTCTTATAAAACAATACTGCATAAACACTACTAGAATACTACTCTACACACAGCATATCCCCTACAGCACCTCTGTTATAGAAACACTATGTCAAAGAAAAAGGTATCGAGAACCAGCTCTGAAGTATCAGTAGTTCTCTGTGGATATGAGCAATATATTTCACCTCTCTGCCTCTTTGTAAGTGTGTACTCCGCAGGAATCTTAGAAGTATAGAGGAGGCTCACATTCATCCACTAAAAGGTGCTACGGTGGTAGCAAAACTGAAAATTCAGTAACAGTCAAAGACCAACAGCAAGACATCTTTCCCAGACAAGATGATCTGAACTGAACAACCTATTACAAAATCACCCCTTTGCACAGAAGATGTTGAAATGCTAATCCAATTATACAAATCCTGCCAGGTTAGGTACAACATGGCAAAATGTGGATATAGGACATACAATTTCTATATATAAAGCAAAGATTCAAAGTACTGTCACTGAACAATGGAATTACATTAACTGTTGCCTAGCAATGAAGCCTGCGAATGACAGGCTGGTGAGGTAATCTCCAAT
Source organism: Falco cherrug (assembly GCF_023634085.1). Classification (NCBI taxonomy): domain Eukaryota; kingdom Metazoa; phylum Chordata; class Aves; order Falconiformes; family Falconidae; genus Falco; species Falco cherrug. The sequence goes on from NC_073703.1 coordinate 23,778,872, forward strand.
TTCTAAGAACTAAAATGTTTGTTAGAAATACGGTATATTGCAAGGTGGCAGGTGAAAACGCACAGCTGTGACCAGCACCAGGCACAGAAAACAGCACAAAACTGAAATCAGAGCCATTTGTCCTCTGTTGTATGAAATTTAAGTGGCTTCCTTCTTTTCTAAGAAAAATCTGGTTCCTAAACTGCATGAGCATATTTATTTAAAGAATGTATTTGACACAAAAAAAGTTGAACTTTAAAAAGCCCCAACAAACTGTCTACAGGTGTTAGCTTTCCTTCCCTGCTTCAAGAAGCATACAGTTTTAAGACACTTCACCCTTCCAGCATTATGCCAGATGAGTCTGACAAGTACAGAGGTTAAACACTGTCTCAAAGCAAAGTCACACTCCGTCCTTGTTAAAAACCCTAATATTTTGTAATTACTATTGGAAAGGCAGATTTTTCTTTAGACTTATTAAAGCAGCCTGATCTGAAGAAGTCTTCACTTTACTAAATCCTTTCCACACGTGGTACTTCAATGACTAATCAGCCACAGCAGCATTTAGCCTTAGGTTTTGCTTCTAAAGAATGTTGTAGAACCAGTGTTTCTGTGAAAGAGGCTACAGAATTTTGAGTACAGAAGCATGCATTCATATCTACGAACACTGCACTAGAATCATGAGGAAGCTGAATATAAAGACATTGACTCTACTTGAGGTGACCATACCCTTACAAATTACTGCGCTCTCTTCCTCAAAATCTCTTCAGTTAGTAATCAGGGTGGGGGGGAAAGAGTGCCTGCTGCATCTTTCACAGGTTAAAATTTACAAAGACCAAAACTCCTGTCCTGTGTAACTGTTTAACACTATTTTTTAAGAGGTACCATACCTAGTCTATCACACTGCAACACTACCCAGTTAGTTTACAGGAAAAAAGCTTCAAATGTCATCCTCTTTCATTTCACATCACAACCACGGGACGCTTAGTGTTTTCTTCAACCTGCTCAAAGGCCTAAATCAGGAAGGGGGAGGTCTCAAAAACAGCATTATAGCTGAGATTAGGAAAGTGATTTTGTAGCAATCCTTTTTGCTCATTTTGAATATTTTCTCATACTACATTCTGGTTTGCAGCACTGAATACTCTTAGCAGTGTATAACAGGACTCACTTTGTATGAAACCAAACCAGAAAATGGGTGCATTTACTGTGCTAACTGCCAACAGGTGGTTCAGTTGATAGGACCAGACTAGCCTTAGGTACTTCCTCCCTCCCCACAACTCAGTAATTTCAACACCCAGTCCCAGCACAATTGGGTTGTGTTCCGACTCCACAGTACCATGTCCTGTGTTGATTTGAGTCACCAATACTGTGACAAGAGATAAAGACAAAGAGCTACTTTTACCTATACAAAGTATGCAATCTACCTTGATCAGCGCTGCACCAGTTAAATGCACATTTATTCCCTGTTGCAACCCAAGAATAAAGTTGAAAGAAAAAAAGGCAAAGCCAAACCCCCAGAACAGTAGCATGCACTTAAATAATTTCTTTCTTGATGAGGGAATCATCTAGAGAAACTGAAATCTGTATCACAAAACATAAGGACAATTAAATAATAATTCAAATCTCAATGATTATTATCCTGCAGAGTGAACAGTAAGTCTGCAGAAGTCTCACTCGAGTCAAACTAAAAGGCTACCACACTTAGAATCATGCATTTCCTATCATTAAATGGAAGCCAAATATATGAACTGTGCACAGTTAAGTAAGTCTTTGATAAACAGAGCCTGAAGGAAGCATTCTTGAACTTAATCTGCTCAAGGCTCTGAATAGAGATGGCAGCAGCTCCTGAATCTGTGCCAGGTCACATGCATGCTCTATGGAGATGACTGGTTGTTCAGCATTCACATCCTTTTAGAGTTGTTTGCATCTAACTTGTAGGACTGAACCTGAAGTGGCACACTTATTTTACAATTAACCTTCAAGAAGGGTGACAAGAAAGTACAGTCAATGAAAACAGTTTGTTGCAAAAGGCTTGAGCAATAAGACATCCTTTTCATCAGAGGAAAAGGTAAAAAAATATATAGACCTCCTATGGCTCAGAAAAAGCTGGATATTATTGCTTTGGCGTGGGCCTCTAAGGAGTTATTAAAAGCCAAACAAGCATGCAAAAAAATGGAGGGAAAACTGGAAGATCTAATGACACAATGATACGTGCCATGATAAACATCACTCAAAACATTATAGGAAAGCATATTAAAAATCAGGGTACTTACAGCAAGTAAACTTTTCCCTATCTTTGTGCTGGTATAATACATCCTTTTAATTAAGCCCACGCCTATTTCACAAAGTCAGCTTTCACCTTTCACATGCACTGAGGTATATAAGGCTACAGACTGTGTAGACGCACCCTGGAACAATTTCAACACTGGGGTTTTGTTTGTTTGAAGGTTGGGGGGTTTTGTTTGTTTCTCTAAGTAGGCTGCAAACACACACCAAGAACTGTTTTCATGTTTTCAGTAATGCTCATACATTGCAGCAGCCTGAAAGCTAAAATTCTGTCTAGCTAAGACAAACAGTAGGTTGTTCACACTACTTGTTCTGTTGATCATTTATTTATCAACCCTGGACATTGCAGCTCAATTTACAAACTAATGCTTCCTTATACTACCCTACTAATGTTGCTCCCAAACAGATCTGATTTTAATCCAAATATTTTAAAGCTTCACAAAGCACTGTCCTTCACATTACTTTTGCCGTTTACCTTGCTATTGAATTTTCTTCACTTTGGGACAACAACAGAACCTACAAAAAAAGAGATTTTGAATTGGTTTTGGTACTCTTTCACTTAACTCGGCCAAAGAATAGTATTTGTCCCTTTAGAATCTGCATTTAGTCACAGTTTTCTGAAAAACACAAAGTCTGTGAACAAGAAAAGTAAGGTAGCAGCAAAGTATCATGTTAGGAGAAAACACACCTTATGTCCAATTAAATAAGAGGAATATTTCACCGTTTTGGAAAGAACACCTACTTATAAACTCCTACTACTGCCAACTTGACCATTGCTGATCGGTAAATTTTGGTAGTAATACAGACACCACTCTAAAACCAATTACTGTTCATTCCACTAATAAAGCATCTTTCAAGACATACCTATGGTATATTCACACAGACTGCCTGCATAGACTTTGATAAAAAGCAGAAGAAAAACCCAGAAAAAAAATCTTCTACACTAACAGTCCCTCACCTTTTCTGCCTGAATCCTGTCCTAGGACCACTCTCCCAACCTGTGCACTGCTCTCATGTTAAACTTCAGTGCATCTTTGTCCTGCCTGCCTTTCTAGTCTGACACAAACATGCTTTTTTTTTTAAAAAAAATAAAACAACAAACAACCAAACACAACCAAACCACCAAACAAAAACTGTACACTTCAGGAGAGTTTTTTGAGGGTCTACAGTTGTAATCAGTTTCATTCTTCACAACAGTCACTTTTCTCCATGCCTACCAATACCTGAACATTTCTTGCCCCTGTGTAAGGATGCTGATATTATGGTTTGCTACCCAGTTTCTGGGCTTCTTAGAATAGTATCTTCAAGCGTTTTTTTCCACACTACTTCTCCATTATTTGAATTATGCTGTATTCCACGAACATTTTTGGCTCTCTCCAACACTACTCATAGCCTGATTACTGTCAGAGAAAGTGTCTTCCTGATCTGCTGCTGCTTTAAGGGTTTTTTTTTAAGCTTTCTGTCCTTCAAAATCTAGTTCCTCAGTTTTAACTTCAAAGGCCCTATAGGATATCTCTGCTGTTTACTTCTCTCACATTCTTTTCAGCACTTTGCTACTCATCTCCCTCTCCACATGCCCTACATTATTTTTCTCTACTTGCCTGAATTGGTGCCCATCTACCTCAGAACTCAATATATTGTTTCCTGACACTTTGTTCTCATTCTCATCAATAATAATTCAACTGGAACACTGAGCTTTAACTGTCTTCCAAAATCCTTTGGGACAAGAAAGCTAGCAATTCCATTCAACTTTGTAACACAGGTAGAAATACTTTAAAGGCTTATAAAACAAAGCCATGTAAAATTCAAGTATGCCAGACTGCTTTGTCTATAGTAGCCAAATCCAATTCCATAACACTATGCATTAAAAAAAAAAGCAAATTCAAATGCTTTTGCAGTTAAAGCAAAAGGCTGAGCTAGGATGCTTTTGCATTTGTCATTACATACTTTAAACATCACTAACTGCAAGAGGCAGTGCATCAGCAGACTGAGGGTTGGTTATTTTTTTCAACTAGAAAAGATTTTAACAATATAGTCATTCTTTTACACCTAGTCATCAGGCTTTTAACTTGACCTGGTGGTCCACTGTGTCCAGATTACTTTCCCCACACAAGAACAAGGATGATTACTCCATTCTACAAAGTAAAGTGGTATTTCAAATTCCACATATTACTCAGAGACACCACATTTAGCTTTGCAAGTCGTTTTTGCTTCTGTTAAGTATTAGCTCTACTTTTAAGCACAAGACCAGATGCAAAGGTCCTGAAAAAAATCTCAGGCAAAGACTTGAAACTCACCCTGTAAAGAAACGTAAGTGATACCACCAAATTGAAGCCTTACCAAAAATCAGGGCCTGGCCCATGTTTGCTACCTGAAAATTCATATGCAAACATTGTAAGAAAAGAAAAAAATATCAGAGGCATGATAGTTTTAAATCCTTTTTTTTTAAAAAAAAAAATTCTTTAATGCACAATTCCAAACCATTACACAACCCTGCAAACACACTCTTCACTATCATAGCAGCAGAAGCACAAAACATTCAACTTTCATACCCAGCAGTGACTGCCCTTAAGATAAAAAAGGTTTCAGTCAAGTAATCCCTGATAGGTATCCTTTGGGATCACCTGTCAATTATAGTCTTTGATCACAAAAAAAACTTCAAGAAGTTTCTTCATTACCCAAGCTTCTAAAGTCCAGTTCAGAAGCAATTCTCAAGCTCCCAATAAAACAGAAAAATAACTTTGCTTATTCCTGCATGTAGGAGGAAGCCAGCTCTACTTTTCTACCTTTTCTTTCTACTGCTAAATTTCAATGAATTTTCCCATTGCTGCATTTTCTTCTCCTCTACCAGAAACCCAAAATACTCTACATAAACATTGATAGCTACTGCTTTTTATAAGGATAGCACAGACAGTTTCTCTAAGTTAATTTCTAATGCCGTGGTTGCTGTACTGTTGTAAGTGTGCGTAAGTTGTAAAGTGAGCACAGAACTGTAAGAAGCATTCTTGTTGTACAGAACTGAAGCCCTGAGACCTCTCCAGACAATCATACCAAAGAATGTTCTATAATAGCTTAGTCAAATTAATTATAAAATTAATGATTTCAAGTCAGTTAAATAATTGCGAAAGCAACTTAAAAAGTTAGTTCATAAATACTGAATTCAAAGTATCAGAGAAGCAGGGCTCGTTCCTTTTCTCAAGGAGGACGACACAGGTGAAGAAAGCCTCGAAGCAAGCACAGGGTATTAAGTACTGTTTTAGCAGAGCAGGCTGTCAAACCACATACATTCTTTGGGAATATAAACTAGACAGACTCACTTTTCTAAGCAAGACTACAAGCATCTCTGAATATTTATCCTTCTATCCTATATACTAAATAAACGTATGCCTGAAAACATTTCCCTAGCATTTCTGTCTTCATCTCATTTCTTCAAAGTGTTTTCAACTGAATTATGCAAGTCACCCACCCAATGAAGCCCTAAATTAAGAGTTCACAAAATAAACACATTTGACAGGAGTCTTTAGATATTTCTTTCAGGTAAATTTATTTCTTCCTCTTTCAAATCAGTGCAGACTTATACTTTACCAAAAGTTTTGGGGATTATTTATTTTTTTTAAAACATCCTATTCTCAAATACTTTATCATCATCTTTTATTTGTGATCAGTCATACTCAACATCTCACCATCAAGAAAAAAAAACAAGTATTTCTAATTATCAACTAGTGTTGAAAATTTTTAAGACTACAGATTAACGTCCTCCTGTCACACCAGTCATTCTGATCCTTCCCCACTGAAAAAAATACACATCCCAAATCTTCAGACTGATCATTAGGATTTCCACTCTACCAAAACTATTCCTTAGAATTCTGTACTAGAAGTTACATTTTTTTTAATTTCTAAGTTATATTATTCACAATTACTTCCTATGCAATACCTTTCCTTAAAATAAAAAAACAACTTAGCCATCACCTAAATAAAAATGAAGTCACTAGTTGACCAAATAGATGTTGTGCAAACTTAAGACAAGATAAAGGTCAACTGAAGGATTGCTTTTCCTTTGCCATTTATCATATTTACTCCAATACTAAATCATAACAACAAAACACCGAGAAACATATTAACCTGATCTGTATTCCTCTGATCTTTCTAAGGCAACTTTTAACTGATGCTTCTTATCAATGATTTTCTTTGTACAGTGCCTTTGAGCTTAAGCACTCTTTGCCAAATTATCAAAAATTCAAAACAAGCACTTCATGCAAGATCTATATCATGCTGCTCTTACTACTACTCATGACTTTTCCTGCAGTACTCCGTTTTAAGGTCAATTGTATGTCTACAGTAGATGTACTCAATGTTTGACATGTCTGCAAACCAACTCAGCTAAACTGTCAAAGTATCATACCAAAAACTTGGAAAGGTGTGTAAAGCACATCCAGCTTTCTATATAATAAACTAGCACCTGTCATATTGTGAGGTGATGTAGTTTCTATACCCCATTGGGTTTTTTTAAATATAAAAATCCTGTAGTAATTATTAACATGTTAATATAAGAATTTAACAGGATAGGAAAAACATTTTCACAAGACCATACAAAAAACAAGATGACTTTTTTAGTGTCAACTGGGAAATTTAGTAGCTGGAAAATAAGTAGCACAAGAATTCAAGAGAAGATGAACTTGTAGAATCACTGTCAAACTGGATGGAGTTTGGGTTATTAGATGATGAGTAAGTGGGTATGGCTCTGACCTGTCAGCGAGCCTGATCTGCCTTTTTCAGAAGGCTTGAAAGGGAAAAAAAGTTACATCCTAGACTATACAGTGTAACAAAAACACGCCTGCTTTTTCTTCAGCAGGGCAAGTGATAATATTCTGAACATCTTGCATTCATAGGACAGCTACCAAAGCACCCTGAACATTCACACCCTCCCACAAACATGAAACCCCTGGCAAGGCAGGGGGCCAGGTGTCAGGGAAGTAAGTTATAATTCACTTTGATCAGCTACTTTTGCAGAACTTCCAGTAGCAAACTATGCAGAAGCAACTCTATTACTACAAACGACCATGAAGATGATGACCATAATACAATAATAATACTAAGATTTATAGATTATAGCCTAGAGACACACTAAATTTATAAAAGCAATTAAAGCAGGTTTCACAGTTACTCGACCAACTGTAAGAGGTTACCTATTGTCAAGTCTCAGTGGAGATCTGGATAATCTCATTACCAAAATTAGAATTACATATGAATGACAAGCAAAAGACTTCTGTAACATCACAAAAGCAATTACATTATCAACTAGATGGGCACCAAATGTTAACACACAGTCAGCCCAGTCAACAAATGAAATATCCTAGATAAAGTGTTGGAATTCTTTTACCTCCTTTGACAAGCTATCAGCACAAGTTTGACTTCTTAGGCTGGAGGTGGTTTACAGAATACAAGATTGGTGACATTTCAATTTGACATGAACTACATCCTATCTAAATACAATCAATCTGTCCATTCTAAATTAAGTCAAGTTTGTCTCAAAATGTCATTAAAAGTTGTAAAGCAGTAGATTCAGCATTAGACAAAATAACTTTGTACCCCCACTGTTTGAGCTAATAACTGCAAACTTCAACCTGCAATTACATTACTAAACACAGCAAATTACGAACAATATCTTTCAAAGATACACAATAAGAAAACTACCACTAAGTTTTTATGGCGGGGAAGAAATTGCACACAGAATTTGTGTTCATTTATTCAAAACAGCACATAATTCATATCAGCAACTAAATAAAAATGTACTTCAAGATGCCATCAGGAACGCAACTCAACAACTGTGTTCAGTCAAAAACTTTATGACATAGCTGCTATTAAATAGCTTTTTAAATACCACTTGCAACTATGCATGTAACAAAACGCCACACCCAACAAAGAACATTCTAAACAAATGGCTGTACTAAAATGTTCATGTAACTACTACATACTTCAAAGACAAAGAATGGAGCCTATACACCTCAGTCAAAATGGCAGACTCCTACTATGCCTCAACATTTACTGCTCATCTCTCCGAACAGCTGTATAGAGAAATGCTGATGAGACTGAACAGATACGCATTTACCCTGACCACGATTCATTTTTAGGCACCCATGAGAGGCATTCCTTCATAAAACCTCAGACAAGAACATTTATCCTTTAACACTTTATAGATTTCACGTGGCTTTCAATATTAAATGATGTAGTTATATATAGCTACAATTGAAGGTTTTAATATCTTGTTACCCACTATTACTTTTTCAAAGCTGAAATCTCTGAACAGCTGGGACAACAGATCTTCTGTTCCTGGAGCTGGGATTAGAGGATGAGAAATGCAGTAGCTAAATGCAGAAAAGGAATTCTTAAAAGTGTACAGATAATCTTTAATTTTATTTAATTTACTTAAGAGTCATGCTGTTCTGAGAGGCCACTTATTACAGTGAATATAATGCCAAGCTACAGCCTGTATGCCCATCCTGAGAAAGGTCATTTATAGGAAGCAACCTACTGTTCTACCAACCCCGGTATGACCGTCAGCATAACTGTAGTTATGGGAGGTTTAAGCAACACATAAACACTAAGATGCAAGTGTGGTTACTGGAAAAAGCGAAACATAAAACTGGCTTTTTGACTGTTAAGTTCTGTATCTATCTATCTCCCAATTTTGTGTTAAAAATACATGGAAGAAAATGGTGCTCCATACCTACCACGAAGTATCTGGGACAGACGTCCTTAAAGTCTCAGGCCAAAGCCTAGATGGCCATAAAAGCTCCACAAAATTTAAACTCACTAGGACCTGAAAATCTCAATAATGCATCTCAAGCTGAATTTATTTACACAAGCGTCTCTACCTCAAGATCTCTAATGCTCGTTAAAGCTTCATTGCCAGGTTACTGAGGCAACAGATTCAGCTTCACTCACCTCAGAATTTTTGGGGGGAACGTGGTGGGGTGTGTGTGTGTGTGAGCTGGGATGGAAAGGACTGCGCCCACCGCTAGAACACGGATCCCCGCGAAGGAACACAATACGCCTGTTAAACCGAAAGCATGTAAATACGAACTGAGGCAGCGAGGCGGCGCGGGGGGACTCGCAGCTGCTGCCGTACGCGAGCGAGGACCAGAGAGCGGCGAGGCGGCCCGGCCCCGGCCCGCAGCGCTCTCAGGACCGGGCCTCACGCCAGAGCAGCCCCGCGCCCGGAGACCGTGACCCTCCCCAGCCGCCCCCAGGCTCACCCAGAAGATAAGGTTAAGGAAGACCAGGACGGTTTTGGAGGAGGTGATGCCGCACTGCCCCATCGCGCCTGCTGCAGCCGCCCCTCAGCCTCCGGCCGCGCGGCTCCGCTCGGCTCCCTCCGCTCCCCTCAGCCCTGCTCCGCCACCGGCCCCGCCACACGTGACCCCAAGGAGCCAAGGCGGCGGCGCGGGAAGCCTAAGATGGCGGCCGCCTGCGTCACGTGGCGGGAGGGGGCGGAGGAACCTAAGATGGCGAACCGCTCCCCCTTAAAGGAACCGCCGCATGCGGCACGGAGGGGCGGTTGTGAAATGGTGCGAGCGATTTTCCTTCCCCTCCCTCAGGAGAGGGACGCTGTTCGTAAGCTTCGATGGCAGCTTAGGCTGGAGCGGTCAGCACTCCTCCTGCCCTCAGAGATTCCCCCATAGCACAGCCAGTGACATCTCTTAGTAGGCGTTTAGAGCATGAGGGAAAAAGAGACCCTGCTCAGTTGCTGTCTGAGGGCGGCTGGTGGCAGGACTCTGTGCCTTCAGGAGGTGTTGGGCAGGGGGCAAGAGCTGAGGTGAACCCACAAAGGAGCAGCTGCCCGTGAGATATCTCTTCCAAAATAACAGCAATGAGGACCGCGCTGGCTGGGTTGCCTTGGTAACCTGCCACCAGCAAAGGGCATAAAGCTGCAAGGTGTTGGGCTGTAAGATCTCCGGGTGTGCTGGTGGATTTTAAAAGAGAGATGGAACCTGGGTCCCAGTGACCACGTTACCTGTGCACCAGGAATGGCAGGCAGGGAGAGCAAATGTTTAATGAGGGGAACACCATGCATTTTGCAATCAGGACATTTGTCTAGTGGGAAGAAGTGATGCTTCCAGTGAAGTAAAAGAACATGCTCTTGTTGCACAACCCAACAAACTGTGAGGAAAGTACAAGTGTAATAATTGTCCGAATATTCTGGATGTATCCAAAGAGGGTGGGATGTGCCAGTGAAGAGCGAAGGAAAAGTAACTTAAGAAGTTATGAGAAGATGTGCATGGTTTCCACAAGCTGTGCTTTTGCTGAGACTGCGCGTGAGCTCTGGCAGTGAGGGCAAGGTAACACCCATCCAGTATTTGCTGCCATATTTATTGGTAAAGTTCTCTTTTGCAGGATCCAGCCCTCCTTTGTGAGGGCCTTGTTTGCCACCTCGCTAGTCAAACCAAACCCCTCCCCCCTTCTGGCATCGTGGTATCTTCCTTCTTCCTTCTTGATCTTTATCTTTTTCTCCTCTCTAATCCTCCCCTTTTCCTAGAAATAAATGTCATTCCTGAGCTGTGCTCCCCTGCTTGGTGAGTTCGCCCAATCGCTTGTCTTTGCCTTTTCTGCCAGGTTTACTTCTAAGGTGGGAACAAAACTAACCATGTTATTGAGGGCCTTAACATTTTAGGGATCAGTCTTGTAAAGGCAGACGAGTAACAATCAGTTATATATTGCACTGTTCTGTTTCCATGGTAGCAAAGTTATGGGTTTTTTCCTCCTACAATTTTGGGAAGTTGTATCCAGAACCAGTTCCTGAATACCATGGAGATAATAAGTCTTTTTTCAGCTTTCAAGTCCTTATATGCTCTTGGATGAAACTTCCCAATCTTGCAAGTGTTATCAGACCATTTTCTGTCACTGAACATCAGTTTATATATCCAGAAGATATGCTCAAAGTTGGTTGCATTATTAATGTATTTTGCATTGAATTTATGGCATTTAGGGTGTGATAGTATCTTGTAATTTCTGCTTTTTAATGTGCTGTTTGTGCTTTAGGCATTACAAATGTGTGACATATGGTATTTTTAAAAGTATATATAGATTATAGTATCAAAAATGCCATTAAGAGTTGATAGAAAAAAGGCTTTCTAAGAGGTTGATAGAAAAAGGATTAATGATGTTTAAAAACTTTTTACAAAGATTTTAGTACAATAATGCTGTTCTGCAGTTTCAATATTGAATTTAACAAACATGTTCTGTATTTTCTCTACTTTCACAACAATACATATTTTGTTACAGATTCATAGGAACGTGTTCAGTAAACACTCTTCAGTTTCTTTTTTGCATCTAGCTTTGATAACTGAGAATGATGAAAAGGATGCGAGAAAAGGCCAGGACTTCATGCTTGGAGAGGAGATGTGCTGCTGCGCGAGGGCCTGTGATAGGGTTGCAGCTTTATACATGCAGGGAACTAAAGGGGCTCATGGGGACGATGGCAGGGGGCACCAGGGAGAGAGGAGGAATAGAGGGACTGCAGTCAGTCTTTTGAATTGGCAGAGGAGTTGTGTGGGCTGGACTCACATTGCCCGAGATGGCAACATCAAGCACCAGGAAAAAGATGCCGTGTTCGTCTAAGCATGGCTCCTGAAGAAAAGTAAAGATAACAGTGCCTGGCATTCTTCTTTGCAGTGCTGTCTCACTGCTGTCATGTGTAGAAGGCTGGCTGATAGTTGGTGCCAGCGTGTTGTCTTTGTCAGGGTTTTTGTCGGACTTGTGCAGTGAAATAACTCTTGGTTCTTTGGAACACCCATGCGAATCTTATGGGTATCACCAGTCTCTGCAACTTCAAATCCACACTCTCTCTGCAATAAGGGTTTGGCCTGTGCTGGCATCTCATATCAAGCATGACATGCCAGTCAAGTGATATTTAGGGGAAAGATAGGATGAGTAGTAAGTTGCCATCAGAAACTGCCCCTCCTCACTACATGGGAACATAGGCAGGAAATTCTAGCTCACTGCCTGTGCAGGCAGAGGAGGAGGGACGGCGTGCTGAACTGAGGATAGGCAGTGCAGTTCCCAGGAGAGAGGGGAGCAAGGCGTGCTGGAAGCAGGTTGTAACAAGTAGTTTGAAAACCGGCTGCCATTTCAATAGCTGGCTTGACTGAATTGCACTGAACTGTCTCCAGCACAGCTTTCCTGCTTAGATTTTTTCCATCTTTCTTGATGTGGACAGGTAGCTTGACTGCTGAGATGTGCTTTTGTCTTCAACACAGTTTAAGCCTCTCTGAAATTCTTCAAAGAATGTTTATTCAGCATTTCACAACCTACCTTGTGACTATCATCATAGCAATATTTTCAGAAATACGTACCAGAGATGTATACAAGGATGTCTCACATCTTTTGAGAAAGTGAGAGGATCAAAGAGTAAGGACAGGTGTAGGGCAGGAGTGGCCCAAAGTTCTCAAACACAGAATCCAAGTGTGCAAGCAAGATATTCACTATGTAATTTGTGAACCCACAGAGGCTCAGTCTCTAGCCTTTAATCTAAGGTGCCATCATGGGCAAAGACTGCACAGGTTGGCTGAATGGCTGGTTAAGGTAAGTAGCTTGAAAAGTAGTTTTGCAGGCTTGTAAGTGCAGAGACAAGTGTCCAAGCAAATAAAAAATTGATGTACTTGGTCCTTCAGTTTTGTTATGCCTGATTCAACTCTCAATTTTTTTTATATAAACACTGGGAATTAACTTCTGTGGGCACAGTGCACTTTGCATTAATGCAGTTGAGTCTAAACTGGTATAAAACACTGATCTAGACAGACCTGTAGACAATGCCACAACAGTGATAACTTCCATTTTCAGCCATGCATTGGAAAAGTACAACTGTATTCTTGCTTTTGGGACAAACAATGTAGTAAGTGTAATAGAAATGAGTTAACTCCATTTGAATGAATTAGTTAGTAAAGAAGAATCTCACGCTTTTCACCAGCTCCTGGGGAGGTAATCATAAGCTTCTTTGATACTTTTAAGTGTATAATAGCCTGGAAGGGTCCATAAACATTGAACAATGCATAGTAAAAATGACAGATTACCTGAGAAACAATTTCCTGATAAATCTTTTCATTCATCAGTTAGAATTACAGTTAGCAAACAAGTGCATCTTTTTATTAGAATATTATAAACTAGTAAATAGAGGTGGGAACTGGGACTGTCAGTGCTAAGTAGGGAGGGCAGCAATGGTGAAGTTCAGCCTTCCATGTGTTCTGGAGCAGGAAAGATCTTTTCCCACTTTGATTCCCACCCATCTGATTTTGTAGCTTCCAGGAGTGCCAGTCATGACTTGGAATCCATTAACTACCCTTCACTGTAGTAAATGATCTCAGGAATCATTGTTCACTTTTTGATCAACCTGTACATGGTGAGCATTCAGGTAACGATCAAATGTTGCAAGCAAGGTCCATCTGATTGCCACAGAAGGAATGCAGAAGGAACCAGGAACACCGTTGATGACTGAGGGAGGGGGGAAAAAAGTTTGAGATTAGTTTTATGTTATTTCCTTTGTATCATCTCTCTATCAATACAATTTGCCATAATGAAGACATTTATACACACAGATATACACTGTGTTTAATGAACTAATTATGTAATAATATATTCTTTTTCAAATAATTAATTTTAAATTTTAAATTTTAAGTATTTGATTTTAATAAACTAATTATGTAAAATATATTCTTTTTCAAATATACTGGATGGCCTGCAGGATGTTTGTGTGCTCTAACTCTGATTTAGTCTAAAACACATTTGATACCAGTCATTGTGCTATTGTGGTAAGTGTTAGCATGCTGGAGGGAGACCCTTCAGAACTGAGAAGCACTGCAGAAAAAGTTTGAAGCTGAAAGCCTGATGTTAGTTAGAATCTGGAACAATTCTGCATACAGATCCAAAGGACTGATACGATGGTTCAAAAATCAAGATATAAAAAAAATCTGTTTAGAAATGTGTCACTGCTATTGGCAGCTTTCCCAGAAGTACATTAACGTTGTTTTTGTTGAGAAATAGGTGTAGGTTGGCCTCTAAGTCCACTCTGATGCTGGAGAGCAATGGAATCTGCATAGTTCATCCGTTTCATGCTGTGAGAGAAAGGGAGAAATCGTGGCAGTGTCCATTCTGTTCTTCGAAGTCTTTTAGACCAAACTACAAATAGCATCTTCTCCCTTCTCACTCCCACATCATTACATTTTCTGCATGAGCCCTCTGCCAGCTCCAGTTGGCTCATTTTTCAGGATCTATATCCGGGAAAATGGCTTCAGTGCAGCATTACTTTTCCTTTGGCAGCAGAGCTGGCTAACAAAACCTTTCTCTCTCCACACCTGCAGGCATACACTCCTGTCCCTGCACTGTCCCACTCCCTTTCCAGCTAGGCCAGTGCAACTATTTGAAGAGGGTAATGGTTTTTTATTCAGAAACAGCTGGGCACTGCTGAAGAAGTGACTGGGGGATGGGAACTTCTTAAATCAGACCTGCTGTAAAGGAAAGGTTTGTGAAATCTCAGAGCATAGTTTGATAAGATTTCCCTTTCTGCACCAGTGTTGACTTCAGCAGCCTTCAGCTGCCTTCTTTATTCTGCATAACCCTTCTTCACGTGGTAGTAACAAAGCTACCAGTATTTGTGTAACCATGGAGACCAAGAAGAGGGAGCAGATTATGGTAAAAAATAACTCAGGGGAAAAAAAGTTGTATTTTTAACCTGGATTTTTCCCCAGTTGGTTCACTGAATGGTCCCCAAGAGAATGTTCACCAACCCACCCTTCAGCACCATGCATAGGCAGAAACGAACAGTGGGCAAGTGTGGCTTGTTTATTTGTCTTCGTCAGAAATGCATCTCAGACTTCACCCTCCAAGAACCTGGAATGTGTTTCACCTAACCTGATGTTCACCAGTTTCTGTTTAGTCTTGAGTGGCCATGTAAGCTACCTTCCCAGGTTTCTTCTGTAATCAATGGGAAGTGAAAGCATGGTTCACCCCTTCCTACAGAAGGTGTTCATAATGAATCACATCCTGGAGGGACACCTCTCAATCCATTAAACACAGAGGACCCTAAATGAGCAGTTTCAGTGTTTGGCCAGATGAGCTCTCCTGAATCTAAACTGTTACTGTTCCCTGCAGCTCTCAGCCAAAGGTGTGCATGATTTCTTACAAATTTCCAGTGCAGTTACTACTATTAACTAAAGCCACGTGTCTCAAGAATGATGAAAGTCATGCAGTCTTTCAAACCATTGCCACTAGTATGAATTTAACATGCTGTAAACAGATACTGTATAAACCGTCATCACTTGCTGTTTGGTTTTTTTTTTGTTAAAAATTCAGCTGTTAAGGTCATCCTCTTTAAGCCTTTGTGCTCTTTGTACTGCGCAATGCCTGTTCCTTGTGCATATTCTGTATGTCTGCATTGCCTTTTCCCTTCTACAGCATCTACTTCAAGCCTATTCCCAACTCTCTCAATGCCTAGCAATTTAAGTTTGTGTTTTACCTACTAAGAAAGTGTTTCGCAAAGAAAACGGAACATTTTAAAACTGATGTAAAGATAAGACAGTAAGTCAGTGACAGGTAGAAAGACAAATCAAACAGGCTTCCTTACGCTTTGGCTTGTATAAACACTGCATAGGCACATCATCCAACATGCATGTCCCTGTGTCCCAATTACATGATGGTTACAACTTCATTTGGTTATGTGAGGGCATGGCTTGGGGGACACAGGGACTTGGGAAGTCTCTGTAAGGTGTTGTGGGGCCTCCCTACCTCAGACACCAAGTACCATTTTCAGGGTTCATTACATAATCTGCAGTTGAGGGGTTTTGAAGAAAATAATAATTAAAATATTTAATTCTTGTAACTGGTATTTCTCTATGTTTGTGAAATCGATAAATCTTTAAAAAAAAAACCAACCAAAGTCCCTAAAAAACCAAGCTATAGTCACAAACCGGTTAGCAGGGCTGCCTTTGCTTCTGCAAAACAGCACTACCAAACTCTCTTGGTACCATCTGTAGCTGCTATGAGCTGCTCCCAGATCTTGCATCTGTGTTTGAACACGCACCTTTTAACAATGATCTTTGCAGTTTACTAATGGTTAACCCCATTATACTGAAAGAGGGTATACTCTGAGGTTTATTATGAGTCTTTAGTCGATACCTAGGACGTCTGGAACTTCTGGAAAGCAGGACTTCTGTAACTGTTAAGCTCCCTCCCGTGGATATGCTGCCTATCCCGTTAGGAATGATCAGGGTGATACCTTTATGGTTACTATTGTCTGGCTTGGAGCAGATGCTCAGCATAATCCTGCCAGGTGTTTAGTGCCGTGACATAGCTCCAGAGAGGTGTAAACATATCCATATGTTCAGCTGCGGTTCCAGTATAGTGAAAGGTCTGGAAAAAACCACTTGGTACTTGCCAAATGGGTAAGGATAATTAAAGGGAAAGTAACTGCTTCTCTTGTATTTATAAAAGCAATGTTTACTTCTGCATTCTGTAAATGACTCTTTTCCCTTCTAAATGTTGGCATTTTCCAGTTGGCAGATACTTGGTCCTCCTCAACGGTTAACATGGAAAATTAAACATCTTCCTTAGCAGTTGTAGTTCGCTGAGTTGCAGTCTGAACTCAGCGCTCTCTATAATTCTAGCAAGCCAACTGTGGCTCAGTGTCCAGCCACACTGAAGCAGCAACAAAACAAACTGGTATCAAATTGGTGAATCCAACTAGGAAAGAATAGGAAAGGCTCAGCTTTCTGTGGTACCCTCATTATTGTTTTAGCACCTCTGTATAGGCCAGTTTTTCAGGGGAGTAATTTATGTTGTCCAATATTATGTGTATTTTAGTGCTCACTTAATGGTGACCTAATATTTTTTAAAAAAATACAACTTCTGTAATGAGATACCTCATTTCTGCTAGGATGTTATTAGGATACCTGCTACAGTGATCTAATGAGATTGACCTTCATTTCGTAAAAAATTGCTCTCCTTCTGAAACTATTGTTAATGGCCTTCTTGATTTATGCAAAGGGACCTATAGCGATAGCCTCCGTTTGGGGAGATAAATGACTCCCATAATTATAAATTTTATGAAAATTACAAGTTACTTCAAAATGCTACTTTATTTTTACCATGTTACACACCGGTTGAGTGCAACATTGCGGAAGTCTCATGTGGCTTTTTTCTCTCTGCAAAGAGCGAAATAAATTATTTTAGTTTGTAACGGGTAGAAGAGAAACCTCACGTCGCTGCAGGCAGCGGGCGTGTTTCAGCAGCTCGCAGGCTGCGCCGTGAGGGGCTGCTCCCTCGGGGCGCTCTGTGGGGCCACCCACGAGGCGTTGCTCGAAACTGCCGGGAGCCGGACAAACCGCTGCTCCAGTAGTTCTGCCGGCCTGGTGTTCAAAGTCGTGGTGCATGTGACTTCTAGTATCTATTTTAACGAGATGAAGCCTTTTTAAAGGGTGATGAAGGAGAAAATGAGGAATCCATATTCTGAATATTTCTGCTGATTGCCTTAAAATTCTTTAATTGAAGCAGGTTGGTTATAGCATTTCAGAAGGAAGATGAGTAGGAGATGGATACAACTGGCATTATATAAATAATTGATAAGAATGCTGTGATATGCTGTAGTTATTTTAATCTGAAAAGCCTACTGCCTTACTAGTGTTATTTAATCCTGACCACATCCTCAGAAGATTTATGACGTGGTACCGGTTTTATGGACTGATGTCACATATCCACTGTGAGGTGGAAGATTTTCAGGCTTTGCATATGTATTTTCCATTGCAGAAAAAATAAGTGGCATAAACATTACATTAATAAATATTTTCTTAGCGCAGCTTATGCATTTCTCCCGTATTTTCCATACTTCCTACAGACCTGGCTGCAAATATCATGCTTCTAAATTCCTTTTCAAAAATCCCAACACCAAGACTGTTCTGAATAAACAGCGTAACCAAAACGTGATTTGACCTGGAAAGAGCAAGATGCAAGTTGAACTTTAAAGGAAAGCCTTCACATAACAAGAACAACCTATTTCCTCAAAGACATTACATGTTCCCACATTAAGATAAAGAACTTTCAAGTCTGTATGTACAGCACCATCTGGTGACTTCTGCACAGCAGAAGCAGGGATTTATGTACCTTGCCCCATCTTAGACGAGTCAGTCGACACCCACTGGCAGACCTGCTCCTTGTGCTCTCACTGCCAGATACAACTTCCTCACAAGCACAGAAATATACTTCCATTCCTATTTCCAGGTTTTGGCTGTTGTCATTTGCAGAGGAGCAGGAGAACTTGCTGGTGCTTGTGGTCTCCTCCTCCTTACTATACAGACATGCTTTCCTTTTATCCAGGAAGGGCTCCAGAGACAAAGCTCACTGTTTACAGCCCCAGTCTTGGTAGTAGTCAGCAAGCACATATGTCATTATCTGGCACCTAGCCTTTCCTGGCTGCCTGTCTTCCTGCCTAGCTGAGACAGCAGTTCAGTCTGTGCCTTTCACTTCTGCTGCCCACTGTTCCAGTCTGTCCTCTTCTTTTGCAGCTGTCCTATATAATACTGCATTCACTTTGCTACAGAGCAAATACAGGAGAAATCTGTCTAGATCACCACTTTGCTGTAGGGCGTGGGTGGTGTAGGGTGGTGGTTGTTGGGGTTTACTGCCACAAAACCAATGAACTGGATGCCCCATTTGTAAGCATCATCCTTGGGTGCCTTAACTATTTGTTGATACATGGATTTTAAGCAGTCTTGTCACAGAAACAGTTAGACTCCCAAGAGGTTTTAGGTTTCCTGTAAGCAAAGAGCAGGTAAAAGATTCAAAGCTTAATTCTTCAATGCATTATACCATAGTACCATTGATTTCAGTACTGTTCTAGTTCATCTTAAACCCAATTGGCTGGAATATCGTGTTTTTAACCCATAAATCCTCTATATCCCAGACATCTCAGGCAACCACCTCAGCGGCTGTGGATCTCTGAATCACTTACATGAGTTTCCTTACCACTGAAGAAAATATATCTTTGTTTCAGTAGCCCATGGACTCAGAAAAAAACATCATGTATCTTTATCTAGCTACAGCATATGAAGTTCTTCCTCCAGCAGCAATCACACAAATGTTGCAGGGATGAAATGCTGTTTCTAAGGCTCATTTAATTTTTTTCATGTAGCAGCTTTTTAATTAATTAGAGAACATTTTCTTATAATTTGGCATAGTGAACTGAGCTCATTATAAAATCAATCAGTATTGTAGGTGAGATAGTAAAGTGCCAGCAATTTATCTGATGACCTGTTCTGCTGAAGCCGACAGGTGTATCTACTTTAGCAGTAAGGGAAGGATGAGGATCAGAGGTCACACATTTGCCAATGATACTGCATTGTATAAGATCTCCCTCCCATCCTGTCCAAAGTCCTTTGCTTTCTGATGAAGCAGCCTGGCATGACATATACATCAACTTGCATGGCTGTGAGGCTGTTTTGCAAGGATAGAGAACTGACTAAGTGTTAAAATATAGTTCTATACTGAGATTTAGTTTGATAAGCGGGGTAAACCCCATTGTAAATACAGAAGCCAGTAACTCTGTAAACCATTGAGGAAATCTGTTTAATCATTTGAAAACTCATATATTCATCTTTTGTTGTTGGTTTAATCCCTTGGGAACTTCTCTATAGTGAGAGACATAGCATCTATTAAGTGTAGGCTTTTAAAATATGTTTATCTATAAAGTGATAGGGAGAACGTGCTATACTACTGTTACTGATTAATGTTGGCCTAAAAAAAGGCAACAAACCTGGTGAAAGCGGAGGCAAAGGATTAAATTAAAAAATTTCTAACTGTAATAACACTGTCCCTTTGAAATACACTTACAAGGCCTGACCAGTCCATGCTGGATTTTTCTGATAAACCTTTGTTCTTTTTTTCTCTTGTTGACAGTTGGAGTACAAATGCTCCTAATAACCTGAGTGGTACAAAGGAACAGGAACCCTGTTGTTCTTTTATTGGGTGTAACAAGCATCTCCTTTTACCCACACCTAATGCAAAGTGGCATGTCGGTTTTGGGGACAGATGCAGTTTACTGATCCTGTGAGGAACACAGTGCCAGCCCAGCCTGGTCAGGTTGCATTTCTTACCTTTTCCTGTTCTGAACAACCAAAACATTGGGATAAGGCAATAGTGATGTGGGACACGTGAAGCTTTCTGTTCCCAGCAAGCATCCAGATGATTTGCTCACCTCACTTTATGTGGTATAGCTGCTGAGGCAAATGGTTGCAGGGTGGCCAGCCACTAAACCTTGGTACCTCCAACCATGGGTCCCACCACAGGATAGCTTTGCTAGGAATCTGCTGCCTTTTTATTAAGAGCTTCTAACTTCTGAGGTTTTATAGTTTAAATTTAACTGTCTGGGGCTTCCTAGGCTAATGGGCATGCTGTTTTGCCATCTGACACACCCAGCATGTAAGAATAAGTTACAGCTGCTCCTTTTGTATCTTTCATCTGCATGCCATTAGTTGGGCTCTGAGCTGTTTCGAATCAACATAGCTTTGTGGAGCTGTCTTAATTTACGTTCAGACCTCCGCAGACAAAAGATGCACCTTCGTAACCCTCCATCCAAAATGGAGCCTTCTTGTGCAGGTGAACTCCTGCCAAGCCAGAGATCTGCCATATGCAGGGGGATTCTCTGAGTCTGGAGTCCAGTGAGTTGCACACTGAATTTGGTCATTTTTCCTGATTGTAATTGCAATTGATTTTTCAAATCAACAGGAAAAAGTCATGCTGTCTTTGATGTAAAACACAGCTGCATTTACCACAAGGAAGGCCTTCTCCAGAGATGTCAAGCATTCCAGAGCCCAGCCATGCGCTGCTCGGGTAAGCACTATCTCTGTTTTGTCTTTCAGAGGGTTATGTGCAGTTACGGTCTTTATTCTTTAAGTGACCTATTTGAGCAGAGAGAAGAACTGTTCTGTATAAGGACAGCTATTTTGAACTTATGATGCTTTGGAGAGAGGAAGAAGGATTACGTCATGACTTCAGGATGCCAAGATTTTTCTCTTGATTTGCTTATTGCTTTTGTAAAGCAGGCTCTCACATTTAACCACACTGGAAGGAATAATCTTTTCTCTGCACTTACTGGACCAAAGTACGAAGGAAATTCATTAAAGTAATAAAAAAATTAATTGTCTGCATTTCTATGTGAAAGTATGGCAATAGAGAGGAATCAGTCTTCTCAGCTGTGTAATTAGCATTTATGATTGGGAGATAATAAACGATCAAAGTCAGTTAAAGCTTTTCTCAAAAGCAGTTTAGAATCTCACTGAAATGACTGAAATGCAGTGCAACAAAAGCACTTCTGTGATGAAGTCAGATTCAGGGCGGGAATAGCAATGGGATTGTTGATGATTAGTAGGATTAAAAAGTAGGATTAGAAAGACCGCTTTTAAACCTGAGGAGCTCAGTTCAGTCATGATAATGTCTTAGGCCCATTGATTGCTCCCTGTAGAGAGCAAGCTTGAAATCTTAATTCTCTGTGCTGTTTAGAACTAATAAATGCATCCAGATTAGCAACTAGTGTTTTCACATCATACCCCTCACACTTCAGGAAGTGTGGAAAAATAAAATTATTAAAACCTTTCATTTTTTATTATTATTAATAACTGCATGACTGTGTTAAATTTGCATGCATCGAAGATGTGGTGTACAGCTTTGCTTTCAGGGATTGTGTGAACCCATGTCTCCAGTTCTTTGTCATAGTGAGTGTATGTATACACACGCGTATGTGAGAAGGTGAACAGATAGCGGTTTGGAAATCTAGCCTACATTGTGTGAAATAAGAAATTAGCAGTGACCTTGTGGCTGGTATTCAGATAGAATCTTTTGCTGTTACATTATAACCCCTTTCAAAATTGCTGCAGATTTTGAGCGCTTATCTAATTATATCCATGATAAGGCCGACTTCTCAGATGCAGTTAAAACAAGCTGTTCTTTGTACCTTTTCATGGGATAACAGAAATTCATAGCCATACCACTGTTGTCTTTTGGCAGTTTGGAGATGTAGGAAATATTGCAATCAGATGTTTCTAATTTAATTCAATCTCTCATTAATTTGATCCCTTTTTTAATTCAATCTCAGCCTTAGGACCTAAATAATTTGTATTAAAAATAACATAATGGCCACCCTTTCTTTTAATCAACGTTGAATGCTTTAGGCAAGTATTAGCAGATAATCCAATTACAAAATACACAGTGATTCGGCATTTAGTTAGTAACTAACAGGGAAAATTTGGAAAAGAATCAAAGGAGAAAAAATAAAAAGAGAAAGAGGGAAAAAAGGGGGAGCCCTACAAAGACACACAACATTAAAGAAAACATTATGGAAAAGTTATTTTTGCCAGTGACTGTTATTGGTACAAACTTCTAAGATGCACAGCCAGTGATGTAAGCCATGGGTGACAGGCTTAGCCCAGTAGGGAGAGTACTGACAGAACTCCAAAATGGTCTATGGTAAACCTAACATCATTTCCTCTTAGAGTTATTTAAACTTACTGATGGGATTTCTGTGTCAGATGCTTAGCTGTATAAGCTAGCATAGCTCCGCCGAACTCTGGCTACATCATTTGCAACTTTCTCTTTCTGAATGTAGAGAGACACCATTTGCCTGTCCAGTAGCCTTTTTATGGGAAAGCCACCCTCCTTGTTGTCCAGTATGTTGTCTGGGAAGGATGTACTACCTGGCAGGGTCCTGAGCCAGGGCAGGAGTCAGGGCTGGCGAGGAAACTTCTGATGTGCAGCTAAATCCAGGTCATACATGGAACAGTGTGGAGCAGCTCTGCAATTGCTTCATACCAGCTCATTGGGAAATCACCAGTCAGGCTCACTCACCAGTTCTCTTAATTGTCCCCAGCTGACTTATGTCACAAGGTCCCCAGTTTTCTGGGGAATGTGAGCTGCCAGCTGTGGGGCTGCCAGATCTGGCAGTACTTGACAGAGGCTGACAGGGACTTACTTTGAGAGGACTGTGCTGCATCTCATTTTCTTACGAACGCCATCTTGGGAATGCATCTTGAAGTAGGCAGTTTATTACCCACTATCTTTTCTCAGCAAATTTGCAATACCTTCTGGTCAGCTGGTAGCTCCAGAGGAGGTTTGGACTGGTTATTTTCCACCTGCCTCCCCTGTGACTGCTCCCAATGCCTGAGTGAGTGATCAGGCTGAACGGAGCCCATGGTCTGCTGCTCAGCAGATGGCATTTTTCCAGTACATCAGTATTGGAATGATACACAGCACAGTACGAGGGATCCCAAGCTGTTAAAGAGTCTGCCTTTTGACTAAAGCAGAAGAGCCTTGCAATGTTGCTGTTTTCCAAGTTACCCCACAGCAAACAGAAGGTTTACACAGTGTCCTGATGTGTTTCAATTACTCTTTGCCCAAGTTTCCAGCATGCTCATTGACGCTCCATTCAGTGTATTTTACACTGATAAGGTGATGAAAGGTATCGTACATCATCTCAGAAGGAACCATACTTCTCTGGAGACTAATATGAACTGTATGTGCTAATCACACAAAGGCCTTTGAAGCTTTCAGTAGAGACTGTTTGAAGTCATCGGCATAATAATACAGCACATTTGGGACTCAACAAACCCACAGACTGATCCACACCTTTCTGAAGGTGTGTCAAGGCAGTTCATGTTCATAAGGCTCATTCCCCATCATCTCCTTTTAAGAAAGGCTGCTCAGCAATCCTGAGGAACAGGGCTGGTCCAAGTGGGAGAGGTGCTTCAAGGCAGAGTTGTCTCCTGCAAAACAGAGGTATTGAGACTGCACTGAGAGATGGAAGAGGGTAGTGAAGTGGCAGAGGACGCTAGTCTCAATCTAGATGGATGCTCAAGCTGAAACGCATGTCAGAGCAGCTTGATCTGCTACTCCAGTGGTATAGCTTTGAATTCCTTTTTTTTTTTTAGAGGCTGAGTAATCTTGTTACTTTCTTGTTCAAGCAACTGTTATTAAAATTGACCAAATGAATTTATAATTCTATAAAAATAATTCTGTGACAGATGTAATTAATGGAGGCTCTCAAATCACAGTGGACAGTTGTGAGTCAGTGGCAAATAGCATGCAAGTAGAAATACTGTAGGAGATAGTTTAGTTGAATGGGTCCTGGATTCATGCATTCTTTTCCCCTCAAATGGCTTGCTGTGTCCTTGAACACATTCCTTTGCCATGCTGTGCATCCGTTCCTGAATCTGTGACACAGGAATTACGCCCTCCTTGTAAAGTGCTTTAGGATCAGCACGAAACTCACATTGTATTTTTATTTTACTTTTGGTGAGTGGAGGAAAAGAAAACACTTTTGATTGTGGATTGAGAACAAACATTCTGTAACAAGTACAAACTGCTTAGAGAAGACAGGCAACTGTGTCTTAGGTCAGTGTTTCCAGTTGCTGATCTGGAGGAAGAAGTGATTCATCACAAAGTGAAACCCGTTCAAGGTTAGTGTAAATTGCAGAAGTTTGTAAAAGCTCCAGATGAATTTGAATTATTTAAAAAAGCACACAAAACCAGCAAAGGATATTTGAGTTGGATGAGCACAGACTAATTCCTAATAAAAAAAATAAACTAAGTAGTCTAATGTGAATGTCCAGAATTTTTAAAAGTCAAGGCTTCTAGGCATGGAGATATCTGCCCAGGACAAGAAAACAGGGTGCTGATGGGCTGGAGATGAAATATGTTCTGACATTCCAACAGAATACTGATGCCCTTACTCCTAGTCCCTCAGTTTGAGCCATATCACCTCAAAAACATACAAACAAAAAATATCTCGCTCACGGCAATGAAGACAGTAGGACTGTGTGCTGAAGTTTCTATGGAAGGAGACATTGAAGCCTTCAAGAAACACACAGGGAGAAATGCTTCATGCCACAGGGAAATGATTTGACTGGGTCACTGCTGCAAAAGGGTCAGTGATGGTGAAGCTCTGGCTCAGGGTTTTATGGAGCAGTGGGTGGTATTAAAACATTTATAAATAATGCCATTAAAAAAATTGTCATGTGGCATCCCACAACATCATCTGACACACTGTTGCTCCTTCTTGTTTGAAGCTAAAGCACACCCTCATGTCCTCTGATCGCAGCTTTAGCAATAACTCCCATACAAGCACAAATACCTAAGATGGAGTATTAATATGACAGAGCATAAACCTTTTTTCTAATAATGTAAATGAAAGGAAAGAAGGAAACTTTCTCCCGTGACAAGAGCAGCTGCATGATTGGCTTGCAGGCTATGGGGTGTTCCTTTCCTTTGATGGTTGTCATAGTGGTTGTACATGGGCAGACTACTGACCCATTTCCAACAGTAACTTGATTTAAATTTAGTGCCCATGTGGGAACCAGGAGAATTTTATTATCTAGATGTAATTCTTTGTTTTCTTTATAAGAACATCTATGTCATTTTGCACCTTGGACAGGTGCAAAGTTAATAGCTTGCTTCTTACAGATAAACGGTGGGGATTTCCTGGTTTTTAAGGCTAATCTGTTGTTCACTGCAGTTAATCTGGACCATTAAGACTGCAATGAAATCAGGCAAAACCTAGCACCTGACATTAGATCTGTAACTGCATCATGCCCCACTGCACACAGGTGCTGGCCCTGGGGTTGTTCTGTCTCTAAATGGCAGCATGGTGCTGTGCAGGGGAGTATGGCCTCTCCCCCCCCCCCCCCCCCAGGGAGCCAAGCCAGGTACTTTGGGTGGTACCAGTGACACGGCACGTCTCAGCACCTGTAAAATGCCATGCAACAGCCTGAGAAAGCAGCTTTCTATGTGTTTGTTGAACAGCGGCTACCGGCTGGTACCAATTTGCAATAAGCCTCCCCATTTCCATTCCTTCCCTTTCTGGAGTATAAGACAGTAAAGAGTGTTGTGGCTTTACCTTAAATGTCTGTCAGTTACTTCCACTGTGCATTTCCATGCATGTCCTGACTCTGCCAGCTGCAACATGACAAAAATAATGCCTTAATGACAGTAAAACAAATGGGTAAGAGCAGGAGATGCTAATAGAAAATGCTGTTCAATAGCTATAATTTTGAGTTCTCTCATTTGATACAGGCAAAGACGCCCTCCCAGTGCCTCCCCCAGTGTCTGCTTGCCAGATGATGACTTTTGTGCTCATTTGGAAGTGTTGAATGGATAGCCTGCCTCCATTTTCCAAGTGAATGGGCTAAGCACCCCAGTTGTAAGTGTAAGCACATAAGTAAGGAAGCGTTGCCTGCCCAGACAGCAGCGGCAGCAGCACTAAGTGCAGTAGATTTGAAGGCCCAACATGGTGTTTTGATGTGTATCTTTCTCCACAGAGGTATGAGTCTTAGCTCACAACTGAAAAGAAACGACAGCCTCCCCGCAGGATAGATTGTGGCAAATATTTAACTTGAACATTTTGCCTTGTGAGCTAGCTGCTTCTGATTCTGGTAAAAAACACTGCTGGGTAAGGAGGATGGTGTCGTACATATACGGCAGCATAGAAGCTCACTAACCTGGGCAAAAGCAGCAGCCTGCACAGCTTAAGTGATGTGTGGAGGGTTTCTAGAAAAATGTTTCTCTTGTAGAGGAACATAGATCTTTAGGGCCTGTCTACTATAAGGTGAATTTCTGAGTTGGTAAGAAACCTGACAGAGACATTCTTACGTCAGCCAAAACTAGGCATCTGTTGGCTCCGCTTGCATTCAGGTCTGGCACAAGCTGAAATGAGAATGCCAAACTGCTACTGCTTAAGGACACCCACAAGAGAGATTGCATTGACATAACTGAATTAATTTCAAACAGATTTTAGTTAAACTAGTATAATTATTACATCTTGACAAGGTTTCAGTCTATTTTTGCCTATTTTCCCTCCAGAGCGGCGATTGCCACTGACAAATGGCATAATTTAACTCTGTTTTGCTAAGTCCATGGCGCTTTGTTGAAGTGAACAGGGATTACTCTGGCAAAGCCAAAGGATCTGTCAGGCTGTTACACATGTTGCATATTTACTGACACCTCTGGAGTCAGTTAGTTTGTATTTTTAAAAAGGATGAGGATAATAGCTTAAACTGGTTTTGAAAGGCTTTGAAACAACTGTCTTAAGGAATAAATGTGAAAGGCCTGTAGTAGGTACACTCTAGACTAATTCTGATCACATTGAAATTGATGACATACCTGTGCAAAGCCACTGCAACTGTGGGAAGAACAGAGCCCTCAGGGTGCTTTTTTGGAGGTGCTTGTTTTTTTTAAAGAGTATTTGTGAGCAGTGTGATTGTCATGCAGAAGCACAAAATTGCTCCAATGTGTATGGTGTCACCTGTTCTATGCTAATAAATTAGAATTTGCAGCCACCATTGCTGCCTGTCCAATCTGGGTACAAAACTGAGCTGTTTGATCTCACTCTCACTGAAGCGTGTCTGCATGATCATCGAAGATGCGTATTATCCCAGCTGTTTTTCACAGACCCTCCATCAGGATGTATGCGTCAAGGTAATGAACAGATCAGACACAAAATGAACTCCACGGCAGATGACTGCCTTAGAGACATCCTGCTTTGTCACAGCATACAAAAATGTGACTTAAGGTCATATTATTCCTTCACAGCAGGTCATTTAAGCCCTGTCCACATTAGGGGAACTGCTAACTTTGGCTCCAGTCCTTCAGTGGATAATGGTTGCCCCAGTGTGGACATGTGGCTGTCCCCATTTTCACTTATGTGTCACGTCACTTCCCTCCGAGGCGGCCTTAAAAGATGCTGGTTCGATCAACAGCAGCTGCTGGGGGCCGGATTGTTTTTGGGCTACCGGGGCCACATGTCCAGATGGAGCCAAAGTATTGCCTGCCATGGTGAGACTTCTGGGGAAAACACCAGATATGGGAGGTGGCACAATGTCTCAAGCACTGGCAATTCATGCAGCTGGGATGCCCGGCCACCGTGATGGCATGGCTGGAGGTGCTGAGCATCAGTGTCATCAACTGAAGTCTGTATCTGCCACACTTGCACACTAGCTGCAGCTGCAAAGCAGCCAGCTATTCTTGTAGTAAAATCTTCTGCTGGACTTGCCACATGCATCTTCCTCAGAAATACACATTTTTGTCTAATTACCTAGGACGAGAGAAAAAATCAGACAACTGCAAGTTTGATTTTGAGTGTAATAAAACTAGTTTATTTACACAGTAACATGAATGCCACAGAGTACACAGCAAAGTACCACAGCAAACCAGAGTGTAACTGCCCCAATCACAAAGGAAGGCTTGAAGTTTATATACTTATTTATATAAAAATGTGTAAATATCAATATGAAGCACCAGATAAAGCAATGCAACCAGGAATTCCAAATACAAATTACCCACAAGAATGGATCTGAAAAAAAAAATAAAATCCCTTCTTCAAGGGATTTAAAGAAATCCCATTTATAAAAGTCCACTGATTTTGGAATCCCTAATTTAAAAATAAATTTCCCTCTTTTATTAAAAACAAGAGCATATTCTTAAATGCTCAGCATAATTAAGTTTTAAAAGAAAAAAACCCAAGGATTTCAATTGCAAAACCTTCTAATACCAACAAGCCAAAGGACAAAGAAACAGAAGTTTTGAGTCATTTTTTAAGAGGTGTTATTTATGAAGGGACTATATTCAAATTTACATACTCTTAAATATATATTATATATACAATATATAATATATATATTTTCAGGCAAAAAGGGACCAAGAATACTTTTGGGATACAAAAATTCATATACATACATATATATATTAAAATATGCCCACAGGCACTCATATATATATATGTATGTATGTGTATATATATATATGAACAAATATTTCATCCATGTAAAAAAAGTTCCAACCTCTTCTAAATCCCTGAAATCTTACCCTTTAATTTATGGAGAAAAAAAATAAACTCTTCATAGTCTGAAGTACAAACCAAATTCTCAAAATCTGTAGAGTGGTAAAATGCTTATGTACAGGTAAAGTCGAGTATTTCATGTCTTACTGGCAACTCTGCTTGATCTGAAAGCATTCTGTGGTTTCCAACTAAATGTCAAGTGGAACACCAATGCAAGAGTTACAGGAAATTATTTAAATTACATTCTACACCTATTCAAAATCACCATCCTTCTAATACTGCATCCAGATGAATAATAAAATCCATACAAACGTCTACTAGAAATTCTCTGCAACACAACAGTGGGAAATACTTGCTCCTTCTTCTGAAGAAATTTATCCCCAGTATTTCTTCTGAGAAATATTTTTTGTGTATTCCTCTCTTGAAGTGTTTGGAATCCAGATTAATTGTTTACAGAATATTTCCACAGGTGTATTTATATAGAGGTATTTAAAATTCTATTCTGCACATCTTTGATGTTATCTTACTGCATAACTAAATCATCAACACATCTCTCTCTACATGGACTGAAGGGCTCTGTTCTCTAGGTTTTAAGGAGTTTTAGCAGAACCAACCCTACCTCTGCAAAATCAGAGTAAAATAGATGGCTTAGTCACGCAGGGAATAATGGTCATGTACTGTTTCTACAGAGAAACAGCTTAATTCCTATTTGGGGAAAGTGCATTAAAAAGTCTGATTCTGTTTCCATTGTATCCCTCAGAAAAGTTAAAATTTATTTAAATGAACACAGGACTATTAAATTTATATTTACATATTAGTTTAATTGCTATTACAAAAAAAAGAAATTAATTTAGGTGGGGGATCTCAGCACAAGAATTGAGAAACAGATACATTTCATTTCAGCAGCAAATACTATTTTTACATGTTAAAGTTAAGGACCTACAGTGTGAAGCTGCTGAATAAATTCTCCAAGTAGGTGAACCCTAACAGATGTGATTTATTTAAATAATGTATTTCTCTCTCTAATATGTGGAAATTCCCCTGTGTTAAAATGTCAAGATGATCGATTCATACCTTGTGGGCGCTGCCGGGATGTGCGTAGCATAAAAGATTGAAGGTGAAACATCTCTGTAAATGCTGCAGGCTTTCTTGTCTGTGGGCCAGCAACATGACATCCTAGCTTGAGTTACTGATTTCATCATATCTGAATATTGAAGTAAGACCAGACTTCTATATTTGGATGTTCCAGGGGCTCCAGAATAAAATTCTGGATTCCCTCATTCCTGAAAATCTGTAGGGACGTTACCAGTAGATTCTCTTTATATTCACCAGGATCAGATTGACTGGATCAGATCTGAGGTTTGAGAGATTAGTGAGTAAGTAATCCCCATTTAAGAAATACAAAACATAACCATTTTCCATAACATCTCAGGAGTAATTTTTTACAATTTTACAATTGTTTTAACAGAGATTTGCATTTCACACCACAGAGTATGGTGTGCAGCACATCCACTACCTACAGCAGGAGCAGCCCATCTGACCTTCACTGCTTCTTCCAGACTAATCAGATTCCTCAGCTCCTGGAAGCTGAGTGTCTGCCGTAGATTGTCAAAGCAATACACCTCTTTTGATGCTGTGGTCAGTCTAGACCAATTGACTTGTTATCCACTGTTATTCTCCCTGTGCAGATCCGAAATTTGAAAGCCCACAGTTTTGTTACTTCAGGTTTATGCTACACTACAAGCAACTTAAAAAGAACTCGTTCACATAAACTCCAGAACCAAATCTCACTGAATAGATCAACCCAGTACCATACAAAGTACAGCATTTAATTTTGTAAAGACTTTTGCATCTTAATGTGGGCAGTATTATTTCTAGGGCTATTATGAAAAGAGTAAGATCTCCACCACTGACCAGCTACATTTTAGTTTTTGACAAGGCACTAAACATTGTGAATCCAATCACTGTACTCTCTCTGTAACATTAGAGAGGTTTTTAATGGCTCTAATATGATCAGAAACCACTCATCGTAATTCTCCAAAACAAGCATTTGATTTTTCCAGAGATTAGTTTCCACTGGAAAAATCTTTAGAGTTCATGTTAAAAATATTTGAATGACAACTTTTATTAATAGAAAAATATATATTTACAGTCAATACTGTTATCTTAGATTTGCAGCTCTTCCTACTTCTTGAACTCAACTGAAAGTGCAACATTGCTAAAAAAAATTTCAAGATCTGTGCACATATTCAAGTAAGATATAACATGCACAGCCAGGGGTTTTGTTCCTGTCATACACAGGATCCCAGTTACAAACAGAGCGGGTTTTTTTCCTTTTGCCTAGCAATTATGCTGTAGCATTCTTAGGATTTGTTTACAATCAGTTTAATACATACATTCTCATATATTTATGTGGCACAATCTGTTGCTAGTATGAAGGGCCACCACAAACACAGTTACAATCATCAGCTATGGGCAAATCTGCAAAGTCAGCCTCAAGCTCTTCAAGGAATAGCTTGGGACCGATTGTGTTTGACTACTTTGACCATTCTTTCTTTTTTAAAGAAAAAAAACACACGACATTACAAATAGCTAAAGTTTACCCAGTGCTGCACAAGAAAGAGATTGGTAGTGAACATCTATCCATGCTTGATTATGCTGCAGAGCTAAAATGAGTATTGGTTCATCACAAAAGTTACAAACTGAAATTAGATAGCTAGAGATACAAAGGCTTCGGACCACCTGCATTAAATGCGTATGGTTGTAAAACATTCACAATTCAACTTTGCATGTACGTGTTGACATGAAAGTGGCACTGAGAACATGCATCCAGAGACACCTACCAGCTTCAAGGAAATCAGCCCACTGCGATGGCAGTGGTCCAAGAATTGCTCGTACAGCCTGTAGGAGTTAGGCAAGAAGTTATGTGCACACATGCACGACGAAACAAACACAAAACCAGACCACAGAGAACAAGAAGCTCTACTCATAGCTCAACACATTGTAACTAATAGCTAATAGATAGTATGTGAGTGACTTGTCATGCTCAGTGTAGTTAATCTATGAGAGCATTGCCCTCCTGTGTCCAGATAAAGGAGGGCTGCACTGAACGTGTGTGTGAGTCTCTGTGAAGGTTCTTCTGTGAGCTGCTCAGCAGTAGTGTAGAAACTTGCTTTCCTGATGTAGTGGGATTACCTCAACCACATACATTGCACTTGGGCTTTTAATGCACTGTCCTCTTTTTCTGCATCAATGCCGTCATCCCTAACCTTTTTGCTGAAAAGGGGAAGAAAAAAATATATATCACATTAAAATATATTATCCTTATCCTTGCCTGATCCTTCACTGATACAGGTGAATCAAACAGAAGAATAATAATCAGAAGTTTCAAAAAAATATTTAGAAAGGTCACAAAGACAGTCTATACTACAGCACAATCGATGTAGGCTTCCACACAGAATTCAGCTTAGCTCTGATAGATGCCAGAGATACAGACATTTCAACTCCTCCAAATGTATGGTGTGGATCCAGAGCTAGTTTTGCTGACTTTTAAGCCTGCAGGACTGTTTGTTCAGTTTCCATGCATCTGGTCCAAGCATGCATATGCTGTATAAAGTGGCTATTTGTTTCAAGGCTGAAGTGAATTGATTCCTCACAGTTTTAACAATTAAAATGAAACATCAATCCATAAAAAGAACACATGGATATCTGTGCATTTATGTGCCAGTAAAGTAAAGGAAGGGGCTGCAGATCTAGCATCAGGTAAAGGCTGGTGTGTAAAGTGAACACTGTAATGTACAGCTTTAAAAAATACATACAAGAATTGCACATAGATCCATAGGAGAGAAGCACAGGCTCATAACTAGGGCTGTCTGCTTTCCATCACCTGGGTCAGAACATTCAGTATCACTTTTCCCCCTGCATCCAGATCAATTCTTCAAAGCAATTCAGGAAACAATTCAGAGCCTAGCAATACTGAGCAAAGACACCATCGTTACAACTGCAGAGGTTCCATAGGAAACAGCCATTAGGTCAGGGAAGGAAGTCAACAGCGGCCTCTGAAAGTGAAAAGCTCCTTCAGGTTAAGTTTTTAAAAATTCTGTCTCGAATCCTCACTAATTCCTGCTCTAGTCCAAAACTCTGCAATGCTCTTTAAGCTATTCTGACAACATTCCATTATTAGGGTGTTGTCTATAGCAACATTAGAAAACGCTAGTTAAAACAAAAAGAGAGATGCAGCCAAACACTGCTGTGGGAAAAATGGATCACGATACTGTTGGCTGTGGCTGCCAAACTCATCAGCTCCCTCAATAATTAGACAACAGTGTTTCTGCCCCCTTGTTTCTACCCTTCAGAGAACTGTGTCTGCAGTAGAAGTGTCTCCATGTGGCCTGTTAGCTACACACAGACAAGCTCTAAACATTTCTATCTCCTGCCAGCGTACCAACAGAGCCAATTTCAGTCCCACTTCACAATATGGCACAAGTGACAAGAGAGACCAAAATAAAACACAAGAGGTGGCTGTTATTTTGATCCCCAGTCCATAGCAGTGATTGTCAGAAAGGTTATGTACATCCTATCCATTTCGAGTCAGGCTTTAGCGCCTTTTGCAGTGGAAGGGGAATGTCAATTGCCCACCATGTGTTGTATTGTTCTTGTATAAATGTAGTAACAGCTACAGTACATCAACAGTCCAGGCTGGTGAATGTCATGTAGGAAATGGGATAGATGAAGTGTGCATACTCTGCTTTTTAATGCAGAGGTCTTAAGCTAAGGGGCAACAGTCTGATTAAGGCAGCACTGTTGAAATCACGGATCCGTGGTTAGAAAGGATATAGGTAGGCAGTGAGTCAGAGGCAGCGAAGGAGGGAAGAAGACTGAACACCAATGCTTACTGCCCACTGACACTTGCTGCAGTCAGCAGGATAACCACATCTGGAAAGACAAAAAGGAAGGTGTAACATGTAAAAGAAAGATCAGGATCTGTTTGGTTGAGACCAAAGGAAAGAGGAGTCCAGCCCGCTTGTGGAGGGCTGACTAAGCTAAGAGAAAATTTTGCATGGTATGTGGAATGGAAGCAAATGAGTGGATCATTCATTTCACATTTACAACTAATTCATCTCTGCTTATGGTTACTGCTATTCACTAACCAATGCTACACAGAAATGGCAGAAACTATCCAGAAGAGGAGGGCAATTTGTTTACTGCAGTGGTAGAAATAGTGGTATCAAAGTTTGCGCTCCTTTTCAGCTAGATACTAATCATGTTACATACTGTCTGATCCAAATGCAGTCGTGTGTATATATAATCAATCCCTAACAGGCCTGGAAAAACAGTAAAGTTTCTGTCACATTGGGTACATGATGCAGTTTCTCCAATTAGAACCTATTTGCTCAGAGTTGCTGGCTTTGATACCTGGGCTATTTTTTAATATTTCTATTTAATCACACTTGTACAAAGTGTGAGCCCTAGGGCAGGCTGGGGTGAGGGCTGGGGTGGAGGTGGGGGGTGCTTCATGAAAAGCAACAGGCTCTACAAACTAGTGCTGCTGCATGATTCTCACAATGCGATGAAGTGAGTCTATAGTGGCAAAAGCCAGATACTGACAACAAAGCCAGTCTTCCAGAATAACTCCACAGTCCCTGTCCAAGGACTTCTCTGCAAACTTGATCATCAGCAGCGTCCTTTTTATATCCAGCCAGTTCTGAAGTACGGCATCTCTCCGCGAGGGGTTAGAAGATGTACTTAGAGCATGGAACAAGTCCTCACGTGGACCCCAAAGCAAACACTGAAGGATTCCCTTGGCTTCTGATATCAGGATCCTCTCTGAAGGGTTGGGATTCAGCAGGAAGCTGGCAAGTTGTTGAAGCCCTTGAGAGTAGAGGGAACGGCAAGGAATCTTGGGGAGATCAGCACGAGTATACTCCTTCTCCTTCAGCTCTGGATTCTCATCAAAGGGATTGGGCAAGTGCAGCATTTCGTAGATGAGGATGCCAGTCTGGAACTCATCACACTTTTTGTACTGTGTTGCAGTGATGATTTCTGGAGCCAAGCGGGACTGATCCCGTAGGATCTCAGGATCCACCATGTGACTTTTCTGCTTGGCCTGGGAAAAATTGCTTACTATTAATCTGGCTGGGCAAGCAGTGTTGGTACTGGGTTCCACAGACTCAGAGGTCAGAGGGCTGCCTCCTGGTCTGGAATGAACCAGCAGCAGGTTCTCTAACCGCAGATCACAGTGTGTGATGTGATAGGGTTTCAGGTGCTCCAGGCCCAAACACAGCTGTAACAGGAGTAGACAGACCTGCCTCTCATATAAATCTGGGCTTTTTGCATGGCGGGGTGCAGATTCTCGCACAAAGTCAGCCACCGTTAAGTATGGGACCTCCCTTGTGATGACCACAACACGGCTGCGTGGCTTGCCGGTGGTCCCCTGGTTGCTTGAGCTGTCTTTCTGTGAAGCCTTTGTATTGGAAGGAGCGTCTCTGTTCTTTTGCTCAGGCTCTTTCTCCTCTTCTTCCTGCTCCTCTTCTTCCACCTCTGGTGCTTCGGCATCCTCCCATGGAAGGAGACGAACTGGCACTTCAGCAAGGAAATGGCCACAGTCCTGTTGGATGTTGAAGTTGATAGCCAGACTCTGCCGGATAGATAGGCTGTGATAATACTGCTGGGACTCTTTAGCTTTGCTTTTACAAATCTGGGGGAAGAAAATAGACAGAAGAGACATAACAGTAACTCATACATTTGCAAATTCTATGGTTGTTTTTTTTTTAATATGTACTTTGTTGATGGGTATCCACAGTCTAGCCCTAAACAGAAGCGCTGAAAATTTTTTTACTGAACTGACCTTTGGCAGACTATCTTAATGCATGTAACAGTTTTATGCTGTGTTGTTCTCTCAGCTTTGTGTGAAGCTTGAACAAGATAAAAATAATCCACAGAAATAGGAGATACAAAGAACCATGCACACAATATTTGAGCATATGATCAAATGATCACACACCCACAGGAATGCACTGTCATCACGTGTCTTTTCTGTAATGCATCCATATGAACTAAACTTCCATTATGTTTATAGGGACAGGACAGGTTTCTCTTTATCCTGCCATTTCAATTTTTTCCTGCCTCCATCCCTAAGAAGCAAGATTTTAATGTTTCAGAGC
This sequence comes from Falco cherrug, assembly GCF_023634085.1. Lineage (NCBI taxonomy): Eukaryota > Metazoa > Chordata > Aves > Falconiformes > Falconidae > Falco > Falco cherrug. The sequence continues at coordinate 23,815,157 of NC_073703.1, forward strand.
TTCTAAAAACTGTTCTGCCTTAGCTTTTATTTTTCCTTTATGAGTCCAGTAGCCTACTGTGCCATCAGCTGACTTACACCTTACCAGTAGGGAATCTCATTTCCACTCTGTCCTATGCATTTTACAGGGCGTTCATGAACTTAAAAGTACGATGAATATTGTGGTAAATTAATTTACAAGTGAGAAACACAGAAGATCACAAAGACTGTACCATCTGTGCTACTTTGTTGTGTTGCACAGAGGGACAACTGCAAATGAAATTCTGTGCAGAATGAAAGCTTGCTAATCCCAAACTGATAGCTTGTTCTTGGCATAGCCTTGTTTTCCAAGAAGGTCAGTTTGATCTCTGATTGACCTCATTTTCTTGATCTGGCTTTGACTTTTTAATGATGTGCCAAAATTCAGAATGCTACTCTGCTGTGACTGAACTTGGAATGGGCTAAAATTTTAACATATGTAGTTTTATTTTGATCTGAAGCATGAAGTTCTGGGATGGCCTTTACTGCCAAGAAGCTCCACTAGGAAACTGAATACCAAAAAAACATGCTAGCACACTGTGACAAACTAAACATAACTAGAAAATAATTGCCTGCTGCCTCTAGGAAACTGTCAGCCAAATTCAGCCCAATACTATTTACTTCTGCACTGCCTTATTTTATACTTGGGACTGGAACCATCGCAGAAATCCTAAGGTTTTACTGCTAGAACTTCTGCTGCCCTGTGGCAATCAAAGCAATAAATTTTAATTGCTCCTTTTGAGCTGTCTGCACCTTTGCAGTTCCTGTTATCCTGCCTGAGCTGCATTGCAACACGTGGCTGTGGCCAGAACACACACATGCTGCAGGCCATAACCCTGCTGGTTTTTTTTCAGATCTGTATTGTTCTGTGTGGACTCTGAATCATGATTTCTGTGTGTCTGTCTATGATATTGTACAGTAATTTCCTTAAGAATTTTAAACTGGAAGTGGAAGTAGTTTACCTCACTGACAGTAATTATCTTGTCTAACTATTATTGAGTTTGTTGGTTTTTTTAATAAAAACAATCCCTGCTGTATCACTGCCTTAGGGATACTAAGACGTAAACTCATCCAATCCACTTTGTACAAAACACTAGTGCTTACTGCTGCTTTTACTTTAGTGTTAACTTTTCCACTACATATTTGGAATTACTGATAAGACTGTGGTTTAAGAGGAATGTTTATCCGTATTGTCCTGGATCTATCAACTACTTAGAAGGTGGTACTGCACTTAGTGAAGGAAAAATACCTGAGGGACTGGATTTTTACGGAAACCTTTCCTGTAAGGGAATTTCTTGGAAAAGTAGTTTTCTGATCATGAATTATTTACTGGTTTTATTTATAATGTTTCAGTCAAAATGATTTCTACATGGCTGCAACTTTTTTGCACAGGATATTTACTAGATCAGGTGACAGTGAAGCAAAAAGCCTAATACAATGCTTTGAAACAACACACCCCTACAAACAATACTTCTGATTATCCACAACAACAGAACAAGTTGTGCTTGTTCGCCAGATTTATCAGAGCAGCTTTTGCTGGTGATTCCACCAGAATATAAAGGTGCACTGGTACATCCATCAATGGTACATCATTCATACTGCACAAAAGGTTCATTCTTTTAAATTTAATTCAGCAGTAGTCAAATGGTTAAAGCTTAATGTTTGGTAGTGCTTCTGTAATTTCTACTTTTGGAGATAAAATATGAAAATGTAATTTATTTTTTTTACTTATGCATTAAGTCTCTTGACACTGCTTGGGATGAATCTCTTGTTTTCTACAAAGAAAATAATAATTATAAAATCCCATGATCACATTTTTTTTCTCAAATCTAATATTAAAATCATAGAACTTAAAAAGTGTCTGAATTGTTACCCAGTGTTGCTTAGGTAGTTCTACAAAACTCAAAAGAACTACATAAATGTCCACTGTCCAAAGATGTGGTTCCATTTACACTTTGAAAGTGTATTTCTAAGGCTTGATAAAAAATAACAGGACAACTACAGTTTGGATTCAATAGGCACACCAGTAATTTTAATGTCACTACTTTTGACATCCTGTTTTGGGGACAAGGGATTTAAGATGGCAGGAACACACAGCTTATTTGTTGGAGAGACATTATTATGTAATTCAGCTCACACAAAAAGTACTCAAAATAGATTTGTTAAAGCTAAATTCCCCAAATCTCTGCATAATGTAATGGCAATCTGACATGAGATTTTGTACAAATGTGATCCTGGACCGATGGCTTGTAAGTCAAAGATCAACTTGGGGCAAATATTAAGACAAAGTTGAAATCTAGTATAACTGATTATAGGGGAAAAAAATATCCAGTAACCACAGTTTAAACAATGCTATATAATTAAACTATTAGCATAGAGAAAGCAGTAATGAAAATATGTGCTGAAGAAACACACAACTGAAGAGAACCTAACTCAGCTGAATGTATAATGTTTAAGATATGTGAAAGAGAAAATGGAAAGACAGTAGTAATCCTGTATGCTGGTCCTGCTTGGCTTTTAAAGAAACCAGAGAACATGTGTAGTGAGAGTATCACATGAAGTGCTAGGGAGGGTATTTTTAAGAGTAACTTTTCCTCTCATTGTAACAGCACATGGTGACCTCCTGCCCAAGGACATTTGTGGATATTTCACTCACTCTCAAGACCATCACACCTGCAATTAATTGTGTTAGTCTGAGAACAATTTTTAAGGCATGTGAATTAAGAGAGAAAAAAAATCGTATTTGACCATGCTATGTTGCTGCTCATTCTTCTCACTGGCTTTCTACAAAAGAAGCATATTTAAGAGGACAGTAGATAAGAAAACAAGTACATAGGTCTTGCCTGTCAGAGAATACTTTAAGAGCAGGTCCATACTGTGCAAAAAGGAATCACGTGAGCGATAACCCAAACCTGCTTACATAGAAAAATACCACTTTGGGTCCTACAAGCAACCATTTTTGTGTCATTGCAATAAACCCAAAAAAACCCAAACTGAGCAATGCCAGACTGTTGATTCTGCAACCAGAGTCGATTGCCAGATATACTCATGGTCTGGTTCTTGGCTGATTTGCCAAGATGCCACTGGATGTGGCATCTACAAGACATCCATATTTCCTTTCACATCTTGTCAGAAAGAGGTCCTTTCATAAGTGAAGAAACATGAATGGTTATGCCCACAAATCTGCCTTAAAAAGATGCCTTTTCAAGTTTCAGAAGAACCTATCACTTGCACCAATCTTATCTTTCAGTTTTTTATCCCTTTCCTGTACATGACCATGCAGGAGTGGTAACAACATTTTCTTCCTGTAAAGCATCACCCTTCTGGGAATGTCAAAAAGCTCTATTAGGAATAATCAATTAGGCCTCACACCTGTGTTTGGCAATAAACGTTTTATCTCAGTTCCAAGAGGAAGGAGTCAGGAGTTCAACGATTTACTCAAGGTCACACAGGAAGCTGTGAGTCTCTGCTGTCTTTCTCACTATCACCCTACCAGATAAGCATTGAACGCTGTAGAATAAGCCGCTCAGGAAGAACTACCTATATAAAAGTCCATAAAGTAACAATATCTAGTGAGATACCTGCCAACTATTTATTAATATATTAGGAGCAAATCTAGTAAATCTTACTTATGTGTTAGCTGAAGAATAAACTAGACACAAATCAACTGTTTGTTTAGTAAAAGACCACAAAACTTAACACTGACAAGTTTCACTCTTTTCTTAGTGTAGCTTATATGGCAACACTGATGGCTAGGCAGAGCTTTTGAAAGGCTGGTAATGCACACTGGTGAAACTATAAGACCTTGTATGGGAATGGAAAGATAACTTTACCTTTAAAATTACATGGCTCTGAAAACAGAGAATTTTGAAATCTTCCCTATCTACAAGGAATAATTTAGCATCATCTGCTTGCAGATGAATCAAAGGATTTTGTTACCGCAGGTTTCCAAAAAAATGCTGTCATGTGTTAAAATAATACAGCTTTTTCTTCAATAGTTCATTAAACAATGACTATGGTAAAGACTGAGTTGTGCTGATTTGTTTCAGTAATTTTGGTGCTGCAAGAAAAACGGATGAAACAGCAGATACCAAGGCCACACACGGTTCTTTATAGAAGGAAGCACCTGTGTCTTGGGAATGTTCATTTTCAGAGTGCTGCTGCTTTGCAAGCAGCACGCACTTATATTTGTAGGACCTATCACTACTGCATGTGTTGCAGATTATGGTTATTGTTGTTACATGTTTTCATTGCTCTCTAGGTTACCCTTTTTCAAGCCCCTCTTACCTTGACTGCGTAATTGTTGAGAGGATCTTTTGCATATGAAGCTGGGTAGTAAACTGCATCGCCTGCCTCGCAGCATGGCTTGTCACTGGTTAGCCTGAAATCCGACCAGCTGTCCACCCCGAATCGCAACTGGTCTTTCTGTCCAGCCATGAACAAGTCTTCACATTTAAGTGCCAGCTTCTTGAGTGAATCTGTGTGAAGGCTTCGGATTTTACCTACCACCTCTTCCCAATTTTCAATTCCTCGATAAAGTGCTTGCCTTTGTGGCTTCTGGACACCTTTGCCCTGCTTAGTCTGTGAGAAGCGCCTCCCTGTTAGAGACTCCATGCTATTGGAACACCGGTCCTTAATACTGATAGTGGTTAGGCTGGAAACACTGTTAGTTGCTGAGGTGGTTGCCCTTAGTTTTTCTGTAGGCCTGTCCAAGGAATCTCCAGACTCATTGTCCAGTACCTTGAGCTCCAGGCTGACCGAAGAGCAGGCACTGCTTGCTTCCCAGTTGGTGTCGATATCATAGGTGGGATTGGCCACAATGCACAGGTTGTTCTCCAGAGCCTGCTTCTGGAGATCTCTGGGAGTTGGCTCTGTGTTAGCTCTCAAAATTGTTTTCTTTGGCAGTGGAGGTGGTGTTGGTTGTAAGTTGTTCATTGTCTCCTGGTCTACTAGTCCTCCAAAGGCAATGGCATCATCCAAAGCTCCCTTCGGTTGCCTTGGCTGTTTTGGAGGTATCATGGCTGCTCTGGACTGTCCTGTAATAAGATGACAATAGTAACAGAAGATACGTTGCATGTGCTGTTCATATCTGCACTCTGAAAACAAGTTTAAGGCAAACAAAGTGCAGGTAACTAGGACACCCCCACCCCACCCACCTCCCATAGTTGAAGAAAACCTAAACATATATCTGAAAAGATGAACTAATTAGAAACCAAAATCATTAAATCTGCATCACTACATACAGGCAGTCTTTATTTGACCTTGGCCTACATATTAACATCGGTTTCAGTGCTAGCAATGTTGCCTTTTTACATCCCATGGGATTAATGACAAAAAACTGCATGCAAAAACCAAACGTCAGTTTTGGCACCCTGGTCAAATTCCAGTTTCAGTAATTATACCCAGCCTCACATAATTCATTCTGCAGTCTATCAACTATAGTATTATTCCTTACTTCCTATTCAATTCTGCTAAAATTATAGGTGGATGCTGCTAAGAGGTTTTGCACTATTTCTTTGATAGGTACATTCCTCTGGCAGGTAAGGTGATTTTTTTTATATAACCTCACCTGGTATCGCTTGGATTGGAAATGTGCTAAAGAGGCTGTAAGCATTACTTCAGAGTGGAAACCAGAAAACTTCAGACACAATGTAATTTAGATACCTAGGTGGTCACATCAGAAAGTCAGAATTGCCCTAGCAGATTGATGAGGTGAAAACAGGGAAGTTAAGCCTACTTTCACTCAGGTTGAAAGTGTATTGCCACTGCTTTCAATGAGAGTAGGATCATATTCTGAGATTACAAACCCAGAAGTATTTTTTACCCTACAATTTAAAACTCACACCCCCTCCCTGCTAACCGTAACTTTCTCTAATACATTTCCCTTTTTCACTTCCATGGGTGCCTTTGGTGGCAATATTATGTTCATAGATAACTTGACAGAGATTCATTCAAGAGATTCCAAATGGCAGGCTACATCATGAAAGCATGGAATATTTCCACTGACAGACTACTTTCAAACATTTGTGTGTTTCTAGGGAAGATAAACTTCCTGTCATGTGTTTTGGATAGCTTTGAGAGAGAACAGTTATGTTTTACAACTGCCACAGTCCTTGGAAATGAAGAATAAATAAAAGACAATAAAATAATATAGATAAAAATCCCCCAATACAAGTGACCAACTTGCTGCTCTGGGACAGTCAAACAGTTGTTACTTATATCAAGATGAGATTTTTCCACTCTTAATAATCAACTGCTATTTTCAGAGAGATTATTTTACAAGTTTTCTGCTACTCCTGTGAGGTTCATTGACTCTCCCAGTAAGGCAGGAAGCCAATTTTTACAGTTGCAACACAGCATACATGAAAAGGATGCTCTGTATTATTGCAGCTGAGCATCTTTTCTAATAAGGGAACAAGAAGTAGAAGAGCACTACAACTATTTGAGTATTTATAATTATGTTGAATCACAGAATTGTTTAGGTTGGAAAAGACCTTTAAGATCATTGAGTCCAACTGTTAACTTCAAAGTCCACTAACCTAACACCACCAAGTTGACCAAATCCTTGTAAAGAGAAGACTGAACTGGAATGCTGAACCAAACTGGGGGGATCTCAGATTCAGATTTGAATTACATCTCTTTGGTCCATAATTAATAATAAATGACTTTGGAGTCTATGAAAAGAAAAAAGATAGCTTCCTTTACACTTGAAAATATGTTGTTACAGTTTTTACAAATACATCAAACTAAGATCCTCTTAGCCAGGACGCAAAAAAACCTGGAATGCTGGGTTAGAAAACTGAAAAGGACTTCCCAATTTCCGATAATGAGAGAGGACTGTACTTTTATATGTATCCACAAACAGAATAGCCTTGGCTCTTGAATTCTTAACAATCATTCTCTTTTCAATCATTCCAAAGAGACACCATCACAAATACAAGTTTTATCTCTATCTTCTGTTTAAGCTCAAGGAACCCTCAGAAAAGCCTTATGGATTTTGTGGTAAGGCTGGATGTAGGAGGTTTTGACGTTGATAATATGCAGCTGTGGCCTTGCTTTGACGATGTGCAGCTGTGAGCCTGCAGCAAAGAGGTAAATAACTTTGAGGGAGTGTGAGAAGAAACCTGGATGAGATAGAAACAAAGGAGGAATGTGATCTCACCTCCAGAAGATAAGGCAACAGTGTGAACAGCAGAGAGTAGCCTATAGTGAACAGTGGCTGGGCTCGTGGACAGTAGAGTTTGAGCAATAATAAAGCTTTTAGCAGCACACATACAGAGTATGAAATTATAAAAGTTGTAACTAACAGTAAACGTCTTTGCTTCGCAATCCTTATGAAGTCATGTCTCGTACACCACAAAAGGTGCCCCACAGTGGGTTTTTTTCAGGAGGGAGGCTCACGGAGCCCAAACTGGTGCCGTAGCCCAACTGAACCAGGATCTGTGGAAAATTTTGTGCACCCATCACCTACAACACAGGTAAGCAGTTGGGAACGACGGGAGGAAAATAATCCTGAGATCAACAGCGCAGCCTGGCTGCATTGCGCCGGCTGCTTGCAACTCAGCAACAAGCTGTGGTGGGTCCACAACTACTGACTCTGCTAGAATGGATCCCTGACAAGGTGCCAGCCTTTCCACCTGATGGCACTTTGCAAATCCCTGCCTGGCAAGCAGTTGGCAGACGACTGTATGATGCTGCCGCAGAGGGGAACTCCACAGCGGGAATGCATTTAGAACCTTGGTGGCAAATTCTGGCTACTCTTTGCCAAGTGTCAACTAATTCTACTAATGGTGCTAAACCAGGGGAGGCTGTAAATTCCACCGACAGCACGACTCAACACACTGTCAACGATGGCAACTCCACCCACACCTCCTCTGCCCCCAAAGCTCCCGTCACTGATTGCAACAACCCTCACAGCACAGGACCAAGTGCAGGAACAGGACAACTCAGACAATGATTCCATTGACACTGAGAAACCTTTTGATCCAGGTCCTATAAGTCCAGAAAAGGAACCAGACCTTTTTCCTCCCCCCCCTGACATGTTGACTGTATTTTTGGGGAGGGTGAAAGGGGGTCTGGGGGATCAGTGGTGGGAATGCAAGCAAGAAGCACTTAAGCGAGGTGATTTGGGAGTCACGATGGCGTGTTCAGTGTTGTACTAGCTACATCAGCCTCCAGGAGTGGCAGCCTGCGCAATATGAGGCTGTTAAAGAGTTAAGCAAAGCAGTGCAGGAAGGGGGGATTCACAGCACATTCACTATGTCCCTTCTTGAAGTGATGGCAGAGTCCTATACACTTGCACCGCATGATTGGCGGTCATTGCTTCGCATGGTACCAACTCCGACGCAGTGTATGATGTGGTTACCTGATTTTTGTGAGCTATGTGTAGTGGCCTTGATTGAAAACCTTAATTGGAGAATTGCTGTTAACTATGAGCAGTTGGCTGGGGAAAATAATTATGCTGATGCCGTGACTCAGGCGAGGTATCCCAGGGACAGTAGAGTTTGACCAATAATAAAGTTTTTAGCAGCGCGCATACAGAGTATGAACTTATAAAAGCTGTAACTAACTAATACTGTCTTTGCTTCACAATCCTTGCAAAGTCCATGCCTCGTACACCACAGCTGGCTATTGTAATATTCTAAAAAAGTGAATTCTGAGTAGGCAATGCTATTAGCTTTGTACATGCCTGATCAGTGAAAACTGCATAGGACTACTCCCCTGGGTCATCACTTTTTAGCTCCCACAAAATAGAAGTGTTCAAAGGCTAGAAATATGGGAGAATCCCTGCATATCTCTCTCAATTGTCAAGGTTGCTTAAAATTTAACATTCAGGGGATCCTCTACTGCTCCTTTCTGATCTTGGCATTGTGGTGAGCATCCTTTACAAGCAGCTGTTCCTCTCACCATTTGATATGCTGCAGCATGTGACACTGGTGTCAGCTGAGCAGTACAGGAACTCTATCAGAAAGGTACCTTTTGCAGAGACAAAGAGTGGCGTGATTCAGAGTCAAATGCAGAACTGATGTCTGCATGCCAGACACTCATCCAGATGCCAGAGTCTTTTGCTTAATCCTGAGACAAGTTCATTTCTACATTGTATCCAACGCTCTTACTCATCCAAACATGTGTCATCTTCCACAATTGCTTACTCTTACAAAATCTGTGACCTATGTACTTCTCCCCTGGCAACATTCTGTGTTAAAGATCACTTGCCTATTTTCTCATTCTTACCCTCTTCCCCACTATGCTAAAACAGCCTAACTGCTGGGGTTTTGAGAAAGGCTACTATTTCAGGAAGCAGTTTCTTAATATGCATTGCTTATGTGCCTTGCTAATCCAAGGACTGCACAGATGCTAGAGGGAAAGAGCAAGAAAACAAGTTAGAGCATGACTGACACCTCAAGCAGTACTGGCAGAAGCTCTCTCCAAGAAAGGTAAGATTTATAACAGTGTTTCTTCTCTTATTTTCTGTCTGCTTTAATAGCCCTGTCCTCCAAAAGCCATTCACACAGAAGCGTTGCCACTGCATCCAGTGACTTTCACTAGTTGTTGCTTTTGCATGGCTATTGGAACTGTGACATCAAAATATAATTGAAGAAAGTTTTCATAACCAGAAGTTGTCTTTGCAGATGTCTGGTGGGGGTGGCAGGATCCAGAGAACTGCATGTAAAAGTCATTATGCAGATACTCTTTCAAGTGTTCTCAGTCAAGGAAAATGAGTTTGTATAACATGTCACAGTATGCGTTCTCCCCACAAAAACAAATTTTCCATACTGAGATCTATCCATCTGTATTAAGTTTTTGAAAAGCTTCGTATCTGGACTGGTTTTATGCCAAGCTCTTAATGCCGTACATTTCCTTCGTGTCCATTAGGCCAGTTTTTCCAGCTCAGGAATGGTGTACCTGTCCCACAGTTTTATAAATTCATTGTCTGGCAAGAAAAAGGTTGTCTTAAATTTTGCCCCTGTCAAAGGCACAAGAATGTTCTTTTGCATACAAATACTGGCAGAGCACTTGCTTCTTTTTCTTGCCTATCATTTCCTTCTCCCCTTGCATGCTTAAAACCTGTAATTTCCTTGCCTACTGCACAGACTCTCTGACATTACAAGGTTCATCCTGAGCTGCACTCTTGGGAGGCAAATGAAAAGGAGGAACAGGCACAATATTAGGCTATCACAGGGATCTTTGAAGTGGCTTCCAGACTGCTCAAAGACAGAACAAATTTAAGTCTTTATAGACAGCGGCTTTTTAGAGACTATTGAGTAATTCTGCAGTTCAGTAACATCTTCCATTATAGAATCTCACTAAAGATTAATACCTCAGTATCCAGACACCATGCAGAGGTCTGAAACTGTAAATCAGCCCTAACAAAAGCAGTGAAATTCTATTTTGATGGGTAACTGATTTATCATCAGACTTTGCATTACTACTGCTTTATGTTAGCTCATGAAACCATCAAATCTGACACCCTGAGCTCAGGTTTATTTCAAACTGATATTCCATAAACACGTTTTTCTTAGAGCGATGACATGCATAATTACCGTTTCTATTTCTTGATAGTCCACATAACTTTCTTTTTTGCTTAGACCAGATAGGCAGCATACATTGTCAAGAAATTTCAGAACTGTGAAAGAAAATGCTTCTTTAACTGGGAAAACAACTAATGGTGAATTAGATAAGGCAAGTGGGTGATACACTGCATGCTTCCATCCTTCCTGAATAGAACTATGAATGCCACTTACATTGCTCTACAATACATACTGTATGTTAGTCCAATACACCAATGACAGTAAGCTGCTTCTATACTTTCCCCAAACTCATTTTGCTCTTGACATGGCAATCTATCCTGCGTTCCGCTTTATTCTTGAAAGTCTTTTTCTGATTACAAGCCATTACCATCTCTCATCCAAGGATAACGTCCCTTGTGGGAAGATGTGAATTAGAAAACAGAGCTGAGAACAATACTCCAGTATTCACAGTAGTGACTAGGCCATTACCATGATTACTAACTCTGTTCTCAGCTTTAGTGACCATTACAGTACTCCTTAATCCCTAATCCCCTGGTGTAGGGATTTATGTGAATGAACAGGACCCAGAGAGTTAAAATTGCCAAAATGACTCTCAGCTCTGCCATTCTCCAACTTAACACATCAGTCTGAAAAATGCTGCATGTTTTGCATTGCCAAGAACACCAAAAATGAATAATCATGCATGTACAATGTGTAACCAATCTTCCAAGACCACATCTATCAAAACCCCAACAGAGCTAAAATCAAACTGTAGACTCTTTACAGTGGAGACCTATGAGAAACAGGAATTTTGAGTGGCTCTTCTGTGTCTGAAGGAAACCCCCGTAAGACCGGGCTGGGCTGACCACATAGCTGGATTTTGGAGTGGTCCAACATCGTTGGCTTTGGCAGCCTCTGTTGACCTGTTTCTCCCCACAGCCAGGAATGGAGTCAGATGTCCCACTAATTTTCATGTCAGTACATCCCCATTTCATGTTACAAAGTCCAATTATAAAGGCTGATTAAAAAATTCACTAAGTAAAATCCACGAGCTGTACAAATTCCTCCTTGCTAGCCTTGTCCTAGTACTTCCCCCTGGCCCTGTACTTAGATATTGATCATCCTTTGCAATCTGCATTTTTGTTATAATACAGAGCCTGGAGAATATTTGTCTGTATCAATAGCAGATCAATTATACTGATCTTTAGTATCAGTACAAAATACATCACTCCTTAATAAACTCTTACCTGACTGATAAAAATAAGCAAACCATGAAAAAAACCCACAAATATATAAAGTATCTTCCAACCACTGCAAAACCACCCAGCAAACTTCACAGCTCCTGTTCCAAAGGCTCAACATGTACAACACTATTCTGTAAAAGTATTCAGTACACAGATTTACACAAACATGAAATCCTATACTATACTCAGTTCTTTACACTGATATTTTATTTTAATAGATAAAAATCTTAACAGAGTGATTATATATACACGTACATAACAAAGGAAAGCTAAGATTTGTTAGGTAATATTTGTGATACACCTCCAGTTTCTCATCAATAATTTGAAACTGTGCACAGAACTGCAGTAAGATGAGCTGCAGGACTAGATAAATAAAAACTTCAGATGCAACAGCTTGTCTGCCTTGGTGACTTGTCAGGTCTTGCTACCTGCCCTCCATTATGCCATGTTAAAGATATTACCTGTACTAATTATATATTATACAAAATGCATCAGACTGATACTATAATTACTGTCTGTCACTGAACTGTCAGTTTTAGTCAACATGATTTCATTACCTTATAGCCTGCCTAAAGCACACTGCCATGGTCTAACTTACTGAGGCAATACTCCATGGCAGATGCTGTGATTTGGGATTTTTTCCAATGTCAGCAATCATAAACCCTAGACACTTTGCCTCCTTTTTTCAACTTTTCTACAGGTATATGGAGAAAAATAGCTAATAATAAATAATCTCTTCTTTTTTAAATGATAGGAGTACTATCCTGAGTATATTGAGAATATGTTAATCTACTTAGAGCAATATAAATTCAATCAAGACAATTTCCCCAACAAATTCAGACAAAGACAGAAAAAATTACAGATTTGTAAAGGAAAAGACTTTAATCATCTAGTTTAATGTCCTTCTTATCATAAGCTACAGGGTTTGCCTGAATTAACTTCTGTTATAAGGGTATGCCTTGAAAAAGAAACAGCCAGACTCTACCTTACACATTTGAACATTTGTTTTTGCATCTAAATTCAACTGGCAGCCACTGGTTTTTGTTAAATCTGTTGATTACTGATACGATACCAGAGGCACCCCTTGTCACAGTTCTGCTCGCTACATGAGCATCCACGCCATGATCAAGTCAGACACTTGTTTCTTTGATCAGCTAAACTGATTCGGCTTCTTGAATTAGTCCCTATTAAGTGCTTGCCACAATGCTATGCATTTTCAAAGCTTTCCTTGACAGAGTCTGTACAAAGTTTTTTTAAACATTCCCTGAACTGTGGGCACCAGGACTTGACTGTGGCCATGACAATTGCAGGGTAAAAATGAAATATATATAACCTCTCTACTGCTATTGAATTTTCATCCTCTTCATACACCCAGGAACACATTGGGCTCTTTCATCTTATCATCATGGTGGGACATCATGTTTCCTAAAAGCCCCAAGTCTTTCATGTTTTATCTGATTCCCAGGAGAATCCTCTATCTTGGAAGCCTTGCCTGCATTTATTTATTTAAAGTTCCTAGATGTATGACTTTACATGTTTGATGAAATAACAAATATAGCCCATGTTTCATTACACAAGCTATTCTCAAATTTTGCATATACAGTTTATTTCCTGACAAGTAACTGCTGGCACATTTGCGCTTTTTGTGGGCGTGTCTGTAAAGTGATGATGGGACAAATCCTGTGGGAGCAGGAGAAAGCCAAACCAAACGTCCTTGAGGGCAGTACCCAATATAAATTACTACCTGACTGCAGATAAAAATTTTCCAAAGCTTGTTGTTATTTCTGCTCATAAAATTTCATGTGACATGTCACAACTGAAGATTAGACATTTATCAAAGTCATGACATAATATTACCTGCTTTTCAATAAACCCCATCAAATATGTATTTTAAAAGTTAATATTGTGCATTATGCTGCGAACTGAAATGTTGTTCACATGATACATTTTACAAACTGTAGTATGGAGCCATAAAAAGGTAACTGTAGAAACAACTGCAGCTGAAGCAAGAGTCAAACGTGATGTAAATTTTTGTATTATCCTTTATTTCAGGTAACACACAACACTATCTGCTAATTCTATGAAATATATGATTTTGCTGCTTAGGTGACGTAGGATACGAAAACAAGTAGGAATTATTTTATATCCCTACCTACTAATCTCTTGATAACTATGTGAATTAGAAAGTGAAGCTGCTAGAATAAACCAGGAAAAAGTTTGAACGGCAGCTAGAGAACTCAGTGCCATTTAGGGTAGCATTGCTCTTAACAACAGGCAGCAAGCTGCCAAAGGCAGACCAAATCAAGCCTAAAAGTTAATTTAACTCTTTCATACCTAAAATTTACTTTGGTGACAACAAATCTGCAAGTGACCCAAGGATGAGGGGAAGATTCTGAATAAAATGCTAGGGGCTTCAGGTTTATATGGTTTTACAAAGGAGCATTCATTCACACACAGGAACGACACTGACAGAAATGAAGACTGAGGGAAGTCATCACAGAATCATAGAAGTGTTTTGGTTGGAAGGGACCTCTTGAGATGGTCAAGTTCAATCTTCCCTGCTCATGCAGAGTCAGCTGGAGCAGGTTGTCTATGACCACGTCCAGTTGGGTTTTGTTTATCTCCACAGACGCAGGCTCCACAATTTCTCTGGGCAACCTGTTCCAGTGTATAATGGTATTTTGTTGCATTTCCCATGAGTTTACTACTTTCAGTTTGTGATGTGCAACATAGCACATAAGAACATTGAGCTAAATTGAGTGAAGATTTTAACAGAAGGTTCACAATATCATTACTTTGGCTATGCAATGCAAGTAATCCCTGGACTGTATTAGCACTCTGGCTAAAAAATAGCAATCCCACCATGAGGAATAAGTGATAATTCATACATGAAGTGACACTTTAGCTTGATTCGTTTATTATGTCAGTCTGGTTAGCAACATGGGCCAACAAGGCTATATATAGTTTTGATGTAGCTAGATCTACTGCATGGATTCTATCTGTAATGTAGCTATGTTCTAAATACATTGATGCAGATATGTATGTATCTCTCAGTAAGTTGAAAATATTTCATTAGATCTTTGAGTAATTTACCATAAAAATTATAGATTTTAGTTTTCCTCTGTAAAGATACAATTTCTTATCCTGGGCAGGGTATTTTTCCTCTATGCTTTACACACAATGCTTAATTAATGTTTCATTATCAGAACACACTAATAAGTTCCCCACTAATTCACACTGAAGCAAAGAAATGCAACAGTATCGCTAAATGTTTAAGGAATTGAGGGTTTAATTTTTTTATTAATGTCTTATTTCATATTTTTATAAAATATATTTATTTCATAATATAAAATAAATATACTTTATATCTATTATTATATTAATATAATATAAACCAATAAAAATAATTAATAAAAAAGACACTTGAGGGTTTAATATTTAGTCTTTGATCCTTCACACCTATGTGGACACGCTAAACCCCTGCATTTGTGAGCCATCTCAACACTGTCTGCTCTTGTCCAAATGTTTAGTAAGTTGGTATGCTTGCAGCACAGGAGCATTACTGAAAAACAGTATTCAGATACTGTCGAACATTAACAATGTTTTTTGGTTTCTTTAGAAATCTTGCTGTCTGTATTCCTAAATTTGCAGTACCTCAAATCAAAAATAGGCTGGCAATCTTGATACTGTGTATCATGAGATGCTTCTTTGACTTGTTTGCTTATCTTCCCTCCAGATAAGCCCTGCATACACATGTCTTTTTAATATTAGTGTCAGGAATTCAGTGATAGTTGAATAGACTGTGCAGAACCTTCAGGACATTCATATCAAACTTTTCTGAAGGAGCAAAAGTAAGCTCTCAGACTAGGATAAGAAAGGCTTTAGTCAACAGATAAAACTACTACAAATATTTTAGCAGTTATTAATGCTCTAAAGTAAAAAGTCCTATCTTTTGTGGAAGTTTGGAAAAATACTGAAATCTACTTACCTAATTTTTTTTAGAAACAGTAATTTACTTTGTATTTTAAACCTGTCTGACAAAAATTCCTCCAAATAGATAAAAGAATGTGAGATGTTTGATATGAAGAGCAATTAAAAGATAGATTTTAAAATCATACAGAAAAAAAACCTTTGGAGTTTGTTGAATCTTCAATTTCTTGGTTGTCTGTCTCAGGATGAGACAACACAATTTTATTTTCTGTAAATTAATATTAAAACGTTTGTCTTTACAAACTAACCTTATGAAAGGGTATCGAGCTGTTCACAAGACAAGATTCTTCACAGCCTGGAAAGGTAATCCACAGTCTGATCTGATTGACATTTTCTTCCACAAGAATGTGCTTACCTAAATTGCTGTATGTAGCACTGCAAGGATTTAAGTCAGGAGAATTTGAAGTTTCTTCCTTTTCTTCCTCCCCTTGTGGGACATGGATAGATGATACTGGTATGACCGAGGCACTGCCACCATTGTCCTGCTTCACAAACACGGCTCTAGGAACACGAGGGGACAAATCCTCTAGTGTCGTATCATCGGGCACTTGACTGAAACAAACAAAATAAAATCACCTGGAGACCACAGCTGGGTACTAGATACTACTGGCAAAACACCAGATTAGGCATTAAATACCTTCAGGAAAGGGAATGAACTGATGAAGAAATAAGCTCCTTTCACCCTCCTTTTTTTAAGGACAACTTCCTACAATATTTAGTTTCCTTATTAAGAAGAAACAACTTTTGACTGAAATAGTAACATGCAGTAGTTCATGCCTTTCATACAAAAGGGGTAATAAAATGTTTTATAGCTAACTACACTCAACACGTATGCATATATATAGGCAGGCATGATTCTGCATAAAACATGTAGGACTCATAGGACAGCAGCAGAGTTGAATGTACTTTTTATCAAGCAGGAAAATTCTGCTTTAATCAAAGATACCAAGGTAAAGCAAGGGGGCTGTTAAGTCTCCATAAATGTATAAAACTTTAATGATACATTCATATACCAGTAGGATTTAGGGAACTGAGACTTTGGGAAACAGACCAGTAGCTCATCTAAGCCAATAATCTATTCCCTATATAAAATTTTCCAGGATTAAAATCTAACTGCATTAGGCCAACTGCAAAAGGCCATGACTATATTCCTCTGTGCTTGCTCTTAGCTATGAAGTTTTAATCAAACAGTGATGACTTACAGCACAAAACTGTGAAAATCATGGATTCAGTCCGTTTCCATGGATGTATTTATTGCAGTATGATTTTAAAATTATGTGTGTTACATATATATATCCACACACACACACGCATATTCAGGTTTATTACAACCCCCCTAATCCTATTGAAAACATAGTGGCAATTATCAGTAATATGCCACAAAAAAAAAAAGTCAGAGCAATAATATTTCTGTGCCTTTATGCTCTCTCACTCACAGAAACAAATACTCGTTATAGGCCACATCTCAAGGGCATATATCCTGTTCAGTAGTTCTCATTACTACAGACTGATCAAATAGAACAGCAAGAATTCTAAGTACTTGTGACTTCCACAAAGGATAGGACTAAAACTCCTCCTTCAAAAGATGATCACCACATCAGTTATGTCTACAGATATTTAATTTTTGTGGTAAAGATTTAAAACTTCCTCAAAGAGTTAACATGAACTATAGGCATATGTGTCTCTACGCCAAAGCCAAAACACTGAAAATCACGATACACAATCTTCTAGCAATCCCAGACTACAGAGATTAAAACATGCCAATACTTTGCATAACACAAGACCCCATGTACGGTGCAGCACGCACATGCTGTTTCTGCTCAAGACTCAAGAATTTTAACTGCACGCTGATACAAACAAAACTTATTAGAACTTGTTAGTAAAAGAGAAAAAATGGCATAAGTTCAAGATGTAATCTTTAGTCAGCATAAAATTTTTTGTTCGTTTTTAGTACCATGCATAAGAATGGTGTGAAGAACATTCCATGTGCCGTAAATATATCCACATTAAAGAGTTAACCTAATATAATTCCAGAGTAAAGCATACACAAAATCAAAGCAGTAACAAGATGATGAGAAATTCAACTAAGGACTTGTAGCTGCTGTAAATCACATACATACCTGCATTCCTCAGTAAGAATGTTTTCTTTAAGCAGAAATAGCTTTCTAGTAGCTTTACAGTTCTATCATTGCCACAAACCAGGAATTATGCTATCTCAAAGTAATTTTTTAGTATTGATTGGTGAGGTACAGAACACACCCGTTCTCCAAACCAGACACATGCAAGCACATACACTAAACCTAAGCTGAGAAGCATTTGCCAAAGTAAACCAACAGCTAAAAAGGAAGAAAGAAAAAAATACAACTCACCCACTGTACTCACTCACACAATTCCCCATTAAAGGAAATTCTTTCAGTGCCTTCTTGAGTCTTTTAATCATGTCTTGAAACTCTGGCGAGCCATTGATTCCACAGTGTTCTGAGGTGCTACAAGTTGTGCAAGCTGTAAGCAACAGGGCTGAACTCTGCACAGAGTGATTCACCTACTGCACCTTAATGTTTACCTTCGGGGGCTGGTCCCAGGGACTTGCCAAAGGCCCCAGGAAACCAGTTAGTTACAGCCCTGCCCGCTTAACTCTTTCACTGCCTTCGCAGATGAAAATGGTTCAGTCTACTACATCGCTGTTTTGGTAGACAGCTATGGTCTTAGTCATCTTAATTAGGGGGAAAGCAGGTTCAAATTTCAAGAGAAATTTTAAGAATGTAGACTAACTTTACTGTTAGATTTAAGTGAATATTTAGTGTCTGAATCTAATATGTTTTAAATCACAGCAATTAGATGTCAGGCCATGAAATCTGTGGGGAAACGCTTCCCCATACTGTAGCAGCGAAGACTGAGAGCTCAAGCGTGGGTATGGCAGCGCAGTGCCTCAGCAGGCACAATGCCAACCCGTTATCAGCGCTCAGAGAACACAGAAGGAACAAACAGGGAAAACATCCTCACTCAGTAAAGCTACCAGAGGCAAAATCCCAATTGCTTTTGCTTCATTAATTAAACAGTAAAACCCACTAGTTTCGGAGGGAAGTAGAGCAGCCCCGAGATTAGAACCATTACAGCCCGATTTTGTGTAACTTTGTATCTGCTTGTTGACAGCAAGTGATACTTTAAAGCTAACTCCTTATTTGGGGTATTTACAGATAATTTGCCAGGATGGATTCTTTGATGCCTTGCATAAGAGCACATATTTAGCTTTTACCATCGTGGGTGTAGCCTTCTCTGTCCAAGCCTTTTTCTTTTCCCGTTTTTATTTCAAAAACAAACTTCACAGGACACAAATTACCTTAGAGAACTCTGCTCCCTGGGCACCTGTGGCTGAAACTCAACAACTAATCAGTTAATGGAGAGATCAGCCCTCTGCATACAGAGAACACGTTTATTTTCCTGAGAAGCTGAGATTATGTGCAGCACAAAAAACTTGCCATAAAGATGACTGTCCTTCAGATAACATCCCACTGAATTCACATACTTGTCATTCACATGTGCACAAGCTCACCATTTTTTTAAAAGCTACAAATGCCCTTAATTCCTTCCTTCAGGCTCTCCTTCACAGTTTTTGGAGGATAGCCAAAAGATGATGTGGTCTAACTTGCCTGGGTCTTCTGAGAATAATAAGTATCCAGAAAGCAGCCTGCATAGTGCATTATTTTTTTGTAAGGATGGTGGAATTACAGCTATTCCATGACCTGTATTTTCCTCTATTCAGAAGACACTTTCTCAATAAGTAATAAACCAACAGTGAATATGAGGGAGATAAAGTGGGGCACTTATAAGGAGAGATTCCGAGAGTGCATTCCTGAATTAGGTTCAGATCTAGAGGTCAAGCTGACGGAGTGCAGTTCTGTGCAGGACAGCATACAAATCCAAGTGGCAGAAATTATTGACAGAAACACAGAGAAAAGCTGATGTGGCCTTCAACCCAGCTGAGACACTGATCTCCTCCCTGAGTGGACATCAGCAAACCAGTAATCAATGGTAGTCCTACGAGAGCACTCAATGAGGAAGATTACTTAGTTTTATGAAAAAAAAAAAATTATCTGTGTATTTTGTAGATATATTTAGTTTCAAAGAGATCCCTTTGAGAACCCTGAGCCCTACACTTTTAAGCTAACAAAGCCAATTTAAAACCTAAATCGAGTGAATAACGTTCAAGGGAAAATGCAGAGAGGTTAATGGCTGCCAAAGGCCACCTTACACAGGAACTTCTACTTAGAACACAGACCACTTTATTTCTGCAAAAAATGAGTGAAGATGATTGGTGCCCAGGTTTCAACCAGAGTACATTATGGGTACAAAAAACCCATTCCAGTGGCTGATGCAGTTCAGTTCCTTACCACCACCATCGGCCAGAAATAGTCACTTAAGAGGAAAGTTAAAGAAACTTCTCAACTGACAGTCTGAAATAACCAAGCCGTAAAGTTTATTTCTAATTTTTATATTTAGAAGTCTGCTTAGTCCTGAAGCATGAGGACATATATATATTTTAAATCTTGTATAAGGCCATGTTTGCATGGATAAAGGGAATACATTTGATAATCCAGTAAAGACATCTTGCTAAGCTCTTTGGTGTCAGTGAAACTTAATGGCAATGAGTTTCACAGATTAACTGTGCAATACAAAAAAATACATTTTTCTTTAACCACTTTAAGTTCTCAGTCTTTCCGTTTTACAGACTGTATTAGAGGAGTTAAGAACAATAATGCATGATTTACCACTTCTTAATCTAATTTTATAAAATAATAAATGGTAAAATCCCTTCTACTTTGTTCTTTAACAGTCCTCAGTGTTTACAATTTTTCATGTAACATGTTACCAAACCTTTTGCTTAATGAATGTGCACAATTTCCAATTCTGTTAGCACAGACATGTTCCAGAGAAAAACCTTGCAAAAGTTTTTCATTGATGAAACAGGGTAAGGTAGATGGTTAATGCTTTTAAAAACACTGTTGAGCACTGCTGAGTAGGGTAAATAAACCTTGCTGATACCTAGAAAAAGGCAAATCAAAATAGATTTGCAAAGAAGGGGGAGTTAATAGTTTCACCTGAACTTTTCAGGTGAGAATTTCTGCCATTTCAGTAGACTCACTCAAGCAAGAATTTTCTTTTCAGCTGTAACATCCTTGAATTCTCCTCACCAATTTATGCAAGCTACACTTAAAAGGTTTTGGATTCAGGTGAGAACCTTACCCTCAAGACTTATACAAGAGGACCTCTAAACTGGGAAGGACTTTGTTTTAAATAGAGCCTTACAGTGATTTAAGAGATTTTGTTCTCAAATAGTTTCTGAAGCAGCTGTGGAATCTGCAGGATTGGATCAATGACAATGAGAAAGTGGAATGTGGCAATGGTGGTTGTTCCTGCTTGTCTCTGGATGTGATCCTGATAATAATATATGACCCCATTTTTGAAAAACAATTATTCCAGTTGATTTTACTGAGTAATCCGTTATAACATGCATATTCCGCTAGATATACAGAGCACTCAGGGTAATTTCATGGCTCCTGTCCCACTGCATTAAGAGAGCCTACATGTAGAGCTCCATTCCCTATGGTGTTCAGCTTCTCAAGGTCCAGGCCACAGAAGATGTGCACTGTGGCACATCCCCAGCCCCAGTCATCTCTATTTATTTTCCTTAAATAACAGTTCATGGCATAACAGAATTACTAAAAAACCCACTGAACAGACAGCCCATTTGGGGCCTTTTAAGTCTTGATGCTCTAAATCACTGCATCAAAATTGTCTTTCTCCATTGCCTGTACGTGGAAATTCAGTCCCTAACTCCTAACTCAGATTCTTGAAATCACATTTGGTTTACTGTAATTTAAAGCAAATAGTGTAAACAGTTGTCAGCAAACTCAAGGCAAGCAGCACAACAAAAAGCATTTGAGGATCACTTACACCAGGGGTCTTCAAACTACAGCCCGTGGGCTGGATACCGCCCCCCAGGGTCCTCAATCCGGCCTCCAGTATTTACAGACCCCCCTGCCGGGGGTTGGGGGGGAACCAAGCAGCCGCAGATGACTGCCTGCCGCTTCATCTGCACGCCGGCCCCTGGTTAAAAAGTTTGAGGACCCCTGACTTACACTAACAAAATGTTTCCATGGCAGGTAAGAACTGTGGAAGTTTATGGCCAGTTCTCTAAAAGATCCTCATCCGTCACTGACATTTATATTAAATTCAGGGGCAGCAATCTGGATGGAAGTTACTCAAGGTGAACCATTTGTACTATGGCTGTGGCACTGGGGTAAGATTTAATGGGCAACATGACATCTCCAAAAGCTCTGTTATATATGTCCTCTGGTAAGTATAGAGCCCATTAAACTGTACCCTGAAATGCCCAGGGGCTATTTTAAGAGAAAATAGCCTTAAAAGAATGAAAATTGCTGATGTAGTATGTAACCGCAATGGAGAAGCATGCTTTTTAAGAAAAATATTCAAACCAGAATTTTTAAAAAATGCATAAGCATTTCACTCCTTTCAGAAGTTACAACAGGACAGTGCTGTTCTGTAGCTACAGAACAACAGAACTCCTACCTATCGATTATGAACTCAAATCCTTTTGACAAAGTTAACAATTTTAGGAATTAGGTTGGCAATCCCAACTAGCTAGGGAGAAATGTGTACTTATGCTACAGATCTGCTAATAAGTTAGAATTAATTAACTTTATTTGATTTTATAAAATCATTTAGAATAAGAAATATATTTTAATGAAACCTGTAGTTGCACAGTAAAAGCTGCTATGAAATCCTTTGTACAGCCCTGTACCAAGGCCAGAAGAATGGGCTAGAATCACTGTTTAAAACTTAGGTAACAAATTTGGGATTTTACAGATTTCTTTGTATTTGACTAGTCTTCTGTATGTAGAAAGTGTATTGAAATGTCAGAATACAGAATTAATGGGAACTGGGGAGAGTCGACTGGAACAGCTTGTAGTTACCTGCCAAGAAACCGTGAACTTTAGTAAAAGGTAATTCTGGCAGGGGGAGATCGCGACCACCGACTCACATACCACCTACCCAAATCGTACCCCAGACCCATTTCTGGACCTTTCTAACCTTTACTGCGCAGAATCGGATATGGGAGGAGAGTATGTTAATGACTTTGGGGAAATACTATGATTATGCATGAATACTTAATGAATATGCATGAATAAGTTCTATATATGGTGTATGATTTTGAAGCTTGGTGTGCGTTGATCGTGAGAAGACTCACGCACCCAGCCGTCAATAAAGAAGTGTCTGCTTATCTACATCACATTGGTGTCGATAAGTTCTTCATTCCGAGATTTCGGTAACACTTAGGTAAACCAGAATGGGATGGATATACAGATCTCACTACCTGAAGGAAGTATTTCAGTAAACATACAGTTTTATCTTTAGTTCATCCAAGACTGGCCCAAAGATCCTATAAAGGGAAGTTATGGTTGGCTGTGCACAAATCAGTTGTACCTTGACTGACAAAGGCACTGCCGTCAAAAACGTTGCTGAATGAAGTTTTAGTTCAGCTCTGATGCGGTTTATGAAGATAGGAAAGGAAGCATCGGAAGACTGTGCTGCAGTTCTCTTTTAGGAAATGTCTCAATCCAAAAAGCTGCTACTGGGTGTAAGCAGTGATCTCTCAACGTAGGAGAAACCTTTATCCTGTGAAACTCCAATATGTTGCTATTGGAGTGTCTGATACACTAGATAAAGCCTTTTTAAGAATCTTTGTTTTAAATCTATGTGCTATACCACCTTCATCAATTACAGTGACTTAGGCCAGAAGTATCACCATGTTTTCTTTTTAAAGGTCATTTTTAGTTTTTCCCTGAGAACAACTGCTGCATCATGAACAAGTGTTCGAAGAACACCTATTTTCATTCCAAAATGATAAAGCTGATGTGACTGCTGATTCTTAGCAAAAATTAATCTATAAATTTTTAGTAAATTTAATACATTAGCATTTGCTAGCTCATTTTGTACCACCATATGTGCATCCTGGCATCAAAGAGAAGGAAACAATCACATGGATAAAACAAAACCGAGTTCTTTTGTGTAAAAGAGAGACAGTTTTCAGCTTTCCAAAGAACAAAGTATTTTGCAAGTACTGTTGAAAGGGAAAAACTGACCTTTCAAGTGACAACTTTAACCACAAAACAGGGCTGAAGGTATTTATGTTATCAATCTTTAGCAGCTTCGTAATCCACTGCAAAGTAAGGAAATGCTGTATCTTGATTTAATATGCTTTCAAGACACACCCACTTCCCCATAATCTGACATTTTTAAAGCTTATCTTATTTTCCAGGTCATTGGTTTGGTTTTTAAGCGAGTTTACTGTCGCTGGCACTCTGAGTTAGAAAAGTGTCACATTCATTGATAGGTATCTTCACGTCTTTTGTTTTCCTCTGAGCCTCTGCAAGCTTAACTGGAGATTTTAAACATCATCTCCATGCACATACTTTAGCCTGAATTATCACCATCCTCTTACTAATACCTGAAGAGTCAACACAAAATAACCACAGCCTCTCATCTGTTATGTCTCCCGTTTGTGCAAAAAAGGGAGCTGACAATCCAATACTCACCTACTAGGATATTAAAAACAAAAGCCGAAACCCTTTACCACCACCACCCCCCCCCCCAAAAAAAAAAAAAACAACCAAGCAACCAACCAAACAACCTAACTTCATTTTTTGGCACTGTAAGGTTTCATTTGGCCTCTTGAATAGTATTAAAAATTAAGTAAAAAACCCAAATAACTTAAGGCATCAAATTGCATCAGGGTAACTGAATATAATACAGAAGGATAATCACTGTCCCATGGTCCCACAGTGTGTTTCTCAGCATCTCAGTGTATTTTCTTTGAAATTTGTAGAAACCATAGCACAGTACTGTTAGAAAGAAGAAACTGCAATTCTAGCATTTGGAAAATTCCAATTTTCACCAGGGAAAGTTGTGAGATACGGTTTTAGTCAGCATCATCACAACTTGCAGAAAAATAAGAGTAAATATACTTTTTGGAATAAATGAATGAGCCACAACAGAATGACCAACTGCCTTCAACAGTACGGGCTGAAGGTATTCCAGTAATAGTGCAAAAAATATAAAACACAAATTGTAAGAGCACCATCTCTAGGGTAGTCTAAGAACAAATGCCAACTGTGACCGCAGCCATTAGCCTGTTACTGCCCTCTTACCACTGAGACAAGCAGCTGCTCCTTCCTGGCTGGTCCCCCTGTCTGATCAGGGAATTGATCTGGCTGAAAAATAGCTGCAAAGTTATTTTTCTCTTGGATCACCTCCCCAGTCTGGTTCACCACAGGTGACCACATCAACAGTCTTGCCAGCACAAGAGCAAGGCACTAAGGTGGGAGCAAGTGAATCTCCTGATGGCAATGTATTCGGTAATGCTGCTAAAACCCGAGCTGGGGACAATCTCCTTTTCTCTAGGTTCCCCTGAAGACAACAGAAAACATGGGTTCCTCTCAACAGGGGTTGAGAGCCAAACTTCTCCGATTCTTTAACTTGCTCTTAAAAGCTGCCTACTTCCCCCCATTTAATTTAGGGTAGGTTGAGAGAGACTACACTCCCATCAAGGGTTATTCTAGCCCCGGGCACATTCCCCACTGTCTTCAACCTTAAACTGTAACATGCACTGTAAATACAGGGACTCTCCCTTTGGTCAGTGCCCACACCCCTCTGTTGTGGTGTACATCTTGCAGGGATGCTGAATGCTTACAGCTCCTACTGACTTTAATAGCTTGTGAAAGCACTTAATGTTTCTGAAACTCACATCCAAAATTTGTACTGGGATTTTTTTTTTAAACACTATTTATTTTCACTTTTTTTTTTTTTCTTTAAATAAAAATTTTTGGGCCTGAGACTACAGTTCATGTAAGTCTGCAGAAACTGACAATATGCTAAGGTTCTGGAAACTATCCTGTCTTGTATTTGGGGCAATTACTTCAAATATAAATCTACAGAAACCAGCTGTACATCATACTATGATAAACCTTACATTACAAAACCCAAAGCTGTACATGTCTGATTAAAGGCAAACAGTCTGAAAAGCTAATCTTCATGAGAATGCTGTGTCAGTGTTCCCAAGATGTGATTAAAAAGTGATTTAATTACACTCAGTGCAGATGGTCACTCTTGGTTAGTTTAAGATATTGTTACTTTACTTTAAGAGAAGCAGCAATCAGTTTATGGTAAACTCAAACTATGCTCACAGAGAGATTTCTATTAGTTTAAGTCAACTTTAAAGCCATTTTAACTAAAAATCACTGTAACTTTCTGGTATAGACAATAGAGAAAAAACCCCAAAGAACACTACCATGATACGTTTTCTGAGGCTCACACTTTACAAAATCTTTTGTTTCCTACCACTAGGTTATTATAATGAATTAAATAATGCCACTTTAAAGCTATTTTGGAACTGGTGTATGTAATAATATGGAAGACTTATTCCAATACGTCCACAGCCGCAGTCTGTACTCAGTGAAATGCATACTATGCCCACGTGACTGACTGCAACAAATGTCTCCAGTCCTCTTAGATTATGCACTATCATGAGCTGTAGGAAGGCAGTGGTATGTTGAACACGATGTGCACATGGAAAGTATTACAGTTCTTCGTGTTCTGAGACAACGAAGAAAGCACGTGTACCCTTGGAAAAGGGAATAAGCAGACCTTTAAACCAACAGACAGACCTAAACCATCCAACTACCATGAACTTAGAGGAGTAAGATAAGTATCTACTGGCCAAGTATTTTCACAGGAATTAGAACAATGATTCATTTTAGTAAATGCTGATGTAAAAAAAATTTAAAAATTAAATGGCTGAACAAAATTGTCAGGCAGAAATGAAGCTCTACTGAATCCAATACTGTTAGGGGACAAAGTATATTCATTGCTAAAGGCCTTACAAAATGGAGATAGATTATTTTATAGATAATCTAATTCTATTGTTACTTTTTCACGTGATTTATTTTGGGACTGCTGCAGTGATGTTGCAGTGTAGCATCAAGTTAATTAGCATCTCTTGTATTGGGTGTGTGAGACAAAGTTAGCACACCGCCTTTTATGAGTCACTGATAATTTAATTTCTATTGTACTTTTCAATAGTTGCCTTCTATTTCTGCAGAGACATTCTTTAGATTCCTATAACATAAGATGATTTTCTTAAACTAGGAAGTCATAAAAATGTATCTGATTCAATGTAACATGGCTACTGTGACGTATTAGTGAACCTGCAATACAAACTCCAAATATCAGGTACTGTTTCTAGTAATTATTTGTTTTCTTTTCTGAACGCAAAGATTTAAAAATTATGCCTTAAGTTACCTAAAATAAATATACTTTGAAAAAAATTGCACTTAAATTAACAGAACTGCTTAATTTCTTCAACTTTCAGCTGCATATACAGAACATTCACAACTGACTAAGTGACTAAAACAGATGAGCAGAGTACCTGGGGAATTTCTTGGGAATCTGAGGTGGGGACGGATGGCTTGTTATTTTCTGTTCAGAAGCCTCTGGAGACTTTTCTTGCATTTCTTCTTTGTCTTCTGCTAGCACATCTGCAATAGCAGACTCCACTCCACTCTTGTTTGGATGATCAACCTTTGGTTCACCTTGTGCCGGTTCACATCTATACATGAAAACAATCGACGGCTTCTCACTGGAGTCTGACTTTGCCTCACTGAACCAGTGATGACGTTGAACTGGAGGAGGGGGGAGCATATGTATAACAGTTCCATCAAGACCCACCAGTTTTCCTTTCTCCCTTTCTTTCTCTTTATCCTCATCATCATCAGCTTTCCTGCGGCGGAAGAAGCTCTTAAATGATATCCAGCGTTTGGGTTTCGCATCAGCAGCTCGCCGACCTTCAGAATGAAGGATTGACTCAGCCTCTGTTGACCTGGTGGGACTGTTTGGTTTGGTCCAATTGCTGAAATGTCTTTGCAACAAGTTACTTGCATGATAGGGTGAAGAAGTGGACCTTGGAGGAGGAAATGGTGGTGCTTGCTCTGTTTTGGGACTTGTGGTATTTGGGGTGGCTCTCACTGGTGTTGGAGAGCGAGTGGCAACTGGTTGTGAAAGTGAGTCTTTCTGCATTTTAATGGCAGTGTTTTCCACGGTCTTAGCTGACTCTGTTTCAGACTGTGATGTAAACAGCGATTTGGGTCGTACCAGGGTGTTTTTAGTGGCATCTGCATCAGGGGGCAAGGAGTACAGTTCTTCGATGCTACAGGACTTGGGTCCGGACCGAGGGGTTTCTGGTGGAGACTGCGGAGGCTGGATAGAAGCCACAATCTGTGAAAGCACTGTGCTTGCATTCTCTCTACTGCTGCTGCTGCCAACAGAAGCCTCTGGTGTTACATTAGGTTTTGCTGCAGGCTCCGGTGCTGCCTTTTGCGCTCTTGCTGGGGAGCTGTGGTCAGAATGACTTCTCTGTGGGGACATCTGATTTTTACTGAGACAGCTATTAAACTCTTGGACCTTCTGAGCCACAGAACCCAGCCTGCATTCAGAGCTATTAGTCACCCCCTTTGCCTGGGAAAATTCAGTGGGTTTACCTTCTATGGCTTCTGTCATTTTGCTTTCTGTTTCTATTTCTTCATATGTGTGGCTTATTACACTAGTAGTTTTATCTTTGATGGATAGCTCTCCACTGGTCCCTAGAAAACTTTTATAGATAGCCAGGTTATCATACGCATTTGGATTGATTACAATAGGAACTTTAATAGCATTTTTGGAACTCTTAGCGTAAGTGGGTTCATCGTGAATGATAATAGGAAAAGGTGGCATGCCAGCATTATTGTAGCTGTTGAACTTTATCTCAGATAAATTCGGAGACTTAACCGGGATAGTTTTTGAGGAAATATTTGTAGCTGTCGGTGAAGTAGGAGCTGACTTGTGGCTTGTCTTCCTGGGAGGAACAGAAGGTCCTGAGCTGTTAGCCATTAACTCCACCTTAGGTATCTTTTGTCTCGGACTAGTACTAGAAGTCCACACTTCTTGATATCTAATTGCACTGGATTTTTTCAGGTTAGTATTTACTCGTATAGGTGATGCTGCAGAGGATGTAACAGGCGTACCTGGAGTTACTGGTGAGCTTGGGTTAGATGACGTATTTTTGGTTTCTGAGGTTTCAGGCTGATTCTCCTTACATTCATTGGTCATGGCCGCTGATACATCTACTACGGTATATGGCTTGCAAACTGGTTGTTCCATATTCACCACCCTGTAAGGTTTTGCTTGTTCTTCCACAGGCACCAAATTTATAGTTACAGCTTGACCAGAAACATCTGAAGAATTTTTATTCTCTTGCTTATCAGTCTGCACAGCAATTTTGCCATCCTTCTCTTCCAGTCGGAGTGCAAGGACTGTCTTGTGAGTTTCTAGACTTTTTGGACCATTTCTGGGAGCTTTTGACACATCTTTCACTTGCTGATTATCACAAAGACTTTCATATTCTGATTCAATCAATTTGAGGTCCTGAGGAGTACTAGGAGACAACCCTCTGTTACTGAGCTTCTGTGAAGAACTGCTTGCTGTTCCAGAATGAGACTCTTCTGTCAAAGAAGAATCAGGAGATGTAGAATCAGAAGACACCACGCTCTGCATGCTCTCTTGCCCATAGAGAATCACAGTTTCTTCCCCATAACCATTTAAAATTTCATCGTAACTGTCGTCATAATCTACTGCACAGATCCGCTGGAGAGACTTGTTTCTAAGGGGCACAGTATTCCATTTTTTGTCAACACAGAACTGAACAGGAGATAGGGTGTTAGCTCTAAAATTAGCAAAGCGAGGTTGGCCCCTCATACGAATTTCCATTGCTAGCAACTCTTCATCACTTTCATCCCAGCTCTCATGGTCTTCTTGCATGCTGCCAAAAAATGTGTCATCCTCACTCTCATCTCCACTAGAGAACTCTGGATAACAGAAACGTCCACCTTCATTACTTATTACTTCAGTGCTTCCACTCAGAATAACGTGCTTACTGTGTGAATCCTTCATACCACCCATCATGCAGCTTGGAGGGATCTTTCTTTCTAATGATCTTTTATAACAATTATTTATTCTTCCTAAGAAAGTTTCTCTTGAGTTCATTTCATTTCCAGTTAGCTGAGGTGTGGTATCCAAACCCGCAATCTCCTTCAAAACTTCTGTCAGTCCATTGTTATTGTTACTTGGTATCTTACCTACATCATCGTTGTTGCCATAAGGCCTGTGAACATGGCTATAACCTTCAATTTCATCTTCATTATTATTGTTCAGTGGTTTTTTGTTCAAGACAGCTTTGTTTCGGTTCCACCCTGCAGGCACTGATTTATTCTCACAATGGTCCGGTGTGCTGATTTCACCACATACACCCTGTCCATCTACTACCATCATGGTGGGTTTCACAGCTATAGTGGGTTTCTTTGCCACAGGTGGTCGGAAATTTCCTGTATTTCTCCCACGATGGCTGTTACTTTGGTTTGCATTGGATTTCAGATTTCCATGCGTGAGATTTTTTTTTTCAGATACTGGGGGTAACTGATGCAAGCTTTTGGGCTTGAAGCAGTTCTTACATTCACCAGGTTTCCAGACGTGTTCAGTGAAAGTGTTGCAAGCAGACATTTTCCCAGAGCTCTGCGCTTTATGCTGTGCTTGTTCAGTGCATGGCAAGGACTTAATTGATATGGTTCCACTCTGTTCGCTTAGAATGGCTACTGTTTTGAGCAGTGATCATTCTGAAACACAAAAGAGAAAAAGGGTAAGAACAGGGGAAAAAAAACAGGTTGATCATTATATTTAGATTTTCTACACTGTGAACAACTTGGATTAAGCAAGTAGCCTTTTACTGACATCTTGGCTCTTTTTACCTAAATTTACAAAACTATGTAATTGAAATGCAAAAAAAGTTGCAGATATCATTCTTCTCATACATAGAGAATTAAAACTTTGGCAGCTAAGTCCTGTATTACTGAAGCAGAGAAGAGAGAGCAATGGCAATGACTGAGAATTTAGAATAATTCTCTTGACTAGTTCAGGACCACTGACCTTTAATTTTGTCCAATAAAACAAACGCTAGGAGAAGGATATAAAACCGAAGATTAGTGCACGTTGCTTTCAACGCAACTACTTGAACATGAGACAGGAAAATATGTTTACTCTCCCAAAAGCAATTGAGATCATTTGTTCTAGCTTTGAATGTGTATGAGCTCATCTTAAGTGACAAAGTATGTTCAAGCAATTCCAAACTCTGCCATTTTAGCACTTCCTCCATCAGAGTCAAATTATAACTGGACAGATAGTGGGTTGAAGGGACAGGCTGGACTGCTATGCTAGAAAAGTCAGATAAGAATGCTGGGGAAACCTTTCCAGAAAGTCACTGTTTCTTCCTCCTTTAGCTTACAATAGTGGCAATACACCATTCCTATAACCTCAAAACACAGCTGTGGATTTTTAGTTCCCGATTTGTTTCACACATAGCTTTTCTACCTAGCCCCTCCAGCAGTAACAACTCAAAAATAACTGAAAATACCTTTCAAAGTGAACTTTTTTAGTTCCTGAAACGATCAGCCTTAAGTAAAGACCAAAGATGAATGTGCTGTGCTTTATAGTCATTAAAGTATCCAGGATTTGAGAATTCCATGAATTAATGCCTGAAGATTTTAAGCCTGCTAAGCCAAATCCACAAGTCTGGTCTCTTCATCACTGTTGTGTAACTCAAATTATTGGAGACATTTTACTGAGGTGAAAGAATCTGTACGTCCGCTGCTGCTTCTCTAAACACAGGCATTGAGAATCAATCATTTTCTGTTCTTACAGGTTTTGGGTGAAAACAGACACGCTGACTACACAGGTACACTGAAAGAGTATTACTGAACCCATTTGCTTAAAGATGCAGCTCTCTCTAGAGCCTGTGGTTCGTAACTCAGCAGCAGGATAGCTATGCTGGAATTGAACACGGGCACAGCTGGTTTTCATCAGTGTAGCAAACAATAGAAACTATTAGTACAACTGACACTTGTATGAATTTGTCAGTCTCCTTACATACTGTGTGTTTCGAGAAGGGGCTGCCCTATGCTGGGAAACACCAATATAGCAAACCTGTTCCAACACCAGATGGGGCTGAAGCCTAACTCCGTTAAAAGTATCTTCAGACACATTCCTGGTACCAAGGCTATCAGATTTCATATGCTGACTACATGTTTCCAGACAAAGCTTTTTGCCAAAAAGTCAGTGCCAAAAGCTTTCTCTACGTGACCTAAGAGATAGAGAATCTGCCAGATAGAAATCTGCCCAAACTCTCAGCCTGTTTTGTATATACAGAGTAAAATACCTTTATATTGTTTTCTTTAATCTCTGCCAAAATCTGTTGCTTCAACACTCTGCAAGCCCATATATTGTAAGCAAAAAAACTACATTAAGAAATAATTCCCCTAAAATCAGAGACAGAGAGAGTCAGTGCATGCATGCACATACTATAATTTTATACTCCAGTTAGCTCCTTTTTTCATGTATTTAACAAATAAAAGGAGTAAAGTTACACTAATGAGGAATCTACAAGAATGTTTTCTTGCAAATTATATTTTTCCATTACATAAAACCTCTGAACAATTTTAAAGGGTTAGCACATGCAGGTGTTGCTTTTAAGATTTAGCTGACTGATACTATTTCTCCAAAACTGCATAAACTGCACTTGCTCTAGAATCTTATCACAGACTAGACAGCTCTACGGCCTACCAGGTCAAACATTTACTGCTAATAATTTTGGGGTAGAAATAAGAAAGCACTCTATTGTACACCTCTGTATGAGTACATTTTTATGTCGTACCACTGGCATGTACAAATGTTGTACCTCTCATTTGCTCAGATACATTGATACTGATCACTTTGCCTCTATCCTGAGTAGGTGCTATGCTCAACATATGAATGTGAACTGCAGGAAACTTAGTAGAACCATAACACAACACTCCAGTCAGAGTGAGACCTAAAGCAAGGTCATACCTCTGTGCAAACATACACTGCATGTCCCCGGAGTACCACCTGCAGCAATTTAGCTTAAAAACAAAATACATGTTGACGTGTCTGGGTAAATGCAGATATGCAACTCGTACACAGGAAATACGTGACATGCACAGGTATTTTAGATCTTTTACTATTCAATACGGCCACACCCTCTAACATGACTTTTGACACAGTCTGTGACATAGACAAGAGCCACTGGCTTCTCGGATTTCCAACTGGCTTTGGACATGCAGAATGAGCAATTCCTGTAGAATGCTTTGACGCTGTGACAAAGAGGAAATATATTTCCTCTTGTCTGAAGGTGTGTATCTTATAAGAATTCAAACATCTGTGCTACTTTCATACCTTGATATCAGAAGCACTCCTATGCTATTAAAAATTACATTCTTTAGACTTGTACATGTCTAAACAAGTATTTGCATTCTAAAAAAGATTCAAGCAGTTTCTTCATTGTTGCACAACAAAAAGCTATTTTTCTGATGTTTTCCTCTCCCTTTAAAGAAAATACATTTACTGTTTCAACTACAGATTCTCTATTATGAGTGCTAATTACAGTGAGAGTGATTATAAGTGACGACAGAAATTAAATCTTTCAGTATTAAAAAACCCCAACAAAATAGAACATTTGACATGTTCAGGCTATTGCTTCCCTTGCTTTAACAGCAGCTGTAATTTGGTAGAGGGCAGCAAAGTCCACTGAAGGGAATAAAAACACAAATATAACAAGAAAAAATATCCTGACATTGTTAATTCCTAGATTCTTATCACTACTCTCCAAACCAAAGAAGGTCCAGGCAATCACACATCAGATCTCATAAGCTGGTAGCGATCAGGTGTCATCTCTTCTGTAATTTCCCTGCTTCCATAACAGCCCATGTAACTGCCAAGGAACAGGAATGCACACTCTACAGAGCTCAGGGCTCTTCTGAAATGAGTAGTTCAGATGACAGAATTTACTGAAGATAGTCAGTTGTGGTAATTGATAGTCAATCCAGGCAGTAACAACCTCAGATGTTAAATACAAAAGAGGACTAGGCTTTTAAAGAAAGCATTTCTTTAACGTACAGTAAATATGTAATATCAACATTGGGATACAGGGATGAAATGCACGAAGTCCTTTATGTAAGTTGATAAGCATAACTATTCACAATTTATACATGGAAACACTGCAGTGCATTGACGCTATGTAACTAAAATTCATCGAGTCAGTGACAGGAACAAGTACAGACAGACAAGTTCTGCTCCTAATGGTGGTGCTGCACCCAGCAGATTGTGCTACTTTATTCACTGAATGGCTGAGTCAGCACAGATAGTTTATCAGCTTTAAAGGCCAAATCACTCATTGTGTAAATAAGAATAAAGCTCCTCATCTCAGAAGTCACACAACTGCACACAGGAGGGCTCAGCCTAGCACTGTTAAGTTGGTATCAAACAAACAGAAATGCAGAAGTGTATTTCACTTTCCAGGTCAGAGGGAGAAGACGACAGATTCAGAGATTAAAAAGTAATCAGCCGAGATATCCTTATGCCAGGAAACTGAACCTTGCATAGAAATGCATAACTGTTTTTGCAGCTCTTATTTGTTGACATCGTCTTTGTGGAGTGCACAACGATAGCAATAAACATGCATTTCAGGCATTTCCCCTTTGTTCTGAGTAATTTCAGGCTGGCAGGTCTCCTTTAGATGCATGCTGGCTGAATCACAATGAAGGCCCTCTTCAGTAATACCTTATACTAACATAATTCAATTAAAAGGAACTTGATTGATGTGCAACATTCCCTAAAATTACACCTTTAAAAATGAATAATCTCAGTAAGTACCAGATGGTGACATGCACTAATTAATCAGGCCTGCTCAATGAATGAGCATATTAAAATGAATGCACCTATTATATATGTTTTCAATGCTGTATGCTTCAAAAAAACTCCCCTTAAATGAACGCCTGCTGTATTACTGAGCAATATGCAGAAGTGTGCATTTCATCATTTGTATTAGTAACCCTATCACTCTTGATCTCTTTTTAGATCACTAGATACTTGGTACAGATTTCCTTTTGTTTGTCCTCCTCCAGGGAAAAGGTGTTCAGCTTTAGCATTGCTACCCATGGAAATGGACCTACAATTTTTACGCTGCTGAATAAATTACATTGATCAGCCTTCTTATCAGACAGCAGTCCAATAAATTGTTACTGATCAACCCACAAACCTCTCATCATTGACAGGCCATGTCCTCAAGACTGAAAAAAAACAGCAATGGAAATTCAGCCTAGGTTTCCTATATACGAGTGACCAAACACCATAAAACCACTATGGATTTGTGGTTTTGTCTAGCCACTTATGGGGATCTGGTCACTGATCATCATAGACAGTAGCATAAATCTAACATAACACGACTAAAGTGATGATTATTCTTTGCCAGTATCTGATCCCTGTTCTTGTAAACTTTAATATAATTGTGAACATTTTAAGAGATCTTTTGGAAAAACTGAAATCCTCCAACTTCACACATACAGTCCTGCTTGGGTGGCAACAGGCTATAGAAACGCTCCATCTCCCAGAGAGCATCAAGACTTACTGACTCAGGGCCACTGAACCATCTAGCCCAGAAAACTGGGACCACAAACGAATGTGACTTTCTAATTAGTAGTTTTTTGTCCTTCATGCAACAAAATTTTTTTTTTCTTAAATTTTACATCATTTGTTCAACTTCAGAGGCAAGCAAAACCCCAAGTGAAGCTAACTGCAACATCTGTTATGAAATACAACCCAGACAGAAGAGCTTGACAGCCAGGTAAGTCAGGGTCCCAGTCTGAAGGCACACTGAGAAACACACTTGTTTACATTCAGTACCCGGAAGCACTGTGAAGAATCTTGCAGTGCTTATTAATGTACGAAATCAAGCAAAATAGCCTAGGAAAAGAAAAAACAGATAACAGTACCACATACCACAGCAGAGTGTGGAAATAAAAGCTAAACTATCAATATTAAAAACTGTGAATAGCAAGCTCACAGATCTCACTGCACTTCACAAAGGTGAATGAACATTTTACAATATAGATCTTTGTAGAGAGGAATAGTGACTCACAATGTGGTGAAAGACCAAGAAATAGACCCTGACTCTTAAGTGTGCTGCCTAGTTCAGTCATGACACTTACTTCACACAACATATGACAACACAAAATGTGAAACTACATAATGGCAAACAGCATTACAGACTGCCACGATTTTCTTCCCAATGTGGACTAATATTCACTAAATATCAGACCACTGAACTGTGACTATGCAGATAGCACAGATGGAAATTTCCATAAATGCTAGTAGGCATTATAATTTATGTCAAAAAAGGAAAAGTTCTATCTTGTTGTACATAGTTTTCTCAGTGTTTTTTCCCTTCCAGTTCTGAACTGAGTGCCCTGGTAACTGTCCAAGGCCATAAAATGACAGTTCTGCAGAAAATGCAATGAATCCGCAGTGGATATTGAGGAGGCAATGACCTAAACTAAAAAGTTGCCAACTTACTTAAGAACCACCCTTCAGTGCCATGGTACCATGCTACTGAGGTATAAGGGGTATGAAGGATGGAGAGAACAACAAAAATCACTTCTACTCCAAGTACTGGGGGAAAAAACCCTAGCTGTAAACTTACTGCAAGACAGAACGAAACAGATCAGGAAACTAACTTTGAACTATTTCTGGTTTTAACCTCTCACACTTTATTTTCTCTCCTTTATAAAAGATTTAAATTACATAAATATTTCATAAAACTAAGTGAAGGAAACCCTTGAATATGTTTTTTCTACCCAAAACTTGTAAGAATAAAACATAATAGAAATGACCAACAAACTAGAGGAAAAACTTGCCTAGGGCTAGACAAATGTGTAATGCTTCAAAAGAAAACAAGCATTCTTTACATTTTGCTTAACCCAAATAGATAATGCCACAGAGCAAGGAAAAGGCAAGAAATATCCTCAGGATCTGCTCACAATCTGATTAGATTCTGCATCATCACATTGAGAACACACAAAACAATAATAAGGACAACCTCTCACATCTGGTATTGAGGCCCAATAGACCAGCCAAGGCATGTATTTGGATATGAACTCTTCTGAGTTCCACTAATAAAAAGAGATTCTTAACTAGACAAAACTATTAAAAAGTATTTTTTCTCTCTTTCTGGAAAAAATATATATCATCATTTACCATTAATAAAACTTAAATTTATAACGACAATTCAGACATATATATATGATCATATATATTATAATGATCATTCAGACAACACTGTACAGCATATTCATTAGGGATACTTTTAATTACACATAAATTTATTTCTAATTTTTTACTTCTGTAAAAGAAAAACCTGTAAGATAAGCCAGACTCATAAATAGTTTGTTTACCTTGCTTCCTAAGAAGGGCTGTGTACAACATTCCAAGATCTAGCAGCAATTAAGAGTAAGCACATCAGCTGACAGGAATAAGCATGATCATTTGAAAATTTGAAAAACATGTGAAAAAATAATCCTCAATTTCAGCGCATTCAAGTTTGTCCCAGCTCTATTTAAGCAAAATTACGAGAATTGAGGCCTTCACAGCATACTAAAAAAATGGACCGGTATGACCATACCTTGACTAATCTAATTACCTTTGATTTATCTTTCCCAGGGCCCACTTGAAATCCTGCCCTGTGATCTTTTTTGACCATTGTTTAAGCACATGAAAACATCTAGAGGAATAAACTTTACCAAACCTTTACTAAACCTCTCCAGAATGTACTCACAACAAACAAAAAAGAAATACCTGAAAAACATACTGCTTCTATAGTTACAAAACTCAGTAATGGTTGTAGTTATCCTTCTGCTGAGCCCAGCTTGAGAATGAAAACTGTATCATCACTGTATTAGTGAATCCATCAACTCTGCAACTTCATTTTACTTACAACTCTCTCCCTTGGACTACTGCAACCTCTGGCTCCAAAGATCTTTACGCTGAACCCTTGATGCAGCAAAAACCAAAATTGCCAAAAATATATTAATTTCAGTTTAGCAAAGTAACCTGGGGATAGCAAAATACAAAATAGTATTAGAAAGGATATGGAGGATCTTCCTAAAAAGTACCCAAAGACAAACAAAACACCAGGAGCAGGTAATACAAGATTTAGGATTGCAGCCAGTGTAAGAGGTCAGCTACAATATAGAAGATGAAACACATTGCAGAGAAGCCAGATGAGTATTCTTCACCAGCCTCAATCTCCACAAGAATGTTATGAGTTAAAGACCTGAGAGAAGTAAGTTTGAAAATCAAACATCATCAGCCATTATAAGAAAATAAGATCAAAAAACCTGATAAATTAAGAGCAACAGCACAGTAGGGCTAGACTGCGTAAAGCCAAGAACCATGGAGGAACTTGAGAACCAGGTGGCTGAGCTACACCTAAAATTCTGTGGACCCTTCTCAGAACTCAGTACAGCAAGCAGCTAAGCACAGTATGAATGGGACGCCTTTTTTTATCATGACTTCTGTGAAGGACACTTGCTCTTCTTCCTATGAAATAATGGGCAAAAGAGAAATGGCACATTTTTATTTTAAGTTTTTAAGAAGTTATCACAAATTACTAACATGCAAGTGGTGCAACAGAATATGCAAGGCAACTGGCAGATTTATATGCTTCCAGTGCAAGAAAATCAACGACATTATTTACTGAATATTGTGTTCAGGTCTATTCATGACATCTCAGGAAGAAATCCAGCATAAGACAACTACAAAAATATTTTAAGGGATGAAAAGCTTTCCATATTAAGTGAATCAAAAAGATTAGGATAGTTTAGTTTAGAATTGAGACAAATAAAATATTGTTCTATTAAATGGTCCATCACATAAAGAAGATAGATACTAAATGGGAACACCCAGTCTATCTCAAAAAGAGCAGCAAACCCAAAGCAGCATTTTTAAATCAGTAAAAAGAAAGTTATTCCATATAAAATGCTTCCCGAAACAAGGTGGCACTGAGGTCAAGAGGTCAGTTAGATTCAGAAAAAATGGGCAGATGTTTATACATGGGACGAGACACTGACAGTTGTATTAGGTGCGTAAACCCAAAGCTTCCAATTTCAGTGCTTAAACAAAGCATGAACTATTTGAGATCAGAGAAAAATTTGCTGGTTAGTGGATTATTCCTTCACTGTCCATTTAGGAAGTTTGGGCAGCCTGAAGGACAGGGCCACTGCTGGAGCCCAGGTGCCAGACCACAGGCAGCACCGTTTCACTTCCCACGCCCCTGGTGCTATGCTGCGTGCAAGGTACCCGTCTCGTGAAATCATGCCCCAGCTGGCACTCTCCTCACACTCACAGATTCCATTGTCCCACTTCGCCAGATCTGATGCACCAAAGAACCACAGAATACAAGATGTTGTCTTAAAGGTTCCTGGTCTATAATCTTCCATCCAACCTGCACTACATATCCCTTCCACCTCTGTATGGCACATCCCTTTTGTTTAGGATTTTATCTAAGTAAGCCTTCCTTTGGCAAGGCCCTTCTCAAAATTAATCTCTATGATAACAAAAAGGAAAAAAAACGAATCAAGTTATCAGATCCTACTCTTGGAAGTGTTAAGTTCAGTACAGCAAAATAACAAAACTGTGCAACAATACTAGTATCCCACTACCTCCCAGTGGTAAGTCCTTAGTTTTCTCCTCCCATGTTGTTTTGTCACTCCTGTGCCAGGCTTATACCTCAGCCCTGGAAACATTCTTTGTATTCATTT
This sequence comes from Falco cherrug, assembly GCF_023634085.1. Taxonomy (NCBI): domain Eukaryota; kingdom Metazoa; phylum Chordata; class Aves; order Falconiformes; family Falconidae; genus Falco; species Falco cherrug. The sequence continues at coordinate 23,854,744 of NC_073703.1, forward strand.
CTACTTTTTAATACTACAGAATCCTGTTTGATGCCGGGCAACTGGAAGCTCTGGCTACAAACTATTTGGGCTAAGTGACTGTGTGTTATACTGGCACACGTCTTGCAATGATCCATACAAATCCATAGCAGTGCGTAAGTGAGATGGTGGTAATTACAAAGCTAAGAAAGCCAGATGGAAGTCTTACAAAAGATTAGTACTGTTTGAATGTTGTCATACTGCAAGATAGAAAAAATCAGGATAAGATTACAAAGGAATGACAGAAAATGGGTTTTTCTCTACAACTAACCTAAACAATTTAACTTTTGAAGACACATGCATTACTAGTTTATGGTGGAAAACATAAATAAGCCACATACTGATACCTCATTCACTACTTGGTGGAGCAAGTGCCTGGAAAGGGCTTGAATGTACAAACTCCCCATAGTTTCCCATTCCACAGCAACCATCTCCTCCCACTGCCTTCCACTTGGTGCAGGTTTTTTTGCCTTGTTCCTTGCACCTATGATCAAAGACAGACATTCTAATTTGAGGACCTCTTTGATAATCTTGAGAAACTAGCTACAGGTATTTTTTTCGGTCATCAAAGCTAGTTCAAGCAGCTTATTCTCACTCAGGCTGCTCTTCTAATTAGAATGTCATTTATTCATCCCAGTAAGCTGCTTTATCAGGCATGTTGAATCCTAGAAATTTTAATCTGCAGACATAAGCCACAGCAATGAAATGAGTGATGAGCTGTAAATAAAAAGGTTAAAGATACTATTGTTTCCTAGCACGTTAAAAAAAAACCAACAATGCTACTTCACAACAAACATTCTTAGGTACTCCTTATGCTTTGCTTAGAATCCATCCCCATATAATAGGAAGCTGCCACTGGTGAGAATACTATCAGGGATAAAAAGCACCATCACTGGTGAAATTCAGAAAAGGAATTAGCACATACTGAAATTGTATGCTTTAAGCATAAACAAGAATAATTTTTTTACTTATTCTGATGATTAAACTGTTGTGTCTGACCATCTTTTAGCATAACACATATCCAAACACCATGACTGTGTTCTCTGTAGTTTCTCTACGCGCTACCCTAAACAGATCTCCACTACACAATGCTGCTTGCAAAGCCATACCAATCAGGGGTAGGAAAAGATGCTATAGCAGAACTGTGCGTGCACAGGTTCTCACACAGAACTCTGTTGTATGGGCAAAGCAAAGCTTTTGCTAATATAGAGCCTCCTGCTTCTTTTTACCATGTGGTACCAAACTGGATTTACCATACTGGTATCAAATACAACTACCTATATTATAAATTATTCACCAAGCATAAAATCCTAGTATGCTTGTAACAGCAGTGTGGCAACAGACCCAAAAGCCAAGAAAATCAATACCTTACTTCATTTAAAACACTGTGTTGTGGACCACTGAGAAGAAACCAGTAGTTTTCATGCTCTTTAGCCTGATTATCAAGTTAGCAATATCACAGCCCCTGGAAAATCTTCACGTGCACCAGACACCAGTTTCACAGGCACCTTGGAAGGAGCTGTATCCCTCCACACTGACAAGAAAAGACTAATAGCCAAACACAGGGCACCGAATGGTCAGTAATCATCTTTTTAGGCTACCAAAACAGACATGATATAGGGTGGAGAGGGGCAGGGGAACCAAATACAAAACCTCATTAATTCATTTTAGTCCAGAAAATCTGATTCCATACGTAAAAACAATCCATATGTGGAAGAGCTATGCAGTGAAGACATTAAATATAATCAAGAACAGAATCAGAAAGAAAATGTAATAGAAACTCCATATTAACTTTTATCTTGACTTTCAGTGACTGTTTTGCAGCTCGGGAATTTGTTCAATTTCCTTTGTAAGAAAAGAAACAGCCTTCATTTTCAAAGACAGATGTTTAAACTTATCAAGTATATAAACCACTATAATTTTTATTCAACGCTTTAAGACGAGCAAAGGGAAAGAAGAAATGAGCTCGCTGGTTCTGAGAAGGCTGACTTCATGCAGACAAAACCTACCCTAAGAAGTGATGTGCTTCATGGGCAGCCGGAGCACCAGCCACTTCAAAATCAGAGGTGGCTTATTCACAGAGAGCAACAGCATTCAGGGCCAAGGCTGGCACACCCCCACTGCTCCCACAGCCCCTTCTGCTCCCAGCGCTCCGGTGAGCCCAGGGTGCCTGCAAAACTGTTCCTTCCATCTATGAACAGCCATGCTGTCAGAGTGCGCCGATACTAAAAGGCTGTTGATCATACTTGAAAATTACAAGCTTGAAAGATGGGTCAGGACACAGTATCAACCAACAAAACTGAAGCACTGTAAACAAGCTCTAGCAAAGGAAAGAGAAAGAAAATCAACACAAACGTTAGGTTGCAGAAATGGCACTCTTCAACCCTTTTTCCTTAGTTCTTCACAGATATGTTTTCCTAGAGGAGTTGATTGCCAAACAAATTTTGCTACTTGTGCTTGACAGAATCCTAAAAATGCAAAGCTTTTTCTATAGAGAAAAACCACAACGTGTATTTTCTAGCCTTGTACTGGCAAGATGACTCAGTACTAATGTACAGGTATTGGAAGGTAAAAGCAGAATCAAACTCATCTGAATTCTTTACCTTTCAGACAAGGTTTTTATGACAGTTTACCTTACTGGCACACAGGACCGCTACGAGTTCACCATTGTGCAGGAATGAATTTCACAGAGACCAGACTAAGGCCAGGGCAATTACATTCTCTCACTGGCAACCCAAGTAAAATATGAAAGGCTACTGTTACGTGCCCTCTTGGAGGGTCCCGAGGGAGGTTTTATTGCTGCCATATGCAACACTATGCCATTTAGAACTAAATAGTTAACAATTTTAAGAAAAAAATTCTAAGAGAAGTTCTAAGAGAAACAGAGACCAAGACTTACTCCCCTGTCCACATAAGCAGCATCAAGCTGCAAGGCAGTAGCAATCCTTTTCCCGCTGCTCCCTGTTGAGGTCTTGGACTCAGTCTCTATCAACAGATCAGGGGACAACATTAATACTCCAGTGGATGAGGAAAATTGCTCAGGAACCTAAATTGTGCGTCCCCAATACTGCTCCATCCACACTACGTGCAGGAAGGTAATGTGTATGCCAGGTCTCCCAAGTATGGTCCATAGAAGACACTACACACTCTGTACTACTTAATCTTGTAATTTATACAGAAAAAAATATCTGTACAGCAGATTTCAAGATTATGGGCTCAAACTTGGCTTAATAACACATGGCAGCATATGTTATGGTTATATAAACATTATATGGGACCCCCAACTGCTAGTCAAATGGTGAATTGCAATGGTAATTGTAACAGCTACGCAGCACAGTATTACCAATTTCTTTTGCCCCCATACTTAGGAATTACTATTAGTTCTACTGTTGCATTTTTTTTATTAAAAAAGAGCAAGTTGAGCTCTCAAGTCTCCCCTGCAAAACAAGCGGCTCAAACCTTTAATCACTAATGACTTTTGCGAATTGCTATTAGCACCCTTGGCCTTTTGCTCTCCAAAATAACAACATAGCATTCCTGGAGCTAGCTTTATACCAGTGACAAACACAATGCAAACAAACCCTTCCTACCCTTGAAATGCGTGACTCCAGTGTTTGGACTCTGCATGTGTTCTTTTAAGTCCAAACTGTTATCCAGAACTCATAACAATGGGGTGATCATGACTTTCACAAGCTTTTGAGGACCTCCACTTCTCTCAGCAGAGTCAAGCAAGCCCCAGCCTAAGCTCTTTATTCCCAGTTTACAACTGCACATAATAAATAGAAATTATTTGTTCAAGCCTTTTTTCAACGTAATCAGTGAGTACCTCAGCTTTCGAATTTCCTGCTCTTCCTCTTTACTTTTTCTTTCAGACTACTCATAACCCACCCCCCTACCCCCCACCCCCCCGACTTACTTTAGGACAGATTAACACATAGCATCCTATGCCAACTCAGTAACAACCTCCTACTTACAATCCATTTCAGCCCTATCACCTGTAGCCAGGCCTAATCCACATAATATATACTACATTTTTGTCTCTTACTAACAAGATTGCAAAATGTGAAATTAAAACATTCTATATTTAAAATTAATTACTATTAACTTTACCTTCTATGGCTGTTTTAAATAACTTCTACTCAATTTCTCCTGTAACAATCACTTATAAAAGTGTCAGCTTTCTTAAGGCAGCTGTTTTAAAAAGCCTTTTGTTGAAACAAAGTAATCTAACAATGAACCCAAAGCCTTAATTTTTGATAGGAATTGCAGTATGTCAAACTCTATAAAGGCATCAGAACCAGGTCTGGATGCCAAAACACAGCATGCAAAAAAAAATATATTTTTTTTAATCAGCTGCTTATCAGGTCTGTATGCAGTTGTAGGAATTGGCCCTGCATTGCTTCATACACATATGCTGAGAAACTGAAGCAGATTTGCTCCGCACTGTGCGGGTTCTCAAAATACATATTAATACAAAAAGATTTGCTGTTTGTCTCCATTCTTCTGTAAAGAAGAAAATAACATCCTTACTTTCATTTGGCATTGGAGGAACAGGAATACTAAACAGTGGAACGACACATAAAAGCTAACAGCATTTCTCATAAAGAGCAGCTTCATATAACCCGTCATTTACGTTCACCTCTAGTTCTGCAAAGCAAGACATTGCTTTATAGAACAAGGCAGTGTTGAGCAGGCACCGCTGCGATCGAGCCGACCTGCCTTGCTGTAACCCTCCAGGTCTCCCGCTCGGCTGGTGGCAGGAAGCAGGTGCACAACCAGTGACACTCGCACCATTTTAGTGGTGCTTCTGCTTTGCTCCAGTTGACTGCTATTCTGCTGCCAACCCCGCTGCACTTTGCCAAATGCAATTCAGTACCAACATACTGTACTTCTGTTCCAGCAGAGAATTCTTCCAAGCCTGACATAATTCAACATGATTAACAAAAGGATGGTTTCATAATGCTAATTAACATTGTGTAGTTAGAAGACAGACTGTAGGCCTATATCTCTAATGTCCTATGTTAAATTTGTTCTCTAGACAAAAAAGACTGGTACATTAACCATGTCTTATTTTCACATTTTTCTTTTCAGAGAAGCCTGGATGAATTGTAATGTGCACAGATAGTCTGAAACAGCAGATGATTTCACTTAGATCTCAAGTAAGACAAATTAGATGGGATCTTCAATCACTGCCTTGGGAGGTGTGGGCGATGTATTACAAGTAACAGCATTTGGAAAAATTCAGTTTTCACTCTTCAGCCACTGTACTCTTTTAATTACATGCTAAAACTTGGAAAAATAAGAACTGGAAAGGAAAAGAGCAGAAGAGAGACTTCACAGAGATAATGAGAGGGCTGCTTGCTGAAATTGGGCAACACCATATTTAATGTCTGCAATGCTGAACTAAAGAAGAAAAAAAGCAGAGTCCTCATACTGCCCAGAGTCTTCTCTTTAACAATGGAGCATTCTGTTGTAACCAGCTTTAACAAAGATGAAGGTCTAGCCACAAGTTCAGTACTTGAGTGAGAGGGTTTATTCTGTAGGGTGTGATGGAGCAACTAGTTTGAGGCTATGTAAAAGTAATAAAACACATTCTGCCTCAAATCTGTGAACTTTTAATATGCCAGGATCTATAGACAAATTAAAGACTGAGAAGGTCCCTTGAATCTTACTGCTTGGTACTCATATTCCTTTCCTGGTGCACGCTTTACTTTTACACTCTAAAAATAAAGCATAAAGAAATAAATTAGGAAAAGCTGCCAAACTCATTTTTTTGATGTCCAATTTCAGTTCTCCCTATGAAGAACGTGACTCAAAAACTGGTAGTTATTGTCCAGAGATTGTAATTTTTTTAAGCTGTTCAGACAGATTTGGTAAGTTATTCCACAACAGCATGGACAGTACCTTTGCTTTCTTGTAGATGTAAGCACTGGATTGTTACAACAAGATCCAGCATTGCTACTACTGCTTAAACATACTCAAACAGATCTCAGGTAAGCACATACTTTTCTTACAGTGGTAACCACGTTGTGAATCTTACATGTTCAAAGGTTATGCATTAGGTGGCTGTCTTAAGTTTTGCGCAAATAAAGCACAACTGAGAGTATTATTTTCCTTCAATATGATGATTGTAATACATGGGGATAAATTTAGTACTGCAAGTATACAGCTTTAATTGAAAAGTAAACTGATTCTCAGTACTGTTCTTTCAGCTCTCCTTTTCTAATCATGAAAGTGATTCCAAAAATTGCTGTGCTCGAAACACTTGGGAAAGACTGAAATCACTATCTGAAAGTTAGTTATTGGTAGTTTAGAGGTTAAAGAAACATAAATAGTGCCTTCTTTAAAAGATACACCTGTATAGTTTGTATACTGTAGTAGCAAAGAAGTACATTTACACATAAACACACACAAAAAAGGAAGAAATTAACTTTTACATTTCATATATATATTACATGTATATATAGTATAAGAAATTCAAAAGTATGAAATACATTAGTATATTTCAGAGATCTTCAGATGGACATCTACCTAAGACAACACATCACACACAGAAAACTAAGTGTGACTAGAAAGAGGACTTAAAGCTCAGACGGTATGATAAAAAAACCCACAAAAAACTGTACTAGTAATGAATCCCAGGAAAAATTTAGACAGCCATCTTACCCCAGTGAAAGATGTAAACCTACTGAGCATTTAAAACATCTCTACAGAAACCAGTCTATCAGAACCTAGCCAGCAATGATCTACTAAAGCCCAGTGAGAGATTTAATACCTATTGTAGCTGACTCCATGTGAGATTTGCCCACAGCAACAGTTTTAGGAATGATTTTCTCGCTGCTGCCTTTGCAGTGGGTCTGCTCTACCAACACTAACACAGGGAACACGCCATTGCCACACCATTTGAAATGTTCAAAGCAAAATTTTACCCCATGGTGAAGGCAAGCAGTGATGGCTGCTTGCTGTAGCACTTCAGCTGGTACGGGTGGCTGAAGGAGGTTCTTTTTTGTGTAGTAAATGCATTCATGCAGACCTACATGTTATTTACAAAGTTTCAATACATAACTTCCAATAGAGAAAATACCATCCACCTTTTAAACAAGCATTGTAAATCTTCAATTAATGTAGTAACTTTGTGGACAGGAGCACGTGCAATTTATAGCAATTTATTTTAAAGAGGAGGAGGGGAGAGGTTCTACTACGTAATGTTATGAGAGCACAGAACTTCCAAACCCAGTTCTAAAATTATCTTCAGCTTTGACAAATGAACAAAAACTATCCCCACTTCCACTTCCCTTTTGGCTACTTATAAAGTCTTTCTTTCTCCTTTCCTTAGACTGCTCACATGCTTAATCTGATCAAAATTCTTTAAGGATGTCAAGGGGATAAATATTGCTATGAACAGCTACTAGTTTCCATTTGCTTTTTAGAAATGGGTGCATTACACTTTGAGGCATTACATACACTGCTGGGTATTCACAGTATGCACTATTACTGAGAGACACAGAGGAAGAAGAGGAGACTAAAACATTTTTTTGATTAACAGGAGGATCCTCCATGTGGTTTGCAGGGTGTGCTCCAGGTACATTCCGTTGTTCCAAAGCGTTAGTATTTCAAGCAGAAGACATTTAACTCTCTTCCAGGACTAAAGTATAAATACAGGTAACAATATTTCTACCTAGCAGTTTTCTGCATACATAAATGTAGATGATGCATAAAAAAAAAATCTTATTAAATGTTAAACACAAGTGTTTTAACACAAAACAAGGGAACACAGCAATGAGTTTTGTTTTGTCATCACCAGCTGCAGTCCCACAGCCCCGAGGAGCCTACAGTTCCTATCAGTCTGTGATCAAGTTAATAAAGAGCAAGTGCAGCTTCAAAGAAATGATGGGTACTTTATTATGTGCATTCAGAAAGAGACAGCCGTGAAACATTGCTAAATGTTAGAAAAGTTCTTATAAATATTCATGTGCAGCATTTGTACTCTAAGCATTTAATCATTTCTTTACAAAAAAAGGAATGGGGGGAAGGGGAGAAAAAGAAATTACTGTTTCCTCAGTTCCTAAGAGTTCAAGACAAACTTGTGCACAAGTGCTCTATAAATTAGCACCAAACCCAGAAACAAGAGAATGTTTTCAGGTACATTTTTTTGGTTTTTAAGGTTTCATCTGAAGTCTTAAAATAGTTTGCAGGCACTAAACTAATGATTTTTTGATCATTTGAATTACTTAAAATTGAATTTTCATCATTTGAATTTCTGTGTCATTAGCTTTTGAAAAACAAGATTGGACTGTTCCTTCTGACATTTGTATGAATATGGATTTAGTTGGCTGTACTCTGCATTTTCGAAATCCCATTGTCAAAGATAAACCTAATGTCACAGCACCAGATAAAGAAGGCTGCTTTGCAATGGTGAGGCGCTGTGCTACTTGGAAACTTGATCCACCGATCCACAGCTGTTGTGAGCTAAAATAGCAAGACTGAAAATCCTGCCATCACTCCTTGAAAGCACTACATTTCTAACTATATTCTGTGGCATGCAGCCTCTCCATTAAGCATCTCTGACTTAAAGTTTATCAGTACTACTGTGCATTACAAAAAGATTACTGTAATACATGCTGACAATACAAAAGCCTGTTTACAAGTGGCTCAGGCACAAAGAGAAAAAATACTGCAAAACATCTTTGACACAGAATTATCAACAGAAGCTAAAAGATGTAGAGTAATAACATCCAAACTCCTCAGAAATCACACAAGCAGAGACAGCAGTGAGGGACCAGCTCAGACCTCCTGCATTGCTGTGATCCTGTCTCCAAGCCAGACTGAGATAACTGACTCCTCTGCCTTTGAATTTGTTTACCTGCCCTTTTGTACCAGGCACATTACTTCTTGTCTGAGAAACACATTACACTATAGCTTTGGTTATGACTATCTTTGCAGTATCTTTTTAGATACTACATTCTGGACACACCTCACCATTAAAGATGCTGTAGCTAGAGGGGGGAAAACCCCCCAACTAAATCTAAGGAGATGCTGAACATAGACCCAACTCCTTCACACATACCTTCGTTGCCACATCGACCTACTGCTGGCTGAACAGGATGGCTAAGCAACATCGCTAGTGGAAGAGGCTTATTGCTACAGTACTTCTGGTTCCCTCTGGTATCAGTGAAGTCACATTGCTGTCAGATGTACCTGACTCTGCTCTCATGTGTATTGGATAAATCTCAGTGAACTTATTCCAAGTACATACTGTGTTTAGAAATACAAAGCAAAATTAAAAGTGGTGCTGCCTTTTACTTCCTGCAGAAAAACTACCTCTTACAAATGGTTTTATTATTTTCATTATATCCCATTTGATTTGCTTTACCAGATAAGACTAGAACAATATCTAAGACATAACAGAAAAAGATTTTTCCACAAGCTGGTTTCAATTACATTAAATCTCAAGTGAGATAGGACATTTAAATAAGAAACAACAACTGCAGAGTCTGAGGTAATAACATACCAAGATACTAGGCTTTTTGAGAGTACAGTTGCAACATTACAGTGCACTCCAATCATGTTTCAAAAGGAAAGCCTTTTCTGCTGTGGTACACCACTGCAGAACAAGGTTAGCAGTTGTTACAGTCAATGTTAACATTGAAGAATTATAAAACATTATCCCTCATGCTGGAAGTCACATAGCTCTTTGTAACAGGAACCCCAAGATACATGCTTAAACTTCTGCATGAGCCAGTTGGGGATGCAGGGTCACTGGACCCACAATGTAGAGTTGAGAAAGTTTTGAAGAGCTGCTGGATTTTATTGCAAGTTGTACCTTTAAGATTTTGTCATGGTAATTGAATTCCCTTTTTAATGTGCTTGGAAAACATGTAAGCTTCAGATAGCTGAAAACCACTGAAATAAATATGCAAAATAGAGATTGTGCCCATGTGGTCTATAAGGACAGTAAAACCTGTCAAGAGTCCCAGAGTTTGTGTTTAATGTTATAACTCAGCGCACAGCTGTGCCTCCAATATTGGTGTGTACAGGACCCTACCACAAATTCCTCTGCTGTAAACCAAAACTGAAGAACAGGAACTTACGGTGGGAGGAAAGGAATTAAATTACTCCCCTCCCTTGGCTAAGTGCTAGACCAGGCTAAAGGGAGGGAGAAGGGTTGGCCTGTGGGCATGACCGGACACATGGACTGAGTGCACCCTCAGTAAAGTTCATAGATGACCCCAAGCTGGGGGGCAGGAGACTCCACAGAGGGATCTGAGCAGGCTGGACTGATGGGCCAAGGCCAGTTGTACGAGGTCCCACAAGGCTCGGTGCCCTTGGGTCACAGCCACCCCATGCAGCACTATGGGCTTGGGGAACAGTGGCTGGGAAGCTGCCTGGGGGAAAAGGGCCTGGGGGTGCTGGTTGACAGCCAGCTGAACATGAGCCAGCCGTGTGCTCAGGCGGTCACAAAGGCCAACAGCATCCTGGCTTGTACCAGAAACGGTGGGGCCAGCAGGAGCAGGGCAGCAATCGTTCCCCTGTACTTGGTGGCACTGGTGAGGCAGCACCTCAAATCCTCAGTGCAGTTTCCAGCCCCTCACTACAGGACAGACATTGAGGTGCTGGACCGTGTCCAGAGACGGGCAATGGGGCTGGGGAAGGGGCTGGAGCACGTCTGATGGGGAGCAGCTAGGGAACTGGGAGAGTTCAGCCTGGAGAAAAGGAGGCTCAGGGACGACCTCCTTGCTCTCTACAACTACCCGAGAGGAGGCTGGAGTGGGGTGGCTGCTGGTCTCCTCTCCCAGGTAACAAGCAACAGGACAAGAAGAAACGGCCTCAAGCTGTGCCAGGGGAGGTTTAGATTGGATATGAGGAGAAATTTCCTCCCTGAAAAGGTTGTCAAGCATTGGAACAGGCTGCCCAGGGACTCGGTAGAGTCACTGTCCCGGAGGTATTTAAGAGATGCGTAGGCATGGCATGTAGGGGCACAGATCAGTGGTGGACTTGCCAGTGCTAGATCAACAGTTGCACTTCATGATCTTAAAGGTCTTTTCCAAACTAAACTATTCTATAATGGGGGGAGAACAATTCATCAATTCCCTCTGCTTGCAGCTAGTTACTAGACTGTCTTAACTAACATCAAACCACGTGTAAGTGATTTACTAGTATGTGGCTAGAGCTGAAACAGTTATGTACATACAGATTTGGCTATCAATTACTTATCTGTTCAGCTGTTCTTCCATGGTCATCATAGTAAATTTTGAAGGAAATTACCTAGATCCTGAGGATTAGGAGACTTTCAGTAAATAAACAGAATCTATGATTCTAAATTCTATGCTTAGAGAATATAAATTTTCACAGCAGCAGTTCATTAAGTAAAGCATTCTTGTCTAAATAGGAAATATATTAATTCTCTATTAATAATGTAATCAAGTACACAAAAAACCTGAAAAAGTTTCAGCTCACAAAACAAAAACCATTTTCTTGTGTGTATATTCTATACTTCAGACTTACAATACAATAGTGCTCTTACGCACTGATTACCTATGCATTGCTCACATGAAGAAAGTTGAGCAATAACAGTTTTATCACCACAGTGTAAAAGCATTTTCTAAATGCAGCTCAGAGATATCTGAACAACCACTCCTGGAGATGCCTGTCTGAATAGTTCTAAACCTGAAAAGAAAATACACAGATATGAAGGTAATCTGTAAAAGACACATGCAACTATTATTACCTATGAGAATATTTAAATTGCATTTAATAAAGAAGGAATTTAACTTGCACATCTTTCTCCATCAACTATTGTTTTTGTCAACTTCCTTTAGGCCCTTATGCTTATAAGACATTTGTGAACTACAATTAGTTGAAGATGCTCACCTTCACATACCCTCACCACTTCTCTTCTACTGGCTCTGCTGTTCTCCCGACACCTCTGAACAGACTCAGCTTTCAAACTGCAGCAAATCAACCTGTAGATGGGGAGGAAGGGTCATTTTCTGTCTGGTCGGCAAGTTGGATGGGCTCATGAAGATAAGCAAGCTCCAAACATTCAGCCACAGAGGGGACAACACTGCATGGCAAGGAGCAGCAGGGTTGTAGCTGCTGTAGCACTATTACTCTCTGCACTCCAAAAACCAGTGGCCAGTAGAGATTTTGGCAGATGAGGAACAGCAAGTTTTACACCAGCACCACAGCCCAGACAGATATTATTCTGAAGCTCTTGGGCTCACATTGACTGGTTAACTGTGTTGCATCAAAACACCCCATTCTGCTCAAGTATACCTCTCAAAAGAATACTTCAGTTATTTGAAATTGCTGGAGCAATCTGTCACAAGGACTGCTGCACCAGCCACATCAGCACCATTCTTATGTCCAACGGATGCTCTCAGGCCAAATATTTTCCTTGAGAACTGTGACTCAGGTAAATCACAAAAGACATGACCTTGTTTTATGTGTTCTCAAGATACAGCCTGGTGGGGCTATGGACTGGTATTACCTATTTACAGATGCTCTTGAAAGAATCATGTTAATTGTGCCCCACCTCCCACCCCCCTTTCCGCCCCGCCCCCCCCCCCCCCAGTTCCTGGCATACACCTTCCACATTGGGTACCACTGAAATACCAATACATAATTTCACATGCAAACTAAACAAAAGGCTATTTCTTCCCCAATAAAAGTAATAAATTGAAAATGTGCTAGTCTTGATTGTGAGTTGAAATAAAGCCTGTTAATAGAAGCTGCATAGAGCACAGCTCGTGATGACCCAAGTACTGAAGAGAAAGCAAGATGAGGAATGTTTCCTAAGCTAGGATGTCCTTAAAGTGAATGCCAGTACTGCAGCACTGGTAATTCAGCGGCATAAGCACAAAAAGGGAGACTGACTTCAACAAATTCCATGTGATATCTCACACATTTAGTGTTGTATCCCATGGCTACTGAATTACTGAATCTTCATTGACTGTTTTATGCCACATGCACTCCTAACTTGCTATCCAAGTTTCTTCTTACACAGGCTGGTGGTCTCTCATTAAGACCAAGATTTACAGAGCATAGATTTCAGATTTTCTAGAACCCACTGAGCTTCCTCAAGATCCACCTTTTCTTCTAATCAACCAAAACAACACCTGTTGGCTATGACTCCTGGTGGTTACTCCCCCCCACCTCTACCCCCTTTTTTTTTTTTTAAACTTGCAATGCATATTTCTCAGTCAGACCACTCAGGATGTTAGTAAGATCTATCTGCACAGCCTCTCTCACTATTTGCCCCCCCTCTCCCCACAATTCTTTGAGATACAAGTACTTTTATGTTACAGGAAATGAGGACAACAGAAAGCTGCAGATCCCATGAATGTAAAATTTGTCTTGAAGGCACAGAACTATTCAACACTAATTACAGCCAGCTGGAGTCTGCTCTCTTTGCAGCAATACTTAGATAATTAACCAACTACTGACTGATTCAAGATTCAAGTATGTCACTACCAATCAGAAATTCAAAGTTAATTTTTGTATCCATCACTGAAATGTAACTTAATGGATGTTATCAGCTAAAGTCTTGAAAATCAGTTACACACAGTCATACAGTTAGGCAAGGATTATTTTTCCTTTCAATGAGCTTGGTGCTATCTTTCTTTAGCTGCAGAAGAAATGTCTTTTTCATTAAAAAGGCAAACTCCCTTAATTTTCATTAATTTAATACCTGTAAAATTCTCTAAGTTTAAGCCCTGAACTTCAACACACCAAAGCCACAACACTGAAGTAATAAAACCAAAAATGTTCTGATAGGCATTATTGTAGAAATACACATTTATTTCTCACAGTATGCCATCTTTAACTTTGTGTGTTTGTGTTTCTTCCTAAGCAAGCTTTATATGGATGTTGAAACCAAACAGTACTATGCCAAAAGTCAAATATACTGATTTGACTGCCAATGCACACAGTCTGGAAATATTACAGAAAAGGATGGTGAAGATAGAGCTCAGCAAGTCTGAAATGTTTGGAAGGCAAAACTGCTAACACACCCCTTCTTCTGCTTGTAATGATATACATTTTTAAATTGTTTAGTACCTGAATTGTATTTGCAGAAAAAAAAAAAAAGAAAGAAGTCTGAAAGAGGAAGTCAGTAAGAACAAGAGAAAGTTATCTTCCCCAATTCTATTTTCAGCAGCCCTTTCCCTGAATATATGATTTTTTTTGAGAGATTCAATCCCTCCAACTGCTTATGCAGCTAGTTAGTACTGCACTGATTAGGATAGTCCTGCACACATTTTGCCACTACTTTTCACAAAGTGGTGGCTCCCGCAAATTTTATTTCTAGTTACTAATTCAAGAAACCTACTGTGAAAAGTTTGAAATATTTTAACCTGGTGAAGATGTTTGTAAAAACAGCAATACACCACAGAAGTTGTTGGTAAAGACATAGTGCAATGAGAAACATAAAACTGATCTGTAACTATTAGCTTTTGGATAAGGCTATAAAGAAGAAAACCACACATCTCAGTAGCATACTTGAAGCATTCTTAAATCTGGGTGGGGAGGCAAGAATCTAAAGAATCTGACACAGCTTCTTTTTATTTTATATTTTATTTGTCCTCACAACTTCTTATCTCATGTTGAAAAACAAACAATCCCAATTATATTTGCACACTGCCTAACACGCTCCTTCAGGAAGAAAAGCCTGATTTTTGTTAAATAACTTCGGAATCCCACCATAATGCCAATCACAGAATATCACCACAACAGTACAAGTTTAGTAAAACCTGCAGTTTTTCTCTGGAGAATACACAGAATTTTTATTACTGTAAACGGAAAGCAATAGAATAAAAAAAAAGCTTAGCAAAAAAATTGGCTAACTCATATAAAGAATGAGAAAGGAGACAGCGGAAAAAAAGCAAGCCAGGTATTTTTGGAATTATTTTGAAGTCTATCAAACCCCCTACCTACTCACCTATGAAGCATTTTTGCTTAAAATATACATATGTTAATGTTCATATTTAAGATAGTGATGACTGAGCTGTAAAAAATATAATCCAGCTTTAAAAAACAACAGAAGAAAGACTATACATCATCAGCAATTGTTTCTGAAAGCATCTATGCAGTTATACTGAAGAGAGTTAAGGAAATTCATGTTTGAAAGGAAAATCGGCATTTTGGATAAATTGCTAAGAAACCCTTTGGAATCTGAGAAATCTCCAATATTCCTATTATTTTGTATTAAAAGGTGAGATAAGAGATGTTGATGAAGCAACCCACTGTATGAGCTGGATGCTGTGGTGTTCAGGGGGAATGACTCTGCCCAGAACCTGGAGGCAGTGGGACTACCTGCACTCCCTGCAACACTAGCAGCTTCCAGCCCGCAGATGCATACATACCTAGGTGATGCATTAAGGAAACGGCTGTGCTGTAAGAAGTGAAGACATCCTCTCTTAACACAGTGTGCAGCACTGCTATCTTAGTTCTGTTTCTCAGGTATATTTTTAGATGTGGCTGCTGTCTGTTCTCTCAATCCCTCACTCTGCTCTTGACACTGACAGGCCAGAAGTATGATATTTATATATCCATATACATCCTATATGCCATTTCCTAATGGAGAGAGTATGGAGCTAATGTAACAACTCTGATTTACAGGTTGTAGCAAAAAAATAGCACCAATACTGGAGGCTATAACTCTTGTGTATCTAGACAGCACTTAGAAGTTATCTTTTTTATGGCAACTACATACATAATCTTTTCCAGCTCAACAAGAAAGGTATTCTTATTCATAGAAAATGATTCATGCTTGCAGCAGGTTCAAGTATGTTGATTATCTTTTTCAGCCCTATAAGTTGATAGATTTCTTAATTAGCAGAATCTGAGATGTGTTCTGTGGTTGGGTGGTTGGGCTTTTTTGGTTGGGTTTTTTTGTTTGGTTTTTTTGTTTGTTTGTTTGTTTGGGTTTTTCTACAGAATGGGAATGTGTTTCTTGCCAAGACCACATCACATCATAACAGGCTACAGAACAATTTAAGGACCCAGCATGAAAAATACAATCTAATTATCACCACCTGGAAAGCCGATAAATGAAATGACAAAGTAAAATACATAAGTTTCATACGATGGAAATTAAGGGAGGGTAAATTTGTTATGAATATTGAACTAATGAAAACTGGAGACCTCACTATAAGCAAGGACTCTTACCTCCCTGTGGCTGACAATTTACTGCTCCCACAGTAAGCAATCTACTATCCCATCACAAAAAGAGCTAGAAGATCCGATACCTAGCAGAAGAGTTGTTTTGATGTAAAATACAGGAGCCTGTTCAAAATGAAAAACAGCATTGGTCTGGAGCTTTACAAATTTATGAGATTATTTTTCCATTTTGCCTGTCCTGCTTATTTGAAGTTTCCAGGGACAGCCATCACACAAGCATGAATTTAACAAACATCAGCCTCCTTTTCTCAGATGCACTGACAAAGGCAGTACGTTTTCACATACTTGTAATGGGACAGATATCATAGATAGGCAGAAGTGAAAATGGAACCTAATGCAAGATACTGAAAAATCAGAACGGTCCTTTGGAAAGAACTGCATATAGGGACATTTAATAAATATTTTTATGCTACTGTTGCTTAGTCTGTCAATGTTTCCAGTTTGAATCACCATATTCAGTCACTTAAACCTCAGCTGAAAAAGCCTGGTTAGACCTGAAAAACTAGCAAGCTAGGTCTCAGGGGAAGAACAAAGACTTTTTTTCTTAAATCCTCCCCTCCCAACCTGAACACATCTCGAATTTAGTAAATTTAGCTACTTCTGAGAGAAAGCTAGAAATCCTGGGGTTTGATATTCTCTCTTGTTCTTATGTAACTGAAGTTAAAATGTTACCCTGTCTCTTCCCTGGTTAGTGATACAATTCTGTGATTCCTGCAATACCGGTGCAGAAGGCACCTCTTCTAGAGGAGAAGCACACAAAACTCTGTGCCTCTGCTCCCAACGCTTTTTCAAACTGCGAGTTCAAAGTAATTGATACAGCAGTTGATACAGCAGTTGAAGTTTGGCAAACTGTTCAGGAATGTACAAAGGGAATGCAGTATAGAAATGTAAAATCCTTAAAAGAACATTTTAATGGTTATCTTAAAAATACATTTAGGCCAATAGCCCCTCCCCATCTTCTGCAGTTACCTAGCTTTATCTACAGTATGCAATCACACCAGACCACTTCAGTGCCACTATTTTATGTTCCTTCCTTGTTCCATGTGCTAAGCCAAAGAGAAGAAACAAAGGCTGGTGGTGTTCCTGGAAAAAAATGGGTTCTGCAGGAATTAGTGGGCAGTTTCCTTTCATGCGATATGTAGGCTTGCATTCTATAAGATGAGTTAACTTACGGAAACACATTCATAATGTAAAGTCTTTTCAATGGAAAGTGTCCCTAAATACATGTGTGTGGGTACTGCATGTGGGAGAAGAAGTTGATAATAGTTTCAGAAAAAATCTCTCCCAATGGTAAAGTACTGTGTGGCTGGAGAACTAGGCTGGCTGTTGAACAGAGGTGTGTTCAGCTGCCTACAACCTTCCATTGTTACTGAGAAGGTGGCGACTTCCTCTGCATTGATACTTTCCCCTTATTTTGCTCTTCCTTCCTGATGATAAACACACTTTTTATTATTATAACCAATTCAACAATACTTTTAGAATTTTATCACTCATTTAGATTTCACTCTGAGTCAAGCGGAAAAAATGTGTTCTCAAGCTGAGAGAAAACCCTCCCATTTAAATCCCTGAGCCAAGAGCACCGCCCATGCAACATCCTCCAGCTGTTCTCAGAGACAGAAAGAATCTGTTCATGTGGCATTGTCGATCAGTTCCCACCTAGGCCACTCCAGAGCATCACCAGCAGGGAGAACTGCCCAAAAAAGCAATCCCTGGCTCTTCCCAGTTATCCTCTGGCTTGGCTCACCCAGTGCTTCCCTGAGTTACACAAACCTCTTGATGTTCAGCCTGTTAAGGTCTTCCTGTGCCAGCAGAGAAACTGTTACATCTCGCTGCTGTTCCTGTTCCAGGGCCACTGTCACTTTTATCAGCTAAATAACAGTAATTTGAATACAGCAACAATTATGGGAACCTATTTCCTCAGCTGAAGCCATTATCCCTGACAGATTTACAGCCAGTGCTTTTTTGACAAAGGCTAGATACATAAAGAAGTTGCTCTGCCAGGCAGCATAACAAACAAAACACCTTCCGGTTTTATAAGAATTTCCTCTAAAATTATGACAGCTGTAAACTATTTGTGTCTTCTTCTAACCTGCTGAATAAAGACATGCTAAGGTGGCACATCTTTCTTAGTAAGAATGAGGAAGAATTTGTGATTAGTATTGGTTTTTAACTTGTGTTGCTTATATTTCTGGGCTCTGAAGCATCTTACAGAAATCTGAAAACACACTAAAGGCTCCAGCTCCACAGCTTTTGCAAAATAAAGACATGAGAACCAGAACTGTCTTTTTCTCACATTCTCATTAGACACAGCGATGAGTTAGAGATCTGTAAGTATATGTGCATACATTCAAAGAGAAAGGACCACAGAGGAAAGAAGAAGAACAAACATTAAAAAGAGCATGGTAAATTTGAAAACTTGAATTATTTTTTTTCTAAGTCCTTTTTGATCTTCATTTGTCACCATTGCAGATGAATGGAATCTGCAAGCCCTCCCTTCTTGCCTACACAGTAGGAGAAATAAATACAACGTACAAGCAACTCTGGCAACAAAACAGACAATTCGTAAAGATGGGAACTCAATTCGTGAAAAACCCCAGCAGCCTATTGACCAACCGTTGCCTTCACAAGGCTGTAAGTTTTTGGTTGGGAGACTTAAGTGCTGTCCTGACTGCTTCCTCACAAGATGCCTAAGGACCCTTAATGTGGACTTCACAGATAGGAAATGTTACATTAATGATGAACATTTTCTAAAATCCTGCCTTTAACTGTCACAGAAATTAGAACTCAATTATTCTAGGGCACTAACCATTCTGCTGTTAAAAGTTTTAACACATCCTATGATACATGGGTGGAATAAATACCTTACCTGGACTGGTAAGAGAGACCAGCTGTACTTGTAAAGTTCAGAAATGCTGTACTATTTTTTCTGCCAAAAGTCATGTAAAACTACTGTCAGACCTATTCCCTTTCCCTCTCAAGAACAGAGGGTAGTATAATAAGGGACCATAATAAAAGTCTGAAAATCTGAATTCTTCACATTTTTGAAATTGTAGCAAACAAAACCACAACACACACAGATGTCTTTTTTTTAATTCATGCCAAATGGAAGAAATGTGGAGATATGCAATTTTTAATATATGCAGTTATATTACTGTTTTCCATCTGTGTAACCAAACTGAAGAAAAAAAATCTATTGTACACAGGTTCAGCGAGACTTTGAGAAGAGCACAAAGACCTTTTACTCTGTTCTCTCAAATACCAGAAACATAGTCTTGGTCTACTAAATGTGTGGTAATTCTGCTCTCCCTTCTGTTTTTAGTAATTGCTTACACTTCAGTCACTTTTACAAAAAGATAGAACCTACAATTGGATAGAACTGGATAGCTAGGAGAAGCTAGGGTCTTTCTACTCCCACTTTTAACATTTTTGTATTCCCGACTAGTATATTGACCTGGTGTAGACATGGCACAAGTCTCAAGTATAAAAATATTTTAGATCTTTCATGCCCAGTTATGAGTGGATGAGAGCAGAGAACAGGATAAGCAAGTAACAGCAAAGAAAAGAAAATGAAAGAAAAAAGATTTTGGAGAAAATGTTAGAACTGAGCAACCTTCATATTAATGTGTCTTTTTGTGCGTTTCAGAAGTCACACAAATGACTTACCATTAGCTAAAAACAGCTACAGAGATGCTTCTACAACGTGTTCTGAATTTCAGTTTTGCTAGGCGTTTGGTAGTAAAACAGCTACTAACAGAGTAATAGCAAAATTATTTTTGTTTTTCAATGATAGAAGAGATGGGACGAACCTAAAGATGGCATTTTAACTACCCAGTACACCATCAGATACTAAAATTCCAACTTCTTGCTAATACACGAAACTCACAAAATTACAGACTTGTCTAATGTTTGGCTTTTGAAAGGTCACATTACTTAAACTCTGGTAGTAGTAAAACAATATCCTCTATAATCCGTACAAATTACCTTATCATACTGCATTAATAAAAAGATATCAGAAAAATCAGTTACCGCTTAAGTTTAAGGCATTTCATCCATTCCAATGTCAACAGTTGGCTTTGCAAAACCTTCTGCAGTTACTGGCAATAAATCCTGCTGAAAATTTCAGAGCTTCTTACTTCTCCAGACAAATTCCCTTCACACCCTTCTCTTCAATGACTACTGGTGAGGACAGCAACATTTTCTGTGAAAGAAAGACAATGATGTTATCTCAAACAAATTTCAGATGTGATTTACTGTTAATTTCCCTTCTTTAGTAACCTTCTGATCTCTTAAATGCTTAAAGAGCCACCTAAGATACTTGGGTTCTTATCAGAATTCTGGCTGCATAGCTGGCACACCAGACTTCTATCCTCTTCCCTAGCATTCAAATTTCTTTTCTGGACCGCAGGAGCATACTGCTACAAGTCTTCTTTTAATTTTATCTGCTATATAGCCACACTACTAGCTTTGAAATAAAAGCACAGGCTGGAGTGCAAATGCTGAGGAATGGCTTGTAGAAGCTAGCTGGTATAATTAAGAACTTTTCCTAGGAAAAGGAACAGGTAATCCTAGCAATTTTCTTATTTTTAATTACAGTTTCCAAACAAAATATAAAGAATGAATTAGAAAAAAATAACAAAACTATCTACATATATTACATGTTTTAATGTACATTAAACATAATACAAAAAAGCACACAGGTTTATGTTACTTATACTTGCATATTAGCAGTTCATGGTGGTTAACCTTAACCTTAATCCAGCAAAACTGAACAGCCACAGACACTTAGAGGAAAGCTCAGCTTCTAATACAGGAGCAGAGAAGTATTTGTTGTTTTTCTGACAGTGTCAAGGCTGTGCCTCTAACTCACGGGTCTCCCAAGTTACTCAAGATGACAGTACTACCTAATTATTTTTGGGTTTTGTTTTTTGGTTGGTTTTTTTCTCCTTCCCCCAACTTCTCCCCTGCCCCAGTGTTTGGCTTCTGTAACTTCACTGAACACATTCGTGGATGACAAAGTTGGGGGGAAGTAGGCAAATGCCCAAAGAAATTTAATTGTATTATGAAAGCTACAAATAACACGAAACAAAGCACTTTATAACTTCTGAGAAAAGAAATTACAGTTTGGTGAGCACACACAGACTATGTGATAGCAAGGCAGCATTGACAAGCATGACAAGCAAAACCATTGACTGCTGAATGGCATCAGTGAAATGCTTTGACAACAGTTATCAAAACAAAAACATTTTTTTAGGACATTTGAAAGGAAGGTACTGAAATAGCTTCGCAGATGAGCAGTAACAGGTGAGATGAGTAAGAACCATCATAACAGAAAAGACACATTATGTGCTTAAAAATTAATGAGAAGGGTGACTAAACACACATACCACCACCCCCGAAGACAAAGGAATAGCCACTAATTCAGTCTTAAACTCAAACTTGTGGCTCATCATCTAAATGGCAATATTAGAGATAAGTCAAGAGCTTACTCTGGATGGAGAATATTTAATGCTCTCTTCCCAACCTGAGAGTCACCAACCAATACGCTCTTGTAGATGGGATTAGCCAGAAATACCATATAGGACAAGAACAGAAAGGAGAACAGAGCCCTGCACAGAACCTGGCAAATCCTCCAGAAAAAGTGGTGAGAGCGCACCACGATTCTTAGTCCTCAGCAGCAAATTTTTTTTTTTATATTAGAGAATTCTTTAAGAAAAAGAGCCCTGAAGAACAGAGAAATTGGGAAATGCTTCATGGCACAGAATGGTTGCACTGAACATGTATTCAAAGTCTCTCAATAAGGCAATGTGTGTGTGTAAAATTTTAACTCCTTTCAGAATATTTTTTTTCTGGCTAGAAAAGCAAGGGACTAGGAAGTTTGTGAATTTAGGCAGCATGCTCAATTTAAAGAAGCTGGCTAGGGGAGGGGGCTGGATTTCTCCTTTAGTGCTTGAGGTGGCCAAGTTCCACCAGACAGCAGCATGTGTTCTCAAACTGTAGGCACCTCTGGACACATCTCTATAGGAAACACCATGACAGGAAAACACTGTCATAGTCGTAACTGTGTCTAACTTTAAAAAAAGACAGCATAACAGTAGAAATAGTACTTAATGTATGGCAATACTAAAATTCACCAAGGGCTAGCAAATAATGTACATAACATCCTCATGGTTCCCAGGACTGTTATCCCAGGAACTTAACAAGTAAACCCAAACATAAAATTCTTAACGAAACCAAATGTGGTTACATTTCTAACTGTGCCACTTCTTTAAATATAAATACGCCAGAATACTGTAATAAAATACCAACATTTACATCCATTTTCTAATTTCAGTTGCATGCAGGCATTTTTACTTCCATCCTAAAATTCTGCAGACTTTGAACAGCAGCAGCAAAGGGGTTTGCTTGCCATTTGCCTTTCCTTGCAGAACTGTAACCCAACAGCTCTGGCACAGCTGGAGACGGCACAGATTCACTACCACAGCTTTATATAAATCAGGTGTTCTTTTGGCTCTTTAGGAACATTTAGACATTTTTTTAAAGCTGCCATTACATTATATTTTATAGGTGCCACAGTAAAAGTTTTATCTCCAACGTAAGCATACAGCATATTAAAAGCTAGCTAAGTCAACAAGCGGTATGGAGATCTCACATAAAAGTTGTTATTGTGGTCGCAAACAGCACACTGATTTAAAAAACATAATTTACCACTCAAAAAGAAAAGAATTAAACCCTGGCACAAACCCTGACCACTCTATATTTACTTATGCTTCAGTGCTCAGTACCTATAATTTATGACATCTTCAGTAAAATTGATAAAGACAACATGAAAATCCTCCTTTTAGCTGCTGCTCTTACTAGACAATTAACATAGATGGAGTAAATGAAGGTATAGATAAATGCCCCTCTTCATCATCTGCCTTGGCTTTCTGTAGAAGCTGCAGGCAGTTGAAACTCGGTATGAAAAGAGCTGCCATGTGACTCAGTCCCATACAAGCTGTCCTCACATAACAAAGAGCAAGAGGAATGCTAAACAAATGAATCACAAGCCATTTCTGCAAAACATCCCCAACTTTCTAGCAACTGCCAACGCTGGGAGCTATCTGTCCTGTCAATCTGAGTGACAGCCCATGAATAAAGGGGCATCTAATTACAAGATTAGTAACAGGAAGTCAACATTTCAAAAACCACCATAAAAGTTATGATTGCTGACTATGTAAGGAGGCAAAAACTGCAGCAAATCCACAAGAAAGTAAAGCCATTATTTGGGACATATTTTTCCTGTTGATGTTGACTTGAAGTGAACTCTTCACAGCTGTGAATGACTGGCAATACTTAAAAATCAGGCAACTTACAGAATGCTAATCAAAAGAACTACTCTTCACTTTCAGATAGCTATCAGATTTGCCAAGCTAGGAGGAGTCCGGAAACATTTATGCTGTTTAATGTATCAGCATGCTGATATCTTGGACACAAAAACCTGTAAAAATAAGTAATTATAAATGTGCATGTTAGGTTGGTTTTTTTTTTTCACAATACAGCAAAGACAAAAGAAACAGATCATTTCCAAGTTGATTGTATCAGCAAATATCGCAATATAACACAATATCACAGGGTCAGTATCAACAACTAAAGCATTTCATTAAACTATGGGATTTTCCTTCAATGGAATTGCACAGGCCTCCTGAATGACAGCCTTGCCAAAGAGGCTGCAAGAATCACATGGCACAGAAAATGCTGATCTGAAGAGAAGATTTTCCAGAGATCTCTCTGAGGTGCAAGGAGATATTGCTGTTATTACTGTACATGTAGATAGACTGCTCGGCTGATGGCATTTCAAAGTGGTATTACCTAACCACTGACCAGGTAACAGAGGGATAAAATAGTAACTTCTTCACTTCAAAATTGTCTCCTCGGGATATGAAATGCTGTAAGACAGATTATATCCACTCCTAAAGGAGACAAAGAGAACAAATCAGTATAGGAAATGTGCCTTCCTTTCCACATATACTTATGTTTTTAATACAAATTCATAGATGTACAGGAGATGAAACAGGAAAAAGAGGAGCTTAAAAATAAGAACATTTTTAACTTAAAAATATTGAACATAACATGAAAATACTGCTTAAAATAGAACTGATTCACGGAGAGAAAGGAAGTGCTCAATGACTTGCTCATGCTTAAGGACTCTTAAACAAGTATCTGTTATTCATGCTATTGAAGGACTTGCAACTCCTGAACTACTGATTTGAAAAGATTTTGACACCCTAAGATGAATACACATCTCAAAGGGCTACCATATAGGTTAAAAGCCTCTGTGCTCTCCAATACTATTCCTTTAATTGAAAGAAAAAGTTAGCAAGACGACAAAAAAAAGGCATTAATTGCTTTGGTCCTGTAAGTGAGGCAAAAATAACATTCTTTGCCCAAAAGAAGCTCCAGGTATCTTTCCTGTAGTCAGACCATCCAAGCACAGGTTACAACTGAACTCTGAATATACAGCCACCCTCCATTCTGTGACCACATCCAGCTGACCCCAAACAGAAAAGTAATACATCTTATAGCTGTAGTAGCCATCCTAAAAAGTTGGAAACAATTCACTGTAACCAAAGTGACTTTCTAGAACACAAATTGTACCTGGAAATGACATCATCTTGGGTATTATTAACTGGGAACATATTTTCCTTTACCAAATAAAATACTTTGCCATGCACTACCATAATGAAAAATCAAGCTCAAGATATTAAACACGGCACATCTGAATTGAAACAATGAAATCAAAAACACAACTATCCTCATCCTCCCAAAGAACCCCAAAAAGTCATGTCAAGAAGAACTAGTGATGAATTCTGAGACTACTGGGGCCTATCCATACCCTAACATCTAAGAAGAGGAGAAAGTCAGCAGAAAGACAGAAGGTACTACTAGTCATCCATCCTTATGAATGAATCATGTAGTACAAACTTCCTATAAAACACATGGTTTATTAAAGGTTGGAAGAGAGTTTCAACTTAAGCCAAAAGGAACTTACAAAAAACACAAAGAGCTGTACAGTCCTGCAAGGGAGGCTATGGGGCAGAAGACAGAAACAAGAGCAGTACCTGTTAATAAAGCAACACAAGTCTACTGCATCATTTTTACTGTTCTTTGCTGTAGCAACAAGTAAGATTTTTAACTCAACAGCTATTGAAAATCTAGGCTTTTACTGATATTTCACATCCACAAAAATGTTATGAATATCTGAATGTGGCTTCCTAGAGGAAGATTCTTGGCACAGCAATACAAGCCTCAGGTAGCAATATGGACATAGCAATACAGGAAGAAGGAAAAATCAGCAGTACTATAGCAACAGGAAAAATTGAAAACAACAATAAAAACCCCACCCAACCTCAAAACCTCAAATGGCCATTTATGCAACTTTCTTCCACAAACTAAACCCAAAACTTGCACTGGGATTACTGTTTGAATTTCAATCCACTCCCCCGCCCACCACCACACTCCTTTGCTGTTCACTGAGTTTTATTAGAACCATCTGTGAGATTCTCCCCTTCCAGTTTATGTCTGTTAATCTGGCAGCTGCACTTTATCATCTATTTAAAAAAAATAATATAATCTTTGTTTCAAAGTTGTTGAGACAGAAGGTCTTTGACAGGCTAAAAATTATCTTTAAAATCAACAAAGAAGCCACATCATATGCTGTGCTTTACAGATTAAAGGGGAACAATGGAAGTTGGAGAACACACGTATTTTTAATGCAAAGATAAAAGAAGGTTTTAGGGAGAAAGAAAATTTTTACCAATGCAGTTTAACTGACAAAAGCCACAATTTACCAAAATACTTCAAGTTGCCACTGCAAGTAATTTCAAGATCATTATTATCATAGATTGACAGAAGCCAAAGAAACACAGAGTATTTCCTTACAGCATCTTGTTGGCAAAAAATAAGCAAGGGAAGTGCTAAGAAAATGTTGAAGTATAGTAGCAAGAGTTTGAGTGATTTTCTTTATACATGATGCAGTTATTACAAGTTTTTGAATACAAGTCACAGGCTCTAGAGTTTCTTTTTAATAGGAGTACCTCAGAATATAATTGTCACTGCGATATCCAGTACTCACCTTGATATAAAATCTGAATATTACGTGTATTTGTATACACATATGAAATTCCTTCTTTCTACTACATGTTTTAAAAGTGGGTTAATAAAGCAGTATTGTTTGTACACACACCAGTCACGCCAGGCAAGATCCATTCATCAGCTAAAAAAAAAAAGTACAACACGCTTTGCGATCCTCTTTAGCTTTATTAGCCTGCACCTGCTGCTGCTTAAGATTGAATCTTTCTATATAACCCTCCTAAAACATATTCGTTCACTTATATGTACAGATATACATATTATCACCACGCACTTCATGCCGGAATAACTTTCTGCCTGTAGCGTATGATGCAGCACATCATCACTGTTGAAAAATGGCAAAAATCCTTGTGGCTTCAATTTGTTTTGGTATTTCTCTCCTCCAAAGTGTTTCTGCAGAAGCATTTGCCTACTTGCATAAGAATGGCACAACCTTAATTTTGGGGGGGGATTAACAGAGACAGACTTTTCTTCCAGATTTCACCAAATCACCTCATAAAGCTTTGTAAAAAGGAAAATGCACTTAATGTATGAACACAAAGTTCTGAAGGCTTTAATACTTGAGGAACACTACTTCTACTTTTTGATTTATAATATTCTGAACATTTTCGTCCTTTTCCCCCTGCAAATAAATACTTGCTTTTCCTGTGTTGTTGCTATTTAAAAGGTAACAGGCAAGTACAGACAACATTAAACTGCTATCAAATAATGTTTGTAGGTGTGTACATTTGAAGGATCTGAACAATTAACTGGACTTTTAAAAATTTCCCCAGAGTTCCCTAAACACTGGAAATAACTTTTTCCACATATGCATTGCATTTAACTCCATAAATCATATCCAAGACATGTGCCTTGTTGTCATCTCTCATGACCTTTCTGAATCCATTTTATACAACGTAAAGTCTGCATCTTCCCTGAGCAAATTCTTAATTCCTTGTTGAAAAAAACAAGATCATTTAGTTACTCAAGATTTCTACAGCTTCATAAATGGGATTTACCGTTGTGATAAACACAGTCATGATTCATGTCAAAAATAGAATGTAGTGTGATAAGTGTAATTGTTGTACCCTGTGTAAATCTGGGACCTGTATCGCAGTTGTGAGTGGGCGCGTGTGGTTCTCCTTTGAGACGATGTGATGGCTTCCCCTTCCCCTGAGGCAATCGCTGCTTGGCAAAGCCCGCCGGCCGAAGGAGATAAGGAAAGCGAACCACGCCAGAGAAGGCTCGCTGAAGGAGACAAAGACCTTGAGATTTGAAAAAGCGCGCCAAAGGAGAGCCAGTAGGAGGAGAAGGCGTACCCTAACGGCCCAGTGGGGAAAGAGCGGGACGAACAGCCGGCGAGAGGAGATTGGTCGAGATCCGGGCATAAAAGACGCTGCTGTTAGGACTCAGGGGTGCCTGTGGTGGAACTAACTGAGTTCTCCGCGCACCCAGCGCTGGTTTTGCTTATTGTTTCTCAAACTAAATTGATTGATCCCAAAATAAAATTGTTTTAATTGTTATCGTTTATAACACCGTTTTCTTCTTAGGCTTTCCTTTCAATCATTATAGAGTTTCTTTGGTTTTAAATAAACGTATTAAGCGGTATTTCAAAACTGTCATGACAAACTGGCTTGCTTTCTCCCTTGAAATTTACCATAAAAACTAAACAAATTACAGATATTTTAATTGCACAGACTCTACAAAAAAGATACAAATGTAATAATTTGAGTTGACAGATCATGCAAGGGAGACTTTAAAGGTGGTTTCAGAAGCACTAGAAACAGTACTGTCATAATATAACTTTATAAATTTTATATGCAAATAAAAAATTAAAAATAAAGTACACCTGAAAAAAATCCCATTAAAAGAAAATCCATATATTTTTTTGAAGAATGGTACAAAAAAGTAGATCTCCTCTTGAAAAGCATCCTGGAATCTCTCAGGAGAATTACCAAAATAACGGCAAAGTGTGTGTGCGATCAACTAGGAGGAGAGATTTTTATTAAAATACGTAACATTACTTTTGTTAGCACTCCATTGGCTTATTAGCAATTCTGGTAAAATTGATATCTCTTGTGAAAACAAGAACTTCTAACAAAACCAAAGTCTGCAGAAAAAAAACTAAATTCCTCTTCTCTCCCGCCGTCATCGCCCCCCCCCCCCCCCCATGTTTGCAGTTGAAAAAACATAATTTGGTTAAATAATCTATTACAAACTCTCTTTGGTGTCTACAAAATATACACGTTTATATAAGCTAGAAACAACAACAACAAAAAGCAGTTTAACCACATAACCACGCCCCCATACCCCTCTTTGAAGATATCATGAGCATATTAAGCCAAAACTGCAAACCAAAGAATGCTTAGGAGCATAAAAATAAAGTTATGCCCTGCTGAAAGTGCCATTTTTCTTGCTCTTGAATACATAATGTTGATTCCCGGTTTCAGTTCAACAGAAAGTTGTATCAGGAAATACGCTGCCATTTTACAACTCCTGGGCTGCATTTCCAACAAGCCTGCCATCAACACACTGCCTTAGACTGCGGCTGCCCGCTTCAAATACCCTCCCCAAAGGAACAAACGCTCACGGATATATGACATAGGTTATCAGAAAATCTTACTGCATTGTGATATGAAGAGAAATTGGCAGATTGAATGCATGCATGGCATTCTCCTTATGAAATCTGTTCGTATAAAATGAGTTAGTTCCCTGAGAGAAGATGAAAAGAGCCTGGTTTAAGCCTGCTGAATAGGTTAATAACACATACAACAGCAAAAAAACAGTTCCCAACATCAGTGCACTTGAAAGAACTTTTGTACAGCTGCAATTTGAGTACCAAAATGAACACAAGATGAATCCTAACACCCCCTTCTTGGGAAGATCACTTTCAGAAGGACAGCAGGTTAACGCAGCAATCTGCAACCCACTTAACTTGTAGGGACTGACTGTCAGTTATGCTGTAAGTATATGTACCATCAATTCATTACGCAGTTTGTCCTTTTCTTTCATTAAGACAGAGAACTCATTTCTGTTGATCCCGTGTCTCCCTTGAACTAAATTACAGACAGGCAAATACACCACTAGCATTTAGGACGTGAAGTAATGCGGCACGAAACTAGTATACATTTTGACTGACCTTTTGCATAGACTTTATCAGAGCCTTCGCTAGTTAATTACAAAATTCCTGTATATTTGATGGATAGTAATAAAAAATAATAAATCAGTAACAATTCACACGGTGGGAAAAACTGAAAGTGAAAAAAAATAGAGATTGATATGGGATTGAAAATAGTAAATGATTTATTGAACAATTCTGAATTATGTACTTTTTGGGATGACCTTGATGGCTCTGTCAGAATGGAATCTTGAGTTTTCAATCCTGCCATTTCCTCAGCTTGTCAAACACAATTTCCAAATTCAGTTACACTGAAACTACCCTTCTCAATGTGGGTTGCCACAGAAGTATTTAGCCCAGAAAACTGATTCAGCTTTAACACAAAACATCACTTGAGCCCAGAAAGCAACATGCCCCAGGAGAGAGGGCTCGTGGTTGCAAGCAGACTATGAACAGCATCCCAGACAAAGCTGGAAAATTCCAGAGATGTGTTGCACTGAGCTTTTCCCACAGCTATGGCCAGACAAAGAAAATTCAATTCAGCAGAAAGCTATAGAGAAATGCTTTAGCTGAATTTTTCTAATTACTGAAGTCAGAAATGCAATCTTTACTTAAATGTTAAGCCATATACACAGGCCATTAGACAAAATTCCTTTTCTTTTAAGTAGTTTTATCAGCTTTGACATTTCATAACACTATTATTTTAAGTCTGGTCTGGACAAAAATTCACAGTGATCTCTAGGAAAAGTATTTCCAGAAGGCTATGCTAAAGTATCTTCCATGTAATGCTATCATTTGTCAAAGTTTTACTTGAAAGCATGTGTTAACAGAAGTTGTATGGATCAAAAATTGAGTACTTCCAAGAACATAAACGATGGCTACATTCCATTTCTGACAAGAGCCAATCCACACTTTTTGACTCCTCAATGACGTACCAATTGACCTTGCAATGAGTAAGGCACGAATACAGGATGTAAATCTAAAGCAAGAAACTACAGCAGAAAGCAAACTGAACCAGTTGGAATAGCCAGAAGACAAAGAAAGGCAACAAATGCTCCTGGCATTGAATTAGTGAGATAATATCAGAAAACAAACACCAGCTCAGTTAAAATGACCATAACTAGTAGGGTCAGTGGACAGTGTAAGACAGCTTGAAGACAAGTCAAAATTTACAGTGCTCTGAATATAAAATCTAATTGAACACTGACAAATCTAAGGAAATTGGTAGTATTTGCTGAAAAGCCACCTTAAGGCAAAGAGCACTCTGAGCGAGAATAATACCCTGCAGCAAAGACCCGAGGGCATTAAAAAGAGAAATTTGCTATTTCTCATTATGCTATTTCTCTCCCCTCAGGTATTTTAAGGCACTTTGTCTTGTGCTGACTGCAGTTTAAAAATACTGATTGAAATAAACCAGAGTTGTAATAGGAACTGCAAGTAGCTCTTAATGTTTCTGAAATATTAAGATACATAGCAGGCATTTAAATGACAAAATTCAGCAAGTGTTCAATGGCTCAGGTTTTTCCCCCTCCCTAAAGTTATCTGAAATTCTCTTGTCTGTAACCTGCATTGTCCTGTCATGTTGTTCCTTCAGCATGCGCAGCATAGCATTACACTGTTTAAAACCACTTCATTATAGCACATGAACTGAACACACCAGGGAATTCTGCATCATAATCTGAAGCATCTCCATCTTTCAAACCACTGAAGAAAAGGAAGATAATTTCTCTAAACTCTCTCTTACTAGAGACAGGTTGGGCATTAAGTGGTTCTGGCAGCTACACAGATTGAGCTGTATAAAACAGCTGCAAACTGAAAACAATTGGTACTATGCAATACAGAAATAGGCAAGGACAGCAGACAATGCACAGCAAGTATCACTCTAGCTCTGGCTTGTCATCAGACTAACAATACAGCTCAGCTGCAGCATCACTTCATGCTTCTGAACAGAGCAAAACATTTTCTCAAAAAAGGTATTAAAAGGAGGATACTGAAGTTTAGTATCAAGCCTAATGTTAAGAGTTCCACACCTGTATTGGTATAGGAACTCATATGAAAAGGGTGAACCTGAAAAGCTTTAATTCTAAACTCTCTCACCATTAAAGAATGTTTATTTGAAACCTTCACTCAAAGAAAAATGAGACAAAGTTAAAACAGGGTAGCAAAGAACTATCAAAACAGTAATGCAAACTGAGTCACTTGATAATATGCATGGCTGAAAACCCATGCCTGAGAAACAGTTCACTATGCATACACAGAAAGAGGGAAATACCTAACAGCAGCAAAGGGGGAATCCTGGATCAAAACTAAAAACTGCTTCTGGACAGGAGCAATCTATCAGGTTGGTGCAGACCACAGGACCAAAGTAACATGGCTCAATTAGCTAAAGAAACTATCCAGGGTGAAATGATGTCAATGAATTTTATACTTCAATAAAACAATTAGAAGAGCTACAGAGACATCCATTAAATATTCCTCTAGAAAATGGTTTTATTATATGTTAGTTCAGAATAAAACTTTTCAAATTTGAAAAATTGAAGTAAAAGTTACTTTTTCAAGCATTTTACTCCTAAACACAAATTTAGGGACAGAGAAATCAACTGTCACAGAAAAGTAAGAGTGCTCCATCTGTGCAGAATAAATTATTAACTTATAGTATTAACTGATCTAAGAAAGGATTATGAGATTCAGCAGATGACATTTAAGGTAACAGAGATAAACTGCAGATTAAGCAAAGTTGCCAAGTACCAAAGATGTTGAAAAGATCAGAAGGATCATACATACCCCAAGGAAAGCCCCAGAGGACAAAAATGGTTTACAAGATGACAGTAGCCTAGCAGATCAGACCAAAAGTCCAGCTCGCCCATTAGTCTGCTTCTGGCAGAGGCCCAGAGCATAAAGGCATCAACAGCAACACTTTCTCCAAATACTCTCCCAATCTCCAGCAATTTACAGCTTAGAGACTTCCTGTAAAAGAAATGGCATCTTTGATTGTCTTGCATGGAATTTTCCTTCATAAATTTATCCAATTACCTTTTGAAAGCATTTACAACTTTGTATGCATAGCATCCTGTGGAACGATATTCCACACTTAACAGCTTTGTCTGAAGTACCTTTGGGTGTTTGTTCTGAATTGCCAGGTTCTTGGGGGGTGCGGGGGGCGTGGGGTGGTGCAGAGGAACAGGACAGGACAGACACCAACACAACACACACGGACAGCTGGCAGACCACAGACAGGGATACCAGATAAGAAACTTGTTCCTTTGTATTACCTCTATATTCTTCTTCCTATGTCATTATGATTTTTGACTTCTTTTACAGGCCTCCCTCAACCCATACTGCCCGTGTGAAGTGCCCTGATGTATTTGTTCTGAGTAGGTGCTGCTCCATACCTCACGCTCTCCGCTCTGCATTCCTCTTTTGGATTCTTTTCAAGCTAGACTGCATGTCATATTCAGACGCTTTTGAGAAAAGTGTGAAAGAATTCTAGAGTACTGAGAACAGAGAGATGTGTTTAAAAGTAGAGAAAAATTCTAAAGGAAAAAACAGAAAAATCAATAAAGGTTCACTGTGATGCTACCTATCTGCAAGCAACTGAACTGTTCAAGCATTGTTACAAGACTTTAAATAGGGGGAAATACCTTTAAGATTTGTAGTAGAAATCTGATTATTTTTCTGTGCCTTCATGCTTTACAAAGCTGAAATAATTTCCATGTGCACTGTTTTCCCCTCAAGTGAACACTTCACCACATTTTGTAACTCTGTAACCCATCAATAAAGAGACAGCCATGCTAGAGGCAGTACACTAATGAGACTTTGTATTCTAATTGTTTTTATATTTAGCAAGGAAAGAAAAGACATAAGGGCAGTGAAACAGATTTCAAATAAATGGACAGTCTGTTGTGGTAAAGGAGGTTGAAGAATGATTACTAGTCATCTAATACTTTCAAAGTTGTAAGTCTAATACCTGGAACTTTTATTTCCCAGTATTAAAAGACAACTGGGAACCTTTATTATTCACTTCCAAAAGCACAAACTATTCCCAAACATTGGAGAATGCATTTTCATCTAGTACACTGGCCAGTCTTGGAAAAAAAACACCCCCCTCTGACCTGGGATGCCCTCAGGTCATTATTGCCCACACCAAAACTCTATGGAGTAACCTGTGACAAGCAAAGTTGCTTTCTCAGCTTACTACTACTACCTGATTGTACACCAGTGGTACAGTAGGAAACAGCTTGTTGCAAATGTTCTTTGCTAAAAGGTAAGGTAAGGTCACTACAAGTACAGTCCCCCTGGGGTAAACATCTTGTATTAAGAAAATGCTTCAAAATATACCCATGGCAGGCTCTGCACCGACACACCAACAGCAAGTTTTCCTCTCTTTCGTAAGCTTCTACACAAGGTCTAATGTGAGTGCAAGAGCCTTGGTTGTTCTTGTGATTGATACTGTTCTCATTTGTGGCTACAAAATGCATTCTATTAACATTTTTGAGAAACTGCTAACTTCTAACCTCCAATATCTCAAACAGCAAAGAATATTATTAAATTAAAATTAAAAAAAAATTAAAAAAGAAAAATCCCATGGGATACACACAAAACATATTCCATGTTATTGCATCCCTGGACTGCAGAAACCCACACAGGAATTTTAGAGTGTATCTCCTCAGATCAGAAATGTGCTCTGAAATGCTTTAAGTTGCATTAAAATGTTGGTTTCCATTATTTAATAGTAAAAAGAAAATCTGCAGATGTCATCCATGAGAATATTTTAAGTTTTGTAGTCTGTCAAAGCAATCTTTAGTTTTTTTGTTGTTAACATGCAGCAAGGATATTTCAGATTTTCCCAGGAGTAAGACAGAGGAGAAGAAAAAGATTTTCCAGTGCTACTGTATCACAACCAAGCTTTCCTGCTCAGGAGTTCCCTTTCTAATTAAATTCTGCTGGCTGTAAAATTTTTGTTGTCTTCATAAAAAAACATCTAATTTGGAAGAGTTATGAAGGTTTGGGAAAAAATATAATCCATTCTTGCATTTTCAGTAGACTACATGAAGTGTTGATAAAAGCCAGTATTTTCTAAATAGATTTCAAAACACTGGGAGCTAGGGAAGGAATGTTTGCTCTAGAACAAAGCAGGACCAGACTGGAAGAAACACTAGGTTTTCCACATATGACTGTACTTGAAAATATGGACATAAATGGGAGAAAACCCACTGACATTTGCATATTATGTAACACTCCCAATATTTTAAAGCTTTTCAGCGTATGACTTCATAAATGTAAATATTGCCACAAACAGCTACAGTACATTGTCAGTGGAAACAAAACAAGTGTATTATGCTGGTGCTCTGCAACATTTGCACTAGAGAATTCTTTACATCTCTCTGCTGCCCACTCTGCATAAATGTATTTAACTCTGAGCTGCTGCTCTGCCACGATTTTCCCACTGCAATCTGCTGCCTATTATCCTCTCAAACCCCATCTACAGGTCATTTTTTAATGAATTGAGCTGGTTAAAATCCCTGCTCCTTTTTCCTTTTAAACATTGGGGAACTTCAAATAGCCCAGCACTAACCAACAGGAATTTATTGTAACCATTCATTTAAAATACCAACAGTTTTGTTATTTCTGCAGCTTTACAGCTCCAATGGGTTTAATGGAGCCTTCCATCACATTATCTTTTTCAGATACATGCATTAGCTTGCTGGGTGCTGAGATGTATGGCTGAAAGAGTGACTTAGACTATTTCCTTTTAGGCTCTGATCTGTTTTCATTAAGAATTTTGGGCATTACACAAAAGTTACATAGACAGGAAAGCATGCACCATTGCGAAAATAGCTACTTAACAAGTATAGAATATTTAGAGATGTATACCAAGATAAGCATAAATCCTCTTTCCTTTTCCATTTAACAAATTTGGAGGCGATTTTCTTTATGTAAAGGAAGCAAACTGATTATTCCCTCGTCTTTGAGGAAGAAATTACTTAAGAGTTAAAAACCTGTGTATGCATATTGAACCGAACTTTGCTATCTCGTACAGGAAAATTCTAAATAAAAACATCACACTTGTCAGCAGTTTCCTCCAAGCCAGAGGGGTGAAAGAAAACTTGACCTGGATGGGATTGTTTCCTAAACTTTGTTTTTAAAATGATCTATCAGGTCACTTGGTTTCATGCAGACCGACTAGTTCACACAGACTGTAGCATATACTCAAACTTAGCATTTAAAAAAAGTTGTTCAATGTATTTTTGCTGACTACAGTTTGAGAACCTCTCTTGCAGGAAACCAACAGAACAAAAAACAATGGAAAATTGTTGGCTGTAACAGGGCAAGTAATAAAAGTATAATACAGCTTACATCTATGTGTTACAGAAGAAAGGCAAAAGACAGAAGCCACGATAGCTAAGGCTATCACAACATGCTACCTGGAATAATACAACTTTAGAAGCACAATGACAAAGCTACCTAACCAAGTGTCAGGTGTCTATAATTCATTGCTCATCACGAATTAATTACTAGTTTACAGTTGTGTTTCAGCTTGGCTATGTACTGCTTAGCTAAAAACAGACAGCGGAAAAGCAGGGGGAAGACTACACGAATTGGAATTATATTCTGATAATTTCAAACCTGCAGCACAGAATAGTAAAAGATTCCAAACCATGGAGAAAGCTGTCATGAATATTCTCTCAGCTATTTTAAAAAGATTTTAAACCTGAACCAGTTTCTTGATCTGCTTTTCCACCCAGCCAGAGTACCACCTGCCATACAGCTGTTTGAGCACAGGTTATTAAAACCAACAGTATCTGTAAAAAGCTGCACACCAAACAGCCCCCGGCACCAGAACAGAGTGGGCATGCTCTGACCTCCCCCCTTCCAGCGAACTGACCTGTAACCCAGAAGTTGTCTCGCTTCCCCTTCACAGATGACAGTACCTATGAGAAGACTTCTTCCTCTCTCATGCTAAAGCAGCCCACTGAACAGTGAATTATCAGCCATGCAGAATGAAGGTAAAAAATACTCTGTAATAACCACTTCTTCCTCTATCCTGTTATTCAACAAAACCTCAAATTAAACATCAGTGGTTTGGGTTTCACTGGTTATCTGGACTTCAAAGAGTTTGGCAACGTAACAGTATGCATCTTGGCTTGCTTTCTTTCTTCAGGAAAGCTGACCGCAAACTTAATTGGGTTCCTCCTTAGTGTAATATACTCTCTAATAACTTTTTCCTAATTCTTACCATTATCACATGAAATCACTTAATTCCAGTAACTTTAGGATTGCTAACAGAATCTTAGCTTTGTTTCAGTATCAGAGGTGAAGCAGCACA
The DNA here is from genome assembly GCF_023634085.1 of Falco cherrug. Taxonomy (NCBI): domain Eukaryota; kingdom Metazoa; phylum Chordata; class Aves; order Falconiformes; family Falconidae; genus Falco; species Falco cherrug. The sequence continues at coordinate 23,891,493 of NC_073703.1, forward strand.
GAAGACAGCCTTTGCCACAAAACACCTATAGTTAAGATACCTTGCGCACACACAGTATTAATGATATAAGCAATGCTCCTTATCTGCATACCTGTATCATTAAGAGTGAAGTTACACAACACTGTCATTAAAGATGGAAGACTGAGGATTTGCTCCTTTCCCTGACATTGCTCTTGCTCCTTTCCCTGATGTTGCTGTCAGGAATGCAGTTCTGCTTCCACTTCTGTGCCCAGCAACTCACTAACACAGCAGAACATCTACTTTTGCCAGGTTCACATTCTGCCGGGTTAGTGAGTTAAATTAGCTGGCAAAGATCTGAGGCAGTAGCACCAATGTCGGTGGGGAGGAAGAGGAAGGGCTGAGGCTCAGGAACTTCCTTTGCAGTAGCAGGCTTCTAAACCCGATTACATTCTTACAGATAACTTTACTTTGAGAATACTTCCCAAATTGCTGTAGCTGTTTTAACTCTAGCATTACTATCTGCCAGCCATACAGTAGTACATATACACAGACAACTATGTAGTTGCATTAGGGAAAAATGAAAAGTGGAAAAGATGATAGTGAATACTTGATCCATAAGGAATCCTTCTCATTTGCCCTCACAGACCTAAAGCTGAGTCAATGAAGTGACTCATGCTCATAAATGTGAACATCGAAAACCTGCTAGTATGGTTCAGCTGGCTGATCCCAGTACACATGGGATTCATAAAGTTCGGCAAGTGACCGACACACCTGCATTTCAAGTATCAACTTCTACAGTGTTCCTGCAAGAGGCTGCGACCTGCAAGCCTACTGGCTTATAGAAATTGCACCCAAAAACCTTGCTGCAGTTAACCTCAGCAATCAAGCAGCTTCCATAAGCCTCATCAGCATCACTCACAGGGGTACACTTTATTTACTCAAGAATATTTTGACTTAATTCAACTTAGTAAGAAACTGATCTGGGCTAAATCTATACAAGGATTTGAAACAAATACAAGAATATGCACTAAAATGGCAATTACTTTTAATTAAACCTGCTCATGTTTTGAGTGTTCCGACTACAAGATGCTTTGGTGTTTGCAGGTATGTTCTCAAGGATGCCAAACTGCCTGCTTGGTGAGTTACAGAAGAGCTAAGCAACGCCCTGGCAGTTGTTACAGCAAGCAACGAGCTTGCCATCTGATGCCATTACACACCAGCAGGTAGCGAGACTCACAAATGGGAAGTTTTTCAAGTTTCCAATGACTGCTGCAGTCCACCAGGCAAGCTGAGAGGGGCCTGGAAACCAAGCTGTAAGAAAACCTTCCTAGTCCTCAAAAGACAGTTCTGAGGGTCAGGTTGGCTTGGAAGGCTAGCATTTCCATAGATACCTGCTTCTGAGAAAATATGTGGGCACCTGCCACAGAGCTTTGTATGCAGATAGCTAACAGATACAAATTACTGGAGGCTTAGGAAATGATCTAGCAATAAACCCAGGCAGAAATCTTACAGAGTCTTCTCTGAAGTTAAATGTCAAAATGACTCCAATGAGACATTCTGACATCATCAAAATCTTGTAGAAGATTTGCAGAAGACTTCTGAGCTTCTCAATTATGAATAAGATTGACAAGGAAAACCAGAGAAAGACCAACCAAAATGCCCCACATCTATTAGAAACTTACTGCCACTTTGCTGCCTCTAAGCAGTACTCGTTTTCCTATGATTCTGTCAATAAATGTCAAAGCAGTCAAGAGAAGCAATTGCAAAAATGAAGATTTAACTCCATTTTACAGTATTATTGTGCTACAGTAACTAGAAAGCTCATGTTTCAAACAAATAAAAAGGTAGAAATACATTTCAACTGTTAGCTAAAAAGCAATTTGCCTCTCCAGATTCTGATTTTATTGTAACTATGTCAGTTATGACTGATTCCATATACAGGGTTTTTTTTATTACTATTATGCACTCAGTTAAACCATCTGCAATTTCAGCGACCTCTGAACAGACCATTTACAATCCACTCTTTTAACCTGGCAGATTCCTCTAGCCAATGCAGGTCGACTGCAAATCCTGTACACCAGCAAATGTTTTACTATGATTACTTCACTTTTTATTTTGTATTTAATACAAATGCCTTGATAGATTTTATCCTCCTTCCTTTCCTGTATCAGTCATTATACGGTGAACTTCCGAAGTAATATACACTTTTCTGTTTTGTGATCTGCCTAGCATGTCACAGAAGTTATGAGAAGTAAACAACAACATATAAAAACCCAAACATTTAACAAACATCAGCATTTAATTTAGCACATCTAAACTATGTTGTTATTCAAAAAAAAGTGGTCATAAGTGACAGTTTTATACTACACTAAGTTTTGATGACTAAACTGGTTCTTTTATTCCAACAAAGTACAGTGGAACTAGTAGCTGATCACATGCCAGAAACTACAGTTATTCTGTTAACTAATCCACAGGATTTCAGCAGTTCTAAGCATACAGTGGTGGAAGGTCTCATGCTTATGACTCATCCTACAATTTTTCCCTCTCCTATTGTTTTGCAAATTCTCTGCTTAATCTAAAATCCATTTCAACTAGAAACTTCCAGGCTCAGCAGAAACTTGAAGATAATATGTTCCAAGTGAATGACATTTCAAAAGGGCATATCTACAAGATGTATCTACAAGATCTTAAACCAATCTAACTTTGGGCTGGCACATCCCTACCCTTGCCACTGGCTTCTAAGTTTCTGCCCCTTCCTGCCTATGTATACAGATACCTGTGTGATCCCACAGTGAGCCCGTTCAGGGAGCTAGCTGATCAAGCTGGAAACCTCCTAAGTGCAACCATGAGGATCCAGAGGGAGAGGGCACATAGTGGTGGAGAGGGAGTAATACAGGGCGTGTCACACAACGTCGTGGCAATCCAGAATTCAATAGGCTTTAACTGGAGATATGCCACCAAGAATCATTAACCATCCTGAATGAGCTATGTCTTAAAGTAAATGGGCATTCTGAGGTTTGGGTTTCATTTTAAGGTATGGATTTATTTTCATAAAGTATTTCAAATTTCCACATTAGCAGAAAAGTTATCCTACATATACTAGTAGTCTATTTTTTAATGGGATACACAGTAATGAAATTTTGTCTCAACAGATCTTTAAAAGCAGATTCAAACTTCAAGGATTATGAGTTCAGTCAGAATAATGCCTGCTTTCTCTGCCTTATGGCTGGCAATAATGCTTTGAAACTGCTTTTGAGAATATCTAGGATACTACAGTAGCCATGCTGAAATCTACGACTCTCTTCTATTTCATTGCTTTAGCTATGCTTAGCAGGCCATTTTTGTGTGGTAAAACAGTGATACAAATTACTATATATTGATGAGTAAAGTAATTTACAGGAATACACTTCAGATTATATCAAAGTTATAATAAAAATACCATGGGTCTGTAAGAACAGCAAGAGTGGTGCAAGACGAAATTCAACCTACTTCCCAGTGATAATTTTTCATGCTGGGTACCTCAGGGCGCGAGGGCAAACAAACACATCTTCAGAAATAAATGCACAAAATGACAAATCTTTTATCACCACCTTTCCATGTGAAGTTTCTTTATCAGCCTACCACCCTTTCTCAGACAGGGAAATTCCCACCAAGTCATCAATAATAAATACATTCAGCCATCAATTCACCTACTAATGAGTAGCTTTTAGCATACAGTGCCTGTTCAGAGAAATCAAGGACTTTGCCGTCATCTTCCAAACTTAATTATTTACAAGAGTCAACTTCATCCCAAAAGACAAACAATCCGAGTAATATCAAATTCTGTTTTCCAAGCTGAGTCAAGGTACAGCATTTCAGAAGCCATTAGGACCTATCAGCGAATAAATTAATATTCTTCTGTGGAATAACTCAGCAGCTAAGGAATTATCCATCTTAAAACGGCCATATTATTAGAGACAGAAAGTCAGGAACCTTAAGAAACTTGCACTGTTGAAAATCAGATCAAAAAGCTTTGAAAATTATTTAGTATGGAAGATTACTAGAGATCTCCAGAAACAGAATTCACATTCAACAGCAAATACTCACTTTGGCAGTACAATATAGACAACCAGGAAAGGGGAAAAAATAGCCTATAGACTCATCCTGGGAGAAAACACTCAAGTTCTGTACTTTGCCATTCAGATGATCTGTATTTGCACCAGGTATTAGTTATGAAGGGCAACACAATGATTGCTAGGAGTATCTGGAAACGAATTATTACTATGCGATAACTAGGTCTACTTGTTACGGCCAGAACTGCAGTGTACATCTACAAACAGAACCAACCTTAATACAAATTGCTTATTTTTTCTTGGTGGCTCCTGCTACAGATACACACTTTACTTCTATAAAACTGCTTTTTGCTCTGCACAAACACTCACTAGTAATAGAGTGTTTGCCTACAGAGAAAAGTTACCTAGGTAAGACATCAACTTGTATCTGATCCCATACTGGTTTACGATATTCTTTCTTTTGTTTTGAAGGCCTCCTAAATGAAATAATCTAAATGCTGGAGGAGCTGGCTGGAACATCCAGTCATGCTCTGAAAAAGGAAGGAGGTCCTGTGTTCTTCCACTGGCTCTGTCAAGCAGGTGTTGGGACAGCAGCTAGGGAGCTTTAGGTGCTCCGTCTCATTTCTCACTCCATTTAGATTAATCATACGCTCCTAATTCCATAAGTCTTAGATAGGGATGCTTTTCCAGGCCTTGTATATGAACTATTATAACTTCCCTTCCTTAGCTACTTAATTAGCAAAGTATCCCTTCCACCTACAAAATCAATGGGCAGAATTACTATAGGATACAGGATAGAAATGCTTAAAACCCAGATGTGCCTCAGAGCCTATGCCTGTTACATTCCTACAAAAAGCAGGACATAGAACACCATTTTATTGTAGATCATTCTAAAATGGCAGTAATTAAGGAACATGCTATTTCCTTAATTGCAATGTCCTTTTTATAAAATACTCCTTTACTCACATCATATTAAAAGCAGCAAACCACAGCACTACACTGCCTTTTAAGAGCTAAATGTGTATGATACTAGTTCTTTCTTGCATTTCTCTTTTACCTCACTAACATTTAGCTTCCACTTAAGGCTTTTAAACAGCATGTCTTAACACAAGAAGCGTTCAGCTGATCAGGCTACTTGATAACATTTTGGGACTACAAGGAGAAAAAAAATCCTCTCAGTTATAAAACAACCACCATGAAATAAAAGAAAAAATGGAATATTAGAAATTCTTTAAAACAGTGAGTACTGAAACATTTTTTCAAAAGAATAATGGCTATCTTCCTGTAAACAGACAGTTTTTACTGAAGTTTTGTATTGCGTATTCTTTTGAAACCAGACACAAAGGCTAATGAATAGTTAGTATCTTTACAAATTCTCTTTTGCAACTACGGTGTATCCACTCTAAACTCAGTCCAACAAATTCCAGGCAGGTGATCTGATGGGACAAAATTAGTATTTCATGTGGGACACATTTAAGATCAACTATTAGCAGCATATGTTCACAGAAGGAAAATAAAAAGATGTCCTGTTAAGAAATACAATTGTTCCCTTAGCTTTTATGAGGTGATACCAAGTTTATTATGTATAAAAACGTCAATGCTTCAAAGCAAAAATTTGTATACATTAGTCAGTCCAACGCAACTGAATGTCTCAGCCTATACATACCACTCCCTGACCCACAAAATTCTAATAAAGCATTACTCCTATTTTAAAAAAAGTCACTGACCTTCATTCCTCATTGTCTTTAAACTAGCAGCTACACTTCAATTTGCATCCAAAATGTCGCTGAAGCGCGACACCACCCCCCCCCCACCCCCCCCCATAGCTCTGGATGATTTCAAATGCGTGAGACACAGTAAATGGAATCCAGTCTCCTAACAGTACTCCCTACTGGTTACCTGGGGTAGTCACCCTGTTACTCCTCATAGACAGAGGAACATACAAAATTAGAGTGTACAGTGGATGAAGTATAAATACTGTAACAAAAGCAAGCATTGCCAGATTAACAAACCTTGGTTTTGTGAAGACTAAGAAATCTTTAAGGTTACTTTTAATCTAAAGCAGTACACTGAAAACAGTAATTAGTGGAATTTATCTGGACACATACTCAGCTCACACCATATTTCAGTTTCAACATACAAACCTTTTTCCACAAGTAGAACAGTGCTTTTCTAATATCGAGAAGTAGAAGTATTTTTGAAAGACCATTTTGTCTCCTAAGAGACTATTAGGATCAGTTTTCTGTTCTAAACGAATTCTTATCTTCTCAAACAGCTCCAGCTCCTCCAAAATAACCCAACTATCCTCAGCTTTCTAGCATACTTACCTGCCAAAAGAAACACATGCTTCTAAAGGAGGAACAGTAGAAAACTGAGAAGTATTATTTAATGTCAACGAAGTTTGAATAAGCAAAAAATATTGTTTCTTTCCTTGGAATTACAATTATCAAAGGTTTAGCCTAGAAATGCTCCTTTTTCATTGGGCTACTAAGATGAGCTGCCTTTATCCATTTGTTTTTTCCACAGATTGTTACATTTCAAGATCTGCTATCTGCAAGTTAGAAACGATCTGCGTTAACACTTCAAAGATTCTTTTTTGTGCATGTGAATGCTATCCTGAATTTTCTAAATCAGTATTTCCTGAAGTTTTGGTGTTTTTTACCTTGAAGTCTCAGTCTTCAGTAATTTTTATTTGCACATCCCGTTATAAAACTTTCGATTTAAAATATTGAAGACAACACAGTCCTGTCAGTCACTTCCTAACACACTAATGGGCCATGTACCCCAGCTGTTTTGTCTATATGCAGTCAAGCAATACACATACCAAATATACTTACATGGAACGCAGTGTAAGTATACACTAGAGTATCTGACATTTCACCTTCCCAGCCTGTGTATTACTGATTTGTACTATTGGGATTTGTGCAGTCACAAACCTTATTGATTTGTGCTATTGGGATTTGTGCAGTCACAAACCTTATTTTTTCACATCAACTCCTCATCTCAGACACTAGCAGTTTTGGAACAACTTTCTCATTCATAACAGGTCAGAACATTTTGACTACAGACCACACACAAAAAGCAGTTTTATAGCTCTGGTATTCCAAAGGCTACTAAGATACTGCTGTATAAATCACAAAGGTCACGGTGCTTTCAGCTGCCCTCTAGGAACTGAGAAGCCAAGAATGCCAGAAAGCCCCTCTTTCAGTTCAGCTGCGGTGGAAAATCGGGTTCAGTATGCACATTTGCTGTCTTGAAAGTTACAGCACAGTGATACTAACTTACAAGGTGCATACAGAACACAGAATGTAAGCTGCCCTGGAAGAATTTCATGCTTTCTTGTAGACAGGTGAGAAGTTAACAGGTACAAATCACCTTTTCACTGGCTTTTAGGCCAGTATCTTTAAACACTAACATTTCCTTAGTTATTTCCTTCATTAGGTTATTGACAATCTTCATTTTTCTTTCCAAAACTATGAGAAGGTGTTGCAATTTTTGTTTGTTTGGTTTTAGGGGTTTGTTGTTTGGGGCTTTTTTTTAACAGAAGGTCCAAACTCCCCAAGGTTCTTAAGTTACATCATCTCTATAGATTAATTTTCTCTTTCACTCCTTTTCATCTCATTTCTCTGTTCAAAAAGATTTCCCCCCCCCCTCGTGAAAAACGAACCTAACATCAAAGTTGTAACGCTACACTGTTCTCAGTTGTAAGAGGAAGTGATATCTGAGATACCGGATCATTTGTACCGCAATTTTGTATGGTATTTTGTGATATGGCACAATCTTACTGAACTTTGACACTTTCTATTTTTTATTTGCAGTTACTATATACAGCAATAAAATTAAATGTGTACCAGCTTTATGAAAAAAATTCTGATGTTAAGTTCTCTATTTTAAACATAACACGTTATGTAAACTCTTCTGTAAATGCCAGAACCCTTCTATGTGTAGACACATACAAGCTCAGCTTTGTACCACTACCTCTCTCCTCTGTGCAGAAAGCATTGAAATTAAATAGGAAACAGAGGCACAATTGTTGAGATGTTCCTGAGACAGTTATAGTTTCATGGCTTGATAACTCCAACTTTCTCTTTTGTTAATAATGTAGCTGAGTAAAAATGATCTGATGCTACTTGTAGATTCATTTTAATGAATCCCTAGAAAGAAACGCCTAGAGTGAATGAAGCACACCCAGATCTCCCGAATAAGTGGGAAAATTTCTGCAGAAAGATTAGAAACCTCTTTATATAGATCAATAACATCTTTTTTATCCTGAATCCCTACTCTACTCCAAAGAAGAAAAAAAAAAATAGAAAAAAGTTTTACAAAGTTTCCTTAAATTTGAAAAACAGTGCCTGAGCTAACAAAATCCTCCAACGCCAGCTTCCTCTTCCAAGTCTTAGTATATTAATCTTTTTCTTTTAGCTGCTCCAGCTCTTGCATAACCATGCCATTTCCTGAATTAAAATCTCAACAAATAAACCTTAAAGCTGAATACTTTATTAAGCTTTATGAATATTTCCTTAAGCAGGACATCCTTTTAAAACTGGGGTAGACCGTCACAATTCAGTGTCCTTTTAGCACTTCCAGAGTAAGTATCACAAGCACTGCAGCAATCAACAAGCTGAAGGTCTTGCTGAAACACAAAACTACTACCCTCTCCAGAGGTTTTTAATAAATTACCAATGTTTTGTTTAAATTCTCATCATTCCATACAGCAGCCATTTATTTCTCTGTAGTAACATATTTGGGCAAGCTCACAGGGAAATCCTGTACTGGTATTTTTAAAGGAAGACAAAGCACACTGCTGGCATCCTCCATCTTTCTGTACAGCACGAAACCACATACCTTTCCCAAGTGTTCAAACCATAACACAAGTGGTTATTCCAGTAAAATGTGAAAAGTAAAAAAGTATTTGATCTACAAAGATGCTCAGTTTTGAGCTGCCTGCTAGGTAGTTCCTTTCATTACTGGTATTCCTAGTGAAAATCCTCACTAGAGGCTAAAAGCAAATCTGTTAACTACCGTGTTCAAGCTCCTAACTGAACACATGCTGGAGTTTCTGTGTGTTAACTATTAACCTAAAATGTGCTACCTGAAGTGTGACTTACAGGATGAGGACAACAGCAGTTGATGGCAATGAAGATTGTAAAAGGACACGATCCAGAAAAGACTTTTGACTAAAAGCGTATTATAAGCAAGGAAAAAATCAATCATCTTGAGGAGCAACGACTATTGGGGAAAAAAGTATGGACTTCAGACAGCAAAAATCTATTTCACAATTAAGTTCATTAAAGCAAACTATTCACTATCGCAGCGTTATCATCTACTCAAGACCCATGAGATAGCGTTTCTCAAAGAAGCTGGAGAATATAAACAGTATTACTAAGAAAAAATTACCTGTTGCAGGTTTAACATTTTAAAAATGTCTTTAGTAATCCCCAGTGAAAAACACTGAATGACATTCAAGAGGACAAGCCAGAGTTTTGCACACCAAAACTATAAAAGTTCATTGCACAAGGAACAATAAGTAGTGACTTAAACAAAAGGATACCATCTTTCCATGTCCCTAGTCTACCTTGGTGGCAATGTAAACATTTTTTTTAATCAGCCACTCAGCAATATGCATACTGGTCAGCCCCAAAACTTATTACATGCTTGACTGAGCAAGTACTCATACCTTTATAATCTCAATTATTTAGCACAACAAGTGAATGCTGAGACCCAAGTACACCATGGCAAGATGAAATGACAAGTAGTGGAAACGGCTGTGCCAAAACCATACTGTGCCAATCCAGCCTAAGCAGCACTTTCCTAAGGAATGAGGGACAGAAACCAATACAATTTTAAAAAAGTGATCTTGAAAATATACGAACTGGGAAACAGTCTTATAGTTCTTGGAGTGGTGCCACTATGATCAGCATCTTGTCATCTCCCTTCCCATGCCCTCTGTAAGATAAATCCTCTAAGATGAGCCTGAAAAGTCAACTGAAACGGAAGTGAAGAATCTAGAATGACAGATTGGATCTTAACGTAGAACTACCTAACAACAAAGAAAAGAAAGCCTGAAAGCAAACTTAGTTTAATCCACCATACTTCAGTTTACTGTGTTATACTGGCATTTCCAATCTATAGTGTCTTGGAAGTCTTGACATGTGCATCAAACTTATAATCTGAAGCTAAAGATTGGGTGAAATTTATGTAGTATTAATACAGCAGTGTACAAAACATTATGAAAGACAAAGCCTTTTTTAATTTGTGAAGGTACAAAAGTTCACAGGTTTTTCTGCCCTAAAACACCTGAATTTATTCAGTAATAAATTTACTTTAAAAATTATCTATTACTGCATACTCAAATATGTTTAAACCATCAAGCTTGTAGATTGTTGTTTTTCTCTTTAAACAGTACACAAGCAGCTGAGCCTTTCTGAGCCAATCAGCATGTTAACAAAACATTTCTTAAGGTGCAGATTTAAGATTTGTGTAAGATGATAAAAAAAGCTAAATTTGGTCGAAGAAACTATCCAGCTTCTTTGGCCATGTGTTCCCAGCTGTAGCTGATGAAAGTGCTTGTGGGTTGTGTAATCAGCTAGATAGATGTAGTTCCTACTCTGGCTGGAAACAAATCCCCCACACAAGAAAACTTCCAGCCAGATTAGGAACTTGATTCAGCTGACCACATCTGCACAAGTGCTAATACAGCCAAGACCCCCCTTCTTTGGCTGTACTGCCCAAAATCAGCTTAACACAATCAAGAAACTGCATCTGCTGAACCACAGTTAAGTACCTCTGGGATCTTCACTTGTAAACAGCTTCATGCTTTTATTATTACTCCACTTCAAGATTATACAGAGAGGCAACTCTAATTTCCTAGCATGTCATTTCATCTTTTTTGCAAGTTATTTCTGAATGTTGAAACACATCTAGAGAATTACAATAATTCTTAGGTAAAAACTTGAATTGGGCATGGTATAACAGCATATTCCTGGTAAAGTCTAAGACTTACTCCATTTGTACTCATTTCCTGTAAATCACATATCCATATTGGTATTCTAAGAAAATGAAGTTTGTTGCTGTGTGTCCTTCCTTAACAACTGCCAACCAAACAAAAGGAGAGTTACGACGACAGATGCATCTTAAAATCTTCAAATTTTACAAAAAGTACAAGCTAGTGCACTGCTGAGGAAGACTTGACAGTTGATTACTGAACTGGCCAGCCAAACCAGTCTTAGATGTATGGCTCCAGCCTAGCCACAACCCTGCTGTCTCATCCTTGGTAGAGTTGACAGAAGGCCATGGCAGGATGCAATGGATCTGACAGAAGGGGATGGTAGCAGTGGGAACAGACAAGAATGGGGAAATATGGGGGGGAAAAAAAGACAAGTATATTGGAAAGTAAGCTCTCTACTTGCAGCGACAGTTAAAAAATAAATAAATCAATCCAGTTTTCCAAGAACTTGGTTTTTTGTCCCAAACTGACAAGAGTAAAAACTTCTTTTCAAAGAAATTAGATGTTCCACAGCATTTTTCAGTTTTGTGCTTATGCCAAGCAATACCACCACGCTAAACAATTCAAAGTTAACAACAAAATGTATTTCAACTCTTTGGGGGGAAAAAAAACCAAACGAAAATCCCACAAAACACCAAAAATGTGTTAAGTAGCTCATGAAAAAATCACTGCACTTTTGTGAATTGTTTTGGTAATAAAACTGACATTTTTCCCTGCAAAAGCATCTATATACCTTTTCCAAACGAACAAATAGACTTGTATTTCCACTCCAAGTCTTATCTTTCCACCCTAACACTTAAGATTTTTCCAGTGAACTCAAGCACTTAAATTTATTTCCTTTAAAGTCCCAAAAGGATAATCAATATCATATAAGCTACATCTCAACAGATACCAGCTCCATTGCTGTATAATCTATTGGATAACTGATCCATAACTGTAAAATATGTATTTACATTTGGCATGTGGGTATCAAATACCATCAAGTTCATTAGGCAGTTTGGTCCAAGGACACTTTTCCTGCAAAACTTATTCCAAGCTTTCACAAGAAGTTGGGGTATGTTTTGAATCATCTCAGTTAATTTATAATATAGTAACTCTGTAGAAGTCTAATTGTTTAGTTTACAGATCACATATTCCATGCACTTTCACAGAATCACCTCATTATCTCCTGCCTCCTCTTCAAGTAAGGGAGAGTAAACAGACTGCTCATCCTGTCTTAAATTGGTCACTTGAGTTTTGCTTTGTGCCTTTTCATCTTAAATAGAAAAACAGAAGTAATTTTCTTACCCTGGCAACAGTTTGTCTCTTGAATACACATAAATAGTTGGCTTTCAGTTTTGAAGACCAGATTTGAGTAGTTCTCTGAATAAAATCCAAAAATCAGCAGCTAGTTCCTAAATAAATTATTTTCTGCTTAGGAAAAACACTGTGCCCTTTTACTTAGACTTTCACAAAAAGGATGCAGTTACTGTAAGAGAAAATTTCAGGTTGGCAATTTTTTATATGGTTCTGAATTTGGACTGAGTCAATAGGATAACAAATTCACATATTAGCTAAGTTGCACTTTTGAGAATGAAAAATTACACCTAATTTAGCATCTGGAGGAAGGTGGTAACTTTAGTTACCAATATATGGATATAGGACAACGGATTTTTATTTTATGCATCATAACAACCCAAGAAGGAAAGAAAAAGAATTGAAAGTTAGCAAAATACAACTGCTGCAATGCGTTATGTCAACAGATATTTACTCTTAGACAAATTTGTTAATATGTAGTGAATATATTTGGCCCATCAGAATGAAATAGCTAAATAATCCTGTCAAAATGTTTTTTGAGACAACTCATGTGAGATCCTCTAAGCAAGCAGGCTTTCTATTCCGACTTTCATTAATAATGCAAAACCAGCAAGACTAATCATCAACTGCAACAAGTTACACACCTACTTGCGAAAACCCATTTAAAATACTATCAAGATGACCAAAATTATCTGAAGGACAATGCAGCCTATCAGAAAGACCAGTTTTGAAGATAGGTATTACAGTTCAACAAGTTCCACTTGTTTATAGGTAGTTTATAGGACGAATACAAGTGAGAAGGTACTCCAACAAGCAATTTTCCCAGTTCATAAAAAATAAACTATATTTTGTTTTATTCCTAATTCCATGAAAAAAACTTAATTTTGAGTAGCGGGGAGCATTATTTTAACCCCAAAAAGCTAAACAAAAATGATTTTTCCAGAACTGCAACACCACTTGCAATATACTCAGAAGACAAATTCTAGTTATGTTTTCCAGCATTAAAAGGCAGATGTTTTTTCTTGCATTAACACCACTTCATTATAAAATACATTTAGCCTCTGTGCAGAGAGGAGTGAACATAATGGCTCCCTTAAGGCACAACTTTGAGGTATGAGGGATATTAGTTCAATTTCTTTTTCAAATGCTGTAGAGGCATGACAGAAAGAAACAGCTTCCATTTGTTATGCTCCTAATCTGTCTAGTCTATAGATGGCTTTGCTCCAGATTTCTCTAATAAACTCTATTAAAGCACAACCCTTCACTGTCCTTATATGCATAGCGCAACCTGTGTGGTCTAGTTCGGCTCACTCAGGGCAAGCATTTCAGGTTTTGAATTATTATTTTTTTTTAAACCTGGGATGGCAAGAGAAGGTCACTTGATTCAAAGAACCCACAGGAATCTCATAGTATTTCAAATATTTTTATTAGTGTGTGAAGACAGACATTTGTGCAGGATGTGGTGGGGAAATTTTGGGTTTGTATATTAGTTTATTTTGGGCAGAGGATGATTGCTAGTTTCCTACTAGTGATTTGCTAGATTGTTTTGCAAAACTGACTATAGTATTGATTGCCTGTTACAATATTTAACTTGTGGAATTCGTGAAGCAGAAGACATCCGTGTAATCTGTCAAGAGCAAAAATTATCAAACAGGGAAATGAATCTGCATTGTTTGGGTGTGGAAGAATAGTAAGTATGTACCATTGGTACATTTAAATAGAAGAGCTACATTTAGGGAAATAGACTGCATTCTAGTATATAGGGAAGGAGGAGGAAAAACAGGAAAATGCATAAATAAAAGGCAGAGGAATGAAGAGAATGAAGACTGCTTGGGTAACAAAACTCATGCAAAGTGGACCATCTTGGAGAGATCTGATCTAGCCTGCTACAAATTCTTTGGCAAAAGGCAGATAACATTTACAATAGTACACAGGACTTAAAATTCAAAGCATGCTGTTGCACTAAGCCCAAGTCCTGAAAATAACCATTTTAACCACATCCTAGGTCTCATCAAAAATGCTATGTTGAGCCTATGTTTCATTGCGTTTTTAAACAACAAATTACTGGCTATGTCTCAACCTTTTTCTTTTAATTCAAATAAAAGTACCGGAAATGCACACAAATAATCTGAGAGTATGGGCAAATAACATTTTCTTTTGTGACAAACTCAACTTGGAACATTGTCATCTCCCCACTCAGCTCTCCAAAATGTTGCTGCCATCTTTCTGCAGATTTACTGCTCCCTTGGGTCCACTAATGCAAGACCCATCCCAGGTACTAAGCCCACAACATTTCTACAGCCTGCTTTCCAGTGTAGACCTATGAATCTGTTTTCAACACAAATGAGGGGGCAACAAATTTGTGATAAGCAGATGGGAATGCCAATATGGCTAAAGAGAAAAAAAATTTAAAAAGATGTATAATATAACTCATGTCCAGTGATGCTAACAACCTTCTGCATGGCCACAGGTAGAATTGATTTGGGTAAACAGTAACTCAGCTAAATAAGCATCATATCTCATTCCCAGTTTTTCTAGGATCCATTCTTGACACAGCTGTACATGTGCTATGCACTAACGTAGCACAAACCCAAGAGACAAGGGGGCAGAAGGAGTAAGACAACTCTTCAAGACAGCTTATGCAATGTGTCTGGCAAAACACTACGCAGAGACCGAGGGTGCAGATTCAGGTAACAATTAAAGGATTACATGGGTAGACAGGCAGAACTGATAGTGCCACTGCCTTCTCTTCTGGCCCTGGAGCATGTTCTTACACACTTCAGTCCTACTTTCACCTGATTCAGATGAGCGCCTTCAGGGACAAAACACAACATAAATCTTTAACAAAAGTTATGATTGAGCAGAGTTAACAGTTTACTGTTATTTCATTATATTCAATACAGGGATACTGCATAGGTCTCTCCCCCATTACCATGCTCTTGGTGCCAGTCTGACTCCCTCCTTTCTGCTGGTTCTGATGTTATGAGCCTCCTCATGGAGCCAATCTGAATTGCAAACCTATAGCTAAAACTGTCATTTCTTCACTGAATTAATCTTCTGTTGCATTAACAAGTTTAATCAAGTTCAGTGGAGGGCCCACAGGTGCTTGTGCCAGAAAGAAACAGAAGTATGCAGCTGTGGAGAGGAGGGTAGATGGAAGGAAGAACAAGGCTCTTATTTTTGGATTAATTTAGGTGCTGTTTCATGCTACAGCTGAGAGAAGGAAAGGAAATAAGATCTATAAAGAGAAAAGTACTGCTGCAGGGTAATTAAGACTTAGGAGTAAACATGCCAAATGGTGTCTGCCACATGACAACAAACAAACCTGAATCAGAATGTGAATCTGTACTTGATCAGAGGAAAGAATGTTTTCTCTACTATTCAGGAAGTAGCTTCAATTGTTTGGAAAAGGTGTGAGTCATTAACTCCTGCTTGTACAAGTGAGATATCCAAAGCCATAAATACTTGACATACTTCAAGGGCTCTTTGGAATGGAAGCATGGAAATCTATATGTACTTTTTGAAAAATCACAGAAGCATGAAGCCATGCACCATTTGCTGCATTTAGGCTCTTCTGAATTGTATTACCCAAGCATGACATGCTATAACCTTGAAAGGACCCATTTTCTTGCTTCTAATGCTTTGGGTAGCTAAACAGCTATTTGGGATAAAACATGAGAGGTGGGCAGGACTTCACAGTATGCAGTATTTTTGTATGCCTGAACTTGTAGCTTATCATAGCCATTGAGTTACCTTTCTGATGGCAAACAATCTCATTGGCAACAGTTGTGTGTCCTAAAAAAAGTCCTCCTCATTCTTTTTGTTTTCATGTCTGCTTGTAGGAGCTCAGCATCAAGGCAAAAAGTTTTACTGCCATCTTGCAACACTGATTTTCATTGCTGCAGGATTCTTCAGGCTATAACACACTCAAGCTCTTCTTAATCTGTTAATAACTCCTAACATTTACTCCTTTTAAACACAGGTTAAAAAGCTAGTTAGATTTCTGATAGAGTTTTCATTCTCGGGTAAAAACCACTACTGATATCACAGAACACCAGTACATTAGGATTAACAAGCACCAGTACATTAGGATTAACAAGGGTGAAGAGCTTGGCTCCCAATCTAGACTTAGCCAGTCTGGCTGCTTAAAGCCAAATATTATTTTAATAAAAGTATAGATCTTGTTCCTTCAGATGTGCAGCTTTATTTTTCCTTACAAGAGTCATCACACTGAGATGGTATTATACTCCTACACTATCCTTCCAGATAAAAGTATGTTTTCTCCACAAGATGTGTTCTTCAAAATGATTCTTGCAATGCCTTCTGACTTGGACAAAAGATACCAGAGAATACTGATTGACTACACATGATCACACTACAAGCACTTTCCAGAAGGGAATCATTAAATACCCCAAAAGTTCTGGTTAACCCAGGTTCAGGGAATAAATGCGTATTACTCCACTGTGACTGACAAACTCCTGGGAAAACGGATTGCACAACAGGAAGAAGGCAAAATAAGGCTTAAGAGCCTGGATGCACATGAGATTCATTCATTTACCCTGACCCCAAAGATCAGAATAGAAATACACAAGAGGAACACAAAAAACATGCTTGGCTTTATGTAAGCACATGGAAAGTATGATTTTACAGTATCATAGATATGTAATTACCATTTTTTATTACTAGTATATTCTTTAATTCAAATTCCTTTAAAATTCCTATTGAAAAACCTCTTTAGAACTATATCTCCATTTTCCTTAATTTAATACAAAGACTTATGAAATACTCTTATGAAGAGCTTCTTTCCCCTGCTGCATCTATTCAAATTATTTTGTCTTCACTGAGATTGTTCAGTTATCATTACAAGCCAAGGCTATACAAAGTGATCTGTTAAATCTTTCGTTCCTCTGATAAAGAGTTTTTTTGGAATGTAAAAGCCTGACTGCCCACACTATTGTTGCATTTGAAACATTGAAGTCTGCATTTAACTAGTGCTACCTCACACAAAATTTCATTATTGTTGGGAAACCAGTACAATATGAGGTGGTATTCTTTCCTTTGCTACTAAGGTCCAAGTCTTATTAAATTCTGTCACTTAGGTGCAGGCTTTTAGCAGTTGTACACTTCATATTGCAGTCTTTTCAGAAAGTGAGGAACATTCGATAAAAAAATAACCTGTATAAACACAGAATTCTGAAACAAATATTCACACTTACTGCTTCAGAACAGTTTGAAGATAAACTTGAGTTTATCTTCAAAAGTTACAGCATACCAAAGCTGCCAAGACTGCAATGTGTTAACAGAGAACCTCCCAACTACAGCTCGATTATTGTATTGATGTATTTGTACATAGTCACCAGGGTAATACTAATAATTTGTGTAATAAATGGCACAGTACAAGCTAATTGTTCTTTAAGTGGTTTTATGAATCTTATCTCTCTTATCATCCCAGGAAGCAAAAGCAAACTGCTACTGTAGTGAGACATGATGCAGTTGCCTTTGTGTTTCTGAAGGACAGTGAAGCTTAAGTAGCTGTTGCTGTGAAGTCATGAGCTAAATTCGCAGCACATTTCATACAGTGGCTCTCCAACACAGCAGCAGTAAGAAAAATATTAGTTTGTCTCACTTTCAAGAAGTCTAAGGTAGTGGCAGACTTTTTCAGCCTGGAATCACAAATCACTTAACACTGTGCAATTTAAAAAGAATCTAGAGGATGCAAGTTTTCCATAGCAGGGCCCCATCAGGCTGCTGAGGCAGCCAGCAATCTTCCATGATCCCCTTGAACACACATTCTTAGACTAACATGCACAGAACTGAAAAAGCTAAATATGCAATGAGAGACATACACATATAAAGCCATCCAAGTGTTCAAAAGAAGTATTTCTTTAAAAGTCACACCCAAATGATGGCGAGATACTGAAGCAATTCTTCTCAAACCAAAGAACTGTAGAAACCTACCACAGAAGTACATTTGTGGGTTTTTGCAGCAGAGGTATACTGTCAAACAGAGGAGGCATAGCCAGTGCTTGTTCACTCTGCCACCTAACAACTTTTGTCTTAAAGCAGCAGGTTGACAGATTTTCCTGCTGCATCCACATATTGTTTTCTCACATTACCAGTGATCTGAAGAATGGAAAAAATTACATCATTCAGGAGTGGGCTGAAGGTATCAGTCAAGAAGTAAAAACTTGCTCTTATCAGATGGAGTGATTGATTTACCAAGCTACTTACTGTCTCGGTGAAAATATGCTGAATGACTTTGCAAGCTCATTTCAGTGCAAAGTAAAACAAGTTATGTTTAAGACTTTTAAATCCCTAACAGTGATGTAAACTAATCTGCTTCACTCTGTAGTGAGAACAACTAAGTGGTATTGCAGCTCCATTCTGTACTTGGGATGCAGGGGCAGTAACCTGTAGTTGAGGGATGACTGAAAAGTAAGGCACAATATCCCCTCCATGGGCTCCAACTTGATGTAGAAAGAATTTATCAGTCTGTACCAACACAGAGCAGAACCTAAGTTCAGGGAATGTGGCTGGCAGGTGCAATGACTTCATAAATTTCTGAATGAAAAGTATAAATGTATTAAATATTCTGAAAAAAATTCTTTATTAACCACATTTTTTGGTAGCGAACAGCCTCATTTTTAGAAATACTAGTGCTAATGAGACACCCACAACAGTCAGCAACAGCCATCCACAAGAAAGATTTCTGGAACACATCAGTGCTCCAGGCTCTCAGCTTTTCCCCATACCATTTTCTCTTTGATGTAAGTTATTCAACTTATTAGTTCAAGCTTTATCTTTTGATCAAACTTTTGTAATACATAATTTGGAAATTAGTTTTAGATGGACAAGAGCTCCATATCAGATCAACCCAAAGTGGTAACAGCTTAAGACAAATCAGAGCCAAAAGTTGGACTTTCAAAGCATATGTGCAAATTAGTATTTTTTAAAAACCACAGTGTTGACATTACAAGGGAAGAAAAGGAAAGATCGTATCTTCTGAGCACTTGATCAAATTACTTCATAATTCACCCACTAAACCTATCCCTTGGTTCCCATAAAAGACAGCAATCTGAGATGGAACAAGCTTGTGGATTTTAGAGCTTTAAGGGAGAAAAGAGAACTACCATGTTGTAACTAAATCTCTAGAGAATGCAGAAGCATTCAGAGGTACTTTAAATAACAAAGCAATGCTGTGGAATTTTTCAGATATAAAGTAGGGGGTCAATTTGACATTATCCACAATCAACATGCAAGGTACAGAAACTAGGGACACAACTATATAGTGTCTACAATTTCCTACGGTTTCGAAAAAAGTAATTGTCAAAGATACTAGATGCCAGTATTTCAAAGATGGTATCTGGTAGCTCTTAATTTATCCTAGCCTCTCATCTTTGAAGCAATTTCATTTCTGTCTCAGTGCCCAATTTCCACTTTACACATTCTATAATTGTGTTTGTCCTTTTGTCCTTTTAAGTTGACTTCTAAAAGATTCCCATCATTAACACATCTACAAAGAACAAACAACTTGCTCCCTTTCCAAGTCCTTTGGTTGAGATCTAATTATTGAAATTCTAAAATATATAAGGAAAAAATTATTATGAAGTTGGAAGTCACTCTAAATCACGTCTACAAAAATTTGTGAGCTTGGAATTATTTTTTTTCTGGAAGGGATGCACATTTTGCATAAGTTTCAGATGCTTAACCTGTAAATTAACTCATTGCATCAGTTACTGTTCACTTCATCTTCTATCAAGTCCTGGCTATGTTGGATCATATTTGACTCTTAGAGTTTCCCTTTGCATATTCAGGAACTACTCCTCTCAGCCCAGCAATCTTATGCAGGATTTCCAGAATTCCTTACTAACATTTTTTTTAAACATTTCAGCTCATCTACCTTCTCTCTCCTTTTTTAAATATACAGCATTCTCTTCTTATTTTCTTTATGAGTAATGCATGATCTTTTTCTTAGGATATGGGCATGCTAACACTTTTTAACCCATAGAACTAAGAGCTCACTAGTCCTCACCAAGATGAAAAAAATGTTAAAAATAACTCAACATTGAGCTATGCCTATTTCATGGTACAGGCTCTTTTCTTTACAGAAAAAGTACAGTGTCCACAGCTGTGCAATTGATCTTTAGCCATTAAATATCTCCACAGTTTTACAGTTTCTGAAAGTGTCTGCATTGCCTACAAATGAGCTGCATTAATATCAGCAGCACACTAACAGCCAGAGCGCCTATAAAACAAAAGCCCTCAATACAGAACTTTAAGAAGTGTCACCTTCAGATTTAAAAAACAAGAGCTTGTAACTATTTCACAGTTGATCAGTTTGCCAAAAACACCTTCCAGCATTTTGATCCCAAAATCTCGGATTCCTGGTTTATAATCCTTGAGGAAAAATGAACACTTGTTTGAAAAGCATACAGCCAACAGTCTCCTCTGTACCCTCACTTGTCAGTGTGATTATGTACTGGAGATACTTTGCATCTGGCTGAAAGCTCAGTATTTGTCTAGTTTGACCAAAACACCGCAACACCATCCTGACAGAAGAGATGATGAAATAACCCGGAAAAACTAACAGATTAAAACAGAAGATCAGTCTAACAGCTATGCACAGTAACACAACGAAATTGGGGTCCATTGTCTCAAGTCCTAAATAAACACTTTCATCATACAGACTATACTATTAAAAAATACCCCAACACACTTCAGTTAGTGCTTTAGAGGAATAAGCAAGACTAAAGTAAGCTGTACATTGTATCTTATCTCCATTTTATGAACGAGCAAGTTTAACCTCTTTGTCTCAGTTTCCAAGGCTACAAGTGAGGTATGACAAAGGCAGGAAGAAAACCCAGATATTTTTTGGCTTCCAGTCTTTTGGCTTTTTTTTTTTTTGGGGGTGTGTGTGTGTGTGTGTTTTGATTTTTTTCCTGTTCAGCCATCATATCTTTCTAAGTTGTAGGCTTTAGTTATTTAAGCACAGATATTATTCTATGTGCAGCCTGGGGTTTTGGTGATTCAAATTAGCCTTCCTTTTTGCAAATCTGGCTAATTGTTTGGTGATTAAATCTGATAGATTCTTGCTTATATGCAATTGGAAATAATTAAGGAAACAATACCCTGACCAGCTAAGGAAAGGACATTCCTATAAAAAAAGTTAAACCAAACGACTTTTAAAGGTATGCAAGTGATGTGAGAGAAGACTATTTAAAGTGTAAATCAAACACATCGTTTGGTAAAATTTCTGTAAAAGCTCTGAAAAATGGCTTTTTTTTTTTTTACTTTTCTCCCCCAGAATGTCTTTCTTCACGACAACAGGAAAAACAAAGCAACGGGAAAATGAAGTGATGTCCCTCCTCCGCAGAGAAGTAATGAACTCTCCCTCCCCTTTCCAAAGGGGATCACAGTTTGCCAGCTTTGGCAGCCACTGTAGTATTTAAAATAGAAATGAATCCCAAAATGTGATTTGGCAAACAACTGCTGAAATATTCAGCAAGTCTGTTTTCCCTCTATTCCACTTCCTTTCTACCATTCCAATAATACCCAGAGAAGCTTTCAAACACCTCAAAGATTAAACACACACAGCTAACTTATAGACAAAGAGCTCCATGAACTTTAACACATATGCAACACATGAATCAGACCTATCTTTGTAAGAAGAGTGGCTCCTTGTATGATCAGTTCCCAGACTGCTGTGACATTTCAAACAGCTGTTCTTATTCTTACATACAGCTTAAAATTTAAGCGAGGCACCCCATATGCCTTCCTTGACCTGAAAGTATCAGGTATTTCTCCTAGTTGATTTGTCATTAGTAAAAGCCAACACTATCAAGTTTTATACAGAGTTCAATCATTTTTTCAGTACACATTGGCAGAACCAATATTTCCACAACACAGCAATGTTTCACTACAACAAGGTGAATTCTACAATCCAGAACACACACTATTTTAATAGATATTTTAGAGCATGCAATGCTGTGTTGAAAGAAAATATACAGGCAAAAGATGGTAGATTAACCAGAAAGATATGAACCCTTCACAGAGATATCCAAATACACTGCCAGACTAAAGCATGCTAGCTGGTGTCAGTATGCAAGAAATTACTCCCTAAACTGTTTTTTTAAAAAAACATAATATAAAACAACCTGTCACAGGATGGGAACAATAACCCAGCCATCACAGATGCTGGAAGCAACAACAGAAAGCACATTTTACTAACCTAAGTAAGAAACTGGATGAGGAAAACAGCACAGTTCAGCTCTAAAAAACATGTTTTAAAGAAGAGGAGCAGAGCACGTGGCAGGTATTACCACCACTTTCATGGGACTTAAAACTTTAAAACCACCCACTCCTCACTATATACAACCAAGCATTGTATATCAATTGATCCATCTTTTGCATTCACAGAATAAAAGCAGTTAAGTATTTCTGAATCTACAAAATGTTAGTTTTAACATGTAACTAGCCAGCCAGCAGACTGGTTCATGTAAGTAGTTTCAATTTCTAAGATGGGCAAAGTGTCTTAAAATACATTTATGCAATATCATCACATTACCAAAACATTCTGGAGGTATGTTGGAAGATACTGAACAGGAAAATGTTAGGACCAAAGTTTCCTCACTCAAAGAGTAGAGAAACTTTCCAAGCATTTTTAACAAACATTGTCTTCTACATGTTTTAAGTTTTACAATTTTTGTAATCCAGTCCTGAGGCCTGACAGTCATTTCTACTTTGCCATCCATGAAACTGTTCAAAGGCAGCATCAGGAAGACTCAAAGACTGATTTCACAGATCACTGGTTCAGGCAGTGTTTGTAAACTGCTGACCCAAAACCACAGAGAATTGCTAGGGCCTTGTGGACTCAAGAGAGACTTCCAGCTTGCTAGACCATTTAAATTTATTTGAAACCCAAGGTTTGCCCGTCAGCCTTTCCTAAATATATATATATATAATTTTAAGAGTTCATTTTAAATGAGTCCTTTTAGCCCACACAAGCAAATCAGCACACTGTTCCGATTTCTCCTCCTTCAAAGTGCATTGTGTTCTCTCAGTATAATACTCCTGCACAAATAATTCAGGACTTGCCAAAAGCTACCATCAAGCTCTAACAACAGTCCTACTCTGTATATTCTCAAATCAAACAAAACAAATCAGCCTGCTAAAAACATTATTATTTAAGCATAAAAATATGCTTAAAATCTCCAACGCAGATGAAGAAATAAATCTCTGCAATAAAGTATTAGCCTGATCAGCCTGCTTCAAAACCTCAGTGCAGAAAAAGCCTAATTTTCTTGCTGCAAAATAAGACTGCCATGCAAACATGAAAACTGCTATGCAAAAGAAATTACAAACAGCTTCAATTAATTTCACCAAGTTACTTTAATGCAGATCATTGCTACCAAATGTTGCAGACAACAGTATTTCCACTTTGCCTTTTTGGTTGCTGGTTCCAGCTAATTCAGCTCCACAAGTGAGAATGTTTGCATTGTCAATTTCTGTCACATCAGCATTCTGTTGTGAACACTATGCCCTATTTTAGATTTCAGTATATATTAAGGAGCATTTAAAAAAATTATGGGCACATGTCATTCTGCCAATCATTCCCATCAAGCTTTAGTCATGACCTGAAAATACCGAAAGACCTGAATGCATTTTACTGTTTTGCAGACAAACTGATCCCTTGTCACAAATAATGGAAAAAGTGATCTTATGGTCAATGATGAAACCTGTAAGAAAAAAAAAAAAAAAGAGGCTTCCTTAAAGTCTCTGACTTGGGAGTTTAAAGGCAGGCTCTTCCATGCTCTAGAAGCAGCAAAAGCTCTTCTGCGTTAAAATTGAAATTTCTAACTAGAACACTCTGAAAACTAAGCAACAAACCAAACATCATCCCAGTTTCCAAGTTTCTTCTGTTGCTGAACAACACAAATTAATTCCAAAGCTTACTCCCAAATAACATGGTAACTTTAAGTATTCAGTCATGAGAAAAGTAAACACTCCTCGGCAGGTTTGACTGCAAGCTTCTGATATGCAGTGTGGCTGTTCCAACTCACAGAGAGGAATATTTAACTAGCAAAACATATGGCTGCTCTGAACAGACAATAACACATGACCTAGCATGTGCTTGGACATCAAGTTACACAAGAAAGATGACAATACAACAGTTACAAAATCAAAACATAGCAGTGCCAGGATAAGCCTCTAGAAATACACTTTATGATATACAGCCATAAATCTTTACCATTTGAGCTAAAGACTTAGAAGCTTTTAGAAACAGAAGCCTAACCCAGCCTAACTGCTGAGGTCAAAAGACATACCCATACTGTATTATGGCAACTAAAATATTTACCATAGCTGTTTTCAAAAGGCTGAGTTAGCAAAGTGAGTAGAACTATGACAGTGTTCTGGGTTCTTTTGTTAACACTTGAATAACAAACTTCAGGCAAGCTTTTAGTTCTCTTATTTGTTAAATCAGTGTATTATGGAGTATTGGATTTTGATTGGAGATGATTAAAAAAGCCATTTCACACTACTGCCTATCTGCTTCCCATGCACAGACAGCTAGGATGCTCATTAAATGTTTCCTCCACCAGCACTTTAAAGAAAAAAAATTTTAGTGAACCAAAGCCAGACTAAACTTCTGGAAAGAAATAGGAACTTTAGTCACACCCCCAAGACAGTGAAACTGCTATAAGGAGGTTTTAAATCACCATTACCTTCTACTGCACTATGCCCATAGAAATGAACTCTTCCTGAAATATGAATGTAAACAGAAATTTAACATTACTTCCTAAAACAGCATTAATAGCCGCTTCATCAAAAATGCCTGTAAGATGTATATATACATATCCAGAAAACTTTGAACTCTGACACACAGTTCTCAGTCTGAAAACACTAAAAATAGTCTCTTTAAATGAAAGTTTGCAAAATATATTTCTTCACAATAACACTAAGTTGATTTTGGGATAGAAATATTTTCTTAACCAGTGGATTCAGAACAATGTAGTGTAGAATGATCACATGTGTCCAAAGATACTTACAATCAGAGTCCTCTTCAACAACAAAGAGAAATTATATACCTTAACTTTTACAAATACTGAATGAATCTGTTAATAACAGTTTTCTATAACATTACAAATATATCAGAAGATATGAATTAGAAGTTGGTATATTAAAGTGCCAGAATTGACTAGCTTGCAGAGCCAAACAACAAAATAAGACTCCAAAAATTGTTTCTTCAGTTCAAGAATGATTTTTGATTCTCCCCGCAAAAGACATTCTTTTTTCTAAGTCATTGCCTTTTTGCCAGATGCAAAGCAGGCCCTTCAGCCCCAAATCTGGTTTGTCCACTAGCCTCTAACTATGAGGTGACAGAAGAAATAAAGCATAGAAAACAGTTTTTGGAACTTTTGTTTAAATTACTCAACAGCTTCCACACTGTGTGCCAGTATCTTCTCAGGAAGTTATAATTTTATACAGAGCAAATTCCAATGATTTTGAATTATAAAAGTACTAAAGAGAATATTTTCTACTCAAAAGACTGCATGTTTAAGCCTCCCATATGAACTGTGGGAGACTATAGGTCTCAGAGCTAGAAGACAGGAAAATCTCTCAGGTTTTACAGGGCTACAAGCAGCAAATACTTTACTAAAACCCAAATAAAAACCTGAGGTCATGCTCAAAACTTTAAAAACATAAACATTACGTAATAAAAAGCTCGAGAGAGTCACTCATCTGAAAAACATGCAAAAAACTTTCAAAAGAAATATATTCCAACAGATCTTAAAGTGGCAGAAGAGATTATGTTCCCTCTATTTACATATTGTGTACAGTTTTTCAAAAAGGGAACGCTTATCACAGGTTACCCTGTAAAACAGTGCAGATGCATATGGGTTGCCCCAATTAGCAAAGCAGTATTTAGAAAAATAGTTATCTTAATAATAAGAAACCATCATTTTTCTCTCAGGAAAGAAGTGGCAGTGTTAGATTTCAATTTTTTTCCTTATACTAAAGGCTAGATTTCTGATTTTTCAGGCACTGCTCAATTTCTAGAATTCTATCCCTTTTGTTCTCTGCATATTTTCTATTCTTAAATGACACTGTCACATACACCAAAAGATTCAAAAATGTTCAGTTAATGGAATGTATAAAGCATGTTCCTTATCAGCCCAAGAAAGGCATCTTGTGAAGATATGAATGTCCGTCCATTCTTCCTTGTACTTTTTAAGCTGTCAGAATACAAATTCAGCTTTAGTTCGTCTCTCAAAGTAACAGTTTCTTCTTTGTGGTGTGACAGCTCTCTCTTCTAAACCAGATCGTAAACCCACTGCCAAGAAAAAAAAAAACTCAAGCATGTTCAAGAAAAACTGTTAGACTGATGACTGCAAATGCACCTATGAGACAGCAAGTCCCACACTGATTACTGCTAGGATACAGAAGTTGCCCAGGCCTTTAAATGTCCACTGGAAATCATTTTTCAGAACTTTAAGCAGATTATACAAGCAGGGCAGATTTTTACAGTGCATCATCCAATGAACACACATCTATCCAATACACAATTACCTTCCCTGCAGAACAGTTACCCCTGAAACTTCTGGGAGAGCTCATGGAAAAACTGATGGAAAAGAAACCTTGAACCATGTGGCAACATCAACCGAGTTAAAAGTAGCTGGGATCTACATCTTTAAAATACCTAAGTTACATTTCATAAACTGGCAGGAGAAAGTCAAATAAAAGTAACAAGAAACCTTCTATTGTCTCCCTTTTATGAATGTGAAAGAAATAAAGGTTTTAAATTACAATCAAAATAGTTGCCACATCACTTAAAATACAATTTTGAATGGACAAGCATCTCATAACAAGCAAGAGAAATCCAAGAAGCCACAACCATCTGCTGTAGACTCACTTCGATACAAGACTATGATGATGAATGCTCCTCTATAATGTATACACTAAAAACATAGCAATACTATGTCTTTCAGCGTACACTTGTTTAGAAGCCGATATTGATTTTCGGTTATTTCACTAGTTCAATGATTTTTTTAATCCACAACTCAACTATCTGCATGCAGCACAATCACTGCAACTATATGAATCAATACTAGTTTCTTATTTTTCCAATATATTTTCAACCTTTTTTTGTGGCTTATTTGATGAAAAAAAATGCACCAACACTTTTAGCCAGCGCAACATAAAAACAATTTCAGCATCTTATCCATGTAAGAATTTCAGGGACTGCCAGCTGAAGTTACAACCCCCTTTCACCAGTCTTGCCTCCGAAGACAATATTACTTATTATATGAATTAATATTCCCTTCTGCTTTCTACAGATTTCACTTTGTTTGGACGTTTATTAACTTTTATATGAAGGCACCCAAAGACAGCTTTCCATGTAGACATACCATGACTTAATATGCAAAGAACTGCAGGTACTCTGGAGGGGCGGTCAGGGGGGACGGACAGACTCAACTATGTAACATTTGAAATCTTAATAAATCTAATTCCCTGTTACATTTAAATGCTGTTGCTTTGGGATTTCACCTGTTTACTGTTATTTCTTGTAAGAATTATTAGTGTATGCATGAACCTTCCATCAACTGCCCTGGCAGCTGCACATAAATGTTTTAGAAAATATTATTACACAGCCTTTTCCATACTCTCCTCTGTAGGGGGGGTGAGCAGAACCCCCTGATAACCCATGCCAGTTATCTTTTTCAACATGCTGATACACAGCACTGTCTCTCAGTCTACAGATATGGCTTCAAAAGGTCTGTCAGTTATCTCCATTGTTCAGGAATAGCACTGTTGATTTACACTGATACACAACGATAATGCACAACCATAAGCAATGAAGTCAATCTGCAAAAGGCAGAGTAGGAAAAAAGCCTGCAATGTTATCATCATTACACACTACAAAGAAAAAGATATAACCTTGTAAAAAAAAAAAAGAGGGTGTGGGTGTGAAAACCAGGCACTTTTTTAATGCGCCACTTCTTGCCATTTACATTATTATGCAACCTAGTATGATTTGCAACATTGTATTTATTGAATATCATACTGATGCTGAGTGGCAATATCAATCAGAAAGCAACCTGCTTCAGCTTCTCTCTTTGAAAGCAACCACACAAGCAAGCAAAACACTTCTCACATTCCAACCACCAGAAAGAGATGTAATTACACAGAACACAGGAGAACTCACCCTGCCTAAAGCTTCAGTGCAGCTGAGGAATCTCAGTCTAACTGCTTTGCAATCTCACCTTAAACCTGCAAGCTGTTGCAGGAGGTTTTTCATGGCAACTGTTACTAACAGTATCTCTCTCTACTGCTAAAACCGGGTACTTTATATACCAGAGTGCATCATTCCTTCTGAACAACTCTCCTGAAAGAGCTACCTTTGGAAGAGATTTGCTCCCACTTGAAGATGGTAAGTGGGTTAACTTGTAAGGAACCATGAACCAGCACCCTACCTGCCAACAGGTTCATGGAGCAAGATGACAATTATGATACCGCTGCCAGAACCAACATAGATTACAGGGTAAATGAAATGTACATTATACTCTGCTTGTACTGACATTTTCTAACAGGGATACTGCCTTTGCTGTACAAGAAATACCTACTAGGCAAAATTCATAGGCGCAGGAGCCCTTCAAGCTTCAGCAAGCTCTGTCCTAACACACCTTCGTTTTCTGCACTTCCCAAGCAATCTTTTCTAGATAGAGACAGCAACCTTTAAATATAAGTCTGCCTCATTTTAAACAGGCCTGCCACAATACTTTCAATATTTTGCTGTTACACTCGAAAGATACATTACTGATAGTTTCATTAGTAGCAGAGCAGGTTTGAGGCTGTTTTGCTAATAATCTGATATTCCATTCCTTTAAACAAAATTTAAAAAACATACCATAGTATGAAAATTCAATTTTGCAGATATAAAGTTCTAAAATAGTAAATATTTATGCCCTCGATGCAAATTTAACACCAGGTTCAGTGAGTTGTTCCCCTGACTACAAGAAACTACAAACTGTTGGACAATCAAAGCATATGTAACTGATCACATTGAGAGTTTTCACGTGCCCCACATTCTCCACATCTTTACTATGAGCTATCTCCGTGCTTCTAAAAACTCACAATGTCTACAGTTTATTTAATGACTTTTGCACTGTAAACTATCTTCTCCAAAGATCATTCCAAAGAGTAGGAGTCACACTCCTTAACCATATAGTTACAGACTTGAAGCCTGAGATTGCAGAATATGATGCAACCTGTTTTTAAGCAAAACTATCGCATCTAAATGGGGGAGGCTGAGCACAATAATTAGCAAGGCTTAAAGCAAATGGGAAAACAATTATACAGTATGACTTACTCCCCCATGGAAAACTCCTATACTATTATTTATTCCTCTGAGCTTGTATATGTTTTCATTAAACTTCAAAGTTTATTAAAGCAATATTGATGTAATTCTGAGCCTTTACAGAGAGCATCAGTGATTTTTATGTGATTACAAACAAGCCCAGGGGTTACTCTGCAGAAGACTATTAGGAGCTAATACAAGGTAGAAATGAAAAACTCTGAAGAAAGAAGGAGCTAAAAGACTAATAGTTACCAAAAAACCATTTTGGTTCAAGAGCTATACAATTTTTAAGTGACTCTCACCTTCAGACATGCATGTTTCTGAATTTACCAGCCAATTTTGGGGAAAATTATGTATTTTCTAAACTGTTCTTCCTTCCTCTTGCTGCATTATTAATAAAAAGCCCACAGAAAGGACACCAACATGTATGAACACAAAACAATGACATTCACTAAGACACTATTTGACAGCTGAGAAAACAACAAGAGCATCTGTGATATGTACAGAGACTTACAGTAGGAGACCGTACACATTAAGTCGATGTAGAAGGATGCCTATATTTTTTCATGTTTATAGTGTACATTTAAGCATCTTTTAAATGTGTATGAAGGTTTTTCTGACAGCCAGAGCCTCAGAGCTGGGAGACTGGATATAAATATATCCATTCAGAATTTGTATCTTTTGTATTATACAGTCTTCCTCCTCTGGTGAGCTTTGTAGAGGGGCCTGTATAAATACAGGATGCATCCAAGAAAAAACATTTGAGGATTGAGATCTGCACTTATTTAATGGTTTTAAAACAAAACATGTAAGGTCAAACTGTGAATGTACAAGTAAAGAGTCTCCTATAGAATCTACATCAAATAATCCAAATCTGCTTAAACACCAGTAAGTCTGTATGTGGCAAATTACGGGCTAGTAGCCAATATTTTCTGACATAGCACTAACTTTATTAAGTCAGTGATCTTACTTTTTAGCAGCACACTGAACTGGTGTCTCAGACAAGATGTTACTAAAGCAAGTATTTCTAGAAACCCACAATATTTAGCCTGATTTTATTTTATTGATAGTGTTTTTATTTTTATACTTAATTTGTTGATAAAAATAAATTTATTTGTTTACCATTATTTAAAAAGTTTGCTAAGAATGCCTCCAGCAGTCAACAGTGACTGCATTAATAAGATATGTGAGCATTTTTCAACACTGATGTTTAAGTGCATGTGAGGTTTTTTTAACAGAAATATCACTCAAGTAAAAAGTGAGATAAAGCTTACAAAGGGAAAGACATTTTTAAATCTTTCCAAGGTAATATTTATTTTTTGCACTTTAAAAGGATAAAATAACCCTCCGCCCCCCAAGCTGAGCATTTAATTTTATCTGGAAATTAAGCATCACCTGCTCTAAAAGCTGACAACTAAGAATAACACTCCTAAGCAAGAAGAACCATGCATTCAGAAGGCATTTTGAGGTACAGACAACAAGTTATGCTGTTAAATACTTTTTACACACCATATTTACACATAAGTATTTGATGATCAAAGTAAAAATGTTCAATAAACATCACTAATCTTAGTTACTGCTACTAATACTTCATGAAAAAGCCAGTTCAGTTAAAGCTAGGCCCATATACAGCAGGTATGGGTAGCAAACTTGCTAACAGACCTACTATTTGGGGATTCTTCCACTCACACATAAAGGAATCTAGTCAGGGTGACAGTTTTCCCCAGAATGAAAGACCTAGGAAAAAATCAATTACAGATTGATTACAAAATACTTCTCCAAGTGGTATGGTTTGAAACTGATTTTATAATCAACCTTCACAGTAATATGTGATTACAGGGAGGAGAGAAATGGTAAACTAGGCTCCAGTGGAGTTGTGAAATTCTATGCTTCTTGGTGTCACCTGAACAGACAAACCCAAATACATCTGTGGTAAAGCTGTTTTGTAACTCAGCAAGTTAACATGGTATCTTTTGTAATAGCTGATGGGGTCCCACATGAAAAATAAAGTGACCTCTCAGCTACATTCACTGCATAGTTATCCTCCATTCACATTTTCAACGATCAGGCAATCTCAAATCAACTTGGTCCACTTAAAAGAGATAGGAGGAAAGAAACTGCTTTAGTGACTCAGCCACTTATCTATCCACGGAAAAAGGAAGGCTGAAAATTTGTCACATTTCTTCTCACATAATTTCTGCTTATGACTGGGAAAACCCAAAAGGAAACAGAGCCTACAGATACTAAACCACATTATTTATTGAAATTGCAGCTCAAATATTGGACAACTAATTAGAATTATTACCAAGTAAAACCCAACTCATTTATCCTTGTCACTGGCACTGCTGAAATACTAAAGCTCTCATTCAGCTCAGTATATACTGTTCACTTACTTGTTCCACTTCACCCTGCTTTACAATAGTGGAAAGTTAACTAGCAAGCTTTATTCCAGTTTGCAGTCTGTATTTTTCCACCCTAAATTTAAAACTCTACAGTAATGGAAAGTCCACATTATTGTGCTGATACAAATGAAACAAAAGCATTTCAGGCTTAGGTCAACATAAATCCCCAGTGCAATGCTTAGTCCTTAAACAGTGGTTATGTGCAGGAGCACAGAAGAGTGGGAGAACTGGTAATACCAACAAAAACTCTACACACAAGGTCTCTGTATGAGACTCTCACAAGTATTGCAATCATAGAAAGCAGCACCATGCTCCATCAACCCTTTCTGGTATTAGCATGGAGAACCTGAAGCCTCTTTCCCTTGGGTGTAGACCGAGGCCATGCATCTCCAAGATCCATGTTACATAGAGTGGATTTTGCCTCACTGGTGATTTTTGGCTGGCAGTAACAGCCAGTAAACACTACATATGGCTTGCAAATAACTTGACATTGTTTCTTTAAAAACTGCTTCAACTAATAAACCAAAACATGCTTTACAGATTCTGATTTTTGTATTGCAAGTAGGTTAAAAATATCTGGAGTTATCACATATTAATACCAGAAAGATATGAAAATAAGACTTATTTTATGTTTCCCCATGTCAGGTGTTTTCTTTAAGATCTCTTCTCACATCACACAGTGTTCACAGTTTTCACAAGTGCAGTGCTATCTCCTCATTACACCCATGTCATTCACATTTCCATGTTCTGCCTATACCTGAATGTCAGCTATGACACACCGACTACACGGGAGGGAGCAGCTGGGCAGGATTTCTCGGGAGCTGCAGCCGCACAGGAAGTGGGAACACTGTGGAAGCTGGCAGGAGAAAGACCTCATCTCTGATCCCTACGTAGCAAACCCATTTAGACCTTTGGTGCTCTCTTTTCAATGGCTGGGGAGAAGAGGGTCTAACAGCCATACATTAAAAAAAATAATAAAGAGAAAGGATTATTTACTTACCACCACCTGAAATCTGATCTCATCAGAAAGCAACTAGAACAAGGAAAGCAGTGCCAAGGAGTAAAACAGTTGGATCCCTTCAGAGAAAAGGGGAAAGAAAACATGGGCAACTAGCAGGGATGGGAGAGTCTTGATTCTATACTGGAATAAGGGGCAGCTCTAGGAAAAGGGGAAACCTAAGAGCAAAGACTAAACATGCAGAAGGAAAAGGGAAGCAGAGACACTGGAGCATAAATTCAGCAACAAGGCAGAGGAAAAAACACGTTGCAACTCGTTAACTTATAGCAGCTTTTCTCATATTTTTCCTAGCATGATACAGAAGGTTAACAGCGATTAGCAATGTCTGTGAGCCTAATCAATGACTTATAATAGTTATCTAAATGTTTTATTACCCTGTTTAGGCAAGAAAACATTTAGAAGCCATTTAGCCAAACAGTACACGCACACCCTTGTTTTTCTTTAAATGATTGATTCCAACCAATTCCTTTATTTAGAAAGTAAATAGCAAAGAACACATATTTTGGTAAATATGTTTGCAAGTAGATTTTCTAAAGAGCTGAAAAGTCAGAAACACAAATTACCAAAGAAGCTGAAATGGTGTTTTGCCTCTTTGTTCTCCCTTTCACTGAAGGAGCTATAAGACTTAGCAATACATCAGGTATGCTGTTTTTTCAAAATGACTAGATATTTATTCACATGGTTAATGTATGCTCTAAAATAGAAGGAAATACAAAGATTGCATCCATGAGTAAAGCTTGCTCTCTTATCAGTTGCTTGTTTCCACACGCGTGCAGCTGGGTGAAAGTGCCTACTAGCAGAAAGGCCAGACAGGAAAGGCTGCTGGCTCCTTGCTCAGCAGCTGGTACCTCCTGCCCCGCTAGGGAACCATACCCTGCCTGCTACTGCTGTTCAGGTGAGCAAGAGGCATTCAGGCCAAATGGAACACTCCAAGGAAGTAATTTAGGGCATCTGTAAATTAAGTTATCTATGTGAGATATGCTAATAAAAGGTAAATCCATCATGAAATGAATAGATAAGATTAACCATGGAAAGTTACTCATGGCAAAATTGGTAATTCACTTCTTGCATACTTCCACATTTTAGAGGACGAAATGAGGTTTCCCTGAAACCACACTGGAACAGTAGCTCTTCCAGGAATATACTTTGTCTGGATAAATCATCTTAGCTACTTTACAGACAAAACCTTTTCATCCAGTGTGAAACCAGATTAAGAGCTCTAACTAGCCAAAATGACAACATAAAATATCTACAAGTATTTCCTGCTCTGCTACACCACTGTAATCAAACTGTCTAGATGAGGTTGCAAGTCAAAAGTCACAAAGAATTAAATGCACCTAAAGCTTAGCAAAGGTAGCTGTTCAGCTGGCAATTTTGTACCAGTTTAACTTTCTAAGTATAGAACCTAATTATTGGAATCCCATAAAGTCTTGGACCCTAGAACAACAGTGTGTTCTTTCCTTCCTGCCCACATAACTTGTGTATTATTTTCCCCCTGAATATCCGAGAATAAAGTGCTTTAGCAGACACCGGACAGACTTAGGGCCACAAGTAAGGGGAAAATCTTTGGAGCCTCTTAGGAAGTGATTAAAGAAGAATGAAAAACAAGCTCTGCGAAATAAAACATCAGAGACCTAAAGCCAACAGAAGTTATGTTCCCTGAGAAGGGACCCCTATTAAATTCGAGGTCAGAGATCCACCAGGCAATGCTCCTCCTCCTTGTGCTCACCTAAGAGCAGCCTGGCCATTCTGTTACATACCAGCTGCCCGATAAGCAAATAATCACTGCAATGCATTTACACCGTTCCACTTGCTGCCCCGATTCAAATCCCAGCCTTTCCAGCCTAGTCTCAACTTCACCCGCAATAAGAACAGGCAAACAAAACGACTCATCTGAGAGTCCAAAACAGGAAGCACCGAAAGCCTGAAAGGAGCATGGAATGTAGCTACGCACGTATACGCTGACAGGCAAAGCCTTCTAAGTCAGGAATCCGCGGTAATAACAGAGTGAGGACAGAGCCCCGATAGGGACAGCATCCACCCAACACCTACAGCAGCTTTATCATCGTGAAATTCCTAGAAGGTGTCAGCTCCGAGTCGCGCAGCGCTCCCCCGCAGGGCGCAGGACCACGCCACGGAACGTCCCGGCCGCCGCGGGCCCCGCGGTGTCGGGGCGGAGACCCGGGGGCCCAGCCCGCAGCCGGGGGCCAGGGCGTCGCGCGGCCCCGCAGCGGCTGCCAGCGCTGGCCGGGCTCGGCGGCACCGGGGCCGCAGCAGGCCGGGGCGGCGGGGCAGGAAGGACACCGGCAGGACCCTCTTAGGAGGGACGAGCAGCCAGGCGGCAGCTGCGCCTGGCCGCTCCCCTCACACCCCGCCGGGCCCTCTTCTCAGTGCCCCGACCCGGGGCCGCCCTGAGGAAAACCGAGCCGCCGCCCGGCCGCCCCTCACAGCGAGAGGGGCCATCACCCCCCTCTCGTCCCCGGACTCGCCCCGGCCCCTCACCTGGCAGGGGCTCCCCAGCCCCGCGGTGCCTCCCGCGGGCAGGCGGCGGCTGCGCCGAAGAGGCTTTGTCAGGAGCGGCTCCCACGACCGGCGGGCCCCGGAGAGGGGCCGACTCCCGGGACGGGGCTGCGACCGCCACGCCCGCGCGCAACAACTAACTCCGGCCGCCGCCGGCCGCGCCCCCCTCCCGCCCGGTTGTGCGGCGAGGCCGCCTATTGGCTGGGGAGCAGCGCAGGGGCGCTGCCAGGCGAGCGAGGCTGACACGGGAAGACTACAACTCCCAGCGTGCCTCCTGACCTGCGCGCCGCTCGGCGCTTTAAAATGGTCTCGGGGTGCAGCGCGCGCAGACCGTGTGCTTCCGCCTGCAGAGAGAAAGTAGTCCCGGTGTGTTGTTTGAATTCCCGTTCCGTGTTGGGCTGCTGGGTAGGGGGAGGCGGGGGGGCGTGGCGTGGCGCGGCGCGGCGGAGAGTGTTTCTGGCCTGGCTTGGGCGTTCTCCTGACGTGTGTCTCCGGTAGAGGTGAGAGGGCCGCGCTGAGGCGTGAGCGGAGAGATCCGGGCGGGCTAGGTGAGCGGTAAGGCGGCCGTACGCGTGAGGGTGGTGGCAGTGGCTGCGCGGGCTGAGGGGAGCGGGCTCTGCCGGGCCACCCTCGGTCCTGCAGCAGAGCTGCCTTCGGCAGGTCAGTAGGGAGGGCGACGGGCCCTTTTCTCCCCCCTCTTCTTGCCCGGGGTGGGGAAAGGGGGTTGGTGGGTGTTCCGCTCCTGCCGCGGCGGGCAACGGGGAGCGGTCCCCCTCGCGGCATTGCTGGCGGCCTGACGCCGGCCTTCCTCGGTGGCCAGGCCTGGCAAGCTTCGCTGCCGGCCTCCCGCCTTCCCTGCGCCCCGGGCTTGCCGGCCGGCTGCCTGTTTGCTGGCAGCCCGCCGGTGAGGGGGACTGGGGAGGCCCACCAGAGCTCGTGTTGGGTGAGAGGGAAGAGCTGGGTAAGGGTCTAGGCACTTGACTTCCCATGTTCTTCTTTGTAACCCTTATCTTTTCTCTCTGTTCTCGCAAAGCGATAAGAGTTAATGATATTTGATGGTCTTTAATTCTGTGTATTTGTTGTTTTATCGTGTCCGCTTAATGTTCCCTTGCCAAGCAGGTCGTTTATCGCTGTATGGTTTTCTGATACACCTTTCCAGTAATAGGCTTTCACATTAAGTTGCCTGTTCCTGAGGAAACCTTAAGTTTCGTATGGTTGAGGTGGCAAAAAAAAAAGCCTTAGCCCTACAATTGAGACACTGAAGCCATGTGCCTTTTGAGGCGCCATTCATTCAGACCCTCTGAAATCCCAACACTGGAGTGAAACTGAGCTCATCCTCCCTTCCAGAAGCAAAGTGGAACCGATTAGTATAGTTATGGTGCTGGACCTTTGAAGAGATGTAGGACTAGACGTCGAGCTGGCTGTTGGAGACGTTCTAATAAAAGAACCCCCAAATCATTGTGTGAGTGGGAAAGATCCGTGTACCTTTCTGTTAATTTACTGCAATCTAGGAAAACGAGGGAAGGCAGGACAAATATAAATCCTCTTTTTCCCTGTAGAAAAACAGGGAAGTCCTGTTAACAGGGAAAGGGAGCTTCTGCTATGGAATTGTGGCCTCCCAATTTTTTTGGCTGCATATGGCTATCTGCAAAAAGAACACCTTTTCAGCATGCATCCCCAGTATGTTTATTGATTTATCAGTTATATACAGGTACTACTGTGTATCGTACGTTATATGATCAAAAACATACTTTGAATATACAACATACTCAAACCCAGAAATTAAGAAGGGATCAGAAAAAGATGAAATAAGCATTATTTAAAAATATTATGCATCAGTGTTAAGAAAAATATTTTCCTCCCACACCTCAGTGGATTATCTTGCATGTGTGACCCACTTCAGCAGCTGCTGCTCCAGAGCACTTAGGGTTCATAATTTGTCAGGACTACTCTCTTCTAAGCAAGTAGAAGCTGGGAGTTATGTCGGTGCCAGTGCCGCTTAAAGGAAAACTTTTTAATTGGTTCACAATTATTGCCTTTTTTAGCAGGTAAAGTCTTGTTAGATTTTTGAAAGCGTTGTTCTTTTCTGTGGAAAGTAAGTTCTCTAGGTGGACTAAGCTTGAGTAAGGCCACTTGGTGTCTGATGGGCACAGTAGTTTGGGGGAACCGTACTCTAACAAGTTTATGTATATTACGGTGAAGGAATTATTCTTAATTTCATAAGAATATGTACATAACCGGCTGTTGAAAACAGGGAATTTGTTTTCGTGACCTGTTGGGTTTGTGGGTTTTTTGTGGCTTGTTGTTTTTTTAAAAAAATCCAGGCCATATGTGTAGGGACACAAACTGATATTTGAAGATACTAGTTAAATGATGTTCTATCTTTTTTTGTTTTCTTACATACCTATGTTATATGTTTGTTAGAAGTGATGAAGTACTTGGCATTTCTAAAACTGTACCAGTTGCTAGTAAATACTGTAACTTTAGAGTCCAGGAAGTTGAGAAAATATTTTTTTCTGTCCTTAGAAATCTGGCGCATGTCTCAAAACAGAAGTTGAGATTACTAATTCTGAGGAGATCTAGACTTAGAAATGGCTAAAGCAGAATATCCAGATTAGTCTTGAAATTCTCAGTTAGCTCTTGTATAGGATACTAGCAGTTTTCAAAATAGAAAACCTGAAGATATGTGATCTGACCCCACCATCTTGATTGTAAATTGAATGTGTTTTTCCTGTGGTTGCTCATGGTGGGGCATGGAGGGTACCTTTATGGCTCGGAAAAGGGAGAAGAGAATCATGTTTCTTACAATAATGTTTTCTTTAGCACCTGAGGTTAGGGTTCAGCTCTTTTATATGTACCTGTTAGGAGGTGACTAACAAATTCTGCTTTGCCATAAAGAAATCAAGAGGAGAGAGATTCTTACTGTCTTCCAGTGTTTGTTCTTGTAGTACATCTTCCCTTGACAAGCCCAGGCTTTCTGTGTCTGCTGGACAGGGACCGTGCAGAGAACTGAGAAGATGTGCTGATCTCCCTGGCGCTGCTAGATTTCTTAATGAGAGCAGTGACTGTGAACTATATTTTTGCTTTGTACTCCCGTCATGAAGTTATACTTGGTATCAGAGCACAGGAGTTGGGAAAATTGTAAACTGGTGTGTTCAAGTTAACTTTGTAAGCTTTCTTTGTGAATGCATATCTGTTCACTGTATTTAAATAAAGGGTCAGTATCAAAGTGTGCCGAGTTAGCTAGGTGTATCTTCTCACATGCCAAAGCAAACTCAGCTTTCCATGGGAAGTGCTTCTCGTTGATTAAATAGGATTTGTTTGGGGGCCAGTTCTTTGATGAGATTTTTTTTAAGTCTTGTGGCATGTGCTGTGAGAAACTGTTAGATATTAGAGCACAGGTCAAGAGCCTGCACTTATAATGGGGATACTGTTCTGATGATGGTCTGTGGAGGAGAAGGGTAACTCAAGGGAACATGCATGTACTGTTTTGAGGACAGCAGGTGAATGAAGAACAGTTGTCTTCTGATTTGTTAGTTGTTCATGTGCCCTAATAAAATGCCCTTTCTATCTATAACTTGATTGCCTTTGGCAATTTGCCAAAACTATGTTGCTTCTTGTTTTCCATTAAGCTTTTCAAATGTTTTTACTCAAATGATTTCCCTTAGAAAGAGGAAGGGAATATTTCTTCCGTACACAGGAACTGTTAAACTTCAGTTTCTTCTAAGATGTGAATAGTGGTAGATAAAAACACTTTGACAGTAAGTGTTCTAGGTATGAATTTACTAGGGACAGTCTGTTTTCAGAAACCACTATTATTTTCCTCAGTGGGTTTGTTCATGAGAGGAGTTAAGGCTAGTTGCTGTCTATTTAAAATACGTGGTGCAAGTGGTAACTGAAACCTTTATTACTTATGTAGGTCAGCCTCCATTGCAAGATCTGCAATGTTTACTGTCTTGTATTGTTGTCTGACTGCACAACTGGCTTGTTCCTGCACCAGTGGCATCAGTAGTGCAGTGTTAGTAAAAACTAATGGCTGCCATCTGAGCTAGGTGTGGTCTGATACTAGTCTAGTTGTTTTGCCTCAATACTCTAGATTTGAGTTTGTACATACACTGCCAGTGTTACTCCCAGTGGGACAGGTCAGGTGATAAGCAATTGAAAACAAACGAGTCTTGTAATAATTTCTTCTATAATGGGCTTGTTGGGAGGTCTGTTAAAGTTTTTTGTATGCAAGTTAAACCCACAGAGGTTTAGTTCTTATTAAAGGAGTAGCTTGCATTGTTCATACCTATCTATTAGGGACAAACCTGAGATTGACCTTCTATTTCTGAAGGCCTGCTTAATAACAGTTTGATAAGGACAGCTTTTGGTGAATTGCAGCTACAGCTGGTTTTGAATGACGCTGTTTATCTGGGAGAAATCTCCATTCTGTGTTACAGGAGAACAAAACCAATTACAGTGGAATAACTGAATACTTCTAAGGTATAAATTTATTAGGATATCTTCCTTGTTCCATGACCATACTCTTGCAAATGCTGATGCACTTCAAAGAAAACTTGCCTGTCAGAAATTACATTAAGAACGTTACTGACTAGATATATTTATTTTTTTAGTCGTAAATATGTTAAATGGAAGCTGTGCAAAGTTGTCTTCAAAAAGGCTTGTTAATGATTATGATCCCATTCCCCTTTGCAGGAGACTAGGGCAATATCTGACTTGGGCTGACTGATTTCAGTCTTTTGGACCATACCTCCTAGATGGGATACAACGAAT
This sequence comes from Falco cherrug, assembly GCF_023634085.1. Classification (NCBI taxonomy): domain Eukaryota; kingdom Metazoa; phylum Chordata; class Aves; order Falconiformes; family Falconidae; genus Falco; species Falco cherrug. The sequence continues at coordinate 23,931,880 of NC_073703.1, forward strand.
AACATTTATCTTACACGTCACTGTTTCTGAAATTCTTAGGACTTGTATTGTTTGTGCTATTTCTTCAGGTAAAAAGGAATCTGTAAGACTTTGGAATATGTCTTTTGGGCATTATGGCTGGGATAAGTAATGAGTTGAGCAGCCAACACCCTTAGCCTGTAGTTCAGAAAATGCTGTGATAGCATGAAAATGGGAAGAGTTGTTTTAGTCAAAAGACTTGAGTGGCATAAACTTTCACACAGTTTTATCATCAGGAACATCAGAAAATGAGGATAGTGAAAGTGTCATTTGTTAATTGAGTTCAAGAGACTTAAGATCGACAGATCTTATTTCTGAATGCTTCTTCATTTTTTTTCTTCTGCTAAATAGTGCAGAACACAGAGGATTTCTTGGCAATTTAGTGGATACCAGGGGAAAGTCTACTTTTGTTTTATTGTTGTGTCCAAATATGAAAAGATAAATTCATAGCTTTAATTATACAGTGGTGTCTGAGGGATTGTTTGCAGCCAAAAGAAACTCTCAACAGTGTTCTTAATTGCTTTTCAAAATATGTCATTTCTAGAACTTGCTAGGACTCTGAAGTGGTAGTGTATATGATTTGTGCTTTCTGCTTGGGGGCGTAATTCTGAAGGAGCTTGAGCCAGTGAATCTTTGCTGCTGTTGTCTGCTGATGCTAGCTACTCATGCATGTTTTTGGCAAACTGTTTCAAAGAGCTTATGAGATTAGAACTCTTTTGTCTAGCTGGTAAATTAGTTCAGGGACTTTGACAAGTTGAAAACCAGTCTGCATGAACGCTAGTGTATGTGTAGGGGAGGAGAGTGTGGCTGGTTGTCAAGAAGACAAAGATGGGGAAGTGGTAAGGCCCATGGTTTAACTGTAACATAGAACTGTAAGATATCGAGGGGGTACCCAACCTTAGGTGCTCTGGATCCACACTGATAATGATAAACAGTTCCTGAAAGGCCAATTCTGTTCCTTTTCTTCATCCTGATGCTTATCTGATTATGCAGCAGTTGAGAGAGGATGTTACTGTCAGGAAGGGGCATTGCTTTGCTTCCACTTTAGCCCACTAAACCAGCTTGCTGCTTTTGTGTGCACCACTTCTGGCTCAGGAGAAACAGACATGCGGTTTGTGGGAGGAATAGGGCAATCCCCTGGTGCCACTAGCTGTGATGTGCAGCTGACCTGCACTGGGTAGCTAGTTACCCAGATGGCACAACTGCTGCCTTGTTTGGCCTCTTGATGGGGTGGATCTCCCAGCAAGTGCAGGGAATGAGAGAAAAGACATGGTTGATTTTTTTTTAAAAGTAGGCTTAATGGATGACTAAGGAATATTTTTTTATTATTTTGTGGGATCTAAATGTGAACCTAAGCCTGCAGTACGGTTGTTTGCTGTGGTTGGATGAGTTCTCAGACGGTCTTAACCAAATGATGGTTAAGCAGATCTGACTTAGCTGTGTCTGTTCCATAGTTCCTTTTATTTCAGGTAAGTGGTATGACATGAATTAGGTCTTTCTGTGAATATTTGTTGTTGTTACTTAAGAAAGAAGCAATTTGTTTCTCCTGAAATTCCCTAGGCTGTTGTTCCAAAGTCTTAGACAACACCACACCATCCTATGTCTAACTTTGGAGTAGTTTGCTGAAAACTAGTAATTGACAAAGCATCAGTAATACAAATGAACTTGGGGGGGAGGGGGGGAGAGGACTGTCTGTCATTTGTGTAAGAATAGGCTAAGTAATAATCTTAACCTTATGACTCCAGGGGCATAGTTATATGTTGATCAAAGGTTGATTTTTCTGGTGTAATATGGTTAGTGTCCCATGCTAGTGTTCAAAATACGCTGTCGCTGATGGTATGTAGAAAGAGAAAGCATCGGTCTCCATAGTTGGAAAAGCAGTGCAGAGCTGTGGCAAAACAAGTTCTGGTAATAGTGTGAGAGTGTACAACAGGGAAAACAGATCAATGCCAAGCCAAGTACTGTAAACAGTAAACTGTGAATCTTCTTTCACACTTCTAACTGGAGTTTGCTAACATCATGTTTCAGCCAAGAAGTCTGGGGGGCAAGGGGGGATGTTTCCAGTACCGGATAAATAGCAGACAAAGGTAAGGGAAGGCTTGGTGTATGTTTTAGTTTTAAGTTGTTCTGTTGGGATTTTTTTATTTAAACTGACATTCTAAACCTTTTGCCTTCATATAGTGCTCCTCTCATGTCCCACTACTCCACAGCTTACTTAAAGAATAAGCATAATCTTCCTTGATTGTGTTTTCACTTACCCAGTGCATAGACAAAGACATCTTCTGATAGCTAAGAATAAAAAACTTAAGACTCACTGAAGAAAGGTATTCCATGTAAATCTACTCTATCTTCAAATACACAAGCATCTTGTTGGAATATCTCATGAATCACAAAATCTATACAATTTCTAGAGCAGATGAGTCTCCAAAAGTCCTGAACTATATAGGCATTATATATATATAAACATGTATATGTATATAAAAATATTTTATATATATTTATATATACATATATAAATATATTATATATATATATATGCTTTTGTTTCTCCTTCAGAATGTATTTCTTAATGAGCAGGTTTTACATTAGTTCTTGCTGCTTGGATTTGGATGTTTGTGATTGTCTCAACAAAGGAGGGCTCTAAAGCAGGAGCTGGAGGTTCACGATTCAAAACAGAGTACCAAAACAGTGATGAACTGGGAGAAATTTGGAAGACTTAGTGAAGGCAGTGTGACACTGGAAGATTTGTTGTTTGAGTTTAAACTTTGCCAATGCAAAATCAAATAATGACCGCAGAAAAAAAGATGTAGTTATGTAAAAAATATGACACAGCAGGTTTTTTCAAACCTGACATCTAGTCCATTACTGTTGCAGGTAACCATACTCAAGTCTTTAGGATCAGATTTCTGGCTTGGGATGCATTTACCACAGTATGCTTTAGCTGGTATTGCACATGACTCATGCTAACACTTAAATGAAATAGAGATAACCAATATTTGACTAAATCCTTACTGTTTCGGGATGTGGGAAGCATGACAGAATAGATTTCAACTACTCTTCTGCTGAGTTAAGATAAGAATGTGTATTTGCTGCAATTCATATAAGATAGGATGACCCAGTGTAATAAGTATCCCTTGTTAGAACAAATGAATTGGAATTTGTGGAATTCAATTTCTGTTTCCAGACTTATGGGAAAGAATCTCAGGTTTTATCAGGAGGCAAAATGTTTAGCTTTAGATTTGAAAGAAAAAAAGCCCCGAAATGTCAAGTCAGCTTATGAGTGAATCCTAATTTTTTTCTGGTAATCATATTTCATCCCACTTATGACTGTTTTGGGGCCTTCAGTTACTGGAAGAGTTTCAAACCTTCTTAATTTCTGACACCACTAGAATTTTAGTGAGAGAGCTGAATCTCAGGTTATAGGAATGTAAGTTGCTATCTGTTGGCTGTGCAGCTTGTGTCTCTTTTTCTTCTGCCAGCTGCAATGTTTGCTGGATCGTTTGCTGAGCCATTTCACCCTTTAATCTGGCATAAACTAATTTGATAAATGAACCAAAAGCTCTTCTGTTTCTTTAGCATGCTGAAACACATGACTTGTCCAGTGAACAGAAGTGCCAGGCTGCAGATGATGCTGTATGAGTAGTTAGTAGTTAAATAGGCTTAGACTGCCATAAAACTATAGCCTTAGGCAGTGGAGAGCTATTGTCTGCACCTTCTAGCACCTGGTTTATCTTCTTGAGGGCCGATGACCTTTCTGAATGCTTTTCTTGATGTCATGTTAACATTATAGTGGAATGAGTCCAAAAAGTTATCTTTTATGATTTCGAGTGGCGCATATAGCTTAATACAACCATTTACCATGTGTGGAAGCAGGAGTTTCCATGTGCATTCTTTTTTAATAAGCTCTGGTATTTATTTGAGCCCTCCGAGTCATTTCAATTATGTATCTGAGCTGGTGTGAGTTACCCAGCTTCCCCTTTTCCCTGCCATTCTCCCTAAGGGGAGTGTTAGAGCAGCTCTGTGAAAAATCCAGTAAACGGGAGAAAGGTGAAGGGACCAAGACCACCTCCTCTCTGTGGCAGCAAGCTACTACTCTGTAACCTATCCTTAAATCTAGGTAGTATTAAAATATGCAGAGCTTGAGAGAGGCCTGAAAATTGCATTCATCTAATGCTTGACTTAGCCACCAGTATTTTGCCAGTTTCCCATTCTGCTTCATCAGTTGACAATACCACATAAATCATTTTGTGACATCAGGATTCTGTAAACTGTTAACTAGCACCAGGCACTTAACTGGAACGTGGAAGTGAAAGTAATTTTTTTTTTTAAACTCAGGGTATAGGAAAAAGAAAGGCAGAAAAAGCTTCTGAATCATACTAGTTTGATCCTTGGCTTTTTAAACGTCAACTTAAAGTCACAAATAGTGCCTGATTCATCCTGCTTTCTGAACTTTGATGTCTTTGAACAGAATCGCATCAGTTTAAAAATTTTTGATTACTGAGGGAGAGGTAATGTGACAACTGCTTTTTCAATAGTTGTAGTTTACTAACCTGGCTTATGTTTTTGTTTTTAAAGACTGTACTCAAACAAACCAATCTTTATATTAGTTCCCATTTAAACTAGTATACCTCAGGACAGGTGTAGGCTGGGAAAGGCCTCCTTGCAAGCACTGACATGAAGAGGGGTTGGAGGTGACTGGATAATCCAGCTGTGAACATTAGCATTTAGTGAAGCTCGGAGCCAGCTAAAACTTAGGTATAAGAACAGAATCTAACAGGCAAAGTACTAATGCATGTCTTCTGCAGCTGGCACTGCTACAGCTACTTTTGGAATTCGGAAAGGGTTGCTAGCACACTGGAGAAAGACCAGACTCTGAAAATGAGTTAAGAACATTTTTTTCAGTCCTAAAAATGAATGTGGGTGCTGCATTTTTTTTAACTTCTTGAAGGGATATGTTTATCAAATAACTTAATTGGAGTTCATCGATGTAGGCTTATAGGGTCTAGTCTGTAAAAGCATAACAAAATCTACTGAACAACAGAGAGTTGTACAAATGTACTGTGTGTGTAACTACCATGTGGGACAGCTGATGCAGTTACACTTCTCTTACTGTCTTTAAAACAAGACTGGGTAACCATTATATAGCTTTGAATTCCATTTTGTGTTTCTTTTTTTAACAGAAGATAGTTGGCTGATGCTAAAATGGGGCAGTCTGGGTGATCACGGTCATCCCCTCTAGCCTGTGCATGTGGGTATACAGTGGTTTTACAGAGAAGTTTTTTTAGTTCTAGCCCAGGAAACTTTCTTTAGAAAGTACAGAAATCTTGCAAGTATTTTTATTGGATTAGCCAAAGCAGTCCTTGTTTTGACATAAGATTTGATTGTTCATCTGTTTACATTTGGATATAAAAATCTATAGAATTAATAACTGCATTTTAAATTTAGACTGGGAGACTTTATATGAGTTGTTTTGAATGAATACTGATACGGAAATCATCCTAATATCAAAGATATTTTCCTTACTTGAAAAAAAACTTTTCTGTTAATATCGTCTTGACCTTATAAAAACTTAAAATTCATTACAAATACGAAAAAATGTGAATTCCATTATAGATGGCTTACTTGCATTTTCTCTATAGTAAAATGCTTTAAATGTTTTGGGTTTGTTTTAGGTAAATTACTTGCATAATTTTATTTCAACTTGTAAAAACATGTATTCTGTCCCAATGCCATTTAAACAATGTATTTCTCAAGGGAATTACAGAAAAGACGTTTATCAGATAGGTTTTCAAAACATGAAAAAAAAAAATCAAGAAAATTTCCAGCATGATCCTGCATTGCTGTTATGTGGAAGAGTGTTGTAAATATTCACACACACACACAAAGAGTTTAAATTTTTATAGTGAGGAAAAGTGGGAAGACAGCAGATTTCAAATGCATAGTAAAGGCTAGAAGCTTAGAAAAATAAAATCTAGCTTTTACCTCAGTGTCTCTGTATTATAGACTTCTGGTAATTATGTTTAGAAAAACTTTTGTTCTTTATTGATACACAATTCTTTATTCTTAGTTCTGAGATCGGTAATGTTTGTCAGGTAAGTGTCTGCTTTAATTGACTTTTTATGGAGACATTTAAATAATGCTATATAAATGTAGGAACTTACTGGTCTGTAGCTGTCTTACATGGTTGGGTGTTTTTCCTTCAAGCTGGTGTGAATGTGGATCAGTGACTGGCCAACAAACAGAAGACTGGGCAAGTGATGAGGCAGCATTATGATAATGCAGACTTGCAGTAATACATTAACCAAAAGTTACCATGAAAAAGGTACACTAGTCTGTCACATGCAGATAAATTTTACTCAAATGAGTTGTGAGTTTACAATAGGCAATGTTTCTATCATACCTCTACTTTTGACACTTGTGTCTCTGGTTCTGAACTTGTTCGGTAGCATCTCACTGCCGGCAGTGTATTTGTGTACCACTGTAATTAAAGATACAGACATTTGAGCAATTGGAGGTTTTGCAGATCAGAGAAACTAGTTTCATGACATTTGCTGTGACTTTCTACTGCTAAATAACTTAGTGCTTAAAAGGTAAATGAAATGCGAAGTAATCACCCCAAAGAAGCTAGGCAGTACATCAGCAAAAACAGACAAGGAAGTAGAATGGCAGTTTATTTGAAGGAATAGGGAAAAAATTATATAGGTAAAATAGTTGACAAATCAATTGATTTTTGGATGTTGAACATATTGGAAGGGTTGCAAGTGTATTGTGTTAAATCCTGCAGTGACAAACCATGATTTGTAACTGCCTTTGAAAAACTCAAAGACTTAAGAGAAGCTTGTTGAAACTTGTAAGGACATGGTGCCATGTGGGAAGAAGATGATGGAGTTGGAAGATACTGTATCAGTGAGAGGATGTGAAGAGTTTGCTAAGATTTAATTTTTAAAGCCATAGTGAGAAATTAAGGCATCAGGTGTCAGTATGCATTGTAAAACTGAATTTGTCTCTGTAAGTGATGTCTCTATAATCACTAGCTGAAGCTAACATGCCTCTAGACTTCAATTTACCATTACGTGACCACTTTAACGTTACAGTATGGTCAAGCAGCTGATTGTTGAAGGAATAAAGAGACCTGAATATTCCCTGTGTTCTTTCTTCCAGTGAGTTCGCTGGCAACTTTTTCATTTGCCTCTGCCTCTGATATTTGTGACCATTCTCTCATGCAGATAGAGGTACCGTCAAACGTAATGGCTCCCAACCTCACTTGTGGCAACAGTCACTCTTAAGTCTGAACTGCTGTGGTAAGGAGGAAATACTTGGTTATTCAGGTAGTTGCATGTCACTGTGAAGATGGTTGCATGATACTAGCAGCGTTAGTGTTAGTTCATGAACCTTAATCTAGCTTTGGCACAGAATGTCTCTTCAGTTTTTGGTATAGTGGAGAAACTATTTCTTTTCAAATTTAAACCCCTGTTGTTGTGCAAATAATATATCCTCTGTGAGACTAGAAATGAGAACTTGTCTTTTGCTTATATGCAATGAAGAGCTTAATGTTACAGTATTTTCTTGGTCCCTCAGTTGTCTGTTCCTATAATCTTGTGAAAGTGTATGCAGTTCATTTTGCTGTATCCTCTACTTGAAGGACAGAATATATTGAACAAGTGGACTGGTTAGTGGAGTGGCAAGCACAGCAGCCCAAAGCTAAGCTTTTAATTTGGAAAAAAAAAAGGAAAAAAACCTGCTTAAAACTGCTACTGAATTAAACCTACTTGAAATCAGTGAAAGTTGGGTTCTGTGTAGTGAGCGTAACACATTAAGCCCTCTCTGAAATGACAACTGCTGTTTTTCAGAGTTTATTTAAGTGGTTTGAATTGGGGTAAATACTGCTTGTACTGAGAGTTGAGAGTAAATCTGAGGGTGAGGGAATCTGTGTAGGGGCAGCGTAATACTGGAAGTACATTTCTAGCCTCAGTAATTGGAGAGAAGATCCTGGATTCCTTGCTAAGGTTGCTCTCAATAGTTTTTTCTGGTTAATAGATGAAAAAAGTGAAAACTCTCCATCCCTGTTCTGGTGGTAAAGCAAAGAATTGTCTTTTAATTCTTCTGTTCCTCAAGCCTTGTTAGGACTGGGAGAGGTGACGTCTAAATACACATCTCGTCCTGTGGCCTTTTTAAGGGATTTTTTTCAACTGCTTTTATGTCCTGCCTTCTATTCATCATGTCTCTGTCCTGAGAATAAACAGTGCTTATTTCTTCAGCTGTTGGTAGCCTTCCTAACAAAAAAAAGCAGTGAGGGTGTTTACTGGTTTAATTCTTCGTTGACCAGATGCTTTGAGCCAGATAGTCTACCGTGGTCGTGTCTGCCATAAAGGTGACCTTCAGTTTGGTTTTCAGTAGGTGTTGGAATGAGATGACCTCCAGCAGTCCCTTCTAGTCTAAATCGGTCTTTGAGTCATTAATGTGAATGATACAAGAGATGTATTTCTTGATTTATGGAAGTGTGATTAATTCAGTATAGAAGAAAATGCAGGCTTCCATCATGTTGGCTTCTTTTTCTTCACAACTGGGCAGGAATAGCCAATGAAGAAAATGTGGTAACTAGACACGTGCCTTTCTCATTAATGCTTTGCTGGGTGTATCTTAGCCCACAAAACTGGTTGGAATCTGTAGTGGTTTTATATGGTTGGAAGATATTTACATATAAAATGTGTGATTATCAGGTGACATTAGGAAATGTTATGAGAAAGTAATTTTAAATAGGAATACAAACAAATTCATGGCGATTAATACATGGGTATTTGAGTAGAGGAAAATTTCAGTGTGAAGTGGGTGAATGTTTCTGCTTCTTAATTTAATGACTAGTGGTAAATGAAACATACCTCAGTTGTCTAAAAAATACAAATTTTACAAGCTGAAATTACAAACAGTTTTTCTTAATCAGCTTGATTAATTGATATAGTTTCATATAATAGGCTGCTTCTTTCAGTTGTCTTTTACATGCTAAACTTGAAGAGCTATGCATATAATGCTAGTGATAATAAGTAGCGTCTGGTGCAGTAGTGCTCTGGTCTTTCAGGGCTATTTTCATGTTGCAACCTGTTCTTCGAGGTTTGCTCATTGCAAAAGGAAGCAATAGGAGGTGACTAGCTGGTTTTGAAAACTGTAGGCATTGCTGAAGAATCAGTGTGTGTTACTTAGGGCAGTGAGGTAAGGGTTTACTTAAGGGTTTCTTCTGGAGTGGGTATTCTGTCACGATACAAACAAAACTCAATTGAGGTGTGAACTGGACCTGCTGGATTCTTTTTAGTGAGTTTACCATGGAGCTTTGGAATGCCAAGGGCGTATTTTGCCTACAGTTACACATAGGTGACCCTTTCCTAGAGGTCAGGAAACAGTTCCATGGTGGGAATTAGCTGTTTTGGGAAACTGTTGAAGACCAGGAAAGCCAACCTTTCATTGATCTAATAAATGTTCTATCTCAGGAAGTCTGTATGCTCAAATATGATTGTTAAAGTTTTCATAAAAGCTGAATACTTTATGCTTTTAAAAATGCAGTGTTTAAAAAGCAATGTCCATACTTTTTTGCCTTTGTTCTGGGAGATGTGGGGAGGAGCAAAATACCGATTGAGTGCTTTTTCAGAGGAACCTTTTTTAAAATAAAAAGGAGTGCTGATGACTGAAAAGGCAGTGGTCTTGATTGAAAAGCCCCTGATTTAACTTTTAGGATTAAACGTAAAAGTAATCCATGCACATACCTCTAACAGGCTGCAAAAGGTAACCAAGGAAAGCAAGTATGCTGAATTTGCAGCACTGTGATTGCACTTCTGTTATAATATGTTTAGGCTCCACAAATGAAAAAAGGCAGAGTATTGCCTAAACTCTTGTTTTCTACCAGTTTGCTTTGTCTGTTTCTGATCAAGGCAATTACTTTTGGATTATGAGTTTATACTGAAGTGAAACCTGTGTTGTAGCCCTTCTGAAAATACAAATATTTTTGTGTTTTCCCACTATTTAATGCTGTGTAAACCAGAGTGTTACTGACCTGTTGTCAAGGATCATGAAGACTTTAGCTCTTACTTCTCTTTGCAGTAAGAATTGTGCAATGTGTATTCAAGTCAGATTCTTGCGATGACTTCTAGATGTCAGAAACCAAGCAATGACTAAGTTAGTTGAGCTGTCCAAAATAAAAGGGTTAAGATTGGTAGAATTTTAAAGACTGTTTCTAAAGTTTGGTTGTAATCTTAGTGACTTCCTATATGACCTTCTTTAAAGCAGCTATGCATCTTTACCCATATATAGGGGTGTTGGGATAATATTTATGCTTTAGCTCAGAGCAACCATATTTACTTAATGAATATATATATTAAATGAAATAATCAAAAGGAAATGTAAAAGCAGTATAAATGTTTGCTAAATACGGTAAATACTCAAACCTGAATGCCAAATGTCTTTGAGAACATTTATAACTAAACATGAATTAGGAATCATTTCATATGTAGGTGCTTGAGTTATGTGCAAGACCTCGATCCTTGTGTCTGGTCAGTTTTCAGTCTATCTGAAAAGATTTACATTCTCTTTAGGACTAAATTTATTGTGTATGTAGGTCACCTCTGTTTTGCAGAGCTTGTGCACGTTTCCATCTGCAGTTCCTTGTTTCCAGCATGTGAGAAGCAGCTGTGGAAGAGGGAAGTTGGAGGAGCAGGATTATAGGTCTTAGCCACATTCTTCCCAGGTTCTTGTTTGCTGTTTGGCTCCAAGCTCTAGGCATGATGCTTTACTCCTAGTCACTATTTTCCCCTGGATTCTTTTGACTTTTTCCCTATGATATGACAGGATAGGCACAAAGGAGAGATTGCAGCATCGGTAAGGAAGACGGTGGGAAGAGGTTAACCACTGTCCTCAACAGCAATTTGTTCAAGTGGTGTGGGGATCAGATGAGATACTGCAAATGTTTATGTATTGTTTTGAGCACTCAGCCTAGGGTGTTTAGGCATGCTCCTGGCATGAGTTCTTTCTTCTTAATCCTATTTCAGCTGAAAAATTATTTTCATAATATATGCCACAGATGTTCCAGAAATGTGCTCTCTGCCTGCCCCTTCCCATATGTCTCACATCTCTGGATGTCTGACTTAGTGCTTAAAATTGGGGAGCAGTCAGGCCACTGCAGTAGGCTATGCCACTGGTTTTTTTACCTTGTTTTCCATTCATGATGCTATAAATAGTATAATTTCCTGTTGCCTTTGGTGGCTGAAAATGAGGATAGGTAAAGCTTTGCTCTAGCTTGTCTACATTCATGCTGATATAAGTTCTTCTACGGAGCTGTAGAAGTATTTGGGTTATTGTATGATTTTAAAATTTCTGTGTGCTTTCCCTTTTGGTGGTGAGAGGGGAGTCTTGGTATGTGTCTAGTAAGAGCATATAGTTTCAGTCTTTTCAAATTTCCCGAAATTTTTTCATTTGTATTTTGGGTATAGTCTTTCCCTGTAGCATTTATCTTGGCACATTTCATCTGTGGCCTCAGACAACTTTAAAATCTTGGTAGCACTGGTCAGAGGAGCTGTCTGCTGTTCCAGGAGCTTTGGCAGGATTGTGCTGTCATTTCTGGTTTTTTTCATGAATTCAGACAAGGTTTTGTAGGCCGTGTTCACTGATACCGTGATACTTGCTTGAACCTCATGTCTGTTCTTTTGTGCTTGTTTTCCTTATTTGTTTTTCCATCAGTCTGAGGTCTATACAATTTTTGTCCTTTGATGCCAATGATATGCATGTGAAATGATCCCAAATCAAAGACTGTTAGAAGAGCCTTGGCTGAAAAGGGGTTTTGGTGCACTTCATGCAATATACATCCAAACTTTCATTTCTGATAGGTATTAATCCATTACTGGAGAGCTTTAAGAACAAGTTAGAAGCGAACAGCCCAACTCAGATCACCACTACTTTTGCTATTAGAAAGTATTTGCTAGTATCGGTTCTGATGATCTTTAAAGGGGAAAAAAAATAGCAGAACAGAGTGACTGTTTATATACCTGTTACTTTGCACAATGAAGACTAGCTAAAAATTGTGATTTCTTTTAAATGCCAGATTTTTTGATTGCTCAAACTCATTTGTTTTGTGTTGGAATAGTGCAAGGCAACAGCAAGATAATGAGACCAAAAATATATGGAAGCTGGCATGCCATATTTTTTCTAAAGATGGGTCTTTTCTGCAAACAGAAGTTTGCAGAAGCAGAATTAGTTGCCTGTTTTGTGTGAGATGCTTCCCACACTTCATTTCCTTTAACCTTTGTCCCTGTACCCATACCAGTGCATGTAAAATATCCAGTTCCATGCTGTCTTTGTGGCTCTTGAGGTCAAAGTAGATGCTTTTGTGTTGGGTCATGAAGCCTGTGGTGAGTCATTCTTTCAAGTATATACTTGATGCCCTTTTCAGTGTATTCTCACATCTAAAGCATTCAACCTCATTCTGTAAAATAGTAATAACTTGTTTTACTGGATGTGTGCAAGAGAAATTCCAGTCTCTATTCTTCTGTGGCAGCAGCTAGTTTCCTCTCCCAGAGTTAAGTGAGCTAGGAGTATATGCTCTGCTTTCCTGGCAACTTTTGTGATGAGTAAGGCTTAGAGAGCAAAAGTGCTAAAATGGCTTTAAAACAACTTTTAGGTCTCAGCAGGTATATCTACTTTTCAACTATTTGCTTCAAATATGTAACTTCTCATTTCACTGGCCAGTCACTATCAGGATTCCCTGACACTGAGTTATGTCTAGTTCAGAATACTTGTTTGGTATTTTAAATCAAAGTAGTCCTCAAGTGTTAATTACTACTGTTTCTTATTTCATTTGCATGATACTGGTAAATGTTAGAGCTGGGCAAACACAATAAAAAACTTCTGTTCATTTATATTATTTAATGAACTGCTTTGCTTATGGCATTTTCATTTTTGCATTCCACAAAGAGTGAAATGGTGAAGTCTTATGACATAAATGATCAGAGGAACCGAACTTCAATTTTGAAGGAAAGTAACCATTTACTTCCTGATGGGGAAGCTAACAGGATCTGGTGAAGTCTTGGATGATACATGGTTACTGTGGTTTCAGAGAAGTGTCTGTGCTCCAGGCATGGTTTGTGTCTGTTACATAGTTGATGGTTTTTGTTTTTTTAATGAGGTGTCCTTTTTGCCTTGTTAGTGTAGAAGTAGCTATTGGAAAACTTTGTCCTGTGAAATATGAGGTCTTCATATGCTAGAGAAATGTTCAAATGACAGAGCACTTGAAGAGGTGGAAATTCAGAGGGGTGGTTTATGGGCAAATTACAAAAGCAAGTGCCATCCCTGGTAATCAAACACTGGGCTTACATTAGGTGGAGTGATAATTAAAATAAAAAGTTCTCAAGATTTATTGCAATACTTATTTTTGTCATCTGGATGGTTTGTATCTTCTCATGTGAGACCTGTTAACACAAGGATTAAATTAATTTTGCAGAGTTATGTATGTTAGTGGTATTATTTTAAATGGCAACTGGTACTGTCATTTAGAAAGTTAGAATAAAATGAACCAACCTAATCCATAGATGCTTAATAACTGCCATGAAGGGCTGGATAACAAAGCCTTCTCTATGGGTACCTGTACCACAGGTACTGATTTTAGTACTTGGAGGTGGGTAGCACAACTCATTGTACAGTCACCTCATTGTGGGCTTTTGTTTTCCTTTGAGTGAGCTAAAAAGCTTGTTTATTGCTGATGCAAAATTTTCTTTCATATATTTGAACGGAGAGGGAATTCACTGTGGAGCTATTCTTACTCTTGTCTGCAGAGTTGAGTGTATACCTTTCCTGTGTGAATAAGGGCTTAAATTTCAGAAAACAGGAGGATTTTATATACATGAGATATCTTGTATGTGCTCCATCCTAATGCATTTATATAAATAAGAGTAGAATATAGGGTTGAACACTTGTGTTTTTAAAAAATAGGTTTTTTGCAGATTTTTGGCAGCTGTTACTGTTGTTTAAGTATTAATAGCTTTGTTGGCATTTGCCACAAGGATCCAGACAAACTAAGCATAAAACTAAGCTTTACATCTTTCCCTTCTTTCCTTAAGTTGTTTGGAAATGCAGTGGAACTCTGGAATTTTTTTCTTGCAGCTTTTTATCTGGTCACTAGTGTTTCTTTGTTTTTACTGGCAAGAAGTAAAAACAAAAGCATTGGGCTGTTCTCTGGTATATACTTACTGGTCTGACAGAAAAACCTTCATCCCATTAAGTTTGGCTTTCAATTTTTATAGTCACAAAGACCTTTGTCTAATGAGTTGCCTGTAGGGAAAAAGTAAAATCTGATTTTTGCAGTCAATGTTGTTCAATCATATGTTTCTCCTCTGGCTTGACGGAAGAAAATGCTGCTGTGGAGAGAATCTGAACTTCTGACAGCTCCAAAAGCATTGTGGTTTTAATTGGAGATGTTCTTGCTTCAGTTATCTTTCTGATATTCTGGCTACATGTGGACAGACGGAGGAAATGATGATCCTATGGGGTTTTTTTCTCAGTAAGTCTTCTGAGTTTAAATTACTTACACTATGAAGATCTTGGATTCTGGTGCTTAGATAAGGAGTACTGTGGTTCTTCTGTGACGTAGCAGAAGATCATTTATTTTTAATCTGTTAACCTCTGAATGGTAAAGTTTGGAGCTATTCTGGCAAAGAAGGATGAGAGACTTCAGGAGTAGGAAGTATGGGAGAAAAATCTTCCACTCAGCACTAACATTTCTGAAACTAGAGTTAGCAATGAGGCAGCTGAAATTCCTGTGGTGTTTTATAGTCAGGCTGTAAGTCAGATTTCTGATGCTGACTTCATATTTAAATATGCTTAACTGTAATAGATATGTATTTATAACCTTACCTTTTAATTGGATGGATAAATAGTTTAGTAGTTCTTGATTATTTTTTTTTTCTTAAGATCATCTGATATGATGTAGTTATAGAAAAGGCAGTGTTGCTAAGGACTCTTTTCACCTTTTTTTTCAGTGTTCAGGCCCATCTTAAGATTTCATGTGGCCTTGGGATGGATGAGTAAGAAGTCAGTCTGCATTTAGCAGTGACTTCCTGCATGACCAGACCTGTGCAGACACTGTAGAGTCCAGCCTCATTTCAATATGTTGTGAATCACTTCACACAAGCAAACCAAGTTACATTTTGTGGAAACAATGAACTTTTTGGAGAATGTACAGTAATTGCTTTGGGTCTGGAAGAGGCTCTTTCTTGATCTGTGAGCCATGAGACAACAGTGTACAGTGTTAAGAGAAGAATTGCTGTTTGTAGCTTGCGTTGTTGTAACAGTTTGGCCATGAACATGTTCTACTCTTGACTCTACTAGTCTCTGAAAAATAACAATGCAAATGTGCTACATTGAGGTGGTCTGCTAGATGAAATTGTGTCATTGCACATTGTAAATTATCTGATTATTTGAAGAAAAGGTTGACTGTGACAAATTTTACCCTCCACCTATTACATGCATAAAAGGCTCTTAAAACTTGGGCTTTCAATTACACATCACCCATGTGTATAGGTCTTGCTGCCCTATAATAGCAGCAGTAACATTGCAAACATAGGAATGATATTACAGAAAAGTCAGTCGTTCTGTTTAGCTCCTATCACGGGTTTGTTCTCACCCTCGTTTTACAACTACCTTCTTTTAACCTTTTCGTTCTACTGTACAGATGTGACTAGAAGTTGGGTCATGGTGTCTTTCAGCCTACCCAAAATACAAGTCAGCTACTTCATCTTTCCCACTAGAATAATGTTACAATTGCATGGCACTGCCCACAAAAGTTAATTTGAAAAGAAATTAAGAAAGTTTATTTAAACTATACTCCTGGTTTTGAAAGGTATTTGATTACTGTTTGATTCTTCCCTTTGTGTGTAGTAGTAGTACTTAGATCTTTATGCTGTATAAGTTTTTTTTTTTCATTTCCCAAATCATACTGTAAAACTGTGTTGGCACACTCTGTAGTATTAAGTATGATTTCTCAATGAATGCAGCTGAAGCATCCAACTAGAAGATTTAAACTGAAAGTTACAGAATACTGTTGTAGATTTCCTGCTCTATGAAGCTTTTGTTTTCCCTGAGAGATGAGGGAAGGCAGAGAAAGAGAAGCATATATTAAGCCAAATTTTGGGTGGCTTAGGGTAATATAGAATCTTCTTTAGGCTCATGAAGAGGTTATGTTAGTATATGTGCCTAATGGCTCTTTGGAAATCTTACCAATGTTTAAACACTGACAGCATGGAACGGTAGGAAACATGTTCTTCACTGGTGTTTTTCTTGGCCTTGGACTTTTGCACACATAATGCTGCTTTGTTCTCTGAAGCTCCAGCTTGCACTCGTCCTCCTTGATCCTTATACTTGGGGGTTTTTGCTGTTGTTTGTTTATCCTTTTTAAATACTGGTTGGTAGTGCACCCCAAACCAGACATCCAAAAACTGTTCCAGCCTCTGTACATCAGGTTGTTACTGCTGTTCCACAACTGACCACTGTTATGCTGGATGTAGGAAATACAAGGGAAAAAAACCCCAAACCTAAATCTCAAGTTCCTGTGGAGTCTGCCCTTGGGAGTAAAAGCAGTGCACAGGAAAGCCTGGAGTATTTGCAAATAAGGTTAAGTCAGAAAAATGTGTTGCTGACTGTATTGGCTTGTCTCTAGTAGTGAGAGGTGTATGTCTGCTGCTGGCATTCTTAGAACAGTGTTTCTGGTGGAGCAGTATTGTGCTTAAAATTGAAGCAGAATCATTATGGAAACTCGAAGTGGTGTTAAGATTGAGCGTTACACTTCGGTTTGGCTGTAATCTTTGCCTCACCTTACAGAAGTTATAAAGGGAGTATAATTGAGTCCATGCAGGATCTTCCCGGACTGATCTATCCCAAAGTAAATCACAGTTCCTCAAGCACTTTATCAAATGCTGCTGATAATAAAAAAACCTGCTTAGCTGGTTGCTTTCTTGAACAAGTACAACTAGTTGTGTAGTACAGTGAACTCAGAGCTGCTTTAGTTTGAATTGGTTTTATTTGAACATGATGCTTCCTTACATTGCATTGTAGTGCTTGTAAAGGTTTAGAGTTTAACAGCACTTTCACTTTTATTTTGGTAGTAATAGTTAAAAAATGAAAATAGGATATATCTGTTAGCCATTGAAAAACTAAGTGTACATTGGTTTTTGTGCCTTGAATTTAATCAAATGTGTCTTACTAAATGCTTTAGCCAGAGCTTAAATTGACAACACTGCACAAATATTAATCTGGATGGGACTTGCCAACTGTCCTTTTCAATTCCTGTGAATTCTGTAAAGGCTCAAGTTTGAAAAGCAGCAATTCTGTTCCTTCCCCATTACTGTTCTCTTCCTCAGATTTTTGGTTTGTTCATTTTGTTATGGTCCTGAAATGAACATGTAGCTCCACAGTGGGGTTGAAACTAGTAGATAGCAACTTTAGAACAAAGACATGGGACAGTTATCCATGAGAAATGTGACTGAGACTTGGGTGGGTTCCCATCTGTACTCATTGAGCTTTTGAGGGAACTGTCTTATTTTCTTGCTTTCTGGAATAGATTAGAAGGCATAATAAATTCATTGATGTTAAATTTTCTTTAGGGTGTGGCTCAGTATCAACTGAAAGAGTTAGTATCTAAAGCATATGGGTTAAATAAGAAAAAATAAAATTAAAGAATGAAGTGTGTGTTCTCCCAGCTTCCTGTGTTTGTGTTCTGTTTGTATGTTGTTAAGGTTGATGTCCGGCTGCCTCCCCACAGTTTGAAAGTAAGCTTAGACTCTGTTGCTGCTGACTAGGTCCAGATGTGAACAGACATATGGGGACCTGGTGAAAAGGTCACAGTGGGCATGAGGGACAGACTTGGTAATGGTATGTTCAGATGCAGAGGATATGTATTCTTTTAAGGCATGTGTGGGAATGCTGAGTGCAAGTATACTGGTGTGGTGAGGCTGAGGAGAGGTCCTTGACCCCAGGAAGGCTGCTGGAGGTGCCTGGATAACAAAGCAAGCTATTTTATTTTTTCAGACATGCATAAAGCTTTTCATATATATGAATAAATAAATAATTTGCAAGGGTTTAGTCTGATTGCTGAAGCTTCCTTTTTTGAAGATATTAATTTAAAGATTTTGACTGACAAAACTAAAAGATTGTGCAACATAAAGCAAACTTCCTTATTCTTTCACCTGACAACTGCATGAAGCAATTTGTTGTATATTTAGTAGCTGTGCTTAAACAGCTTTCTGGGCATCATTGAAGAGCACATTCTTCAAATCAGTTGAATTTTCATGTTTCCTTGTAATACATGATGCCCCAAGCTTGATGTAGATTCTTTTCTGTGTGTATTGTTCGCACTTCCTTATTGAAGAGTTAAAATCCTGTATGTTCCATCATACTATCTCATCGCTTTTCCTAAAAGCATTGTATTATTTGAGCTTTCTTCTTTTTTATGTCAGAGATTCTAGTATTTGAAAGAAAGCATAACATAGAGTTGCGGTTCAGGGAACTGCCGATGTTGCTTGGAAGTGACCTTTGGAGGTCATCTTAGTCTAGACTCCCACTCAAAGGAGGACTGTTGCCAACACTAGGTTAGGTCAGTTACAGCTTTGTGTAACTGAGCATTTAAGATCTGCAAGGATAGATGCCGCCACCACCACTTCCCTGGTAACCTCTTGGTGTCCCATATGAACGTGCAAATGCCTACATAACTACTGAGAGTTTGGTTCTGTCATCTTTGCTACTTCCATCAGGTAGCTTGAGGCACCTGTTGGATTTGCCCTTAGCCTTCTTTGCCAGACTGAGCAAGCCCAGTTTCCTCAACATCTCTTTATCAGGTCAGGTGCTTTAGGTCCCTGACCACCTTGACAGCCCTTGCTGGACAGTCTCCAGCTTTGCCACATCTCTGTTGAGGCTGAGCCCCCTAAACTATACTCAGTTTGTGGTTTATAATGATAGAGTAGGAATTAGATTTCTTCATTCCTGGTTGAGACTCTCCTATATATGATAAAGGCTGTTTGCTAGAGGTCAATGTCTGTACCACCTAGAAGCAGTCTGCCTAGCTCTATTTTCTAGATAAGGAATCAGAATGATTCTTCAGGGTGATCTAAGTATCTCTACAGCTGGAAAAGCATAAGAGAAAAGGGTGAATGTCATCTGAAAAGTGAGAGAAGGTAACTACTTTCTTGGACTTCCTGTCTGTATAGGAAAGATAGTCGTCTTTGGAAACTGAATGTAACATCGTGGTGGAAATTAGATCAACACAATGCCTGTTTCATGGAGATCTTCAACTGATCTGCTGTGAGCATTAACTGAACAAATTGGAGACTTGCCAGAGATTAATTTATCAGCTAACATCTGTAGCACCTTATGAAGGTATGGAGCTGTTGCTAAAGGGTGTAGATATTCTTATGTTTTCAAAGGGAGGCACGAAATGAATAGAGCAGAGCTCATGATCTCAAAACAGAATGTCAGGTAGATTACACTCTTGGTTCCTGAGAATAGCCTTTTGAGTCCTTTGACCAGTTCTAACCAAATACAGCTGTGGGATAAATGTCTCACACACCCAAAGTCCTTTGAGTAGGAGCAGAGTGCTCACCTGTTTGGGTGGTCTGCTGTATTCACTGGTTTGTTTGCACAAGTTTCACATCGTATCAGATGTAGTACTTGTAGTAGGGATCTGCAGGTGATATAAGATGCAAGAAATGGTGTTATTACTTTTGTTTGTATAAAACCTTTACTTATGGAACTGGGGTGGGGTGTGGGAAAACACATACGATGTTAAAAACAAGAAGCAGGATTTTGTGTCTCGAATCATTTTGATTTCACTGCTGAGCAGAAGGCATACCAATCCAGGAGAAAGCAGCACAAGTTTATAACTCACATCAGTCCCTCCAAACACTAGCTGCAAGGGATAGCAATACTGAGGTTGAATATCTGGTACCTCATCAAAGGTGACTTTTAAACTGAAGGAATAGAAAATTAACTGGTATGGCCCTTCAAAATGGGCTGAAACTGCAACTCATAATCATAGAGTGAGTTTCTTTTTGTTTGGGGAAATTTTTTTCCCCTACAACAAAACAGTCCAGTATCTTAGTAAGAAATGGGATGAATTAATTTAATTCTTCTTTGGATTTCTTATCTCACATCAAATTCCTATGGCAGCCTACAAGGATACAAAAGAAAGCAATTCTAACTTGGGAACAGTTCGTATTGAATGAGAAGTATGTTGTGCCTCAAACTGCTTGCTTCTGTAACTGTTGTATGTGAGTTGAAGCTTAAAATAATATCTAACACTGCTGTTTTCTGTACTTGGCTGTAATACTCAACTATGTACATAGATAAATTGTGAAAATACGGACAAGGAATATAAAATACAATCTTAATTTGAAACTTAATTTGAGACTTAGTTTCCATTTTCTTTTGGGATCAACAAAGAAACCTCTGTGGTGAAGGGTGCATGGTGAAGGATGAACAGGAACATGGATTGGAAGAGTGGCATTTATGTACCTGTGTGCTGAGTATGAGAATGAAAATTTCTCTCTCAAGGGATAAAATAGAATGCTACAGCATGATTTCTAGCATCACTGTGGCACTGGCATAGGGCTCAGTTAAGAGGGAAACTCTGAACTGAAGCATCATTTATGATCTTTGTTCTCTGACCTTGAGCACAGCTGCCTATAGGGTTGGTCCTCAGGCCAGTCTGGTATGACAGGCTGATTCGTTTATAGGTTTAAAATGTTGTGATGTTTAAACTGAAGTGCTGCTGAAGGGAAACAATAAGATTATTAACATATTTTTTTTTTAAACCAGAGGTATGGAGAACTTGGTGGTTGGCTCCAACCTTCCTCCACTTTTTACTGATGAAGATGGATCTAAGGAAGGTAGTGAAATTACTGTAACTGGGTAAGCAACTACTTCTTTTTAACCTGTAGCTGATAGATACAATCTCTGGACTTGCCAGGGAAACTGTTTCAGTGGGAAGAGGGCATTTAAAGAGATTTAAAACAAACAAACAAACCCAACAAAAATAAATCCTACAACACTCCCTTGGCCTTGATAGAACGTCACAGGACTGTATTTAGAAGAAACCAGGACTCTTCTGAACTGATGGAAATGATCACAAACTTTTGTTGAATGTTTCTTATCTTTTTAAGTTTGCTTCACTGGGATTTTAAAGACAGACAGCGTGATGGGGGCAGAGAGTAAGGGTGTTACAGTCGTCCATGCTACATAAATTATTTCTATTAAAAATACACTGTTCATCACTGATTTCTGAAAATCGCTGAGAAACTGATGTCTGTCATTTTTGTCAGACTGACTCTGCTTTTACAGACTGAAACTGGCTTCTTTTAAAATCACAATTGAGAAATAAGTTGTCTTTCAGGACAGAACTGTAACAGTGATTCTAAGAAACTGTATTATTCCATTTTTCTTTTTGACACGTACCAAATATAATTAACTTACAGAAATGTGTATGCTTTGTTCCTTTTGTTCTTCTCTAACTGTTAGTAATATGAACTCAATCTGGTATCTGAAAGTCAGGAACAGATCTCTCCAGCCCTTGTATCTTTACTAGTAATTATGTCACAATAGCTGATTAGTGAGTAATAAAAATAAACTGTTCTCTCTATTTAAAGACAACTTTTTCCGTAGGCATTCAGCTAACAATTCTGTTAATATATTCTGATTTTTATATAGCTGTATTCTACGTTAACAGGAACAATTATTTTAAATATTTAAAATCTGGTGTGCATGTAAGCAGCTGTAGATCTGAGTAAATTAAGAAAGATTTGAAGCATACACTGCTGTTGTAGTAATTTTCATGAATGTAACTGGGCAAGGCCAAGTAATCTTTAGCCTGGTTCAAAAAGGGATTGGAATCTGATATGAGTCCCAAAATTTTATATTAATTTGTCACAACAGAACAAAGTCGTGACAATGACTGTGGGGTTGTTGCCCCAAAATACGTGCTTATCTTTGTCTCCCTACCTTCAGAAATATTTCTGTGTACGTGCTTTTTTTGGTTTTACCTCCAAACAGCTTGCCCTTGAAGTAAGGTTGATTGATACAGCTCTTGCAATAAAATTAGTGGCCATTCAGGAGCCTGTAAGGACCCAGTCAAGTTGGTGCTTTAAGTACCCACGCTTATCAACAGGAAATTGTTGAATGGAGTTCAATCCAAAATCGTACACAACCACAAACCTTTAAGCGTATTTGTGGAGAAATACAGTGAATGCATCCAGAAAGGTGTATATTGGTTGAAGATGAAACCATTAATTTCAAAATCCTTACGGTATTTTTGAAGAAGCGTATGTTCATGCTTTCTGATTTCTGATCCAGACATTTACTTGCTTGACAGTTGTTTGTATAATCAAAAGCTTCACTAGAAATTAAACAGAATACCACTTTGAAAATCAAACTGTCTTTGCAAGTCCATAGTAATTATGGTAGTTATAGCAGTTCCTTGGATAGAACAGCCAGTTCATAAAAAATGACTCTAAAATATATATTTTTTTCTGGCTAGTATAAAAACTGAATATATTTGCAACATTTTTGCATGTTTTAGGGAGGAAATTATTTAGCAATATGATGATTAAAGGGTTTTCTTTTGCTATTATGTGCTTTTTCAGAGTAGCTCATTCTGAGAGTTCATTCAGTGGTGGAGCTTCACAGTCAGTGAATAACCCAGATTTGGTGGAGGATTTGTCACAGGTTCAGCAGCTGCAGAATGAGTCCTCTAATACTGCTGAAAACACTGAGCAGAAGCCTGAGGAGGAGGTGAGATGAAATAATAGTGAATTCTCAATGAAGCAAAAGCATGGAGTTTTGTCATAGCTTGCCTTTACCTACTCAGATTTTTTTGGATAGGATCACAAATTTTCATCCATTTGCCATTTTCATCTTTTGATTCTCTCTGGTTTTCTCCTGTGTTGCACAGCTGCACGCAGCTGGCTGGGGAGAGCTGGCTGGCCTCGTGTACAGAGAGCAGCATGCATCCCTCCAGCTGAGCCAGCCCTGTCCACAGGCTGGTGCTGCATTCTGTCTTTTTCTGAAGGCTGGATGTTCAGCTGCCACAATTTATTTTCTCTCTTGTGAGTCAGGAAGGTGACATTGTACTCTTTCAGGAGTAAATGATGTTTCTGAAAGCATTATGCTTGCTGCTTTAGACTGTATGTTGTGTGCCATCCCGCACTGATTCCTGGTGACTAAAACACGAAGGTACTGAAGTTTGACAAGAAAGTGGCTTGAGGGTTTTTTTGATAGATGCATTTAACATTCCTCCTTGTAGTTTGTCTTCTTCTGTGAGGTCCTTCTTTAATTGAACTAGTAGTCAAATTCCAGAAGGGAAACTGAAGCTAGCTTGATGTCAGGGACATGTTGATCTGGGGAGAGATGAGAAGTAGTGGAACAGTTGTGCGTATGTACTATAAGAAAACAGTGTTGTCCAGAGATTGCTATAGTAGTAGTATGAAGCCAAGAGGATGAGTGGTAATTATGTTATTTCTGTGAGCTCACAGTGTGCCACAGGCAAATCTCAAGATATTCCCTGCTTTGGAGTTTGTTCATCTCTCTATTGGTGGTGATTAGTGGGAAAAAACCCCTATAAAATAGAATAGAAAAGCCTGTATCCTGTCCTTTCACCCACATTTTGGGCACATAATGCACAAAGATGAAAGATTTGGAAGGGGCAAAGTAGCTAGTTACCAATTGTTAACTAATACACAGAATCTCTCCAAACATGATACTGAGGCAAATGACTTGGGGGGGAGGGTATATGAGGGTAAGAGTAAGTTTAAACAACTAAGAAAAAAAAATTCTGTTGCATTAGCTAGGATGATAATTTCATGGGTTATCAGTCCTCGTGGTTTTACAGTCAGTAGTTGATGCAAATGTTATTTTATTGTCCCTGTGGATCAGGAGATACTGCAAACAGCTTTTCACAATGAGACTTCTTTGGCTTTTCTTGAAGTCGGGATTGCTCTAAAGTAAGGTTTGAAACTTATGTCCATAAAAAGATGTATTGCAGCAGTGTACTCCTGATTAAAATGCTTAAGACATGAGTATTTATTCCTTCCAGAGGTGGTAATTCTTTTCCTTCAATCTGAATTTTCTTCCATTTTCATTTTGCAGCAGCAAAGAACTAAACGAGGAGGCTGGGCCAAAGGGAGAAAGAGGAAGAAACCCCTTAGGGACACCAATGCCCCCAAATCCCCCCTCACAGGGTATGTGCGATTCATGAATGAGCGTAGGGAGCAGCTTCGAGCGAAGAGGCCTGAAGTCCCTTTCCCAGAGATCACCAGGATGCTGGGCAATGAATGGAGTAAACTGCCTCCTGAGGAGAAACGGGTACCATTAAACTCCCTTTTCCTTGTTGGATTATGATTACTGTTAAATGGGAATATTGCTGTTTAGTGAGGAAGTTAACATAGGCTTTTGATTAAAGTTGTGGTTAGGAATATATTTCAAAATAAGGGGTGCGGATCCTCCAGAGTTCAAATAATGAACGCCGGTAGGTCTGTAGCATCTCATCCAGGTGTGACTTGAGGAGAACTGTGTCCTCTAGACAGTGCCAGGATATATGCAGAACAGGTGGGATTGCTCTGCTGAGACATCGCAGGGTTTGTGTGATTCATCTGGGTGTAACTCTGTTGTACCTAACTCCTCTACAGCTGAGACCTACTGGTTTCCAAAGCCAAAGTCACTAGAAGGATGAGGCAGGCATTTATTCACTGTGGCTGAGGAGAACTTAGCAGAATTTCAGAACTCCTTGAAGGATTTTGCAGTTCTGTTTATTTTATAAACTCCTCAATGTATATAAACATCTGGTGTCTTAATCTAAGACAAGCAGACCTGAAAGGACAAGTTACTGAAGGAGATGGTTAACATGAATGAACTTCTAGACAATGTTTTAAAGTATTGTTAGCCCTAGAAACAAAGTTGAGATCCGTATGATGGATGGGACAGTGAGTTACTTATTCTATTTTCTACACACATTAACTCAGGAAAAGGGTTTTTCCCACCTTTCAGTCAGAACGTGATGTCTTCTAATTGGGACTGCTGTGGCCTTCTGCAGGGTCTGATAGGTGAATGAAGACCAGGGCAGTGTCGGGTCTGGTTCTTTTAACTCCTTCCAGAGAGCACTTTGTAATTGCTAATGGGTGTGTGGCCATCTGCACCTCATTGCCAATGGGAGATTACAGGAAAGCAGTAGTTCAGTCACAGTGCAACTTGATGTTATCACATGAATTTATCAGGACATTTAAGCTTTTGAAGATACTTTAAGGACAAAACGCTTAAGTTTTTATGTTGGCTGGATGAAGCAAAAAACAAGAGTTCCTTTTGTCACTTTTTACTAGGCTTGTAGAATGTAAGTTATACAGAGATATTACAAAATGGTGCATCGGCATACTGTGTAAATCATAATGGAAAATTTGTGTAACAGTAAAGCAGTTGATTTGGTAACCCATCTGTAGTGAGAATAATGTTGCTGTCTGCTGGGAGAGGGAGGGAAGAGAGTAAGACATTCTGCCCCTCTACCCCTTGCCCTTAACATATTCTTATCGTATCCAAGACAGATTTTTATTTTACCTTTTTTAAACTAGGAAGAAGGAGATTGAGTTCAAATCTCTATTCTGTGTGCTGCTTTTTGAAGCCCCAGGGAATCTGTACTTTGAGTAAAGCTGTGAGTTTCTAGTCTATAGCAGGTCAGGGAAAGGCTGCTGAGCACTTCCTTCCCTTCCGTTTCTCCTGCCCTTTTTTACTAAGGCAGTGAAGGCCACTGCTGCTTGGGAACCCCTATCTCTAATACAACAGCCAAAATTTCTTGTTGAAGCTGAGTAAGTTGGTTTTGGCTAGCTAACAACTATGAAGTTGTTCTGAAACAAGCAGTGGAGTCATAGTATATATACTGCTGTGTGTGGGATAGTGTCCTGTAATCCAGGGGAAAAGTGTGTCTGAAATCCTGCTCTTGCATCTGAGCTCCAGCAACAGCAAACTAGTTGTCCAATATAACAGCTGAAGGGCAAGTCTCGCGTTTCCCCTGTTCCAGCCCTGCAGTCCTGCTATTTCCTTTGCTATTTGGTGAGCACAAGGACCGTTGAGCTGACTGGACGGACCAAATAGTGAGTCTCCACTCCAAAAAGACCATTACTATAGTCATAGAGCAAACACCCTAAAAATCATTCTTCTTCTTGTTCCCTTGTATGGGGAAATATTTAAAGAACTGTATAGATTTGTGCTAGAAAACCTAGGACATCTACTTACAGGTAGTGCATCAGAAATCTTTCTGTAAGAAAATCCATCCAAAACGCAAGTTAAGCAGGAAAAACTTGTGTTGTTTTTGACTCGGTTACTGTACTCTTTTAGCAGCATATTGCTGGAGATAGAAGAGAAGAATTAATGTCTTCTGGAAGAATACAATATCCAAAAGAAACGCAAACCCAGCATCACTAAATTTGCACCCCAGTCCAGAAGGTTAACAGTGTCCGCAGCAGGGTCACAAGAGTTTTGCAAATGCATGAAATTTATAACTATTACATGTATTGGTGTGATGACTTAATGAAAATAAAAGGCATACCCAGTGACTGATGTTCACTCAGATTGAATACTTATTTCCATTGAATTTTAAACTTGTTGCGGGGAAAAATTGGGGAAATTACTTTTTTCTTGAAATAATCCCTTTAGTAAGTGTTGTGACCACTCCTTAAATTGTTTTCAGTTCATCGATTCCCCTGAAGAATTCTCCAGTTAAGCTCATTCTATTATGCACGTGTGATTTTTTTTTTTTTTTTTTTTTTTTTCTGGCCTGAAGTTTTCTTTTAACCTAATCGTTGATAGCTTAAATTGATATCACCTGGGCTCTTTTATCTTTATGCTATTCTTTCCAATAGCCATGATGTTTTGTTTGCTTCTTAGACAGGCAAAGTGTGTGGTAGTAGAGTGGTAGTGCTTTTTTTCTGTGGAGCATGAAAACAAGGGCGTATTGGAACCCTGCTGTGACAGATCTGAACGTTAAAGCTTGATCTGTTCAGGCATTCCTGCTTGGCAGCATTTAATCCTGGCCACAGAAAGGCAATTCTGAAGTCCCTACGTAGGTGATATTCAGTTCAATTGAGTAGCTTAGTAGCAGGTTACTTCTAGATCTAACAAAAAAGAGTGAACAGAATAGTGACTTGAATTACAAAAAAAAAAAAAAAAAAAAAAAGGACACCAGAATGCAGTAATATTATCCAGAAGTCTTATATCTTTGCATCTCACGTACATTCTCATTGTTTCTTCACTCCTTTCCTGTTTGCATAGGTGAAATGGATCAGCACTTCATCTGACAAGTTGTTTTTCTTCCCTTCCTCCTGAAGGGGAGGAAACTCCCTGAAACTCTTGGACTTTTTTGTTTCAGCGATACCTTGATGAAGCAGATAGAGATAAGGAGCGTTATATGCGGGAGCTGGAGCAGTATCAGAAGACTGAAGCCTACAAAGTCTTTAGCAGGAAAGCACAGGACAGACAAAAAGGCAAATCACACAGACAAGGTATTGAATGGGACAAAAATATGTGCCTGGAACAACAGAAGATTCAC
The DNA here is from genome assembly GCF_023634085.1 of Falco cherrug. Classification (NCBI taxonomy): domain Eukaryota; kingdom Metazoa; phylum Chordata; class Aves; order Falconiformes; family Falconidae; genus Falco; species Falco cherrug. Next base: position 23,959,499 of record NC_073703.1, read on the forward strand.
AACTAGTTGTGTAAACTGACACTCATTTAAAGCCTTTGATTTAAAGGCTTGTTAAAAAGTGGATTTGCTCTTTCTATGGCATTTGTATCAGCTGTGTGTAAAGTGATTAATTTATGTAAATTTAACTATATAAATTTATTGGAGGATTTGCATTAAAAGCACCAAAGTTAGACACAGCTTCTATGTGACTTACTAGGAAAGCTGCACAAGTTTTTGGTCTATAACTGTTCTGTGATTATGTTTGTGTAGCTGCTTTAATTTGGTTTTTGTTTTCTCAAGTCTTACGGGTTTGGGGGAATCTCTTGTTTGTTCTTTCTTTTTCAGATGGAGCAAGACAGCCAGCCCATGATCATGAGGTAAACCTCTTCATTCTACCCTTTACATCAGTGGGTAGATTTTCAGATGACAAAAGTTTCTAGTGCAGTCAATAAAAACCAGTTTATGCCAGTTGAAGACCCTAATTAGAGGTTTAGAGTATGAATTCTGCTTATGCAGTTTCTGATCAAAAGGAGCAACCGAGTACTCTTAGGCTCACACTAGTAAGGTGAAAACTAAATTTACTAAGTCTTGGGCAGGCACAAATGATCTAGGATAGAGTGAGAGTGTAGGTTATACTTAAAACAGATCTGTTTTGTAATGTTAAATAAATGGATGTAAGTCAGTATAATTGAGCTGTATCTAGTATGTTAGACGTTCAACTTGCAAAATTTTTACTTTGAAATTTTTCAAAGCAGAAAATTTAATGAACTGACAAGGCTGTGCACTGCTGAGAGACAGCTACTGGTCTTGTCTAAGGAAAATAAATTTCACTTCCAGGAAGATGCTTTGGTTTCATGTTTTTGATACACCTTTTTATTAACTCTCAAAGGAAGTACTTGCAGTGAGATTAATTTGAAGAAGTATGTGGTCCCCAGAATTTCTTATTCTTTAATCACTCAGTCTAAGTTTGTCTTTATTTGTACAAAAACCAGAATACTGAAGGCTTCAAGTTCTAGGTTAATTGCCATGTTTACATAACCTTTAAATTATAGAGGTGGCAAACTACAGGTTGCTGAAATCTGATGTCATAAATGCCATTATAAAGGAATCCTCCATACCCTGTGGGGTTTTTAAGCCTCATCAGGTAGTTACTACATAGTTGAACTAGCAACACATTAGGCAGGCATCCTGTTCTGAAAGGCTGCATGTTTGCTCAGCATTTTTCACCTTTATATTGTAAAATTCCACATGCTTATCCCCGATAGGCTTTCACATCTTCTCTGCAAGGGAGAAGTATTATAATCCTGTACAGGCAAAGAACAAGCAGAAAAGTTTTAGATTGCTTTTACAAATAATACACTCAGGTTAGTACTGGAAGCAGGACTAAAGCTTTTTGTTGTCTTGCTGCTTTCGCTTATCCACATTGACTATTATTATTGTGTTTGTGATTACCAGATATGAGCCAATTAAATTATTTATTGAGAGAATATAAGAACATATGGTCAAAGAAACCTTTCCTTTTCCCCTCACTCCACTTAGGTGTTCATGATTTAGTTTCAGTGAATCAGCGTTGAACTAATTTTAAATATTGTATATAGAGATGAATTCCAAAAAGTATTGCAATGTACAGTTCAAATACTAAGTATAATTAAAAAAAAAAAACCAACAAAAAAAAGGATGAATCTTGGGAAGGAGAGAGGAAACTTTTAGTAGGCGGATATAGCCATTAAAAACATGGAGATGCTGTCTTAATGAGCTCATCTGTGGGCATAAAATAGAACATTTTTCTTCCTCCAAATCCTAGCTTCATAAATATGACATATTGCAATATACACTAGAACTAGTAATTGTCATCATCAGTGGCCAAACCATTGTTGATTGTTCTCCATTGTTCTGTTATTGCTTCTTTCCTCAAACTGTTAGAATCAGAGTAGGTCTAGCTTCATGCAGTCAATTACACAACATCTTGCTGGCAAGATTTCAAAGATTTATACACCGTGTCAGGGAGATTAGGCATTGCCTGCTAGTATGTACAGCCTTTGAAGACAGGGAAATGGCTGCCATGGTGTAAGTGCACAAGAAGAAAACAATCTACTCTGAGAACATTTTTTTCATGGAGTAGTATATTTATTATATCTGTTCCTTACGTTGCCTGCACCTGACCATACAAGGAAGGATGAGCCTAAACGCCCCCACCCAACATCTCAGCTTTCTCTGTACCATACTTTACCATGTCTCTAAGAACTTCAAGTCTGATTTGTTCCAGAACCTCCAAAGATCAGCATCAGTTTTAATAACCAGATGAGAATGGTATTATATAGTTGACACTCTGGTAGCATCTCAATCTTATTTAAGGCAAATGGGAGAAACAATAATTTTGTTTCTATTTTGATTTGAGGGATGACAAAATGGTATGTAACCTGAACAGACTGGGCCTATTTAGTAGGAGATGATCAAAACCTTATGATTTTAACGCTGAGTGAACCTCAGAATGCCTTAAGCTTCAGAGCTCTCAAGAGTATCTTTTATGTGCTGGGTAATGTATTCTGCAATGGTAGAGCACGGATGGTATTCATTATTACTCTTCTGTTTAGTTGAATTTCTTGGTTGCCTTTCAGAAGCTGATCAGTTTCATCTAACTGCTTTAATAATTTTTTTGTTTTACCTGAAAAACCTGTATCCTAGAGCTGTAAACAGAATAACCTCTCCTCTTCACAGTACCCTCTTCTCCACCATCTGTTGTCTAGGAGCCAGTGATGACTAGAGCCAGTGCCTCTTTGCATGCAAGTAGCAATAGTAAGCGTGAATTGGAATATCTAAGATGGATGTCCCATTAGTGTTTTAACTGAACTTCATAACTGCCAACATTTCTTAGTGCACATTAATGTTGAGATCCTAGATTACGGGGTGAAATTAATCCCTAGCCACCTAGGGAGTGTTCAGACAAAATGAATGTGTTGTGCACACTTCTGTACATGACTTCTCATTTCTAAATACATACTCTTGAGACTTTTTCCCTATCAAGTATCAAAACTTCAGTGAAGAATGTGTGGTCATGATCCTCTAGCAACACCCTACTATATCTCACAGAGCTGGGAAGGTTTGTTTCCCGTCCCTCTAGTCCCACCTGTTTCTAGCATATCTTCAGCTGATTAAAGCCAAGTGAGCTTGTAAATTCTCACAGCACATACAGAGTTTCCTAGCTGTAATTATACCAGACAATAATATTCACCTTCTCTTTTACTTAAAAAAAACCCAATCAATTGACAGTCTCCTGAGGTAGAGACCCAAGGTACTGAAGTTCCATCTGGTCTTGCCTTGGTTGACTGCCAAGTGACTGCCAGATCACCCAAAGTGCCCTTTGTGGCAAGACACAAATGTGGTATTCTGGGTGCCAGAATTTCCTTAGCAGCTGTTAAGCATCTACGTTTTCTTCTGGGCACCAAATGATGTTTGACACTGCATAATTTTGGAGGATCAGTTTGTGTTGTGTTATCAACTATGGCATTTGAGAGGTTTGAAAAGCTTTTGTTCTCCACAGGCATTCTCTTATGCTTTACTTTGTTTTCTGTATTAAGTAACAGGTTGATTGTAGTTGCTGCAGTTTATCAAACCAAATTTGCATTGGCTTTGTCAATACCGATGCAGATTTTAAAGCAAGCATTAATTCCTGTTGATTTTTGACATGCAGAAATGGTCACTAAGGTATATTGTGGTAGGCTTTTTCCCTCAGTGAAATAAAGGTTTTTATGCTTTTGGACTAAGTTATAGAGCATTTCCTGATTTAAAAGTGTTTTTTTTGAAAGAAAAAAAGCCTACTATAGTCACAAACCATACATTGGCTATTGCCATAGCCACAGTGAACGACTGCTTTCTAAGAGCAAAATATACCTATACATATTCACCTTTAGCCTTCCAAGATACTACGTACTCTGTAAGCAGATTTTCTCCATAGACTCTTGCAAATCGTGTTTATAGACTTCCTTCTCAATAGTGGCAGCATCCATCAACATCATTTAAAAAAGGTGTGGCTTGCTTGAACCACTGTGCAGCTCCCATCTCTTTCAGAGTCAAAATGCACATCTCTTCCAGTTGGGAAACAGACATGCGGAATTGGTGCACTGTGGAAGAGTTGCTTATTTTTCCTTTAGCTGTTGATTTTCCTGGCTGTTTTCTCTTTTGCTTTGGAAGCGCGAGACAAAAAATCAGGAAACTTCCGGTGCATTTTGGTCGCTTTATCTCCTGTTGATATTCCTGTATAGACTATTTCAGGATGTGTCAGTTGGCTGATGGTGGAATGCTTTCCAGTGGAAAATATAGATGAATTCTGATAGTTTTAAAACCAAATTATCCTGATGTGTAATGTCATTAGGGTGAAAGTGTGTATTTTAGTACATTATATGGTATTTCTTTATAATGGTATTTGACCTTTATTAAACCTATATATTAAAAAGCTAAGACCTACCCTTTGGCCTTTCTTGGTAGTAGCTGGAATTGTCTTCCGTCTGCCCAGCTCTTCATCTGTCTCAGTTTTTGGTCTCCCTTCTCTTTCCATTTTCTTGATCAAAACAATTTCATGAATTCCTGAAAACGAGCAGTATTTAGCTATATATTACTCTCTTTTGTAGAAAGAAGCAGATACAAAGGAGAGATCTGTTTTTGATATTCCAATCTTCACGGAAGAGTTCCTGAATCATAGTAAAGGTAAATTAAACTTTAGAGGGCCCCTTCTTTGCTTTTCCAAAGTTTTTGCTACATGCTGCCCAGCTGAAGAGTCCTTGTACTGTCCCATCGCAGCTCAGGTAATATCTTGGATAGAGTTATTAGTGTTTGTTATTACCTTACCTCTGTATGAACACAGTGGCTGCAACAGCAGTTTTTCTTGGCTTTGTCTTCCAAAACTGTTCTTTTTGGAGAATATTTCTAATGTTAAACTCCGCTTGCTGTTATTCTAGCCATTCCAAGTTGGATCTGCTGTTCTGTAGGATTAAGAAATACCTAAGATGTACCATGATGATGATTGAGGCTACTTATAACAGTATTTTATTTTTTTCCCTCTGGATATTTGGAAGATTACACTGATAGATTTTCTGTTACTCTGTTTGGGTTTTGTAGCTGCATGTCCCAAGAGTTTAGGATTTTTTTGCCAGATTTCCCGTACACTTTCTTGACTGAACAGACTTCAGACTCAGATACTTTTCCTGATGATGAAAAGAAATGTATTTTTGTAATGGGTGTCTTCTCTGTAGGCCTCTTACCACTGCTGCTAAGCTAGGTCATACTGAATGCATTTGAAGTCAGTCTTGCAGTATTCCTTCCTAATCAATTCTGCTATTCACTTCCATTCTGATGCTTTGAATATCTTCTAATTTCTCTCTCTCTTTACTCTCCCCCTGCCCCCCAAGTCTATTTAAGTACTACTGTTGGCACTCCACGACATGATGCATTTTCATCTATAAACCAAAAATGCACCATTTGTAATAATCAGTTGAGCACTCTAGAAAATTCTGATTTATTGCCTACCAATCATAGATATGGTTTTTTATAGTTTTTTGACTACATGGGGATGGGTTGATATTCACAGCACGTGAAGCTGAGCTGCGGCAGCTGCGTAAATCCAACATGGAGTTTGAGGAGAGGAATGCTGCTCTGCAGAAACATGTTGAGAGTATGCGGACTGCAGTGGAGAAATTGGAGGTTGATGTAATACAAGAGCGGAGCCGTAACACAGTGCTGCAACAGCATCTAGAGACTTTACGCCAAGCACTCACAACCAGCTTTGCTGGAGTCCCGCTACCAGGTGAGACTTTTTTTTTTTTCCCCCCTTATGGATGTCTGATATGTTAAGTTTATCTTCTTATGTTTATATAAATGTTGTGTATTTACAAGGCGTGTCCTACTGTTGTAGTTCTGTGGTCTTGGCTGTTTCTGAGCTTTTTTGTATTTGATAATGAAATCTTAAAATGCATGCAGAGAAAGGTTTAGTGTCAGTGCTTTATTTCAACATGGCTTTTTTTTTTCTTCCTACTCTTACTTTTCCTAATAAAGTGAGACACATGTTCAGTCCTTGCTCTCCTTCACTTGTTTTGTGAAAATGTTACTAAATAGAAAAGACAGAACTTGCAAGTTCCTTGATTTAAAGAAAGTCTGCATCTGTATTGTCAGATGCCAGGGAATCCACTGAGATACTATGAATGCAGTCCCAGTTGTTATAATCAACTGAGACCCAAATCAAAGAGAACCATGCTTCATTAGTCCTGATATCCTTGGAACTACTCACTTTGTGGAGTTAGGAGGACATCACTTTACAGAATCTGTCACAAGAGGTGGTGCATGGCAAAATCACCTCCTATAGCAGTTTGCATGTACGCACAAATTGCCTTTAGCATCGTCTTAACTTTTTGTAATTGCTGCTGTCGTCTAAATATTCTGTGCTCATTTTACTACGTTAACTATAGGTAGCGGGGAAACACCCACGATGGAAACTATTGATTCCTACATGAATAGGCTGCACAGTATTATTATGGCTAACCCACAGGAGAATGAGAACCTCATAGCCACAGTCCGAGATGTAGTAAACAGACTTGAACGCTAGTGACTGGGTAAGTGTTTGCTCTTAGGCTGCTTTTGTTTGGTGTCTACTTTGTACCTCTGGCACTTGTTCTGACTGATTCTTGTGCTGATCATTGTGTTGTACAATCAAAAAGTTTTATTCTTCAAAGCCACAGGAGCAGTTTGACTTAATGAAAGTCAAAGGGGCTTAAAAATATCCAACAACATTAAAGGATTCTGAAATTCACTTTAGCCCCAAGATCTCTTGTATAAAGACATAATTAGCTGTTTGTCCTATTATTATTCATTGTGTGTGTGCAAGTTGAATGAAAATACTGATGGAATAGTGTAAAAAACCCAACCAAACAAAAAACAAACCAAAACCCTTACAGAGTGACTAATTTAGAAGAAGGTTCCTTTTTTCCTGAGTAAAGTAAATCTGAAAAATCTGCATCAATTATAGATTCCAGTGGTCACAGAGATATTTTTTTTGTCTCAGGAGGTTACAGGTGAACTCAACTCTGTTAAACTGAAAATACCTTACAGCTACTTGCTCTGTAGCACCTGTAGCAAAACTGTTCTGGTTACAAAGGTTTACATGTAAATGAAATACTGATGTGTGGTTCAGACTATATATAGCATTTGCTGAGAGTCTAATGATCATATGGCTTATGCGTAAATTATTACTGAGCTAATGATTCTGTGGTTTTGCTTCTGTTCAACAGCTTAGAAAACTGTAATGGGGGAATTGAGTAGAAAAATCAACAAAGATGTACTGTGTGCATACCTCCATTCTTTAGGCATTGATTATGTAGAGATCATGTATATGTCTTGAACGGTGTTTAGAAATGCAAGTAAAGCTATGATTGTTGCTGTCTGCAAATACGAAGACAGGGCTTTTTACCCTTTCTGATTCTGACCTTTCATGATACTGTGTAGAACAGTTAATTACATGTTCCCCATTAAAGTGTGGCTTAAGCTAAAAGATCATTGTCCTTCTAGAGGGTAGCCAGATGGAACAGACTATAGTTCTAAGAGATTAGTGAGCTCCGAGCAGAATGAAGAAGTGCCTTTACTGCTGCTATTTATGAAGGGAACAGCTTGTATATCCAGGTCTCAGATTTTTCAGTAGCTCATCAACGTCCTCGTTTTTGTGTACTGTTTTCAGTTGGCATTCAGGCTCAGAAAGAGAATTGGGGGATGGAGGTTTCACAGAATGCATAAGAAGGAAAAGAGTTTCTCATCAATCACTTATTAGAAGGATATGCAAGGCCCTGAAACAGATATTTGTCCTTTAAGGACCTTGCCAGAAAAATCATTATATCAAGGCTGCTAAAATCTAGACTTCAGTTCTCATGTCAGGTGGATTCATATTTCCTAAGTGATGAACAATTTATATGTTCCTAAAAACGCAGGTAACTTTTTCTTGGGTAAACTAGATTCAGCTGTCATTGGTTTGGAAAAAATAATTCTTCCTTTAGAATTCTTCCTTCTATTTTACAGTGCAAAAATAGGACTTCATTCCTTTCTTTCCCCTCCCACCAATATCTTCCCTCGTTCCAGGAGCAAAACAGTGTGAAACAATTAAAAATGTGATTAATGATCACCTAGTTTCATTATATAAAGACATGTATGTAACTAGATATAATCAGGTATTTCATAGGGCTGTTAATTACACTGACATGTATTTATTCTTCATTTCTTGGCAGTGATTATATTTTGTGGAAAAATCTTAGAAGGGATAAAGTGGGACTTTATTGGATGCAAACCTTGAAAAACGTAGAGCTTCCCTAGAAAAGAGGGAAGCTTTGCATAAAAAGGTTCAGCTGACATCTAATAAACTGTACCAGCGAACTGTTGTCATCATTATCCCTTTTTTAACATGTGTATGAAGTATATTAATTCTCCTAAATGTTATCTCTTATCAAACAAATGGTCTGTTTGAGGTTGAGCCACATTACAAATAATTTCATTGAAAAATCTATTTATTATGATGCTCTTGAAAGCCACTATTTCATAGAACTGAGGGGGTTTTTTAGTGGCTTAGTACATTGTATTTAGTGACTATTTGACTCTACTGGGTTTTGTGTTTTGGTGTTTTTTTACTGCATGGTAAAGAACTTCTTTGTGCAAGCAGTATGTGGGGGAGAAGAGGAAGGGTTTTGTTATTTAGCGCTCTGTTCTTTGGATGAAAACAGGAATTCAGTTACAGTTCTGTCTCTGTAGGCTTCTTTGCTATAGTTACTAATATTATGTTTTCAGATAAATCATGCAAAAAATAATGTTGCGGTGCCGATTTAGACGATTACAGTCTTCCAGGACTAACACTTATTTTTCTGTTTCATCTGCAGGTCTTGTGACCCAGGGATGCTTTACAAAATTTTTTTGGCCAGTGTGGAATAAGAAGCCATGAGGGAAAGACTAGGGGTGGGAGGCAGAATCACAGGTTTGTCCTGGTCCCTGCCTTTGTGGTTTGTCAGTGAGACAAACAGATCGATGCATTAAAAGGTCTTAAGAAGCCACAGATACCACCCACTAAACATTTGGAACTGTCCTCTGTGTAAACATTTAAGAGCATGCAACTTTTGTGCAATCTTCAGTTTCTTATTAATTTTGCGGAGTGTGAGGGTGCATATGTTCTGTGGACTGGCTGACTATGGAGATGAAATCTCGCAGTTTGTGAAATGAATGGTCAGCCTGTGTGTTGTAGTAATAATTTTGATCTGTTATATTGCCTAACGTCTTCTAGTGGTTTTTATTTTGCTTTCATGTTTATCTTGCGGGATTACCTTCCTCTGCTTTAGTTTTCTTCTTTTGATCTTGTTATCTGATACTTGCAGTACTGGACAGCAGTGCTTGTGTTCTCTGCTATAATAGGCAGTCTTCGTTGGTGCACTGTCTTGTCCTACCCTCCCTGCTATGTTTATATAAGCTTTTCTTAAGCAGAATCCTGGTTTTTTTTGTGTTAGCCCGCAACTTCAGCAATGTGAGTTTGCTCCCTGCTAGAGACTGGCTGTGGTTGATGCTTTGTGACTTGATTCTGCTACGAGACAGACTTCTTCTCTCCTCTGTCTCTTCAAGCACCTCTCTTGCACATAGTGTCCTGCTCTTCTGTGAAGGGCTCCTGTTATCTCTTGAAAATGTTTGGTGGAGCATTTTACTAGAACACAGTTAATGGTAAGAAAGAAAGAAAGAGAAATGTTAGTCATTCTCAGCAGGGAAAATAGGAATCTCCATTTTTAAACCACAGAGCTTCCCCTTCATCTGATATGTTGCTCAGTCTCATTTAATGGTACTGCCTTGTTTTTAAGAGAATGATCTCATGGTGAGAACATTACTCTATAAAAACAGAAGCGGGCAGGGGGATTGCATTTTTTTGTCTGCCCTCCTGAAATCACAGTGCTGGGAACCAATATGCCTGGAAGCAGCACATGTATTTTTGCATGAATTATTATTAGAGCAGAGAAAGCTATTAGCGGTTAGGTCCACATAGCAGTCCACAGAATTCTACGTTACAGCCTGTAAGTGCTTTTACCTTTTATACAGTTAAAGTACAGCTTGTGGAGCCTATAGCATTCAGCGTATTATGTTCCAGTGTGACCTAAATGGCCTTTCACTTAATCAGGTAGGACTTTGCACGCTAGACTTTGATCTTGCTGAGCTACACTGCACCTCCTATCAAAGGTGAAGGCATCTACTGACTGCACTAACTTAGGCAAATCATTTGCTGCCCTTTGGTTCCTGTCAAACTGTTAATTCAGACTTTGGTTGAGCACTTGTTGGACATCTCTGTGCTTTATGGTAGTGGTTGAAATGCTCTTCCACATGACAATCTCCTTGCTCCTACGTAAGAAATCTTTACAATTTCCCTGTTAAGAATTGGAGATTGCTTTTATTACTGGAGTGCATTGCAGTCAGCATCACTTTAATGTATCTGTGACACAAGTATTTGAAGACTAAAAAGCAGTTTCTTCTTTTCCCACGCTATACACATGGACTTTGTTCTTGCCTGAAGCCATCTCGAGGTCAACATGTTGTATGTCAGGTCTCCACTTAGTCATGGGGTTATTGCTGTAGCTGAGCAGCAAGGATTTCCATGTAAATGCAAGTCTTCCTTCAGGGAGGAAACTCCTTTCTCTTGTCTTCGGTCTCATTTTCAAGACTTCACAAAAAAGAATCTCAGTTTGCTGCATTGACCTTCGTTTTCCTTATCATGGATGAGACCAGCTGATGTTGGCATGAACTTTTTTAGTACATTCTATAACAGTTACTTGGGGCTGGGGGGGTGGAGGATTCCTAAAGGTTAATAATGTCTCCAGAAGAAGCAGCGATAACTTCATCACCTGTGTGTATCTTGTCTTTTAGAACTAGTGATATTTGAGTTATATTGAAGTGGCCAAAATGCACTGCATAGCCAAAAGTTGATTTATAGAAGTCTAGAGTTAGTCTCTGGCATCTTACCTAATCCCTGGAGTTGTATCCCATGAAAACTCCAGAAATTGCTATGTCATATAATGGAAGGATGCAGTTCCAGGCTGTGACGTACACATAATGTAGATAAGGTATGGGGCTGGCTGCAGGCTGCCCCTGCTTACATAAATTCAGTGGAGCTATCAGTTTGTGACGTACTGCTAATACATCAGTCTGTTGAGCAGCATGCCAGTGTTATGGGATAAGAAATTTAATGTGATATTATTAGCTGAGAGCTGACAAATCTTTTGCTTTTTCCAACAAGGGAGGCAGGGAGATGGTATACCTGTCTTAAAGCATCTGGGGGAAGACTAAGTTCTTGCCCGCTAATGATGTGACAGATAATGTTTTGCCTCAGTAAGAAGTTTCTTATTTACATTGATTAACCCTGTAAAAATGTTTTTTGTCTTTCCATTGTTTTCAGAGTGTCACTTCAGTTTACATTTTTCAGTGTTGGTTGAATAAAAAAAAAAAAGTAAAAAATAAGTGGGTGTCAAGAAGAAGAGCGAGATAGAATACTTTTGTTGCTTAAAGAAGTGTTGAGAAATATATGAAAACAGAAGCCATGTGCTGGATTGATGTGTTTGGAATTGTTGAGATGCCAAGTTTTCTGTACAATGTTTTTGTAATTAAACTTTGAAGTTCCTTTGTTTTTAAGAATTTGATGTGCTTGTTTGACACTTGCTTCATTAAAATGATTCCACATTGAATTCATTTTGATTCAATTTTAAGTGCATTTTCATGAAAGAACTATTACTAGCACTGCTGTCTTGACTGAGAGATTTTGGCAACTCCACACTAACCTTTGAAAGGAAATAATGTGCCCCTTCCCCCTGTCCATCCTAAGTTTATCTCCTTCTGAATAAGCTAAAGGAAGTAGTTATTATTTATAGTGATGAAAACTTCAAACTTCAGAGATCTTTGGTTATAGCTAATTGTTATCAGTGCACTTCCCGTCATCTTTGTTTCACAACTCAACTATGAAAATGTCATGAGTCTCTCCCTCAGCCCTTTTTTGACGTCCTTGCCTTTCTTTGTCTTCCCTAATCTCCCACCGCCACATTTATTTTCTCTTCCTATAAGAACCTTGTGTATCATAGCTATCCCCCCCGCCTCTAGTTTCCTTTACCCCCACTAGATTTTTATTATGTATCTTTTCTTATGCATGCTGAGTACGGAGCCAAATTGTAGCCTCATGAAATTTGTACTTTGGGTGTAAATCCTCTATGGAGGAGTTTGGATGACTTCTGCCTGCACTGGTGCTCTTTCTGAGGTCACAGTGCTGTAAGCAGCCATGTCTTTGTTACCTTTGTGGTCACATCGTTACTTGGATTGCCAAATTAATGCCTGCTCTTTCTGTATGCCAACAGGCTTGGTTCAGATACTCTCTGCTATCTGGAACAGACTGCATGTTTAGATTTTACAATGCTTTGGAGATTTTTTTTTAAAACACAAATTATGAAATTGTGAAGATATTAAAAAATACAAGGAACATAGGGAAATTTATAGGACAATAGCTGCCATGTGACACTGGCTAGTGCAGAGCTGGAGAAGGTAATATTATATCAGGTGTACACTTGGAGGAAAAAAATAAGCAAAAGCAGCAATGAGTTCATTACAAGACAAAGATCTAGTTCTTTTCCAGCCTGTGGTGCTGTACATTGTACCAGGAGCAGATGGTAGTCAATCATGCTCAGCTTAAGACAATGTAGTATAGTGTAATATTTCCACTGTTTTTTCCTGTTTTACCCCTGTTTAGTCTGCTGATGGTCAGTTGTACCAATGATTAATAATCATTTAAGGGAAATTAGGGGGATTTGAGGGCTTTGGGCTCTTTTTAGAGGAAGACATCACTTCCTCTTTCCTCAGGCACGTTCCTGTTGATAATGTATTTGGAATCTGGAATCAGGTCTTTTTTAATCTTTTTGCTTCAGTTCAGTTCTGTCCTTGAGTCAGGAATATACTCGTCTATCCTCTACTCCTACATAGAATTTTTCTGCTTGTGAACTGGGAATAGTTTTATTGCTTCTTTCTTCTTCATTGCTGAAAGTATTGAGGGTTTTTAAACTTAAACTTCATGTTTTGCCATTCTAATTGCGAAATCTATGGATTTTGTATGTATTTTACCATTTTGGTGTGTGCGCAAGTATCCACATCCATTATGTAACAGAAGGAATAGCATTTATAGGAATTGATGTATGGGTTACATTAATAAACCTGTAATTTTCATGCTGTGGGTTTGGGGTTTTATCATTTAATGTGTAGACACTGATGGTTTGTTTATCTGAAGATATAAAAATTGGAGTTTATGAAGGTTTGACGCTTCAGTGTATTATTGGTGTGTGGACATCTGTGCAATGTAAGTTTTTGAATATTTGTACCAAAGCAATGACAAGCAAATGCAGCTAGAATATTTGCAAGTACAGTTTTGGAGGGCAGCAAGAGGAAAAGCTGGCTATACAAATGATATTAGATGTGAAAACACATCTAGTTATAACTTAGAGAAAACCGTAAAGAAAAGAGATGTGATGCTGGTGGGAGATAGCACTGAGCTATGGCTACTGTGTGATCTCTATTTCAGAGTTATGTCAGGAGGGTGATAGGATGGATGAACTACTATTCTTTCATTTTCCATCTTTGACTTACATTTTGCCCTCATATGAGGACAAAGGCAACACATGTTTAATGTGGTTTTGTGCGTTTGTAGCTACAACACAGTGTTCAGACAGCTCTGTAGCTTTAAAAATCAATGTTTATTTTAAACTATCCGGATTTTATCTGCATGCATCTTCTAATAAGGGAAATCAGTACTGAAATTTCATCAGTTCTGATAATTCATGAAGTGCTCAAGTAATACTTGAAAAGACCTGCACAGAGATGGAGAAGTAGAGAAACAATGTAGAAGCTTGGTGAGTTGAGTGGAGAACTGAGTCATGTGAAAATAGTTAAGCAAGGTTTTAGGTCCTGATCTTGAAGTGCTTAACCATGAGGTCAACTTTCTACTGGTGAATAGTTCCACTGAGTTGAATAGACTTACACTCACAGAAATTAACTCTCAAAATTACTTGCCACATCAGTGCTGTAGATCAGAAACAGAAAGAAAAAATAATGAAGCACATCTTAGAACAAAAACCCTGAGGAAGCATGTATTCCAAAAAAATATCTAGAAATCCTTATTGAATGGGGATTTTTAAAAAGTACTGAAAACAGTGTATCCGGATAACCAGTTTATGGGATTTGAGGCCATTGCATGTTGCTGACTAGGTATGTTGTTCTATTTAGAATTGCTCTTTTTCCTTTAATGCCTTCATGCTGTGTCTTTATATCCAGGTTTGGGTCATAAGAAATCAAGCCTCCATCCTTCTCTGTAAGTACATATAAGTAATTCACTGATACCAGAAACTGTTCTATGTAGTAAAACTTGTGCCCTAGCTTGCATGTTTTAGGGGAAGAGAACATACTGCCTTTTTAACATGATAAATAGTACAGTGGGATTCTGAAGGGGCCTGTTGGGGGCTCCAGCAGTTCATAATAGTAACATGGGACAAATTATTTTTGCAATACTAAAAGGAAAGTTGTTTTACATTAGAGACTGTGGAAATACAAGGTTCTCCAAGAAAGTGTAGGTATCAGTACATTTTGCTAATGTTAGGCAAGTTGCTTGTGGCATGTGGAAAGGAAAGTTTTGATTAAAGAGTTGAGAAGCTCTCTGGCTTTAATAAAAAGAAAACTTTCATTCTTCTGCTGGTAAGTGGAAAAGATTTCAGCTAGTCACAAGTGCTACTGCCTATATAATATAAGCTTTAGAAAAAGTAATTAAAGGGTATTATGAATAACATAAGCAGGATATTCTTCCAGACTTAGTAACATATGTACGTTTGACTTGAATATGGTAAGCATAAATATTTAAGCAATTTGTTAGAATTCATTTCTTATGTGCATATCTGCTCAGGCCTTGGAACAGGGTTCTGGTGCTGCTTTACCCTGGCCCCATAGCTGTCCCCTGTGCTTATGCTAATTCAGTATGGTTTAAAAATCTGGTCTTGTTGATATTACATCATAATGGGTCTATGTTACTGAATTGATGGAAGTTATTTTGAGATATAAGAGGACTTTAAGATCCTGTGGTTTCTCTTTTCTTGTTGATGAAATGGTTCGTGTCCTACAGTTGTTAAATACTACTATTTACAGGTTTGTAGCTTTGGTCATTCATGCTCTGGAAAGTGAAAGGCATTCTCACTTTTCACTAAAAGTGTGTCTGTGCATTGAAGTCCATCTGATCTTTTTGTTTATAAATTTAATTCTAAATACACGGTATAAAGAGTTCTGGCTATCCAAATTCTTGGTTGCTAGATATCAGGCTTCCCTGAATTGAATAGAAGAATTGATACCCACAGCAACTGAATACCTGGCTGTCTGGGAATCAAAAAGAGATCTAGTTTTCATTCTGGAGTAATAGTACCATGGGATTTCTCTTTGTCTCACATTGGCAGTTTTAGTTTTATTAAACCTGTTCCAGTGTTAGTCAAGAGAGAATTCCCTTATCTAATTTATGTAAAATAATACTGCTTAAGTCCAGGACACTTGCAGAGAAATCCCAAGCTGAAAGGTTAGGCCTATAAACACTGTTTCAACCCCTCACCCTTCAAAATGGATGTTAACAACTGTATTAGTATTGTAATTCATCTCAGAGGAAGTTTCTTTTCCGCTATAACAGTTCAAATTCCTGCCCAAATTGTTTTTGTTTCTTTAATATTGGAGGAAGAGAGGTAAACTGCTTGGACTGGAGGAGGAGATGCAGCAAATTTATCGGAAGTGCAAGCCAGCAGCATGGCCAAGTCAGGAGAGTGAGAAGCTCGGGAAAGTTAATCTAACAGCTTTCCCAGAAAGGGCTGTGGCTTTTATAGCATGAATGTTGTATATGCTCTGAAACAGCAGTACAGATGCTGTTTTCCTTGTCTGTAAGTATAGATTATAGAGGGTGTTGATATTGTCCTCAAAAGATTTCAGTTCTCTTAAACACTTCTACAGAAGGAGAGCATCTGTTCATGTAGAAGAAATATAGCTGTATGCCAGCCTGTGACTTTCAAGCACATGCTACGAATCTGATTGCAGGAAAGAAGGGTGTAATTTTTCTTCTGCTTACTAGCATTAGTAATGAGTGGCCCTGGCATATGTAAATAAAATATACAGAGGCAAATCCTGTTTACAACCCGTTATTTTCTGAAAAAAAGTGAGTAATAATTACCTTTTACCCTCACCTTATTAAAAATCTACTAGGGGGGTTTGTCGGATAAGGACAGCAGGGATAGGAGGATACAGGAATACAACTTGCGTTTATTCTTGCGGTAAATGATCACCTGCTGCCAATGCAGAAATGGTTTTTAGCCTTAGTAAGCTTGGATTCAGACCTGCGGATTCCATACATTCTTGAAGTGCTTTTGAGCAGAAAGAATAAGAAATGTGAAAACGGAATTCCAGCTGCACCCTGGTTTTGGGACTTCACAGTTTTGTGGTAAATGTGCATTTCCAGGTGTCTGAAGTGTCTATCCACATAAGAAGAACCCATGTTCTACTGGGGGAACCCATGCCCTCTAATGATAAATCTTGGTATCTCAAAATGAGAAAAAGCTTGTTAGTGGGAACCAGATCTGTAGTGCTTCTGCATGTGGAAATGTAAGCAATTTCCCTGGTTTTGTTCAAAGCAGATGGTAATTTCTTGGATTTCTGTGCTTTTTCTGGGTTTTTTAAAAATTATTTTATTTCTTTGCTTCATGCAGATACATCATCCTTTTCCTACCATGCTTTGAGGGCTGGTCAGGGTGGAAGTGGTATAGCAAGCATTCTTTTATTACAAGGAAATGCTTGTACAGCAAAGAAAACATGAATTTAGTTTATGTGTCTTTGAAGTTGTCCTTCTGACAGTAAGGAATGGCTGTGATAAAGGTTTCTAGTTGGCTAAAGCTGATTCTGTGTGTTGGTGATATGTAAAATCAGCACAGCTGACTTCTTTTCTAGCTTCCTAACTAGTGGGAGCTGTGAATACATAAATCCATGTAATGGAAGCTTTGTTGGTACAGTTACATAGTTCGCATAGTACTGTGTCTGCAGTGCTGGTTTTTATTTTGGGAGCCTGCAACAGCATCACACTTGAACAGCACTGCCAGCTGTCTGGAGCTAGAGTGTATACAGCCTGGTGGTAGCTGCTTCACGATGATCTTACTCCAGCCTAGCACATCCCAGCCAAACTGTGAGCCTTCACTAACTCATCAAAATAGTAGGAAATCGCCCAGCTTTTTTCTTGCTCAAAGTTTTCTGAATTTTGTGAATTGGCTGAGCTCATGTAGAGGTCTGGCAAGGACTAGGGTTTATGCAAAGTAAGCAGAGGATCAGAGAGGAGAGAAGGGAGGAGCAGGAACTGCTTTCTGGAGGTATCTTGGTTGCATTCTGGTTCACTGTTTCGTGAAACCATACACTGAAATGATGTGGGAACAGACTATAGAGAGTCATCCCCCTTTCTGCATTTAAAGTTGTCAGTAAATACATGACAATCTAAATCCAACTCCTAAACTTCATGCTGTTGCCCTTATCTGTATGTTTTCCTGTCTTGGTTTTCTTTCCTTCTCTTGCCCTCTTCCTTTGTGCTAAGCTGTTTCAGCTTACAAGCAGTTACAGTTGACTGAGTGCCTCTGCCAACACAGATTTTTCCTGTAGAGAAAGTTTTTTCCTCAACAAATTTCACTGTGGGGGAGTAGTGAATTTGGAAGGGGCCCACAACTACTGCAATTGAAGTGTTTAGGAAAGGTAGAACTATGGAAGTAAGTGTTTTAAATTATCTTGTCTTCTGTGAAATGAGGGCAACAAGTCAACACAGCAACAGTGCCATTCCCTCTGGCACCAGTTTCCAAGCTAGATACTGACAAAACAAACTGAAGGTATAAAATGAAGGGTGCCTCACTGAGGGGTGGGGGGGTAAAAGGGGCAAGATCATGTTACTGATAAAAGAAAATACACAAAATAGCAAATTCCTGGCTTTCTACCTTGGGGTATGTGTTCATTTAACTGTAGAAAGAATGTTCATGGAAGAATATGTTGTGCTGTTTAAGCATGCTTCAAAGAACATATCCTTTCTTACCTTGTAGAAATTTCTCCTAGTGGAATTCACTGCCAAGCATCTCAGGTTCTTCTCTTCCCTTTCCCCTAAGTCAGTAGAACTGATGTATGTTACCCATGGGCCAGTTTGTACAGGGATAGCTTAATTTGGGCACTGACTTGAATTGAAAGTCTGTTGTATTTAATGGGGTGTTAACCCAGTTTATTCTCTGGGATTTGTGCAGTAATTTTATTGCCTGCAAAAGAAGCACTTTGAAGCCAGATGAAGTGTAGGTATACTCTGTTACATAGCTGCTGAGCTTGGCAACAACGCCTGGACATGCTTGCCTTATTCTATGTATTTTTCTCATCACACTTTTTGCATCTCTTTTTCTGGTAGTCCTGCTTTGAGTTTGAGGGTTCTCTCCCCTCTACATCTTTCTTAATATATCCCAACTCTGACTTAATCTTTGTTCCTTCTCACCTTCAGTCCTGGCCTCCTGTGTAACTCTTCACTGCTGGAGTTTGCTCTTTGGCTTGTATGGAGTCATTCATTTGGTGCTTTTTCCATCTCTCTGAATCTTTTGATGTTATATAAACTTCCTTTTTTCACATCAGTGACTGCAGAAGGATTTCCAAGATCCTCTTTAGGAAGCGAGTGTTACACAGATGCAATTTTGCTTTGGTACCAACCAGCAATAGTCAGTGTTACATGGTATTTCATGGACAGTTGTCTAGGCATTCAGTTTTTAAATAAACTGTGCGGTAGGCTATTGTCTACCAACACTTACCACACTCAGTTTTTCCTATCATGTTTTGTCCTGATTCAGTCCCACACAACAAGAAAAGATGCACGAAATATTCTTGGTAGTTCAGGCAAGCATAAGAGTAATGGCGGATTCTGAAGTCTGTTTTTACTGATAAGTTTATTTGGTAGTTGAGTTCAGTGGTGGTGTAGCAGAACCTACAGTGAATTGCAAGCCCAAGACAATGGTAATGTTAAAGAAATGGGTTCCTCTAATGCTGAAGCACCAGTGAAACAAAGACGGGGAAAAATTAAAGACAACAAAAATCAAGTTAAAGTTGACTGACTGCAGTGTGACAAACTTTTATAAAGACTTTTCTTGGATGTAGCTGTTCTGCAAGGGAGAATGGCGTAGATCAGCATCCATGCAGTAGGACACAAAGCTGAATTGTTTAGTCCTCTTACGTAGGTGGTCTTACAATTTCATGGTAAGAGCACAGACAACAGTTTTGTGAACATTAAAAATCATTTGGATATTGCTAAATTACTAGGAAGTATGTGTTTAATATGAATGAGACACACAAAGTCACTTCTGTTGAACTAGCCTGAATACGTTATGTGGTGTTTATGTTGGTTATAGAGGACAGACAGCACTGACTTCATCAGGAACTCTTCTGGAGCACATCTATTCCCTGAACTATCAAGAAGTATCGGGTTGGTTTGTCTCAGTTCAGTTGTCATATGGCTTTGACGTTTTTGATCTAGTAGTAGATACTTAACAACTAGATCAAATGTTTGGTAGAGCCAAAGCTTCAGAGGAAAGTTTTGGCCCCCTTGAAATTAATGAAAATTTAGTCACTGAATTTGCTGGAGCCAGGATTTCATCTGCAGTCTTCAGCAATTATACATGTGGTTATGGATTATCAATCTGTAGGGAAGCTGAAACAGTCTCTGCAGCTTTTCCTAGATTCATCCAGTATCTCCAATTCTGCAATACAGCTTCACAGACAAATCTGCATAGTGCTTCTTTGAAGAAGAATCAAAGAGGAACTCCTACAATGCATTACAGGACTGAAAAGAAGCATATGTTTCTCTAGCTAAAATATCAATGCTTTTTCACATATTATTGTTTCTCTGCTGATTGTCGCATATTACTGATACTTACTTACTAGCTGGGTTCCAATTCGAGTATAAAACACCAGAACTTTAAAATCCTAGCAATGAGAGCATTTCAGATCACAAAAATGTCAGTCCTGTCACTTAAAGGAACACTTCTGTTGTTTTCTATCACTGCTGCTATTTTTTTTAATGATGGAAAATTTCAATTCAATTCTGAAGCTCTCTAGTAGTAAGTTTCCTGAATCCAGTATTTCCCTATCCAGAGCCCAGTGCTTTTTCACATCAGGATATCTGTTGGGAGGAAGGTGTCCTCAGGATGAAGTGGGAGGACTGAGCCTGGGTCTGGATAATCTAGGTTCAGTTTCCAGGCTCCAAGATAGACTTTCTCTGTGTGACAGATACTATTTCAGTATTGTGGTCTGGTCAACATCCTAGTGAAAGGACCACATCAGTGATGAGGTTGATAAAAGAACAGATGTAGACCAAACTCTTGAGCAGGTCATTTGTTTTTCTCTGCTTCAGTTCTTCATTGTGCAAATGAAAAGAGTAAGCATCATCCATTCAGACTGAGAGTTGCCTGAAAAAGGGGCTGTGTCTTAGCCTATGTGTCAGCTGTGTCCAGGAAATATTACTGTGATCTCAATAGGAATCTGTAGGCATTGTTCTATTAAATAATTTGCCTCCAGTGACAGTTTTGGATATGGTTAAGAGGATTAGGGATTGGAAATAGTAATTTCTTGTTGGCTTTTCTATTAAGGTAGAGTTGTGATATCCTCTTTTTCTGAGATGTTCTGCCTAAAATAGTACAAATATTGCAGTTAATTCTTATCTTCATTATTCTTTCTCAGGCTCTGGCCTTTAAGAACACAAGCAGAAGTGATATCTATGCAAGGTGGTGGCAAAGGTCTTGTGTAGTCTTCTGAAAACAATCAGGTTTTTTTGTTTGCATAGCACTGTAGTCAGAAGATGCATCAGGAAGGTATAGTGCATAAAAAAGAATGAATGACATGACATGACTGTGGGAGCCAGAAATAACCTTCTGTCTGGGATTGTTCACCTAGCCAGAAATTATCAATATAATTGAAAGTGTGGTTTCTAACCATCTTTAAGTCTAAAGGTGTAGTCTACCTGGACATATATTTATGTTAAAATACTTAATTTTGGTATGGATGTATTAATAAAATGATCCGATATTAAATCAATTTCCATACAGTCTTATGTAATTTAATTGTATCAGCTTAGAAACTGATTTTTAGCGTGCTAATGAGCCCTGTCTGAGTTTATTAACATTGAGACTGCATAGTATATGGTATCATTACAAAAAAATTGTTTCTTAAGATCCTAAATTCACCACAGTCCACAATCTAGATCTTCTCTTCACTGGACTACTCAAGTCTTCTGAAATTCAGTCTTGCTCCTCACTGAGATCAGGTTGAAGTATGTTTTCCACAGCTTTTTTTGGAGATTCAGAGCAAATGACAGGCTGCTACAAGGGCTTTAACTGAGGAGGGATGAATACCGAGTAGTTTCAGCTAAGGAGAGAGTGGCATTGCCAGGAAACTTGCATTGTGATTAGAAGCTCATCCTCATGCTGGGAGGATGAAGCTGTGTACAGAATAAAACTAGTCGGTCAAAATGTCCTTTTCCCACTTTTCCACACAAGGGGGAAGTCACAGGTGAGAAATCTTGTTTTATTAACTGGGTCTGAAGTTGGGAGAAGAGGAGACAACAGGATAAAACAGATCAGATTTGGTCTTCAGTGGTAGATCTAGAGCTGGTTCAGTTGCTGTGTGTGAGGGAAAGGTTTGTGTCAGCTCCACATCTCCCAAGAGATGTTTGAGCTTCTGTGATGAGCAGGTTCAGAGCTAGTGTCAGTCTGGATGGTTCATTAGTTTAAATGTCTGGGTTTGGGAGGTATGTTCTGAAGCAAAGGCTTCTAAATATAAAATAGTCTTGTGAAGTTTCCATCTTATGAATATTCACTGGTTGGATTTCCATTTTGTTTTTCATCTCTGAGCTTCTAGAACAGAGCCTTACACAAAGCACACCTTTCCATCTGTCTGAATGAACTCTCTGATGGAAAGATTTTGCAAAAACAGTATGTTGTTGTTTAATAATGTCTGTACCCGGCAGTTAGTTTCTTTCAGAACACTTTGAAGACCCAGCCTTTGTCATATGCAAGCTCTAATAATCTAGGACTTAATCAGAATTTTGATCTCCTGTGCACCCCTGAATGTGTTGACTGCAGTGGTGGAGGTGCAGGTGGAACTGATAATACAGTTTTGCCTTGAGAAGCTGAGGTTATTTGGGTAGCTGTTTACAATACAGAGAGTTCTTGATGAACTTGGGAGAGAGCAAATACATCTGTCACATGCGTGTTAGGCGTCTGGAGTGGATGCTTTGGAACTACAGGGAAGACCATATCTTTAGGATGGAGGGTTATCACTAGAGCTTACAGAGATACCTGCCTTCTCTATCTAATGTGCTCACCATGGTTCCTGACCTCTTCTGAGAGCAGTAGCTATTGCTGTCAGTCCTTTGCTTTCATATGTACTGCAGTCATCTGGAAAAGAATGAAATACATAAATAAGGGTATGCATTCTCCACAGCCTCCCTCACAGTACTCTTGGTTGCTTGATTGTTTCTAGGCAGAGGGTTTTGTTACACCATTCTCATTTACTTTCTTCTCCAGCCATGTATCAAGTTTTTTCCAAATCCAGCTTCATATGTTGGCTAATGGAACAGAATAGATGCAATTGCTCCAAAAAAGGCTTTCAGCTAGTAGATTGTAATTAAAGCAACCTTTTTTTTTTTCCTTCAGAGGAGGGGAAAAAAAAACCTTCAAAGAGCCCACTTTATTTGTATCAGATGAATATATATGCAATAATTTGCCAGCCTGATGGATACAGAAGTTGAAATATGCTTGGAGCAGTTATATTCAACCATATGTAAGCGCTGGCACTACCTGGAGCTTATTTCTCCCACAAGGTGGTATTTTTACCATGTAATCTTGTTGTTTCCTGCTGTAGGCAGTATTAGGGAGTACATATTAGTGTATATATATTAGGGATAACGTATCAGACAAATTGTCAAAATGGCTTTCTGTCAGAAGATTCCATTTTAGTTATGCCCATGGGAAAAAAATGCATAGATTTGGTTGAAAATTCATATTCTTGGGTTTGACCTGTTTGAGTTTTAGGGGCAAGTCCACATGCCCAATTGCAGAGGCACTTGCATTTAGAATTCCTGCCCTCAGGTTCTCCAGGAAGATGGTTTCTTTGATCTTGCCTGCTTCTTCCATGTGCTTAGTTGCCTAAGCAGAGATGGAGGAGGGGAGCTTTTCCTAGCAGAGCTCTGCTTCTAGGAAAAAAGCCATACCACACCTATAAAAAACTATTATCAAAACTAACCAATTAAATTTAACTTATGTGGTAGGTTCTCAGTGACCAAAGCTAGGTGCAGCCATGAAAACAGTTGGGAAGGCATCTAGGCTGTAGTTACAGAGCGGTACTGCCATGATGCGACATGGACTGCTCATTGTACTGGCTGGGTCTATCTGGTGGTGGTGGTGATGGGAATTATCTCTAAACGTCATCTCCCTTCCAAATCCACCTGTAATGTCAGACTGAGAAATCAGTGCTTAGGAGAACAAAGAGTCATCGCAAATGCAGCTTCCACTCCAAGTGCCAGGATCATTTTTTTTTAATAAACTTATTCTGTATTAGCCAATCTACTTAACAAGCCTTACCAAGGTAATTCATTGCCTGACCCACAGCCATCCCCAGGAAGACAGGGGGACTGAATGAATGATTTGCAGCTAATACATAATAGCTTCAAGATTTGGTGAAATGACATGGTGGATAAGCATGCAGGAGGCTTGAAACATGAGAATCTCTGATTATTTCTTTTTTCCCCTTTATAACTGTCCCTGTGCTTCAGAACAGCCTGGTTTGTAGTTACTTTCCCTTACTGCTAAACACTAGCCTCTTACTCCCTGCTTGGAGCGTTTAGACTGTCTGTTCATGGGGCACCATTCCCTTGCACTCCCTACAGAGCCCAATAAGTTATATCCCTGAAAATCCTTCCTGTCCAAATTCTGTAGTTTAACAAAAAAAAAATAAAAATCCTTTTTCTGTCGCTCCCTTTCCTCCTGTTCCCTTGCACCTGAGCTGGCTGTATCTGTGAAGCTCCTAAGTCTGTAAGTGATGCTGTTTGCCTCTGAGTCAGAGAGGCTTTTAAATCTGACTGTAAAATGAGACTCCTACAGCACTAAAAAGAGTGATCTTATACCTCCTTTGAAGTTACCATTTAAATTACCTCTAGGGCTTTACTAATGCAGGAAGTGAGCAAGAGGAAATAATTTCCTCCTTCTCCCCTCTCCAAAGCAGGCAAAATGAAAATTATTACCCTGAAAACCAGTGTGTCCCCTCTGCCAGGGAATTACAGAAGAGATGAATAGCTCTCACTTGCAGCTTAGTTAATGAGTCAGTACATATTCATTCATGGACACAATTTTTTAACCCATAAACACTGCAGATGATGGTGTTATCACTGTGATAAAGTAATTTTAATTTGCTGTATGATTTATAAGGTAGCTGCTGCATCAGACGGAAGTGTGTTTCTGCTCATGTGTCCGGGTCCTGGCTTTGTGCAGGGAGGGAAGAGAAGATCAGAGAAACAAAAAGGAGGGGTCCTAGCAGGACTACGGGAGCTCACCTGGTTGCAGACCATTTTTTGCTGGTTCCCCACCCCCGTGCATTGTTCCTGGTGCTGCTAATTCATGAAAAGGTGGATGTGTGTTTCGGGTCTCCAGCTCTACATCTGAATTGATGCTTGAATTTTTCCTGAAGCCTGGCAGACACATGCCAAAGGCACAAGTGAGTGTGCGTGACATCTGACAGCACTGGAGGAGTGTTCAGTAGTGTGCTGGAAAGGAGGTCATCCTGTGCTGAATGGGATACTGTAATGTTGGATGGCAGCATTATAGGCACTTGAGGTTATAGTCGGGTCTTCTCTGTGGGCTGATGGCATATGGCTACCAAATATGAACATAGTATAGCTTTCTGAGGCCTTTGTAGTTAATGTGTGCTGCAATGATGTAATGAAACAGCTTTCTCGTGAGACAGCAGGTTTACCCAGTACTGGAGGGGTTGGGAACTGAGGAACATGGAGAAGTAGCACTCTTACTTGCCTGGATATTACTTGTTTGCCAGCTAGGTTAACTTGTCAATACCTAAATGAGTTCATTCCTTTAAGTGATTTATTAAATAGTAAGATTTATTCAGATAATTAAATAGACTTTATTAGTGTAGCATATTAACTGGAGAATGCCATAGGACATCTTAGCATAAGTCTGAAGCTTACCAAGCTGCCTGAGGTCAGTTTCTCCTGGGATCAAAGATGCAGTGCTCGCGAATTCCTGTGTTTTCAGATTGTTCTTGATCAAGTGTTTGGGGCTTATCTTTCATAAGGAGAAGCACGTGCTTGCCGGAACATGTTGTGAACATGTTACTAGTCAGTCCTTGACCTGACTGAAAATGTGGGGAGTTTCCAAGGCGATTATACCTGCACTGATCATAACTTGCTTCTTATTCTAGAAGAATCTGCCTCTGTGTTTATGTTAAGCTGCTGAAAAAGCTGTGTAATTATGCCATAGATATTCCTGGTGCATGTTACTTTCATGAAGTTATCACTGCCCATTGTTGTAGTGCAATAACACTTGCAGGCTGCTGTTAGAACTGGAGCTCTCTTGTGCTAGCTATTGTACAGACATACAGTAAGCTGCAACCTGTCCTGGAGAGGTTTACGGATTTACTGTATTGTAATGCACCAGGCCATTGTAGCACCCTTACAGACATTAGTGCCCAAAACAGTTCTGTGGTGGAAACGGCCTAGCAGACCTTTTAACCTGTGGAGGCAGCAATGTTCCTGAATTCACCTTTGTCCATATTCTTCCAGCATTATCAGTGCTGAAGCTTGTTGGACAGAATTTTACAAAATTATAATTTCAAATGTGCTTCAAACTGGCCACCTCTGCTTTCTCAGTGACTTCTCCTGAGGGTTGAAGATTAGAACCAGACCATCCTCTTTCATATCAGCAGCTTGGGTTTCTGTTTTGTCAAATGCATTTTACTGCGAGCTGAATTCTTTCCCAGCTTATTTGTACTTCGACAGATTCCCTTGACCTTGCATCAATCGATGAATTGTTCAAGTCACCATTGAACACACCACAGAAGCCAAAGGAATGCCATCCTTACTTTGTAGTACATTAAATCAAAATATTTTAAGCTTAAGACTGTTGAGTATGATTCTTCTATTTCAGTCTGCTCCTTTAGAATAAAAAGCTGCTAAAAGCTTTGGCTTATCCTGGTGCATCTGCTGCTCCATGACCAGTAAGTAGCATGTCCAGGACTGGAGGCCGTGGGTAGGAGGATGATACTTTGTGATAAATGCATCTGATGGTGTTTTATGTTCAAAAGGTTTTTCAAAAGTCTTCTACAGTAAATGATCAATCTGTTAGAAAGATTGCTGGAATAGCATCTAGCACTGCTTTGACTGTGAGGAACAAATAGTCTAAAAAGGCTGTAGACCTCTAATATATGCAAAGTCACTGTGTTTTTATGCCTCTTTCTTGCCTTCCCCTCTGCTGTGCTGTTACTGTGTTAGATTGGCTATAACTGTAGAATATCATTATGTAAAATGTTATGTATCGGATCTGTAATCAATTCTGTTACACTTTTTACAGGTTTGTGGCAATATGATTAAATCTGCAAAGCATTTATACAAAAAACTATAAAATAACAATTAGTGTTATTTTTCACCTGCCCTGCATTCAATTTTCAGTGTCAAAGATGCAATGAGCCAGGTTCTGTGGTGATGGGAATCAATGGTGGTAGAGTTGATCTATTTGAATTTAATACTATGAGAATATGAGAATTTCTTGTATAAAGTGGAAAGCTGGAAACATGCTCAAAGACATAGTTGGTAGAGTCAGTCTGTAAAACCTTTGAAATGATGAAAAGGCATAAATATCAGGCTTCTTCCTGTCAGACTGCTGTCATCTGTCACAGCACCAGTGGTGGAAGGAGAGGCGCAGAGGCTACAAAAGGCAACTTATATTTCTGGAAATGGCTGGTGGGATTTAGAACTGGCTTTAGCTCACATGAAATTTTGGGACTGAGGCCCAGCACTATTTCTGGAATTTGAGGTTGACCTGTGGCTAGGATTGAAGGGCTTGAATTTAATTTAGTTTAAATCTGAGACTGAACTTAATTGACATCTGCTGGTTGAGATACTAGGTAATCAAAGGAAGCTTCATTGACTGACATGAAACTGTTTTCAAATACTGATGAGAAACCAAATAATTTGAGTCATGTTCCAATAACACAACAGGAACCTAAACTGGTGATTCCTAGGTCTGGCCTCAATACCCTCATTTCTTCTGTGTTCTGGAATGGTGGGAGTGGGGTAGTGGTGCAGGGATGGAGGAGAGAAAAAGATGTCTGGTAAACAGAAATTCAGTTGGTTTAATATACAGACTTTTTCTGCAGTCTGAGTGAAGCCTCTTACTAAGAATCTGATGGCACTTCTAAACAAGCTGCTCCTCTTGGTGGGGGCAATCTTCAATCATAAGTCAACATGGCTTTTGACATATTTATGACTCCAATAAAATCTCACATTTGGCATATTTTAAAATAAAATTGAAAATGTATCACCTTCCTTTAGATGCTTTGTTGTTCTGCCTGATTGAAGATAGCCAGGCTGAGGTTATTGCATCAGCAGCCTGTCAGCTGAGGTTAGGCTGAGGTGTGATTTAAATTTCAATACTTTCCATATTACAGCTGTCTGGGGTGGGGAAATTATAAGGAAAAAAGTGGAGAGTCTGTTGTTTTTATTCCTTAGTCTCTCATGATTTGTTTTGGTTTTTCTTTTGGTTAGCTCTGCTCACCATGTAGGGCACCTGGGGAAAAGAGATGCTCCCCATTTTTCTGGATCTCCACAGTCTTTGTTTGGTCAGAAGCACATGGGAGGAGACAAGGCAGAACCAGGGTGCTGTCTCCCCCTGTGCTCTACCACTAGGCTGGGCTGTCGTAGTAGGAAGAGGTTCTTCTCCATATGTGGTACCATGCAAGTTTATAGATTTATAGAGCCTGTCATAAAGATACTGTAGCTTCTGGCAGAGTGGAGCGAAGGGAGCAGGGCTGATTCACATTTCCATGATGAAGGACCAAGGGAGAGATCTGGATGGCATTTCATGTCACTTGGACAGTTTTATCTAAGCAAGTCTAAATTTCATCACAGCAGAGATAAATGTGTGTTTCTGGAAGCAGGAGCTTGTGCTTCCCTGTTTGTAAGCCTCTGTGATGAGTTCAGGTCAGGCACTTTGAAGCAGTCTGCTGTAGATGGAGACAGTCACCGGCCACAGGATTCCAGCGTATGTGCATAGCTGAAGTGGGTCTGGAACGTGAAGCAGTTGAAGCTGAGTCTGGTGCTAGAGCTACAGGCTGGAATCTGGGATTTCGTGGTTTGCCCATAGCGGACAGAAACCATGGAGCAGGGGTGACATGAATAAGGTGCTTCCTTGCAAAATTGTATGCAAATTTTTCTGAAGTGGAAGACTGTCTCTAGGCCCTATGGGGCCCAGGCATGCAGCAGTGTATTCTGCCTCATGCTTTTGATTAATATTGGAGTTATGCCTGTCTGGCATTGCCCACTGATGGGTTTCATTAGGTGCATTTGTTTCTGTTTAGATGCTTTATCATCTGACTGTATAATTATCAGAGGCCTTATCTGGACAGTACAGGGGAGTAAAATGCCTTTATCCTCTACTTCCTGCAATTGCTTCATTGCTCAGATTGTGACTCAAGCTACAGCGGAACTTGTGACTGATGCCCTCCACTGTAGTTGTTAGGTAGTAAGGTTAGAGGGCACAGGGGTGATTAAGATGCCTGTGTGAAGGTTGCAGTAGTTTATCCTCTCATAAGCTGAAATCCTCAGTCCCTGAGTCAGAGGAAAGAGCGGGAGAATTGCAGATGAACCTCCAAGGTCTCTTGGCTGGTGCAGCAGCATGGCAGTCCTGACATGGGAGCTTATATAGTTACAGGCTAGCTCTAAGGAATTACATCCAGCAATGCAGATGCTTACTCTGGGAGAATATTAAATTATATTCATAGTTTATGAACTGTAGGTATTGAACCTACATGGGGCCAGCTGCAACTTCAGACTCTCTGTTCTATGTGCTGTGGTGTGCTCTGAACTACAGGGTAACGTGCAACCCCCAGTGCATTAGGCTTATAAAATGCGGCCTTAATTTAAGCTGTATTAATTATTGTCTATGGAGTGCGTATAAAACTTTTATGCATGAGTTGTATATTTGGTTATTTGCCTAGTATGTTTCTCATTTCTAAAGGGTGCATTTTGGGCTCCTTATGTGCAGTGGGCTTTTGTTCTTCTGATACATATTTGTGCAGGTGAACATATGGTTAAGGATCTGCCTGTGTGCATTTAAGCACTGCATTAATGTATGGATAAGTCTTTTGGGAATACTGTGGGGGTTTATGGTGTTATGCTTTCGCCAGTGTACATTTTGTACACGTACAGTGGATATGTGTGTCATTTTATTTGATCTGTTTTCCTGTTTTCTGGACTGAACAATTAAGGGTGGGTTTTGAGTGCATCAGATACATTATTTTCTTCCACGGCAATCGTACATTTGCTAACATCACATTTGTTCTAAATGGATATACAGGTGCAATTCTTGATTTGGTAGACCTAGATCTTTGTTGCATAGAATGAATGGATGTGTTCTTTGCGTGCTCGATGTATGTATACTCCCTCAGTACACATGCTCTTGTCTATAGAAACAAGAGGTGCTTTGCACTGAAAAGATCCTGTGCCTGCCTCAAGTGCTGTATATCTGTGCTTGTGAGGGTGGGGTTTATGGCTTGTGTGCACAGTGTGTAGTAAAAGTGTGTTTTATGTCTAAAAATCAGTGTGCTTAGTTTTATATGTGTGCAGTGTAAGCACATATTTTCCTGCATTTGCTGGTTAAATTACAGAAGTATTGAGTCTTCATATTGTTAAAATAACATAAATTATCCATGTATTTTCTTCTTCTTAAAAATGTCTCCAGCTTCCATGGTTTCAAATTCTAAAGTGTTTGACCAAGTGATACATGTCAAGACATCAGGAAGGATATTTAAGCAGTTATGTCAGTGGAGTGGAACAAAGTCATGACTTAATGCTTTTCTGATGCTATATAAAAGAGAGAATGTTGAAGAGCCCCAAGTAAAATACAAAGTGAACAAGATCAACCAAGGTAAATTCAGGAAGTTTGTTTTTAAATTGGACACATCTACAGCAAAAGAATTCACATGACTATATTTCTATATTATGCCATCCTATAATCATGCCATCCTGTCCCAGATCTCACAGCTGCTAGGGTCAGTCCCCAGAAACCAGGAAGGATAATGTAGCCCTCCTAACCTTGTTGCTTCCTCTTGGCTGTCCTGTCAGGTGCTTTGAAAGTGAGTCAAGGCCTTCATTATCCCACCACTTCTTTTCAATGATGTTTTAAAAGACCAGACATAGAGTAGGAATGATTGAAGCGCCTGCTACTTTTCTCTGTAATTACCCAGTTTCCTTGTTGGGACTGAAATTATTGCCCTGCAAGAGTGCGATGTCCCTATTACCACTTAAGAGCTAGCCAAACACAAAGCTGCCTGGCTGCAGCTAGCACCATTCCACATATTCAGACATAAAAATTATTTTCCTTGGCTACCGGGCTTTACCATGAAGTACATGACCCAGACTAGAGTGGTGGAGCTGGAGGGAAGGTTGGATGTGGCTGGAGGGGCAGCATGCTTTGGCGACGCTGGGAAAAGGAGAGAGAAGGAGCACAGTGAAAGGAAACAGGCAGAGAGTGGGGATGGCAGGAGGCATGCAGTGCTGAAAGAACGATAGGACAATGCCCTAAAGATAAGGGTAGGAGGGACACAGCACAGCTTTGGGAACAGGGGACTGTGAAGGACTTGGATGGGCCATTGCACTTGTGAGTGCCTCGCTGGGCTGGCTGGAGCGGAGTGTCAGACCAGGCTTGGGGATGTCTCCAGCCTGCAGGGTCAGCGCACCAACCTGAGCTACAGAGAAGCTCTATGCAGTCGCGGGGATGCAGTGGCGTGCTAGTAGATTGCTAGGAGATGGTTGCATGTGGCTTACCTCCTTTTTTCTGCATGTGTCTCTTTTAATAGTAACAGTAGTACACTACACTGAAATGAGGGAATATAATCCCTGAATTGTAATCAGTCCTCAGACAACTTATGCTATGGGTTGCCCAGCTGAAGGCCTTGCCTGTAGCCTGTGGTAGGAATAGGAGAACAGAGCCAGGAGGACAAAGGAACAAATAACAGGAACAATGAAAATGGGTTGAAGTCAGAGGAATAAAGTGATGGTTGCAGAAAAGTCTCAGTTGTGGAGTGCCTTCTGCAGTGCTTGCTTTTTAGTAGGTGTTCAAGGAGTGTGTGCAGCCATTGCCAAGGGAAACTAGATCTGGAGAGATGAGGAAACATAAAAAATGGGAACAGGTGAAGCTTTCTCAGCCTTTTAGCAAAAGGCAGGAGTGTGGCAGGGATGGTGTGAGACACCAGAGGGAGCTGACAGGGATTTCTGTAGGTATTTGTTAGTCAGCTGCTATTTTGTCTTCAGATCCTGAAAGGTCAACAACTAGAACCAAGGCTCAAGGACTGTCCCTCTGCAGTCTGAGTTCCCTGCCTCCATCTGGACTGTAAATTCACCTTCAGGATGGATGCTGGTGTGTTAGTGGATGTGCAAGGTGAGAGAAGGAGGAAGAGAACAGGAGGATTAGGCTGAAGGATCAATGCATTAAATTACTTTCACACTTGGAGCAACTTGCTCTGTAATAAGGAAAGAGGCAAAAAGAGATCCTGTGTAGTCTCTGAGGTGTATGGGTGCACCCTGT
This sequence comes from Falco cherrug, assembly GCF_023634085.1. Lineage (NCBI taxonomy): Eukaryota > Metazoa > Chordata > Aves > Falconiformes > Falconidae > Falco > Falco cherrug. The sequence continues at coordinate 23,991,433 of NC_073703.1, forward strand.
CTCAGCCTACAGGGTTTACACGGAGCTCAGCTCGCATCTCAGCTGCCTGGCCTTTGCTTCCCGCTTCCCTTGGCAACACATGCTGCCTCTCCCCTGCCCCCTCTCCCTCCAGCTCCTTGTGACAGGCTTACAAATCCCGGGACCCCTGATGCTGGAATGGCATTTTGGCCTAGCTGGAACTGTTTATAAGCACAGAGCTTTGATGCTGTCTCCAAAGCCTCAGGAGAGCTGAGAAGGGCTATTTTTCATGTGATGCTTTTGGAGAATGCTATGGGAAAAGGTCAGGGGACAGACTGGGAACGAGTAGGTCACATACTTATTGGTTTAGGGCACCACGACAACATTGGTTCTTTAAGATCTCAGAGCCTGCTTTGTAAAAATAAGCACCTCTCACTGAGCTGCCTGGGAAAGAGCAGGGGCCGGCCTGCTGCAAGCGGATGTTCCTTGCGTTCCTCTGGGTTTGTTCTCTTGCCTTGGCAATCGCTGTGTCTCGGTGTCCCTGTGAACCAGACAGATCCCCCAAACAGTGTGCAGCATTTTAAAAAGCCTCTTTGCTTACTTTTTGACCTCTGTAATAGAAGGCTAAATTCTGTAAGAGCAGGGGCTAGCCTTCCGCACCTGACACAGGCTTTTAGCGGGGTCTGGGAGCAGAGCTGCAGGATTCCTTAGTCCATCTCTTTGTCACCATGCTGGGTCTGTGGGCAGAAAGAGCCCAGTCCTGAACAGGTGTTTGACCTGTATTTTTGCACGTTATCTTTGCTCATTGAAATTGGGATGGGGGGAGGCAGTCTAACTAAGATTGTTCTTTTTCCTTTCTTCCTCCCTGATTCACACATACTGCAAATATCAACCTGAGTGTGAGGAGTGTGTGAAGGAAGAGGAAGCAGAGGGGTGAGCTGGAAAGTAATTTACATTGGAAATATAAACTGCATATGCATTTCCCTGCTCTACTGCTATCAATCACTCAGATTTCCTGTATGCTACGGAATAGAGGAGTGGAGCTTGCTTGCTTCCTACTTCCCCCAGGAATGGAAACACTCATTTGTTTCATTGCCTAGAAATGCTGATCACTCAAAACATTTATTGTTCCAGAAACACACGCAGTTCTGAAGCTGAACTTTTCAGCTTCTTTTCTGGTCTTCAGAAATGTCTTCAGATCTCCTGCAGACCTGGGGAATTACTGTGCTGGTGCTCTAGCTCTCTTAGGGATTTAAAGATGCTGCTGCAGTAGTACAGAAATCCCTATGACCAGCTGAGCAGATGCTTTACTGCAGAGCACTGGCAAATACCCTCCGTTCACCACCAAACCAGATGCTTTAACTTGTTCATGTGATCTGGCACCTGATCCAGTAAGGTGGTTTTCAGGGACCCAAGCCCTGGTTGTCATTGGACACCTTGTGACTATTTTATGGGGCTAACAAATCTGTTGAGAGAAAATTATAGTGGGGAATTATACAGAATAAACAGATCAGCATGTGTTCACTGTTTAGCTTTGTTGGAAGGGACAGGGACTGTAGTAGAAACAGAGCAAGGGACTGGGAAAGGAATAGAAAAAGAAGGAAAACAGAAATAAGGGAGGAGTAGGACAAACAGCTAAGTAAACGAAAAGTCAGTCTCTTTGTATAGCAGATGGCAGAAATGAAATAAGTATGGACGAATGCAGATAGCCTTGCCCTACTGAAGAGGCACAATAGAAGATGCCCAGCTGTGTATTCATTCATTCACCTTGTGATAATGCTAGAGTCTAGCATACTTCTGCTGGTTTTAGATGGTATCTTGTCTCTGATTAAGAAACATTTTCCTGTCATTTAGCAATCTCTTGTTAGCCAAATTCTTGTCCTGCAGAGTAGCTGATGACTTAATTCCTGCATGGGGGCACTCAGGCTATGGACACTTTGGGACTCATGGATGCCCAAAGGGATGGGGTAACATAAAACTTTTGTGTGACTTCAGCCCTTGTTTTGTTATGGCATGGTGTCTCTGAAGCTTCTGTGATATGGCTGGGAGTGGGATGTTGCTAGTAATCAGTTCAGTTGCTGTAATAAAGAAGCTGGTGAGGCACCATGTCTATGGAGCAGGGTCGTGGCCCGGAAACTTCTCTTGGTGTGGGGGACCGGAGCCCTGTTCCCTGGGGGTGTGAGCTCAGCAGCTTTTATGAGCTCAGCCACTGTGGATCTGGGCAGTAACTCACAGGGGAGACCTGCTGGGAAAACCCAAGGGCTGGAAGGAAATGCTGCTGATGACTCAATAGGCAGAGCTCTTTCCTCTGTTGATCTTGGAGCTGAGCCACACAGACACATCCCTCCATAATTACCTACTGGTATCTTGTAGTTCATGTTTTATAACTACTGGCATTCTCATTTGCAGTCCGTGCATCCAGACATGTGAAGCTAGAATCCATACAATGAAATCTGATATTGCACCGATGCTTGCAGCCTCCAAGAAGGAACGGTGTGTTTGTCTCTAGAATGAGGCATGTTTGGCCATGTGCTTATGTCTTAGGGAGGTACAGATGTCATGTCCGTGCAGACAGATCATGGACAGTGTTCATTGCTGTGGCTCCATCTGTGTTCTTGTTTACCCAGGAAAGGTTGCGTGTGGGATTGCATGCACATAAAAGCCCAGAAAGCTGCAGCATTAACCACTTGGTTTGAGACTGATGAGAGGAGGTAACGTGAGGTGTTACCTAGTGGTTTGGTGTTCTGGGGTACTGCGGGGTGGTTAGGTAGCATAGGTGGGGGAAGGGATGGATTTGGATGACACAACATCATGACTGAGGGAGAAAAATCTGCTGTGGCCCATATTAAGCAAGAGCGACCCTTAGCAGCCACCCTGAGAAAAACAGTGGTGCTGAATTCAGCACTGGGTGAATGATTTGTTTTCTTTTCCATTTGTTCATTTCAGACATGAAGTCATGTAACTCTAGAAATAAAAAAGCTTCTGTTTGAAGTGTGTCAACTGCAGTGAGTCGTTTCACTTTTTGCTTGTTTCTTAGTGACCTACTTTGAAATGGGGTGGTGTTTTGTAAAACTGACACATTTTCAATCCATATTGATTGCCATATATTGGTGTATTTCATTGAAATTGCTGCCTTATTCTGAGGAGTTACTACTTCACATCTCCTTGTAAATCTATTTCACCTGCTCTTGTGCTCCCATCCAGCCGCACTGGCTACCTCTTCTCCCTTGCTCCCCACCAGCCCAGCATCTAAGTGTAACTGAATTTGGTCAATACCTTTAGCTGACCTGATTCTGTAATACCCTCACCTGCCTTGCTAGCAAATGCACAGATAATTTTCTTGCTCCTGTAGGAGTTACTTCTGTGTAATTAGTCTCTTTGCTGTGGCTGGCAGTGGGATCAGCCCACCCGTGCAGTGGATATGTTCTGGCCCTGCAGCAGCACCACTACTTTTGTGTCCCAGCAGGGATGCTGACACACGTGGGCTGCTCTGTGCTTTTGCTTCTGGACAGCTGTTTGTGAGAATAGCCTTCCTAGAATTTACTCAGGTAACAATCAGCAGCAGGAAAATCATTCCAGGTCCCATGCTCTTCCTGGGGTTTGCTCACTGCCATTTCGGTGGTCAGGGCCTGCTGCCTTCTTGAGGATCTATTGTAGCTTGATGAATGGACAAGCTGTGAATTGGAAAGAGATGGGCTGGACATCTTGAGGTATGATGGGCTCATTTTTGGTAAGTCGCTTCAGGTAAATCACATGGAGATGTGCAAAACAAGGATAATGGTCTGACTCACCTTTGCAAAGAGCTTAGAGAACTCAGCTGAAAAGCATTTTGAAAGAGCTGTGCTCTTATAGTTATCCTGCCCTTTTCTGCCGCCCTCCAACTCCAACAGAGCAGGATTTCTACTGGTCTAGTAGGGAGCGCAGCAACATGTCACAGGGCTCTTCCTTATTCTTCTGTCTCTTCAATGATGTTCAGCAGTGGTGCACAAGTTACCGCAGAATTATCATTGCCATCATTAGATTATTGCGTGTAATTACCACTCAGTGTGTTCACTGAGTCACCTCTTTCCTGGCTTCCACAAGTACAGCTGACTGATCAAAACTAAAATGATCCTGAAAAAGAATATAGAAAGCTGAGGTTTCTTTCTAGCCCAAATGCTTTTCCACATTGTTTTTATTATTATCTATCAGTGCTATAAGTAGTAAATTTTCTGAGATCCTGAGCTGTTACTGCATGAAGAAAAGCTGTAAATGAGGCTGCATACAAACAGGTGATGGACAGGTGGGCTTAGAAGAACTATGGGATCCCAAACAACTTCTCTGTAGCTGGATAAAGGATTCCAGTGGAGACCAGACCTTGAAGTTATCATCTTGATCACTGCGGAAGCTTTTCACAGAACTTGCAGCTCTTGTGTCTGTAGGAGACTATGGGCGTGAAGCAGGTGGTGGTTGTTTCTTTAATGCCTTTCTCCACTGCTCCTCTCTATATTCCAGCTGACACATTTTTCTCTCTTGCTCAGTTTCAGTGCACCTGCTTGTATAAACTAGGCTATGCAGGGTTTGTTCAACCTGAGCTTGTATATGATAACGGAAGCAGCACCCAAAAGCATATTCATAGGCTGAGAGTCATTAGTATGCAAAGTGAAGCTTGAACTGAAGCATCTCCACAGGTGACCCATGGAAACTAGTTACGTCTTTAGTTAATGGTCAGATCAACTGACATAGGAAACTGCAGGGGTATTTTAGATAGGTACAGTTGATCAGGAGGCTTTCCTATCAGATCTAGATATTTAGTCTGCCTATGTATCATTATTATTGCCTTACATACTCAGTATGAACCTACCTGTCTACCTGCACATGCTAAAGGCATTGCACTCAGATTCAGTATCACAGAAGACAAGCTGACTTAAAATGTGAATTACTATGTTGTGTTCTACTTGAGCTTGCAGGGCAAGCTACCTTGTCTTCACTCCTGCTTTAATCTGAGTTAACTAACTTGGATTAGTCAGCCTGCATTAAGAACACATATTTTCTTTTTTATCTTTTTTTTTTTTTTTTTTTTAACCATTACTGTGTTACCAGAAGGACTTAAAGACGGGTAGGTAGGCCTTTGTGGTCAAGCTTTGGGAAGCTGGAGTGTGCCAGGTGGGAACTGGTCGAGGGAGCTGTGTAGGAAGCTGCCAAATGGATGGAGAAGCCTTAGAATTTTGGGGCAGCAGTGTCCGCTGAATGTGTGCATACTTTCAGCTTTCTGTAGTTGTGGTGAAAAACAGTCATGTAAAGTGGTTCTGTGACAGCTTGTTATGCTGTGCTGCTTGCCTGAAGAAGAGACTTACTTGGTAGGAAGGATAGGTACAGATTAATCTATATCTAACTTTTGAAATATAGATATGATCCCTGGCAGGATTTTCTTCCTCCCAGCTTTCTGTGTGGCTGACCTCCCGAAATGCACCTCCTGGCACATTACTGATACCATTCTGTGTTCTTGGCTGTTCCCCATGGTGTAGGGCTGTAGCACGGTCCCTAATTTCCCCCGGTGCGTTTATGCAAGCAGGGCTTAAGAGGCTGAGGCAAGGCCAAGAAAAAGCTGAAGTGTTCCCCAGGCCTTATGAACTGACAAGTAACTGTGGTGAGGTTCCAACTTGTATTGCAGGGAAGGCAGGGTTCCTTGGAGTCTGGACAGGGCTAATCAATGTACATTTGTCATTAATTTGTGCATATAAGGGGGTTTTGGAGTAGAGTTGTCATGCTGGTTTTGATGATGCTAACTCTATCCACCCTGCCAGCTGCTGCAGCGTTATGGTAGTTTCTGTTGCTGCATGCAGAATTGTGGTGCTTTTTGCTTCCTGAATAGAGCTCCACGGAGCAATTTGCCTTATCCTTACAAACCCATCCAAATAACTGGTAGTGCCTTACAAATATAAAACAATTGAGAAAATAAACATATTATGCTGTACATCTGTGACAAAACAATGCTTTCATGTGCAAAGAGAGAAATGTGTTTGTTTAACTTATGGTCTCCCATTTGGAAATAAATGCATTCATTTAAATCAAAATGGGACGTTCTTCATTATTACAGTATTTTGCATGCCAGATGTAAGAAATACACTGTTTGAGGAGCAGACTGAGGACTTGGAGTGGTTGATATTACTAAAAGCCAGCACATGCATGCTTATTCTAGCCACTGCCTCTCTTCCTTCAGGGTGTCCTCTACACTGGAGTGGGAATCTCCTAGCATTGTGTGTGAGGGATCTATGTACAAAAGGTCTGGGAGTGTGCTTCTGGCAGTTCAGTGCCCTGTGTGTGCACAGGAAAAGCCTACTTTTCATCTGGGTTGTGCTCGGAGAGTGCAGTCGGTTGCCATGCATCAGAACTTTACATTGCCATGACCATGAGGCAGGTGGATTCCCTGCAAGAGTTTGTCATGGTCCAAAAGATTTTTGATCATTTCCAGTTTTTGTGTTAAAGAAATGTGAGTTTCATTTATATGCAGTGGTAGAAGTGTTAGTGGGGGAAACATAATAAAATACAAGTTCAGTGTTCCAATATTTGTTTTACAAAATGTGCCCCATCTTGTAATCTTCATGCTTTTAAATGGTTGAGCTCTTGTAATGAAAGTCTGCTGCGTTTCAGTTTGCACATAAGCTTAATCTCATCAAACCAAGTTTGTTCTGGGAGTTAACATTTGCATTTTTGAAAGCAGCAGCCTAATTCAAAGCAAAACCAGATGAGAATGTACTTTAATATGGCCGGTTACCAGGTGTCGGCTGGTAGGTGTGAGCATTCTCAAAAAGGTGATGAAATTTGGTTTGGGTAGTTTTTCAAGACTCTGCAAACTTAATTGAACAAAATGGAAGATCGCTGCTACCAGTAGTAGGAGTTGAAAACTGGAATTCCACTATGCCACCCAGAGGGACCTTGACAGGCTTGAGAGGTGGGTCCATGCGCACCTCATGAAGTTCAACAAGGCCAAGTGCCAGGTCCTGCACGTCCAAGCACAAACACAGGCTGGGCAGAGAATGGATTGAGGGCAGCCCTGCCAGGACTCAGGGGTGCTGGTCGGTGAGAAGCTCAACATGGCTCTGCAATGTGCGCTTGCAGCCCAGCAGCCAACTGAATCCTGGGCTGCATCAAAAGCAGCGTGGCCAGCAGGCTGTGGTGATTCTCCCCCTCTTCTCCGCTCGGGCGAGACCCCACCTGGCATGCTGCGTTCAGCTCCTGGGCCCCCGACATAAGGCCATGGACCTGCTGGAGTGAGTCCAGAGGGGGGCCCAAAGATGGTCAGGGGGCTGGAGCCTCTCTTCTGTGGGGACCGGCTGAGAGAGTTGGGGCTGAGAGCCTGGAGAGGAGAAGGCTCCGGGGGACATTACAGTGCCTGAAAGGGACCTACAGGAAAGCTGGAGAGGGGCTTTTTACAAGGGCCTAGTGACAGGACAAGGGGGGTAATGGCTTTAAGCTGAAAGAGGGCAGGTTTAGGTCAGGTATTGGGAAGAAACTCTTTACAGTGAGGCTGGGGAGACTTGGGACAGGCTGCCCAGAGCAGCTGTGGGTGCCCCATCCCTGGCAGTGCTCAAGGCCAGGCTGGACGGGGCTGGGAGCAGCCTGGGCTGGGGGGGGGTGTCCCTGCCCGTGGCTGGGGGTGGGACTGGGTGGTCTTTAAGGTCCCTTCCCACCCAAACCATTCTATGATTCTATGACATGATTATTAGAAGGAAAAATAGCAAGAAAAAATATGTATATCTGAGCTTTTCTAACCTGATTTTTTAATAATAATGTTCTGACTATCTTTTAGGCTCATTATTCCTCCTTAATTGAAATAACTGCTCATATTGTAGATGAGAAGGAAAGCATTAGGAGTGTTAGCCTCTGCCAATATTGGCAGACACAGACTTGTGTAATGGTATTCTTCATGCCTAAGTATCAGGTCTGTGCAAGCATGTGATTGTATTTGTGCTTTAGTAGCTGGAGGGCACAAGTAATGAGAATCACAATTCAGCAAATCTATTATTAATAAATACTCTTCAGTTCAGTTTGAAAGCATCATTGTCTGCATCTTCCCCATTTGAAGTGTTACATCCATCTTATTGTTACATCCAGCCAGCCAGAGGACTTGTTATGCTATACCCAGCATGAAACGTCACATTTCTGAAAGCCAGCACCTATGTATTGCCTGATTGACCAACTATGCAGCAAAGGTAGTTTAGCCTGGCTCTGTTTTTCCTCTGGATTGGTTAGTCAAATACTTCAAACAATTGCTGTAGTTGTGATTAATGTCAACTGCATAGCTAATTACCCAGGAGATTAAAATGACTCTGTTTTTAAAAAAAAACAAACTGTAAATGAGTTAATTATTTACTCTGCTCACCCCTCTAATCTTGTTATACTTGTAAATGAATAGAAATAGTGATTTTGGTGTTACCCATCTTGCATCAGTTTAATTAGGGGGTTCAGTGTAACCTTGTGTGTTCCTTTTGACCAAGCACACACTCTTTCTGTTTTGCTTTTGTATAAACTGTGAGAGTGGGGCTGAGAGGGGCCATTGGGGGATAAATGACCTCCAGGATGTATAGGACTTCCCTGCATTAGTGCCATTACTACTCTACCTAAACCACTGCAAGCCTCTTGTAGTAGCACCTTCTTGACCACATCTCCTGGTAGCAGACTCTACCACCCCGGTGGCTTGTTACTGTTAAAACAATCTTTGGTTTCCTCAGTGAGCTGTTTCCTTCCATTAGCTTCAAGTTACATCTTATTTTTCCACGTTCTTGGTCTGTGAGTACATTCTTCCCCACACATTTGCAAACTACATTTAAATTATACCCCTGATTGCTGTAACAAGTTTCTCTACTGTGACAGCACAATGTCAGAAGGCTACAGATTTGCTAATAAAGATGCATGCTGTATTTACCATCATGGGACAGAGACCTGAAGGCTTCCCTAAGTAGTTGGTTCAGCCGGGGCTTGCATACCCCACCACTTTTCCCCTCCCAAACAGCAAGGCCTTGTGAGTTCCTAGCAAAGGGTGAGTTCCTTGTCAAACTGGCAAAAGAATGGCAATTTTAGGAACATTGTCAAGAAAGTACCACTTGCTGAAGGTATAGAAAGCTCCTCTGGTCTTACATTTGTGTAGATATAAGAATCTTTAAGGCCAGCTGCTGTTTGAGGCTACGTCAACTCCCTGTGCTTTCATTGTATTTAATTTCCAGAAAAAAAGTTGGGTGTCTCAGCTTCTGGAAAGGCTGTTTCAGGCATTGCCAAGTTCAGGTCTTTGTCCAGCTCTAATAGACCCATGTGTGGCCATCAGGGTGGAACTGTGTCTGCCTTGCTGAGATACATTAACAACTCTTCCAGAGCTCTGCTGCAAACTGCTGCCATTTTGTGTTTACTTCTCTGCATCAGGCTGTGGTTGAGACAGCCACGATGTTCCCTCTATGTCAGGGAGACTTTGTGTAACATGCTGGTGCATGACTCATTTTTTTTCCCTTTCACAAAAATGTGCACATTGGAAAAGACCTTTAAGATCATGAAGTGCAACTGTTGATCTAGCACTGGCAAGTCCACCACTGATCTGTGCCCCTACGTGCCATGCCTACGCATCTCTTAAATACCTCCGGGACAGTGACTCTACCGAGTCCCTGGGCAGCCTGTTCCAATGCTTGACAACCTTTTCAGGGAGGAAATTTCTCCTCATATCCAACCTGAACCTCCCCTGGCACAGCTTGAGGCCATTTCTTCTTGTCCTGTGGCTTGTTACCTGGGAGAGGAGACCAGCAGCCACCCCACTCCAGCCTCCTCTCAGGTAGTTGTAGAGAGCAAGGAGGTCGTCCCTGAGCCTCCTTTTCTCCAGGCTGAACTCTCCCAGTTCCCTAGCTGCTCCCCATCAGACGTGCTCCAGCCCCATTGCCTGTCTCTGGACACGGTCCAGCACCTCAATGTCTGTCCTGTAGTGAGGGGCTGGAAACTGCACTGAGGATTTGAGGTGCTGCCTCACCAGTGCCACCAAGTACAGGGGAACGATTGCTGCCCTGCTCCTGCTGGCCCCACCGTTTCTGGTACAAGCCAGGATGCTGTTGGCCTTTGTGACCGCCTGAGCACACGGCTGGCTCATGTTCAGCTGGCTGTCAACCAGCACCCCCAGGCCCTTTTCCCCCAGGCAGCTTCCCAGCCACTGTTCCCCAAGCCCATAGTGCTGCATGGGGTGGCTGTGACCCAAGGGCACCGAGCCTTGTGGGACCTCGTACAACTGGCCTTGGCCCATCAGTCCAGCCTGCTCAGATCCCTCTGTGGAGTCTCCTGCCCCCCAGCTTGGGGTCATCTATGAACTTTACTGAGGGTGCACTCAGTCCGATTGTCCAGATCATCAATAAAGATGTTAAACAGGAGTAGTCCCAGTACCAAGCCCCTGGGAACACCACTTGTGACTGGCTGCCAGCAGGATGTAACTTCAGTCACCACCACTCTTTGGGGCCAGCCATCCAGCCAGTTTTTTACCCAAGGAAAATTACACCTGTCCAAGCCACAAGCAGCCAGTTTCTCCAGGAGAATGCTGTGGGAATGAGTGTCAAAAGCTTTACTGAAGTCCAGGTACACAACATCCACAGCCTTTTCCTTATCCATTAAGCAGGTCATCTTGTCACAGAAAGAGATCAGGTTTGTCAAGGAGGACCCTTCATAACCCCGTGTTGGCTGGGCCTGATCACCTGGTGGTCCTGCATGTGCTGCATGGTGGCACTCAAGGCGATCTGCTCTATGACCTTCCCTGGCACTGAGGTCAGGCTGACAGGTCTGTAGTTCCCAGATCCTCCTTCCTGCCCTTCTTGTAGATGGGCCTTACGCTGGCTAACCCCAGTCTGCTGGGACCTCCCTGGTTAGCCAGGGCTGCTGATCAATGATTGAAAGCGGCTCCGTGAGCACTTCTGCCAGCTCCCTCAGTACCCTCGGGTGGATCCCGTCTGGCCCCATACACTTGCTTGTGTGTGTCTCAGTGGTGTAGCAGGTCAGCGACCATTTCCTCTTGGGTTGTGGGGCCTTCATTCTGCTCCCTGTCCCTGTCTTCCAGGTCGGGGGGCTGGGTACCCCAACAACAACTGGTCTTCCTGTTAAAGACTGAAGCAAAGAAGGCATTAAGTACCTCAGCCTTCAAGGCAGTGTTCCGTGAGCCCCCCCCCTCCCCCGCATCCAATAAAGGATGGAGATTATCTCTGCTTTACATCTAATTCCTTTGCATGGTGGAGGACAGGGTGGTAAGTAACATTGTGCAGTGTCTCTTACGCAAGTGACAAGCCCTGCACAGGAAGCCTTGTGTGCATGCAGGGTTAGGAGAGCAGATCACTGATAGTACAGAGGTGAGGAAAGGTGCAAACAGCAAAACCCAAGGATCACCAGCGCGTGCTCGTTTTCAGGTCAGCCACTCGCGCCTGGTCCGCCTGCATGCACTGTTCTGCTGAACAGGGCTGTGCTCTCACACAGCAGCTGTCAGCCTCTTCTCTCCTGCCTTCAGGCTGTTGTCTGTGTTGCCTTAGGTTGGGGTTTTGTCTTTTTTTTTTTTTTTTTTTTAAAATCGCCCTCACTAGCAGCCATTGACGCACTGCTGTCACTCCCACAACCCTGATGCCACATGCAGACTGATACAGCAATCAGGGGGGCTTATCCGTAGAAAAAACCCCTCTTCCACAGGTTCCTTGTGCTGCTGCTTCACCTCAGGTAATGGGATGGAGGCATGGCCAGAAAAAGCCACCCGACTTTTAAAGCCTTCAGACGCAAAGGATTGAAATGCTTTCTGTGGTGAGAAAATTAACTGCTCAGTTTTGCACTCGTACCGAGCAAAAATGCTCTATTTATTACCTATCACTCGCTGGCAGCACAATGGATCTCATGGAGGGCCGGAAAGTATTGCTCTCAAAATCCAACGATTGTGGGCAACGCCTGGAATTTATGCAGCAGCCAAAAGAATTTGTGAGAGCTGTTGGCTATGTAAAGAATCTGCCTCTTTAAGAATGAAGACACTGCTGGGAAAGCCACCTCCAACGTATCCTTTTCAAAAGCTTCAGGCTGATTATGCTGCCCAAAGTGATGGGGTTCACACTCCTACTAGTTGTTGTTGATCAATTGTCATGGTGGGGGGAGGCTTTCCCTACTGGGAAAAATGACTCAAAAGCGATTGTTAAAGCTCTCTTAAAGGAAATTATTCCCAGATATGGTGTTCCAGAGGTAACTAATTGTGACAGGGGCACTCATTTTTCTGGAGCTGTATTAATACAGATTTATCATTCATTAGGAATTCGATCCCAATTACATACTCCCTATCATCCAGAATCCTCGGGACAGGTAGAGAGGATGAGTAGAACTCTTGAAGAGAAATTAGTCAAGGTTTGTATACAGACTGGGTTAAAATGATGTGAAGCTTCAAGTTTAGTTTTATGCAATATAAGAAATACTCCCAGGCAGCCAACTGGAGTTTCTCCAGCAGAAATTCTTTTTGGAAGGATTATGGCAGTACCGGGAACTTATGTCCCAGCAAAGACAGGTTTGTTGGATGGAGATGAACAGGTAACCCAGTATTTATTGTATTTGCAAAATTATTTTTCAGATTTGAGAAACCATGCATATTGGTATCAAGGAATTAACACCTTAGTTCCCTAACCTATCAACATGGTTAAAGAAACTGATCATTATAATAACTGTTGTGATTTTTATAGTTGTGTCTGTGATTGTATTAATGCAATGTTGTGTAATGTGTGTGACTGTCTTAGTAGCAAAATTACAAGAAAGAACCTGCTATTGCAGGTATGCAATGATAAAACAAAAGGAGGGAATTGTTAAAGAAAATGTGTTTTGAATTAAGAAATTTAAAGTGTTGAAGCTGCTAAATGGCAGAATGAGGCCTTGTCCTTGTATAGCCCTAATCCAAGGCTGGTTTAAAACTCAGTCAAGTTAGTCAGTGGGAGAACAGAGAAACAACAGATGATCAATTTGTGTACTCAAGAAAGGTGCTCTCAGAAATGCAGGTGTTTTTAGAAAAATTAGTATACCTGAATAGGAATTGCTTGTTAAAAGATTAAGTGTGCTTGAAGGAGTGTGTGAGTTAAAGCTGGCAGAGATCACAATCCGAGGAGGAGCCTGGAACCGAATAGATCAATCATCTGGGACAGAGTCAGGTGATGGATTCACAGAACCGACAGGACCAAAGGAAACTCCTAAAAACTTCAGACATTGACTAATGGTTTGATGAAGTGTATATAAGCCGTGCTGTATCCCTTTGCTCTCTGCCACTCTCTGGGATGGTGGCCCAGCTCTGGGTTGTGATTAAAGCAAACCCAGTGGTACCCACGGCTGTGTGAATTTCTCCTGGAACAACGGCAATCGCTAAGGCTTATCCGTAAGACACACCACACCCCCTCAGTTCTGCCACAGGTTCCCTGTGCTGCTGCTTCTCCCTCGGTGATGGGGCGGGGGCAGGGACAGAAAGAACCACCCGACTGTTAAAGCTGTCAGATGCAAAGGATTGAAATGCTTGAGGCACGTGGGTGCTTTTGCATACGGAGACAATAAGTATTAAAGCCCGGGCTGCGAGTGGGCAAAGGGCAGAGCGAAGGGAGCCCTGCAGCCGCAGCGAGCATTCCCGGGGTCCGGTGGTGTAAACTGGGATGAGATCCCGCCCAGTGCTCGCCCGGCCAGTGCTCAGCACAGGGTTGGTGGGGCGCTGCGGCCACCTGGCGACCGAAAGTGGGTACTGCAGCCTCCCGGTTGGGGGGAGATCCGCTGCTGTTACCCGGCGGCCAAAAATCGGTGCTGCGGCCCTGGCGACGCGCATGCGCGGTGGCGCCTCCCCAGTCGGCGCTGCCGGCCGCCGTTAACGGCATCGCGATCCCGCGCTGCCTGCGGGGTGGTGCGGCCGGGTCCGCTGCTGCCTCCCGGTACGGAGCCGCCGCTGCCGCCCCCCGAGCGCGGTGCCGACGGGCGCTCGGCGCGCAGACCTGCAGCCCGGCGTTCGCGGCCAGCGCTGGCCCCCGCGGCGTGCGCGCTGCAGGAGCAGCACGGCGGCGCGCCGGTTCGGGCCGTGGCGGCGGCGAGGGGGGCCGGGGGCGCGGGAGAGGCGAGCGGACCCTGCGGCGGTGGGTGGGATGGCTCCTGCCCGCCGGCCACCTCGGGGGGCGGCACGGGGGACTCCAGCCGCCCGCGAGCCGGGTGCGGGCGGCCCCGGAGGGTCCGGGGGCTGAGGGGGGGGAGGCGGGGAAGCAGGAGGCCGCCCCCCGGGCGCCGGCGCCTCCCCGGCTCGCCAGACCCCCCCGAGCCCGCCGCGGCCCCGCTCGCCCCGTGCCGCTGCCCCCGCATCTGCTGCAGCATGTACCCCGCAGCCGGGCCCCAGCCCCAGGTGCCCCCGGCGCTGCCGTGGCGGCCGCCCCCCGGTCCCCCGCTGCCGCTCGGGAAGGGCCTGCGGCAGGAGCGGCTCCGGGCAGGGCCGAGCGGCGCCGGTCACGGTCACTTGTGCTTCTGTCCCTCTGCCGGGGCCGCGCCGCCTCGGGCTGGCGGGGGTTGTCCCTGCCCGGCCTCGCCCCCCGCGGCGCGGGTGCGGGAGGGGAGCGGGGGCACGGCCCGGTGTGGGCAGGAGCTGGGCCGGCCGGGGGGAGGCGGAGGAGAAGGAACCCGAGGGCGGGCGGGCAGCAGCCGCCTCCTGCTGCGGGCACAGAGAGCCTGGCCCTGCGGGGAGGGGGGACCAGCCCCGCAGCCCGCAGCAGCCGGGTGCCAGCGTGCACAGCGGGGTCCGTGTGTCACCCACAGCCTGGGGCGGCCCCCGGTGCGCGAGGGAGCGACGCGCCGTGTCCGGGAGGCCGCGTCTTGCGAGGAAGAGCCGTGAGACACCCGGGGGTTACCGGGGGTGGGGGAGCCGAGCGGCCGGCGTTCTGCGGGAGGGAGGGAGGGAGAAGAGAGGGGGAAAGGCGCGTCTGAACTGTCACATTTTCACAGCGGTACCAAAAGCGAGAGCTGTGGTGAGTCCTGGTCCGTGGGACTCTGTCTCCCCTCTTGTGTGTCCCAAACCCCCCCTGCCCCTCCTCTGCCCGCCCTCCCCTTCCCTGTGCTGCTGTGATTTTGTGTGTGGTGGGGGGGTGACCCGGGCTGGACCGAAGCTGCTCTTACCGCTCCCCCTCCTCCGCTGGACAGGGGGGACAGAGTATAACAAAAAGCTCACGGGTCGGCACAGGGATGGGGAGGACTGAACCTGGGGAAATCAGTGCGATTGATTAGCAGTCAAGTCAGAGCAGGAGAATGTGCAGGAAAAGCAAATCTTCAAAACACCTTCCCTCCACCCCCCGTTTCTACTGGGCTTAACTTTACTCCCGATTTCCCTGTCTCCTCCGCGCAGGGGGATGGGGAGCGGCAGCTGCGGTCAGTTGGTCACACATTGTTTCTTCTTGCTTCTTCTTCTTTCTCCTCCTTTTCCTCCCCGTTCCCAAACCTTGCCATACTAACCCATCGTGTTTTGATTCCCTGTAGCTCTACATTCTATTCTTCTGTCCTGCTCCCTCTTCCCTTCTGTCTTTCTCTCTCATTCTGCTGCTTCCTTCTCTTTTACTCTCTCTGCTTTTGTCCTAGTCCCTCTCCTTCTCCCCTTTTCTTCATCCTCCATCTCTGTCCTGCAGCCCGGGGCAGGTTTTCCCTTTACATCTCTGTCCTGATCTGTATCTGTCTCTCTTTTTTGGTTTACTACTTCTTTTTTTATTTTCTCCCCCCTGACCCCCACCCCCCATTTCTCTGGCCTGTGCCCTGTCATTCTTTTCCTCCATGCACGTGTAGGTGCTGCTAGGGGTCCAGGGAGATGTCTGGAGGCAGGGGGCACCGCAGACAGGTCTGTATCCAAACAGGCACTTACTACTGCGGAATTATTGACTTTCCCCAGGCACGGGAATCTCCCAAGCCAACACCACAACTGACCTGTTCTTGATTTTTAAAGGTGACACCGTGAAAGGATGGGATAAGAAAACCTGATGCCCTGAGCACATCATTTCCAGAGAAACATGTTGCCTGTACACCTTCATTTGGGAGGAGGACAGGTGAGTACACATAGTGTCGACTTATTTCAGCACAGCTGTGCTTTTATTAAGAGGAATAGTCTTCTCTTTCTTGTTAATAGTTAGGGGTTGCTTTTTTCTGAGAATTCTGCCTGCTGGTTCAACAATCATTGATCTGCTGCGTGCTTTTCCGTCGAGGAAAAAGACCCTGTCTCAGTCTTATTTATTCACTATGGTGCTCTCCGTTGTAGAATAAATTTCTCACCATAAGGCTCCAGTGCAGCTTCCAAATGGTGGCCTGGTTGCCCGCATAATGTATCTGCAGTCCCGTCTCAAGGAATGCGTTAATAGTGTTACGAACTGTAAGTAAGGTAGCTTCCTGCCGTAGGAAGACAAGCGTGTTGGGTTTGAAACCTTTGGGTAGGACAGAAGGAGGTTGCCACCCTGGGTCAGTGGTGAGTGCTGGCATGTATCGTCTGATCTAGAGTTCATGAATCGGGATTCACTGTTGTGTCACGTGGCCCTGCGGCCCCGCCCCTTGGCCCGCGCGCGGTGCCGGGCAGGCGTGGCGGGGCGCTGGGCCGCGGAACGCGTGTTCCCCGCTCTGCCCCGCCTGCAGCCGCTTTCCACGGCCCGGTGCTCACACGCGCCGTGGTTCAAGGACCTCCAGGCTGCTCCCGGGACGGCTCCGGGCTGGCGGCGGGGCCGCCCCGAGCGGCAGCTTTCGGCCCCGGGCCTCAGCCGCCCGGTTGCTCACGGAAGCTACGGGAGATGCTGATGGCAGCGGAGCTGAGGGGACCGGCGGGGCGGAGGGACATGGCCCGGCTGAGGGGGCAGGGGGAGCTGAGGGGGATGGCGGGGCTGAGGGGGTGGCCGGGCTGCGGCCGTGCCGTGCCGAGGGACCGGGGCGCTGCGCGGGCCAGCGCCGCGGCGGGGCTGAGGGCCGGGGGCCGCGCGCGGCGGGCAGCGCCTCGCAAGCGGGGCACGTGCCGTTCGGCGCGTGGCGGGGGGTAGCGGCGGCCGCGCGGGCGGCGGTTGGTGCCACCTACCGACACGGACGCGTCGCAGCAGCCCGTCCCCGTCAGTGCCGACACCTTCCCCGCCAGGCTGTGGCGGCGGGTCAGCAGCCCGCGCTGCCGCTCCGTTCGCTGGGGCGCCTCCGGCCGGGGGCTGGTCATCAACCAGCCGCGCTGTGAGTGCGAGCTGCTGGGCGCCGGGCCGGCCGTCGCCGCGCAGCCGGGTGGCCGTGGGGCAGCGGCAGCCGCCGGTTTCTTCAAGACCAAGAACTTCAGCAGCTTCATCCGGCAGCTCAACCTCTATGGCTTCCGCGAGGTGGGGATGTTGCCGGGGAGCAGTGTGGTGGGGCCCGGGCCTGGGCCGGGCCCAGAGGGTGGACAAGGCAGCGGTGGCAACGGCAGCGGGCCCGTGCATCACTTCCGCAGCCCCCACTTTTGCCGCGACCGCCCCGACCTCCTCATCCACCTGAAGTGCCTGATGAAAGGCAACAAGGCGAAGATGGCAGCAGGCCTGGAAGTGACCAGCCGCCCACCCAACCGCTTCCAGCGCTTGCTCGGCATGCCACTGGACGGGCAACCGCTGCTTCTGCCCTCGACGCTCAGCAATGCCAACAGGCCTGGTGAGTCGGAGTGGGCCGTGTGGGGCCTTGGTGGGTTTTTGAGAAGCGCTGGGTGGCATGGGATTTGAAAATCAACACTCCCCTGAGGGAGAAGGGTTGCCTGTCCTTGCCGGTGGCATCTCATTTCACCTGGTGTAGGGAAGCAGTTGTTGTTTATGCAGGTAGATCTGCTGCCAGTAAGCATGAGTAGCATGGTTCACATGTATTTCAGGCTGCCTGTAGACTATAGTACAGTCTCCATTGCATGCTACACTAAGGACACCCTTGCCAGATCTCTGTGGAGCTGGCACAGCTCTACCAGGTGAACGTTACTGCTTCTTGCCCGTCAGTAAGGATGCCCATCAGTAGGGATGCTTAGTAAGCTGTCATTAAATGTGTGTGAAACAGTGAGTCATGTGAAGTGATAACTAGAGCATCCTGTTAGTTTTGTGCAGAGGAGACAAGACCTGGTAGTAAGATTTTTGTCAGTTGTCTCCTGAAAAAGAATTCACAAGCTACGCAGTTTTTAAAACGGATTGAATGAGTAGGTGAGAGCTAATTAGAAAATAATACTGCTGAAAAGCCCTAGAGCATGTTTTCTTTCTTTCTAGCTCTCTTTGAGAGGATCTGAGTTTTCCCAAGACAAGTCTGGCCCTCAGGATTATTCCACAAATTTTGTATTGGCCCGAAAGCTTTGTAGCTGGCGCTGTGTAAGGAAGATGTGAATATCTTGCTTTGCAGTGCTCTTGGGCTGCTCTAACTGTGGGCTGCTGCCAGAAGAGCACTCCGGCTTCCCATTCCCTTGGTGGCATGTTAACTGTCATCTTCCTTGCAGCTGATACAGCAACATGTTGGTTCAGCGCAATGATCGGAGAAGACTTTAACAGCCTTTTTGTGGCTGGCTCTTTGACCCGGGTGATGCACCGCATGGGTGCAGAGCTGTAAGGTGCGGTGTAGGAGAAGCGACAGGACTGTGCGACCAGGAGAAGGGGAGAAGCAGTTGACGGTACTGCTCTCTGCAGCACCGGCTGGCATTTAGAGCAGAGTAGGGTATCACCATACTCTTGGTTACTGTTTCAGGGTAGGAACTGTCATCTAATTCAAGTGGTGTTTTCCATGATGTGTGTGGAGCTGCACGTGCAATACCAAGAAAACAAAATGAAGCATCTGAGAAGGGATGGAACTTATTTCAGTAGGGAGGCTAGGAAGCATTTAAATTAATGATGTGACATTAACGTTGTTAACACTGAGTCATTGCAGACTTCAATGAAATGTGGTTTGTCTGATGTAATGCAGACCATTGGTAAAGGAAATTATTAGAAAGAGATGACTTTTTTTGTTCTCTGTTTTTATGGCTGCAGTTTCAGAGCTTTCGCTCTAGGAGTCTCATTTTCTAGAAAGACAGAACAAGGAAAACATTGGGGTTTCTATGCAGTCAAGTTCTGACAGGCTGACAATGCACTGTGCGCTCTGTATTGACTATTTAGGGGCATGCCTTTGCTGTAAATGTGAGGTAATTTGATAGATAAGAGATATTTTTGTTTGCAAAGCGTCAGTCTGTTCCCAGTGTCTTGCAGCATGTAACGCTGTGTTAAACATTCAGGAACAATTCCTGTACAGCAACTGGAGGTTGGTAACTTGGCATCCTGTGGTGTCTTGTTTATGTGTTAGAACTAGATAATCTTCATGTCCCTATCCAAAGGTAAAATATAAACAAAAGAATTTTCATACCCCTGTTCCTTCTCTGTTTATAAATGGTGAAAGTACTGAACAGGAAATAAACAGTCCTATACATTAAGTCTTAGCAAATTTTCAAGGTCAGCTGGTATTTATTTAGTGATTCTTAATGGTTAAATGTGAACTTGCAGAATAATGACTGTATGTTACTGATTTCTTGAATTAGTTTTCATCAGAGGAGTGCAAGAGGTAAATGTGAGGCTATTTTTAAAAAAAGTGCTTTTGAGTGAGAATTGGAAATTACAGGTCTGAGAAAGCCTGGCTTCTAGATAAACCCTATTGACATGAACCATCCTGAAACTTGTAATTCTCATGGCTAAATGCAATCCTGCAGGGGAGTCACAAATGCAGTAGTTCTTACAGAAATCAATGATCACAGGTGTTTGCGGTGTTACTGTCAGTGTTTCAACAAAGTCACCAAAACAGAAATTGAGCTGTCATGGTCTAAAGGCAAATACCATTTCATGAAACAGTAGCTGTCTGAGAGAGGAAACTATAAAATAATAGAGAAGAATAAAAGGACTATCTAGGAAATAACAGAATGGTGAAGTCTGGGATACTTTAGTCTGCACTGAACTAGTTGAGCTGACTGAGAAAAAATTGGCTTTGAATTTTTTTTCTTGACCAAATAAATGACTTGTCATAAAGTACTTGCAAAGTCCTTTGGAGGATTTTGACATTGCCCTTCCCTTAGCTGTTTGTGAGCTGTCAGTAGTGGAGTTTGGTCAAGTCTGGCTTCATGATGTCCCTTTTTTAAAATGTATTGTCTGATTTAACACACAGTACTTTCAAAATTGCTTTTGTTTGGTTTAGTAAGTTACTACACATTTTGGTTTATAGCCCATTTCTAAATATGGGTAACTTGTTACTGCCAGTTTAAGGAGATTGAATGCTACGCAGACACCTCTGTGTTGGCGCTTCACTCGTGTGCCACACAGCAGTTACTGCATGCTCGGGTCTAAGAGTACAGTCTCCTTTCTGGATTAAGTATGCTGGAGCAAAGGTAGTCTTCCCAAATAATGTTGTAGAGCCTTGGCTCCTCATATTGCCTTTCTTTGCCTGCGAAAACTCCTTTCCTTAACACTTGTTTCACTTTATTTTGTACCCACTGCAGGACTGCTGACTGGAGGACAGTTTCATCAACTTTACGGTCAAGGTGTTTTCTCTCCTTACTCCTACACGGCAACCTCGCGCCAAGCCCCCAGCACTTTACCAGCACAAAGATTAGATCTGACTCCAGTCCCTTCCACTTGGATCCAGCAGGGACCACTTGGGTTGCTGCCAGGGCAAGGGGCTTCCCCAGCTTTTCCAGATAAAGGGGCTGCCTTTCCAGTACTCCAGACACTTCCAACAGGAGCCACGTACACACTCCAGCCTGTTGCTTCTCTTCCGCCACTTCAGCAAGGGACTCAAAGCGTTGCTGCATCCATTGCAAATTGTAGCAGCTCTGCATCTTCAGTGCTGTACTCACAAGCCTGCTATCCAACAGGTATGAAAAAAAAATTCTGCGTTTGCTTTTCAAAAATAGATTTTAATGTGAGACTTTTAAATATTTTTCTACAATACTCTGCCATGTGTATATCTCAAGTGAGAGTTAGAAAGTGTCAAGTCTAAAAGGAAGATGGACCTTTAAAGCAGAAGGAGTTTCTGTTTGGTATTCGTGTCCTTCCTCCAGATTTTGTGTGTCCCCTGGTGATTTTCTGGGTAGCCTTTCTGTTGAGGTTAAAGGGCAAGGAGAAAAACATTTGCCCAAAACTAGTCGGTGTGAGGCTAACTTTCATTTTTGTTTTTTTAATTAAGCAAAACTTGGACAATGATATTAAAGCACTGAGACCTTGTTAAGAAGTAGTATCCTAGGCCTTGGTCTCATGTTTTTCCAGGTTAAGGTTTTAAACTCAAAGATCAGTCAAAAGTACTGTGTAGGACAGGGGTCCTCAAACTTTTTAAACAGGGGGCCGGTGCACGGATTAGGTGGCAGGCAGTCATCTGTGTCTGCTTGGTTTCCCCCCCAACCCTCGGTGGGGGTGGTGTGGGGGTTCTGTAAATACGGGGGGGCGGATTGAGGACCCTGGGGGGCCATATCTGGCCCGCGGGTCGTAGTTTGAGGACTCCTGGTGTAGAATATTTCATTCTGCTCATACTACTTTTGTATCTAAATTTTTTTCTTGCTTAGCTTCTTTATGTTGTATTTTTTTATGCACTGAAGACAAAGTACAAAAGTCTTGCCTCCTTGCTTTTTTCTAAATTATTTCTGCCACAATTGTCAGTCTCACTTAATCACTCGATTACAAAATAAATCAGTCTCACTTAAGTGTTTTTATTCTTCAGAAGAGGAGTTGAAGCAAATTACTGTTCTTTTCCTTGCCCTTACCTTGAATTGGAAAAATCACATGATAGGTTATTTTCTGGGGAGTGGTGGTGTATTTGTTGTTTTGTGGTGGTTTTGTTTAATTTCCCTAAAGCTTCTGAAATTCAGAACAGTGACTCTTTCCTTGAACAAACTAAAGCTCAGTTATTATTCTTTCCTTCTGCCTGCTCCTCCTTTGGCAGCTGCACCTTCACAAAGACAGCTATCTGTCCCTGTTTAGAAATCCTACACAGTGAAATCATTACATCTTTTGTGCATCTCTTCTGAGACCTCTGCTGAGAACATTTCAGACAATAATCACTAGTTTCCATAACGTCATTTTTGTCAAGGAAGGGTTCTGAGGAGCTGGGCATTTCTTGTAGACGCACTTAAATGTTTAAGAGACGGGCAACTTCTGCCACGTGCTCCTTGCCTTGTGCTCCTTATGCAAAGATTACTGTGGTGGCCAAAGTGTGGAGCCTGCCTTACCAGCTGCTAACTATTAAGTCTTCTCCCAGGAGCAGGTGTCCTGAGAATCATAGAATGGTTTGGGTTGGAAGGGACCTTAAAGATCAGCAAGTTCCCACCTCCCTGCCATGGGCAGGGACACCTTCTATTAGACCAGGTTGCTCCAGCCTCATCCAGAATACTTGCTTAATTAAGGTGGGAGGTGGTCCCCGCTTTGTGTTTCTATTGGTTACAGAGCATAGGTTGAAACTCATCATGATGAATTGTAGTTGTCTCTATCTCAGCTAAGGCCCCAGCCCTCTTCTGTA
The DNA here is from genome assembly GCF_023634085.1 of Falco cherrug. NCBI lineage: Eukaryota > Metazoa > Chordata > Aves > Falconiformes > Falconidae > Falco > Falco cherrug. The sequence continues at coordinate 24,013,876 of NC_073703.1, forward strand.
GTCACAGGAAGGAAAGGGGCATCTCCGGTGTGATTCACGTAGCTCGGTTTAGAGTTTATCTTGGGGTAAGATTACTTGTGTCCTGGAAGTGCCTGTTTTGAAGTACTGCCTGTAGGGGAGCTGAGGGAGACCAGCGTAGATTTAGACATGAATATGTAGATCTCTCTCACTGGATGAGGCTCGTTGCTTTAAGTTTAAAGGATAACTTGGCTATGTTGCTCAGGTAGAATCTTCTGGGGTGGGAGGTGGGTGTGAGAACGCAGTGAAAACATACCAAATTTTGCAAGGTGTAATCAGAACTAAAATACAGAAACTTAGGGAATCTGAGGCGTTTGAAAACTCCAGTGAATTAATTAACATTTCTGAGAGTGTAAGTGACATTTCACTGGAGTATGATAAATCTTTTAATTTTCACTGTCACTCTAGGACTGTCTCAGTAGTTTTACTTCTGTGCCTGTGTATCTCTTAATCTCTCCGCTATCCTTTCTTCTATATATTGTAACATACAGAATGCTGAAAGCATGTTTCTTCAGATGTCCACATGAAAAAGTCTGGTTTTCTTCATCATGAGAGCACAGCAGCAAGATTAGTTTGTTTGGAAAGTGATAGTTAACCTTAAGATACATACTTAATAAGTGAGAGAACTAAAGAATGTATGTTCAATCCTATTCTTGACTCTTTTCATTTCACTTTTGAAGTCCCATTAAATGAAATCAAAGTAGAACTTTGTCGAAAGATTTCTTTTTGTGTGTATTCAAACTTGTTAACTTCCGTGACAAAAAGATTTCCTGGGTTTTTCATTATGATTCTTATTGAAAAGTCACTAAAATAAAATATGCTCATCTAAGTCTTTTTTTCCCACTAGCCTTAGACCATAATTATTTTAAGAATTTGGTTCTGTTTACTTTCAACTGTCTGCAAAACCTTTGACAGTAGTAGAATCATGTCAAAGAAATGTGTCGAAGCTTTATTATCAGAGAGTGTCTAATAATGAAAAATCAGTCATGAAGACCATGTGAGAAGTATTAGTTATTGGTGCCACCTGACAGTGCAAGTCCAATCGCACCTTTTGAATACATCTGTGCCTGCAGGGTTCATTTACATATGAAAACCTTTCTGGTGAGTGGTAGTTTAGGAGTAGTCATGATATTCTTCGGAATGATACGCCCTCAGTTAAGATAATTCATTTTCTTTGTAAGTCTTAAAATTCACATGGTCACAAGTGTGTAAGTGTGTATGAACACTTAGGCTCAGCTATGTGAATATGCTTTCTGTGGTGTATTGTGACAAGAAACTCAAGCAGCCAAATCAAAGAGGTGATATTAAGACACAAAAGACTGTGATTATGAAGTTTCTGCATGTATGTGTGTGTTTTATCAATTTTGCAATATATATTTTTAATATATCTATACATATCTTAAATATTTTTAAGATTGAGAAATTGGTCTTAAAATGACTTGGGAGGTAACAATAAATTTCTGGAATTTCATTTACTGTGTGATTATTGAAATGTTTAATCAAAGTAAGCAATAGAACTCTGCACACCAGACACAAGTTCTGGCAGTAGGCACACCACAGAGTTGTTCAGCAGAAGCCCACACAGATCCTCTGGCTGGCTGTGCTGGTCCTACTGCTTCAGCGTGCACCCACGGCAGCTTTGTCCAGGTGAGCGTAGCCTACTAAAAGGAGGTGAAAGTGAAGGAGACTGTATGAATGAACTGCAGGTTTGTACACTTGTGAAATTAAGGATATAAATTTGAAAATTGATCTGCTTGATAAAGTGAAAGTGATGTGGTTTACAAATACCTATTTCAAAGAACCACTGAATGTTAAATGGGTAGTTTTGTAATTCAGGTTAGGTTTCAGGGTAGCAGCATAGTGGGTGTCCTCATCAGTGGAGTGTTTTTTTTGCTTGATTTCACCAGAATCACTTTTAGTTAATGAGCCTGCATTTGTATTTGAAGAATGTTCTTGCCTGGACAAAAAGAGATTCTTTAATATTATGAAAATACTGAGAAGCAGCTCCACTTCTTTGTCCCGGACAGCTTCCTGCAGTCCTGAGTTTCATTTGATGAACGAGAAAAACTAAGGTGACTTTTTGGAATGGGCCCCACCTCAGAGATCTCTTATTAAAGATAACTCCAGTACTTCCTGTAAATGCGTTACGCAATTCTAGTGGAAACTGCACCTTATTTGGAGGGCCTGGCTTATCAGATATCAGAAGATCTGAAGTAAGAATGCAAGAGCTTTCTTTTCTATTACAGCATAACACATATACTTTTTTCCCCCTCACAGAGGACAAGCGAAGCAAGTTATGCTTATGTGTGTTGAAAAAGGGTTGACCTACCCAAGCTTGATCATCCAATTTCCTGTCTTGCAAATACCAACCTTTGTCTTTTATTCATGGCTTTTTTTAAAAAATAAGCTTATCCAAGATGGGCAGGTTATGGCCAGGATAACATGTTAGTGTAAGGCTATAAATAGCCAACAGCAAGTCATGCCGTTGATATTGTAGTGTTTATTTTTCACACAGTGCATCTTTGTCCTCTCACTTTGATCGTGAGCTGCTTTTTTCATCCAGGACGTGAGGATTCATCTGAGCGATGGGAAGTCACAATTAAATAGCTTATCTCAGAAGGCCGAGATCAATGGGACAGTAAATCATTCCAAAGGAGTTCTCAAAGGTGGTGTTGTGGCTAGATTGAAGGATAATATACAGTGTCCAAAGGGTCTAGTAAAAATCAGTTGTTTGGAGAACCAAGTCCATGGGTAGTGTGTGGAGTCAGAAGAGCTTTAGGCCACTTGCTAGTGGTTGCTTTGTTTCCTGGAAACCCCCAGCAAAAAGCTGCCGAGCATCTGGGCAGACTGCGGGAAGGCGATCCTCTGCGTGAGAAGGCCAAAGGTGAGCCGTGCCCTGTATCAGTTCCACCAGGTCAGCAACCGGCTGTCTCTGAGCAGGGTAAAACAACTATCGTACCGTGTGGATCAACGGGACTTCTTGAGATTTCTGAGTCTTAGCATAGATTAGGTCATTTCTCCTGGAACGTGGTGACAGGCTGTGCAGATGGTACAGAAGACAGCAGTTCGCCTGCGGTTCTTGCTGGGCTGTGGGGAATAATCAGTTTGCCTTTTGTGTGTTCTGGGGCATATACTTCCCCAAACTTCTGCTGGGGGACGTGGCAAGCTGCAGTATTGATCATCCTGCCCTGCTGGTGGATTGATCATCCATCAGTAATCATTTGCACAAATCCTCAAAAGCGGTAAAATTCATCAGCCCTGGCTGACTAAGCATTTTTATTGTTCTTCACAAAAAACAGAACTATTGCACGGTATATTTCCTATCGTTCCACTCAATACCTTCTACCAGTTGCAGGAATTCAGTGCGATGCTGTTGAAGCGTGGTTTGCGGGGCGTTTTAGGCTGTTTGGTCACGCTGTGTGCTGCTAGATAGGAGTGGCAAAGCCTATACGAAACTGCTGGACCAGTCCTGAAGACAGTGAACCGTATCAGCACACTAGTAGTCAGCAAGCTGGTTACCAGCCCCGTTTCTGTTGGATCCAGATGGTGCTTTGTGGTCTCAGAAGGAAAAGCGGGCACTCTTGGACAAGGAAGCCTAAACCTTGTGCTGTTCCTTACTGGGTCTTGCAGGGAGCATCGCTTTTAAGTTTAGGAGAGATTAAGACTGGTGGAGTTTCTGGGTGTTGGAGGCCAGCTGCTGGGCTTGTACAGTACACACCTGAGCTGCTGAAAGTGTTAGGTGACCCTGACTGGAACATGGGCAGACCAGGCCGGTAACTAACTGGTTGGTTGGCTGCAGTTTGCTCTCCAGAAAAAGCTACAGAGAATTACTGTGTGGAATGGCAAGGGGACATAGGTGGTTATACCCAGACACGGTGGCTGATGATGGTGTATCTCACCAGGTTTCTGAAATCGGGGTTTCAGAGGTTTGTATTACACGCATCACAGCTGGTTACAAAACAGGGAGCTCAGGTACAACTTCTTACCCATTTTTCATTCGGGTTCTCTTAAGTGGGGTTTGGATTAGTGTGATGAATCAGTATCCTTGGGTAGGAATGAGTCTTTTGAGAGACCTCCTGCTATCTTCTGCAACAGCAGTGCTGGCAGCTCACAACCATTAGCTCAGTACTTCCCCGCTGCTTTATCATAGATGTGAGCTGAGGCTACATGTTGGATTTCAGCAATTATTTTTTTTTCCTGCCCTCACCTCATTTTGTTCTTTTTTTTAATAGCAGCCCTGCTGTTTGATTACTGCTATTACCATGGTTATTAAGCTGTCAGTATTTCCTTGTGGAACTGAAGCAAGAGGTAACAGGAAATGGAAGAAATAAACGTGCAAGAAAAAAGAAGAAAAACTTTCTGACCTTAAAAGCAGTCCTAAGTAGTTTGCTTTTATTTGTAATAAGGAATGATAATCAGCTATGTTGTTTCAAAAAGAAATCAAGTCTGAACTAATTCCGATTGCCCAAGCACTCAAGCCAGATTTGTGTAGTCCTAGCAGTCCCTGAAAAGGTGTGGTTGTGCTTTAATTCCTGCACACGCTATGCTAATCTTAGAAGTGAAACGCCCATCTTCTCTTTCACCACTTTTGCTAAGTTAGACCATTTTTCTTCTTGAGCTTGAATGACCAGCAAGCCATTAGTCTTTCAAGCCCTGACTTCTCAATCTTTTATCGGTTTTCCTTGTTTTGTTGCTGCCTCCCCCCCCATCCTCGTCTGTCGTATCTTCTCCAGGTGAACTAAACGGATTTAAATTGTACCTTTGCGTGGCCCCTTTCTCCTGTTGGAAATACATACGAGATCCTGTAGTGCATCCAAGAGGGCAGTATGTGCTATAACAGCTTCAAGCTGTGGTCCCTTAAGAAGAGGCAGAAAAAGATTCAGTATGGGTGGGTTGGTTGGTTGTTTTTTGGCAGGGATGATCTTATTCCTGGAAGGTTTGGTAACCCAGATCTTACTTAAAATCCTGACTACTTACGACAGTAAACAAGCAATGCAACAGAAATGAAACACCTTGTTAACATTTTAAAAAAATAGAACTGAAAAAAAATCAAATGAGAGGAATAATGTTTGAACCTATCTCATAAAAACATAAAGGTGGCTTAGCCTTTAATGAAAAGATTTTGCTTAACTTAACCTAAATTTCTCAAATTCCAGGTTTTATTTTCCCCTCAGTTTCCCCCCACTCTCCACAGTTTGTGGCTATCTACAAACTGGCACATCTACACGAACCCACACTAGGACTTGACTTCACACACCCAGAAGACAGGATCTCATCTCTTTGTGGTATCTCCATCAGGGAGAGACCAAGTCCTTCACTGGCATTTGATCTGGTACGGCTTTCCTAGGAGGTGATCCTGTAGCTTCCTGTTCTCTAATTTACTCGTCTCTGGAAGTAGCTTTTCATTAACCATGACCTCGGCTAAAAGGTCTAAGGGTAGTCAGGTACTAAGGACTAATCCTTCATACTGGATCTTTTCCAAAAGAAGGCAGTATTTTAAATAGACCTGAGTTTCTGTTCAACATGTATGACTTGTATTTGTCAGAAGAAATGACCCTTCTAGTGTCCTTTGACTGAGTCACCTCCAGAAGAAGTAGCAGTACAGACACTGGCTCTTAAAATGTCATCTATCATTTCACTTGGGTAGGACTTGCTGCTTTTGAAAAACTCTTTCATTGTCTTCGTTCTGTTTTAAAGGTTATTCGATATATATGAATTCTACTAAAAAAAATCATCACTGGATTGCTGATTGTGTCCTGTCGTCCTGTGATGTCATTACAGTGAAAAATTTTAGTAGTGTTCAGACCTGATCTGTGATGGCAAAGGCAGTCTCTGTAGGTTCTACAAGAAGTGTTTCTGACCTGAAATTCTGTCGGGTTTTTATGCAGATTGATGCAGACTTTGAGTTGTGCCTTTGCGGGACACTGTCATGACAGGAGAGTCCAGATGTGAGGCTGTGACAGGCAGGGCAGTTTTACAGTATTTGCTTTCATCGGTATTTGAACTCCCACTCATTCTGGGACTGGGGCATCCCTGGGGGGCACACCTTGTGTAGATGTGCCTATGGACAATCACTTGAGGAGGAAAATGGTATTATTGGTTAAGAAGCGGTGAGTTACTCAAGTTGTGTTGTCCATATGCACATTTACAGCATATGGACCTTTTTCTTTTGCTTAAAAATGTTGTGGTTTATACTGGGTTTATACACAACAGGAATGCTTGAGTTTTAGAAGGAACTGAAGGCGGGTGGATTTTCTCTCTCTTTTTCTATTACATATGTGGCACGTGAAGAGGGTGGTTCTAATGTACCCCCACAGGTCCTACTAAGACCAGAAGTCTCCGATCTGAATGCTTGGGTGTATTTAACACCTGCGGTGCAAAGGGTGTGCAGACAATGCACCTGCAGGCATACACCAGCTCCTGGTAAGTAACCTTCTCTCCAGGATAGACCATGAATAGAAGAAAGGAAGCGTGCCAAGAGTAAGGTGGTTAATGAAAACCAAGACAAAGCAGTAGCTTTTTTTTTTTCCTTCTGGTTAAACTTGCTGTTTTAACTGAGAATAACAGACAATCTTCCAAGCTTTTGGATAAATGGATAAACAGAATCAATACACATCCTGTCATGGTAATTTCCTATACAAAAGTTCACTGTATTTTGTTTTTTCCAGAATCCTCCAATGCAGTCATCTTATGAAGCTGAACTGATGCCGTCTGACTGGTTATGTAATATATCTGAAGAAAACAAGAAGGCAGAAGTCAGTCTTGAAGCCATGTTTCAGGTTGCCGATGAGGTGCATTCATCATGCAAAGCTGAAAAGGTGGAAGTGGCACCTGTAGAGAGCCAGTATTCGATCCTGGAGTTTAGTGGAAATCAGGCACTGCCTGTTAATAGTTACGCACCTTCTTCAACTGAGGAAAGCCAGCTGGAATGTCTCACTCCTGTAACTTCAGACACATCATTTCTGGTGGAAGCAGATTGAGCACTGAATTTGTCTCCATTACAGCCTTCTGACATTCTTTGTGCTGCTGATACCACTCTATATCTATAGAAGCTGCTGCTGTTGCTAAAATACTACAAGAACTTCTGACCACACAGGAAGCAGATGAAAAACGGAGCAAAGAACCAGATCACCGCCCAGCTGAGTTCTCCCTCATGTTTTTTCAGGAAGAATTGTTCAGTCCAGAGCAGGTAAGGGGTAAAGGGAGGTAAACCAACATCTTTCTTGAGCTAACTATATTTGATAGTAATGCTAGGGTCTGGACCGATAGCTTTTCAATATTCTTGCCTGCTTAAGAACTGAAGGCTTCTTTAATTAAGCTTTGAATGGACAGTGAAGGGTTTGCTTGGTAAAGCAAGATATAAAAAAGAAGACAGAATGAAAAAGTATCCCATGTTAATGAGCATGACGTGTCAGCCTGTTGGCCAAGTTAGGGTGCTCATTTGCATGGGAAACGTGTAGTGCAGGTGTATTTGTGGTGATGAAGTGGATGCTTTTTTAGGTTGTAACATACCATCTTTAATCTCCAACAAAAAAGAGTATTTTGAGAATTGCCACTGGAGGCAGATTTTTGCTTAAATTTAGATAAACGGTTAGATTGTTTCTGATAAATAGTTATTAAGTTCTTTTTTCTGTGGAAAGTATAGTTTATTGACATTTGAATGGTATAAAGCATCTTCACTGGTTTATACTTTGTGGTGTACAACAAGTTGTAATTGTACTTCAGTCTACCTGTACCTAGTCTTCCCTGTATGTAAAATTGTAAGTCTCATGAGGAGTGGAGGGGCATTCTTGATGTTACTCTGTTAAGGCAGCAAATGCATGCTCTGCTTTTTTGTTTTGTTTTGTTTTGAAAACAAAGCTCAGGAGATTGACTGCATCTGTTTCTGCTGCATGAGACCTACCTTGCATGTAGGCACTAAAAATTTCATTTTTGTGTATGCATTGAAGCTACTGTTTTATTGTTCTATCGGTAGCTTGACGCCTTCACTGAAGTTTCTAGATAGGAAATCATCAGCTGGTGCAAACCTCCCATTGTTGCTTTCAGCGTTATAAAGATTAGTCATCTTCCTCTTGGGTATCTTTCTAGAAAGGGATGTGTATTCTGATCAAGCCTCTGCATAGCTCAAGCCTAGACTGACTGTTCCGCTCCGTACTGTGTAGGGAAGAGCACATCCCTGTGCTAGTGCATAGAGTTGACAGTACTCCTTAATTGGTGCCCACTCATTATATTAAGTGTTGACTGCACTTTAAATGTTGTCAGTTTTGAGAATTTTTGAACTGCATTGTTAGAATGATAGGTTGTCCCTTGTTGAAGGCCTTTGGAGTCCGTGACCCAAACTTCCTTGTCAGGAACTGGGGGAATTAGGCGCATGAACCACGTAGTTGTTTGAGAGGGAGGTTTTGTATATTTGTGAGAATCCTGATGTTGGTCCTGGACCGTAACTGGTTAAATAACTGGCCTCATTTTTTGAGCAATTGAAGAGCAATTCAGGGACTGTTCAGCGTTTTTGTTTGACAGATTCCCTCTTTCTGTTAGAACTACTCTTTAACTAGTCTCCTCCTCCCAAGCTCGGGAGAGGGAAGGTTAACTTAACACTCTGCTTGTCCAGAGCCTGGCGTCATGGCAGGTGCAGAACTCTCAAGGAGGCTTCTGTGCCTGTACTCCTCCCATCGGGCTCCAACACAGTTTTCTTCCTCATCCCTGAATCTGGAAGCACTCAGGCTTTCAGTGGCTGTTGGTACCATGTGTTTTAGAGCAAGCTTATGACAGAATAGTGGGTGTGCACAGAAGACCGCTCTATTCCTCTCTATACGAGCAGAGGGGGAGCAAATTCCTCCACTGTTCATACAAGAGCATCAAACCAGCTCTGCTGGGTCAGATCAAAGGTTTGTCTTGCCCAGTGTCAAGTCTCAAAACAACAGCTGTAATCTGATGTGTAGGGAAGAGCAAGAACAAGGCCCGCAAACAGAACAGGGCGTTCCTGCTTATACTTTCCAGCTACTTTCAGCCCAAGGGCTTGCGATGATACTGTGTACTTCATCTTAGGTTTCTGCTCTGTGGACTGAAGTCAGCCCTTGAAACTGTTGGTTTTAGCTTACGGGACCTTTTGACCAAGCTGGTACTTTGCTCACGAGCTATTGCTGCACGAAGAGTTTCCTTTTGTGCGTGGCTGTTAGTAGTTTCATGTGATGCTTCCCCATTTCCGTCTCAGAAGGGACATTCAGCTGTCATCCCTGGCTGCTTACTGCATGTCACTTGTGACTTTCCGCATTGCTTATCACAGCCGCCTCAGTAGTCGCCTTTCCCGACTGTACAGCCCTGCTGTAGTTTCCTCTGCGTGGCAGCTGCTCTGCACCTCTGGTTAGCGTTGGATTTGTTCTCAACTTTTTCTCGTACATCCTCTTCTGAAATTAAGAAAACATTTTTACAGTGACACAAAGATGTTTGCTGTTTTGTTTTCTGTTTCGTTCACAGTATTTCCCAGCATTTAATTACTCTTGTGACCAGCACTGAGCCTTGAACTGTCTTCCTCATAGAACTAACAGTTTAGTAGAAACCTGCTTTATTCTGCTTTCCCGATGTCCTAAAAGACAGCAAATTAAAGAGCAGTTCTTTACATGAAAAGAGTTAGTACATTCAACAATTCAGATCCAGCGTTGTCCTCTTAGCCTCAGTGAATTTCTGTCCTAGACTTTTACAGGTTGGACTTTAATGGGCATATTTTATTCCACTCCTACTCCTAAGAAATGTTTTATTTGTTTCTTAAAGTGGAAATAGAACATTTCTGTAATGCTTGATCAAGAGGAATTTGCCTCCGATTTTGTTTAGCCTCCTTGGCAGCATACCTATGTGAAGGCTGAAACGCTTGCTTTCTTTGGGGAAGGTTAATCCAGCAAACCCCATTCATGCGAGTTGCTAATTTTAGTACCTCAGCTTCCCACCATGGTTCCAGCTGGGCATAGGTATAGTCCAGTCAGTGTCTCTTAAGTCCTGTAAGTAGTGAGATGCAGCAGTTTTGGCGTTTTTCAGTAACTGAAGTGAAAAGACAAAACTTTCATGTCTGTCAGCTTTGGTAGCTTTGTTTGATTCTCCGCCAAACAATGTTTCGGACTCTAAAGTTGCAGAAGTATTAGACCTGAGTGGAGGGTCTGTCCACAGCTGCGGTGAATCCACGGTCAGAAACATGTTGGCTTAAAAGACCAAACAATAAAAAAAAGGGATAGCTTGGGAACCAGACTTGTGTGGGCTAGGCTGATGCTGTTAGGATGAAAATGTTGTTATTACCTATTACATTAAATTACTGAAGAGTTGGTGTGTAAGATTCTATAAACACAGTGATAAAAAGGAATCTGAAAGGGGTGCTGTGCAGTATGACTGCTCTTCAGTTTCCACGCGCGCAACTGTAAGGGTTAAAATTGGACACAGCACTGGAAGTACAGGTTCACCAGTGAGGGGGAATGAAATTTCCTCAGTTTGCTGGCCACGCTCATCTCGGTGTAGCCCAAGGTGTTGTTAACCTTCCTGGGCACTGCAGCATCCCCACGTCCTTTGCAGAACTGCTAGTTAGAGTGTCTAGACTTCTTTCACCATATAGGCTAGTAACAGTTTCTTAGTAATGGTTATCCCAATATGCATGTTATTTGTTTTTTCTTTATCAAACACTGCAATTTGGTTTCTACATCCCTTGCCTGGTATTGCTTTTCATCATTCCCTTCTTTTTAAATAATGAAATTTGCAGAATTGTTTCTAGAGCAGTTGTCCGGTGGAATATCCAGTTTAGAATGCTTACTTGAGAAATCTTCCCTTCTCTCACTACTTGATTAAGGCTGCTCGCTAATTTTCCTGGAAATTTACTATTGTGTAAATGTCACCAGGAATAGAGAGGTCATCATCACTCGTGAGACTTGGATTCTAGCTGGTGAAGGTAGTGACCTACAGCCTGCCTTCCTTCTTTGTTTTTATGCCTGGAAAGGAGTTGTGGTTCAGACATTAGACAAAAGGCACTGCCAGCCACGTGTTTTTCACATGGCCTTGTTAATAGTACTGAAGCAATACATCCAGACAGCACATTTCAAAGAGGAAAAAAAGTGTCAAGTGGGTATCCAGCAAGTGCAGGAGGTGTGTTGGAGGGAGCTAGTTCTCCCTGGAGTACTCCATTACTGTATTTGCACAGGCCTTTTTGAATGTTATTATACAACTTTAAGGAATGTATGTGTGTTTCTATTGATATGTATACACATAGCCTGTTATATACTCAACATTGAGTAATGACTCAAGGTGGCGAGCGTGATTTTTGGAAAGACTATCTTATTACCAAGTGTGACCTCTTGTCTTCTGTAAACTCACACATAATGGTTTTCAAAAGCTTTTTTTCCCCTTAATAGAAGGAAACATTGCAGGCTCTGAGCAGTCATTCATCTTTAGGTTATTGATGGCTAAGATATTTGCAGAAGAGATGACTATTATAGAACAGGTGATATTGAGAAAATTTTTCTGTCTAAAGGTAAATTCCAGGTGCTTAACTTTGGGCCTGTACTGCCTCAGTGAAATAGAAACAGAATGTGGTTGTTTGGCTTTTTTTTTTTTTTTTTTTTTTTTTTTTTTTTTTTTTAGCTACAGATTTTTGCCACATGATCATGGAAATGTACCAGTTTGCCAAATGGTTGCCTGCAAAATACATGCAGAGCAGCAGCAGAGGGCTCTAAAAAGCAAGCAACACGTTATAACTTAATGTCTTAACGACTGGATGGGGTGGGGTGAGATTCCCAATCAGAAATGTGTGGTTCACGTGTGGTTCTGCATCACACAGCTCTGTCAAGTTGTTTGAGCTAGATCTGTCATTATTATTACACGTGCTGGTAAGAATGAGTCCACCTGTATTTCTTCTAGCTTATTTCTTCTAGTTAGTTTAATAACTGAGGGCAAAGTTCAGACTGTGGGGACATGTACCCTAACTTTGTGTATTCTAGTTTTCTGATCTCATATTTTGCTTACTATGATGTTTTGTAAGAGGTTGTTTCAATTTAGCAACCTTAATTCTGAGTTAAAAACACTTATTATGTCAACTGTCTAGACAGTGTTCAACACCTGTTAGACGCCCTTTTGGAGAGGATATTTTGGAGAAGAATAGCTTTTATTTTGTTTTATTGGTTTTATATTAGTTTTACTATAAGATAACATTGAGTGATCTTTGGTTTTATTTCTTTTGTTGTTGTGTTGTGTTTTTTTAAGGAGAATACTAGTGTTAAAAGTGAATCCAGGACATTGGAGACGGAAGAGAGACAATTCACTTCAGGAGCTGAGCCTGTGAACAAATCTGTAGAACAGACAGATTCATCTGTAAAATCTTTCTCCAGGAAAAGACACGGTTCAGACACAGGCAACTCTCTCGGTAAGAAAGATTCTACATTTTCTCAGAGATTACGGCGACAGCTACTTTGAAACTAACTATTACAGAAAGGGGAGAGTAGAAGAATTTAGTTGTTGTCTGCCGTGTAAGTACCTCATTGTTCCTTCAGTTAAAATATTAAACTTGTACAACCTCTTAGTGTACTTACCAACACACTCCAATAGAGACACTTATGCTAGTTACTCTGATGTGGGAAAGGGTATAAATTTTATGTAAGTAAATAAAACTTGAAGTTCTGGGAGTTGTGACAGAAACCTGGATGTCACAATATTGAGATTAAGTTCATAGATGTGTTTGCTGGAGGGCGACAGTGCTGTGAAGGAAACACTGAGTAATGAGGTAACTATGGAAGTTCCAGAGGCAAAACCCACCAAACTGATGAAGCTAGTGTAGAAGTCTGAACTCTTTGTCTCATATCACTGAATACATTGTACCAGTCTGATAGGTGTCCTGAAACACATGAGAAAAACAAGCAGCAGAGTATCTGAGGCTAAAAACTTCACAAATCTAGTAACTGAAGGAAAGACCTAAATATCCACAGATAGAGAGACATAAAAGGACACAAAAAGTACTTGGGATCCATTCTAGAGGAGAATTTGGTTCAGCCTGCAAGTCTCTAAGAAGCTGTTTCCCTCACAGCTGTTCATCAAAGAGCTGATGGTAGAGTTTGAAGAGCTGTTGCTCACTTCAAAGGGTAGTTTCTGGATTCTGTGGTATTTCTGTGCAACATATGAGATCAAAAATCATTTTAAACACCAGCATAATATATTGTATTAATAGATGACCAAGTTAGTAATATCATAAAATTCGTAATCTATGATCAAAAGTAAATTATTAGGTATCTGCTACCTGAGCATGTAATGGAGCTGGTATGAAGTGTATATTCTCATGTGTAGGTCGTATACAAAAGATGTATATAAAAGTCCTTAGAGGAAACATTTTAGGTCTTTTGTTTGATTGTCTGTTTATCCTATAATATTTGGTTTGATTTCTCAGGGACCTGTGAATTTTAAATTTGGAGTCCTTTATGCTAAGGATGGGCACCTTACAGATGGCGAAATATTCAGCGATGGTGAGTTTTTCACCTTTTTCTTGGCTGAAGGTTGCATAAAATATTGAGCTTCACTGTGAGTACAAACATTCACAGTCCTGACCCTCTTAGAATTCATCTTAGGAACCTTGAAGATTTGTATATAAATCAAATTGTTATACTGAATAAACTGTTTCGTTTCTTCTAGTGAGCGTTCCTACAATTAAGTGGTGTGGAGCTGAAGGGGACTACGATTTAATGGTGATGGAGCCGTTTGAACTGAGTCTTGAAGATCTCTTCATTTTTTGTTCAAGGAAATTTAGTCTCGAGACAGTCCTATTACTCGCTGACCAAATGGTAGGAAACTGCTTTGTTGATCTTGACAGTGCAGTATGTTGGAATATTAAAATTCCTTGAGAGATCAGAATCAAATATCTTGTTTCCGTAATTTAGAGGTGAATAAGCCTGTATCATTAAAGAAAAGACTCAAAATTGGTTTTGTTTCTCTTAAATACAAAGTACCCCATCTAAAGTGATTACAAAGTCTTAATTGATTTTTAAAAACCAGACTCGCGCTGTTTGCAAACCATCTGTTGCACTGCTCAAAGACAAAAGAAATTTGCCCGAGAAAGTTTTTGGAAACAAATGTAAAATAGACACAGGGAAAGAGCTGGAGAGGTTTATGTATTGTCTATAGAATTATGTTCTCTTCAATGCCCTTATATTTTACAATAAAAAGTTTCATTACCTCTTTTATCGTTAAGACAACTAGTGTTTTTATAAGGAAAAAAGTGTATGCCTAGTCTCTCTTGAGTGACTTTTTTTTCTTTATCTAGACTAGTTGAATTGAATACATTCACTCTAAGAACTTCATCCACCGAGATGTGAAGCCAGACAACTTCTTAATGGGCCTTGGGAAGAATTCCATTATTGATTCCGTTCATATAATAAACTTTGCAGTCTATGTTAGATAGACTGGCTGCAGTACCCGGTTTTTTTTTTTCGCTAGACGGCAGCAGGGCTCCAGCCAAACGAAGGGCAGCGCATGCGCAGAATCGGCCTGATGCTGAAGGGGCGGGGTTTCCGGCGGCGCGTGTGTATTACAACATCGGCTTTTGCGCATGCGTAGTAGTGCTACTGCCAAACTAAGGGCAGCGCATGCGCAGAATCGGCTTGACGCCTAGGGGCGGGGTGTGTGGCTACGTATGTGTATTACGGAATGCGGCTGCGTTTGTCCCGGGACTGCAGCGGTGCTGTAATTCCGTACTCCCGTGCCCAGTGTGCGCTGGCAACGTCCTCGAGGGACGGCAGTGGCGCCTCCTTACCAAGGGGCAGCAGCGGGTACCGCAGCACCACCCCGGAGGCAGCGCGGGATCGCGATGCCGTTATATATGGCCGGCAACGGCGAATGGGGAGGCGCCACCGCGAATGCATAGCGCCAAGGCTGCAGTACCTATATTTGGCCGCCAGGTGGCAGCAGCAGCAAGCTACCAACCGGGCGGCTGCAGTACCCAATTTTTTTCGCTAGACGGCAGGGTCATTCCAGCTACACTAAGGGCAGCGCATGCGTAGAATCGGCCTGATGCTAAAGGGGCGGGGTTTCCGGCGGCGCGTGTGTATTACAACATCGGCTTTTACACATGCGCAGAAGTAATTCTGGCAAAACCAAGGGCAGCGCATGCGCAGAATGGGCTTGACGCCTAGGGGCGGGGTTTGTGGCTACGTATGCGCATTACGCAATCGGCTTTTACGCATGCGTAGTAGCGTTACTGGCAAACTAAGGGCAGTGCATGCGTAGAATCTGTTGGATGCCTAGGGGCGGGGTTTGTGCCTACGTATGCGTATTGCGAAACGGCTTTTACGCATGCGTAGTAGCATTTCTGGCAAGCTAAGAGCAACACATGCGCAGAATCGGCTTGACGCCTCGTGGCGGGGTCTGTGACTGTGGATGCGTATTACGGAATGCGGCTGCGTTTGTCCCGGGACTGCCGCGGTGCAGGGTTAAGTCTCAGGATTAAGTCTTAAGGATGAGTCTTAAGGTTGAGTCTTAGGGTTAAGTCTTAGGGTTCAGTCTTAAGGTTAAGTCTTAGAGTTAAGTCTTTGGGTTAAATCTTAGTATTAAGTCTTAGAGTTAAGTCTTAGGGTTAGGTCTTACGGTTAAGTCTTAAGGTTATGTCTTATATTTAATTCTTAAGGTCAAGGCTTAAGCTTAAGTCTTAGGGTTAAGTCTTAAGGTTAGGTCTTAGGGTTATGTCTTGAGGTTAGGTCTTAGGGCTAAGTCTTAAGGTTAAGTCTTAGGTCTAAGTCATAAGGTTGAGTCTTAGGGTTAAGTCTTAAGGTTAAATATTAAGGTTATGTCTTCAGGTTAAGTCTTAGGGTTATGTCTTAGCAATAAGTCTTAGTTTTAAGTCTTAAGGTTAGTGTTAAGGTTGAGTCTTAGGGTTAAGTCTTAGTGTTCAGTCTTAGTGTTTGGTCTTTAGGTCTTTGGTTTAGGTATTATGGTTAAGGCTTAAGGTTGAGTCTTAGAGTTAAGTCTTTGGGTTAAATCTTAGTATTAAGTCTTAGAGTTAAGTCTTAGAATAAATTCTTAAGGCAAGTCTTAAGATTAAGTCTTAGGGTTAAGTGTTAAGGTTAAGTTTTATGGTTAGGTCTTAGAGTTTAGTCTTAGTGGTTAAGTGTTAGGCTTAGGTCTTAGGGTTAGGTTTTGGGTTAAGTCTTAGGATTAAGGTTTAGGGTTAAGTCCTAGGGATGAGTCTTAGGGTTAAGTCTTACGGTTATGTCTTAGGGTTAGGTCTTAGAATAAAGTCTTAGGGTTAAGTGTTAAGGATAAGTGTTAGGGTTAAGTCTTATGGTTAGGTCTTAGTCTTATGGTTAAGTCTTAGGGTTAAGTCTTAGGCTTAGGTCTTAGGGTTAGGTTTTGGGTTAAGTCTTAGGATTAAGGTTTAGGGTTAAGTCAGTGTTAAGACTTAAGGTTAGAGTCTTAAGGTTGAGTCTAAGGGTTAAGTCTTAGGGTTAGGTTTTAGGATTAAGTCTTAGGGCTAAATCTAAAGATTAATTCTTAGGGTTAAGTCTTAGGGTTATGTCTTAAGGTTAAGTCTTATGGTTAGGACTTAGGGTTAGGTCTTAGGTTTAAGTCCTTAGGGTTAAGTCTTAGCGTTAAGTCTTAAGGTTAAGTCTTATGGTTAAGTCTTAGGCTTAGGTCCTAGGGATAGGTTTTGGGTTTAGTTTTAGGATTAAGGTTTAGGGTATAAGTCTTAGGGATAAGTCTTAGGGATAAGTCTTAGGGATAAGTCTTAGGGATAAGTCTTAGGGATAAGTCTTAGGGTTAAGTCTTAGAGTTAAGTCTTAGAGTTAAGTCTTAAGGTTGAGTCTTAGGGTTAGGTCTTAAGATTAAGTCTTAGGGTTAAGTCTTAAGGTTAAGTTTTAAGGTTAAGTCTTAAGGTTAAGTATTATTACCAGGAGCAGAGGTATATTTCTCAAGATCTTGCAACTTGGTCTTCTGCAAGATTGATCGATTGATAGATAGCCAGACAGACATAAAAATTATGCAATAGCTGCCGTAAATGGTTCAGAGATTTGTTTCCATCAGGGTATGTCGCAGAACTTCCTACAGTAGTTATCTGCTTCCTCATGCTACCAAGAACTCCATCGTGTTTGCCATCACTGCTACCAGTTGCTCTTTTCCTTGCTTCTTTGGGTAACTTTGGAGTCTTTGTTGTGGAAACATGCCAGTGTGATGAAATCTAGCACATACGAATACTCCCTGTGCTGGCTCCTCAGCAGGGGTTTCCTTCCTCCTCTCCCTGCCCAGCTCTATCTCTGTTCTCTGCATCCCTCTGTCCCTCTCCCATCCCTCTCCTGCCACCACACCGCCCTGTCTCACCCTCCTCTGCTGCTCAAAATATTAAGGGAACTAGATCTGTATTGAAAAAAGTGCGGTTTCTCTTACCTCTCCTGAGGGTTTACCACCCAGAGCAGGCCCAGGTTCTGATCTTGCAAACTGCTCCCCAGTGCTTGGATGCTCGCTCTGGGAAACAATGCCAGCTGCTCAAATTCTTTTGCAGGCACAATCTTTGTTTACCTTCTACTTGGAATGAAATGAAAAGCTGTCATCAGTCCTACTTACAGCACAGAAAGACACCTGAGTTTCATGCCCACGTCTGCACAGAAACATGCAGAGGGAAAAAAGCACAGAACTGCTTCGTGCAATGAGGTACGTAAGCTCTCCCTATCAGCATGGCTGCTTTGAGCAATTGAATTGTTCTACAGTTATCTGACAAGCCGACACGTTGCCCATCAAATGAGAACCAGAATGTATGCCATTTGCAAGATGGGGCAGCAATAAGCTTTCGACCACTTTCCAGCAAGATCAATTCAAGCAAGGTGGTGTATTTATGGATTTTCTCCTCTGCAAAGCCATGAAGAAAACATGAACTGCGCTCCCCAAAGGCAAAGGAGCAAACTGAGGGAGAGCAGCTCATCAGCGCCTTTCAGAGCTTCAACAGTCTGGAGAAATGGGAAAAAAAACCATACAAAGATAAATAGCAGCCAAGATACACTTTTATAAAATGTATATTGGGACCTGTTCCAGATCTCAGAATAACTTTCAATATTGCTTTGCATGACTATTAGACCAAGGCCTAAAGTGGAGTGATAGCTTCTGCTTGCCAGGGCATGAGATCACTTAAATGAGCGACACAGTAACAAGTAAACACCAAACGTAATAGCAGAGCTTACCGTTTCCCTTCACTGGCGACCAGCTGTGCAGTAAACCAGCTTAACACAGCCTCCATAAGGATGGCTCTAAAGTCACTGAAAAGGAAAAAAAGAAGGTAAGTTCTTAGCCTGGAATGTAAAGGCACCATCTTGGCTCCCAGGCAGGTGGCACAGATGGCCCAGCAGGGTCATGTCCCCGCATTCCAGGAAAGATTAAAAAAACCGCAGGACGACTTTGTGGGGTCGGTTTGATGCATCCTTTCCATTTGGTGAAAGCCTGAGGAAGGATGTATTCCACGGTAGGACCGGTGGCACTTTAGACCTGAGGTTAAAAAAGGTGCTGCACTTCAGTGACACTCCCCAAGCTGCTTTCACCACCAAACAAAAAAAGATTTGCTTTCTCTAGTATGGTGGGAATGATACCATAAAGTCGGTCATGGAGAAAAACTCTCTAAGACTTGCTTGGAAGTTTCAGAAGGCCGGCATTCTTTATGACAGTGCTGGGAGCACGGGGGAATGTTTCCTCTGAGCGTGCTCACCCAGGTACTCGAGGGTACACACTATGGACAGCAGAGCACTTGCACTCTCATAAGTGCATTACACATGCATTTTCAGTCAGGCACGGGATGGGTTACAAGCTTCTTGCTTCTAATGCAAACTAGCACACACCCTCAGACAGCACTGCTGAGGATTTTTACTAGCTCCCCATACTCCCCAAGCAGGGGCTTGCCCTCTCTCGGGGGGCTACCTGAGTCAGAGGTCATGATCTCCCCCCACAACAATTACCTTTGTCTGACTTCCAACCAACTTTCTGCAGATCGCAGCACTCTATCGGCTTGTCTCCTCCTGCGGCCACAACGTCCTCACCTGGAGGCTCTTTCTGCATCACTGAAGAGAACAGAGATCTTTTCCCCATCCATTCTTTGTTCCCCATCCTTCCCAAGACTGACTCCCTGGATGAGAGGTCCCTTAATATGTCACTTCTAACAGCTTTAGAGAGTCAGCTTGGCCTAACCTTTGTGCACAGGTGTGTTTAACATAGAGCTAAACACCAAATCAGAGCGTGGTAACTGGGGAGCTCAGACATCTTGTCCCTTTGCCAAGCCAGCAGCCTTCCCTTAACAGAATCCCTGGACATAAACGTATATACAGTGGAATCTATACGGTGGCATCAAACCTCCACACGCACACCACATTCATCCCTAAAATCCTTCCCCCCGAACAACCCTGAGAGGCTTCCCTTGACCCCCTCGTCCACCCCAGGCTGTTCATGAAATCATCCCCCACCTCCACCTCTCCACGCTGTCCCTAAAACTTTTCCCCCAGACCCTGGTCCAGCCCTAAAGTCCCTCCCACACCCTTGGTCCATGCCTAAAACCTTTCCCCCAGACTCCCCACTCTGTCTTCTAAATAACACACACAGCCTCAATCCCACCCTGGTGTATCGATACACACACCCCCATATCCCCTCACCCCCACCCTAAACCCCCACACCCCACCTCCCCCCACTACACCCACCCCCACACACCCTGGTCCATCCCTAAAAACCTTCATCGATTCCCATCTGTCCCTAAACCCCTTCCCCCCACCCCCTCCCCTGCCCCCGTCCCTCTGTCCCTGGCATGGCCCAACTGCCCAGCACCATCAGACCACTCTGGCCCAAACACCGTAAGGCAATGGTTCCCACCTGCCAATAGCAAGTCGAGGAACATTTTTTTTCCTAAATAGACAGTTTTACTTCATATGCTGCCGACTACGCGGAATTATGTTTTGCTGACTGACTGGATACACAGCAAAGATGAACTCCAGATCAAATATAAACAAATCTATCAAATAATGGAATATATCAAATGCATTTTCTTATATTACAATAAAATAAAGGAAAATAGCATGCAATACAATAAAAGGAAACAGTAGCAGTTATTGTGAGCGATATGATAAAAGCACAATAGAAGCAAAGTATCTAATTGTTATTCCAAAGTGTTAACGTGACTAAGGAAAGGAGACATCACCAATTCCCACCCCAACGACGCCCAGGCCCACCCTTCGGCTGGGAGCCCCCTTGCAGCTGGCACCAGGGGTCTCTTGGGAACTGGGAAATTCACCTGGAGAAGGTACCAGAGAGGAATTCTCTTGCTGCTTCCCACCGTGCACGGTAGCCACGTTAGGCATAGCACAAGAGTTCTGCTCCCTGCTTTCTGTGGTGAGAGAATTGACACAGCACTTTTGAACTCATACAGAACCAAAAAAACATGGCTTGGGAAAGTGCAGCGCTGCTCCCCTGGAGAAGGTTCCAGGAAAGAATTTTATTGCTGCTTCTCACCATGTCCTTGCAGCCACGTCAGGCACAGCAGAAAAGTTCTGCACCCTGCACTCTGTGGTGAGAAATTGGACGCCTTTACATTGGCAATCATGCAGAGCCCCGAAGAGTCACCTTGGCAAAGTGCAGCACTGCTCCCCTGGAGAGGGTGACAGGAAGGAATTATCTTGCTACTTGTCACCATGCCCTGGCAGCCATGTAAGGAACAGCACAAAAGTTCTGCTCCCTGCTTTCTGTGGTGGGCAAAATTGACCCTTCAGAGTTGCAGTCGTTAAAAGCCCAAAAAAGTCACCTTGGGATACTACAGCACTGCTCCCATAAAGGAGGTACCAGGAAAAAACTCAGGAAAAAATTCTCTTGCTGTTCTCACCCTGCCCTTGCAACCATGTGAGGAACAGCACAAAAGTTCTTCTCCCCGCTTTCTGTGGTGATAAAATTGACCCAAACCTTTTGCACTCATGCAGAGCCAAAAAAACCCACCACGTCTTGGGAAAGTGCAGTGCTGCTTCCCTGGAGAAGGTTCCAGGAAGGAATTCTCTTGCTACTTCTCACCCTGCCCTTGCAACCATATGAGGCACAGCACAAAACTTCTGCTTCCTGCTTTCTGTAGTAACAAAATGGACCTCTCACATTTGCAATCATGTACAACCCAAAAAAATCACTTTGGGAAAGTGCAGCACTGCTCCCCTTGAGAAGGTGCAAGGAAGAAATTCTCTTGCTGTTCTCACCCTGCCCTTGCAACCATGTGAGTGACAGCACAAAAGTTCTGCTCCCTTCTTCCTGTGGTGAGAAAATTGACCAAAACCTTCTGCACTTATGCAGAACCAGAGCTCACTTTGTGAAAGTGCAGCACTGTTCCCCTGGAGAAGGTGACAGGAAGGAATTCGCTTGCAGTTTCTCACTCTGTCCTTGCAGCCATGTGAGGAACAGCACTAAAGTTCTGCTCCCTAATTTCTGTGGTCTGAAAATCAACCTCTGACATTTGCAATTGTATAGAGCCAAAATAACCCCTCACCTTGATAAGTGCAACACTGCTCCCCTGGAGAAGGTGCCAGGGAGGAATTCTCTTGCTGTTTCTCACCATGCCCTGGCAGCCATGTGAGGCACACCAGATGTTAAACCCTATATCTAAGAGCATTGTCCAAATACTTCTGGAAAACCAAAAGGTTTGGGGCAATGCCCACTTGACCAGCCTCTTGATAAAGAAATTTTCCCTAACATGCAATCTGCACTTCTCCTGATGCAGCTTTAAGTCATTCCCTCATGTCCTGTCATGATATACCAAAAAGGAGAGATCAGCACCTCCCTCTCCGCTATCCTTCATTAGGAAGTTGTAGTCAGCAATGTGGCCCCCCTTGGTCTCCTCTTCTCTAAGCTGAACAAACCTAGTATCCTCAGCTGCTCCTCAGATGCCATGCCCTCTAGTCCTTTCACCATCTTTGCTGACCTCCTTTGGATTCAATACTTTGATGTCAAGTGAAAGGAAAGCAGGTGGTGAGCTTCCGGGATGCTCTGCCTCAAGGGTGGGGGAAGTAGACAATATCAGTAGGGTCAGAAATGGGATACACAAATTCATGGACAGTAAGTCCAAAATAAATTCTAAAGGTATAAGGCAATGACATGCCCCCTGTGTGGTTGCTGGGGGAGTGTAAGGTGTGGGTTGCCCAACATAAACATGACCATGATGTCCCTAAAGAGCATCTCGTGCAGCTTTTGGAGGTGGCACCCTAATTCTACTTGGACAGATCTAGCAGATGGTTCACTGGCCTGATGCAGGAGGGCATTTTTGTGTTACTGTTTTATGAATGTGCCAGCAGCAGGGTATGTGTAATGCACAGCACCACAAATTCATTGAAGCCTTTTTAGATCATGCTTATTTCATTACAACACATAAATGAGCAGTACATTATTATATCGTCTAATGTAAAAGGACATATTTGACAGTAAAGCTTTTTAGCAGAAAATGGCATTATTGAAGAGCAGTAAAATATCCAGGAAAATACATCAGAGATGCTAACAACTTGTTTTAATTTAAGTATTTACTCTTGCAAACCCTAGGGTGAAAAACATTTTGAAAAGGAAATATTTCTAAATGTGGCTTACCCACATGGATTTCTACTACATGGTTAATTAAAGAGTAACTTTAATATGCAACAGCTACTGATGATGCCAACAGAAGGCAAAGCAAGCACGAAAGTCCAAAGACAAATTATAAATTATGTGACGATCATTAGTGGCAATGCCACACGAGGAACCCTGAAGCCTATAACACCAATTGATTAACTATATTGCACAGTGCAACACAGACCATAACTAATAGTCATTCCAATCCCTTACTTAAAGCTACCAGAAATTTAATCACTACATATTTTATGTAACCCATTTTATTTTTGAGCATGAGGATCATGCCTTTATAAAAGGTATAAAGCCAATTAACTTCCTGGTTCACTGCTTAATTTCGCAGGCTAATCTGACACTTCTCTGATAGTCAGAAAAATTCTCTTAACTAGCATCCTCTTGATCTTGTACCCATATCAAAGGAATAATTAAACATATGCAATCTGTAGTACACAGATATATTTATTAATTTATAAAATGTACAATAGTTCATTTAGAAAGGACACTTTTCATCCCACAATCTTGAATGGTACAATATGAAAATTAGTTCAAGACAGTTTTAAATATCTGTGCAAACTAAACTGAAATTGTGTCTGATAATATAAGAAACACATACAGAATAAGTATTAACTAAATACAAAATCACATTGTTTAGCTAGCATGCTTCATAAACAGCACCTGAATTCATGATGAATTCTCCACTGTTATATATTTCACCATATGCAGATATGTTAGTGTGCACGACTTAATATAATATAATTTTGATACTACATTCTACTCTTTGTCAGACCTTCATGGTAACCCCAGCTTATTTGTATGGTTGGTGTCACTGGCTTCCAAGATAATGTTCTGTTTTGTAGAAACATGGAATGATTTGGTTGTAGGGGATCTTTGAAGATCATCTAGTCCAAACCCCCTGCTGTGGGCTGGAACACCTTCCACTAAAGCAGGTTGCTCAAGTCCAGCCTGGCCTTGAAAACTTTCAGGGTTGGGGTATCCACAACTTCTCTGGGCAGCCTGTGCCACTGCTTCATCACTCTGTCATTGCCACTATAGGCAGCCCTCTGATCGTTTTTGTGGCCCCTCCTCTGGACCTATTCTAACAGCACCATATCTTCCTTGTGTCTGGGATCCCAGAGCTGGACACAGTACTCCAAATGGGATCTCATAAGAGCAGAGTAGAGGGGGATGATCACCTCCCTCAACTTGCTAGTGATGCTTCTTTTGATGCAGCCCAAGAGATGATTGGCTTTCTGGGCTGCAAGCGTACATTGCCAGCTCATGTCCAAGCTTTCATCTGTTGGAATACCCAAATGCTTCTCAGCAGGGCTACTTTCAACCCATTCATCCCCCAGTCTGTATTGATATTAGGAATTGCACTGACCCAGGCACAGGACCTTACTTACACTTCGCCTTGTTGAACTTTGTGATGTTCTCGTTGGCCCACTTAAACCTGTCAAGATCCCTTTGGATGGCATCCTCTTCTCTCAAGCATACCAGCTGCACCTCTCAGCTTGGTGTCATTGGCAAACTTGCTAAGGGTGCACTCTATCCCACTGTCTATGTCATTAATAAAGATATTGAATACCACTGGACCCCATATGGACACTTGAAGGACACCATTTGTTACTGATGTCCATTTAGACATTGAGCCACTGACTGCAACAATTTGGATGCAGCCATCCAGCCAATTCCTTATCCATCAAATGGTTCATCCATTACACCCATATTTTTCTAATGTAGAGACAAGGATGTTGTGTGGGGCTGTGTCAAAGGCATTACAGAATCTGAGAGACATGATACCAGTTGCTCTTCTCTTATACATCAATGGAGTCACTCCATTGTAGAAGGCCATGAAAGTGAAGTTTCTCTTTCTGAAGAGATAAGAAACTGTCTTGTAGGCATCCTGGAAAGTGAGTGGCCAGGGGCCACCTTTGGGCAGCAGAGCTGGGCTGGAAGGTGGACTCAAGGCTGGGCTGAGCTGCCCCATGCTGATGCTCACAGGATTTGTGCTGATGCAAGTGTATGTAAGGAATCGACTGGTGGCACTTGCAGACTGCTTAGAGAACCACTTACAGCAGTAGGACTTTATCCAATGCATGGTTATTTTTTTCTTTTTCTATAAATATATGTAAGCACAAACATGTGCTTAATTCACCTCAAGAGGTACAATGAAAATTCCCCAAGAAGTACATCAGCATTCTGCATGTCAGTTATCAGAGCCCTTGTCTCATTTATCAGGGGGTACAGTTTCTTTCATCTTCCTTTTCTAACTAATGTATCCATAGAAGTCTTTGTTAGTATCATATCCCTTGCCAAAATTGAGCTCCAGCTGCGCCTTTTCTGTGATTTCCTGATCCCATCCCTACACTCCCAGGCAGTATCCCTATATTATTCCCAGGGTGCATGCCCCTGCCTCCACTGCCTATGCATTTTGCTCTTCTGTTTCATTTTTACCTTACTCAGCCATGCTAGTCTCCTGTTTCCTTGACTAATTTATTTCACATTGGAATTCAAAGTTCTTGTACTCTAAGAAATATGTCTTTAAATAGCTGTCAGTTGTCTTCTGCTCCTTCATCCCTGAGGGTGCTTTTCCGGGGGATCCTATAAACCAGTCCCTTAATTGAAGGTTTGTTTTCCTAAGTTTTTATATCTTTACTTTACTTTTCACCTGTCCTTCTCCAAGAAGTTCCTCTGTGTTGGTGAACAACAGGTTCAGAAATGCATTTCCTCTGGTTGGACTTTTTATCATCTGGATTAGGAAGTTATTCCCAATGCACTCCAAGAGTCTTCCAGGCTGCTTGCAGCTTGCTATGGTACTTTTCTAACAGATATCAGGGTGGTTGATGTCCCCCAGCAGGATCAGAGCCTGTGAGTGTGACATTTCCTGTAGTTGAAGTATGAACACTTCATTGACATCCTCCCCTTTGTCAGGTGGCTTGTAGTAAACACCAGCCATGAGGTTTTCTTTGTTGGCTTTGTCTCTAATTTTTATCCATAAGTTCTCAACCTGTTTATCACTGTTTTGCAAAAACAGATCTATTTTTTTTGTGCAGAGGGAACCCTCCCCACCTTTCCTTCTTTATCTGTGCCTCCCAAACAGGTTATAGCCACCTATTGCAGCACTCCACTCGTGATTCATCCCACCAGGTTTCAGTGTTAGCAATCAGATCGCAACTTCCCAACTGCACACTGGCTTCCAGCTTCTCCTGTTTGTTACCCACACTATGTGCATTGGTATAGAGGCACTTCAGCTGGACTGTTGAGTCTCTCACCTTTTTAGCAGAACACTGGAGTGTTGAGGGGCATTCCTCACTAGTCTGGTAGGTGCAGTCATCCACCCTGTTGCTGTTGTGTACACAAGTGTCATGGCTTTGGACACCCCTAAATTCCTTAGTTTAGAGTGTGAGCCAGCCAATCTGTCAGTGCAGATTCTCCTTCCTCTTCTAGACAGGTGGACCCCATCTCTCCCCAGTAGTCTGTATTCATTGCAGAATGTCCCATGGTTGTAGAAGCCAAAGCCCTGGTGTTTACACCAGCCACAAAACCAGGTGTTTATCTGCACGATGCATTGACTTCTGCCTGCATCTCTATCTCTGACTGGCAAAACAGAGAAGATCGCTTGGGCTCCTGTCCCCTGTGCACCCCAAGGCTCTGAAATCCTGCCTGATCTTGCCCAGGTTATATTTTACTGTGTCATTTTCCACATGGAAAAGAAGTAGGAGATAGTCTGTGCTTTTTGCCAGTTGTGACTGTCTTTCTCCCAGACCTTGGCAAGCAGCAAACTTCCCTGGACTGTATATCAGTCTGGTAAAATGCATGCCTTGGTGCCTCTTGGCAGAGCCACCCACTGCCACCACTTGCTGCTTCCTTTTGTGGCTTTTAGTGTGTGGAACTGGTGCAGTTTCTCCTTGTGAGTCTTCATCCGCTACCAAGCCTGTGTATCTGTTGCTGCTTGGTATGTATGAGGAAATGTGAGGAAGTGATGTCCTGTTGCCACAAGTGACCAGAGACCGTGGTGCCTCCTTCTCCAAGGTGGTGTCTGTTTGTACCCTTGTACCAATAGTCCTTGGTATTTCTTCTTCCAATCCCTCTGTGGTGGGTTGACCTTGACTGAACACCAGGTGCTCACCAAGTTGCTCTATCACTCCCCTCTCCTTCTACAGGACAAGGGGAAGAAAATATGACAAAAGGCTCATGGGTTGAGATAAAGACAGGGAGATCGCTCAATAATTACTGTCATGGGCAAAAAAGACTCCACTTAGGGAAGTTAATCTATTGCAAATCAAATTAGAATAGGATAATAATAAGAATAAATCTAAGGACACCTTCCCCCCACCCCTCCCTTCTTCCCAGTCTCAACTTTACTCCCAAATTTTCCACCTTCTCCTCCCTGAATGGCACAGGGGACAAGGAATGGGGGCTGCACACAGTTCATCACACATTGTCTCTGCTGCTCCTTCTTCCTCAGGGGGAGGACTCCTCACGCTCTTTTTTTCCCTGCTCCAGCATGGGATCCTTCCCACAGGAAACAGTCCTCCATGAAATTCTCCAATGTGAGTTCTTCCCATGGGCTGCAATTCTTCACAAACTGCTCCAGGATGGGTCCGTTCCATGGGGTGCCATCCTTCAGGAATGGGCTGTTACAGTGTGGGTCACTCATGGAGCCACAAGTCTTGCCAGCAAACCTGCCCCAGCCTGGGCTCCTCTCCACAAGTCCGTGGGTCCTGCCAGGAGCTGCCCCAGTGTGGGCTGCCCATGGGTCACAGCCTCCTTCTGGCATCCCTCTGCTCCAGCGTGGGGTCCTGCAGGGCTGCAGACAGGATATCTCCTCCCCCATGGGCTCGGGGCACAGCCTGCTTCACCATGGGCTTCCCCATGGGTTGCCAGGTTGCTCTGTTCCAGCACCTGGACATCCCTCCTCCTGCACTGGCCTGGGTGTCTGCAGAGTTGTTCCTGTCACATGTTCTCACTTCTTCTGGCTGCTGTTGTGCAGCAGTTTTCCCCCTTCTTAAATACATTTTCACAGAGGCACTACTACAGTCACTGGTGGGCTCAGCTTTGGGTTGTGGCAGGTCCATCTTGGAAGTGGCTTTGCCTGATATGGGGGAAGATTCTGGTATCTTCTCACAGGATTCACCCCTGTAGCCCCCCCACTACCAAAACCTGGCCGGGTAAACCAAATTCAGCCTCAAATACATGTTTTATCCATGTTTTGTTCCCCCTTCCTAATATAGTGTAACCTGCTGGCTTCCTCCTGCAGTTCCTGGGTTACCACACCAGAGCATACTCTGCACAGGTGGAGCCTGCACGCTCCTCCAACCTGGGGTGTGGGGAACAGGATTCACAGCCCTCCACATGGACAGCAGCTTCCCCGATGAGAAACTCTGTCTGAGTGGTTGCCTGCACTTGTCCCAGGTTTGCCTAGTTAGGTAGATACTTCCCAGCTGGTATCTACCACCATGCTACCAATGACCTCAAAACACTGCCTAATAAGCCCTTCTAATTCCCTGTAGACCTCAAGTGCCTGGGCAGGTTTGCACAGCCAACAGCTAGCTGGGGTAACCACTGGGGCTGCAGACTAAGCCTGCAGTAAGCAGAGCAGTCAACAGTGTAACAACTGGTAGAGTGCTGTGCTTTTCCCGTGTGAACTGCCTTGCAAACCGGAAAAGAGGAAGGCACCAAAGAAGAGATTTTTTTTTTGTACCTTTTTTCTCTTGGATGTTGTCATGCATGCTTCCATAAACTGTACAGGTGAGCAGTCATGGAAACATGCCAAACCCAGTCTCACAATCTGAATCAAATTACCACTGTCCTCTGAGCTGGTGGTAAGGCATTGCAATTGGCACATGATGGTGAGTGAAGCCCCTTCCGCTGCTCAAGACTAGTATTTCTGTCCTACTGAAAGGTGCTGTGTGTTGCTGGTGAAAGACAGTGCTGGCGTTGCTCAAAATGGTAAGCATGCAAGTAGGGAAAAGGGAAAGCAGAACAGAGGAAGGTGTGGATGTAAGACACCCTGGTTTTTGTTGCAGTGTATCCATTAGAGTTGATGCTTTTTTTTGGTGCAGGCATATGGCTGCAGCCTCTGACTGGGTATCTGCAGTTTTGCTCACCTCACAGAAGGTAGTGGGATGAATTGCTGCCAATCAATGTGACACCTGAGAGCACTTCCCACCTACTTTTAGCCAGATTAATTGTATGGACTGCTTCTGCTCAGTGTCTGCTTAAGAGAAGCTCTCAAGGGAAGGCAGACAGCTTTTTTTTCTGCACTCTTGTCAGTGATGAAACCAACCTTGGACTCAGCAATCTGGGCTAGGAGGAGTGCTTGTGGGGCCCTCACACTGGCAACTCCAGCAGGTTTTGATTTCTTGCTCCAACAGTCTGTGAATGAATGAGAAGCAGTCTCTGATTTCATCTGGAGATAGTTTGTCTTCAGAAGATTGGGTGCTTTTTTTTTACTTTAAAGTCTAAACTTTTTCCTTATGTGAATCATGAGGGAGGGAAATAGGGAAGCTGCTCTTTGCTGTGACGCCTGGTGCCACAGCACATGTGTTTCCGGACTGACACAAACTGAATCGCTAATGGCGCTGTTTTTCCATTCCTGTGCTTTACAAGAGATCAAATTGATCGTTTGATAGCTTTTCCAAAAATTTCACCAAATTACTTTTGAAAATGACTGGAAAACCTACAAAGCGTTTTTCATTATGCTCTAATACAAGTGTTGAACCTCCACAGCTTATCTATCATACGCTTCAGTGTTGCTGAAGAAGTAAATCAATCAGAAAACTGATTATTCTAATTATTGAGATTCTTAAGCCTTAATCTGGGAATCCTCCACCACAGCATAAAGCTTTAAAAAAACTTTGCAAAGGGCTCTGGATGCCAGAATGCAAGGATAATCCTGTGTGGAAAGGAGAAAATTTTAGTGGATATTCGAGTGCTGTAGCACCATGAGTGCATAAAGAGATTTGTTAAGGATCAAATACTTGGAACCTTTCCTGATAGAAACCCAAGAGCATCAGGTGAAGCTGGGAGGAGCTAGGCATTGGAACAAATGACTAATGGCAACAGCTGCTCACCCCAGTTCTGGTGTACTTGAGTTAAGTCTGCGTACAGGATATTCTGTAATCTAGCCTTTAATCTGGGCAGATCAGTACCTTCCTGTATGATCAGAAAGCTGTGTGCTGCAGCCCCTCATGGTCACCTGACCAGTTTTGCTGCACTCCTGCAGTATGGATGGCCTGTACACCTGTTGCAAGCCACACGTGGTCTCTGCAAGTGTTGGGCTGACATGCCTGTACAGATAATGATCATGATGTCTTGCCTAGTGCAAATGCCTCCTTTCAACTTCTGGCTTCCTGGGCTGGGAGAAATGGGTTGTTGGCAGGCAGTTTCTTGCTGTGCAATTTGTACACAACTTGGCTCTACATACCTGCAATGTTTTGTGTCATCTCCATTCTGGAAGTTGCAAGATCTCTTATGGGAAATTCCATCTAAGATGCAGCAGGCCAGAACTGGACCAACGGACAGTTTCTCTCCATCCTGACCCTTTAATTTTTCAGTTTTACTAGAGATAGGCTGCTGCAGATCTGATTTTGGAGTGTTAGCAGTGCCTACTGTTGTCTTAGCAAGTGAAGATCACTGCCTGCTTTCCCTTTATACCTGCATTCCCACTCCTTAGGTTGCAGAAGATTTCTGTTTCAATTAAATGGCTTTTCTTCAAAAAAATATATAATCTTAATATTCTTACTCTCTTTGATAAAGCAGCAGCTGTCTTTTTCTGAGTCCCAGGTATTTTGATTTGCCTCCAAACATATTTAGATTGTTCTATATAGCCATAGAATTATTTTTCACTGTGTACTTGACAGATGGAATGTGACTGTTTAAATTGTATCCTGTGTATTTACTTGTTCACCATCCTTCATTCAGTTTTAACAATCTGAAAGGCTGCTGGAAATGATTCTACTTCTCATTGGTCCTAATTGCTGAACACAGAAATTGTGATGGGAACTCCTGGAGACTGTCTTGTGTGCTACAACCTGATGGGAATGTGAGACAGTGATGAATGGAGGTGTGCCCTTTTACAGTACTTTCATTATTTTCCTTCTTTTTCTGTCTTTAGGGAGCAGCCACTGGGTGGACTGAATCCCACTGCACTGGTCAGTAGACTCTTACTTCTGATCAAGGGGTTTTCAGTTTGTCTTTACACACAGTGAAATTCCATGTTTGCATTCAGTGGTATCGTCACTGAAATCAGGAAGAATAAAACTCAAACGATGTAGCATGAGGAAGCAGGCATTCCTTGTAACAGCACTGGATGCACAGGGGAATTGCTCCACCTAACGTGCATGCCGTATGTTTCGTTCAAGCAAAAGTATATAGTCCACACATGTTTATGTATTACAGTTCTCGGAATGATCATACATATTCATTCAGCAGGTGGTACTATGTTAATAAAGCATCATGCCTGCTTCTTACAGGTACAGTGGAGTCTTCTAAGGTGTCTCAAACCATATAGTTACAACTGACCCATCACTGAACCTTCATTTAGTTCTCTCACATGGGGAGCCCAAGGAGAGTCCAAGTTTGTTTCATTACTTACCTGTACAATGGTCTCATCAGTGATTGTAGCTTTCAAACAGCTTTTACACAACCAGGGTGGGTTAGCAATCTCTCCGTAGCAATTACACTGACACAAACAGTATAGTGGCAAAGCTAAACCAGACTGTATCAGAAATACAGTTGTAAAGCTAAAGCAGACTGTGTTACATGGTAACAGTAACATTTTACACACACTATGTGTGCATAGCAAGACTGATAAAAAACTTTAATGTACGCTTCAATGAAGAGCACACAAATATATCTAACCCTTAAACAAATGTGGCTTTGTATAATAGAATAAAATACGAGTAAAAATATTTAAAGGACATACAGTTCCTTCTTTTTATGTACTTCCTCACAGAAACAATTATTAAGGGCATATCATGTCTGAGTTTGGGAAAATGTTGACCTAGTGTGTATCAACCACTGCTGGGGGGGGGGTGGGGGGGCAGGGAAGGGGAGGGACGCAGCTTTTTGTGATTACATGATTACTTACATTTCATTATTTGCCAGCACCACCCAAAGGAACTTCTGCCCTCTCCCTGTATACCCTTGAATGTCAGGGAAACCCAGACAGAGAGGCAGTGGCCATTCTGCCACAACACTTTCCAAACCTGGAACCTTCCCTCCAAGTGAATTTTTCTTCCCACTTTGACTCCAGTGACAGCACAGGTGTTGCCTCACCTTTGGCAGCGATTGTCTGGCTTTGTGAGAAGAGTGTGTGGCAGAGGCTGTAGATCCATGTTAAATGACCAGAATCCGGATTAAATCAGTGATGCAGCTGTCCTGGTGTTTTTAATGTTAAATTGAGCTGCAATCAAATATCAGAAGATGATGTTATTAAGGAAATACAAGGGCCAACTCCTATGGGGTTAGGAGGCTTATGACCTGATGCAGCAGTCCAAGCAGAAATCCTC
Organism: Falco cherrug; assembly: GCF_023634085.1. Lineage (NCBI taxonomy): Eukaryota > Metazoa > Chordata > Aves > Falconiformes > Falconidae > Falco > Falco cherrug. The sequence goes on from NC_073703.1 coordinate 24,046,008, forward strand.
AGGATCAGCCCTGGGAACAACTCAGAGGATGGTGGTGCAACAGTGTTAAGGCACTGTATATTTCTGGACACGAGATAATACAATATTCTTAATAGTCCACAGATGTTGCATGGATGGCCAGCATCATGCGTGCAGAAGAATGGCTGCAGAAGCATGGCTTTAGAATCTCTGAAGATCTGCACAATCCAGGCCTGGTATTAGAATAGGCCTGTAATCGGAATTGTACTGAAGTTGCTGTGCTGGAGTTAACAAGAAAGGTGGCCTTGAGCTATTCCTGAATCCTGAGACCAAGTAATTATGTTGTGCCAACAGGCCGTGGCTGTAACAAGCTACAGCTGCTGGGAAAGCAGGTGCAGGGCCAAGGAAGATAGGGACCGGTATGGGAAAATAGGGAGTAACAAACTACAAGGCTGAAGCACAGCAACACAATTAGCTACATGGATAGAATGCTTATTTCAGTCATGATAATTAGGCGTGTGAGAACCGTGCGCGTTTAGAGACTACTAACCAATTATATTTCTGCTTTACGAATGTGCATGTGTATTGGTTCTATATAAGTAGCGTTAGAAACTAATAAAGTTGAGCAAGATGCATAACTCATATTGAGCGTCTTCTTGACTCCGGCGAGCCCTTCTTCCAACAATTGGCGCCTGAACGACGGGAAAGCTGGTAATTGCTGGAAAAACTCTGCCTTTGCATCGCGACAGTGGGCTTTGCAAAATTGGGAGTTGCTGTGAAGACTTCAAGGAGGAAGACATCCGTAAGGAGTAAAGGTGTCTGAATCCGGCATTGATGTCGTGCGCGGACCTGCACCAGTAAGACCGTTTTTTCCTCCATGATGGAAAGAGAAGCAGCACTCACGCTATTAACTGATATTCTTGCTAAGCGAGAGGCTAGCGTGAGCACTAAGAAGCTCCATGAGCTCTGTAGGTGGGCGGCTGAAAACGGACACTTAGAAGACCTGCAATTGCTGTTTAGTGTGACTGAGTGGCGAGAGGTCGGGGATTCCCTTTGCGATGCGATCCTTAGCGGCAGTAAATCGGCCAAGGACTTGGGGATTGCCTGCCGGGAGGTCATAAACCATTTAGGATCCCTGGTTGCGGAAAAAAAATGGCTATGGCTGCCTCAGACCTCCTCGGTCAGGAAGCCGAGTCGCAGTCTTCCCGGTTGTTTAGTCTCGGCGCTCCGTCTACAAAAGGCACAATTGTGCCCATTAAAAAATCTGCGACCGAGCTGTTAAACCCGACACCATCTCAGGAGGGTGCTGCCGCATTGGGTACTCTGCGCCGCCCTGACAGCTACCGAGAGCCGCCCCCCTGTTAGATGAGGACGAGGGTACTACGGCGGGTCCGAGTGTGCCTCTGAATGAGAACGCGGAGTCTGATAAAGAAAATGAACCCACCCCACCTGCGCCTGCCCTGATCCCCCATCCCCGAACCAAACCCTCCAACCGGACCCTAAACAACAGCAGCAATTGACTGAATGCCATCTGCCTACTGCCGGTCGTGATGTTCAGATCCTGACCCAGGAAGGTGTTATCCTCCACCCTGCCGCTCCCGACGGTCGTTGGTCTGGGGTTGTAAGGGACGCTATATTGGAGGGAGAGTGGGAAGCTGCTTCTGCTGTTGCTTGTCCGGTGCGACCTACTGCTTTACCTGCTGGTTCAGCGGCCGCTGTGTGGCAACCTTTTGATTGGAAATTTATGCAGCAGCTGCGACAAGCCGTTACACAATATGGATTACAATCTGAACCGGTCAAACACTTGTTGACTTATTTGTTTGACTCGGAAATTATGACACCCGGTGACTGTGCTTTGCTGGCTAGGTTGCTTCTTACTCCGGCGCAGTATTTACTTTTTGAAAAGGAATGGGAACGACAAGTGCGTAAGACTTTGCTGCAGCCCAGGGCTCAGGGGCATCCCCTGTGCGATGTTAAGGAGAACATGCTGCTAGGTTGGCACATTTATGCCGACCCTAAGGTACAATTAACGTTTCCTATGGAAATGCATAGTGCCTCTGCCCTGGCTGCGCGGCACGCCCTGATGCTTGTTCCCTTGGACCGTAAGGCCCCTTCCTTTACGGCAGTGAAACAGGGAGTGACGGAGCCCTTTGATAGTTTTGTAAATCGGCTAGTGCAAGCCTTAGACCAAACCTACAATATGACAGAGGACCTTAAGGTACAAATGCTCCGGATGCTAGCTTTTGAAAATGCTAATCCACGGGCCAAAACTATTTTGTCCTCCCTTCCCTGAGCGGCCACGGTGGAGGACATGCTGGAGCAGATGGTACACAGCGCATCTGCCCAGCAGGCTGCCTTCGTCTCTAACGCTGTAAGTTCTGCTGTACCCACAGCCATGCAAAACCATACCCAGGCGCTGGCTGCTGTACTTAAACCTACTGTGCAACCGCGAACTCCACAAAAGTTTTATACGGGACCTTGTTTTCGCTGTGGGGGGAGAGGTCATCAGCGCCGTAACTGCTCAGCGTCTGTATGGTGTGAACATTGCCGAACTACTTCTCATGCTACTAAATTCTGTTGGCGTCTAGGAAACTACAAGCGCAGCACGAATGGCGGCCACGTGCAGACAAAAGTGGTTCTGCCACCGCAGACCCCGCCACCGCAGACCTCGGTCTCCCAGCAACCCGGGGAAGCTTGAGACTCGACTTGGCAACAGCAGTAGATGTCACTCTGTTTGACACAACGCCGCAAAAGATTCCGACCATGACCTTTGGCCCCGTACACTCCTCGTGTCACTGATTTGGAGCTCTCCTCTTAGGCCGATCTTCGGCTGGACTAAAGGGTATCTTTGTAATTCCAGGGCTTATTGATATATACAGGACAGATTATTATTGTGGCTTACACATTGTATCCACCTCTCCACATACCGCGCGGCAGTAAAATTACTCAGTTAGTTCCCATGAGAAATTTCACTGATAGCGTATGTGCGCCACTTTGTGACTCTTTACGGAATCGTGGCAATAATGGCTTTGGCTCTACAAACGAACTTGTATGCTTCACTATGTCAATGAACAACCGCCCAGAAACCAGAGTCACGTTACGGAGGGGAAACGAAACTTGTACTTTTATTGCACTTTTTGATACAGGAGCTGATGTTACTATCATCACCTGTCATGTATGGCCTAGACATCGGCCTACTAGACTGGCTGCAGAAGGAGTCAGCGGCGTCAGAGGTGTCTCTCTGCCACATTCTAGCATGGAGCCAATCATTATTCTAGTGGATGACAAAATAGCATCAGCACATGTACTGATTTTGCCTTTACCAGATGGCATCTCTGCCCTCATCAGCTGCGAAATAATGACTCAGTTGGGAGTTGTGTTAACTACCCCTGGTACGGTTTTCTGGCAGCGGCCCCTGCGGGGCAGCCTCCCATCCTAAAACTCACCTGGCTTACAGATGAGCCTGTCTGGGTGGAGCAGTGGCCGCTACAACAAGAGAAGCTGCAGATAGCGCATCAGCTGGTACAAGAACGACTGAATGCTCACCATATTAAGACATCGACTAGCCCTTGGAATACCCCCGTCTTTGTTATACCGAAAAAGTCTGGCAAGTTTCGCTTACTTCATGACTTATGCAAGGTGAATGAACAAATGCAAGCCATGGGAGCGCTCCAGCCCGGATTACCAACTCCTACTATGATACCTAAACACTGGGCCTTATTAATTGTAGACCTAAAGGACTGTTTCTTTACCATACCTCTACATCCCTCAGATACACTGCGCTTCGCCTTCACCTTGCCAGCAATTAATAAGAATCGGCCAGCTCACTGTTATGAATGGGTGGTCCTTCCACAGGGAATGCGCAACAGTCCTACCATGTGTCAACTTTTCGTCACTGCAGCATTACAGCCCTTATGTCAACAGGGGCCACATGCTCTCATTCATCATTATATGGACGATATTTTAGTAGTTCAACCGCAGCCCTTTACAGAACAAAACCTACAACACCTTATGCAAATGTTTGGGCGGGCAGGATTACAAGTGGCACCGGAAAAGATTCAAAAACAATCTCCGTTTCGATACCTGGAATGGAAGATTAATGACAGCATAATAATGCCACAGAAAACCACCATTGTCACTGAGATTAAAACCCTTACTGATGCGCAGACGCTGATGGGGGATTTACAATGGGTACGTCCCCTTCTGGGCATTACTAATGAAGATCTAGCTCCCCTACGGCCTCTTTTACAAGGCACAGATGCAGCTAAATCCATTCGCCTCACTAATGACCAATGGAAATGTATACAGCATCTTGGGCACCTAGTATCAGCGCGATGGGCAGCTCGACGAGACGCTACCCTCCCCCTTCGACTACTGGTGGTTTCTTGCCCTGTCTCTGTTTTTGCTGTTATCATGCAGTGGCAAAAGAAAAAAGGGGGAGATGACCTCTTCTATGTCTTGGAATGGATATTCTTATCCCTTCAACCTAAGAAAATGGTTCAAACTCACATGGAAGCAATAGCCGAAGTCATTCGCAAAGGTTGTGATAGGATGATAGCTATTTCAGGGGAAGAACCATTTAGTATTCACCTGCCAATGAAGGGAGCAGACCTAGAATGGGCCTGGCGAAACTCTGTTGCTTTACAATTGGCACTCTTAGGATATTCTGGACAGATATCACGAGAACAGCTAAAGGGGAAAGATATCCACTTTTTGAGAACGTATTCATGGATGGAAATACCTAAGCATTCATCTGTTCCGCTTTGGGATGGTCTTACAGCGTTCACTGATGCAGGCAAGGCTACTCGACGGGCTGCTGTGGTCTGGAAGGAAAAGGAACTCTGGCAGCAACATATTATTGTTGCCCACCCTACAGATAGTTTACAGACATTGGAGCTGCTTGCAGTTTGTTGGGCTATGGCAAACTGGCGCATGGTGGCGTTGAACATTGTCACCGATTCACTATATGTGGCAGGAGTAGCTCAAAGGATAGAGGATTCACTTTTGAGAGAAGTAACCAACCCACAACTAAATGAATTATTCCAGCAACTTCAACGAGCTACAAAGCAGAGATCTGCGCCATACTGTATCATTCATATCAGAAGCCACAAATGGCAGGAAGGCTTAGGAGAAGGTAATCACAGAGCAGATCAATTGGTTAGCCTGACACGAACTGCACCCGTCAATCAATGTGAAGCCTCACAGATCTCCCACACTCAGTTCCATCAAAATGCTAAGGGATTAATAAGACAATTTCGGCTGACATATGCTGAGGCACAGGGTATTGTTAGGAGTTGCCCGCAGTGCAGCCACCATGGCCCTGGCCTAGGGATGGGGGTCAATCCCCGAGGCCTGAGGGCATTAGAGGTCTGTCTGGCAGATGGATGTCACTCATGTTCCTGAATTTGGCAGGTTGAAATATGTACACGTCACAGTAGACACCTATTCAAAATTTATTTGGGCAACCGTGCAACCTGGGGAAAGAGCCTTGCATGTGTGTAAACATCTAACAGCCTGTTTTGCCGTCATGGGAGTTCCAGAACAGATTAAGACGGACAATGGTCCTGCCTATGTCAGTCAAGTTCTGCAGAATTTTCTTATTACATGGGGAGTACAGCATAAAACTGGAATATCTCATTCTCCCCATGGGACAAGCCATCGTTGAAAGAACAAACAGGACATTGAAGGACTATCTGCAGAAATTTTAGGACATTACAGATCCAAAGGAGCGTCTACACAGAACCTTGTTTGTTCTCAATCACTTGTGTGTGTTTGGGGATGATTCAGAACCCCCAGCTATAATTCATGCTACTTGTGTAAATACTGCAGCCCCAAGAACTGAATTATCTGTTTATTATAGAAATCCGCGGTCAGGGGAATGGGAAGGTCCTGTCCCTGTTTTGTTTAGTGGTCGAGGTTATATGTGTGTTTCCACCCCTACAGGTCCAGTATGGGTACCCAGTAAATGGACACGTGCTGATATCAGTAATCATAAAACTGGTACCGGAAGCTTGCCAGCGGGAGCTACATCGGCGGCATCTAGCCACACAGCCTCCGGTGTTGGAGGCATCGCTGCTGTTACAGAAGAGGACAATCTGGGCCTCCCCGAGGAATACATGTGACCAGCTACGGGCAGAACTAGAGAACAGAACTCTCTGTACTATTCCTTACATGCCTGTGACTGTGGACAAAGGGAATGTGGCTGGGTTCTGTTACCTTGTGGCTTCTGTAAACTTGTATGGTGGGTCTCTGTATATACCTTGCGAACAGATTTAGGGTGTTTACAGTGTAAATGGGAAATTAGAGAGAGGAATCTTTTTTGGGAATTGCAAGAAGGCATTAGAGGAGACCACCGGTTTGCTCAAGATCTGTTTGCCCTGTTTGAAGCTACTGAAAGCACGAATCGAGCACAGTGGCAGCGGCGGGTTTGCAGATATTTGGACGGCCTCAGGCTGCTACGTTAGACTAAAATTATAAGTAGGGAGTGTGGTGAAGGTATTTATATACCCTGACAATATGCTGCCCCTGCCAAAAGGTGGGGGAAGGCTCAGAATGAGTGGGCAAGGAGAGCTCACAGAAAGTAACGTTTCTGTAGGATTAAGCATGCTCAAATGGTGGATTTGGTTTATGGTCTGGATGAATATGTTACCCGTTGGCCAAAGTATTTTTGACATCTTGCCTAGAACAAACATATGGGTGACATGGGCGAATATCACAGGGGTAACAGACTTTTGTTTAGGTTTGCAGCAAGCAGACAACCCCTTTAGAACTTGCTTAATTGGTATTCCCCTGCAGGAGAATGAAGCGGACTTTGATGGTTTTTGGAATGTCAAAACAGTGAATCTGACTTCCAATGAAAAGGGAACATGCCTGAGTCCGAATGGGCAATTTGTTTGGCCTTCTATGCGTAATGCAGCGTGGCAGAAAACGGTTATTGAAAATTTGAATCGACCATATCATTTGCCATTGCAGGAGTTAGACCTATTAGGTAGCATTACGCCCGTTAAGTACGTTAGTGTGACTGCAATGGGAATGCCAGAATGCAAGGACACGGTACCACCACTTCAACCTGTAAATGGCACTGGAATAATTTGGTTTGGTGAACTGTGGCAATTGTGGCTAGCAGGACAAGGTGAATGGGAGTTTGATACAAAGTTTCAAAATTTAACCGGTGTGGATAACTGGCTAGCTGAAAAGGGTCACATAGACATAGTCCAGCTGGCTGGACAAAAATGCACATCGCTCTCAGCTTATCTGAAGTAAAGCAAAAATATAACAGGAAGATTGCGGTGGGAAAAGAATGTTGCAGGTGGGAACAGATAACTACAGAAGAGAAACTAGGGGCGGGCTTGGTATTTAGGCAACTAACCAATAATGAGCTTAACTTTTGTAATATGTATGAGCTAATTATAACAAGGCATAAAAGGTGACTGTAAGGGACAATAAACGAAGTCTGCTGATCACTCATATTGAGTGACTGTGTCTTCCCTCCGTCGCGACAAACCGGTTCACCTAGTTGGGGTGAACTGAGAGCTGGAGGCTTACATGTAAATGTATCAGGGGGCTATCAGTTGCCACCGGGAGTCTTTTTGATATGTGGGGACAGAGTGTGGCCAGGGATTCCTTTGTATCCTGTTGGTGGACAGTGTTATTTAGGGCATTTAACTTTGTTTGCTCCACGTATGAAAGACTTATTGAAAATTACTCCACAATTTCATAGATCACGGAGGGCACTGCGCACCTTTGATGAGACATGTAATGACCGAGTTGATCTGCAGTCTGTAACAACAAATGTCTTAGCCTCCATATTTATGCCGGGAGCAATGACTGCATTAAACGCTAAGAATATACGAAGGTTAGCGTGTTGGGGAGAGAAGCAATTTAATCTTACATTGCAGATTTTAAGTTCGTTATCGCTTGACGTAGATAGTGTTAGGCATGCTACATTACAAAATAGAGCTGCAGTAGATTTTTTGTTATTAGCACATGGACACAGTTGTGAGGATTTTGAAGGGATGTGTTGTGTAAACCTTTCCGATCATTCCATATCTATCCACAAGAAGTTGTCACAACTGCAGGGAAACATGAAGCATATTGTTGATGATAATCCCTTTGATGAATGGTTGAGAGGATTGGGCATAACAGGTTGGTTAAAGACGTTATTGATGGAAGGAATACGCTTTGTTATAATCATTATTGTAATGCTTTTAGTTTTTAGCTGTGTTTTTTCTTGTTTAAAGAGAGTAGTTTTTAACATAACCAATCAGGCCTGGCTTGTGCAAAAGAAAAACGGGGGAATTGCAGAAGAATGGCTGCAGAAGCATGGCTTTAGAATCTCTGAAGATCTGCACAAGCCAGGCCTGGTATTAGAATACCAGTCATGATAATTAGGGGTGTGAGAACTGCACGCGTTTAGGGACTACTAACCAATTATATTTCTGCTTTACGAATATGCATGTGTATCGGTTCTATATAAGTAGTGTTATTCAAGATGCATATCTCATATTGAGTGTCTTCTTGACTCCGGCGAACCCTTCTTCCAACACATGGGCACCTGAGGAAATCCTCAGAACTCCAGAAGGACCACCAGAGCATGCCTCAGGGATGCTCATGGCTGGGGGTTGCACTGTGTCTGAGTTTTTGTGAAAATGCAGGAAAGAAGATGTGGAATTTTGTAGAGCTGCCATGTTTCATGAATTTTGGATATTTGACTGCACTGTTAGATTGTGAGTTGTATGGAAACAGCTGAGTATAGACTGCATTATAAAAATTGCTCAGGAAATTGTCAGGTATATCTATATGCATGTACAGACAATCTGAAAACCTTATCAAAGAGCTCCTGTGGTGTTTCACTGCTTGTTGTATAACAACTCTCATGAAGTAAATTACTTATTAAAAAAAAAAAACAACTGTTAAATGCATAAAACTATTCATTAAAGACAAACACAAAATACTCTGAAGTAACAAACAACCATCATGTATTTTAGACAGTATATTTCTGGGTTATGTCTTCTTTCGTTTGGGTGAATTTAATATGGAGCTGCAAATAGTGTTAAAGCTGTTGCTCGACATGTGAAAACTGTATTTGTGTTTGAAAATGAACACTGGTTGTTTCAAGGATGACTGCAGAAAGAACTTCTACAAGTCCTTCAAAGTCAAATAAGGAAGTTGAAAGGCACAGCAGGGGGACAAGCCAACATCTCTTCTCTTGAATTATTTCAAGATCTTTGCTGAAAATATCTCTAATTAGATTTCTGGGTAACCTTTCATCATTGAAGCAAATAATGTGATGCTCTCACTTCTCACTGGAGAAACAGCTTCTCAGCTTGAAATTGTTGAACTTCAGGAAGATATATGATTCGGCCCCCCCCCCCCCCCCCCCCCCCCCCCCAAATGCAGGAGTACTTCAGCTTTGGACTGTTGTGCCAGATGACAAATTCATCAACTTCTGGCTGCCTGCCCTGACTTACTTCTGTTTTGGCTTAACCTACTCATATGAATCCATTTTTCCTGCTCTCAAATACATAAAACCAAAGAGCAGATTGCTGTGACTCATGCTTTTTTATATATGTTTATCATAGGTAGAAGTCAAACTTCCAGAACACTCTAGATATTCCAAAAGTTATGCTGTCTAAAACTCTTACTTCAAAGGAAATGGTATCACTACTGTTTCCTTTTCTCTAGACAGTTAATGGAAATAATAATTCAGTCCATTAAAGAGGCAAGCCCCGAATTACTATATGGTTGAAATACATTCATTAGCACATTTATCAGTGCTAAGGAGGTCCAGTTGTCTTTAATAGTTTAACTTCTACTAGCAAGAGGAGTTAAGAGGGTTATGAAAATACTACATTATGGAAAAGAATCACAGTGTGAAGAAACCATGGCCCTTGGGATCTCTATGCCCTGCTTTCAGCTTTAGGTCTCCTTAAGCTTCATTATCATTTTGCTGGCAAAACAGGGAAGGCATTCAAGATTTGAACAGTTTTCAGTTCATAGGATCACAGAGCAGCCCAGGTTAGAAGGGACCTCAGAAGACCATCTGCTTCAACCTTTCATGAGAAAGGGAGTTTAGATAGGATTTTCTAGCACCCTGTGTAGCCGCATGTTGAAAACGTCCAGTGACAGGGACTCCACCACATCCCTGGAGAGGTTGTTCCATTGAACGATTATTCTGACGGTAAAAGATTTTTCTCTTATATTGAGATGAAAACTTTCCTGGTGCAACTTGTATCCATCACCCCTTGCCTTCTCCAGGGGGCTCCTTGTGAAGAGAGAGCCTCTATCTTCTTTGGAGCCACCTTTTATATACTGGAGTATTCTGATGAGGTTCCCCCCAAGCCTTCTCCTCTGCTTATTCAGTCTTTCCTCATAGGGCAGGTTCTCCAGCCCTTTGGTCATCTTCATGTCCTTTGAACTCTCTCCAGTCTGTTTGTGTTTTTTTTTAAATTTTGGAGACCAGAACTGGACACAATACTGCAGGTACGGCCTGACAAGCACTGAGCAGGATAGGATGATTACAGTAATGCCCCTGCAGATACAGTGCAGTCTCTGACTTGCCGCCTTTGCTGCAGCAGCACCCTGCTGACTCATGTTCAGCTTGCTGCCCACCAGGTCCCTTTCAGCAACGCTGTTCCCCAGGCACACAGATCCTAGCCTGTGCTGGGTTTTTGGGTTATTCCATCCCAGGTGCAGGACTTTGCACCTGCCTTTGTTAAACGTCATACTGTTCTTGCTAGCTCACTCTTCCAGCCTGTCCAGGTCTCTCTGTGAAATGGCTCTCTTTTCTGACGCGTCCACCTCACCACCCAGTTTAGCGTCAGCAGACTTGGTGAGACTGCTTTCAATCCCATCAACCGGGTCATTTATGAAAATGTTGAACAGCGTGGAGCCCAGTATCAAAACCTGGGTGACCCCACTTGTGATAGGCTGCCAACCTGAGTAAAAAACATTGATTACTATGGTCTGGGTGTGGACTGTTAGCCAATTCCCTACCCATCATGGAGACTAACCATCCAACCCATGTCTTGCCAGTTTGTCCAGGCTGTGGGAAATGGTGCTTGAATGAAAGAATGGTGACTTTTGCTGAAGTCCATGTAAACAACACCCACTTGTCTCCCCATGTTGACAGAAAGTGTTACATTGTTAAAACAGAACAGAACAGAACTGAACCGAACAGGATACGAAAGTTAGCAGGAGGGGACCTACAACCATCATTAGTCCCACTCCCTGACCACTTCAGGGCTGACCAAAAGTTAAAGCTTGTTACTAAGGGCATTTTCCAAATGCCTCTTCAACATTGACAGGATTGGGGCATCGACCACCTATCCGAGAAGCCTGTTCCAGGGTTTGACCACTCTCTTGGTAAAGAAATGCTTCCTGATGCCCAGTCTGCACCTCCTCTGGCACAGCTTTGAGCCATTCCCAGGCGTCCTGTCCCTGGATCCCAGGGAGAAGAGCTCAGCACTTCCCTCTCCATGTCCCCTCCTCAGGAAGGTACAGAGAGCAATGAGAGCAATGGGGTCGCCCCTCAGCCTCCTTTTCTGCAAACTAAACAAACTCAGTGGCTCATTACAAACAGTAAAAAAATGGACAAAGTTAATACATCATTATTCTTTGTGATACAGAGCTGAGAAAAGACCACATTAGACTTACCTAAAGTGGGTAGAATTGCAAAGAAAATGCAATTATATACATATTTTTGAACATGTTACAGGAACTTTACCTTATAGAAATATTATTTGTAATTTATACATTTCAAAAGTCAGCATTGAATCATCTCTGTACTTTAGGCTTTTAGTAAATGACAATAAAAACCACTGGAAATATCTACCTTATAACCAACATTAAATTGCATAAATAAAAATGGGTATTGTCAGATTAAGCACTATGGATACGATGACATTTCAAGGCTAATAACACATTTACAAAGGCCTTAGAAATTAAGAATTAAACTCCATCATTAACATTCATAGTTCAACATGTTAATTATTCAGCATTATGTCCTAATGATACTATATGAATATTCATAGACAAACACCTTGATTGTTACCAATGACAATGATAAGCATTTCTAAATTATTCAGGTATGTATATTATCTATATTTATGATACTCATTCAATTAATATTGACTGCAAAATTAATTCTTTTTCATAATTCATATATTCATAAGTATCATGCTGTTTGTCTTCATTAACGTTAACTTCTTTACCCTCTATATGAAACAGGAAAAAGAGAGACCATTATTTAAGATGGAAAAAAATAAAAAAACTGGAACAGGTCACTGGAAACCCAGCCCTCTGGATGTCTCAACCCCCTCACTGCAACTCAGAATCAAGAACTAATATTGTCAGCTGGAGATAACCAGAGTCGGGTGTCCCACTGTCTTGCATGCATTAAGTAGCCCCACTGTCATTGTTGCAAGTCCTCATGCATGCACAGGGAGAGACTCTGCAGCAACCTCCAGGTGGGGAACAGAAGGAGGCTCAGCTGCAGTGACAGCATGTGTGCAGAAGTGGTCCTTATGCACTGCTTTGCTTGCTGGCTGTTGCTCAGTGCTCAGCTAGTGTGTAAAGTGGTGGAGGAAGCCAGATTCTCAAGGGATGCAGATTGCTTCCACAGAAGTTTACGCAGGCTAATAGCAACAGAAAGGGCAGTTGGTCTGAAGAAAACCTGACACTTCTCTTAGCTGCCTTTAAATACATCATAGGGAATACACTGGGGTGGGCACTAAACCTGAACATTTAAGACCTCAGTATGTTGTCTTTCCTAAACTAGTTTTCCTGTGTTAAAAACAACAAAAAGACTTAATAACTTCTGTGGCAAAGTATGATCTGGCTTTAACAGCAGGTGTGTGCAGGAGCAGGCCTGGAAATCAGGACCATGGGTGGCGGCAATCAGTTAGCTGAGGGGAATGTGCTGGAGCTTGTAGGTCACGAACCCTGGGAGGACAAGGAATGTGAATAGACAACAATCAACAGGATGAGTCCTGCCGAGAGAGGACAGGGGAGTGAGGGAAGGATGGTGCCAAGGATGGTACCAAGGAGAGATAACACCTTGCTGTTAATTGATGACTGTAAACACTTATTAAAGTGTCCTTTGTTTTAGTTAACCACCAATCAAGGATTGCCTGGTATGTATTGCTTAGCTAAAGAACCAAGCTGTTTAAAGCGGGCAGCTTCTGAAAATATATATAAACTCGTGATTGTGTACAATAAATTGACATTTGCTTGCATCAGGCAGCGTCCCGTCTCTCCATCGCAGCAGCTGTGTGGTGGGGCTTCCCTGGGAGGAGGTGCATGCTTGCCAACTGCCAGAGGTATCATGGAGTAACAAGGAGCAGGAGGTGTATGAAGGAGGATGGGATTTAAACTGGCATTTTGTGAAGGATGGGTAGAAAAGCATGCATAGCAACATAAAAAGGAAGGATTGCCAAACCACTCAATAGTGCTGGAACAAGAGGAAATATTTTCAGGCCCAGGCATAAAATGGGATCCTGATATATATTGACTATGCAATTAAGCCAAATACAACTGAAACGATACTTTCCTGGGTTTGTCTCAGGGGCTGCAACTGCTTTCCCTCTGCTGCTCCAGCACTGAAGTAGGCAACACTACTATAAATTAAAAGATAAATGTTCTCTGGTTCATGCTACTGCACGTTTGCCTTTGATACGCATTGATATCTTGTAAAGGTTTATGAGATAAATTACTTGTTACTATGGGATCTTCTAGGATTTGTGTTTTTCATTTCACCCATAAAATCATGAAAAATTAATAAGACTTCAGAAACCTAGCTATGTTAATTGAAGGTGGCAACATAAAGCAAAGCAGCAAAGAGGTCTCAAAACCAGGGCTTTTTTTCCTGATGTCATAATAATGACTCCTAGCCAGCAAAGGCGGTTGAAACACATGAACCTGACATTGCACTTGAGACAAAGATGCTGTGACTCAGCATCAGCCCTAAGGCAGGAGAGTGTATTCAGGAATTTTTCCAGCATTTGCAACTTTTTAAAGTTCGTTGTGAAGTTTTGCATAGTTTAGTATTTTGCAGAGTACAAGTTTAAAGCATCCTGTCTCACACTCTTTTGGTGCTGATTCTGCTTCAAGTGTGAGGTCTTTCTTGTTATTTGTTTTCCTCAGTTTTTCATGAGGTGCTGTAGGCAGCTTTCCTGCATGTTAAGAATGAGCAGGGGTTTGGGTGTACACCTGACCAGAGAGCTTCCTTTATCTGGGCTGCAGCTATTAAACCATTTACTTCATTGGCTTCACCAGTTTTGGCTGCCCATGCTGGAGGCCATCCCTGGCCTGGTGCAGCTGCAACTGAGATCACACTGTTGTTCCACAGGCACATTTGTTGCCTGGTGCATAGCACCAATTCACACGTTGAGTCGAGGTATTCCTTATTTCTTTATTCTAGTTTGTGAAAAGTAGGGAACTAGGTGGTAACCCACAAATGCCTAGCTCCCCAATTGTCAAAACTGTATTTAAACATTTCTATACATTTCAACAAACAAAAGCATCAGCCTTCATTGGTTACAAGATACACAACTCTTTCATTTTTTAGTATTCAGTTTCCTATTTGTTAAGTAATCCTCTTGCTTCCTATGTTAATTAGTGCTCATGCTCAATCTCCATTTCTTTTTGGGTTGCTGAGTTTCTTGAGTTGGTAGTTGTGATCTTCCCCTGCACAAAATCACCTTTCCTCTATTTTTGTTGAGCCCACTGCCTGTGACGAGCTTCCTGTCAGCTCATCTATCTTGTGGAAGTGCTTCCTCTGTGAAGTTCCTTTTCTAAACAAAAATATTTGCCCGTACTTAACAAAGGTTTGGCAGGACTTACAAAGTGTTTGTAGCCTGAATTAACCCTTAACAACTCATTCTAATTGTCTTAAAGTCAAACTGCTAATAATACATTCAGTTTTATTGATCATTTGATATCAACATTGTTGGGAAAGAGCTGTGTGAAAGGCAATGTCTTGCTGAGGCTCCCCCTCACGCAGTACCAGGCTCAGACTTTCACCCTGGCTCCTGGTCTTGGCTGCATCACAGCTTTGACCCTGCCTAGCTGTGTACTTTGTGGACATTGGCCTCAGTTTGCTTGGCCGTGGACTACCTTGTTCCTGTGGACCTGTCTGGCAACTAGGGCTGGGGCTGACCTCTCTCAACCTCCTTTGCTGGCCACATGCAGGTCCTTGGGGCTGTTGCGTACCATCCTGACACTACTCTCCATCCTGTCTGGAGCAGCCTCCCCTTGCTGACAAAAACAGTCAGGAAAAACCTGTGATTCGAGCCTAATGCTAATTAAATTAATTCCTACCATTTACTTCCTTTGTACAAAGCACTATGACCAATGGCATCTCTAATGTGTTATGAATAAATTTCCAGGGTTCTTCACAATGCATATCAGTATTTTACTTGTGAACATTTGATTTGTTAGGTGCAGGAATGCTTAGCACCAGTGCCCACTCAGGCCTGGGCACAGGCAGATCTGGTCCTTCTTCCCTTGCATGCAAATTTACTGTTTCTTTGAGCCCTGTCCTCAAACTTGGTAGCCTTCCACGTTTCGGTGGGAGCTCTGGGGAACACGGATATGTCAGTATTTGCTTTGCTGTGAGGTAGGTCGGCTTATCAATATTTTCAGTCCACTATGACTTATAAGGCTGTGCAACTCTGAGAAACAAGACATGGGGAAAACAATCCAAGGTGGGAAAATAGTGCGAGGTTGTGGCACAACATGGCCTGGTGCCATCTGTAACCTGTCTCCAGCATGGTCCAGCTTCCCCAGTAAGCAGAAGACCGGCAGGTTTTTGCTGAGACAGGTACCTCAGATATGCAGTGCATCTGTGTGCTGCAAGATCAAGCAGGCTCCAGTCTATGCAGATTTCATGCTCAGATCTTCCAAAAAATAGGCTCTGGAAAAAGAAGAGAAGCATTTGCATAGTTTTTGGGGAGTTTGCCTTTGCTCTGACAGGAGCTGACAGAAAATGAATGGGCCTGGCAACTCACTGAAGTAGAACGCTTTGGGCCTTCCAGTTTATGGCACTCTGCCTGTCCCATTCACCTAATCTTTGGCATGATTAATAACTGTCTTGAAGACCTGTGCTCAGCTTCCTTGTTCTGCTTTTATTCTACTTCAGTTGCCTCTTTTGAGGAGTATTTCCCCTTTTATGGTATGCCCTAGGTACTCAGCAGATGAATGACATGACAAACAGCTGCTGCTCGCCTATGCTGGCAGTAGGCAGTTCCCACTGTCCCTCTCTGCAGGCTCTTCAGGCGTCAGCCTGCCAGCTTTGACTGTAATTACACAGGGGTGGGCCACAGGGAACTGACCACAACTGGCTATTTCACATGGAAAAAATGTGGGGGTAAAGATGGAGAAATAAATTATATGGTTGAACTAGGGCCACGTGTTGGGGGGAGTAATTTACCCATAATGGCAGAAATTACCTGCCTGTGGGACATGGGCAAAATGCTAGACAGCTACGGTACCTTCTGACAGTAACACTGTGTAAATCTGGACTTTCTACATGTAATAGACATGCGTGCGGTATAGATCAATCATAAGTCCAGCGCCTTAGTATTGGCAAATCTAAAGCAAAAAAAAGGAAGTTCATATGCTGAGAGGTGCAAGGTAAAATCACTGCCAGTGCCTGCTACTTTCTCCCAGTTTTTAATGGGTATGTTTCTCCCTAAGAATACATAATTTCCTCCTAAGTAATAATGTTCCTGAATTTGGTATTGGTTTGTTTGCCTTAGGTTGGTGTGTCTTTTCTTCTTGTGGAATGCTGACTTCTGTGTGAATACAGCATACCATATCCATGTTCATTTTCCACCACTCTTCAAGTGTAGTTATTGCTCCCTTAATTTCTGTCCTCCATTCCAGCACTTCTTGGTTTTCTCTTTATTTTTTCATGGAGTTGTTTCTACTGTCCATCTTCTCTTTGCATCATTCAGAAATTCTGGCCACATTTCTCTCATCTCTCTTCACATTGCAGGTGCCAATAAACAGGAAATGTAAAATAAAGTTAGAAACCCACTGTTGCCGTGTTCTTTTTCTTGTTGACTTCATCAGAGAGGAACTGGAATGCCACTGTGGAGTTTCATGTTGCCTAGTGACAGGTTTTTCACCAGTGTGGGTCTGTGATGCTGGGCTTACTAACGCAAGTGTGTTTAATGGAAAGGACCGAATAGCAAAACTGGGCCAGCCAGGCTTCCTCTAGCAGCATCCTGCAAGGTGGGGAGGGTGTCAGACAGCAAGGGGCTTATGTCTCTTCCACTGCAAATTTCCACTCAGAGAGGAAGGCTGTGGCAGCCTTCGGGAGCTCAGCCTCTGTAGGGACACTATCCTCCAGCATTCTGAGCAACATGTTGCCCTATTGGTAATGCTCAGTGTTTAAGGCTCTAAACACATGTTTATCTTGGGGATAGTAAACATAATCCCTGGAGGCAGAATAAGAGCTGTTTACACACAGTTTGAAAGAACACATTTTGAATGAAGAAGAGTTTTTCAGGACACCTGCACTGAGGGATGTGCATCACCACTCTGCTTGTATTGTTGGGAAAGGTCAGACTGTCAAAGAATAATTCAGGTGGGACTTCCAAAGCTGAACATGCCTCAGGCCTTAATTTGGCACCTTGGATGCAAGGGTATTGTGGGAGATGGTGTTCAAAGCCTTGTAAAGTAAATGTAATTGATATCCACAGCTCTCCTCTTGTTCATGAATCCAGTCATTTTATCCCAGAAATTCGTCAAGTGTGAGTTACCCTTGGTAAATCCCTGCTGGCTGTTGCCAGTCACATTCTCATTTATGTACCCAGAAATGTGCACTAGGAGGACTCCCTCCATGATTTTCCCAGGCACCAAAGGAGAACCAACTCACCTGTAGTTCCCCAGACCTTTGGCCTTTTTTGAAGATGGATGATATTTTCTTCTCCCCTGTCACAGAAGACCTCCCTGCTCTCCCCAGACTTTCAAAGATCACAGCATCCTGCAAAGATGCCAGCAGCTCCCTCAAACCCACAGATGCAATTCATTCAAAATGCTGCTGAGCACTGAGCAACACTTATATCCTCCTCATCTGTCACAGTCAATGGAATCACAGCAGATGTGCTTCCCTGAGGACTACCACTTCTGCTGGCCTTCACCAGGTTCCTTACAAAGCAAAAACAAAGTGTGTGGACTGGAGATGGCAAGAAGAGGCCTTTTGCAGTGGCAAATGTCAAACATCCTTATGCTTTTGAACACTCACTGTACTGCTGCACTTTTTTACTCTACCTTGTTCACTGTTTGCATTCTTAATGCAACAGACTTTCCTGTATGTTGTGGTTCAACGCCAGTCTTGCCATTTTATTCCTAAAAACTGGATATCCTGCTCATGTCCCTTGACCTTACCAAAACTGGCTTTCAGAAGGACTGTCTTCTACCTTTTCTCAGAACTTCTGCTGCTGTATTGCCCCACATGAATCTACATCATCAATGCATTGCAGGTGTTCCAGAGCTTCACCCTGTTCCAGTGCAGCCTAGATCAGTCCATGGCAAATGGTAGGGCTGTGTTTCCACCCCTGGGACAGTCGATTCCAGGTGTACTGGATGCCTCTCCAAATGAAAGTGCACTGTGGGCTGCACTCTGGTGCCAAAGGGATCAAGAAAAATGTGCTAATGATTTCAGTTGTGGCATACCACTCGGGTGTCTGACTCCATGTTGAAGTTCTAGCATGCCTGGTAAGGCTGCACTCAATGGCAGCGTGACTTTGTTCAGGCCATGATAACCTACTGTTAGTCTCCATTCGCTACTACTTTTGCACCGGCCATATGGGCCTATTAAAGGGTGAGCATGCCCTGCTGATCACTCCTTGGCTCTCCAGTCAATCAATCAATCAGCTTACGGATGGGAATCGAGGAGGCTCTATTGATGCGGTACTGCTGCCGGTGAACCTTTGTAGTAGCAATTGGCACCTGTCATTCTTCAACCCTCAATAGCCCCACACTAGAAGGGTCATCCAAGAGACTGGGCAATGTAGACAGCTGTTTAATTTCCTCTGTTTCCAAGGCAGCTGTACTGAAAGACCACCAGTACCCTTTCAGGTCCTTGAAATACCCTCTCCTGAGATAGTCTGTGCCAAGCATTCATGGAGCCTCTGACCTAATCACAATGGGGTGCTTTTGCCACTCATTCACAGTCAGGCTTATTTCAACCTCCCATGCAGCTAGCTGTTGGGATCCCCCTGTCACTCCAGAAATACAGATGGGTTCTGTTTCCTTATAGCTTGATGGCATTAGGGTACACTGTGCAACAGTATCTACTAGAGCCTTATTACTCCTGTGGGTCTGACATGGCAGGCCATCAGATCCACACAGTCCAGTAAAGCTGGTTGTCCCTCTCCTCCATCCAGCTGGAGGCAGGGCCCTTCTAGTACTGGTCATAGGATTCTCCACTTACTTCTTATAAAAATGGATTAGAATTCCTTTCCATACAATCAGACGTAAGATCTGCACTTCCACTCTGTCTGGGGAACTGCCCTTTGGAGACTGGAGCAGCAACATTCTTGGAAGACTCCCCATCTGTGATTGGTTTTCCTTGCAAATCACATACCTGTGCCTCCAGGGTGGAGGTAGATTTTCCATCCCACTTCCTTTTGTCCTATCTGTGGTCCTGCACATATAACCACAGAGTACCCTATGGTGTGTACCCTCTGTATCCTCTCTCGAGCAAAAGAACAGTTACTGTTAATAGCTGAGATACGGGTCTGTGCAGGTGTGTAGCAAGACCTATCCTCTTTTGTTGCTGGAACTCCTGGAACAGTTTTCCCCACTTTTCAGACAGTATTTCTACAGCCAAGATGCAAGTATGTAGGGAGGAAGAGAAATTTTCTTTGTATTGCCAGCATTGGTGAGCCACTTCATCCACCAGTGGTGCGACTTCATCTCTCCAGCTCATTACTGCCAATGAGTTGACATACAGCAATGGTGCACTCAATACACATTTCGGACATATAGATCATGTACATTGGACTTCACCTGGATCTGTGGGTGACTGCACATTCTTTGGGCCATAATAAATCATCTTTAGCATGGCTAATTCCCTCAACTACTGGATACCTCTGTCTATGGTGGTCCACTTGCCTGGGTGACATACAACATCTTCCTTGAAGGGATACCTTTCCTTCATGCCTGACAGAAGTTGCCTTTAGAGTCTGAAGGCTTTTGCCACTTTTCCAATCACATTGTCAATGCCCCCTTCTCTAGAAAGTGATCCCAGCTGCTTGGCTTCCCTGGCTTCTAATTCCAGGCTATTATCCCCATTATCCCCATTTTCCCAGCATCAGAGCAGCCAGGTGATGATGTGCTTACTTGGATGATGGCTGAAATATTTTTGCATATCCCACAGCTCACTCAGGGATAGGAATTGAGTGGTTACCTCTTGTTCTATCTCTTCCTCCTTGTGACGTCCCTATTTCACCCTCCTTTACAAAATGAACTTTCTTTTGTGTGCATTTCTTCTTGTGTATAGAGGTGATTGATACTGGCATGGGCTGGTCCTCTGGTTCAGCTGCATCGCCCAGAGTCTGACTAGCTGCAGTGCCTGTTGCCAGGGTTTGAGTAGCCACAATGCCTTGTCACAGGGGTCAGAGTAGCCACAAATAGTTGCTTAATCCTAAACAAGACCATATTCACAGTTCCTAACAACAGGATCATGCTGTTTTCAACATCCAAAGGATATTAAAAAAAGATTAAATTCTCAAATGCTGCTGTAATTAGTCTGGAGGAGAAAGGGAAGATATGGTAAGATGTCTACTCCATAGGTTGGCTCTCAGATAAGGAAAGGTTAAAGGTGTAATTACCAACAGTTTCCAGTAGATGGCTCCCCAAGTACAGTGAAGACAGTGCCTCATGCACAGACCGGATCCGTTTCAACCAGCAATTCCATCATATCATAACCCAGTGTTGCAAAGTACAAAAAAATGATAACCATAGCTCAGCCCCCAGAGATGATAAACACCACAACAGGGAACATACAGAGAGTAAGGTGTGACATGATGCAGCTGTGAGGAGGAGTGCAACAACTCTGAGAGCAAATAAACCAATACTGTGGCCAGCAACTATTAATGTAACAACTGCGTATAACAAATTTGTTTAAACATGTTCTTGTCAGATTTATCATTATCTCACCCCTTTGTGCCCCAATTGGGTGCCAAAAAGGACTGTTGTGTTTCAACCCCAGCATGCAATTAAGTACCACACAGCTGCTTGCTCACATCCACACTTTCTCTCCAGCAGGATGGGGAGGAGAATATGAAAAAAAGGTAAACCCCATGGGTTTAGATAATAACAGCTTAATAAGTGAAATTAATATAATGTAATGTAATGTAATATAATATAAAATAATATAAATTATTATTATTATTATGGTAATGGAAGGGAGACAACAAGGAAAGAGAAAGAAAACCCAAGAAAGAAGTGATGCACAATACCATTGTGTACCACCTGCTGACTGATGCCCAGCCTGTCCCCAAGCAGAGATCAGCAGCCCCCAGACAACTCCTCCCAGTTTATATACTGGACATGATGTTCTGTAGTATGGAATATCCCTTTGGCTAGTTCCCACAGCTGTCCCAGCTGTGCTCCCTCCCAGGTTCTTGTGCATCTCCTCACTGGCAAAGCATGAGAAACTGAAAAGTCCTTACCTTAGGGTAAGCACCACTTAGCAACAACTAAAACATCACTGTGTTACCAACATTCTTATACTAAATTCAAAACCACAGCATTGTACCAGCTACTGGGAAGAAAGTTAACGCCATCCCAGCCAAAACCAGGACACTGTAGGAGGTATTTTGTCTTCCTTGCTGTTCTTTACAAACCTGCTCAGTTTGTCTCTTTGATTAACAGGTTTGTATACACAATATCTGATTGACAAAAGAGAAGAAGGAGAGGGCATGGTACTAGAGAGATCTTGTTCTGCTCACTGTCATTTCCCTATGTAAAGAGTTGGTTTTGCTGCCATCCTGCCAGATAGAAAAAGAGTTCCATTCTGTCCTCACAGGAGAGTACAGTTTTCTTGGATCTGCAAGGCTTAGGGCTGGCACGGCTGTTTTCTACAAACACTCCTAGCTCAGCTATGAGCTAACAGAATTACCTCACTTACATATTTTTCCACACTTTATTTTGACAGGTTGTAAGATTCATGTCTGCTGATAACGGTATCCTCATAACACCCTCGTAATCTACAGATGTCCTCTGTCTCCATGTCAGAAAGAAAGACTGGCCCCAGGTTGCACCAAAAATTCAAAATCAGTGCTAGGAACTTAACTAGGAGTTTGCTCTTAGCTGCTACGAGTCACAGAATCATACAATGGTTGGGGTTGGAAGGGACCTTTCGAGACTGTTTAGTCCAAGACCCCTGCTCAAGCAGGTGTCAGCTAGAGCAGACTACCCAGCACTGTGTGCAGCCAGGTTTTGGATATCTCCAAGGATGGAGACTCTACCACCTGTCTGGGCAACCTGTTCCAGTGTTCAATTACTAAATATTTTTAAACGGAATTTTCTACACTTCAATTTGTGCTCCTTGCTCCTTTTCCTGTCACTGGGCAACATCTATAAAAGTCTGGCTTCATTTTGCTTAGTCCCTGTGATAGATATATAACACTCCCCCCTTAAGATATTTTTACAAATTGTTAAGTTCCTCCCTAAGTCTTCTTCAGGATGAACAGTCTGCTTCTGTCCTCAGGGACTCCAAGGTCCTTTGCACAGCTGCTTTTCAGCTGGTGTAGTGGTGCACAGGGTTATTCCTGCCCTGATGGAGGACTTCGCATTCCTTCTTGTTGAGCTTCATGAGGTTCCCCACTACCCATTTCTCTGGCCTATTCAAGTCCCTGTGAACAGCAGCACAACCCTCTAGTGTATCGGTCACCCCTCCTGGAAGACAGAACTTCTCCCCTTCCTTGTTGAAGGGAAATTTCTATTAACTATTATTGTAAGTCAGACCTTACATGGCGACAGAGGGACTTAGAAGTCTGGAGATGCAGTAT
This sequence comes from Falco cherrug, assembly GCF_023634085.1. NCBI lineage: Eukaryota > Metazoa > Chordata > Aves > Falconiformes > Falconidae > Falco > Falco cherrug. The sequence goes on from NC_073703.1 coordinate 24,068,993, forward strand.
GGACTCTGCTCTGCAGGATTATTTTACCTGTCACTCTAAGCCTCTGATACACTGGCTGAATAAGATCCAGCAAAAAATCACAAAGTACTGGTATTTCCAGTGATTTAAAACATACCATCCTTCACAATGAATCACAGTATTATCAGCAGAAATGAATTCCTCAAAGAATCTCATTTGCCCAGACTGAGAATCTGCCAAACCAAGAGTACTCATCATACCATGCAGTACCAAAACCGTGAAGAGTGGTCCCACTTTGTGACACTTTCCAGAACTAGTTTAAAACTACTCCCTTGGGCTGCTGACACCAGGGCTGTGCCAGGAATCAAAAGCAGAGCTCCCAATAGAGCTTGACCAGCTTTGTAATGAGCTGCTGGGTAAAGGCTGTTCCTCCCAGGACTCCATGCCAGGCTGGCATGGAAACATGCATCACTGAACTCTGACAATCAGGCACCACAGACAGCATCTTCCTTTGGTGATCATGGATGGAAAAGGTTTCTCAACAGTATCAGGGCATTAAAACTTCACTCACTGAGTCTAACTCAAATGTAGAGGGGCCTTACAGAGAGATCTGGATAGACTAGAGAGCTGGGCAATCATCAACGGCATGAAATTTAACAAAAGCCAGTGCTGAATTAGTGACTTGGGATGGGGTAATCCTGGCTACATCTACAAACTGGGGGATGAGAGGCTGTAGAGCAGCCCTGCAGAAAGAGATCTGGGGGTCTGAGTTGATGGCAAGTTGAATATGAGTCAACAGGGTGCCCTGGCAGCCCAAAGGGCCAGCCGTGTCTTGGAATGCATCAAGCACAACATAACTAGCTGGTCCAGGGAGGTGATTTTCCCGCCCTACACTACACTGGTGTGCTGTTTTGGGTGCCTTAATATGAGAAGGTGATCAAAGTATTCAAGTGTGTCCACAGCAGGGTGACTAAGAAGGTGAAAGGTCTCGAGGTCAAGACTTACAAGGAGCATTCGTTCAATCTGGAGAGAAGGGGTGCCCTCATCATAGTCTACGGTTTCCTCAGGGTGGGCAGCAGAGCGGGTGGTGCTGGTCTCCTGTGGTGGTCAGCAACAGGACAAGAGGAAATGGAATGAAGTTGCATCAGGGAAAGTTCAGATTGGACATTAGGAAAAGGTTCTTCACTAAGAGAGTGGTTGGTCACTGGAACAGGCTTCACAGGGAAGTGGTCAGGGCACCAAACCTGTCAGAGTTCAAGGAGCACCTGGACAATGCTCTTAGTCATATGGGTTAATTTTAGGTAGTCCTGTGAAGAGCAGCGCGTTGGACTTGATGATCCTTATGGATCCCTTCTAACTCGAGATAATCTATGATTCTCTAAACCATCACAGGAAAGAAGGAAGGACTATAGAAGACCTACTGAATATGATTCTGTAAATTGCATTATAAATTTCTGAGTGAACTGTAATCCTTAGTTCTTCTAAGCCTAAGCAACTTTTGAGTGAAATTCACTTTCTTCACCAGTAAAAGCTATGAACTTGAAAAAAAGGTCAAATTGACAAGAACTTGTTCTGGCCAGTGGAAAAATGGTATTGTGATTTTTAGATTGGATTTTTGAGATTTTTGAAAGTTTTTGTTTTGGTACAAGTATCAGTTATTAATTGAGTTGGGGGTACAATACTCCTCAGATATAACGTTATCCAGCTTGAAAAATTTTGTTGAGAATTTCATGGACTGGTTTTGACTAGGATAGTTAATTCTCTTCATAGTAGCCAGTATGGAGGCTATGTTTGGATTTGTGCTGAAAACAAAGTGATCACACAGGGCTGTTCCAGTCGCTGCTGAGCGGGGCTTGCCCAGAGCCAAGGGCTTTGCTGCGCCTCAGCCCACCCCACCAGCGAGCAGGCTGGGGGGCACCAGGAGCTGGCAGGGGACACGGCCGGGACAGCTGACCCCAGCTGGCCCCAGGGACGGCCCCGACCATACGGCGTCACGCTCAGCATGTAAAGCTGGGGAAGCAGAAGGAAGGGGGGGCGCTGGCAGGGATGGCGTTTGTCTGCCCAAGCCCCCGTCACCCTGATGGAGCCCGGCTGCCCTGGGGATGGCTGAGCACCTGCCTGCCCTGGGCAGCGGTGGGGGAACTCCTGGGTTTGCTTTGCTGCTGTGCGCGGCTTCTGCTTTGCCTCTTCAAGTGTCTTTGTCTCAGCCCGGGAGTTTTCCCACTTTGACCCTTCCAAATCTCCCCATCCTGTCATGGGGTGTGTGAGGGGGAAGCAAGTGGCTGTGTGGGGCTGAGCTGCCAGCTGGGGTTAAACCACAAATTCTCAGAGCTTCACTGAACATCATTCTCTTACCCTATCTTTTGATATCATTATGCTTCATGAAAGAGCTTTTTGATTCCAGGCAGGGAACAAACATTTTACCTAATGTCCAGCTTCAGTCTTTGATGTGCCAGCCACTAAAGCCCGGTGGACAAATGCAAAGTATTCAGGAGAGTCACCTTACCTAAAAATGGCAAAAAATAGAAACAGTCATTGTCCCTCAGCATGTGACTATATGGAAAACACTAATCTGCTCTGAGGAAATAGGGCCACAGGCATTTGTTGTTTGTCATTCAAGTAATTACCAGCACATTGTACTTTCCTCCCCTACAAAGGCCTTTCAGTGCCTAGGAAACTGTTCAACATGCATCTTCTGGCTACAGACTTCTTTGTGTCTTTATGTGCACCAGCCATCAGACGTGTTTTTGGAAGTGGCTTGACAGAGATCAAGGTCTCCCACGATCATGATCCTTGTGGCTTGCTGGGCACTAAAGCCTCCATTAGAGAATAACCTACAGATTAGTATCACAGCAAAAATAGATAGAAGATAGACCAAAGTCACTGTAAGATTGGTAAATTTCCTAGTCTTCCTAATGCTGTCACCCTTGATTCTCGTTGCAGCCAAACGCCCCTCTCAGTTTCTCACCAGGTCCTGGCATTACGCACTCCAGAAGGCCTTTGGCGTTTCAGTCTCCTGGCCCACCATGGGAAATCATTTGACAGCTCTGTGTGCCTGGTCAGCTGGGTGCCCTCACACGCAGTACCATGTCTGAGCTTGGGAACCGCCAGTAATGTTTCTCTGTGTCTCTGTTCTGTGTTTGGAGGGACACTGGTACATATCCACTACACCTGCTCCCCAATGCAGTCCTCTCCTGGTTCCTTCAGAGAACTGTGGCTTTGCGTTCTCCCTTGTCATCCACATCCACAGCCTTCAGATGCTGTAGCGCCATTCCTCCCGCAATGCAACAAACCAGTTGGCCATCTAAAGCACCTGGACCTGCTAAAACCTGCTAAGGTGGCACTTTTGTGGTCTCTTTCTGAGCCTTGGGTCCTCATGTCTGACCAGAGTCCCTCTGGAGAGCAAGCAGCAATTCCCCAGTACCCTCCAGGAACAATGTGTGCTACTTGGATTTGTTTAGCTGTTCACCTTCAAAAATTATTTTTAATCCTGTGGTCCCTCTCCTCACTTCATAGCTATGGCTCTGTGGCTGCCTGCTTGTCTCCTTAACTCATCTCTTGAGCTGGAGAGGCCTTTGCTCAGTACAAGTTCAGGACAACACACCCCAAGAATAAAAGAAACAGGAGCAGATGCTTGGGGAGATAATGTAAAGTAATGTACATAAAAGTAATGTACAGGATTCAGCTGCCGCCTAGAATCCCAGCCTCTCAAATATGGCAGCTGAAGGGTTTCCTGAAGTGAAAATTATGCCCAGATCACCACTCACAGCCCTAGAGGCTTATCCTCTATGTGTCTGCCTTATCTAACTCATATTAAATAAATTTTCAGTTCTGGCTTCTACCTTACCCTCTGGAAACATACTTTACAGTGTAATTATACCTATATGAAAATGTACATCCTTTGGCATGTTTTGAAGCTGCTTCCTGATTATCTTGATCTAATTTTTCTTCAGTGAGAACCACAGATCTTCAGGTCACTCATGATTTTACAGATTCCTCTGCATTAAGTCCATCTTTTCCTAATGCATCCCCAGGTTTTTTTGCATACTTACATGCATTTTCAGATGAAACAAGGCTGTGCACTTAAGTAGTTGTTACTGAAGTTTTAAAAAATTAAAACCCTATTTTCAGTGCTAGATATGCTAGTAGTGTAATGTAAATCTATGGCTATAAGCTGTATGTGTGTTCCTGCACGTGCATTCCCAAAATGCACTTGATCAATTCCACAGATGATGAATTGTTGTTGACCATGGGTAGTTTTGTGTTATATGGGAGCTTGCAAAGTCTCTGTACCACAGAGGTGTGCATTAGCATGTTATGCTGTACCTGGTGCTTTACCACCAAGTACTCTATCTGTTCACCATAACATCTAGCACTGGAGGTGTAAACTGATCCTTCAAATCCTTCCTGTGGTAGGATTTATGCTTTCAATGGGGGTGTGGCTCTACTGATTTATGGGGCATTAATAGCAATTTTGACAGCAAAATACACAGAAATACATAGTTCACCCCTTTATTGTCAGCTGTGGCAGAGCTATAGAACCATAGGAAGACCTGTATCAGAAACTCTAGGAAAGCAAGGACCACAATTACAGCTCAAATATGGTTAATGTGATACCACATTGATATCTGAACAACTTCCCTGCACATAACTCATTTCCTTCTGCCAAAACCAGACTGAGGAAAAGGCACTGCTCACTGTCTGGCAATGCAAGAAGCAGTGGTGTGTGTCACGTTTCATTACAGCAGGGTTACAGTGCAACACTACTAGGCAAAGGAGAAACTTGTGATAATGTATGGCTCACGATATGGATCATTTCACACATAGGAGTTTGCAAGTGGTCTTGCCCATTTCTACAAAAGTTCTTATGTACTGACAGCTTCGGGATAGCTGAGATTATTTTACATCATGTTACCACAAATATCCGTAGAAAGAGCTGGGCAGAATAAGAGCAGCAAAAGGCTGTAATCTTCCTGTCAAGGGTTAGTGAGGCATTAACACTTCAGCTATTGTAGAGTCACTGATTTCAGCCGGGATTATTCTGATGGTGTGCAAACTGGTATAGAGTTAAGAAGGATCGCTCTCTCATAGTGTAACAAATTTTGTTTTATATTTTCTTTTTCATGCTAGGATCTCTTTTTCCAGTATATTTGCTTGAGGTTGGTCTTGAGGTGGTTATTGAAATATTTGTGTCTGTAAGGTTAGGACCAACTAATGAGATAGGACTAGTCATGTAAATAAATCAGGATGATTATTTCATAGAAACATATATGGGGGAGCTGCCCTCCTGTGTAACAGCCATGTGTAGCTATCCTGCCACTATACAATTGTTCAGATACTCATTAGTTTGTGCAAGACTAACAGCAAAGCGCTGTGGAGCACAGTGGCTATTGGTATACAATCAGGGTAAAGTTGTGAAGACAGCTCTGTGTTTCTCAGTGGTTTTGACAAGTTGTAGTTCTGATAGCTATTGTTAACTTAGACACAAGTACCATGGCTTGATGACACCAAGCTGGGTGGTGTAGCTGTGTTGTGGTTTAACCTCAGTGGTAATGAAGTGGTAAAGTACTATGCAGCTCACTCCTCACCCAGAGGGGTGGGGAGAAGAATCAGAAAGGAATGTAAAACTAGAAGGTTGAGATAAGAACATTTAATAATTAAAATAAAATAAAAACAAAATAACAATAGCAATGATAACAATAACAGTTATAATGAGAAAAGAGGAATGAAATGCAAAGGGAAGGGAGAAAAGAAAACTAGTGATGCACAGTACAACTGCTCACTACACACTGAGGGATGCCCAGCCAGCCCCCAGGCAACGATTGGCAGTCCCAGCCACCACCACCCCCTTCTCCACCCCCCAGCTTATAAACCGAGCATGACATGCCATGGTATGACATACCTCTTTGGTTAGTTAGACCTGGCTGTGTCCTCTCCCAATTTCCTGTGCCCCTCCAGCTCTCCTGCCAGCAATGCCTGAGAAACCAAAAAGTCCCTGACCACACAGTTCCCACACCAAATCCAAACACAACACTGCACTAGCCACCAAGAAGAAACCAAGCTGAACCAAGCTGAAACCAAGACAGGCTGATACTCTAGAGGAGGGATCCTCAAACTACGGCCTGCAGGCAGGATATGGCCCCCCAGGGTCCTCAATCCAGCCCCCAGTATTTACAGAACCCCCCCGCCCTGCCCCCGCCGGGGGTTGGGGAGGAAAACCAAGCAGCCGCAGATGACTGCCTGCCACTTCATCCGCGCGCCGGCCCCCTGTTCAAAAAGTTTGAGGACCCCTGTTCTAGAGGGACTGGATGCTGTCCGGAGGGAACCTGACAGGCTAGAGATGGGGGGCTTGGGCAAACCTCATGGAGTTCAACAAGGCAAAGTATAATGTCCTGCCCTGCACCTGGGCTGGGGCAATCCCAAACATGGATACAGGCTGAGTGATGAGTGGATTGCAAGCAGCCCTGCAGAGAAGAACTTGGGAATATTGGTGGATGAAAAACTGAATATGAGTCAGCAATGTGGGCTAGCAGCCCGGAAAGCCAATTGCATCCTAGGCTGCATCAAAAGAAGTGTGGCCAGCAGGTCAGGGGAGGTTGTCCCCCCTCCACTTGGCTCTGGTGAGACCACAGCTGCAGTACTGCATCTAGCTCTCAAATTCCCAGTGTAAGAAGGACATGGACCTTCTTGGGAGGATCTAGAGGATGGCTGTGGAGATGATCAGAGGGCTGGTGCACCTTCCCTGTGAGGGCAGGCTGAAAGAGTTGGGGTTGTTTAGCCTGGAGAAGAGAAGGCTCCAGGGAGACCTTATAGTGGCCTGCCAGTACGTAATGAGAGCCCACATGAAAGATGGAGAGGGTTATTTTTTCAATGAGTATAGTGAGAGGATGGATGAGTTCAGTTTTAAACTGAAAGAGATTGGATATAAGGAAGGAATTCTTTATGATGAGAGTGGTGAGACACTGGAACGGATTGCTCAGAGAAGTTGTGGATGTCGTGGATGTTGTGGATGTCCTATCATTGATAGTGTTCAAGGTCAGGTTGGATGGGGCTATAAGCAACCTGGTCTGGTGGAAGGAGGACAGGGGTTGGAGCTAGATCATCTTTAAAGGTCTCTTCTAACCCTGATCATTCCATGATTCTATGATTCTATGTCACTGCTTTATTCACTTACAGGTCCAGGGCAGTGGGAGACCACAAGCATTTTTATAGGTTCAGTACAGATGCAAAGACTAGGAATCCCTCCAGGCATTTAAACACCTAGACCTTGCAGTGCAAGGGCAAGAGAAAAATAAGACTGGTTCTGGTGCTGCAAATGGGGAACATGGAGGTGACTTGTCCAAAATAATACTGGGTCTGTGGAGGAGACAGAAGAAGAACGTAAGCCTGATGCAACCCTGTCCTGTCCTTAGGGACCAGACTGTCCCCTTCTCTTTTCTGCTGTGACAAGTGGACATTTGTTACCAGAGCATAGATTGATGTGCAAGTACTTCCCCACTGACAAGCATACCTGCAAAGAAAACAGGCTGCATATGCCACTGCAGTGACTTCGGCATAAATACAGGATGGAGTGATGTGACTCCTGTAATGGAAAGGAGAGGTTAGCTATCCTGCTGGTGACCTCCTGAGCTTGTTCATCTCCTTTCTGCATCTTCGGCAACATATTCATAAACTATGCAAGGTAGTACAGTGGGTAGGACCATGTTTAGGAAACCTGTAACAGCAATTTCTGTGTCAAGCTGGCTGCAAATTCTGTGCCTCTGTGGAGCGACAGGGTTTTTTTTTTGGTGCAGGTGCACTTTCGATACATGCATTTTTTTCAGAACAGCCTCTGTCCTGGCAGCGGCCGTGCTCTCCTTTCCTCCGGTTCTGAAGGACATATATGGGGACCATGTACCAACCAGCTTCCGAGGAGCCGGGTGCCAGGCTGCCCTGCAGATGGCGATCCTGCACTGTGACAGCCTGGCGAGCCAGTGCTCCAGAGCTCTGCCTTCACGGCGTAAGGCACATTTGGCTTTTACCTTAGGTTTGCTGTGAAGCAGATTGTGTTGCAACATTTTATGGCTTCAGTAAAACATGCTCCAGAGAAGGAGATTCATAGCTGTTATTTACTTTTGTAAAACAAATGCGCAGATTTACTGCGCTGCAAGGTCCTTAGTTTCAAAGGTGTGTTGAGCACATCATGAACTATGCACTGCTACAGTTGCCCAGGGCACATTTCAGCCCCTGCTGACTAAAAGACTTTGTCTACTGGCTACTACACCCATGCTTTCACTTTAGTCCAGGTGTAAAGAGCAAGAAAATCAGTGTTATAAAAAACATCACAGCTTTCCCTCCAACATACTCATCAGAACATTTTCCAACAACTTCCCCTCAAAAAATACCATACTGGGGAGAAGCAGCTGGACTGAGAAGGGTGGAGGAAGAAAGGAAACTTCACGCCAGTCTGTCTGTCATACTACAAGCATGTATCCCTGTAACACGGCATTGCCGTTACTAATAACAGGGCATGAGCTCTGTACCAAGTTTGCCAGTCCTCAGCACCAAAGCTTATCACACCTGCTCTGTCCAAATTGGGGTGACCTGCCAGTAGCTCCCTCTTTCACTCAGCTGAGTTATGACAGCAGTTTTTCTAATTCACCAGGTATCTGTACCTAATTTGCTTTACTTTTGCTAATCGTTCTGTGGTACAAACATAGTTTTATATAGACCTGGAACCCTTGGTGGACATCAGCCACATCCTGGGCTGCTCTTGCAAGAGTACAGACAGCAGGTCCAGGGCAGTAAGCACTCCCTTCTGTTCAGTACTGCATCTGGTATGCTGTCTACAGTTTTGGGGCCCCCATTATAAGCAAGCTATCAAGAAACTGGAGAGACTGTAATAATGGGGTTCTAAGGTGTGGCTAAGCATATGACATATTGGGGCGGGGGGGGGGGGGTGGGCAGCTGGGCTTGATTCATTGTTGACAAGACTGCTAATGGAAAAACTAATAGCTGCCTAAAGGTACTTGCAAGGGAGATAAGATTCTGTGATCTAGATGGCCAGCCAACACAATATTGAAAAGATATAAACTCTCCTTTTTCTTGCCCCCGTGTTTACTTGTTTTCCTTTGTCTGTCTGTCTGTTCCATTTATCTTATTCTCATATTCAACGCCTATGCTGGTGTTTTTGAGCAGAGTCCTTTCTGGTCTGTACTTATGCAGCAAGTAGCAGAACAAGGCTACAGTTCATGCTTGAATTTCCTGGATATCACACTATTAGAGTTGGCACCAATAATAATAGACTGTTCTGCATATAGGTAACTGTGTATAAATAACCACAGAGATGTAAAGAGAATGGGAAGGATGGGAAATTTCATGTTACCTGGAGATAAGACATGAACAGCTGTCTCATGTATTCAGCTCATTAACTGCAGCTGTCTGAGAGGCAAAAATGTGCATGAATGAGCCATGATGTATAAGTTACGTTCTGACCAATGCTGGGCCTAGGAACTTCTGCAATGATTTCTTTTTCCATGTCAATTAACAGGACAATTTCTTTCACACAAATTTACAGAGACAGAAAATCACCTGAACTGATGTGCAAGTGCTCTATTCAACCTTGATAAGAGGTTTTCAGATTAAGCACACAAAAATGAATGAATCCTAGTTGAGTCTTTCATTCACTCTCTGAATACACCTGGTCCTGGGAACATGGGCACTACTCAGCCCATTAATGCAGTCTGCCTGGAAACAGGATTCTTACATTTTCAAGGATCAAGTCACCAACAGGTTATGGGAAGGAGTTGCTACTAGAATGTCAGAATGGGGCCCAACCCTGTAATGAGTTTCTCTGACAAAAGAGCTTAAATGATGTAAAAAATGGCCCCTTTGCTCGCATTGATTAGGAGAAAATGGTACTGTTATGTGTTTCTTTGCAATCTAGACACTACTGAACAGGTAGCCATGAAAAGCTTGAGCACTGACTCCAAATACCAGCAAATATTGTTAGAGCATAACAAAATGAAGGGAAGTGTTATTTTCTTTCCTTCTAATCAATTAAAGCAAAAAATTATCACCCTTTTCTGACAAATATGTTATTCCAAGTTCTAGAAAGAATCTTCAAACATGGTCTTAACATTTCAAGCCAGTTTGCATGTACTAACGTGAGTCGATCTGAAACGCCAGTTCCAAAAACAACCATGAGGAAGAGTAAAAGCACTTAACTGTAAATGCACTACCTTAACTGTAGAGGAATCCTCTAATAAATCCCATTGCTTTTTTTCTGAAAACTCTCCTGCACTTGAAAAAAAACAATTAGCAAGTTACAAAAAATATTAAAATATTCATCTACGATAGGTCTTGGGAGTCTGGGGAGGTCCCTGCTGTCTGGGAGTTAGCCACTGTTATTCCAATATACAAGAAGGGTGTGAAGGAAGACCACAGAAGCTGCAGAATTGTTAGTCTAGCCTCAGTTCCTAGAAAAAATATGGAGAAGATTATACTGAGTACTACTGAAAGGCATTTAAAAAATAATCCAAAATACACATCAAAAACCCCCACAGACATGGAGTCCTTTGAAATGCTTTGGACCCAAAAATACACATGGGCCTTCAGGGGCTTTATTAACAGGAGAACTGATGGCAAGAGAGGCTTTTCTCTGCCCAGTATCTCTTCTTCCATAAAAATTAGATTCCCTGCAGAAGTGGTATTCTCATAGCATTTTAGGCAGTTCACTTGTGAACTTTCACAGTGAAAGCTGAGATGATTAAAGTTCAGGCTAACTGAAACTGCTGGTCTATGAGCAGTGCTTTCCAGTGTAGCGCACAGACAAAAATAATGGTTTTCATTCTTTTATGCATCCTCTGATTCTAACAGGTTCAGCTGTCTCTCTTGAAAGAGAAAGGGAGGAAGAACATTTGGTTGGTGTACAGAGGAAGAAAATAGGGCAAAAGTAGAGCTAGAACTAGAAATTCATACTGGTGGCATCTTCCTCCTCCAGAAATCTGTTGGTGGCGCATGGCCTGTGCCAACTTTGATCATGGGCACTATTGCTACAAGGAGAGAAATAGAAGAAGAAATGTCAGGTATATGTAAAATATAGAGTCATATGGAGGAGATAATTAGGAAATAGATATTCTCCCCATCTCCTAACAGAAAAATAAAGGACAGTTAATGAATAAAGTCAAGAGTTTGAAATTAATACAAGGAACTACATTATGCAATATAAGATTAGACTGAGGAAATTATTGCCTTAGGAAGTTCTTGAGGTCAAGATACTAACAGAATTCAAAATATGATTGGTTATTATAAAGAATATTTAAAGGTACGACCAAACATCAATAAGAATGTTGAAAAGTGTATTCTTTTTTCTGTCAGGCCATAACATTTTTCAGAGACAAAGATGAGTGAAAGCAGTTAACATAGCCCGTAAATGAATGACAGATGAGAATATTAGATTATTTTCTTTGTCCTCATATATTAGAGCACACAAAATTCTCAAGTAAGTACCTTGTAACAGAATTCCAGAAACCTTTTTCTGGTCTGAAGCATTTCAGACTTTGGGTTACTACAGTTTAAGCCACTGAAATCAGGAAAGGCTTCTGTTCTAGCAGTGTCTGAAGCCTTTGAAAATGGCAGGGAGTGAAGCAGGCTTGAGTATTTCCAGCTGATGAACCTGATTAATGAGCAAGTGACAATCCCAAACCTGCCAGTCAAACTGACTTGCATTGGGGGTGGGGTTTTGTAGAGGTTTCCTTCCTTTCCAGCTCCAAATGCACAGCATAGAGCTAAAGAAGAAAGAGGGATCTTCATGCCAGTCAGGACAATTACTCATGTCATTAGCACCTCATCACTCACTGCAGCCAGATGCTGAAAATCCCTACACTGCAGAAGGAAATACATTCCTTCTCTTCCTACCTTAATGTGTTTGGTTAATTGTACACTGAAAGAAAGTGGCCACCAGAGCATTATAGTTGTCCATCTGAAGTGAAAAATGTGAAATAAGGCTGCAGCCATTGACTTAATGTAGAGCTTTGAAACTGTTACACTTATATCAAGGTAAGTGCTTCTGTGCTCTTCAAGACCCAGACGCTGGTGAAAAAAGGGACTCAGATGCATGGAGTCCAAGACCGGTGTCTACCACTGCAAACACCTAACCAGGTAGTGGATGAAGGCTGATGCTTGCATTGTCTGAAGAAGCATTCAGGTCCAGCCATTATCAGAGATGTGGCACTGGGGAAGTAGACCACCAGGCTGTTTCTACTAGTTTGGGTTTTTTTGTTGTTGTTATCACGAAGAGCAGAATAGGGGGCCTTTTCCATTTCTGTGAGATGCTCTCCTGAAACACAGGGCTCTGAGTCTGACCCTCTGGGTGTGTTCAGGCATACTGGGAATGATCTAAGTCACTAGTGAATAAACAGAAACAGAAAACCTCACTGCTTTGCCATTAGCTCTACTCTGAGCAGTGATCAGCATCTGGGGAAGAGGAAATATGCTATTACATGATGTTCTGGAGTCAGTAGATGCTCCCAAAAACTGGCTGGAAAGCCTTCCACATGTGGGCAAAAAAAGCCATTCAGCTTCACACTAAACTGTTAGCTGCTTTGTGCTTAAATCTGACACTCAAATATCTGTACTATTTTGTTGTTAATGGATACTATTTTGTCTACAAGTGACATAAGTAAAAGAGAATTTAATAATTTATTGGTATCAAAAGAAATCATATTTTAATGAATAAGAGGTTTTCTTCTGCTAATTGTTCCCTTCTTATGAAGTTAGAAGGAAGAATCTTTCAAATACAGAAGAATGGGTACATAACCCATAGGCCTCGCTTCCTGGTTCTGCTTGTGCAAACAATCTCAGCAAGCAGGGGAGCTTAGCAAAAGGGCAGGTTAGGTTTCAGCATAGTTCAAGTGCTCATGACTATTCACAACGGTAGTGAATCATATAGTGGCATGATCCAGCTCTTATCTCCCGTTTGAACCTGATACAAGAATGTCCCCATGAACTGGGCACAATACCCAGCTAGCCTAGGGTCTATCTCATGTGAGCAAGCAGTAGATGCTCACAGAAGGAGCATGTGACCACATAGGTACCTACATTCACATGGACATACAGATGACCACAGCTGCCAGCCATGCAGTGGATGGGAGTTCCTGAACTAAAAGAAACATTTGCATCACTATATTTAATCTGTCTCGTTGGGCTTCTTTCTCTTCTTTGACTTTGTCTAATCTTTTCTTGAACACATACAATTGATAGGCACAGGTCCCTCTAGTGACGTCTACTGTTTAACTGTGGTCTGTGTGACACTGTGGTGTCAGTGCCCTAATAGCCCTAATCTGCCTCACCTGGAGCCTCCACACACACCCATGGACCCCAAAACTCTATTCCCACTCAGCTCTTGGCCTTAGTCTGTCTGAACTATGCTGGAGGCACTCTTCAGCTTAACTACTGCCATGTCTGTACCTAGCTTTAGAGCCCCTTTGGTCTGGATGTCAACTTGTGAGCTGACTTGGCTTGACCTCAGCCCTGCCTTGCCCGTTCATCACTGGACCTGATCCTAACCCTGACCTGCACGTTTGCTTTCTAGCTTGACCTTGTCACCATGCTTGCTTTGTGCCCTGGACTCTTGGTTAGATCTATCCCGCTCCTTTGCTTGTGGATTGTGGAATTGTCCCTGGCTGACTAGGGTCCTGCCCTGCTGGTTGTGGTATCCCTGGTGGCTCCAGGCTCACCATCCCTTAGGGAGCCATCCCACTGTTGCTGCACCTTAACTACAGCACAGATCTAGCTCGCATTCTCCATGATCTCTTCTTAATTGCTATAGATCATTTCAAAGGCTTTTGTTGTCTACTCAGATGACGGACTATTTCTTTTTTTTTCTTATATGCTTTGTTCTATATGAGCTTTTACTTATATTGCCATTTAGTACCATGAGGTTTTTCTACAACTTTCTGCAGTAATTTTTTTTTTCTTTTTACTACCCTGAATAGTTTTGGGTAACCAAAAAATCATGTCACTTTGCTCTCTTTTTCCATCCCACTTAATCATATTTGAATACCAAAATTTAAGATCCCTGTGGGCTTCTCTAGTTATTCCTTTTCATTTAAATCTGAGCGCTTACTCTGATTTTCAGTAAGGAATAAATAAAAATGCTTTGTTCGCAATGTGATGATTGTTGATGAGAGACTTGATTGTATTTTGAAGGGAAGAGTAAGTATCTTAAGTGATCAGCATACTTTTCTATCCTTATTCATACCTTCATTTATCTAATTAGTAGTTTCTGAGGAATGTCTCTAATCTATCGGGGCTAGGTTGATTTTCTCCAGTATATCATATTTATCTATATGCCATTCAAGTTCCGTTATTGATTGCTGTTTCTACAGGTTTGCCTGGTATAAATAGGAAACCTATGGACCTGTACTGCCTTGCATTCCTCCATTTTCATCTCCTTCTATTCCTTCCATACTGAGGTTGATTTGTGTAACCTATTACTTAACACTTCAGCAAATTCACAGTGGAGTTCTGTTAGTTTCTGGGTGGGTACAGCTGGTTCTTGTGATTTGTGATCTTGTGATATCTTGTGATACTATTCAACTTAGCTGTTTCAACACATTCTACTGATGCTTCTTTCTGAAGCAGTTCCTCCTCTTTCTCTGGGGAGAAATGCTCTGGTGTGGGAGCTACTACACAAGGAACACTAATGTAGAGAATTAATTTAATTTTTCTTCTACAGACTTACTTTCTGTGAGTGCTCGAGGAATGTGTTGAACATCTGTCAGTATTAAGACTTCCTGGTAAGTTTCTTACTCACACAGTGCTTGAAAGAGTATTTACTATTTGTAATTCTTTAGCAAAGATTACTGAGGAATAACTTTTTGACCTTATTAATTTTTTCCAGTTAACAGAGCTTGTGATCTTTTCTGTACTCCCTGCCCAGACAGACCTTCCACTTGTTCAGACATTTTATTCTCTTCATAGTCTCCTTTATTCCACTGTTAAATGACTTCACCTTTTTTGCTGCTGTAGTTTTACAGTAAGAAGGGTTTTTTTTTTTAATCTGTTTACTTTGGTCTGCTTATATTGTATTTTATAGCTACCTACACTCTACCTCCCAGTACTTTATCTTTTTAACGGCCCTTCTTAACAGACAGCTTCATCCCTATGTTCCCTGCTTTGAAGAACACGTATCTGTTGTGGATCTATGAAGGGTTTTGAAGTTGAACATATTGTGGTTGTTAATGGAGAATGTCAATTTGAAAATTGCATTTTAAACCAGAATATAGTGGTTTAAATCTCCTAGCATTGTCAAAGACACCTGAAAATTTGGAGTAAGACATTTACGGTTTTACCAGATTTTAACAGTTTTGTCTTTCTCTCTCAGCACTTACAATAGCAGACTTGGCTAAAATCCTGAGGAAGAGGCCCTACCCATGTTTTTGTATGTAACGTGTATTAGCATAAAATGATGAGAATGACTACCATTAAATCATAGTAAACAAGACCCTGAAATAACACACTGTAAACAAAGCAAGGTTTCAAGAACCTTGAGGGAGATTTCAGCAACACAGATGTGTTTAATTTTTGTACACCTTTCTTCACTTAGTATCACACCTAAGTGATGGGGGATTGGAAAAAAGGTAACTAATAGATTCTAAAGGCTAATGCAAACCAATCAATCTTTAGTAAATAAAAACTTCTATGATTATTTAATGCATTAAACCAACATATATGAAACCAAAAGCATGTTATAAAGGGTAACTGTTGAATCTGTTGAATTTCTAGCTGTGTTTCCCTTTCTCTCTCTTTTTTTTTAACATTGGGGGGGGGTTGACCCTGATCGTTGAAAGACACTGGATCTATCAGGCTTTACAGGACTGTCATGGTTTCACCCCAGTAGGCAGCTCAGCCCACCCAGCCACTTGCTCATTCCCGACACCTGGGCTGAGACAAAGACACTTGAAGAGGCAAAGCAGAAGCCGCGCACAGCAGCAAAGCAAACCCAGGAGTTCCCCCACCGCTGCCCAGGGCAGGCAGGTGCTCAGCCATCCCCAGGGCAGCCGGGCTCCATCAGGGTGACGGGGGCTTGGGCAGACAAACGCCATCCCTGCCAGCGCCCCCCCTTCCTTCTGCTTCCCCAGCTTTACATGCTGAGCGTGACGCCGTATGGTCGGGGCCGTCCCTGGGGCCAGCTGGGGTCAGCTGTCCCGGCCGTGTCCCCTGCCAGCTCCTGGTGCCCCCGAGCCTGCTCGCTGGTGGGGTGGGCTGAGGCGCAGCAAAGCCCTTGGCTCTGGGCAAGCCCCGCTCAGCAGCGACTGGAACAGCCCTGTGTGCTCAGCGCTGTTCCCAGCACAGACCCCAGCCAGCCCCACGCGGGCTGCTGGGATGAACAGTCACTCTGCCCCAGCCAACACCAGTACAAGGTTCTGGATAAATAACTAGATCAGAAATACTTTGTTAGAAGTGGAATTTCCCATGTAGGATGGAAAGCTGCACATAAAAGATGCAGTGTGACTCACATGAAGGACACAACCCCAGCATCCTGATTCTCTATCCAACCACTGTGTCACACGCTGAATGAACTCTGCTGTAGGTTGCTGTGGACTACATCCATTTTTAACCTGATATTAACCCTAGCAATAATTCCTGACCTCATTGAGCTCTCTTTGAATGCGTGTTTTAGCAATACTTAATGATTGCTAGCAAAGGATTCATTCAGTTGTTTAGAGAACTAAACATCGATCTCATTAACATTTATTTTCATAATATCTTGTCTCTTCAGTGTGTTACGCTGCTTGAGTCTAATACTACTTAGGCTTAATACCACACAGATTTGACAGAGCTTTGCCCTCTAGTGTATGTTCTTTTCTATCAGTTTTTACAGAATGCAAAAAGCTATTTCTCAAACAATTTACCAAAAAGTCTGGACCCAAAACAAGGACAAACACCAAAGTACACCAGTTTGGTCCTAGAGTGAGATAGTTTTCAGCTGTGTAGATCACCTCTGGGCAGGAACTCACAGTTGGTAAATGGAGAATAAGCATAGTCCTTGACTTCTTTTTGATGGACCTCTGCGAGCTGTTATAATGAAAACATGCCTTAATTCTGAATTCAAAAATAAACAAACAAAAAGCACAACAAAAAAAAACCCAGATCAAGCACAGAAGAGATTCTTTGCTTTGTTGATCACCCCGTCCTCTCAAGAATCAGCCTAGTATTTTGGTCGCTTCTCCTACTTAGCAGAAGTAATTTGCATATTCACCTTGGATGACAGACGTCATTCCACATTTTCAGTGCAAGTTCACAGATGAACCCCAACTATCTTTCTCTATGCATCATCAAATTGTTCATATGCTTATCTTTAACAACTAATGTCACAGTAAGTGGATGTAGCAGTCAAGCAATAATGTTTAAACACACACACAAAATAATGCACAGTTTAGTGGTAGTGCTTAAGCTGTTAACAGCATACTGCACAGCTATCCTGATCAGGCTGTTAGTAGCTGAAACAGAACAAATGGACCTTTAAATACGTCTAATCAGTAATGGAAATAGAAGGAAGGAAAGGTGACCTGTCAGATAGCTGTTGATGCAGAACTGAAGAGATACTGATACCACACAGGGAACAAGGCACTGAAGAGAACCTGAGTAGCGCAGGAATGAGTGCAGCAAAAAGGAGAGGGATGCTGTCATAGGGCCAGCCTAGGAGCAGGTGAGCTAGCAGGCGATAACAGAGGATTAAATATTCTTCCTTCTGCCCCTGTAAGGAAGAAACCAGACAAGGAACTTCTTACAGATTCTTCATGAAACTTTCTCACTGAAACAGAATTTCATCACGTATGTGTCACACAGTATGTAGGGGTATGTGGCTACTCTTCTGGGATCCTTTTCACCTCTGACATCTGACCTGTTTGCCTCATCAAAACTCTTTGGGCTCAATTCAGGAGTAATCCAGTTTTACATTATTTTCATAAGTAGGACTGGAGAAGGCATGGTGAATTACAAGTTACGCTTTTTATGATGAGTTGGTTGGTTGTTTTGTTCAGATTTCTTTGAACCTCAGAATTAAAAGATATGCAGTTGTTTTCTGAACCTGACAAACACACTTCAAAATTAAGAAGGTTTTAATATTATTCTCTGATGAAACGATTAATTGTATCTGATAATACAATTAATAATAATATTAAAATGAGGGGAATAGGAAAAGGCATACTGTAAAGAAAACTGGATTTTGATGATAAGGACATGGTTTCTGTTTTCTAAGTGAATTAAAAGGTGGAAGAGAAAGGGAAAGACTGGGATAAGAAACCACTGGTGAGAGAAAAATCACTGTGGGAAAGATACCACAGTACAAGACATACAACAGCATGTTGTGTTAAGCTTTAAACAACAAAAGCTACAAGTTTAGAATATGTTACAGAAACTCTCTTGACGTTGGTTTTTTGAAGGCTCGCTAACTCACACCAGCTCCTCACAGCCAAAACTGCAGGGTTATTTTTCACCCTATGTCTCCAGTATTTGGCAATTAGTTGAAGCAACTGCACTGGAATGCAGCTGCTTCCCCCTCCCCACAACAGCAGCTGAATGTTCATCCAACACATGACACTGCTGCAGTTCTTGGATCCTTGGATCCAAGCACTCCCCTGTATGATACTGAGGAGAAACAGCCACTGATTCAGTCTTTGAACTTGATCCTAATCTAAGCTTGGACCTTAAGCTCAGCAGTGCAAAGTCCTGTGTCTGAGATGCAACAACCCCACGCATGAAGGTAGGCTGGGGCTGGGGCTGGCTGCTGAGGTGGCAGCTTTGCAGGAAAGGATCTGGGGGTTGTGGTGGACAAGGCAAACAGGAGACATCACCATGCCTTGCATAAATAGCCAGATGTGCCTTGGGCTGTACCAGTGAGAGCACAGGCAGCCAGGTGAGGAGGTGATGCTTCCCTCTTCCTGGCACTGGTGAGGCTCTGTACGGACACCAGGTCCAGTTTGGGGTTTCCCAGTACAAGACAGACGCAGTTGCACTGGAGTGAGCCCTGTGGATGCCATTGAGCTGGCTGTGGGAGAAAAGAGGTTGATAAGGGGGTTGTGCCGTGGTGCTTTAATGTTACAGTGTCACATTCTCATCCCTGCCTTTGTTTTGTTCTCCTTTGTGAGACCGTAACATGTTGGGTAATTTCCCAGTCACGTGGCGGTAAGTGTTCAGTGCACTGTGGTGGTTCTTGAATGTTGGACCATACCTAAATTTAAGTTGAAGAGTGTGAATTAGTTCTTTCTGCTTCGTCCTCTTGTTTTATAATTAAGGTAGGACATTGCTACTTAGTCTTGAATTAAGGACCCTACTGACCAGATCAGTCAGCACAAGGACACAACAGCATACCAGACAAAGAAATAAACTGAAGAAGAAAATATATTATTGATTGCTTCAGTCAGCCAAAAGATGAAACAGCCTTTGCACTGAGCCTAGTTGTTTTTGTGTCTAAGTCAGATTTCCCATTGGTACCATATATAACTGTGCCTTTTGTTCACTGACAAGTACTAGAGTAATCCCAGACTTGCAGTTGTCTAAGAGAGATAGACAGGTATAGAGACAGACTGTAGAGAGATATACAGGTATTTTCTGGGTATTAACATGTCAAACTTCCTGAAAATAAACATACTGAAGATTTTATCTTTGAGATAGTAGAGCTGAGATGTCAGGAAACTGCAATGTCTTATTTCTGAATTTTATGTTTAAATGTTTTATCAACTTTGGTGTAAATGAACAGCAAAAATTCAAACTTGTGATCACAAAACAATTACCTATGAAAACTAATTGAGGAAATAGGAAAGTAGCTTTGCTTGGCTGAGGTGGTTTAGAAGTATTGTGATCATCTACACTGCAACCATATTAAGGAATGCTGGAAGAAAAGGCAAACCATGGGAAAAACACTACGCAATTGTACAGCAAAGTTCAGAAAAGAACGTCCCCATTAAATCTTTATCTCAAGGCAACATCACTTTCAAGAACTGGTTTTGCTTCAAAAGCCACTGTGAAAATGATTTTTTTTCCTCTTGTTGTATTGAGAAAAGCAATAACCAAAGAAAGGAAAATAAGCAGATCTGTAAGTTTTCTACTAGTGTGCAGTTCACCTAGTCTTGTTTGCTACAGTTGCAAGCCTCCTGTGCCAAGGCAAAAATCCTGGTCCCTGTCTAAAAGGTTATGGCTCCTTCAGTGACTCCTTGTTAGCACAGGGAAAGGAGCCGCAGTTACCTGCAGTGCTCTCAGGTATCCCTAGAGATCCAGCCCGAAGTAGAATGCATGGGCCAAGGAAGAGATTTAGACCAAGATGAAGAACTGCTTAATAGTTATGAAGCACACCAACAGGAAAAGCAAGGCCGTGTGCTGAACATTTAACTTGTTCTCAGGAGTCATCACAGTGCCTGCAGGCTCACTCCCACTGCCCAGGCAAACACCTCTGCGTCAACACAGCAGAGCCACAGAAACCTCAGCTGCCTGTAGTACTAAATTAAACATGACTGTCACTATTCGCAGCTGGGGTGGCTCAGAACTACCTCTTCCATGGTACTGAATTCACCCATCTCCAGGATGGCTGCTGCCAGTGAGGCTCCTGTTCCAGCGCTAACTCCTGAACCATGCCCAGGAATTATTTGGAATGCTGCTAAATCTCACAGCTGTGCAAAAAAGGGCTGTGGCACTATAAATGTGATAAAGGCTGTATAGATGACCGAGCTCCTGGGTATGCTCCCTAGCACTCTTTACTTGACTTATACAGATGAAGCCTTTGTGGTTTCACTCTAACCTACTGAAGTGGGTGCATAAGAACATAGTACCCTGGCTATTGCAGAGGAATAGGACCAGAAAACTGTACACCTTTACATCAACAGTATAACTTGCTAATACCAGGACAGACAGAAATGTTAAAATTTCGGTTTAGTGCTGCTTTGTCCCTTGCTTGTTCTGAGAATGTACTTCTTAAACATATCTATGAACAACACAGAGGTATTTTAAACTCCTGTTCCTGATAACATTTTTGCTGAGAAATACTTTACAGAGAAGCACTGCAACCTAATTCTACAATCTGAGCTGCAGAAGCAGCAGCCCAGTGATTATTCATACAAATGAATTACAGAATCACTGTCATTTATGTTTTATGCTTTATGTTTTAGTTGAAAGGATTCCCTAATAGAATAAGCAGCTTCTTTTGGAGAAATAAAATTTACAGTATAGCTCTCTCTGCGTGGGCACTTCAAATTTCCTTGAGTATAGTCTATGACTTTACAGACACAGGGTAATTGCTTTCATAATGATTAATATATTTTGCAATATAATCATTATCAAACCTTCATGAAAACTGATATTGAGAGCTCCATTTCAGATAATGGATTTTTATAATAGCTTAAAAAATGTAAGGTCTTGAGTTTTGTTTTAAAAAATGAATGCATCCCACTACTATTGTTGTGGAAAGTTACTGATCATTTTCTGGTAATCAAAATCTTTCAATTATCAAATGCATAGCTTCATTAAAGAAAAGTCAAACACATTAAGCAGGGATATTACAAGTTCTTGGTGACAGCCATTTAGTCATAAAACTGTTCTGAATTTATTTTAAAATTAGTTAGAAAATACAAGTTTTAGGTGACAACAAGGAGTTACAAAAAACCTAGGAAATATGTAACCAGAAAGATGAGCATGTACACTTTGTTTCATTGTTTCGTTATGAGATCACTTATAATTAAGCCCATACCAAATTTACAGGCTTGTCCTTTGAAACTTCAAGTCATTAAGCAGATTATTCATGTGGCATGTCTTTCTTGGTCATCTATTCATTGCATCCCTTCCAGTGCTGAAAATACTGTCATTGTACTGATACACTGCAAGTATGTCACACTAAAACCAGCTATACCAGCCCTATTTCTCTCACAGAAAATTACTTCTCACTGAATTTCTACAGCATCACTATATAATTTTCCAGAGTAGCAATTTTGACATGTTGCTTCATTGGCTACTTCAACATGTTCTTTGGAAGTTAGCTATGACAAGCGAGTCTTTTGTCCTCAAGTTAAATGCGCTATACAGAAGCTCACCCCTTCACTGTAAAGTGCATTGTGTTGATCCATAAATCTAAAATGATGACAGAGAACCCAAATGGGGCTCTTATCCTCCCTTTTCCTCAGTCTTCCGTGTGACATCCATGCTTGCTTTTTCAGGGTCTGTCCAAAGTATCTACAAATTGTACTCAGTTCTTTGCTCCGTTGACATTTCCAACAAGTGCTGTTTCTACTACAGGATTCTGACTAAGTGCCCACCTAGCAGCTCAAACATCACAGGCCTTTCTAAAATAGACCAATAATTTACAATTAAGCATGTCAGTTTAGGATTCAAAGTGGCTTCTTGCAGCTGCGTGAAAAGGCTGGAGCTTGAAGCATGCAAAACAATCAGTTTGTCCATCAGCTCAATAATCTAAAATTGCTTCAAATAACAGCAAAGAGTGTGGTTCTCTGTGAACAGAACAAATTATCTTTCCAAACACAAGGTCAACACATATATAGCTACCCATGTCACGTATTCATACTGCATGCTTTTCTTTGCAAATATATTTAAAATTATCTCAGGTCATTACAAATATACGTTTTAAGAAGACCTCTAATCACTAGTCAGTTCTGAACAGGAGAATAAAGAGTGGTGAGACTGGACTCTGATTTAAAATGATTTCAAGATCTTAAACAAATGTAGCTGAGAAAGTCTGTAAAAGTCAGGGAACTACAATTTGAAATTTTGATCTGGTAGTAATGCATTAAAACTATTATGGTCTAAAAGTTAATATGATCTGCTTCTCCAACACTTGCAAAATAACAGAATTAGAGCTTTAAATGTGTTTCTTGGCTATTCTGCTAGGCTCAAGGAGCAGGAAAGTGGATAAACTTTCTCACATGAATGCAGCTTCCTGCTAGTGCCAGGCAATGCTTACACCGCTTGGACTATGACAGTGATTAAAGTAGATATCCATGCCAGCCACATAAGTGAATACACTAATAGCTCATGGTAAGTGGTTTTGATTTCTACACGTTGAATATGAATGTTTGAAAAGGGTTTGCACTGATTGGTAACACCCTAGTCTCAGGCATGCTCCTTTTTTATGGTTTGTGGGAATGTAGAGGAAATAAAAGGAGGAAAGGGTTTGCATGATCGTTCCCTAATAAATTGCTTATTCACCATAGACTTTTCTCACTTTTCCTTATGATAAAACAGTTGTTAGGGCACATAAACTTAGCCAGTGTAATAATTCTTTATTATTCCTAAATGTCTTCAGTATCTTTGCTTCATCATGAATTTGTTGAGTGTACTCAAACTTCCAAACTTAAGCAATCTAAACCAGCAATGTTAGGAAAATGCTGTTATTATGCCTTGTCTGAAGGACATTCACAACATACATGGCTTTCAATGTACATGAATGCTGGTGATATAGGCCTAAAATTCCACACAAAAAAACCCCCACCCTGTAGATGACAAGTAGCAAGGAATTTGCTTCCTCCTTTTGGGACATCCTGCTGGGACAAGTAATGCTGACAGTGTGGGATACCAGTAAGGTTGACAAGCCAACAGAAGGTGGCCTATAATTCACTTAACCTAAAGTGGGCTTCCAAACAGCTGTGCCACACACAAATGGTGATACAGCAGGTAGAGAAACTCTAAAAAGGGACATATGCCAAAACTGTGATCCAGATACTGACTCCCATGTGTTTCAAGAATGTTTATGCCTTGTATCCAATTAGCAAACATTTAATGTCCTCTAGGAGGGTTTGTGATAAACACAGAGGAAATCAGTTAATAACTCTGGATTCTAGTTAGAAGTAAATCTGAGATTCTAGCATGGGTTATATTTTGTCCAGAAACATATCAGTGGTGTGCACCTTTATTGCTTGACAAACTGCTTGAGTAAAGGAAATCAGAATGATGGTACAGGTGTGGAGTCAAGCGTATGGCTAAGAAGATTAAGCAATTTTTGCTGGAGAAGCAGATCTTGAAGGAAATTTATTGGCAGCAGCATGCTTTTTTAGGCACTTCATGAAGATAACAAAACCCCAAATTCAGAGTTCAGCACTTAATCATACCCTATATGGTTTAGTATAGGGCCTGAAAACTGGCATGGGATGGGAGTCATCGACCAGAGTAAGACAGAAAGCAACGGTTATTCCTCCTTTTGTGATTCTTCATTGCCTCTTACGTTGGCAAAAGGAGAGTCAGAATGTCTGCAAATCACTTTTGAGCTGCCCACTGACGTGCTGTAAATTTGTTGATTGGTAACTTATATGCAGGAAATTGGTTTTATGAAAGGTGGCATTTAGACCTTTCAAGTGGAGGTCGGCATAAGCTTTCATAACATTTAGACAGATGTCATATCTCATCCAGAATCCTTTGGCTTTTTTGTACAATACTTTCAATTAATGAGCTCCTGGTACTACAACAAGAACTGTTCTTCTCCCTGTACAGGAGTATGAGTCTTACAAGTGTTGCATGCTCAGTGTGACATGGGAATATTTGCACAGCAATTGTCTAGTACCAATGGTGATGATCCTAAAACGTATGTTCTTCAGACTAATCTTCAATTCTGCAACAATTTGTGTCACTTTCTGAAAAATCATTTTTGACACTTTTGATTTTGATTCTCTTAAAGCAAAAGGCAGATAACGCTAATCACATTTTTAAACAGAAATGACAGCAAGAGGTGCTTGATGCCTGTAAAATCTACTAATTCAAAGCAAAAATGACCTCAGGAAGATCTTTAGTGTTTAGTCAACAATTATTCTAGCAAAATACTACCTGGAAGTTAATGGGAGATTCAGTCCGCATGTAATATGCATAACATATCAAATTTATATGCACTAGACACCAAAAGCTACAACAAAGATAGTAACACTAATGTATTTTGTATGATAAATATATCTTTTCTAACAGGCACGATAGAATTAAATTAATTAATTCAGAACCTAGATTAGGGGAAGGTTCCCCATGTAATGGATCTCGGTTTCTGCACTATTCTGGCTATAGCTTGTATTGGTCAAAGTGACTCAAAGTTATCCAGGGCTGATTTAATTCTGAGATAACTTTATTCAAAAATACTATGAATATAAATATTTTCAATGTTATTGATAAATGGAGAATTTTCCAAGTGAAAACATTTTGAGGTTATATGTTCTAATGCTTTGTAAACTTTTAGGGTCAAGTTTAGGCCTGGTATAAATGTCAAACCAGCACTGATTTAAAAAAGAAAATACTTTTTACTTCTACTTATGTATGAAAAAAATGAAGTTATGAATGGTAAAAAGTTTATTAATGGCTCTTGGGAATATGCTTTTATTTTATAGACACTGTGAATACAGCAGTTTTCTTCTTTACGGATACATGCAGAGATTTCCTACAATGCTTTTGGATTGAAATACTGCATAAAGATCATGACACCTTTTTATAGTGCAAGTGCATGGTTGCACTCAGTTCTGCAGAGACACTGTGGAAGGGCTAGTCTATGGGGGAAACAGGAGACATGATTTACACAACTCAGCCGTTTAAGGAGAGTGGAGGAACTGCATAAGGTAGCAAGTGGTTTGTCTCAGTCTATGTCTTTAAAGCCACAGTAACAATGATGAGTAGTTCACAGTAAATTTCTGCACTGCGCCTGTGAAACGAAAGATTCCAACAACCTTAGAAGACTCATTTCTGTATTCTGTTCACTGGGGAAATGGGAGAAAACTAGTAAGGAGTTGTACTCTAAATGTATTGCAAATACAAATTTACAATTGGCAGAAATGAACAGACATCTTCAAGGACAAGTTATTCAGGCCAATATAAATCTTTGTCGCTTGCCAGATAAAATACAAACCTGGAACCTACATGTGGCAGAAGCATGTGATGTGCTCCAGCATCTAACACAAGGGTTATTACATGCAGCAGGTCACAGTGATCTAGTGGGTCAAATGAGATATGATCTCTGTGCCACTGTGCCACAGAAGAAGTCTACCTGCCATACCAGGCATTGTGGAAGGGGAAGGTCCATTTAAGAATTCCAAGTGAGAACTCTTGCTGGACCCCACTGCAAAGCTCACTGTGAGAATACTGGAATTCCAAATCACACAGAGGATGAGTGTTTCCTGGGCTGTGTCAGCTCTTAAATGGATTTATGAGCCATAGTGGCCTGGCAGCTCAACACAACAGTGATTGTATGAAGATGCAAAGCTGCTCACTCTGCAACACTTGAGACAGCCCCAAAAGTTATTCTCTGTGCCTCCTTGCCGGCTTCATAACTGTCCTGGTTTCAGCTGGGATGGAGTTAATTTTGCTCTGAGCAGCTGGAGCAGCGCTGTGGTGTGGATGTGGTGTGAGAGCAATGCTGACAGCACACGGTGGGTTTGGTTGTTGCTGGTGATGTCTGTACTGAGTCAAGGGGGTTTGGTTTCTCAGGCCCTGATGGTGAAAGGGCTGGGGGGGCACGCGGTGTTGGGATGGGGCACAGCCGGGACAGGTGACCTGAACTAGCCAAAGAGGTTCTGTACCATATGTTGTCATGCTGAGTATATAAATGGAGGAAGGGGCAGGGATGGCGTTTGTCTTCCCAAGCCCCTGTCACACGTGATGGAGCCCAGCTCCCCTGAGGATGGCTGAGCACCTGCCTGCCCATGGGAAGTGGTGGATGAATTCCTTGCTTTGCTTTGCTTTCATGTGTGGCTTTTGCTTTACCTGTTAAATTGTTCTTATTTCAACCCCGAGTTTTACATTCCTTTCCAATTCTCCTCCCCCTCCCTTTGGATGAGGGGGAGTGAGTGAGTGGCTGCGTGGGGCTGGGTTGCTGGCCGGGGTTAAACCATGACAGTAACCAACATGTTCACAAACCAGCAGGGCCATGCCCAGGGGTGTGCAATCAGTCAGGAAGGGGACAGGGATAGCCCAGGTCCCTGCAGAGAGCACACCTGGAGGGAGGTCATCTCCTGGCTGCACTGCTGCTGTGTCACCCAGGCAGAGTGCAGTGTCACCACTGCAGATACGCTTACGTGTGCTGCTGCCCCACATTGACATGGTCTTGTGTCAGGACCTTCAGTGTCCATAAAGGTTGCTTTTACAGGGAGGGTCATACAATCAGCTAAAGTCTCACACTGCAGGAGCAGGCTGGAAATCAGGACCACGGGCGGCAATCAGTTAGCTGAGGGGAATGTGCTCGAGCTTGTAGGTCACGAACCCTGGGAGGACAAGGAATGTGAACAGACAACAATCAACAGGATGAGTCCTGCCGAGAGAGGACAGGGGAGTGGGGGAAGGATGGTGCCAAGGACGGTAGCAAGGAGAGGTAACACCTTGCTGTTAATTGATGACTGTAAACACTTATTAAAGTGTCCTTTGTTTTAGTTAACCACCAATCAAGGATTGCCTGGTATGTATTGCTTAGCTAAAGAACCAAGCTGTTTAAAGCGGGCAGCTTCTGAAAATATATATAAACTCGTGATTGTGTACAATAAATTGACATTTGCTTGCATCAAGCAGCGTCCCGTCTCTCCATCGCGGCATCACACCTCACTTGCATTAGAAGCATCATTTCCAGAAAGTACGCTCCATGAGTGCTCACTTCTCAGAGCTGTTTCTTGCTAGTAGAGTCTGTGGGGCAAACGGGACTGTTTTTTGTAGTAGTCTTCTACTGCTGCTGGCTTTACACAAAGCTGAGTTGGTGCAGTTTCTACCACAAAAACTTGTTATGAGTTGCAGAGAATTAATCCCTTCCTAGAGATAGACTTAATCTTGTTAGAATTAGGTAGGTAGAATATTTTATGTCGGTTACAGCTGGCCACATGCTTTCTGCATGCTTGGGGGACCTATGCGCACTGTTTAAAAAGTGGGTTTGGGGATTAAGACACAAGTAGCAAGACTGAAAAAAAACCTTGGTATATTAAGGAGACATTGTTTTGTTTTCTCAAAGGCATCAGCCTGTGAGGTTTTTGATACATCTAACATGCTAATGTGGATATGAAATGCTAGGGCTGACATTGCTTGCCTTGGAAAAATGGGACTGAAAATATAACTTTATCTGAAGCACCTCCACATTCTAACCACCAACATGTAGAACCTTATTATTATAGTTAGTTCAGAAATTCACTGCTCTGTTGTAGAGCAGAAAGGAATTCAAGACTTCTTGTCCTAGAAAAGAAGCATCAAGAGACTGTCAGTGTCTTTTTTTCACATTCAGGATGCTACCTGAGGCAGAGGAGCCCTGTCCAGACTCCTAAGGTTGTTTAGTAATTTACATGTTGTTACTGAAGTGTTGTTATAAATAATATAAATATATATGCTATAAATTATACAGGTGTATTACAATTAAACCATATATGTATATTTAAATTGCATATATAAAATCTGTTTTTAAACATATACTTTTAAGTTTTCTATTAATGTACATATGCTGTTTTGGGGAACAGGCTGGTGTCTGATTAACAAAGGATGAAAACTGAATTTATTGTGCCTCTTTCAGTATGTATTTTCTTTACATTTTTGAAATTAGTTTCTCCAGGAATATAAAAGGCATCTCAGGATCTGAGTAATAGGCAGTTTGGGATTTGAGGCTAGAGTAAAAAGAAGGATCTGATCCATGGTTTCTTTTCGAAGGATGGTTGCAGAAACCTGGTCTCTGCAGTGTGTCCAGACACACTTTGCAGAACCTGCCACTTGGAAAACGCTGAAGAAAGGATTCTGAACTTTGCAAAGAGTGACTGTAAGGGGACGGGTTCCCTCTCTGTGCTTGTGTTAATTATTCATAGGCCACTGGCAAAGACAAAACCAAACTTGTCAATACAGATAGGGGGTGGAGGCTGCTTTCAAAGACATAAAAACATTTTAAGTACTTGCTAAAACAAACAAAACGTCTTTCAGATGCTAAGTCTGAAGGGACCTCTCTGCCCACGTGGAGTTTTATACATCCTTCAGTTAACTTGTAGGTCTACACGTAAGATTCAACACCTAGGGACATGGCAGTGTTTATGAAGCCCTGAAGTATATGAAGTTCAGGTACTTATACAACTTGTAAGAGAAAGCAAAGGCTCTTAAAAATGGCTTCAGTAAAATTCATTCCCATTCACAAATTTATTCCTATTGTGGTAAAGACATAACCTTTTTTTAAAGTTAGTTTTTAAAATGTAGTCTTAGCACTAAGTAGCAGTACATTCTTCTAAAAAGTAGTTGTGCCTGCTTCCTAAGCGAAAGGCAGAACTGATGGTACAGATAACACTTTGGAAAGGAAATTCCTAGACTGAGCTTTTCTAGAGCTAATGAAGCCTATGTTTTGGAACAAAACCCACTTTACAATGGTCCTATATAAGAATCTGTAGAGCAATTTTAGTTTTTCCTGTAGCGGACTAGATCCTCACTGTCCCAAGTGGTGTCCAAACAGAAGAAAATAAGGTAAGTTTAGGTTTGTGAGGTGCACTACCCAAATGTAAAACAAGGGATGGACACAGGCAAATCAGTAGGAGATCAAAGAACCAGCAAAGCCATAGTCAATAGGAAATACAGCTGTTTCAGCAGAGCAGTTGAGCAATCTTTGTCCTGTTCTTTGTATGTGTTAGGGCAACAAGAGTTTGGAGCAACTTTGAGATAACTTTGCTGAAGAGTTGACCTGTACACCGTACAATAGAGGCAAGGACAGTATGGGTTCTTTTCTTAACAAGTCACACAGAGGTATAGTTGAATGCATATTATTTTTATCTGTGTTTGTTATTAGTTTTACACTGCAGGTGACCCATGATTCTTCAAAATCTTTAAAAACCACAAGTAATTTTGGGAAGACAGAGAAGGAATCAAAAATTAAGCTTGTTTTTCTTGTACTGTGCATAAGAATAACTACTTACTGCAGTGATATTTTTTTCTTTAAACCAATACAGCAAAGACCAAGAAACTAGGAGATTTCTCCTTGGAACTTACGAATATTATGAACATTTACTAATAACTTGGAAAAAAAAAAAGAAAAGAAAAAGACATGATTAAGACAGGATTATAAAAGCAGTCAATTATATTCTTTTATAGCAAAGTACACATTGCAAAAATGTGTAATAAATTAAACCAGATGGCATTAGACAAACAGGCAGAGCAGTACTATCTAAGAATTGTTAGCATAGCTGCAAAATTCTTATTTTTCACTCTAAGTGAAGGCAAATAAATTATTTGCTTATTTAGCATAAGCAATTAATCTGTTCCTTGTAGAACATTTCAAAATTAAGTTTGAAACTTTAAAGCTAGACAAGAGTTCCCAGTAGCATACCCCAGAATGATAGAATCAGGGAATGTCTCATATTGGAAGGGACCCATAAGAATCATGAAGTCCAACTCCCTGCTCCTCAAAGGATTACCAAAAACTAACCCATATGACTAAAAGCATCATCCAGATGCTCCTTGAACTCTGACAGGTTTGGTGCCCTGACCACTTCCCTGTGAAACCTGTTCCAGTGACCAACCACTCTCTTAGTGAAGAACCTTTTCCTAATGTCCAATCTGAACTTTCCCTGATGCAACTTCATTCCATTTCCTCTTGTCCTGTTGCTGGTCACCAGAGAAGATCAGCACCACCCCCTCTGCTGCCTACCCTACCAGTCAATCCACCTGCATTTGAATGAACTTTCTGAAAGCAGCTTCACACTCTCCAGATAAAGAGGTGCAGTGAAATGCCAAATAACCCATGAACTTGTCTCAGCCTCTGTGGGGTAAAATAGTCTAATGGAAGCAAACTTTGAGCAGCTAAATGCTGATGCACAGGGACATACTGTCATGAAACTTCTACACTGACAGTCTTAATTTACAGAGAAGAATTAACAGGGACTACATGAACTTGCAAATTGGCACATTCGAGGGAACATTTCAACAGTCTGATAGAACTTTGAGAAGATTTAAATAATGAAAAATGTTATTGCATCTTTCATGAAAGTAAATGCTTTTAACAAAAGGAAAATTTATTAGAACGGCCAAAGGCAACTTCTTACAAGATGAGCTCTTACAGGAGATGCAGCAATGGCAATGGGCATTTCAAGCAGACATTTTAGAGGTGAATCTAGCCCCACTTGCAGGGTCAGTATGTTGCTGTAGAGGCTAAGCAGAGGTGCAAGGGCTGGGAGGCAAATGGGCACAAGGACAAGCAACTGTCTGTGTTTATGATGCTAAACACTGTGTTTCTGAGCCAGCAGACTAATTCTCTCAACTTCTTCACCACATTACAAGTTGCACGATATTCCAGGGAACTTCAAAAATTCAGATGGGCACATGAAGACTCTGTGGAAGGAACAATTTAATTCTAAATATTTGTGATGTGTGCCTATCAGACTCATCATAATTGCTAGATTCTTCACACTGTTTTGTACATAGCCTCATACACACCAGAACCTGCAGATGAATGTGAAGATGTATTTCACCTATATCTGGAGTTTGACTTTCAACTACCATTCTGTGAAGACTTCTTTTTATTACACTTACATTATCTTTGCAAACTTTTAGTGTTTTTAAAGTGTCTTTGACTAATGCTGGGATTTTGGCATTCCTATATGTTTAAACACTGAGCTGCATTATTTTGGATCAGTTTTAATGGGCCAGAAGTGCGGTCTGGAATAACAGACTAGGTCTGTATGTAGAGTGAGATGGATCACAGCAAGAGACAGTGCAGCACAGATCCTCTCTGCCAAAAACCCAGTGCATGGGCCAGCTCTCTGGGTCTTTTAACTACAGACAGGTTGCCATGAACTGCTGTGACGGGGACAGGCAAGCACTGAATGACTCTTCAGTGGAAAAAGATGTGAGTAGAAGAATGACTCCGCAGCAGCAGCAAGCCAGATCATGAGCTAAGAGGAGTTAGTTTTTTGTGGCATGGGCAGTAAGCAGTTGCAGGCCTGCATGGCTATCAATGGCCACCATAACTAAGTTATGAGCCCTCATTATGACCGATTACCTTGACTGATGGACTCATAATGGTGCTGATGTATTTTATTTTTTGCGGGCTACTTTTTGCAACACTTTAGTCCTCACAGAAAAGCTGTTTATCAGTATATCAGCAAAATCTGCCAGAAGATCAAGTCTGGAGACTAACACATGATGGTGTAATCTTTGTGATCATGAGTGTGGGACTTCCCACCAAACCCAGAAATGTATATTTCACCTAATACTATTCTTTTTCATGGATTTTGACAAAATGAGCACTTCCCAGTAGAATCCTGATATGTGAAATATGCCATATGTTCTACCCATAAACTTAGCAGAGCTGTTGCATAATTCATGTGTATTATAACATTTAATGTGAACTATTTAAAAATAGAGAGAAGGATCTTTGCAATGTGTGCTTCTTTCTGAGGAGGGAGGTGCTATAGGAAAGAGCAACTGAATATTTAAAAATTCCTTCTTCATAGCAGTCAATCACCTGTGGCAGCGAGTGGTACTGAAAGCTAAGCTGGACAACAACTGGAAAGCCTGGCTTAAACAGAGGAAGAGGAGGAGAAGATGTAATAGTCTGCCTGAAGAAAGATGGATGGGAACAGTGAGTACCACAGACCCTGCAAACAAAACTTGATTGCATTTTGTTATATATACACAGAGGAACCATTCCTGGGACAAAGCAGCTCACAGACTTCACAGCTGCCCTCCCTCCTCCATGGATGCTAAAATAAGCAATTTACCCTTCTGAGCAGACTCTGCTTTGAGACGCCAGCACTCATATGCATGGCCATTTGCAGACACTAGGTTATGACAAACAGTGCTTGTTAGTTCAACCACATCACACCACAACTATGTGATTATTATGCTTTGGAACTCACCCATATGTGGATAGGTTACTGCTGGACAGAGAAGCCTCCCAAAACAATGTGCAAACTAACCCTGGGGGTAGGAGTTCAAACTGTTTCACCTAAGGGAGAGAGCAACAACTTTTTGTGGTTTGCGCGGTACCTGATGCACTCTTTGGAATGATCTGCAGTACCAGTCTTGTCCATGCCGAATGAAACAACTTGAGAGACAGCAACCGAACCATAGTGTTGTCTCTAAAATGCGAGTCTGTTCCCGGTGTGCAACAAGCTGATCTTACACATTGAGACAAGATACTGTTTTATTACAGAGCTGCGCAAGTCTGGATGCTAGCAAACAAATCTAGCCTATCGAGGTACAAAGTTACAAACATTATACACAAAATCTTACCCGGAGGGCAGGTCAGTATAGATCATTGGCTACACATTGGCATATCCATTACCTAACTTATCTTGCTACCATGCATGTTCTCTGAGGAAGGGTCTTTCAGTGGGCCTGGTCTTTCCCTTAGGGGGTGTCATTTTTAGTATTATAATGAGGGTGGTTCACTCCTAGGGCAAGGCTGAAGACCATAAGAGCTAACTTAATCAGAATCTAACATAAACAAGGTAGTTTAAGTGCGCATGGCTTACATCATGAAGATAAGATGTTCTTTGTTGTGTCTCTCCAAAATCTGACTCTCTTGATTAGAAGTCCCTTCATTTGTCATTCTTGACAACTGTAGAGGGTCAACTTGACCTAAATTCTGTGCACATATAGTTAAGCACTAAATCTGAGTTCAAGAATTTGGGAGTTTTAGACAACAACAGTGTATGAAACACACATTTTGTTGTTTGTGTATCATACATCTTTATTTCCACTAGTTTTTCTGTGATCCTTTATTGAAAATATGTATTAAAATACCAAGGTTTAAATATGTCCTAACATGTTAAATATGGAAACATTGCTCTAGGAAGAGGATTTCCTTGGATTATTATAAAGAATCCTCATTGGTTTCAAAGCAGGGGGGAGTGGAAGTTGGGGAAAAAAGTGATTGGAATTCCACAGTGTGATGCCATTGTAACAGTGACAGGAGAGGACAATGAAATGTCTTTTAAACGTCTGATGAAGTCATATTCCTACTGGACAAGTGATGAATTTTGCTCAGAATTTGAAACAGGTCACCTTCTGACCTACAGTTTTGATAGTATTGATGTTTTAAGGGGAGAAAGGCACTTTCCTTCTTTGTTTGGTTCCCCCCCTGGAAAAACAGCTTCTGTGTTGTTCCTGATGGCTGCATTGTCCCCCATACTGACTTTAAAGTTTAGAGAATTAATGTTGTCACTCATTTTAAAGCTCTGATAGCACTATCATTGTTAAGAGACTGCAAATGACCTTGCTGGTTTTACTTCTTTTTATTTTTCCCCCAGATAAATGAGTCTGGACCTCATTAAGGGAGAAATGCACTTCTCAAGTGACAGCCCAGTTGTGCAGACTGAAGGATGCGATGAATATGCACTAAGCAATGTACATGGAACAAAGCAATACACAGCTCTTGAACACTGGAACTTCTTTATATTAGTACTTGTGTAAGGGAATCAGTAGTAGAAAGGGTGGGGGGTGCTGAATAGTGAATTCTGTACCACTTATCTAAAGGATGACGCACCTATGTTTAGTTAAAGTTGGGAAATGTCCAGGGACCCTTCTTGCAACATGACGGATGCACAGACTGCTAGGTCCTTGGGTTGGTTATCTTTAAAAAGGGACATTTTGTCTTACATTCCTGTTGTACATGCAGCGTGGTGAAGATGGAGGCTTTAAACATGACCGCTAAGGAATAGAGTCTGCATAGAGACAACTCCTCAAGGACATTGTCCAGGCACAAGATATGTTAATGTTGTTAACTTGAAGATGTGCTGGGTCCTTGAATGGAATGTGCTGATTGTCCAGGTGTGAGATATGTTAATGAGTTCCCGGAAAGTTGATGAATAGACATGAGTGACTTGTATAAGGAGGGGGCTGAGGGGTTCCCTCGGTGTGCATGACTTTGGTGGAGCGATCCCCCATGCACCCAGTGCTGCCAATAAAGGATACTTAGTCACTCAGAAATTTTGACTTCGTTCTTTAAATCAATGCTCAGGTAAGATGGAATTGGGAGGAACAGGAACTGTTGCCACTTGTCTATAATGTAACTTGCTCAACCGGCAAGGAAAATGCAAGTGTTGGAGCACTGCAAGCTGTAAGAAACTGCACTGCAAGCCATAAGAAACTTTAGAGTGTCTTGAGCAGAGTAATAATATGCAAGACAGATCCTGATCTTGTCATTTTAATGTTTCAACATTGGCAAACGATCATTAAAAAAGTTGGAAAAAAAAATCTTTACAGAGGCAAATGACTTTTATGCAAGAGAAGACTTGTGTTGCCTTGTATTTATTCACAGTTTTTATTGCCAGGTGGAAGATTGTGATAATCAGTGTAATATATTAATATTCCCCAGATTCATTCACATTCCCCAGGCACAGGCTTTTTTGCCTACCTCAAAAGATATCCCTAGTGTGTGACATGACTGTAGTAGAAGCAATATTTTAAAATAGTAACATTCTTTGCTGTGCAGTTTCTTGGAAAGTTCTCATAGAAGCATCTCTTTACTCAGAAGTAATATTCAGAAGAAATACTTCATGCAGAAACTGTATTGCTGTTCATGGAATAACAGGCAGCAAGTCTGCTCTGTCTTTGTGAGGATATTTGCCCTCAGCCAGTGCATGTGTACAGTCTGAGATGCGAAGCTTTACCGTGGCACAGGCCCATGTCAGCTCTACATTCTGAAGAACAGTTTGTTGAGAGTGGGGTGGCCAAGTGCAGAGGAAGGTCCATGCCTGAGAGCAAAAGCCTGAAGGAGCCTTGAACTGCCTGTAGCTGCCTGAGAAAGAAGAGGCAATGCAGCCAGGTGCTATCTTGGGGGTGACTAGCATGTCTCCAGAAACACAGCACGCTCTGTGCCCTTTGGGGAATGCTAGTAGTGTGCTCTGGGCTTGCTTGGCCACCCAAGGTACAGCTGCAGGTGACTCCAGGATTCCCTGGATGGTTGCAGTCAGGCCAAAGGATGAGTCACTGATGTTGCCTTCCAGTTTTGGCCTCTGCTTTAAGCAGCCATGCAACAAATAAGCATAATTTGCATGCACTATACCAGGACTGTGCAGCTTGGGTGGTTGTTCTCTGATAGTCTATAGGAGCTCACAGCAAAAGGTATATGACAAAGTCTATCCCTGGGATGCTGCACGCCATTTCAGCTACTCCAAACAAATACTGCTCTTGTTACCGAAATCTCGGAATGAAGAACTTATTGACACCAATGTGATGTAGATAAGCAGACACTTCTTTATTAACGGCCGGGTGCGTGAGCGAGTCCTCTCATGATCAACGCACACCAGGTCTCAAAATTAGACACCATATATAGAACTTATTCATGCATATTCATTAAGTATTCATGCATAACCATGATATTTCCTGTAAATCATTAACATATTCTCCTCCTATATCCGATTCTGCGCAGTAGAGCTTAGAAAGGTCTAGAAATGGGTCTGGGGTACGATTTGGGTAGGTGGTACATGAGTCGGTGGTCGCGATCTCCCCCTGCCAGAATTACCTTTTACTAAAGTTCATGGTTTCTTGGCAGGTAACTACAAGCTGTTCCAGTCAACTCTCCCCGGTTCCCATTAATCCTATATTCTGACATTTCAATACACCTTCTACATACAGAAGACTGGTCAAATACAAAGAAACCTTTCAAACCCTAAAGTTATTACCTAAGTCTTAACAATGGTTCTAGCCCATTCTTCTAGCCTTGATACAGGATGTACAGAAGATCTCATAGCAGCTTTTACTGTGCAACTATAAGTTTCATTAAAATATATTACTTATCCTTCTATTTTTCAATTTTATAAAATAATTTTATAAAATCAATAAATCAATCAAATAAAGTCAATCAGTCTTAACTTATTAACAAATCGATAACACTCTCCTGTCTACATTTTGGCAGTAAATGTATTTCATAGATCCCAAATCATTGCAAGTGCTGTAGGCTCACAGTCATCATTACTGAAAGCAATCTACTTCTTCCACCCTTCACCCTTCACTGCTCCACACTCTGCTGCTATACAGAGCATTGTGTATGTCTGCCACAAGGCTCTGTCACCTGAAGTAAATCTGAGTGAAATTGCAAACTGTATTTTTGGAAGGTGTCAGATTAAGTATCTGCTAACTCATACTGAGTTCTCAGTTCATACTATGATCTCACAGTTTATACTGAGATACTTTTATGGTACATTAAATGTTAGAAAATAAACTGTTACCTCATTTCTGTGTTTAAATTGGGAAAAACTTGTCTATGAAAGGGCAAATATTTTCCCCTGAAGGTCACTAGTCTCACTTAGAATTTTATTTGTACTGAATAAAAAACTGGTGATTCTATTTAGCCACATTGTACAGAGAAACTAAAAATGCATTATAAAACATTTTCAAAAGGTCAAAAGCTTTAGGAGAAAAATTTAACTTTGAAACAGTCAGTGAAACAGTTAAACAGGAAACCACAAAGAAGACAGAACCAGAAAGCTAAACCAGATAATGCTATTGAGAGAACCGAACTCTACAACTCAAGGAGTTACAAAGCAGGTGTGTTTATTGTGGAGCCGGGTGCAAGGGGGGTCGCTCCTCCTAACTTGCACACCGTTTCACTAGCAGACGGATATTTATTATACAAAGTCATGGATATTTATTATACAAAGTCATGCATACACATAAGGTTTCCGAACACTCAGAATATCCCTCTGGCACCTCTTCAAGATGTACTTTTCACCTTCTTGAGCAGTTACCTGAAGTTCTTGTTTATCTTTGCATACATTAGCCGTCTTTTTTATTTAGTTTCTGTTATCTTAAAACATCTGCTGGCTAACATGAGCCCTTCCTTACTGCCCCCTCTAAACATGCCCAGGTAATACATGCCCACTGGGCTGGTTTTAATCTATATCAGGGTGATCCCAGGTGGGGGATCCACCCTCTTCCACCCTCTTCGGGGTGGGGACCATTGGAGTAGGAGGTCACTGATCTACTACCACAATTATTTCACCCTAGTTTGTTTTCTTTTAGCAGTTGGCATGTCTTTGTTAGAAGGCTCCTTATTTACATTCTTATTGAGCTCATCTATATCGGTACTAACTGTCCCTTCTCAATGTGCTGAGTGCTAAGCTCCGGCCCTTTGCTCTTTCTCCGGTGTTAATGTTTCTGTTATTTATGTAGTTTCTGTCTGCAGCAGAGTTTTAGGGGTTTTTTTTCCACTATATCACTATTTCATCTACTTTGTAGTATAATCCACCATGGTGAAGAAGTAAAAAGTCACTGATGTTGCCTTCCAACATAACTTCTGGCATGAATCCAGATAGGAGTAAATGATACGATATTGAGAAAAACAGAAATAAAATCTTGATATTTACACAGTTTGTAGCACAGAGCTATGACATCTCATGGAAAATCCAGTTCTTGCTATGTTATGTGGAGTCTTTGTCTTCCCTGGATTCAAACCAATGCAGGAAGGCTTGTTACCACTGCCTGCAGCACCAGCGCAACAGCTGTTAATCTGGAGGTTCTTTCCCTCTGGTAGCCTCTTGAATTGTAGTCTCCATTACCGAGGTCAAGCTAATGATCAAGCCATGACAGTCCTCTCTAAAGAAGAAATGAACCAAGATTTGTCTTATGTGCTGAGACCACAGTTTGGTTTCTGAAACCAGTTAATACTCTCACTCCCTAGACTCTGGACAAGGACTCCGGACTCAGGTCCATTCTCTCAAGTATACCTCTAGCTCTGTATTCTCTGAGAGTCTTTTTCCTTCAGAATTCGAACCTGTTCCCTCCTAACTACCACCTCTTCCCATTTTTTTAAGTTACCAAATTTATGGACAAAGTTTTCAGCTGTCACAAGAAAGTTTCAAGTCATCTTTTTGCACCTTCAAACAGTGACAGAGAAATAAAAGATAATGCAGCTATAAAGAGAGGTTATTTGCAAAGAAGAAATTGCTAAGAATTACAGAAATCAGATATGACTTGGGAAGAGTAGAGAATGGGAGTAATAAGCCATTATTATTATATGTCCAGAACTCAGTGGTTTCTCCAGCTCTTGCAGTTTTAGGAAGTTTGGGATGTCTCATCTAAAAGTTGCACTATTGATTAATGCAAAGTTATAGTTTTATGCAGGAATCAAAGATCTTTAGCCTGGGTTAACAGAAGCCTAACTACTTGGCAAGGGTTTCCTCAGGTTATAAAAATCTACAAATAAACAGCTCCTTTGGAGAAGGTTAATTACTAGTACGTATGTTTAAAGGCATTTTAACTTGCTGAGCTGTAGTTAATATATGATTTAGTTTCTTATTTGCCAGAATGTATGTTATATCAAAACATTTAATTTGAAAAAAAGTCAATAGGTACAGAAAAATCCACCCTTGTATCCATGGATGTCAGTAAGCCCCTTTCTGTTTTAGCTCTGCTACAGGAGCAAGAATTATTTCCTGAAATCAGCTTTGGCTTTTGGTATTCCTAAAGATCAGACTAAGACAGAGCCCTGCTCACTGTATCTCAGCTTAATCATAGAATCATGTAGACTGGAAAAGAACCTTCAGATCATTGAGTCCAACCGTAAACCTAACACTGTCAAGTCCACCACTAAACCATGTCCCTGAGTAAATGTTACATCTACACATATTTTAAGTACCTCCAGGGATGGTGACTTAACCACTTCCCTGAGAAGCCTGTTCTAATGCCTGATAACCCTTTCAGTGAAGAATTTTTTGCTAATATCAAATGTAAACATTCCCTGGCACAACTTGAGGCTGTTTCCTCTCATTCTTTCACTTGTTACTTGGGAAAAGAGACTGACCCCCACCTGGCTACAACCTCCTCTCAGGCAGCTGTAGAGAGTGATAAGGTCCCCCCTGAGCCTCCTCCTCTCCAGGATAAACCCCCCCAGCTCCCTCAGCAGCTCCTCGTAGGACTTGTGCTCCAGACTCTTCCCCAGCTTCATTGCTCTTCTAAGTCAATCCCTAGTCTGTCCTTTTTGTGCTTCAGTCTTCATCCTTATGTCTTTATGTTGCTGATATTGTGCTAGACATTTGAATGAAATGGCTAACATTTTTCATGCAGAATAAACCCCCCTCCGCCCCCCCCCCCCAAAAAAAAATAATTTATGGACTTTGCCAGAATAAAGCAGTTTTGCCACAGAATAATTATGAATCACTGTAAAGTACTAAGTAAATCAACAGACTCCCACCCCAAACAGCTTTGAAATCTGAGCTTTTAAAAATACATGGAGAATCACCCCAAGCTGGCAAAGTTCCCATTTTTATACAACAGTTTGAGAACATGTACAAGCAGGTGTCTCCTGAGACTGAGCTACTACAAAACTTGCCAAGGAACTTCCAGGTCATCTATGTCTTCTTCAGAAGTAAGTATCTATGTATGCCTTTTCAAGGGTTTGAGAACACGTTCTTGAATCACCTACTCCTGAACTTCTCTGGTCAGAACTTTTTCCTTGTATATATCTCCCAGAGATTCCAAAAGTCGCAAATTAACAGTATTTGCTTGTTTGATGATGAATGCAGAAAGAGAAAATGAGAGAAGATTACAATACTATGCAGATTTCCACAGGCAAAGAGGGAAAAAAAAGAAACATGCAGCTGAAGGACTCAGAAAGATTGACTTACCTCGGTACAAAAGCACAAGTGAATGTGAGTCTAGAAGCATCCCCGGGGCAATCTCTGCAAGCTACTTTAAGCAATTTAAGTTCTATGTAAAGTTTAAGTGCAAGAAAACATTTGTCACAGCTCCATAATAAAAAATGCATTAATGCAATCTGTAATCAAAAAGGCAATGCGAGAGCAGGGATAAAAATCAGAATTAAATTGGTTCAGCAGTGTTGGGGAATTCATACTGTTCCAGACTGTTCTGCGTTATGGGAATGTAAGACACATCCATAGCATTAGCACTAACATAGCAATGGACATGTAAGATGAGGGAAGAAGTGCACTGAAGAAAGCACTTAAGCTAATTATTATTTAACACATTTATATTATGAAAATGTAATGGTGGTTTTGTTCATTACACTTCCTAAGGGCTTCTTTTATGGGCAGGGGGCACTTGGTCACTGTTGTTCCTGACCCTGCATGACCTGTGACATCCCAGCAGTTTTTTTGGCTCCCTTGAGGCTCCCCTGGTTCAAGAAACCCCCTGTGCACCGCACTGGAGTGCTGTGCTGCCAATTGTGCCAGCACCAGGGCTGCTTGCCTCAGCGACATGTGATGCATAGAGTTGCTATGAAGACCTGGAGGCAAGTCAGAGATTACGTTTCAGTGTGTATATAGAGATAATACTTTTTATGATATGAATTATGCAGTGTTGTGACAGGCTGGGTATGAAGATTTAGAGAAGGCACTAATTAAACAGCTCAATGGCAATGCAAACTCAGCAGACACCCAGTTGTAGCTAAACCCTCAACTTTCTGCACTGCACACAGTGCCCTGGGTGTCAGTCTCTGGGTGTGCTGATTCTTCACAGTGAGCTATCATAACAAATCCAGAGGAGTCAACTTTTGATAAACGTTCACAAAAGGCAGCTTAGGTAAAGCAAGGAGTATTTTATGGAAAGGCACTAAAAAGTCTCCGAAGAGAAAACAACTCTTTGTGGGAAGGGTAGGTGCCACCATAGCAAAAACATGAGAACAGTAGATCATTACCACAGATTTACAGAATAATTCTGTGGGATGGGATCTTAGCGGGTAGGCATGCCTCTGCTCCAACCTCCTGCTGAAGTCAGCATTGGCTTCTAATCAGTTCATTCAGGGTTTTACTCTGCTGGCTCTTGAAAACCTCTAAGGATAGGTTTCCCAAACCTTGCTGGACCTCTCTACTCTGCTGTGTAGCCCATAAGTAGCAGCATCCCAGGACTATGCCAGATACCCATTAACACATCTGAAGGAGTAAGGTAGGAGTCTCCCTGACACTGTGGAAGCCAAACGCTTACTGCAATTTCTATTTTATATTACGGAATATATTGCTCCAGATACAATGGCAAATTTACTTTTGCAACTTGATGAGACTAATTTGTTCAGAAAAGTCTCATGGCACTGCATAATGCAACTTGAGTTTGCTATTCTCATTTTGATTATTGCAACTAAAGCAATAGCTAAATGTGGCTTAATCTCTTATTAATGTCATGTTTTAGAGAGCAATATTCACAAGCATAGGACACACACACATGCACACACAGAAGATAGAGAATTTGAGAATTATTAGATGTTAATTTATCTTAGTTTGAGTGGCCAGTGGATGGAAAAATAATGAATGTTGGACAGATTCTCCATCTTGTCCAATTCCTCTGCTCAAGCATGGTCACCTTGTAATTATATGTGAGTCTTATGTAAATAACTCTCTGTTATGAAAACTCTTACTAAACAAAATCCTGGTTGTAGCTGGAATCTGGAGTCTTAGAACTGCTTTTTATCTAGTTTAACAGGATCACTTCCCGGAGTTTATCATATAACAGCACTGTTTTCAATGATAATAAATTCTCAGCTAAAGATTAACACAGAGATATACTGTCAAGAAGCACAAAGAAATAGAACAGAACCCCAGAAAAACTTAAAACTGTGTAAATCATTCTTCGCCGTTTCACCAAGTACAAATCGAAGCATTAGTAAGTCCTTGAGGCTTAAAAGCAAAGCCACTTGTCACCACAGGCTCAGCCATCCTTTCTTACATGGCTGTTTTATCAGAAGATCCTTCACTGTCTCATCAACGTTACGGCACTCCAAGTACAGCAATATTGTCTGGGGTGACTTCACCTGAGTTCTCTGCCAAGCACTGGTGCTGGCGCCTGTGTTTCAAGTGTCTGTGCTACTGTGCTGTGCAGGGTCTGCTCCAAAAAGCAGCCCATGATTATTAACCACTAAGCAAAGCAGAGTAATCAGTAGAGAACATTCCCCCCATAATCCAAGGGGAAATGGCCAGTGACCAGCTACACCACTTAGACACACACACTTCTGTGGGAAGGGCAGACACCTTTGAAGGCCTGTGAGAAAGGGGACATACCTGCACATCGACATGCACAAGGTGGACCAGACAAAATGGGATGACCCTGGGTGTGACCACCAGAGCTGTCCAGACAAGGGCAGACAGTCTGGGTTCAGCAGGAATTTGAGATGCCATTTGCAGCA
This sequence comes from Falco cherrug, assembly GCF_023634085.1. Taxonomy (NCBI): domain Eukaryota; kingdom Metazoa; phylum Chordata; class Aves; order Falconiformes; family Falconidae; genus Falco; species Falco cherrug. The sequence continues at coordinate 24,111,975 of NC_073703.1, forward strand.
CTCCTGCGATCACAGTGAGGCCGGTGCTGCTTCCAGCCTGGATCAGCCCAGGGGCTCATGTTGAGCTGGGGAAAGGTCTCATTAGCAGTGGGTTTCACAGGTCTCATTAGTTAGTCCAACCTCGCAATCACTACTGAGGGGTGGAGGCAGCAGGAATGCTGAATTATTTTTCTTAGAAGGTGTCACACGCTGGTCCAAGACCAGAGTGAGGTTCTGCTTGTATTCTCAGGAACAGAATTAAGACTCAAAACAGAGTCAAGGAACTTTATATGCCTGACAACAGTTTTGCAAATGCAAAGGACAAAGCAAGAGATAAAGAGAGAAAGGAAGGAAAGAAAGAAGGAAAGAATGAAAGAGTTCACGGCAATAGCTACCACCCCAGAGCTGTGGCATCCAGACAATCCAATTTATTTCCAAGTCCGATGGGGGAACATTCGATCTGATGTTGGTTGATTCTGTTCTTTTATAGGGTTGTTATGAGCTGTTCTGCTTAACCACACCTTCCACTTGGCAGTGGTGTGCGCGCCCGATACCATCAGGTGATGCTCAGGGGTCTCCAAGCTCCTCAGTCCCCCTGACCCCAGGTCTGGGCACATGCACAGGGGTTTGGTTAAGTTTCTCAGCATTAGCTCCCCCCATTGCTTCACGGTGTCAGCCAGTGGGTTTCCTGCCTTGACTATGTTGAGATAAACCTCTGCTGTGGCAGTGGTGTTGGCTTCCTGGCATAACAACATTGAGATAAAACTCTGCTGCAGCAATGGTGTGAGTTTCCTGCCATAGCAATGTTGAGACCAGTATCTTCTGTGGTGATGGTGGGTCTCACCAATGCAGTCTTTTATAGAAGGTTGCCACATTCCTGCAGCACTGCTGCAACGTTTCTGCTGCAATGTGATGACTTCTCATTGCATGTCCACAGCACCCTCACTCCAGGTCAAGAAATTTGGGGCTGGTTTCTCCTCTATCTCCAGTCAGATATTCCAGATGTTAAATGTCTGGGTGACAGGCACAGTATGGTGACTGCTGGGCTAGGCCTGACTTGAGCAGGCAGGGAAAGGTGTCACCTGGCAGGAGTGGGAAGGGAAAAAGGAGATTCAGACTCAGCAGCTGGGGGAGAAAGGAAAGGACACCTGGGGAAAGGGAAAAAATGTGAGGAGGAAAGTAATTAATTCTCTCTGTGGTTACCCACTGTTTACTGTTTTGTACCATTTTTCTTTGTTGAAATACCAATTCTTATTTAAAGCCAAAATTAGGCAGCCCTTCCAGACAAGCTTGCAAACAAATAGTCCAGTGATGCTGAAAGGACACCAAAGTTGGACTAAACAAGGAGAGGGGAAAGAACCCCAAATACCCAGTCAAGATCCTCATAGCAATAAAAGCTGGGGAAGAAGGAAGAAGAGGGGCCTTTGCAGGGATGGCGTTTGTCTGCCCAAGCCCTGTCATGCGTGATGGAACTCGGCTGCCCTGGGGATGGCTGAGCACCTGCCTGCCCTGGGCAGCGGTGGGGGAACTCCTGGGTTTGCTTTGCTGCTGTGCGCGGCTTCTGCTTTGCCTCTTCAAGTGTCTTTATCTCATTCTACGATTTTTCTAAATTTTACTCTTCCGATTCTCTCCCCCATCCCAGCGGGGGGTGGGGGGATGGGGGATGGGGTGAGCAAGTGGCTGAGTGGGGTTTGCTTTGGGGCTTCGTTGCCGGCTGGGGTTAAACCACGTTAGAAAGGCTCTTATTGTCATTGTTATTTAGCATGGCATTCGAAGATCTTAACAGCATTACAAAGGAATTAACTCCTTTTAAACAGAAGACACTGAAACCTAATTAAGTTGTTCAGCTTTCCCAACCCTGACTGCTCAGAGCAGCCTGTAATAAATTGTGGCCGGTGGACCTCAGGATCAAGCTTTGTGCTGCTGTCAAAGCTAGGACTTGGATGCCTAGACAAGACGTATTCAGTTTGGAGAGCTGTATCTCTAAGAGTATGTTAAGTATTCTTTCTGTCAGTTGGTAAGATGGAAGAGGAGAAAATAATTACTGTAGCTGAGTGAGGGAAAAAGGGACATATAATACGAAGAGAAACTTTACTGCTTAATAATTTATTTTAGGAAGAGATTTGGATTATGCAGATTCAATTTAGTACACCTGAGCTATCATCAAATAATTTTTAATCAAATTCAATTGGTACTGCATAATTTCTAAGACTATAGAGTTCTTTTCCTCCAATAATTTTTGTTTGTACAGATGAATAATCAAGAAACTCTTGTATGAGACAGTACACTGAAGTACAAGATCGGTGTAATGGATGGACACACTACCTGTGGAGCAGTAAAAATATAACTTGTGGGGAAAACCCCCTATATTATGTACATAGATTTACTGTTTGTTCAGAATGGGGATTTTGTTTTGTACTGTAATAAGGATAGACTTTGTGATTAATAGAAGAAAAGAATGGTTTTAAACTTCTGGGCCAGGAACTGTTTTCTTATAGCATTATAATTCAGGACCCTCAGCTGCCTACTAGTCCCCTTCAAAGATCAGCATCCATTTAGAAATAATGACAGTTATGTGACTGTGACCACTTGACCACTGAGAACGTATGCCCTGCAGAGGTGAATAAAGATTTTTTTTCTTTTACAACTCTGTTCAGGTTTACACCACAGAGGTATAATATGTACTCCTTTAAAGTAAAACTCTCTCACGATATTGTCATTCTTATTAAATTCTACAAGACTTTTCCATAAGAAACATATCTTTTTTTTCTTTCCTTTTTTCCCTGCACCCCACTTCCATGCAGATGCTGCCCAGTTTTTGATTTGTTTGGGTTTCTTTTTGGCAAAAGAATTTTGGTGAAGATTTAAACTTGAAAGCTACAATAGGTGTGGAGACAAAGATGGTAAGGAACGTCTTCTCTACACAGACAATTTTTCTTTTTATGAAATATGCAGCATAGCAATGATGAGGCAACTATTGTTTTTTCCCCCAAGAGTTCACCTACAGTTTTTCAAAGGCAATTAAATTGGCTGGTTTTGTATCACTTTCTTGAGCAACACTGGAGAAAAGTGAGCAAACTCTTTATGCTCACAACACAGTAAAGGCTTGCATTTTATCTGTGAGGAAAGCGAGTCCTGACAGCAGGTCTTTCAGACCCTCTGAAACGTCCTTAGAGGCCATTCACAGAAAGCATCAGTCAGGGAAACAAGTACAGGCTGATTTACTGTTGCGGACAAACTATTCAGCATCCCTAAAGCTGTTCAACATTTCATTCAGTTACAGTAGTGCTAAGAAAGGGAGGAAAATCAGAGGTATGGAAAGATCATTCTACAGGGAGCCACAAGTGTTTTGGAATGTGGGGTCAGGTGCATGCTCCAAGCAGTCCACAGGAAGGGGTCTGTGCCCACCACAGCCTGGGCTAGGCAGCCAGTGGTGGAGGTGCAGTCTGCAGCTGAAAATGCATCTTTGAGATGGATGCTGTGCTGGTCTTGCCCAGCTGGGAATCCTCTTTGGTGTTGGTCTCAGGAGAACGAGCTCACCTTTGAGCCTCTGTGTATCAGCAGGAGGCACATTCACACTGACCAAGACGTTGTGCTTTTTTCACAGATTCGGAGCTCTTAATTAGCAATTAGCTTTTGACACCACCATCTAATTAGATAAGAAGTTATCTTCCCAGATTCCAGGAGACTAATTCAGAGTATTTCTGTTGTGCCTGATTGCTTGTTTAAATGGGTTTTGCTTTAATCTATGGCTAGAGAATCCTGTCCCAGATTTCTGTGCTAGATTAGAAACCAGCGTCCTCTGCCAAGCAAGATTTTTGTACTAACTGACTTTGATGCCCATCTTCTATTTATTTGTGTTTCAAATTAAACTAAGTTAACCGACCTTATCAAATTACCTAGGTCAAGGCATTTTCTGTAGATCTTAAATATTTATTTGTGACCTTTTTCATTTTTCTAATATCATTTTAATAAGTGTAGAGGTCAGATTTGAACCAAGTAATTTAATGTCAGTATTTTGAGGTCCTGAGATTTGTCATCCTACAATCTGGGTTTTGTTGGGGTTTTTTTTGTGTGGTGGGTTTTTTTTTTTTGTTTGTTTGTGGTTTTTTTATTGTGAAGAGAATGATGTGAAGAGATAAGGAGAAAACTAACTGTATAGCAGCTCAACATATGGCAGAGAAGCCAAGTTGCCTATGGAGCAGACCTCTACATCAAGTCAGAGCAGCCGCAGTGTGACTGAAAACAGTTGTGCCTCTTCGACACCCATCTGGGCTTTCACATGGTTGTGGGAGCCTGTCTTAGCTCTGGCAGTTTAGGAGTTAGGAAAATAGGGACCTTGCCAAAGCCCAGGTTCTCAGACACTGACTTGGCATAGTGTCAGGAATAACCAGAGCATCCAAAGTGCCTGGAGAGTTTGCACGACACCTATACGTTTCTGAAACTACAAGAAGTGTTCGAGTATGTACTTGTGTGACTTTGGAAAGTGGCTCCAGTAACAACCAGGGACTTCCCACATGTAGGGGTGCTGTGAACTCTCTGTCCTCTGCGGTACCAAAGAACTTCACTGTAACTCTAATTGTGGACCTGCTTTGTCTTTGAAATGCAGACCTTTTTTTAGGAAATAGCTGGAGTTGTTTTGTAAACTGTCAGAAATTACAATAATCTGAATAATATTGTGTTAGTGAGGCACAAGGTAATCCAGAAAAAAAATTATCAACTCAAACTTCCTGTTATATTTCATTATTACTGTGTCTTTTTGTTCCTCTGCTTCTTGAGTGCTAGGGATTCTGTGACCAACAGTTCATAGTAAGAAAGGAGAAGTTAAGTGCTGAACTAAATGTCAGAATCTTCAGTTCCCAGCAGCTAATGCTGAAGCTGGGATAGCAGGGACACCTGGACTGAGGAGAGGGGCCAAGCTTCCCACTCGGCTGAGTAAGCTCTGGCCCAGCATGAGGACATCCCCTCCTATCTGGTCCTCTCTTTGTGGCCTAGAGAATCAAAAGGCTAAGTGAACACAAGCTTGGGTTCCCACTAGTAACCTGGGATGCTGCTGGAGGCAGCCATTGCTTGGTGCTACTTTCAGAGAGCTCCAAAGAAACAGATCTGTTTTCATTCCCACAACAGCATTAGTATGCTAATGTTGTGACAGTCATGCTAATACAGTGCTCCATTCCCATCCCAGCGCCTGCCTCAAGCCGTATCTGATGCTCCAGTTATCCCACAGACTTCCAAAGCCTCTGAGTGAAACAGCACGCAGGGGATCAGGGTGCTGATGCCACATCCCAGAGCTTCATACAAGTGCATGGAATCACCCACAGAAACTGCACACAGCATGACTTATCAAGGCATGGCATGGGGACCCTCCCTGCCCAGCACTGCAGTTTGTAGTACCTCAGTCTTTTTTGCCTTTATCCCAGTGTTCAGAGCCAGGTTAACCATGATGGCATGCTCAGGAGGGAGTTGCTAATGAAGTCAAGCCCTAAATTCTTCAGTCCCATCTGTGCAGTGTAAGGACATGGCTCCCAAGAGGAGTATCCTCTGCTTTCTGAGGGCCTGGTCTCAGGCCATGAGCTGACTGGGGTGCTGGCTTAACCCTTCTGGACTGGAGCGTCTTGTGTCCCAACACCTTTTTTCAAACCTCCTGAAGAAAAATGCCCAGGAGCCACCCCTACAGTCAGTACTCCTCTGCACCATGCCAGGCTGTCCACCCTATCATGGTATCAATTCTCTGCTGTTTACCTGGTGTGGACAGTGCTCCAAATCAAGTTTGTTGCTGGAATATGTAGCCAAAATAATGGGAAGACTACTGTACTGTCCTGCAAAGGGAGCCTGTGGAAAGCTGTCTTCTTGACCTTGTACAAAGACGTACAGTCCTCCCCCTCCTACAACTGAAAATATTTATCCACATTTGGTAGATACACATTGCATGGCAGTATGAGCCTCCTGTCTCATGACAGACATAATGAACTGAGCCTTATTGCTCTAATTTAACTGGGGAAGCGGTATAAGAATTTCCAGCTACCGTAATGCCTGGTGAACTCTGCTTGTCTTATGTCCTTGGATTTTATCCTTCCTGCAAATCTCCTTCACTTCTTTATCTTCACCTTTTGAGAGTGACTCATCCATTGTTTCATTTTAAGTCAGTTCAGTGTCTAAACAGTCTTCTTTTTGTTTGTTCAACATCTAGGTTTTGAAAGTCAAACAGCACAGGACAGGCTTGCAATCACTGACTGTCAGATTCATATTCTTACATAAAACAGCTGCCTGTTACTGCTACAAACCCACTAGAATGCTACAAAAATGAACACAGGACCAGGGAGAAATCAGGGAGGTGAAGAAGAAAAAAAGGGTTTGAACAATAAGCAAACAAGTCTTTTTCTTTTGTCTGCTACAGTACTTCCGCCATGCTCATGTAGTACTTCCATACAATCGGGAAAAAGTCTGAAATTTGTACAGTATCTCAACAGAAATAAAGAGAAATAGCACTCAGAAAAAAACTTCCGCTATATTGCAAAATGCTGCTAAGACCATAAATATTATTAACCATCTTTTTCCAGAAAGGTCCACAATAATCTAGATATCAGCCAAACAAAACAAAATTGTGGTGCTGCCGCTGAAGAGAGCATAGACTGAATACTGTGGAAAGGCAGTAGGGCCATATAACAGGCATGAAGTACATGAAGACATTAATGAAAAACTTGTATGTGGTGATTTTAAACAAGGCACGTATCAGCTAGACAGGCTAGATGCAGCAGCTTTGCTTTTTTGTGTCCGAGTACAGATACGTAGACTTTAAGGTGTAGTGTTTGTTAAGAGGTAGTGTTCCAGTGTGTGACACTTGGAGCTCCCCCTGACACACGTGCACACAGCAGAGACCTCCTCACAGGGGAAAAGATCTAGAGGTGGAGTTTGATGAGACAACAGGACAGGCAGTGCTGGTCAGATGCAGGGCAAGACCAGACAAGTGCACTGACCAGCAACATGTTTATAGGTCACTGGCTCCACTGGTCTCCTTAACCCCTGTTTTGCCATGCTTGTTCCTCTCCAGACTGCTTGGGTCCATCCCTTTCCCTGCTGTTTGTTCCTGCTCTAAATATCCTGCAAACAGTCCTTAGGAATGCTTTTCCTCTGCATCCCAAGATGTGTCCTGTATCCCAGGCAGGGAGCCCTTTCAGCCTGTGAGATGAATTGGAGACACTCTCCAGTTGTCCCACCATGAAAGAGGCCATCCCCAGCCACAGGGCTGAGGCTTCTCTGGGAAGGGCCAAGCAGGACTCCCTGCCTCTGCTGGGTTATTGGGGTCCCCCTGCCTGCCACTGTGCCCCTGTGATCCTTCACATGTGTGCAGACAAGCATTTTATTGCATAACCTAGTAGTAATAAAGAGTGAAAAAAACGAAGAGTATCTTTGGGTGTCAACTCTGCACTCCCCAGGCATGCTCAGGGCACTAGCAGTCATGCTGGGCTACCTGCCACCTTCAGTCCAGGCAAACACAAATGTCTTGCAGCAGGGGACACCAATCCCCCCTTGCTGGCACCCACCATCCCCTGTGCCACAGGTGGACATTTACACCACATGGGGCTCACCAAGACTTGCCCTGAGGAAGATGTGATGCAGAAAGGAACATCCTTGGATCCTCAGTGAATTTTAATGTGTCCTCTGCCACAATGTCACTTGGGTCAGCACCTGCTCTCTGAGTTAGAAAGGCAGAGCTCACCTGAGAGGAGTGGTGGGCAGCACGCTGCCTGCTGTGAGCATCCCCTCCACCTGCAGGGCTCATCCTCTGTGAGCCTTGGCTGCTAAGTGCAAGCTGTTAAAGGTAGGAAACAGGTGGAGACTAAATATTTGGTAACAGAGAGTGAACAAATCAGTCAATTTTGACACCATTTTCAATCCATTACCCACCTCTAAGAACAACGCCATGTGTCATGCCATTAGACCACGAATGATTACATTAGCTCTGCAACATAAAAGATGAAAATGAACTGAGGAACTGTTGACTTGGAGACAGAAAAAGTAAAAATAGAACTATGCTACATGATAACATTTCCTTCACTTGAGAAAAAAAAATAAAATAAAAGAAGACTAAAAGAAAAAAATAGCATTTCCGAAAGAAATGCAATTTAAAGAAGTCAGGAAACTTCATAAAATATAATCAAAAAAAGCCTCCAAAGTGTCAAGAAAACAGAGAGAAATTAGAAAATCTACTCTTTGATGAAAAAACACATTCTACTTGCTCTTTGCTCTCATAGTGCAATGGCAGTTTACAATCAGAAGCACAGAGGTACAACATCCTAAAACCCAGAAAAATAAATAAAAATTTAGTCAGAAAACTAGCATATACTTAAAATCTCATTTATTCACAGTGCTATACAGTGATACAAAACTAAGACTGAAGAAGATAAAAAGACTCAAAGATGGAATAAATTTTACAAGCAGAATTTGGTCCATTCCAGACAGATTTTATATTTAACCTTTAAAACTTAATTTAAACTGTGTTAAACATTATTCAAACTGTACTAAAGCATTGAAGAACCTTGTGGTAGAGACTGTAAGGTCGCCCTCAACAGTCTGTCCCGCTGCTTAATCTGTCACCTACCTTTCACAACTCTTTTTGAAACTTTGGAAATTTGCTCAGTATTTGAAGTGTTGGGGTTTGTTTCCTGGATAATAATAGCATTATTGAAGCATTGCTGTAGAAAGAATGTTTTTCCTTTCAGATGTTTCAACTTGTATGATTAACATGTATTAACATGAAGCGAGTTACACATATTAAAATACTCCGTTTATTCTTTGAAAATTGTGGCAAAGCCCTGCTGCATTGGGTCAGGCCTGACAGTCTGATGACAACTGCTCTGGCAGGCTGTGGCCATTCCACATTCCTTCTGCAGGTTTCCAGCATCAGCACATCTCTGCACAGGCTGGTGGTGCTCCCACAGGAATTCTGCATGGAAATACATTTTAGGATTATAGTATTAATCCTTTTCTGTCTTCCTGCAGCAGTTTTTCCCAACTCTGTCCAAGCTCCTAGGCTATATCTGCGTGAAGAGGTTGTAAGTTATGGAATGGCCCAAGGAGCATCTGGACGATGCTTTTGGTCATATGGTTTAGCTTTAGGTAGTCCTGTAAGGAGCAGGGAGTTGGACTCAGTGACCCTTATGGGTCTCCTTCAGCTTCAAATATTCTATGATTCTTTGACCCATGTTCTCCAAAGAGGAGCAATTTATTAAAAAGCAGGCTTAGATTCCTAAGCTTGAGCATGAAGATTCATTAACATTCTTAAGACAACCATGCTGTGCTGCATCGACAATGGAAATGAAGAAGAAAGCACAAATACTTTTCAGACTCAGTGAAAAGCACAGTTAGGTTATCATCTGAAAGCAATGGTTATTATTAAGATTGGATATCTACATTAAAATAACTACAGGATTTGTAGCTTTGAAAATAAATGAAAGGCAGATAGAAGGCACTTTTTTTTTAGCTCAAGATGGAAGGAACACGAGAGAACACACTTATCAACAATGAAAAGTCAGGTCTACATTTTTTTTGATGGGACAGTCACTCACTACATATGATGCACTACACTGATATTTTATGTAAAACCATATACAGTAGGTTTTCACTAAGTAGGTTGCTCTTTTGTACTATGTATCAAACCATAAATGCACCTCCTGCATAAATGCACCCTGGTTCAAGATGGTAAACTGCCAAAGGTTAGGTTTCAGGTTTATTAGCCTCTAAATTAGTCTGTCTGAGAAGCAAATAATTTCCCATTGGTCTCTATGCTGTGCAGGTTGTTGCCTCTCTGACCAATGCAGAATGCATCTCTCATATCTGTATTTTAGTTTCTTTCAGCTTCCAGAGCATGCTGATTGAACCTTGTCTCAAAACCAGGCTGAAATGCAATAGCCACATGGCAATGCAAAGCAGAGCAGGCGCTGGCGAGGCCAATGGTGGCTGACAGCCCAGCTGCCACAGAGGGGGCTCAGGGGCACGCTCAGCTAAGGGCAGCCTTGCCTGTCTGGAAGGATGCGTGGCCCTGAGGGGCTGAGGCTGGACCCCTGCAGGAGCGGGCTGGAAATTAGGACCATGGGTGGCGGCAATCAGTTAGCTGAGGGGAATGTGCTGGAGCTTGTAGGTCAGGAACCCTGGGAGAACAAGGAGTGTGAATAGACACAATTAACATGATGAGTCATGCTGAGAGAGCACAGGGGAGTGGGGGACGGATGGCGCCAAGGAAAGGTAACACCTTGCTGTTAATGGATGGTAGTTAACCACCAATCGGGGATGGCCTGGGATGCAATGTTTAGCTTCAAGAACCAATCTGTTTAAAACACGCAGCTTCTGAAAACATATATAAACTCGTGCTTCTGTACAATAAATTGACATTTGCTTGCATCAAGCTGCGTCCCGTCTCTCCATCGCAGCAGACCTCTGCTCGGGTACCTCAGCTGCCCAATGCTGCAGCTCCTGGCTCAGGTCCGAGGCAGCAGTGAGGCTGCCTGGGACACACTGAGGGACTCCAAGAGCAGCCAGGGCCATGCACTTCTTGCCATGTGCCCTGTGCAGGTTGCAGTCCAGGTAAGTTTGTATCACATCAGTGTAGCAAGAAGCAATGACTGGGGAGTGTGAGCAAGGCACGGCTGTTGCAGCATAGACGCAGGTCTGGCCATGACCAGTTCAGTCAGCTCTGGCCAGTGTCACAGCTGGCGAGGGCAGAAGGGTCAGCAAGGTCCCCACCAACTCCAGAGGCTCCGCACTGCATTAAACCTTAGATGCAAATACGGAAGCAGTCAGTGCAGTGGTGCTGCTGGAGAGGGGAGAAAGAGGAAGGGGCACCAGGGTCGTGCCGGGGCCTGGGGCAGCAGGTGAGAGGTGTGCACCCTTCATTGTCCATGGCTGCCCTGCCAGAAGGATGAGAGCAGTGGTCCACAGTGCCTCCTCTCAGCTTCATGGGAGCTCCGGGCAGAGAGCTGACAGCTCTGCTCTCCTTGTGCATGGCCCTGTCCTTGGTGGGCTGCAGATGAGGAGAGAGCAGCTGTCCTGTCACCTCCTGCCTGCTGTGCCCTGAGCTTGGCTCCTGCAGCGCTAAGAGCTGGGAGACCTCAGGCAGCACGCAACACACGGCATGTGCAGAGGCCAGCTCTCTTGAATACAGACTTTTTTTCTCCAGTCCATACCAAAACGTAGCTGTTGACATCCCACAGTGCTCATTTTGAATTTCAAAACCCAGTGGCTTGTCTGAATATTTCTCTAGCCAGAGAAGTATTTCAGGTTCTCACATAAACATGTTCCCTCAGTTTTTTATCCATGCTTCTGCCTAGCATCAGATTTCTAGTTTCTGTATTTATTTATTGTATTCATTATTACAGTAACCGTTGGCCATTTGCTTAAAAGTAAAATGTAATCTTGAACAAGACTTGAAAACAGAGTGGCGATAGATTTATAACTCTATAAACATGCCAGCACAATAATCTCACATTGCTGCAGCTCAGGAACAAAACCCGACTTCACCATGCCTCCTTCTAGAGTGCAAGAGCTTTCATCAGTACTGCAAATAAAATCACTGATAAATTCCATCATGTCTTGCAGCCACAGTGCAAATTCAGACAGTTTAGTGACATGAAATCGCACAAGGGAGAAGCAGCAGCAACTGAATGCAGAGTCACAGGACTCCTCCTAGTCACAGACTTCAAAGCAAATTTCTTGAGCACACTTGTGTTTAGGGGAGTCTGCAGTTACGCCTTAGCAAAATTATTTGGAGAAAACAGTAAAGGCTCAGAACTCAAAAGGGAACAAGGTATTCACAATAAACCACAACAATTTTCAAAAATAAAAAAATCAAACCAACCAACCAACCAAAAAACCCCACTGAAAACAAAACTCCCACAATCCAGAAGCCAACAAGAAAACATAAATCAGCCTTTATGCTGAACATCTGACCTAAATTCTGTCTGGTGTATATACTTCATCCTGGACAATCCTTTTATTTCAGCAAATACAGCAGTGAGATTCTTAAATGAATGAGAACAAACATTTCAATTTCTCATCTAAATGAATTTTGACTGTTACTGAAACTTTCACTCTCTGTTTTCTATAGTAATGAGTTGTTTGCATTTTTCCTTCTATCTTTTGAGTGGAAAGAAAGAATGACAACAAATACACTTTACATCTAACAAAAAAGAATCCTTCTGGGCTCTTGTTGAGAAACCTTCAAGTGTCTGAAAAATTTTAAATGCAACCAGCTTTCAGTGTGTCACAGTCCCCTGCTTTGTTCCCAAGAGAGATGACTTCTGTTTTACTGAGCCAGAGGTCCTTTACTGCATAAATCACCTTTCATTCTCACAGGAACCGCAGCCTGATAAGGAAGCATCTTATCTCTGTTTACATAGCTACTGCTGAATTGTAGCAGCAAAATTCTGGCACTGAGGCTTCAAAAGACCCAGTCCATCTGATGCCTTTAACAAAGGGTTTGCTATCACATTATTCTTTGCAGAATGTTGGAAAGGCACAGTCTTGTCCTTCACTTTAGAAATACGGTCTCACTTTTGAGCTATTATTACATACAAATTTCCTTACATCTAAAGTTGGGATCTTGTGGCAGTATTCTGACTCATGTCTTCATTAAAAAAACCAGAATATACTATGACAAACATGGTTGTTAGTTTTATAGTATTAATATCATAACAATAACAATAACACCACCAACTATTATTAGTAATAATATTATTAATATTATTATTATTTACTGGTATTATTAGTATTACTATTTAATCAGACCGGAAGCAGATTGTACAAGTTGGTTCATGCAAAAAATAGTCCTAGTGAGGTCAGTTAAGAAAACCATATTGAATCAGGGTGGCTACTTGAATAACTAATTACACAAACAAATTAACATTACAGTCATGAGTGCTTAATATAGAAAGACAATACGGAAAAGAGCACTTGACCTGCTAAGTTTCGAAGCATTACCTGACTCGGACTGATTTTCAACCTCTTTGCATATTTTAAATATTTATTTTGGGGTAAGTTTTAAAATAACCTGTTTGGTTCCTCAAACAAGAGAAAAAAATAATCTGTATTTGATAAAAACAGATCTTCACCTCAGTTTTATTAATTAGGAAAATTATGAACCATGATTTTTTTTTAATAATTTCTTCTGACATTGACAATATAGGGATTGACAAAAAGGGATATATTCAAGCATTATGGTTTTTTTTCTGTACCTTCAAGACTTCATGTCCATGTAGTAAGAGTCACTTGGATGTAAACCTTAGTCAGGGCATCTAAGCAACCAATTATATAAGGAACAATTTACAAAATTACATCCTTGGGAAGGATTGCCTGGCTCAAAAATCTTTACAGCTTTATTGACTGTGTGCAAGTACACTCCAGCTGATCTCCTAAGGGACTGGTGAAAGAAGTGTTTAACGGTTGTTCAAAAAACAGGAGAGGCAAATAAACTTGAAGTTTCAAACAGGTGTAAAAGAGCTTATTCTTACCTTGCTGCTCTTGACTAAAGTGCACAGAAACCTTGCCATGCAACTCTGAAGCCTCACAAAGAAGCTGCTTTTTGAAGCACAAAGGCAGCCAGAGCTTTAAGGGAGCAGGAAGCAGTGTTAAATAAGGACACACCCTGAAACTTTCAGTCTGAACTATTTACAGCCCATCCTTATGGCTTGATTTTATTTTTACTGTCTGCCTTGTTCTTCTGCATCCCGAAGAAGATGACAGAGCCCTACTTCGCTACTTGGATAGTGCAGCCAGACAGGGAAGGCAAAGCAGTGTTTGCTTCTATGTGGTTGCTCAAAGGATGTGGGTGTCTGACACCCAGTCACAGGACCCCCACCCAGCACAGGCATACCCCAGCATAACCCCCTTGCTGCAAGTGGTCCTTGTCGCTGGTTAAGAGTGCCAGCCCAGCAAAGGACTGTCACTCCAGGAGTAGTTGTGATGTATCACTAGTTTGGAGAGGAGTCCTGCCTTAGGTTTTGGACGTGGGACTTCAGGGCTTGCATTGTTTTGCACAGAGGACTGTATTGTCCCATGAAGCTGTGGGTTTTCACCATAAAAAGAGAATGTGTGAATTCACCAAGCAGATGTGTTTTGTAGGAATGATTTTAGAAACAAATAATAGACAGGCCAGGCAATTTGGATGCAGTGTCTTTCCATATTTCTTTACCCAGCATCTTTCCACTGAATAAACCTGCTTATTTATTTGGTAAGCTCCCTGGTGACTTTGGGGCATAAAAATTCATAGCCACAAGAAACAAATGCATCAAAACAAATGTGAAGAATGATAAGAAACAAATACTACCTCCCTGCCCCCACACAGTGATCCCCCCACTCCAAACACATTTGTGACAGCAGCACATATTATGGTGGTCTGTAGCTGCTGAACCCATGGCCCATGGTGGCTGGTCTCAACCCCACTGTCCCGAAACATCAACAGCTCCCCAGGGGGGTTTGTTGTGCCCCCCCCAGCCATCTCCCAGCAGGTGCATAGAGGGGAGCAGCCCCTGGGTTCTCAGGGCAGAGGTTCTCAGGAGGCAGAGGGAAGCCTGTTAGATCTCTGAGCCAAGAGAATTGGGTCTGGCTGTGGTCTGCTGTGGGGGGACACCGTGTACATAGAATCATGCAGTCATTTAGGTTGGAAAATACCTTTGAGATCATCAAATAACATGACCCCCCCTTGATGTTTGTGCCACTCTGATGCCAACCAGACCACCCTGGGGAAGCTGCAGGCAGCACTTTCCGGCTTGTTGCTTGGGAGCTCTGGGGGTCCTGAGGAATAAACCTTGACAATTTTCCTAGTTAGGGGATTTCTCATCCACTTTATCTTCATCTGCTTTCTGGGCACTTACTTACCAGGCCTGTCACACAGCCTGTGGGGCACAGGAATACGTATCGAATAGCTCAGGGGACTTTGTGTCCCTGCTGCATGTTGGCTTTGTTGACTTTGAACACTGCACTCCTATTTCACTGCCTGTTTGACAGGAATGGAGGTTCCTGTTCCTTGGAAATAACTAGGGTTAGAACTGATAGCTACATGGGATTGTTTTTCTGACAAAGGCACCTTTTTGTTGCTAGGTTGTTCATATTACAGAATTTTTAAGTGTGCACATTCTTTTATCACATGAGAGTTTCAAAGTGTTAAATACATGAATCTCCAGGCAAAGGTAGATCTCTACGGCTGGGAAGTGTGTCCTACACTATAAGCTGAAAAAGTGAATACTAACTCTCCTGGTTTCAGCTGGGATAGAGTTAATTTTCTTCTTAGTAGCTGGAGCAGTGCTGTGTTTTGGATTTGGTGTGAGAACAATGGTGATAGGACACTGATGTTTTTAGTTGTTGCTGGGTGATGTTTATACTAAGTCAAGGACTTTTCGGTTCCTTGGGCCCAAAAGTCTAACTGGGGAAAACACTGGGGAGGAAAATATAAACAAGTGTGAGTGCAAGTAAGAAAGGATCAAACACCTAGAGAGCAGACTTCTCTGGAGCTCTATGATGGCCAGAGAGTAACAGTGGAAGTGCTTTGAACATACCTTTTTTCCAGACCCCACTGAATTCAGTAATACCACATAACTCTTTGTCATAGGACAAAATAATTGCTGTGGTAGAGCAACTTCATGTGGATTATTCTAATGTGGCAGAAATTAAAATGACTGTAAGAATTTAATATTGATCATCAGTGTTGTCCAGTTATATCTTTCACTGAATCACTGTCACATGTGGAGTCTTTAATTGTGCTATATAATTTCCCAATCACAAGTGACAAGAAAGAAAAACATATACTCCTTTATTACAAGATTTTTTGCAGTAAGGGTTAATTTGGTTTGCAGTTTCACCTTTTTTCAGTAGGAGGGCCCTTTATGCAGAATATTTCTTAAGCACCTTTGATTGCCAGCATGACCTACTTGTCAGCTGAAGAAGTGGCCTGCATTTCACAGACAGAACCACTTACCTTTATAAATTTTTATTGCTGTTTTGTGGTGGGGTTTCTGATGAATTTGTTTTGTTTTATTTTCATTTCTACATCTTTTCATTTTGCCCTTGCTCCTAAATCTCATTTATAAGCAGACTGCTTCCAGCTGAATTAATCATCAAACAGCCATGCTTTTCTTTTCGCAATAGAGAGCTGGGTCAGGCTCTGTCTAGCCCATATGGATATTAGAAAGAGAAGATGTCCAGCTCTTCCTTCCACCTTGAAACTCATTGGCAGAAGTCGCAAGCAAGTGTGGAAGGAGCTGAGAGCCATCAGTATAGAAAGTACACTCTTCCCCTTGCTTTGGGGATGGCTCTGCTCCTTGTTTTAGGGGCAATGCTGCCAGAACAAGATTTTCTTTCCTTTTGTGTTTTTGATGTCCTGGGCCTCAACAGGCTCCATTGTGTCCACTGTTTCACCTGGATCCTGTCCAATTGTGTCTGAAGCCACCAGATCCAGCAGTGTCCCACTGTTGAGGAGTGGCAGCTGAAAGGCTACAGCTCAGGATGTGCTGAAGATGCTGTTGGTGTAGCCGTGCTCAGTACAGCAAGTGCTGAGGATCTGATGCAAAAAGGTGATAGACATGTCTGACGTGGGACTTACGCATAGCTTCCTCCAGCCAAAATCAGAGTCTGGGAAGCCCTTACTCAGTTGCTAATAAAACCTGGGATCCTAAAACACACAGGTGGGTTTTTTTGGTCTTTTTGCAATATGACAGTCCTTGGGTACCTAAACCCTTATGGATGGTACAGCAGCATCATTGACAGCCCCAGGGCACATCTGCAGCAAAGGTGACTGAAATGCCTCTGTGGGTTTAAGCTGTGGTATTTCTCCCTGAAGTCTTCAATTGTCAGCTTTAGAGTAGCTGAGAAGCACATTTCTGCACATGTGGTACTGGGCAGCTCAAGAAGGAACTTTGTCAGTTCCCACTGCCTATAGCTACAGACGTTTTTTCACACTGTGAAAGCTCCCTTCTTTTTGCTAAACAAGTTAACAATGTGGTATTGCCATGCCAATTGCATGCTAATGATGTGTGTATTGCACAATTACAGGACTCCTTTTAACGTTGGAGGCATATTCATAAATAACTCCACAAGTACTTCAAAAATAAAAGCTTTTGTAGTTCTGGTACCAAATGAATCTGAAATAATTATTTTCAAGTTAAAAAATTACGCTATTTGAAAAATGGAGAGTACTACCTTTATGATGTCCTTCACATAATTTTCTAACATAAACTTTAGAAGTATTCCAGTTAGT
Source organism: Falco cherrug (assembly GCF_023634085.1). NCBI lineage: Eukaryota > Metazoa > Chordata > Aves > Falconiformes > Falconidae > Falco > Falco cherrug. The sequence goes on from NC_073703.1 coordinate 24,129,199, forward strand.
AAAGCACCAACATAGAGAGCACGTTTTGTTGCAAAGTATACTTTTTTAAAAATCATATTTTTATACTAACCATTTCACTATACCTAAACTCATGCATATTCAATTTATGTGTAGCAGATCTCTTATCTGAAAACACATATACTAAGCTGGAAAGCTTCATAGAATGGCAACAAATGGGATTAAACATCTGTAATGGCTTCTGCATAAAAAACCCAAAGCAACAGGCTGAGAATCATCAGTCTGTAAGGGGATTTCTTAGGAAGGATATTGTTTCATGGATGGAGAAATTTATATGACTGAACTATTCACTGTCTTCTACAGTACAAAACTGAGAACCACCACAGAAAGCTAGCTGGTGTCAGTTCGAAGCAAGCAAAGACAGTTCTTTGCAGTGTGTTGTACAGATGGGCACTCCCCCGCCCCCGCCCAAGCAAGGATATTTACCTGGGAGCAAAAGCTAGACTGCACAAATAATTGAAGATATCCATTGGGGCTCATAGACTCCTCTGAGCCCCCTCAGGTGGTGAGAAAACACAAGTGGGAGGCTTTGCCTCTGCCTGCACGGTTCCTCCTTTACATGATGTGTCCACATACGACTGCAGCTGCTGCCAGAAACACCCTGCCAGGAGAAGCAGGAGCAGGGTTGGCCAATTCAAGGGTATGAGCCACAGGTGACCCTAGTGCAGGAGTCGCCACCATCCCAGGTGCAGTCACACACATTTCAAGCACAGCAGGCAGAGCTGGGCGCTGGTGGCAGGAGTGATAGCCCCAGATACAGCAAGAAGCAAACCAGGTCCAGGGTCCATCCAAGGAGCTCAACCAAGGAGCAAATGGAATCCAGACTGCAGATACAACTGCACTGTGGTTCCAGAGTCCACCCAGGATGCAGGGCCAGAGGCAGGACTGAATTCAGACACACAGAGCAGACCTCAGGCAGGGCCTGGGTTCCCATGTCTTGGCTGAAATGGGGCTCTCATCACAGGCAGTGACTGTGCGTGGAGTCACAGCTGAGGCTTGTCAGGGCAAACAAGGTCTGTTGGTGACCTTAGACCCCTGACAAGCAGATTCTTTAAAGGCTTCACATCAAGCCTTTCCTTGTAGGGAGTCACTGCAGAGTGCATCCCATCTAAATGAATTGCACTGTCTTTTAGCCTCACCTGGCTCCTGAGGTTAAAAGCTGCTTCAGAGGAGGGGTCTTTAATGGCAGAAGCACAAAGCTTATGCTAAAGTGCAGGCTCCACTACAAAGCGATCTATACTTTTTGCCTAGCTTTAGTCATTACTTGCAGAAATAATCAGGTAACCTATTTACTGTTAGTTTTGACTTTGGTAATAACCATCATTAAAAGAACCATTTTGAAATGGTGTTTTCCATCTTCCTAAAAGCTCTGCATTGCAGCACAGAAGAGCTGAGCTGATAGGAGTTTCCAGCTATTCTATATCCCTGCTTTTGCCTGTCCATAACACAAAGAACTGCACTATAAAATGCTTTTATCTTTCTAACTTTTTTACAATTTAAGACTAAGGTTGTGGAGGAGGGAGTGTTCTTGTTTGTTTGTTTCTTAATTTTTTTTTTGGTTGATGTGTTTGTTAGTGTCTATTTGTTTTCAGTGAAAACAGTTAAGAAAGTAAAAGAATGTGCTGGGAAATCCCTGGGAAGAGTGAGGAGCCCTGTAAACACTATCTCAGGTATAGCAGGCGGAGAAAGCAATGCCATCATCCCTTTCTGCTAGTCTCTTCACGATTTCTTTCTAACTAGAAAAATGAAAGTATAGTCACATGTTGGGGAAACTGGTCAGCACTTAATCTTGGCATGGATGTTAGTAAAACTCCCTGCTTCTTCAAGCATCTTAATGCAGGTGGCTTGTGAACCTGTGCATGCACAACCAAGACGTGGGAAATGGTGTTCCTCTTGTCAAAACCCTACCCAAAGCCATTACCCTGAAATTCAAAGTTTAGGGACTTTCAGGCTTTTCTGGGTATCTTCAGATGAAATTGCAGTATTTCTAACTGTATTAGACAACTCCACTTTTCAGCTTCAATTAACCAGCCTACTAGATGTTAATGAGAGCTCACATTTTTCTGCTTCATATTGCTCCTAATCAATTTGAATACCCGATCCATGGAAGCCTGAATTAAACTATATGTGACATTAATTCCATTTTTATTTTATGTTTAATGATATAAAGCTGCTAACTGCATTGTTGTTACTAGCTTTCAAGAAAGCAAAGCTGTTCCAAATTTCTTTAAAAAATGAATGAATGGGAGGATATTTAGGGGGTTTCTTTCCTTGGGCTTTTAGGTGCTGCCTAAGAATCTGGAGAGGCATAGAATAAGGTGACGGAGATAAGCTTCTTAGTGCCAAACATATTCCTCTCCCCCTGACTATAGCTGAGATGAGATGCTAGTTTGGAAGAGAGAGTGTGTGTGTTGGAAACTTGACTGTAAAAGCCAGAGAACAGAAACTTGGCATAAATATGTAAACAGCTCATGAGGTGTTTTTCTGACACCCCAGTTGTGAGCCTGCAAAAAGGGTGCTTAAAACAGTGGGTCTTGCCAGTCACCTTTGCCTCTTAGACAAATGTTCACTGCTTGTGCTCACTGTCACTCAAACTGCCAAATTATACATCAATGATCTATTTAGAGTGTGACTATCACTCTCATTAAGAAGAAAATGAAGGGTCTGTCTTGCTAGAAGAAAATAGAAGGGGTGGGATATTTACTCTCTTTAACTAGAGTCACAAGTGATTATCATGTCTCTTTATAAAAAACCTTTGGAAACAGTAATACACTGAAAATTGGTAGACCGTTGCTCAGAAGAGAAGTGAATTTCTGGAATGATCCATCACATGATGCAGCTGAGATAAGAAATCTTAACTGTCTGAAGACAGAGGCTAATAAGCATTGCATGGATAAGAGAAGGATTATCTTTTTGCCTTGAAAATTAAAGTTCAAGAGATAAGGTTTGAGGCTTTAATTTGTTGCTATATCAAGGAGTTGGAAAGAAATTGTTTTCATATGCTGTTGTTCATACACTTTATGTTGAATGTAGTTCATCAGTCCTTTGATCCAACCCTTACACTGATTGTCTTCAAAGACTAAATGATTCCTTTGCATAACCCTTTTCCACAAAGTTTATATTGTCTTTTGTTGTTCCAGATTTCCCTGCTATAGTGGGACACTGCAAGATGTAGCTTGGTGCTTCTGCTACTTTTGAGAAATTTCTCACATGCCAGGTGAGTCCAAACATTTGTGGTTTATCAGTCAGTCACCAGGAGCTGAGACAGAAAACAAATTTCTGTCAATGCAAATTGATGGGATCACTGTTTTGAACACTACTTAGTGCAAACAATAGCTTTCCAGCACTGGTGAAGTCCATCTCTCTGGTGTTGCACTACAGCTCCCAGTATGTAGGTATCAGTGAAAAAGATTGTTTCAGGACAGTCAAAATACTCAAATCCTTTGGCATTCGTTATTTTTCAAGTTTCATATGTTATATTTTATGTATTTCACTCAAAGTTTCAAGTTAAATTTCAGTTATGTTTTTCAGCTTTAAAATCTATGGGTTTTCCTAAGTTTGTTTTTAATTTCTGTGGATTTCTGCATCTTTACTTTCCCTAATACAATCTGGAATTCTCATGGGGTATTCCACTACTTTTTAACAGGCAAGATAACTGTAACAATGTAAATATGTGTAGGCTTGTAATATACTTACAAGAAATGCCTTCACTTATCTTCCTTACTTGGGTGGCTCCAGCTGAAAGTGAACGAGTTCATCAAGTCATTGGAAATATGGAATATAGAGATTGTTCTCTGACAGTGTCATTCTCACATCAGAAAATACCTAACATTTCAATTTTGAAAGCAAACACTATTAGTATCGCTGGTTTTGTAATTGTGGTGAGAAATCTCATTATACTCTTCTTAAAACCTGACTTCTAGAGATGCCTTCTCATAATCAATGATACTTTTATTTCACTTGCTGAAACTTAAGACATCAAAGAATACCTCAGGTTCTTTTAAACTACCTAATTATTTAAAACACTTCTGATTTTATTATGCATATGTCTTCATGAAGTGTGGTTTTAATTTGTAATTTAACAATCAAAGGTTGATTGTACTTTAGATTTTTCTTTTTAACGATTGCTCAGAACAATTCTTCATTCTGACACCTTGTTGCAGTGTAACACATTATCCATTTTACATAGATAAGCCAATTTTAGTTTTAGTAGAATTTTTCAAAGGTGTTCTTTCATAATATTGTTTTCCTGGTAGTAGCTACTATGAACAACGGTGTTTAGTAATTGTTTGCTACCATAGGAAGTGCACTTCCTACCACTGCTTATAATAAGAATTCAGACAAAGTGCTTATACTTTATACGCTTATACTTATTTGGATCTGTTAATTAGAGTCAGTACCTGCTTTGGAGCACTGTTTATAGACTTGGATGTGATTGGATGTTCAAATCTCCCCCCCGCCCCTCGTTAGGAAAAGTTTGTGTTGGTGCATGCTCTGATGATCACAGCCTGTTCTTAGACGCCTTCTCTACCTTATAGAAACTCCAGTGGAGTCAGCAGGAACAGCAGAGATCTGTGTCCAGATAAATGAGATCAGAATCTGCTGTTGAAAGCTATTTTCCATGTCTGCTTCTGACTTCCCTCATCCTGTGAAAACACTCATCAGCCTTACGAATCCTAACAAAACCTTCTGAGAAATGTAGGGAAAAGGGAGCTGGGCAAGGGAGAGATTAAATAATCTTAGTTTTTAATCCATACTTCTTTCAAGGTTCAACTAACCTGTGTGGCCTGGCCCCTTCCTAGCCAGGTTCCTGCACATCCCTGCTGACAGCCGCAGTGCTGAGCCAGCCCGAGGCTGAGCTGGGGGCGCGGGCAGTGGGAGCAGGGTGGGCATGGGCAGCGGGAGCAGGGTGGGTGCCAGGCTCAGCTGTAGCAGAAACGGGCCCTCCCTCTGCGGCACTGGGGATGTACTGAGCATCGTGACTTTGGCTAGAGGTAATTCTGCCAGTGCATGAGCACACCATTTTTTCTGCTTGGATTGATGCCAGGGAGTCTTTAAAGGATGCTTTGAGTGTGCAGTTGAAACTTTTAAGGGCTCTTGGCCAGGTGATTGTCAGTGACAGGAGGAAAACCTCAAAGTGAGGGGCAGCAGGAGGCACTAGAAATGGGCTGCAATTCACATGGATTCCACTGTAGTGGTTGTTCCACAAATCAGCGTTTCTCTCCCTTGCAATGTCCTCCCCTTCACAGACAGTTCTTCCCCAGGCAGAATAAACCTGGTAGATTATTATTTTGAATACGATATGCAGGTGAATTTCCCCAGAGTCTCTTGCGCTGCAGTTAGCGACGAATGTTGTCCTCATGCAGGGTGGTTCTCATGTAGGCCCAGCCTTGGTCACGAAATACACAGTATCAGCTTTGGCTGGCACTCAGGGATCCATTTTCTGTTGTATAAAAAGGGCAGTAGCAAAGAAATTAAAAATTAAACCTCCATCTGTGCAAGTCAGGTGAATCACTTTGCACATTGAACTTTGCTGAGCTAAAGAAGATGCTGTCTTCATTACTATTGCTGCACTGCTGTCTTCAGTAACTGATTCAGCAGAAGAGCCTTTCCTTTCCTGACAACAGTTTCAAATCCTGGAAGGTGGGGAAAGTGCAACAACAGAAATAGCCCACCTCTTCTGGCAGTTTGCAGGAAAAGTTTGTGCATTTCCACAGGTAACTTTCTTTGCTTGTGTGGGCCATGCATGTGTCCGTCACAGGGTCACTTGCCTGCTGTGGTGACCTTCAGGTGCTCTAGCCACCTATCAAGACATACTTGTTGTTAGGAAAATATAAAATTGATTACAATTAAGCGAGAAATAATTTGAAAAGGAAATGTAATTGAGATGAGAAGATTAAGAAATGAATATTGAATCTAATGAGGTTACTTAAATTACTTCAAATTAAGATTACTTTGATTCCTTATACTAATTGCCAAAGTTTAAATATGCAACAGAGTTGGAATTTGGGAAGGCAAGACACCCTTTAATAGTTGTATTCCAGCAGCCAGTGATGCTCCATACAAGACCTCTGAACCTCCCCAGCCTTGTTCAGGTGGAAACTCTAGAGTATCAAAAAGATGAGTACCAGAACTTCTCTGACTTCCACAGATCCTTCATTATTCATTTTAGCAACAACAGAGAAACCTTGACAAACTTGTTCTCCTAACCACATGCAGAAATATTTTCTTCTCAGCTAAAAACTAGCAAGAACAAGAAAACTGTTTTCTATATATTTGATTTCCATAACCCCTGAAGATTCATTTTTAGGAAAGGAATACTTACACAAATTATTTTTATTTTTTATCCACTGTATGTAATTTAGCTTTCAGGAAAAGATATTCCAGGTGGTTTAACGAGTTTTCTGACTCTTTTCCTTTCTTTTAACAAAGGTAATAAAAAAATTCTCTTGATTTCAACTTCTACATACCATCATAAGCTGCTTCATAGGCAGGTGATATACAGGGCAAGTGATGTTCTGCTGATGTTTCCTTATGAAAATAGAAGGCACAACCCATCAGAGAACTTGGCATAGTAGTTTTAGCCAGATAGGAGCAGCATGAGGAGTGGCTAACGCCTAGACATCTCTGGTCCTCCTGAGCTCCAGCACAGTACAAAGTGGGTTCACAGGGGCCAACAGACCATGGTCCCAGAAGAGGCATATGGGTGCTTGCCCTGAGAAAACCCAGAACTCCAGCTGTCCATCACATGGGGGCTTACTGAAAGTGCAAAGAGATTGTGTGTGATCTGAGACCAGCAAACAACAATTTAAATATCATCATTGTCAAATGTTTAATCACTCGGTAAACTCTGCTCACCGTTTATGTTTGTCTTTATGTTGATCTATCTTTAAAGACTCACTTGAGCTGTACTGAGTCAAGCCTCTGGGCTGGTTCATGGACTGAAACATGCAGAGCAGCACAACTTGTCAGGTGCTCTGGAAGAAGCTTGTCACCTTCCAAAAGGGGAGGATATTTCTCAGTTATTATCTGAGATGACTCACAGCCTTGTAGCAGCAGAGCCAATGCTAAACTTTGCAGCCTCAGGGCTGAATCACTGGGACTACCTCTACCATGGGCAAGGGAGGAGCTAGCTGATAGAAATATAGGAAGAGCCAAGAAAACAAGCTATCTAACTGCCACTTCGTGATGAAGACAGTGGCTGCTTCTGTTGAAAGAGTTCTCACAGAGACTGAGGACTGTTCACATACTTGAATTCCTACACAGAAAGACTATCTGGTTATACTGTGTCTTGTATTTTGTACAGGTGCAGCAGATTTTTCTCCATTTCTGCTGTATTCGTGGTTCAGATGGGATTTATCACATCATTCCTGTTCTCTGGTCCCCTGAAGGACTGGAACAGGTATCTTGAATCAGATGAATTTCATTGCACACAACCTCCTGATATAATCTTCTTTAAGTGGACAAGGCAGAGGAGAAGCAGACTGTACTCACCCACTGATGATAACCTCAGTGTGCAGGACCTCCCTTGTGCAGCACATGGTGAGGCTCTCAGCAGACTGTGGCAGCCAAAACCATTACAGCAGTGACAGAGAAATGCCTCGGGGGCAGGCTATCACACAAGGCATGTCACAGCCTGGGAGAGGGCAATTTGCAGCAGGTCAGCCTGAGGTGGTCTGGCTTGCCCTCAGGCCTCTACACACAGCAGCTCTCAGCTGTGTTGTCCACTGGATGCCACTGCTGCCAAGCCCTGCAGAGGTCTGTGGCAGCCCACAGCTGGGGTCCACCTGTGGCTGTGGGCATGCCTCTGTCCTGCCCTGAGGAGCGGTCTGTGTGGCTGGGCACAGCCCCTGCTCCTCTGTGGCACTGGTGGACCTGGGCCAGCTTGCCTGGAGCTGACCGTGCTGCTGCCTCTGGCTGAGATGAGCTGAGCCTGGCCCTTCCTCTCCCGGGCACCTTGCCTGCTCTCACTCCTGGTGGTCTCCCCAGCTGGCTGTCTAAAATTATAATCCTTATTAATGCTAATTAGCACTAATTTGGCATAGAAGCCTTAGGCCCTTGAAAAGGCAGGCTGTGCTACCAAGGAATGGATGCAAGTACAGCTGGAATCCTATTCATTCCCCAGTTCAGAATACAAATCAGCAATAAATTCGTTTCTGTCTTCCCCCACGGAGCACCTCTGCCTCTCTCCTGGGTGATGCAGTGCTGCTGCTCCATGGGTTGGTCCTTCTGCACCCGCAGAGCCACTGGGCACTAGGAACATTCCCTTGGCTGCCTGCAGCGCTGGCAGGGACTACGCAGTCTGAGCCTGATACTGTTGTTTGATTACTTTTTTAAACTGAATTACGGGTGACAGAAGAGATGCCTTGGGGATTTTCTGAGGAAAACAGAAAATGTGTATGCTTTGGCTGACATTATGAGTGCCTGCTTAGGAAAGATGTGATAGACTTATTGTGGGAAAATAGATCCTTTGCACCAACATTTTCCAGTTCGATCCAATACGATTTTTTTTGTTCACATCACGTAAAATTCTGACTCAGAGATGTATAGTGTAGTTTTACACACCTTACTCTTTAGCCTTTTACCCTTCTGTCCTACCTTGTTAGGAAAAAAGAAGCTCCTTTGTGTATTTGAACTACTGTAAAATTTGTTTACTATGTTTCCTTTTTCCTTTTCTAACCTAATATTCAAATGCCTTATATAAATTAACTTTATTAATTAACAAATTACTAAGGTAGATTTGACTTTATCTTCACAAATAGCTACCCCAACAATTTGTGTTAAATACCCATAATCTAAAATCTTCCTGGAGAAAGCAATGAAAAATCACAGCAACAATCCCAGTCTAATAGTCTTTATAAGTAGTAATCTTTGCATGGTACCTTCAGGACTTTTCTAGCTGCCTGAAGACTTTGGATTACAATAGCTGATACTTTTGTGATATCTTTCCCTCTGCAGACTCCCAGAGCTAACATACACTCTGCCTCTGGGAAGCAGAGGCAAACAAGCATGTGGTGGAAATCAATAGCTGCTTAACAAAATGTTACAAAAGGCTATCGAGCCCTTCTACTGGTACTTTATTAAACAATGAAATGTTTGTCTGTCTTCAGTTCTGATGTGAACAAGCTCACAGCCCCACTGCGACAGAGCATGGAATCAAGCACTGCTGCTCCAGGAGCGGCTGGGCTCTGTCGGCTCGGGCAGTGTGGGGGCCCCGGGAGGTGTTCCCTGTCTGCACCAGGCACAATCCCAGGGAATTCAGAGACCTTCAGGAGCACTATCCTAATGCAAGGAACAGCTCACATAGATGTAACGTTACAATAAAACCAGTATGTTGCAGGTGAGACGGGTAGGTTCTGCATGAATGAGTGAATAAGAAAATAGTTTTTCTTACTTTCTCCTTTTGACAGTTTATCGCTGAAAATGACTGACCCAGAGAAAGAGATCAACAGATGCTCTGACAAGACCAAGTCTTAAGTTTGCCAAACACTGTAAGTGATTCTAGGTCCAACAGTGTCCTGTTTGCAGAAGTCTTTGCTTTTCCATTCTTACATCAGACAAGCAAGGGGAGGGAGGCGGCTGCACCCCAGCTGTGTGGTGCGCAGAGCTGAGCTGCCATGGTGCTGGGCGCTGCCTGGGTCCGGCTGCTCGACGCCGAGCAGCAATGTTTAGCTCAAGCGAAGCAGAGCCTGTACTGCTGTGTCTGGGGTGCTGCTGGTTCCTGGCTTGGTGTGCGGGTGGCCTGGGGTGAGTGGGACACAGGCAGTCCAGATGCGCCCTGTGTAAGATGCAGGAGCTGTCTCTGCAGTTGCCTGTTTCCATAAAAGCAGTTCAAATGACCTACCTGTCAGATGGACCTTGGCCTCAGCCTGGGCTGGAGGGTGGTTAGCAGCTCTTCTGAATTACATCCCTGCGGAAAATTTGAGGTTCAGGACCACAGGCGTCATGATGCCATTGATGCGTGTGGGACAGTGTAGGGCAGGGATGCTGATGTCCCTGCGGTGCATATGCAGTCTCCACCAGCCCTGGTGCACAGGGTTGGTCTCAGCTAGCTTTGAGCTGTGCTGGTAATAACAAGCAATAATAATAATTTTTACAAAAAGGTTTAATCCCTGTGTAGTAGGCAGGGGCATACATAGAGATGTACATCTCCTTTTACATTATCAGTGTTGCAATCATTCACAAATGCAACAGCCTGTAGGTGGATCCCAGTCCTGAGCTTAAATCAATTTATATTTTTTTTTAAAGCCTAATAGGAAGAGTACCAAAGACTTTAATTTTGAAGTTAAAATAAAGGCATTAATCTTTTACTAAGCCATATGATGCTTTCAAAGCTTAAAAAATGCATTTCAATTTTTGTTTATTGACATGCTTAATCCTAAATTGCAAAGAAAGTGGTATCATGACTCACACCTGCTTGTAACATCTAGCATTATTCCCAGAAAGACTAATCAACAGATCTGATGTAAAAGATTAATTACCATTCTCTCAGGAGACAGTTTGTTTACTAAACAATCAGCCATATACAAATTACTGACTTAAGATGCCATGTTTAATGGCTTCTTGAGGGTGTGTAACTGTTTCTTTATATTTTCATTTAGTTATTTCAGCCAATCAGTTTGCTTTTTAGGGAATAAGTGGAAGCTGGAAGTGGTTAAACTTTCTCTTTCATCAATGTGCTGTATGAAGAAGCTTTCTGTGAAAGCAAGTGGAGTTGGCTTGTATCTTGACTTTTAGGATAAAAAGCCACAGCAAACCATTTTTACCCTGTTTGCAATGAGAATTTTTCTGCATAGACATTGTATAAAAGTCTGTGAATGAAATCCCAGCTGAGGGAAGCCGTGCTCAGTATGCACAAGGTGTATGCCCGCATGAAAGGTCCTGGGGTGGGCTTTTTTTCCTATGCAAACCAAATATGCATAAGACAATAAATGTAAAGGAGTGTGAACTGGTGTGCACAGGCAGAGGTTTTTTTTGTTTGGTTTTTGTTTTTTTTTTTTACTTGCACTTCAACACCAAGCCTAAGTGTGTGACTGAATGATTATCAGTTGTTGAAGGACAGATGGATATAAGTTTGGTTGCCTGGTAGCGGTGGTCCTGCAGACCACTGTGTGCATATGTGCTCCCAGAGTGATCCGCATGCACACCATTGGCAGCCTGCCTGCCCTGTGGCCATGCTGCCATGGCTTCGAGCAGGGATCGTGGTGTGGGATGCTCGCTACCGCCATGTGGAGGAACCTGATGCTTTCCTGAACACCAGGATGACCTGTGGTGAGGAGCCTGTGAGAGCGTTGTGGGAGACCAGCAGGGATGTGTTCTGGGCCTGAGCATCCAGGACCATCCTTCAACCCTGCCACAAAGGAAGTTTCCCTGGGTTTTGCCTTGGTTCCAGTGCTCTGGAAGTATTGTCTGAACTGAAGCTGGAACACCACTTTTAATGAGTACTAATAAAGCTTTCCTTCATGGCTACTCCCTTACTGAACCCGTTTGCTTTTTACTTCTCTATATCACATTGGTCTGGTTTGCCCCACTGTTTTGTTGCCTTTCTCCTGGCTAGCTTTCCTCCTGCTTGTCTCTTCCTTGCCATCTAGGACAAGGGCCGCACGGAGTCCCTTCTCTGCTCTGTGTGCAGGGAGCGTGCATCATGGTGGGGCTTGGGTTTATCTTGCAGAAACTCACATAAATGACCCTAAGCTACTCGCCCCAATGGATTTCAATAGCTCTAGAGAAAGCAGTAGCCTTTTCAAGGAGATATTTGTGGAAAGTGATTTTCACATGTAAAGACCAAATTCTTTTGAATGTGAACCACAAGATGGAACAAGATGTGTTTCATAAAGTTTCCAAGAGGAAAAGAAAAATAATGTTATATGTCTTAGAATGACTAACCATACATTGAAATTGTCATTATCTTGCAACACAAGGATTAGACACAGCAAACATTTTTGAGGGTTACACACAAGAAATTTTTATCAAGCCATAGCAAATAGGAAACAAGTCTGGAAAATCCAGCCTGTCAGCAGACAACCACACAGAGCAGATAGGTATGGAGTCACCAGAGACTTTTTTAAAAATTTGTCTCCTCATTTTAGCCATCTGTACAATTAATTTAAAATTTAATTTCACATGAAAAGATAGCTTATGAGATAAAAATGGCCAAAACCTAATTCCCTGTAGCAGTGTGGGACTGTATAGCAGAATAACAGCTTATTTGAGAAGAACAGATCCGTTATTTGATGCATTATTCACTTGTCTTTATTTGTAGTTTATTGTGTAACAAATCATCATGTTGTTCTGTTTTAGGTCATTACACAAATATTTGATTGTACTTTCTAGCCTCCTGGGGGTAAAAACCCCACCACATAGTTTGCTGGTAATGTCAGTTTTTTTCCTGTGAAAGATCTTATATAGCAATTCATTAAAAATTAGTTGTGAGTGTCTGCACACCAATGTTGGTAAAGACTCTTGGAGGATACGGAAGGCAGGGGGTCAGGTTCTTGGCCAGGTAACACAGCATGGGAAGAGCCACTGAGCTTGTGTACCCTGAGGCATTCTTTTGTGAGGTCTGGGTCCTGTGAGCCCTGTCCTTGAGCGCTGTGAACTCGGAGCATCGTGTGCTGTGACCATGCTGCTCCTGAAAAGCTGTGTGAAAGGGCACAATGCATGGAGGAATGAAAAGGAGAAGCAGATCAGAGAAGATCCAGTGTCTACGGGAGCACGGGCTGTATTCATCTGCTGGACACAAGGATGCTGCTGGCCTTCCCCTGAGCTCAGAGTTTTTATTACAGGATGTCACAGGAGGACGGTTCCTGACCTGTTAAGGCCAGTTAGGGTGTTAAATGGAGGTATGTGAAGTGGCACGTGATCCACCTTCAAAGCCATCATCGACAGTATAAAATTATTAGACTTCCATGTACCAAACCAGAAATGCCTCTGCTGAACTATCCACATGCTAGCTGCTTCTTCTCTACCCATACTAGTAAAGCAGCATATGAAATTCAGTGTCATTTCTATGGGATTTGCACTGATCATCTGTAATGGAACAAATTTCATCGAAGGGGGAAAAGAGGCACATGTAAAAAAGAACAATGCACATCTCTTTCCATTGCTCAGTTTTTAGCTGATCTGCTAGTAGTTCCTTCTTTCATTTCCTCTTCCAGTCTGGAGCTGTGACACTGAGTGCTAATGAGATAATATTTGTCCTAAACACTGATGTTCATTTTGGATAATTAATTTGGGTTGCTAACTTTGCTTAAGGCAAGTGTTACAGCTGCCTTGTTTAGCAAACATGACTGAAACAGGTTTTTTAAAAACCTGTGTCCTTGCACAGTATGTCTTTACTCAAATTATCTGCTAGAATATTTAAAAGCTCTGAAGATCAGTCTGTGATTGTGTCAGTGCATAAACATCCCTTCCACTGCTTTGCATGATGATAATTATTATTAAAAATGGGTATTTTTTTATCCTCTTCTCTAATTAACTTTTAGTTTTTTCCTAGCTGGTAGTTATTAATTTTTTAAATATGTTTATTCTCTGAATATGACCCACCTTTTGGGGACATCTTGGTACTTGGTTAATGAATACTGACGATTCTGTGCAGTCAAAACATCCTAAAGTAGACACCATGCCTGAAATGGGGTGGCGTGGACCTTCCCATGCCTCAGTACCACCTTGGAAATGTGAGCATGCCAACACTGTCGCAGTGTCTCCAGCAGCTTGGAGGGCACCAGCGATACCTTTGCTTCTCTCTGTTGCAAGGAAATGCTGCTGGGCAGCTGTTGCTGCTGGGCAGGCACTGTCATGGAGGGATGCTCCTGCCACTCATGGGGCACTGCCAGCCCTGGTCTGAGCAGTAGTCCAGCCTGCTCTAAGCTGAGAGTGCAGCCATGGCCACACAAACACTTTGCTGCTGCTGCCATGCTGCAGGGATCCTGGGAGTTAGACCCACACAGACAACGTGCTTTCTGGGAGAGGCTAAGGCTGTAGCCCTGTCACGGCTACCCTGGCTCCCTGGAATGATCACCCAGGTTGACTCCCACCATCACCTGCACAATGCTGGTTTCTCAGGAACAGCGTTATGGTTTGGCCTCATGCATAGAAAGGAATTTACTTCACCATCAACTGTCATGCTAGCAAATGCTGCACAGAGTGATTAAATAAAATGCAACTGACCCAGTTAAGGAGATACGTTGATTCATTTCTGAACTCGCATGGATAGGTTATGTCTCTCTCACACTGGGGACTGGATAATGAAGACAAAGCCAGCTAAGCTGCCACCATGCCGCCACCATGCCACCACCATGCCACATTCAGGCTTATCCTGACTGCTTACTGCCCTGTGGGCAGCACACCAACATGGGAAAGTATCCTACTGACAGTGTCAAAGTGCTGGCCTGTCAAACAACTCCAGTGGTCAACACTAACAAGTGCCTTAGCACAGTGTGTCATAAAAACTGACTCCTGGAATAGATGGACGATATATTAATTGGGCTGACCAGGTTGCTGTTTCAGCCAAGTGAAATTACATTCAGCCATTGTCCTCATGCCTTTACATAAGATACATTAACTCAGTATTTCATCAAAAGGTAAGTTTAGCCCTCAAAAAATAGGAAGCCAAAAAACTTTCGTAAAAGTAACTGAAAAATACAAGCTGAGTATTTGATCCTTGGAAAAATAATAGCAGAAACTGAATTATAGAAAACCCTGTGATGAAATTTCTATAGTTTCAATTTCTAAAATGTTAATAACTACTATGCTCATGCTACATTTTTACTCTGCTCCAATAAGCAAGGTCTGATTTTCTGTTCATTGTTAAGCCACAGAGATTTAGCACTGATTTGTCTTTAGACTCTTGTGATGCTTTCAGATATGCATTGACAAAGCAAAAAGTCTGGTAAGTATGAGGTTTTCATATACTTTTTAGTCTATAATAAATTTATATCCTATTAGGAAAAAAATTTCACGAATCTTCCTCACACCCTCTTCTTTCTCTGTCTTTCTAACTTTTCATATAGTCTATATAATTTTCAGTGAGAAAGTTAGAGGAAGAGATAGATACTGAGATAGCTATTGAGACAAAGAAAGATAAATAGAACAGAACATGAGGAGGTTTCCTAATTTTTTCTTAACAATATATGAAAAGCCAAAATGTTCATTATGTATATTTACATGCATATACAATGAACAGACTACATGCATATATTACATATTTATGTAATATTCTGTTACATATTTTCATTTTATATATGAAAAATATATACTCTGTGTACAATATATGTGTACATATTTTTGGATTAAGAGCCATCTATAGAAATCTTGTACAGTCAGAGGTATTTTAACTGTAAAGAAAAGATGAAGGCAGAAAAAGGCAATCCCACTCCATAATCTAGTTAGCAATATCCTAGTCTTTATTCCCAGCCTTCTTTCTTTGCATGCCTGGAGAACACATTTTACTTAACATTCAAAAGCAGGATTTACGACAAATGGCGCTAATCTCAAACTGCTTAAAATGCAGGCTCAGTGGCAGAGCTTAACATTTGCAGCATCACAAGTGACAAATTTTCATATGCTATTAATTCCTTAACATTGTCTACCCCACAGATGTTGGCAATATTGATGTATGGAAACCATTCAGAAGACTGTTAAATGTAATGGTGGAAAGGGAATTCAAATGGATCTGGCAAACAGCTTTAAAGATTTCAAATTGTGCAATAGATTAGGAAAATATACATTGTAAAAAGGGTATACCTGTTCCTTCTTTATTGGCTCAGAAACTTTTAAACTTTTTTGGATGAAAATCACTAAAATTTACTGTAATTTACTGTATGACATAATACAAACAACCTTCTACCTTCCTAGAGACAGGACATGTACAAAGCTCTATAAATACAGGCCAAGAACCTCCACAGGATGTTTTTAACAAGCGCTAATGGTTTCCCACATCCATCCCCAACATTCAGGATGACTGATGTACAGTCAGAAGCACATGAACTGCAGATGAAAAGTTAAAAGTAAACTTGTGTGATCCAGTAACAAGAAGTCTGACTGTCCTCGACTATGCAGAATAAAAGCAGTGGTATTAGTGGGAAAATGCAAGAACTACCTTAAAAGATTCCACAGGTTGTTTGGTTTTTTTCAGGGTTCCTTCTTGTCCATAGAAATTTATTTGTGGTAAGATCCACACCAGTGCACTGTCAAAAGCAAAAGAAATGTTACCAAAATTGTTTCCAGCTGTCAGGGAAAAGTGTGAAAGTTAATTCCTGCATGTTCATAGACTTTTTTCTCTCTGGCTAGCTTATGTTTCTCCAGACTGCCTTACTGTTCTGTACTTTAGCCTTAGAGTGTTGTTCTGATCTCAGAGGTATTGTTCTCCTATAATGGAACAAAATTTCCCTCTTGGTATGGAAGTGAATCTGTATTTTGGTATGATTTTACCTTTATTTTTTTCCTAGCTGTTTGGTTGCAGGGGACTATTAGATATGCCGTAGTTGCCTTTTTTCACAAAAGCAATGTGAATCAATTTTTTAAAAACTTACATGGAAGAATGAAATTAATTCTAAAACAACAGCAGTTGCTTCCTGGTAGTATCTGCGTGTGTGAAATTGTCAGCCACTGGAGTAAATGCACAAAGATGCCCTTTAGAAAACTAAGCTAAGGGCAAAGAAATTGTGTCAGTGGGGGCAAGGAGGCGTTCATGAAAACCGATGGCAAAATGTCCTTCCTGACCTGGGTGCCCAGGTGCCTCCCTGTGTCCAAAACTGAGAAACTGAGAAAGAGACACAAGTTACTGTTGGAGGAGGGGAAGGCTGAATGAGCAGTGAGGAATGATCCAAACTTGTGTATTTCAAGCTTCTCCCACCTGTCTTGAAAATAAGGTTCCCACATTTGAGTCTGAACAGACCTAGAAATTACTGCCTGAGGAGACAAAGTCCCCAGTCTGCAATACAGGTTTTTAATTACAGGTTGAAGGTGCATGTAGTATAGACTTGCTAAGTCCTTGCTTACCCAAACTCCCTGTTCATCCACATGAAATGCACTTTATCTTCTGGCAGCTGTGGGATACAAACACCACAGAGCATGTGAGTGTAGGATATTTTCCCACTTTCCAGCCCAGTCTGGCCAAGTGTGTGGTTCTAGAACTGATTGTTCCAGAATTTCCTGACCACCAGTTTTCTGGGTGTTAAATCTGTTACCTTTTTCCCTTGCTTCATTTGGAATGGGTGTCGCATATTTGTATTTCTTACCTTTTTCCCTGTTCTCCATAAAGCCTCATTCAGCTTCTATTCATCCCTGCCAAGCAAATTCAGGAATTTCTAAGTAGCCCAGTCCGGTACCTGCCAGTATTAATGCAGCTCTGCAGCCCATGAGCTCACAGCTATAAACCAGCATATTTAAGAATGAAATCATAGAATCAGTCAGGTTGGAAAAGACCCTTAAGACCATCAAGTCCAACAGTTAACCTGGCAAGTCCACCACTAAACCCCATGTATGTCCCGAAGTGCCACATCCTAACGTGTCTTTTAAATACCCCAGGGATGGTGACTCCATCACCTCCCTGGACAGCCTCTTCCAGTGCCTGATCATCCTTTTGGTGAAGAAATTTGTCATAAAATGCAACCTAAATCTCTCCTGGCACAAACTGAGGCTGTTTCCTCTTGTCCTATCACTTGTTACTTGAGAAAAGTAAATGTATTACTAGATTCATTAAAAGTTATATTGGCTCCCTCAGACAAAAATGGCAGTATGTCTGTGTCTGTCATTTCCAGCTGATCAGGACTGGCAGAAGGTGTGTGTGGAAATGAGCTGGAATTCATAAAGCACCTCAAAATGCCAAAGGTCCAAAAGCCTCAGAGGAGTTTGAAACAGAAAATTTTAGCCCCACTGATTTTGTTCAGCACCTATGTTTTTTATGGAAACCTGCTACAGAATTTCTGAAGCAGTTACTGATGATCTTTCATGTAACAGCCAGTGCCTTCCCTGATGCTCTGCCTCGATAATTCCTGAGCTGCAGCATCTTCGTGAGGACACTGCGGGTGCCACATCGACACAGCTCCCTGTAGAGAATGGGCACTGCTGGTAAGGCAGCAGGCACAGCGAGTAAGGCAGCGGGCACTGCGGGTAAGGCAGTGCTCCCAGAGAGCTCCTCTGCCGCCCTGGCAGTCCTGCTAGCAAACCTGCAGGCAAACACCTCCATCCTCTGCTCTTCTGCTGCTGTGTACTTTGGGTGTCTGGTTGTTAATTTACTCCACAGGATACACGCAAAGTTACATCCTTCACTGTTGGCATCATGTCTTCTTGTTTTAATAAAACATAGATAAGGCTGGGTATTTTTTTAAAAAGCTAAATACGCTATTTGCCTTATTGTAACAGTTATATTGACACTTCTACATGAAAGTTTTACTGCCATCTCAATTAAGTATAATTTTAACATAATTGCTCCTCAAGTAATATAGGATGGTTGCAGACATATTATGTAATCACAGAAAAGCATTAATGAAGAAGCTGTATCCAGCCTTTTGAGGGATTTCTTTTTCATGCAGTGCAGGCTCACCAGAGCTAAGCTAATCAAATGTCAGCTTTAATATGGAAAATATTTTTTAATCAGTTGCTTTGATACCAGTAAATTCTAGGATGATTTTCCACTTTTGCTCTGAAGAAAAATTAGTTAGAAAACCAGTTAACTAACCAGAGGTATGAAGATTTTGTACCAACATAGGTGTTTTGGCTAACATTTTATGAACCTGGATGTGTATGGATAGCTCCTACAGCCAGTTTGATGTATTTCTCATCATGCTCTTCACCTTACCAAGGAAAGGTAGATAATTACATTATTCCATTGAAAATGCAGAATGGGACTGAAATAAGGAAAACAGCTGAGTTAAGTAACATTGAAGTAGATCTTTTTAACATATAAATGGTAACACCCACTTACAGAAACAACAGCATAATGAGACTGATTGCTTACATTTACAGTTTGGGAGTTACTGATAACTTTTCCCATAAATGACAGTTGGAACATCCCAAATTGAGCATCTACCTGTTCATATCTTCCTTGTTTGTCTCTAGTATCACACTACACTTGGTACGTCAAGGTCTGTCCACCTATAGGTCCATGCTATCATTGACTCTGGCCTCCCAAGTCAACCTAAACTTTCATATAAATATCACCACATTTGGATTCGGGAAACACCTTTATTTACTCATAAGCATGAGAAATTAGGTAAGAATTTCACTGATTCACAGCAACAGGAGGAATATTTTAGTACCGCTGCATATGTGCACATGTATATATGCACACACACTCTTCCTCTGTGGCAATAGCCTAACCAAGCATCCACCCTCAAGCTGCAGAACACAGAAGAAAAAATCAGGTATCATAATACTTTGATCTTGTACAGAGAATATTTGAAGAGCATGGAGGAAGCAACCCTTTGCAATATATCATAGGTATATGTCTGTCCTGGTTTCAGCAGGGATAGAGTTAATATTCTTCTTAGTAGTTAGCACAGTGTTGTATTTTGGCTCTGATGTGAGAACAGTGTTGATAACCGCACTGATGTTGTTAGTTGTTCCTGGCTGATGTTTATTCTAAGTCAAGCACTTTTTGGTTTCTCGGGCCCTGCCAGTGAGAGGGTTGGAGGGACACAGGATATTGGGAGGGGACACCGCCAGGACAGGGGACCCAAGCTAGCCAAAGGGATATTCCATACCATGGGATGTCATGCTGAGTATATAGGCTGGGTGAAGAAGAAGGGAGGGGGAGACATTTGGCATCATGGCGTTTGTCTTCCCAAGCCCCCGTCACCGTGATGGAGCCCGGCTGCCCTGGGGATGGCTGAGCACCTGCCTGCCCGTGGGAAGTGGTGATGAATTGCTGGGTTTGCTTTGCTGGTGTGTGTGGCTTTTGCTTTGCCTATTGAATTGTTCCTATCTCAACCCCTGACTTTTACATTCCTTTCTGATTCTCCTCCCCATTCCTCTGGGTGAGGGGCAGTGAGCAAGCAGCTGTGTGGGGCTGGGTTGCCAGCCGGTTAAACCACGACAATGTCAGACCTGGCCATCTGATGCACTGAATCTGCCTCAGCAGTTGTGGGGGTATTCCTACTGCATCCTAGGTGTCAAAAGATTTTTATTCAATCTCTCTTTAAAAGTGTCTTTCCACCTGAAAGATCTCTTCCCATTTGCTTTAAAGTCCACAAACATTGTGACCCTCTCTTTTGGGTGCCTGCTTCCAAATAATCACTTGAGAAAGCTGCAAGGGACTTTGTTGTCAGGAGCTGCTTGCTGTCACCCTTTGAGCTTTGATTTACCAAAATCTGAGCACCTTAAAAGATTCAGACAGTCTTGATACTTGTGCTCTATAGTTTGTGCTGTGATCAAACAGCAGTACAGGTACCGTTTGTCTGTGGCAAGGGATGCTGACTGGAGAAACTGTGAGATGCCCCTGCTGAGTCCATGTATGGTGGTAGCCTAGGTGCCTGACCAAGGCTGGGAGGCAGTACCTGCTGCCTCCATCTGCAGGTGAGACACTGCTAACTGATTTGTCTGAGGCCTCAAAGAAAAAACACTGCCAGGCAGGAAATTTAAGTATGTTGCCAATGTCAGACTATTGGCCTGACCTCACCACTGGACTGTCAAAACTTTATTATATAGGAGGCTTGCTCATGCCAAATGTTTTGACTCATGGCTTTTGCTTAAAACAGAGTAAGCTTACATTGATAAGCAAGAGTCAGAGCAACACATCAGCCTCCCCAGCCTGCAACCAGAAGCTGCTGCTGGGTAGCTTTGGTGCCTGTGAAGCTGTCAGGTTATTGTGCTAGTGCAGGAAGATGTCCTCACACCCCTGGAGATTGTTAGGGATATGCTAGGAAAACCAACCTGCCTGGCTTTGGGTGTCTACCCCATTTCCACTGCAGGTATGAAACCTGCCACTTCCTGGCCTTTTGGCTGCTAAGGTGGCTATTTTTAGACACTGTAAACTAACTGAATATGGCATATTTAAAAAAAATAATTTGAAAGGTGAACCAGTCTTTTTAAGACACTGCTACTCAATAACTGCTGATAATCCTTCCTTTCATGTCACAGATGACAGTAAAAATAATTTATCTTCCTGCATTTTCAGCAGAGGATACACATATGATGCTTGCTTGTTTGCAGTGTGTTGTTTTGAAAATTGTAATGAGGTAGAAATTCTGGACTTTCACAACCATCCTGGTGCTATGAGACTGTCAGGTACCACATGTGAAATACTTCACATGTGAAAAGGAATACTTCAAGCGTTCAGCATGCGCAGAGATGACCCCCTAGCCACCGGTACTGAATATGTTATAGGATGAGAAAACCCTACCTGGCTTAAAGCTGGAAACTTAGACCTGGAGATCCCCTGCACTCACTGCTCCTATCCTGCACCCTAGTCAGAGGCTGATGGCACTCCCTGCTTCAAGGGGAATAATTTTTGCTGTCAGCAGGGCTGCTTTCCCAGTCTGGGAGCAGTTCTGACTCTTCTGAGCCTGCATAGACACAAATTGGTCTGTGAACAGCCTGCCCCAGCTCTCCCATATCAGGGCTAATGGCAACAGCAGTTGAGCTTAAAGGGTCTTGGGCCAGAAAGAGCCAGCTTGAGCACATCTTACTGCACTGGTTTTGCCCACAGAGGGGCTGTTTTTGATGTGAGCTTGCCCTGTGTCTGCAGCTGAAGCCTGACTGTGGGCATGCCAGGGCCCCAGGGTGCTGTCCTGGGGGAGCCGCAGTCCAAACCATAGACAGCACACTGCTTGTCCGAAGCTGCAGAGGAATCAGAGCCCAGCCTCCAGCACAGGGGCAGAGCAGCCTGAGGGCTGGTGTGCTTGGAAGGAGCATAAGGAGCAAGCTGGTGACTGCTCCCATGTCCAGGAAGCACTCACCTGCGCGACCTACCCCAGGCCAGTGCGCTCTCCTGGAAACCCTCTGTCACCTTGACAGGCACTGGAGAAGATGGACCCCTTTCTGTGCTGCTGAGCTGCCCGCTTCCGCAGTCTTGATTAATGAACTTCAACCACATCACCATCCCACCTAACCCGGGACTGGTTAAGGAGCAGCTGCCATTTGAGTGAAACCAGATGTTTTGATAAGGTGAGCGTGTTTATTTGTGTGTATGTATGTTGGGCATGTATCAATAAACCCTGTTCTGAATAACATGGAATGGGCCATGCAGTGTAATCCAGGTGTCAGGGAACAATATTACTGAGTGAAAGATAATAGTGTGGGTGAGGTTTGGGAACTAGCAAACAAATTAGTTCTGCAAAGTTTGCTATTTTTGTCAGCTTTAGTCTACTCTTTCGGCACCACATATAAATCTCATTGAAACATGATAGACAGTTGGGGGATCAGATGACATTACATGAAGATGATACAAACCACAGAGAGAATAAATGTTTTTTTATCTATCTTTCTGTCAACGGCCTTTGGAAAGACCAAGTGTGGATAAATAACATTCTGCTAAACCAGGCAGACGATTGCATCATCACTTCCATCAGAGGAATATGAATTCCAGGAGATAATGCAGTTTGGGATAACCTCATTTGATGCACTATGATATTGAGGTGGATGGGTTATTAACAGCAGCAGGATCCTTCCTGTTTCCTCTGCCATCTACCATGTTCCATTCTACCTGTTGGGGAGTTTCTGCTGGTCATCATGCTTTTGAAGCTACCGGTCCTTGGAGAAAAGTGCTCTGCTATTGAGCCTCAGGGTACATCTGATTACTGACTAACCACTTCTGGGTGGGGACTGGGGTCCAAAAGGCTCAGAAATCACTCCAGGTTTCCATCACATGTCTCACAGATGGACCTTTCCTACTGTCATGGTGGGATGTGGTGGTCAGAGAGTTGGTGTACTGAAGAACTAGCCAGCACTCTGAGTAAACCTCACTATTATCAATATCTTGTTTGTCAATATGTTTCTGTCCTCCAGAAACATATTGGATGAGGGGAGGAGGAGGCAGTCAACCAGGCAATGGCTACTGTGCCAGGATATGTTGGTCCTGAGAAAGGGACATGGGGTTGTGTCTTAGCCCTGGTATGTGATATCAAGTGGGGTCTTACATTGTGAAAATGTACTTCTTTTCCCCAATAAAAAATGATCATATTAAGGACAGGCATTATTAAAGCATATTTTGGCTACAGATTTTCAAATAAGGAAATTCGTGACTTAGTTCAATTAAAATAGCTTCAAGAGTGCAGAGAAATGTTGGCATAATGGCTTAACAGCAAAGCAGAGACAGGGTAAGTTCGTAGAGGAAAAAATGAAAAAAAAAAAAAAAAGGACAGCACAAGTACTGGTTCTCCTGATCTTTCCCTTAAAATATGAATTTCAGTGACTTTTACATCTTCTTATAGGAGTTATTTGAAATGGTACGATTCTGTGATTCTATGAAACTCAGTTTCTGCTTATTGCTTCTCTCTTCATAACCCACTAATCCTGATGCTAAGAAAGCAGATTGGTGTGGCACAAGTGCTGTGACCCATGCAGGAATATGATGTGGAGGTTTCCAGCATGACCAGTGGCATGTGCCCTGTTAACCCATGTCACCTCATTGTACTGTGCTTGCCTGCAAGCCACATGAGATGCAGGGGTGGCCAAACCTTGCTATATGCCTGTGCCTGAGCAAGCCCTGGCAGCTCTTGCCATGTTGCAGAAGTGCAGCCTTGCCTTCAGCAGCAGATGAAGCATGCGGAAAAGCAGTGACACCACTGAGCATTGGTGGCTGCTGCTACTCTGGCATATGCTCTAACTGTAGAGCAACATCAAACAAGTGTTGTGTACAGAGATAAACCACCATCCAGCCATGGCTGAGCTCTATACAATGTCATCTATGTTGTCACCTTAATTTGGTCTGTAGATGTGCACATTTCTACCAGTACAGAGCTCCTGGAGCCTTGATTTCTGCACTTACACTTTCCAGACAAATGAGCCCCAGGGAACCCTAAATCCTGGCAGTCCCCACAGAGCCACCATCTGCCCATCTAGATTGTGGGACTGGCTGGGAGGTGTTCTCCAAGCACACCCTACTTGCGCAGAGGATCAGGAAGAGGCACTGTAAAACCTGCAGGGATCCAGGGTTTCAGCCCTATCACTGCACGCAGTACAGAGCATGACATAGATGTTGGCCTCCCGGGTACATCCATGGCCATTACACCTCTGTTCTCACGGGAGATGTCTCCCTCCTCATTTCTTTGGCCTGCTTCAGCTCTTGCAAAAGAGGTAGCTGTTCACAAGGAGGCAGGATGCACCCACGTGCCAAACCATGAACCAGAGGCACGCCTCGAGATGGAAGCAGTCAGACTGTCCTGTCCTCTGTTGTCATAAAGCAATTAGTTATCATTGTGTCATATCTTATGATCACCAAGAATGAAGCCTGGCTACATTATGTGGAAAGTATAGTTAGCAAATTATGTCTGGATACAGAAATTATGTATTCATTTATAAACATATATGTATATAAAAGTAAGACTCTGTTGAATTTTCCAGCCATTTCCCAGGAGGAAAAGGCTTTCTGATAGGTCCAGCTTCTGGACCTAGGCATATGCACTAGCCATTGGGCTGGCCGAAGATGTGCTTTCTGGGTTGAAAGACCCCTTGCCAGTCACGTCCCAGAGAGCAGGGGTGCTCGTGGTCTCACCAAACTGTGGCAGGTCACAGGCCTCCAAGGATAGCAGGAACAGTGTCGTTGGTAGTGGGCACTGCTCTGCAGGCACCACATGAGGAGATAGGGCTGGAACGAGGACAGACAATTTATTCAGGCAACCATCAAGGATCATGATGGCCAAGGCATTTTGTGGACTCCTCTCCGAATGAAAAATATTGTGGTTGCTTTTCTTCAATTGACTGGCTGAAAACGTCTGATGAGAAGAATACTGTTGCATAGTGAAAGACAAACAAGTTTAACCAGATTAAAACTTTCAAAGCCACAAGCCCATGTACTGAAACTAACAAAACTAATGGGTTTCCTAAACTGCTTTTAATTGGCAGCTCTTGATACTTACAGTGATAGAAAATAAGACATTGTGAATCACAAAGATGTGAATTCTCCTCTTTTCTTACATAAATGCAATGCAAAATATTAATCTTGCTGTTCTATTAGGCATTCGTACACGTCAAGGAAGGCTTCAGATGTAAAATACTTCTGTCACAAAAAGCCTGTTTAGAGGACAAGAATGTATGTCATATACAAAACAATAAAAACGTAAGTTAAGAATGAACACACTTTTACTTTTGGATACTCCATTCATATTTGCAACTCATGTTTTTCAGGAAATCATTCGCTACCCATAAGTTTTCTGAATAAGATCTTAACGTGAATATATTCCCTTCTAACATATTGCTCATTTTTGAAAGTTAATACAATAACGCAATCTACTCCAGTAGAACACAGTTCAAAGAGCTCAAAAAAAAAAAAAAAAGCCAAACCATCAACCAACCAACCAACCAAAAAAATCAACACCAAGAGCTCAAAGACATGCTCTGAATTTTAACTTGCACTACTCACTATTTTGTTGAAGATACTTGTTTTCCGGTGACACTGTTTTCTTGTTTCCAAGTCTAGCATTGATCTGTTGCTTGCAAGAAGTGGGAAATAAAAAAAAATATCAGTTGTGGCAATCAATAAGGATAGTCCTGCTTGTCAAAGAGTTTGAGCAAAATGTAAAGTTAAACCAAAGAGCTGGAGTTGCTGTCAGAGGCTCAAATTTTCACATATATTTTCTGAACCTTGAATTCTAGTATCTTGCTATTTGCTCTCATCTGATATCTCTCCAGCTTTATCTGCTCCTAAGGAAAAGCAAAAAATTATTTGATTTATATGTTGTAAAAGTGAAAATGAAAGTAAGATGGTGTGGTTCCTTCATTCACAGTACTTTGGATCTTCCTTGCATGGCTGCAAAGGAGTCTGGTGTTTCCCCATGATCCTCTTTGCTAGACAGTTCACCTGATGTGGGATACTAAGGACGTGGCAAAGGGTGATTAGAACCAGCCGCTTTTTTTCCTCTGTATGTGTGACCACAGGGAAAGGGGTACTAAATGAGATATAAAAAAATACTGTGTTCTTAAAGAGGAAGACTAGCTCATGCTTCAGAACCTCCTACAATGTTTTTTGAAAGAAAGTAGTGTCAGATGCCAAAAAAAAAAAGGAAGGAGAAAGTCGTTATTGTTCTCTTAAGATGTTCCATGTGGCCAGTTTGTCTAAGCTGTTGTATTTCTAGTGTAGTTTAGCCAGCTCAGCTCCTCTGCTGCTGCACAGCACTGCTTCCCAGTTCTGTAAGGACAGAAGGCTACTGGGCATCTATAGCAAATGGGAAGGAAAATGGATTCAGAGTTGCATGTTCATCACAGTCAGCACTGGCTTAGATCCTGGCCCACTGTGACCTTGTTTCTGTAGTGTTTTAATTAGCAAATAATATGCATATCTAAGTTTCCCCATAACTGAGTTCTTTGGCAAAGAACAGAAGAGATAGCTTATCTCCTCCATACAAATCCACATAGCCAGAGAGGGGTAAGGCACACTTACAGTCCTCAGGAGCTCAGCACAGAACTGGTCTCTGTGTGAGGTGATAGAACAAGGGGCAATAGTTTTAAACTAAAAGAGCATAGTTTCAGACCAGATATAAGGAAAAAATTATGATGAGCATGGTGAAGCACTAGCACAGGTTACCCAGAGAGGTGGGAGATGCCCCATCCCTGGAAACGTTCAAGGTCAGGCAGGACCGGGCTGTGAGCAACCTGATCGAGCTGAAGGTGTCCCTGCTTTTTGAAGGGGGTTTGACTACATGGCCTTGAAAGGTCCCTTCCAACCCAAACCATTCTATGATTCTATGAAACAAAACATGATAAACAGCTGTTTTGAACACTGTGTCACTGTCTCGTTGGAAGGTTGCATGTATGCTTCTAACTGGATAACAGTGACGCCCTCTGTTCTGTCTGTCCTAGTTGACAAGAAGGTATTACAGCACTAAGGCTTTTCTATTGTAAGAACCAAAATGCTTAGGAGGTCCCCGTTCTCCTGCTTTTCTCAGTAGGCCCCTGCCCCCAAAGAGAACCTAGATTTTAAGAAAAGATGTATAGAAATTATAACAAAAGCTTTACAAAAGAAGATTTTTTAATATAACACTTATTTTTAAGCTGAGGATTTAGTTATCAATAGTTCTTGGAATAATTCAGTAAAAGTGCTTCCAACCCTAGCTATTTTATTTTAGTAATGACTTAAAACCTGAGGTTTCAATATATAAACACAGTTTTATTTGAATAGGCACTCTTGAACTGTTTAAAAATTTTAGACCCCGTCACCCCAGCGTTATCAAGGTATTCCTCAAACGGCTGCACTACCGGAATTAGTTATCCTGCAACCTTTGTCAATAACATTCAACAGTGTGCCTTAAACACAGAGGCCTGCTGCATTGTAGAAGAGGGTGATTCCCCTCTCTCCCCTCTGGTATGATTTCTGGGTACTGTATCCTGGGAGGTAGCATGGGCAGTCACAGTTGGGGGCTCCTTGTGATGACTGCTGATGTGGGCAGACTGCAGCGCCAGAGCGCTGACAGGCAAAAGAGATTTGATGCAATTGGTGCTGCTCAGGTTACAAAATTGTGGCTGGGACCCACTTTGTCAGAGACACTTGTCTGGGCTCATTACAAGAGCTAAGCAGGCCTCACCACCCACTCTTTCAAATTTGAAACAAAAGCAATTGATTTGGAGATGGCTCCTGTGATCATCTTTCTGCCCTTGTTCAGCCATATAAATAATCATTGAAAAATATGTTTTAACTGACACAATATTTAGTTAACAAAATATTTGACCAGAATTATTTCTTTAAAAACAGTGCTCCTTAAGTGAAAAAGATTGTTTAAAGTATAATTCAGCCTGGATTATTTTTTTAAGCTTCTAGTTAGCTTTAGTTTCTTGTTTGGATGGCCTGTGCGACTTAACTACAGAGCAAGCATATTTACCTGACTTGTGAAAACTGTCAGGATGTAGACAGAGGAAAAGCTGTGTCCTAATAACATGAACATCAGTATATGCCATGTGTGAAGTTCAGTAAATTAGATGACCCATCCATCTGTGGTATGGGTTAATTACACAAACTAAAAGCAGCCATTACTTTGGTAACAAGAGACTACTCCAGAGATACATTACGAATTCTGTTGCAGAATTCAAAATTTGAATATCATTTAAAGAAGAATCAGCTACAGGAAAAAAGTGAAAGGAAAAGTCTGAGTAAAAAAGCAGGTTTTGTCATCTGCTAAACCAGTTCATATAAAGAAAAAGACTGTTTTACAGATGAAGTGGTAGTTGGGTGTGACCCAGTCCTACCTCTTGGTTTCTAGATGCTCTCATCTTTAGCGGCTGAAATGGTGTGTGTGCTCTGCTGCTTTATGCAGCGTGACATAATCTCGCTCAGCTTCTCCCCTGGAACCCCGGGAGTCATCAGTAATTACCTCGTACATATGGAAGAGTATTAGTATGCTCCTGTGCCTATTAGTAACTCTTACTTTTAGTTCTGCTAATAATACTCTGTGGATCCGTAAGAGCAAACAAAGTCATTACTTTGTCTTACCCCAGCTCAGCCGGCAGGTCCTGGTGCATTTCAAGTGCTCCAGCGCAGCAGTGTGTGGGTGGGGTGCTGGGCGCAGCCCCCTGCCAGTGCTGCTCTGAGCCACCTAACGATCATCCCTGTGCTGCGCCCACGCCTGCTCCCAAGCCTGGTGGGTGCTGGCCAGCACTGAGCACCCGGGGCACCCGCAGCCCTGGATGCTCTCTGTGTGTGTTTGCGTGTGTGTGTGTGTGTTTGTGTGTGTGTGTTCGGAGGGCTGGGGTGGCATGGCACTCCTGAGGCTTGTTCAGCTGCAGTTCATCTTGGAAAAGAGTGGTCTGGGTATGGAGAGAAGTAAGTTGAGGAGCTCCTTGGGTAAATCTGAAGTTGTTCCAGATTTGAAACATATGGCCATAAAAAGCAAAATCAGAATCTCTCTTGATACATGAGACAAAGTAGATTTAAAATCCTCTCTGTCAGTCAGATCTGGTCCCCAAATCTCTCTTGATCCCATTGCCATGATCCCACTGGCATCTTTCCCACATCAATTTCATTGGCATTTGTAGTAAAAAGGCTTCAGGATTGCCCCTGTGTGCCTCTCTCTAAAAGTGGTTTTCCTTAACTTCCATGAGGAAGAGGAGGAGGAGGAAGGAATCTTTTCCATACCAGAGCCTTTTGCAGGGCTTTGGGATGGTGACCCCCACCTGACTCCCACCTGACCACCACCTCATCCAGGTGAGCACCTAAATCTGTAAGGCCTCGACACACGGGTTACACTTCTCTGGGCGTAGGTCAGGTTCACAGAGGGAGTTCAGGAAATTTAGGACATTTCTGTGCAAATCTTTGGAACTTTAAGCATTCCTAAGTGTGTGTGTGAGCTGAAATCTTTCTCAACCAAAAATCCACCATAAAGCTTTGTCAATGGACTCCAAAGAAATTGATAACAGAGCAATTGTCTTCAGAACTGTTTTCAGTGATGCTTTGCTGGGGAAAGGATGGTGTCAGAGGACATCTGACTGCATTGGAGGAAGTGCTTTCAGGCTGGGGCATGTAAGATGCCTTATGATTAGACAGGAAAAATGGTATTGAAAATTCAGTGTCAAATATCTGCTGTCCCTAGACAGCAAAAAACACTTGTTTGTATGGCCATACAGAGCAAAGGCCTGAAGTGCAAAGAGTATGGTACATTACAAGAACTCCAATGAAGATTTTTTAACAGTCTATATTTTTCATTATAGCTAGTGAATCACTTAATTCACCCCAGCTAGAGGTCAGACATGTAACAATGTTAATTTTTGTTAAGCTGCTGACCCAAAGATATATGCACATCACACACAGAGATTTTTTACTCTGATGGACCAATAATAAGAATTTAAGTTGTATACCAAAAGCTTATTAACCAGAAAGAGCTGAGAAAGATGTCATAGTCAATCTGTTACAGATCTGCTAATAAGTTAGAATTCATTGACTTTATAAAATCATCTGGAATAAGAAATATATTTTAATGAAACTTGAAGTTGCACAGTAAAAGCTGCTATGAAATCTTTTGTACAGCCCTGTACCAAGGCCAGAAGAATGGGCTAGAATCATTGTTTAAAACTTAGGTAACAAATTTGGGATTTTACAGATTTCTTTGTATTTGACTAGTCTTCTGTATGTAGAAAGTGTATTGAAATGTCAGAATACAGAATTAATGGGAACTGGGGAGAGTCGACTGGAACAGCTTGTAGTTACCTGCCAAGAAACCGTGAACTTTAGTAAAAGGTAATTCTGGCAGGGGGAGATCGCGACCACCGACTCATGTACCACCTACACAAATCGTACCCCAGACCCATTTCTGGACCTTTCTAACCTTTACTGCGCAGAATCAGATATGGGAGGAGAGTATGTTAATGATTTAAGGGAAATATCATGATTATGCATGAATACTTAATGAATATGTATGAATAAGTTCTATATATGGTGTCTGATTTTGAAACTTGGTGTGCGTTGATCGTGAGAGGACTCACTTATGCACCCAGCCGTTAATAAGGAAGTGTCTGCTTGTCTACATCACATTGGCGTCGGTATGTTCATCAATCCGAGATTTCGGTAACAAATCAGACACAGGTCAGTTGAGAAAGACTAGTCTGATGGAACCACAGAGGCAGATACATTGTTACACTATGTCAGGAAAAGCTTTTTCCAGAAATGGACAGGAAAACTAATGCCATTGCAGAAAGTCTGGGGAGCTATGTATCTAAATCCCCCCAAAGGATGAAGGTCCTTAATTTACATACACATAACCACACACAGTGTCTTGCAGAAGAAGATTAATAGAGAAGAGGGAATAAACGCAAACTGCACAAAAATTATGTAGGTCAATCAAGACCAGAGGTGCCTGTAATGCTCTTCAAAGGGTACAAAAAGATGGTGGAGTGAATGGATAACAAGATGACAGGCAAAATTCAATTTTGACGAATGCAAACTAATGTGCACAGAGGAATTAATCCGAACAATTTAGACTCCTGGCTAGGTTCTAAATTAACCATAATAACCCAGAGAAAAAGACCTTTGCATCACTTGGAAAGCTCAAAACCTCAACATGTAGCTGCTTTCTAATGAGCAAGCATCACTAGAATGCAGAGGGAACAGGACAAAATAACACTATTGGAAAGCTGTCATATAAATCAGTGTTACATGTTCACCTGAAATAATGTATTCAGTGGAGGTCACTGTATCTCAAAAAGGATGAAGACGAAACAGCTAGATTCGGAGATGAGTTCTGGAAATTACTAAATGCTTGGAGAGAATTCTATAGGGCCTGCAGGGCTGAGATGGCTTGGATTTATTTTAAGTGGGAAACCTGGTAAATATAAGAAGTAATGAGCAGTGTTGTGAAATCAAATTGTAGGTTTCTGTACACTATTTATCATGCAATAGAAACCAGAAGGTCAGTCACTGAAAAAGACAGGAGGAGGTTTAAGAAAACACACCAAGTAAAATACTTTTTCACACTGTTAGCTTGTGAGGCTCATTGCTGAGAGTTATCAATAAGGCCAAAGCCTTTGCATCAGCTACAGGAGATCAGATGTTTATAGGGGTAATACAAACTTCCAGTAGTAGACTGGTGAAGGTTAAAACCAAAGGGAAAACAATTTGCAGTGGATAAAGGTCCTTCCACACCAAGGCTTCAGCTGAGATCTAGTTAGTGTTTTGAGATACTGGCAAGAATTCATGGTTTCTGAAGGAACCTGCCCTGGCACAGTCCTGCGGGGAGCAGGAGCGGCCTGCAGGGAGGCTGGGCATCTGGGGGGCTTGTCTGGGGGTCATGGGAGGCTCACAAGTACCAGGGCAGACACCCTGGGCAGCAACAATTGATTGATGTCTTCTCTGAGCCTCTGCGCAGATGCAGGGGATGCGCAGCGGTGCTGCCAACCTCGTGCCCTGCGGGAGGTGGGGGGGCTGAGCCCCGGCAATGGAAACGGTTCTCACACTGCTGATGCACCATGGAGATACCCTGAGGTGGAAAGAACAACCACAGCAGAGGCCAAAGTTCGAGAGTCTCCAGGGGGCAAGCTCCTTACATGGGAAATGTTTTCTTTTGCTTGTTAGGGGACTTGGTGGACAGTTTCAGAGTGATCGAAGCCATGCAGGAATTTGTCTTCTAGCCTGAATTTCTCTAGCACCAGTAACAGGAATATGCTTTTTTTACTGTAGGAAAGAAGGGAAAAATCAATATTTGTCAAATGGAAAAGACCGAGACCATTAAGGAGGATATTTCTGAGCTTTTTCAAGCTTAAAATTACAACAAATGATGAAAACTTGAAAGCATGCTGAGACTTCCCCTTTAGTTATAAACTCTAAACGACATCTTAATTTGACTTTTGTGTAAACTAGAGTATTCTCAAAAAATGATTCTGAAGATAATTTCTTCATTTTCTTTGATGTAATTCATTGCTCATTTGCTCTAAAAGTAATTAATTGTAGTACCACATAGAAAGATTGGCACAATGAGTGGTACCTGTCATCACTACAACCCCTGCAGAAAGGACCGCCAGCTGGTGGGAGTATTAGTTTCATCAAACTGTAGTAGGGAAGGGAAACACAGGAAATCTCGGAAAGAAGTTCTGTTGTCCAAAGTGTTCCCCTCATTCACACCATTCACACTGGCATTTCAATGTAAAAATATACCTGCTGCCTTGTCCAGGGACTGGTGAAGCATAAAAGGATGGTGTCACATGGAATACTTGCTCTGTCCTTTGTACACAGGTTACAGACTCGGAGCTATTAAAATGAAAATTGTCAGATTTCTTTTGTCTTCTTCTATGGTTAATACTGTGCTTCAAAGTAATGAAGTTTTATTCGGTGGTTGGTTTTGTTTTTTGTTTTTTTTTTTTCATTTGATATCCTTAAATGTCCTGATTAAAGAGCCCTGTAGTCCAAACTGCAGCTTCCTTAGCCATCAGGTTGTGATGCAGACATGCAGATGGCTGACCAAAGAGGCTACCGTGTGGAATGATATTGAGGAAATACTCATCCTCATGTTGTACTGCCACAAGCATGTTCCTGTGGGAGACTGCTCATTTTTCCCTGTGGGGAGAGCCTTTTTGCCCCTAGTCCCAGCAGAGGACTATGAAGTGATCACTCTGCCTCTCCTTGCAATCTCCAATCTCTCTCTGTCACAGCAGTGGGAAGGAGAAGGCAGGACTGTGTGGGCTGAGAGCTGCTCCCATTTTGCATTTGGGACTAAAGGAAGGCCAAGCAGAGTAGTCACACAGCAAGGATGAGATATTGGAAACTGAATCTCTGAGATAGAAGTATACAAGGGACTAAAGGGGAAAGAGCAAAATGGACCAGAAAAGGTGCGGCTTTAGTTTACAATTGGTTGCTAGAAAATAGAGGACAAGCAAATTGAAAGGAATTAAGCCAGTAGGTCAGGGCTGTTGCAGGGAAGGGGTTTAAGCTGGTGTTTCATACGACACATTCAGTGGTCTTAGAGGCAGGGGGAGAAGGGAAATGCCTGGAGGATCTAAGATGAAGCTGACAGCCGTGAAAAACTCCTAAGGAATCTGGAAGAACAAAATAATAGACCCCTGTGGAGATACAGCTTGTGACATTATTGCCTTGAACTTCCCTGTAGACTTTTGTAGTAGAGATAGTGAAATGCGAAAGGACAGACCAAAACATTTTAAAAGATTCCCATGTCTTTTACAAAATTACACAGGCCATGCCTGTTACATGTAAATTAGATGTTTTGGATTGTCATAATATCTAAACTTCCTTCCTGTTTTATAAAAGAATGCTTATAGGCATGAGGTTTCAAAAAGGCCAACCCAAAAATGCCCTCTCTTTTGTTCTTGACATTGTGTGTATGGAGGAAAACTGGTCTGTGTGCTGTATGTATTAGAAAATCAAGATAAAAGTGCCTCCCTAGGTTCAGATTTCTCTCCTATCAAAGCAACCCTTTTCAGACAGATTTGTTGGACTGCTGTTATTGAAATGGGTTTAGCCCTGTGGCTGCAGCTCATGCGTTTTCCTAGCTTCTTACCAAATGGACATTTTAAGGAAACTAAATGAGTTTGCTTACTCAGACACTTCATGCTCCCTTTTCACTGCATTGCAATCCTTAATATTTCATTTGCATGTCTGTTTGGAAGACAGGAGATGGTACAGCTCTGAACTTTTTACCCTACTCTTTATAACTCTCCAACATGGGAACATTACAGTCTTTTAAGTTGAATGCTTGATGTAAATTCCCACAGACAAAGAAAGAAAAATAACCTCCCTGATTCCGGCCACCCCCCACAGCCCCGTTGCTGCAGAATATGACAGCTTTTAAGCCAAAACCTGTCTCTGCCAGACTATGCAGAAACCTCAGAGTTTTCTAGGGAGCCTTTTGGGAGCCCTGTGTAGCTGTTCTGGCCCTGACGCCTCCCAGCCAAGCACAGCCTTGCCTGGCCATGGAGTCAGAGCCTATGCCCACCTTGGCACAGAGGAGAAGCAGGAGCCAAGGTGTGGGAAGAGTGATGCCAGGGGATGGAGCCCACCTTACAGACCCACCCTGGTGGTTTTGGCACATGGTGAGCGACGAGGGAGACCCAAGGAAGCTGCAGGCACGTGCCCCTTGCTAGTCCACTCCTGCAGGAATGGAGTCCATGGCTGAGATACTGCCCATGTGCACCATCTCTCCCCCTGGGTGAGTGTCCCTGTGGGGCAGCCCTGTGCTCTGCATCCACAGTGCAGCCCACATTAAACCGGGCCAGCAAAGAGATGCCTGATGCACATGGCTGAGGCAAGGTTGAGAGGTGTCACACAGCCCAGCTGCCTTCCTGTCTCCTCCTGGAGCTGCTCTGGCTCTGCTGGCCACCAGCACTGGCACTCACCCTCCTGCCTGCGGGAGAAGGGCAGGTGTGGTTGCTCTCCTCCTCTGCTGAGTCAGCCTGTGCCTGATTAGATTGCTGGCCCTGCTCATGGGTTGCCATCACTCCCAGCTTTCCCTGGAGCAGCAGTTGGCTGCTGGCAGAGTCAGGAGCTCAGAGCAGTGTCAGCATCCACGCCACAGGAGACTCTCAGCAGTCTCCATCTCTCTCTTCTTCCTGCCACATAAGGGAATAAATGCATCCAAATAGATGTTCCCTGCCTGACTTCTGATCTCTCAACTCAAAATGTGGTTTTCAAAAGAGGAGTTTGCATTAACACATCTCAGGCTTCCGCAGTCTTTCACTGTGACTATTTCTCTAGAGTTTGACCCAGATCACCTCTCATGTTATTAAACAAAGATGCCTCAGATGAAAGTTCCTAAGCAGTTCAATGACTTGCATGTAGGAGTGCAGGAACTTGGAAGAACTCATTATTTGCCCAGTACACAAGGCAAGAAATGTGAGTCAACCTCTACCTCTGTGCTGCATGGGTTGAGCACTCCTGTGTCAGGAGCTCTTATGTGAGAGCACTGAACTGCAGAATCAAGGCTGACAGTACCAAATTATGCCACAAAACCTATACATTCATAATCTTAGGCTACAGTGGACTTTGTGAAGAGGAGCAGGTATGAGATGCTCCCAGGTGAGTTACTCCCACTGTAACAGGCTGTTTCACTTTCCACATGCCCAGTCAGGGATACAGCACCTTTTGCTGCCAGGGGAGGAAGATGGGAGAGCAGGAGGTCCAACAGCAGAGGATAATCTCATTCTGTAGCCACTTAGGGACACATCCTGATCCTGTGTCCAGTCACCTGGTTGACAGTCAGTACAGGGACTTGGGCTGCCCTACGGAGAGGCTGTGGTTGGAAGGCTGAGGAACTATCTCTAGCAGAGATTCTGGGGAGCTTCTAGGAAATGGAGAGGAGTACAAGATTTGAGAGCTGGCCTGGGAAGCGGTGACAAATACAGCAAATCTTCCCTAGGAAATCTTTTCTCAATGAAAGCTCTCTGTTTATGAAATCTGAACTGATGATGTAATCACAAAGGCTGATAAAAAACCAGATGCACAAAGTTCTCTTAGTTTTCTCTCAACACCAAATCCAAGACCATTTCTCTCTGCTGTGTGTCTACCCACCAAACTCTTAGTACGTACAGACCCTGCATGAACACATCCTTGTTCCAGTGCCTACCCAATGGCCTGTGATTGCATTCAGGATGGGGGGAGGAGAGCTGCTAGCTACATCCTTTGCTCTTATTTTCTTAAATGCTATGTTGAGTTCAACCAGAACATATTTTTGGCATCCTTTGCCTTACCAATATAATGTTCTCATTCCTGTAGTGTGAAGTCTATCTTGACCTGTACTCATCTCTGCTTCACCAACTTACAGAAAAAGATCTGTGGGTCCTGGTGGACAACGTGGCCAGCAATGTGCCCTTGTGGCAAACAAGTATCATGGGCTGCATCAAGCAATGTACTGGGAGCAGGCTGAGGGAAGGGATCCTGCCCCTAGCACTGGTGAGATACATCTGGAGTGCTGGGTCCAGTGCTGGGCTCCGGTGCGAGAGAGACAGGGACTTACCAGAGCATGTCCTGCAAAGGGACTTTGCTCCTGTCAGTCCCTGCTCCAGGGACTGGAGGATCTTTCCTCTGAGGAAAGCTTGAGAGAGCTGGGACTGTTCGGCCTGGAGTAAGCTCTGAGGCTCTTACCCCTATCTATAAATACTTGATGTGAGGACATAAATAAGACACAGCCAGGCTCTTCTCGGTGGTACCCATTGCCAGGACAAGAGGCAGTGGGCACAAACTGAGTTGCAGGAAATTCTATTTAAAGACAGGAAAAAAAATTTTTACTGTAAGAGTGGTCAATCACTGGAACAGGTGCTCCAGGGAGAGAGGTAATAACTAAGTAGTGATGGGTTTTGGGGTTCTTGGTAAAACTCTTCCTCTGTCTGTTAGTTAGCAGTGTAGACATATGCACCGTCTCCTCAGTTCTTCAAACTTTTCTTTTTGAAAGCAAAGTCATTCCATCTTTCCTGCTAGTTACATTTCCTCCATTTCTTATCTTATCGCTGTCTGATCTTTGCTTTCCAGTTTGCTGACACCTTCTTCTCCAGCTGGGCTCTTGCATGACAGGAAAGCATGGGAGAGAACAGCAGTGAGGTTCTTCCTTCTTGCAACAGCACCGCAAAGCAGTTTTGCAGGCACTTTGAGAGCCCGAGACATTCCTCTGCATGGCTGTACTTACAAGGAGCTATCTTGGAGTTATTCACTTTTTTTTTTCTTTTGGTCTGTGAATCTGACTTGCCTTTACTGAATATCTTCTGGTTTATTTGAAATTATTTGTCCATTTTGAATAATTGTTATGGCTTTTAGAAGCCTGGTGACTCTTTCCAGCTGGATGTCTGCCATAAAGTCACCAGTCTACTTCTGGGCTACATCTAGGACTGTAAATTAAACACACTAGGCTCTTTGGGCACTGAGGCCAGCTGGTGGGAAAAATTGTATCCAGATTATTAAAATCCCTGACTGTTTGCATCTGGGTGGCTGTGTGCAGACCAGGCATGGGGCATCACCCCTGGCCCATGCCCACATCCAGGAGTTGTTCGGTGAGCCTCAGCAGCTCCAGGGACCGTTCCAGCAGTGTCGCCAGTCCCCTTCCCGTGCCTGGGAAAGGAGGAAGCACTGGGGTTACTAAGTAAATGTTATCACACCCTTATTTGCAGAACTACCTGAAAGCCAATATCTCCATTTAATGAAAAATGTCCCTGTTTTGAAATGTCTTATTTGTTCTTTCGTAAGTTTAGGAGTTGTAATGAGACTGTGAGTTTTGCTGTATTTTATGTTTTAACATCAGAGAAAAACTTAACATCAGGGTAGCTGCAAACCCAGGGCCCAGAGCACTGTAACCGGCAGGAGTCATGGTTTGAATTCCCAGGCAAGCTGCCTAATAGTGGGGCCACAGGATAAGTTTCCTTCCCTGTGGAAATGTGCCGTATACACAGGGAACAGTTCCAACACAAGCTGCTGGAGAGACTGTCTTAGTAACTTTGCCCACAGCTTTTTTTTACAGCTGGTGGCCCCTGGGTCAGTGCAGGGGGAACACAAACATGATTGGCAAGAGCCTGGGAGCTGGCAGGTGAAGAGATGAAGCCTTGATGCATCTTAGTTCTAGCTCCAGATGTTATGGTGTAAGAGCTTTTCTGCTGCTGATAAACAATCACAACAGGCATTTCTGTTGTAAATAAATATTTTGCACATTTATCAGCAAAAGGTGGTTTGGTTTTTATTTCACAGAATGAAAAGAAATGCATTCATTTCTCAGCTGCCTTTTTTCCCCTTTCATGTCTTCAGTCTGATGGCACCAAGAAGGATCAGTAAGCACATTTCTCTGAGCCTAGCTTTCCCCAAGGGTGCAACTCAAGCATGTTAGCATCAGAAGATGCCTATTCTGTGTGGAAAACTGGTGCATAAAGGTTTTAAAATTTGAATATCCTGACAGTAATACAACATTGCTTGATTTTTAACATCTTTCAAAACATTGTTAAGTAGAATATATTATGTCTATATTATTTTTTGAGTCTGTTGTTACTATAAAAAAATAATTATTTTCTATCATTCTTGTTTTTCCTCTATTTGAAGAATTAAATATTGTATCTTCCTATTATTCAGTTTACTGGTATTACTTACATGCCAGTGGTGCCTCTTGACTGAGACTGCGGCTATGTGGATGCAAGGAAACCAGATACTGAAGTGGAAAAAATATTTTATCTTTGTGCATTTTGCCTTCAAACAAAGGCATTGATATTACTTCTGTGCCTTTCTATATCCTGACCATCCTGTCTAAGGTAACAAGCTTCAAAGATGGCATCCTGAAAAAACAATTATACTGGCTAGTTGTATTAACCACTAATACAGCAGTAAAGGCTGAGTGCCAGTTCCAGGTTTTCTACTTCATATACTAGAAAAACAGAGAACAGAATGAGCGAGATAAATCCACAGGCTTCTTTGTGCCTCTTAAAAAAGTCTTTTAAAGTTTAGCTGCAATTTAGGAAATCACACGTAAATGCATGACTGTCATTTTCCACAGGGATTATCAGAGAACAGAAATGGAGATGCCCTCCTGATTACAGTAGATGCTACTGCTGTTAGTATTTATTGTAGCAAAGTCCACCTATTCGCTGAACACTCTGAGGATGTATGAGAAAGAAAGGGAAGTTCCTCATCTGAGTACAGCAATTATGAAGGAACATATGTGGTACCAAAGTGGTTTGACAGTACACAGCAACTTACTTCACAAAAATGAAAACTGTTTCTAGTAAACCAGACTTTTTGAATTGCTTATTGGCTTGTGGTACCCCATTTATGGATACAATACATAGGATAGCCCTGTTGTTTGCCTTTCTCTCAGCTTTATTCCAGCCTCTGGTCCACAATGGCTCGTACGTGCAGGGATCCTGCCCAGGGTGCAAGCCCAAGCAGGGCTACTCCGCACCACAGCTTGGCACTGCTTCCAGCTGTACTAGCCCAAAACTGAGAGGGACTGCCGCAGACATCTGGATCCCCTGTTTTTCCTCAAAGCTGTGTAATGTCAAGTACTCAGTGGGTACCAGGCTCTGATACCATATGGAAATTACTTCAGTGCCTGTTTCAGATCATGTAACACACTTGTACTTAATGATGCATATGTGAATGTACCTTCTAAAAGATATGCAAGATTCATTCTTTCCCTTATTTGCGCACATAAAAAGCATGACAGTTACACTTTGAGCAGTGGGAGAGAGGTGGAAGCTGGTCTAGCTTTTTTTTTCTTTTTTCCCCTCCTTTTACAGCATTACTGTTTTCTTTACAACATGATTATATGAGCAAGCAATTGGATTACTGAGAGCATTCAGCTCACATTTCCTCTGTTGAAAAGATCTGTGAAAATCTTTATGTCTATGGCAGGAAAGAAATAGAGATACCATAAAGAAAGTGTCTAGCCTGAAGAGATCCAATCTGATTATCTGTGTGAATGCACTTATGTTCAAAAGCAACATATTTCCTATTTCTTTCTTTAGCAGTTTGTGAGGAGGATCTTTCTGGTTTATGTATTTGAAGTATCTGCTGATGAAAGATTTCCTTCCCAGCAGGTAATGTGCTTCGCTTGTGAAATTCTCTGCCTCATTTGTCTCAGATCTCTCTCGCTGGGGTTCCCCTCTGGAAATGTCATGTGTATCCGTGGAGGAGCACCTCAGATCATCCCTCTGTATGCCAGAGACATGCTCATGAAAGCAGGAGTCACTTCATGGACCTGCTTTAAGCATCTGCGGGGAAGGCAGCGAATGTGTGTGCGTTCATGCACAGTTGTGTGTGTGTGTATGTGGATTTTCTCAAAAGAAAGCAAGACAACTCTGGTAGATTTCTTGAAATAAACTGTTTTGGATGACACTGCTTGGATAGTGGAGAGAGACAGACTCCCACCAAGATCCTCAGTCACATACTATTATTCTTTGAGAAAATGAAACTTTTCTGTGTTTACGTTTCCCTGACACAAACGGATTATTTTTTTGTTGTTGTTGCTATTATTATTATTTACTGCACAATCAGTTCTTCCCCAGCTCTAGTGGCCTCCTGATTCAAGAGAGAGTAGCAGACAGCAGTAGCCAGGAAAGACACTTCTGACTGTGGGTGTAAGCAGCTATGTTTTATGTTAGGACGTAAAAGAACTATAGGTATTGCTGCTGCAAGCCAGCCAGATCAAATAAAAAGGTGGGACTGGAAAAGTAGACTAATGATAATAATGGAGTTGCACAACGAAGTCCAAATGTTGTGTGGTGATATTGCAGAAGCCGGCAGGAGCTAAAGTTATCAGCCCAGTCAGTAAAACAAAAGATGTGTAGGCAAACACAAATATTGCTAGTAAAAGAAAGGTTTCTTCAGAAAGGCTACTGAAAATTTTTAAATAGCTAAGAGAGAGAAGAGAAGAGAGAGCTGAGGAGAACAATCACAAATGGACTCATTTTTAACTTTTTAAAGTTAATGACATGATTCTCTGGCAAAGTGAAATGAGAAATCAAATATTGTGATAAAGTTCTGTAGTTAACCAAAGGGAAGTGTTGAACAAAGCTGAGTAAAACCAGTGAGAAATGGAAGAAAATATTTTTTTCTAACAGGCAACATTCCAGAAGAGAATAAAATCTATTAGTTTTGCTCAGACACCAAAGTAAACCTACATCCAAGACTCAGAATAAATCTGGAGTCACTGCTGGGAAAGCTGTACCCAACTAGATGGTGGAATGAAGTGCTGTGAATAGTAAAAAGACTATAGGAAAAAAGGACCTAATGTCTTGTGCATACAGCACTGGGTACCATGCAGGAGCAGTGAAGAGGGAGCCCTGAGCATCCTGACAACAAAGCAATTGAAATGTGTCAATACTACAAGATGTATTTGGGGCATTTCAGGTCTGGTCAGGTCAGGTCAGGTCAGAGAGGTCTGGTTCTTGAGAGCAGACCCAAG
This sequence comes from Falco cherrug, assembly GCF_023634085.1. NCBI lineage: Eukaryota > Metazoa > Chordata > Aves > Falconiformes > Falconidae > Falco > Falco cherrug. The sequence goes on from NC_073703.1 coordinate 24,170,673, forward strand.
AAGGACACAACTTTCCAGGCAACTTTTGGGACTGTCTGGTAGCAGCACACTCAGACGGGGTGCTCAGAGGGCTCTGACTCCACCCTGCACCACAGGCACATCTGATAGTCTGGGGCAGTGGTAAGGAGCTGGGCATTAACACCTTCTTCAAATGTGCCCTGTCCCCAAGTCCCAGATAAAGTAGTCAGGTATTTAGACCACATGCCTTTAAACACTGTGCTACTCAAAACTAGTGGAAAATAATCCTGCTTACATTTTACTTTAAACAGGCATTTCAGAGTCTGCCTATAGCTTTAGGGAACCCTGCTTTTGTCTGCTAAGGAAATAATGGTGTTTTTCTCCAGGATGCATTTTGGCTTGTCAGTAAGCATCAGTCTGCTCTTGCCCCCAGTTGCAAACTTAAAACACAGCTTATGGTAAGTGATGTTCTTGCAGATCATTTGCTACACTTTGAGAAACTGTTAAAATGCAGTTCAAAATATACTAGCAAAGCAGGAGGCAGAGAATAATTTTTTAGAGATTATTTTAACAAAACTATATAGCATTTTTACTCATAATTTTGTTGTGGGATGATTATTAGGGTAACAGGGTGGAATCCAGCAAAGAGGTGTGAAGAGGGAGGGGCCACACTATCCCATTCCTATCTAAAAAGCCATCAGCACAACTGACATTTCCTGGGATTTAGTCAACAGAGCAAAAAACTCTGGCAGGAGAACATCTGACATCCCGTAGCAAAATACTGCTACAAGCAGAAGTTTCATACTTTGGGAAATCCCAGCAAAGGTACTTTTTAAGTACAGATAATCAGGGCTACAGCTCAGGCCATAGCTCTGCCTGAGGGCAGGCTGGCTGGCAGAAGGGACAGGACCTCGGTGCCCTCGGGGTTATGTTCTAGCCAGGACTCAGCTGTGCAGTCATGCAGGATTTTTCCTTTAGTATAGGGCAGTTTGAAGACTTTGCTTCATTTTCATTCTCTTGAAAATGTCTGGCTCAGCTCGGTAACCTTTCCTGGGCCTCCAGACCAAAGATCCCCATTAGAAAAGTCAGCCTCACTTCAACTTGTTCCTTTTGCCGAAGGAAACAGCTTAATGAGAGATGTTACAGGCCATCAGATACGGCGCCCTCTCAGAGCGCTGAAAGGAGCAAGGGCTGGGTGCTGGCTGGTGGAGCCTGACCTTGGGTGCCACGGCGAACGCCATTTCATTAGCCAGCCCACACTGAAGCGAGCAGTCCTGGAGCCCTGCTCTGCCACACACCTGCCGTTAGTGACAGACTCGCTATGTCTGAAGTGCCGAGGCTGTGCTGCGGTGGTGGGCTGCCGGCTGGTACAGCCCCCGCGCCCGGCAGGGCAGCAGCTGCGGCACAGGCTGACCAGCCCCTGCCCACCACTTGCCTGGAGCGGGCTGATGCCACCAGCAGAGCCCACCCTGTGTGGGGCGGCATAGTCCCCTGGCATTCTGCTTCTACTTGGTGGCCAACAGGTCCCGGCAGATGTCTCTCTGCACTGAGCAGCTGCAGGCAGGATAGGCATTTCCTCAGATGTCGGGGATGTCCTAAGTGCGGCACATCCTAGTGCCACTGGCACCTGCTGCTGCAGGACAATCCATGGCTGCAGCACTGCACATTAGGGCATCTCCCACCCTGTGCACAAACCAGCTCTGGCTGCCGTGGTGCTGTTGCACGTAGTGGTTACTCTTTTCTAGCAACCCTCAGTCAAACCTTAGTAGCTCTTGTACCATCTTCCTGCTGCCCAGCTAATGGCTGGTTTGCTATAGTTTTCCCTGTCCTTATATTTCATGTCTTATATTTTTTTTCCATGGATTCATTTAAAAAGACTTTAGAGTGATAAATTGGGAAAACTTACTGAGCTGGCTTTTGGAAGCAGAACTTGCTTTGCAGGTATCACTAGACCTCACCTACTAGAAGCTCTGCGAACCTATGAGCTTCCTCTACCAGGGAAGGTTCTTCCACAGATGTTGAAGTAGCCTAAACAGCAGCTAATTTGAAAGCTGAAATGGAAGAATATTTATGGTCTGGGAGCCACAAAGCTCCATGGAGTTCCCAGACAAGCCTGAATTTATTTTTAGTGCTAAGAGCTGTTTGGGCTTCAGGTTGTTTGCTACCAACTTGCAATTCTGAATTTTTTGATTAGTGCTTGAAGCCTTTTTACTATGTTTGCAACATCAATGCCTACAGGAACAATGACTGTGCTTATAAAGCTTTTAATATATACAGTCTGTGTCAGAGAAAGTGAAAGTGATGCTCCATTTCTTATCCAGTAATTGCCAGAAATGTAATAGAATATATTTCAGTAGAAGGAGTAGCTGCAGAAACAACTATTATTAATTTCAGAAACAAATATTATGATTTTTTTTGTTCTCAGGTACCCATGAATTTTACAGACAGATGGGTGCACCAGGCTTCCCCATGACAGTATCAGTTTGAATGACTCATTTATGACTGTTTTAAAAGAACTTTAAAAATAGTGTTTTATCTATACTCCTCTTAGATGGGTAGTGAAGGTGGTCGTGGAAGTTACCCAGGCAGAACACTACTTAAGCGGGAAGAGAAAATATTTTGGTTTGGTTTGTTGTTGGAAAGGACTGGAAACAGTGGCTGAAACCATTAAGCAATGTCTTTTGGTACAACACGTGCAAAGAATGCATGATGGCTGAGATGTGCTCACTTGCCACCTGTGCGAGTGGAGTGCTGAGCTGACTGAGGTGGGAGACTTGCCAGCTTGTGCTCCGCATCACAGCTTTGGTCCCTAAGGGGGATGTTGCACACCTGCGTTGCTGCATGCACTGAAGGGAAACTTATTTTCTTTCCACATAAAAGACATTATAAAAGCAAAGACTTACCTTCCGGTGTGAATTGTGCATGCTGATTAATGGCACCAAAGGACCTTCCCACTACGCTTATGCAATTCTTCATGTGATTTTGTAAATCCTTAATATTAACACTATGACAAAAGTATGGACCAAGAGAGTGCTTTCAGATATGACAGGCACACTAAAACATAGCTGGCAATTTCTTGTTCCAGATGGTCAGATGCCCATTCTAATATTAATTTATCAAAGGCTACACAGAGAATATATCTCTCTACTTATTATTCTGACCAGCCCAGCTTCAGAAAAAGTTACTTTCTGTGAATTTCTAATTAGATCTGAATGGAATTACTTGATTTAGCAAAAAAAGAAAAAAAAAAAGATACTTCCATGAAGAATGATATCCAAGGAATACAGGGACATGTATTATGACTGGCCAAAGGAGAGCAATCTCGACGCTTGGTGTATAGCAATATTTGTACCAAACAGGCCTTTGCGGTAATGCATGACATACATGCTTCTGCTTTAAGAGATCCCAGAGTAGAAATATCATCCAAATAACATCTGCCTGCTCAACAATTTTATTTATCAATCCAAACAGTGTCCTGTATGTGCACCAGCTTCACATTTAAAGAAAGTTAAAGTTAATAATTACTTTCCTTTTTGTCCTACTTATGGCGTGATGGTGTGTTCCTGCCCCCACTCCCATCCTGATCTTTATTTCCCCTAAAGCTGCTCAGGTGATCACCACCAGTGGTGGTTGTAATGGATGCGTCTGCTTGTGACGGCTGCATCCCACTCAAAATGGATTCAGGGGAGAATGACAGCAACACAATAACCAAAGGCTAGTTTGATAAATACACCCACCTAACCATAGTGCTGGTCAAGGTCTGACTCAAGCCAAGTTTGAAAGAAACTGAGTATGCAAATATAGCTATAAGTCAATAATCTTATTCCATAAATAGTGGGCAGCCCAGGACCCTCTGAGCTATCCTGCAGGGCAGCAGGCTGCATGCCAGGACCTCCCCTTGAGTAGGGATGCCTCTCGGGGGGGTCCTCAGGGCTGAGGGATTCCTTGCTTCAACAGATTTTCGGTAAGCCATTAATAGCATGCTAAACTTTGAAATCTTAGCTAAGTGGTATAAAGGTTTGATTGTACACATGTAGTCCTTTAGACCTAAACCATTGACCGAGTCTGGGATTGGATCCAGCTGCACCTAGACTCGCCTCTGAGGAGTTTAGAATGCAAGGGGGCCCTTTCTGAACTCTTGACTCAATGGGAGGGTCTCCCTGACAGCTTTGTCTGACCCTGTCCTCTGTGCAGTAAATAATCAAGTGCACCTTGCCATCGAATCTTGATAAACCACTGTTGTGTTTACCATTGAACTTTGTGTCATGGTCTAACCCCGTCCAGCAACCCAGCCCCACGCAGCCACTCACTCACTCCCCCTCACCCAAAGGGATGGGGAGGAGAACTGGAAAGGAATGTAAAACTCGGGGCTGAGATAAGAGCAATTTAACAGGCAAAGCAAAAGCCACACATGAAAGCAAAGCAAACCCAGGAATTCATCCACCACTTCCATGGCAGGCAGGTGCTCAGCCATCCCCAGGGCAGCCGGGCTCCATCACACATAACGGGTACTTGAGAAAATAAACACCACAATGGCAGATGACACGCCCACAGGCCCACACCCCCCCCCCCCCCCCCGCTTCCTTCTTCTTCCCCCTGAGTTTATATACTCAGGATGACCTCATATGGCATGGAAAACCTCTTTGGCTAGTTTGGTCACCTGTACTGGCTGTGTCCCCTCCTAACACCCCATGCACTCCCAGCCCTCTTGCCAGCAGGGCCCAAAAACCTGAAAACCCTTTGATTTAGTACAAACATCACCAGCAACAACCAAACCCACCGTGTGCTGTCAGCATTGCTCTCACACCACATCCACACCACAGCGCTGCTCCAGCTGCTCAGAGCAAAATTAACTCCATCCCAGCTGAAACCAGGACACTCTGTTAAATCACTGTTTTTCATCAACAAAATATGTTGTTGCTTCTCTCTTACAAATGAAGTGCATGACTTCATCCATGGCAATGTATAGCTCTTAGGTGAGAGACAGAGACTGCACTTTTAATAAACTGTTGATATTTTGAAATTGGCAATTTTATGGCACCTGGGTGCCTGGCATTTGTTTTCTGTGTACCAGGCCTGCGGAGGGCACAGCTGGCTCTAGTGCTGGTTCCTAACCATGCCTGACCGCGAGTTTTCAGCAGCGAGAGGCAGTGCTGGCTGTGTGAAGCAGGCTAGGGGAGTTACATCCCAGAGGAAACAAGAACTGCTTACTGAAACAGGACAAGTCAGACCCTCTGCTACACAGGCTAGGACTTAACCTGTGTATCTTTATATTATTGATAGCGCTGGAAAAGGAAGTTACAAAGCACACTTAGCCAAATGTCTTGAATTTCAGTTGCAAAATGCTAATAGGGTGCACTGGGCTTTGCTTCAATCACAGTCTTATTCAAGTGAGACCTTAAATTATAATTAAATATAGGATGCACTTTTCCTGTGTAAATATGATAATTAGTTCATAAATGTATAATGCTATTAATTAGCGTGTGATCGCTTGTAACATAGGAATGTGTGTTGCTGTCTCCTGAGCCTCTGAAGATAGCATAATTAATCACAATTCAGTGCTTTTGTAGTACTCAGAAAGGAAAGAGCATCATTCACTTAGATCAGGCTCTTTGGAAACTTTGACAGCAAAGAAGAAAAGAGGAGTCTTTGCATGACTACATCTTTCTTGCTGAAAAGCTAAAAATTATGTAGTAATGAGACAGAAATATTTTTCTGTTCAAAAGAAGGGAAATGATCTTTTTACTTTGTGCGTTACACTGTCACATCCAGTGCTGCATGGTCACATGAACATGACCAAGGAACATTCCTGTTTGGTATCCTAGCATGAAAGCTGTCATACAAACACAGTAATTAAAAGAAGCGGGGAGGAAAAGGTACTAACACAGGCACACATGCATGAACGTGTTTAACATCAGGTCTAGCTGCAGGAACATATAGTTAAGTCACATTGGAAGCACAAATTCAGCCACCAAGAACAAACGGCTCCATCCAGAAGACCTGTCAGCTGTTCACTTTGCTTTTCCTTCAGGTTTGTTTGAACAGTTGTTTTCACTTGAAAGATATGCTCAGAAGCAACTATAAACAATTGGAGGCATTTTGTTCTGAATCAACATCTTGCTGGAGGTACAAGGGCTTTTACTCTGCTTGGCTTTAAGACATCAGTTTAAAGTGGATTTAATCACCATTCTCTTGTCTGAACAGATCTCAGAAAAGCAGCTTATCTCTTTCCCAGCCAGTCAAATTCTGCTTTCCTTTTAACAATTTTTGATGCAACCAAATATATTGATGGAAAGAATCAAGAACAGAACTTGATTTCAAAGGAAATACAGCTTTACACAACCCCAGGGCACATCCCCTCTCTGTGTTTGCTGCTGTCAGCCCACCCACTCCTCACCTACCCCTTAGTCTTTGGCTTTCCAGGTTTACAAAGGGACCATTCTTGTAACCCATTCACAGCCAAGACAGTTAAAATACAAACTGTTCTAGTGGGTTAACAAACCATGGCAATCCAACACAAACCCCATTAGAAGAAAGGAAGTGGTGAATATCCCAGGGGAAAAGAAGTGAAAGAAGTGTTGAGCTGGCTTTCCAAAAACCAAGGAGGCTGAAGGCACTGGTGGTAATTTCCAGAGGGTGTAGCATGCTCCTCCTTGAGACCTCCGTGGCACAGCTAGGGCAACAGCTGGGAGGACTCATGGAGGGGGAGTAAGTGAAGGTTACACCACAGTGGGTCAGAGTCTGAGCAAAGCAGCTTTGTGTTTGAATCCCCAACAGGCTCTGGCTGTGGTCGGAGTGCTTACCCCAGAAAAACACTTGTGGTTTTTCTTCAGTGAAAGGAGGGTGGGCACGGCCTTTGGTTGTTTCTCTGATGGGTTAAGGTTAGAAAAGAGAAGACATGAAGTGCTTTTCCTGCTACTTGGTTTCCTGCTACTTGGGAGTTTGCTCTCTATTCCCTCAGCACTACTGACAACCAAATTGTTGTGATGCTTTTAATCTGCATTGTGATAGCTGGCATTTGTCAGCTTTACAATTTTCATTTGTTTCCATTTGTATAAAGAGAACAAATGGATGAGAATAGATAATAAAACAGCTGGCTGAAACAAATATTTGGTTTAGTGAAAGATTTTCTTTTACAGGAGAACTAGATTTTTGAGGAGACACAAAAATAAGACTTTTGGAAAGCATCATATAAAATAAAAGCAAAAACAAGAGAAGATGCTGAGACAATTACAGACAGACAACAGCTGAATGTCTCCTCCAGAAAGTTACTGCATCAAGGACAGGACAGGCTGTATTTCTTTGAGTCCAAGGGCATGGGAAGGAACCGCATAAAAATAGATCAGGGGTTTTGTGGGTTTTGTGTTTGTTTTCTTCATTACAATGCGTGTATGCCCCTCCAACCAATCTGCCACATTGTGATGGTCAAGAGGCTTTATTTTTTTTCTTTCTTTCTTTCCTTTTCTTTTTTTTTTTTTTGTCTCAAAGCAACTCAAAAGATGGAAGGAACTGAAGGAGACTTCTACTTGAGAGGTGTGATTTTAAATGGCTGTCAGTGGTGAGCAGTTTGTCTGCGCTTGGGCAGATGTTGGGGAGACAGAAGGTCATGCTCCATGAAGGTGGAGGACGGTTTCCTGCATCAGCTGCCCTGGAGACACCTCCCTGGGCAAAACTGCCTGGGGACAGCACTATGGAATGCTGTACATGTGCCTGTCAATGACCAGAAACCCCCACCACCGTCTGGAACATCCAGAACTGCTACAACTCACATGCAAACATGCAACCGAGTCTCCACCTGTGGCAGGAACCTTGGAGAATCCAACCTCAACAGGCGACTGCTCTTCAACCAGGCAGGGGTTCTGCTACCCTGGACCCTGGGCTTGCTGACCAAGAGGACTTCAACTTGCTAACCAAGGAGACGTCGCTGGATCTAAGGGCGGCGATACTATCTTTTGCTCTATTTCCTTATTTCTTTCATTTCTCTCTCTCTCTTCTTTGTATCTTTCATAGGAATAAGAACTTGCCAAGACTTTTGCGCCTCCTGATACAGATTAGGGAGGTTTACAAAAACAGTAATTGTTTCTCCCGTGAACCGCACAGAATAATATAAAAGATCCCCTCCCCCCCAACACCTGCTGAGTGGGAAGGGACACACTACAATATCGCATACAATATGACATTTTATTATCTCCTGAGTAAAACACCATTCATTTTTAAGAGAAAATATCAGGGAAACATTTGCAAAAGATCCGGTTTTGGCTCTGTTGGCAGGGAAATGGGGGAAAAAAACAGACAAATAAGCAGAAGCCTGCTTTCTCCTGTGCATTCCCCAAGTATTCATTCAATAACATCCTTCTGATGTTATTCATAGCCTGACTAGGTTCATTTATCTCACTGACCGATGTTCTCAGAATCCATACTCACAACAGTTTCTAGTGCCTTCAGGATTTTCAGGTAAATCCTTTTTTATCAGAAGACAGGTCAGAATGATTATACATAAAAGTGTGTAATGTTAAGATAAGACTCAGACTTGCTTTTCTTAAGACAATGAAGTTTATTTTATTGCTTTGGAAGTCATTGCTCTGAAAAAAAACTGAACTCAAAGCTGAGACCTAGTGGCAAATTCAGGCTTTCGCTACTTAGACACATCCAGATTAGGATGGAGTGTTAACAAAGGGAAGAAACAGGTTATTTATTTCTGCCTTGTTTCCCACACTGGTTGTGACTCACCTGCTCAGTGTCCTGCAGCCAATGTGCCGCTGATCCAGTGGGAGCCGGGCATGAGCTCTCGTGCCTCCAGGAACGGTGATCTGCAACCCTGATCCATCACTTCTGCCAGTGCCTGTCCCCCACAGCCAGGAGCAGAGCTGAAGCTGCCCTGCAGCACTGGGAGAGGCACCTGGGGAGCTTTGCTTTACCTGTTCAACTATCTTTATGTCAACCCACAAGTTTTTGCGCTTTTACTGTCTCAATTCTCTCCCCTGTCCCAGCGGGGAGGTGGGGGGAGCGAGCGAGTGGCTGTGTGGAGCTGAGCTGCCCACCTGGGTGGAACCACGAGAGAAAGCCAGCCCCTAACTGCGAGCAAGCACTGTCTGCCATGGGAGCCCTGCCCGGGCTGGCACCATCTGCCTGTAGACAGAGAGCTGGGGAGGAACTGGGGAGGGGCTGCTTTCGCCCCTGGTGCCCCACACTGCACACCTTCATCTCACCGAGCAATCTTTCCAGGCTGCTCTAGCAATCTTTAGCAATGTTTAGCCACTTCTTTCAGTGTTTGCAGAAATGTCCAGGGATGAAGGGAAGCCTCTGTTCTCTGATACATTAACACAACGGACCTCTTTATTAATGAGTAATACAAGGTCTAGCCTATATGACTCAACTCAGGTAGTGCTCCAGAGAAATTATTGGTAGGATTCCAGTTGTCAGCACATCTGTCTTCTGGAAAGATTTATTTATGGATCTGCAGGACTAAGAGAGAGGAAATCTCCATTGCTTTAATTCACTCACTTCTGATTCCTCATACATGTACACACAAATACACATACACACAGACATGGCAGTGGCCAGGTTTTTTTAGACCTGCAGTCATAGAATAAAAAAATATCCATTTATGTTAGATCTAGTGAAAATTTTAACAAAAACATAAAAGTAACTTCAATACTTAACATTCCCAGTGTGTTCCTTATTTTGAGTTTTTTATGGTCGTTCGGTTAGAATTAGGAAGCTTATTTTCCTTTAGTAACCTATAGAGCTGGCAGCAGTGGAAGTTAAGTGATGGTGTTACAAAACGATTGAAATACATACATTCTTACCAAATTTGGACTAATGAAAAGAAGGCAAAAAAGAATTTTAAAAATATTAAGTAGAAACCCTACAAAGATTTTTTCCCCTTCTCTTTTATGCCAGTCTTGATGTTCTTGGCAGCAGTTCTTATCTCTGAAAGCCACAAGAACCCTGAAAATCAGCTGTGCCTTCAACAAGTTATCAACAGTTCATTTGACTATAACCTTTCTGCAAATTCATCTAGGTTTCTCTTTGTTTATTCACTTGCCCTAAAGCCAGTTCTGCCACCTCTTCATCTAGATGTACTCTATTTCTTTTCTCATTTTACTACAATGTCCTTATTGGTGCCTTTCTATGTAACTCCATGCAAAAGTATTACAATAACCACTCAAACAATGCAATTTTATTCCATGAGTTGTCCTTTATCTTAACTTCACCAAGTAAGTTCTCAGCCCCTTATTGATGCTATCGAACTCAAACCCAGCTGCCACTCAGTATGTCAATCTCCAATTAAATAATTTGCTTTCTGCAACCTTGCAATGTAAAAAATCCCTTTTATATTAAAGATGAAGAGTTTAGGGAAATCTTGGTACAAAGAAATAAAATACAAGACAAGTCTGTGGCAGATTCAGTGAGTTCTGGGCCTCTGAGACGTGTTTCTGAGTAACCTTTATTACATAGATGCTATTTTTCTCTTCTGTTCAAGACATTCATTTATAAAGATGGAAAATATCACGACTGGTCAGAAAAGCAGAGAATTAGTTTTAAAATACGTTATATCTGATTTAGTGATCAGTGTTCTGAAAAGTGTGTTGTATACATTAATTAGTGCAACACAAGTTCAGATCTCTCCAGGTAGGCACATTCACATGCAGACAGTCTTGAGCAGATGAGCCATTATTGATGCTGATCACCTCACTCATGCTGGACCATCCTCTTCCCTGTAGTGGTCAAAATTTTACTGCATAAGTGTGTTTCAGGCTGAGTTAAACCCTCAGCTGATGTTAAAGGATGACAGGGCAATGTCCAAATCACCAAACCTATGCTGATTTATGCTTTTCCCATTTAAACTGTAGGACAGTGCCTGCTTGCCATCACCGAGCAGTGGTTAGTCAGTCCTACTGCGAATGAGTTAGGGGGACAGATTTATATTTGGTCCCTGGAAAAAGCGCTGAGTTCAGCATCTCACACCTGCTCGCTGGCAGCCTGGCTGCAGGCATGGAGAGGGGAAGATGCACCCTTCACTTGGGGCCAGGCAGGGGTGAAGACCAGGAGATATGCTGGTCAGAAGTCGTTTGGGCTGTGCCAGGCTGTGTGAGCTGATGCACTGGAGCTGCTAAGGAGGATCTTTTCCATCTAACCTAGCAGTTGTGCTGTGTAATGTTTGTATCTGTTTGCAATTTTGTTTTGTTTATCCAAATCTATGTTTTTGAATATTATTTCATTTTTAACTGTCTGACAATAAGAATTTGAATTCTCCAGTACAACTCTCAGCTCCCTGGAGTATGATAAATCCTTGGTTCAAGAGCAGACCAGCAGACAGTGAAGACATCTGCCACCCAGAGAACTGAGGACTTTGTAGGAGTATGCAGCAATCCACCTCTCAGCTGCAAGAGAGAGCAGAATGTGCCAGACAGTGCAGCACCTTTCTTTTGCTAGATCTTGTTAGGGAATTCTTATGGTACCCACAAGGCAAATAAAAAAAAACATTTGTGCTTAAACATAAAAGAAAAAGTCAATGAACACTGCATTAAGCAGAGTCAAAGCCTGCAAAAGTGCATGACAAGCAGATTCCTTATATCCATTTGCACCAGCATCCATCCCCAGAGCAGCTGCATGGGGCACGTCATCCCAGCCATGGGTCCACCCCCCAGCCCAGCCCTGCTGTTAGTGTGATCTTGTCCAGGGTGTAAGGGCTGTGTTACATGATGGAAGCCAAAGTCTCTTGTACCGTTGGTGTGATTGACAATGGCACTGGCCCAGAAAAATCTGTTTGTAGAACATTCACCAACTAGAACGGTTTGGTTTTTTAAGTGATTAACATAAAATTGTGAATACTGTTCCAGGTGTGGAATGTGTATGCCTTGTAGGCGTTTTCTCGGTAAACAGCTGTGTGGTGGTGATGTGCAATGGCTATGATCTGGCAATTGGGGTTTTAATCCAATAGTCCTGGAGTGTTGCTTTTTTGGCAGATTTTATTGGGTCATGCTGAGCCCCATAGCAGCCCTTATGGTGCTTTGCTTGTATCGGTGGCTAGAAAGGTGGTGGTAAAGCAACAGGGCCTTGGCTACTGCTGAGCAGTGCTGACACGGAATCAAGGTTGTCTTTCCAGCATTCTCATCCCTTCTCACCAGTGGGGTGGGGGTGGGCAACATCTTGGGAGGGGACACGGCCGGGACAGTTGACCCGAACTGACCAATGGGGTAGTCTATACCATATGACATCTGCTCAGATACAAAAACTAAGAGAAAAGAAGAGGAGGCATTCATTATTTATGGCATTTGCCTTCCAGAGCAACCGCTATGTACACTGAAGCTCGGCTTCCTGGGAAGTGGCTGGCCATAGCCTGCTGGTGGGAAGTAGAGAATAACATCCTTTGTTTTCCTTCACTTCTGCACACGCAAATTTTGCTATTGCTTCATTAAACTGCCTTTATCTTGACCCACAAGTTTGGGTTTTCTTTCCATCTTATTTTCTCCCCCTCTGTTCTGCTGAGGAGGGGAGTGATAGAGCGGCTTGGTGGGCACCTGGTGTCCAGCCAATGTCAACCAACCACACAGTTTTTCACAAGTTCCTAAAGAGGCTTTTTCAAAATTCTGTCAAACTAAAGGAACAGGAAAGGCATTTGGAGGTATTGGCTGAGAACCACGCACTTGTTTAAAGGGTGATGAGGGCAGTGACCTAGATTTGACTGGCTGCATTGCTGTTTAAATGAGACAAATGGGTGAAAACCACTTTCATTAAATAGCAGTCAGTTGTTAAAAGGCTTTGAATTATCATCTCCATTTGTATTTTTTTAGTTTGACTTCAGCTCACTTCATGTGCAAGATGCTTTTGGCTCATTGCATCCTGGGCAAGCAGAACTAACTCCTGAATCTTGAAAGCCCTCAAATGCTCTCCTTCCTGCCCATGTACTTGGAGTACAATTAACAGACTTCAGGATGGGGAGGTGAAGAAATTGTACTGATCAGCAAAAAACCTCATTGGATTATTAATGCCTTAACTGGAGATAAATGACCATACAGGACACAAGCGGTGATATATCATCTTCTGAATTCTTGCTTTTTTCTCCAGAAGCTCAGCCATTCTGCAGTGCCAAGGTCTCCATCCTGCAGTCAGTAATTGGCTGCAAACTAATTTAGATCCTGAATAATTCTAGAGACATGCTAGTGTGGCCTTCCAGACAGCCTTGCTGAAACGTAGTCCTCTCCTGATACTGAAATGATTCTTTGCCTGCCTCATGCACAAGGTTATAAGAATATCTGCCTGCCAAAGCCAACCACAGAGCAGGGGATGCTGTTGCAGTTAGATGCAATGTGCCCAGCCGTGGGGAGGTCCCTGGTGAAGGTGCAGCCTGTGACTGCAGCAGCTGGAGGAATACACTGTCTATGAGATGAGAGCAGTGAGACAGATCCCCCCCAAATGGATCCTTCTACTCTTTCCTGCAGCTGATGCAGGTGCCCAAGAAGAGCTGCTGGCTGCGCACAGCTGAAGGTAACGGAGGGGAGCCCCAACCCAGGACAGCACTGTCCCATTGGAGATATTACTGTCTATTTTCCAAACTGGTGTGATGGTCAACATTAAGATGTAGCAGGTATAAGTAAGGAAACTCACATTCAGAAAGAACTAGTGTGGACTTTTGCTTCAAGTTTACCTTGTATGTAAATTTGAATTTACCACAAGTTTTTAAGAATAATTTTTGTTTGAGTTCAAGTCTCCATTCCCTGACTGTGGCCAGGGGTTCACTGCAAGGGCACTGAAGTGGAAACCATTCTGGGCATGTGCCCATCCCAACAAGAAGCAGCATTTATGGATAGAGTCTCAGAGAAGCTTTTGGTAATTGCCAGGTGAGAGTCAAACAAAGGAAGTAAAAAATGAATACAGAGTAAGAATTGGCCCTATCAGAAATTACAGCATCCACTAAGATGGCTCTGCCATTTAAGGACAAATGTGCCAGGTGTTTAATAATGCATGACATATTTGACAGAAGTGATAATCTCCAGACACAGAAAAAGCTTACATGCTAAGAGAAAAAATATAACAGCACATATTTTTTTAGGTATAGCTAGCCTTTTTCCTCTCTGGCAGTTTCCACCTTTTCCACCTCTTTAGTTTGGCTCAAGGGTATTTCAGGTCTCAGGCGTGCAGATTTGAAAACAAGACACCTCCATATAAGCAAGATTCTGCATGACTCAGGAGTTTTGTGAGGTCCCAGAATTAGTGAGATTAGGCAGTGCTTTATCTAAAGGAAGAAAATAACAAGTATTATAAATCATGCATGTCCCAGTCTAAAGTATTTTAAGGGACCTTATTTTTTGTTGGGCAGTTTTACTACACTGTTTCTACTGAGTAGCTTACCTTCAGTTGTCCTTGGGCTACACATTTTCTAATTTCAAGTTAAAATATTTCCATAGAAAGTAATGAAAATGTTTTTTTTAGAAAAAGGTGAAATCTATACTAGAACATGTTTGAAACTGTCATGAAGTTGTAGAAATTGTCTTTTTGAAAGCACACTGCAAAGGAAAAAAACCCACACAGAACCCCCACCTGCATTTGTTGCCGAAGTTAGGGCACTTAAAAAAAAGCAATCATATGTTTCTACGTACCCCAAGATTTTTTTTTAATTAGAAGTATTTAAGAAATTGAATGTTTCCTGTGGACATTCTGGTTCCGTAAATGTTCTGATGCATGACACAACTTGTCTCAGGAGTCTGTATGACTTTGCAGTCTCATAGTTTATCTACCGATATCCATTTCTTGGGATGAATGGACACAGAATCACTGCAGAATCAGTGCTTTTAATTAATTTACTATTTTCATATACAGAATTGGACCTGGCCTGCACTCTGGGTGTAAAACTTCATACATGTGCAAAGACAGAAGTATTTCTCATGTAAAATACTCCACATGATCACAAGCTCTGTAGAGTCCCAAGTGATTAATTCTCCTACATAATCCTGTGAAATCTAAACTGGAGAACTTTGACCAGAGCCATGGAAGCATATTCTTGAGTTTAACATAAAATGACATCACTACTATAAATTTCTACCTGTCAAGGAGGAAATCTTTTATGCTGAGGGTGGTGAAGCACTGGCACAGGTTGCCCAGAGAGGTGGGAGATGCCCCATCCCTGGAAACACTAAAGGTCAAGTTGGACAGGGTTCTGAGCAACCTGATCTAGCTGAAGATGTCCTTGCTCATTGCAGGAGTATTGTACTGCATGGCCTTTAATGGTCCTTTCCTACCCAAACTGTTCTATGATTCTATGATTTTAGACTGGCTACAGAAAAGTTACAGTCCCTTAATGCAACGCACACCGAACCGCCCTGGGGCATGCATGCTGGTGGCTCAAAACTCCACTAACTGCTGCTCAGAGCTGTTTTGTCAGTGAGCTTTTTGAGCTGAAATGGCATGAGAACATATCCTCACTTAGAAGGTTTGACCCTTGTCATGGCTTGGTGCCTTTTTGGCACTTGCCCTTCAAGAAGCAGCTGCACGTGCTTGCACGCAGGACTGGGCTGTGTACATGCACTAGTTCTCTTCTGGACAGGGACTGACTTTGCAGCAAATGGAGAAGTTTGCAAATGTTGTGCCACATGCTGCTTTCAGTGTTTCAAAATGCTTTTCATAAAGACTCTGCCCTCAAAACTAGTGAAGTATTCAAGGAACACGTGTGTGTGTGTGTGTGCGCGCGCATGCAAATGCAAGTGCCTTTGTACATCCCCTGGACATCTCTGTGATTTCTTCTTAGCAGACGATCCTGAAAAATGGTTTCTGAGCCACGAGAGAATCAGTAAAAAAAGAACAAAGAAGAGTAATTCAAGAGTGGCTGGGTCTTCCTCTGCAGGTTCAGATGCACTGAGGTTGCTAAGCTGGCCGTTTTCTGCTTATGCCAGTGGGATGGTACCAGCACCTCTCTTTCAGGCTGTTACAGATTTCAGGGGCTTGCATACAGGCAATATTTTAGAACAGGGCCTTGGTGAGCCTCCCTGGCCTTGCAAGCCCACCTCCATTCATGCTGAGCAGGGTACCTTAGGCCCTCTTTCTCCACCCCACCTTGTACCCCGTTTCTGTATCAGCCCTCCAGGCGCACTGCTGGTGCTGCTAGCGCTGCTTGGCAGCAGGCTGTCCGGGGTGGTAAGCTGCAGAGCTCTGAGATCAGCATGGACTGGCATAGACCACTGCAAGAGCTAATGGGATTTAAAAGCCATAATAGAGGCATTTTTCCTAATGCCACCAATTAAACATCAAAAATAGTGGAGCTCCATTTATTCCCATACATTTCTGTTGGAAGCCCCAGCTCTGTGGAAGATCTCATACATCAGGCAAGTGAGTGAAAACCCTATTCGTTTAAGTAGAACTACACGACTGCTTTAAATTTTGCATTTCCGCAGTGATAAATGTTGAAGATGTTCTCTTTCAACTACTGCTGTCTTGTTAACAGTTAGCTAAGACTATTTTCTCCATCATAAGGAGCTTCCACGTGGCTGGAACTGGAAAGCAATGCAAGTATCCCTCCATTGAGGTCTCCATTTTTTTTCCTAATAGTTGCAGAATTCAAAACAATTTCTGAGGCTGTCTGCAAGTGCAAATACCCTCCAGGAGGAGGATGCCCCAGTGAGGGTCAGAACACACAGACTGTTCACACAGTGATGGTGTGGCTTGAATCCTTACAGTAGTTACAATCACTTTGTATGCCAGACTGTTTCAGGCAGTGTGCTATTTCTAGTTTAAGTCTTTCAACCTTGAGAGTAATTTCTGAATGCTAAAGTGTAACAGTGTGGCTACATAAACTTTACAAAAGGGCTCGAGGATCATGCCAATAAGGCAAACATTGAAACAGAGCTTCTGCCATTTGAGTTCCCTAGCCAAGGCATGCAAATAATTCCTGCACAGAGCAACTACAGTAAACAGTGAATCTCTGCACATAAGAATTCACTCCAGTCCACCAAAGCAAAACTGAAAGGTGGAAAAATTATTTCTAAACAACCTTTTATTCTAAGTATATGCACATCATTTTAGGGTGTTTCCCACCCCCTAGAGATCCTTCCCATGTTTCATGAATTGTTCCTAGCATATCAGCACTGGGTGAACTTAGAGGCATACCACACAGAGCACTGTGCCACTTCTGTCCAGAAAATTCATCCTTGAAACAAACAGAGTTGAAGGGAATGAGAGAACAGTCTTCCATCTTTCATAGACAATGAACCTGTGCATGGGCTGGATTTCCTCACTTCCAACTAGCATCTTAATCAAAAGAGTAGATTCTCTTTAATCGATGCCCACTGTAAGACAGCTTTTGGTTCTCACACACCATGGAAAACCATAGCCACTCAGAAACCAAGTAAAATGAGAATGACTGCATAAATGACTGCTGATCCTGGGACAGGACGCCTGGGAATGGCTCAAAGCTGTGCCAGAGGAGGTGCAGACTGGGCATCAGGAAGCATTTCTTTACCAAGAGTGTGGTCAAACCCTGGAACAGGCTTCTCGGATAGGTGGTCGATGCCCCAATCCTGTCAATGTTGAAGAGGCATTTGGAAAATGCCCTTAGTAACAAGCTTTAACTTTTGGTCAGCCCTGAAGTGGTCAGGGAGTGGGACTAATGATCATTGTAAGTCCCCTCCTGCTGAAAATGGCTTTCCCTTCCCTTCCCTTCCCTTCCCTTCCCTTCCCTTCCCTTCCCTTCCCTTCCCTTCCCTTCCCTTCCCTTCCCTTCCCTTCCCTTCCCTTCCCTTCCCCTTCCCTTCCCCTTCCCTCCCCTTCCCTCTTTTCTTTTCCTGTTCTGTTCTGTTCTTTGTTCTTTTCCATTCCTACCCATTCCTATCCATCTGATTCCAAATCATGACAGCCTGCTCCCCCACTTCCCAGGACAGGACAGCAGCAGTACTGGTGCTGGTGTGGCCAACTTGGTGCTGCCCTGGTGATGCTGCCTCCCCCTGCCCCGGGGCTGGGGTGATGGGCTCCTTGCCATCACACTGCCGCAGAGGGGAGTCACACTGCCTCAGGGCCCCTTTCACACCTCTCTGATGCCTTCTGCTGACCACGAAGAACTGGTAGTGAGCAGTCTGCCACGAGCACTAATATTGCTGCACTGGTGCCCTGTGGATTCCTCTCCCATGCATCCCCTCAGCTGATGCTCATTACAGCCAGTGCTCTGAGAGGAGGAGATTTGCTTGGCCAGTGCCCAGAACACAATGCCCAGAACAGCACTGTACGGCTTCACGGAGAAGGCTCTTTGCCCTGTGTCAATGCAAATAGTAAGCTTTCTACTGGGATATTTTCGTTTTTGCCACAGGAACAGTTTAGAGCCACACATATCCCTAAATGTTGTACAAAGTGGTTTTTGTCAGATGCCAGCTTCTTGAACTTTCAGGTTCACAGGAGCGCGTTAGACTATAGTATGTACATTTGCAACGTCTATACTATTTAGGAAAAAAAAGCCTTAAATACATGGAAACATATATGTAGCAGGACTGGAGAACACAAGAGCAACAGGAAGGTGTTGGAAACAGTGTCACCTGGGTTCATATAGTAGTTTTCAAGAGTGGCCATAAGTAAGTGAGCGTGGCTCTACCCACAGAACAGCCCATATCTCAATTGACATGAAACTTGCTCTAGACTGGTTTGGGAGTCACAGTTTCTATTTACTTCTCTTTCAAAAAAATGTTTTTTCAGTTTTTCATCCTTACAAACCTATTTAAAAGGCTATCTGCTATAAGGATGAGGGAAATAATAAATAATGTTTGTTTTGAATAATGTAGGCTTTTCAAAATTATGTGGAAACTGAGTCACAATTTCTATTAAAGTATTCAAACTTCTTTACAACTGAATATAAAATAATTTTAAAATATAAGTAGTGTTAATGCTTTTTCATTGTTACTGATCTTTTATAACCATTTAAAAGACATTTTTTTAACAAGATTACAATTGACTTTAATGCATATCATGTAATCAGCATTTTTTATCACTTAATGGGACATCCTTCCACCACTTATCAGTCCTCCATCAACTACTTCAAGTTGAACTTTAACAGGAAGGATGAGGTATATAAAGCTTTTAAACCACTTTTGAGTCTATGTTTCATGATCTTAGAAAAGAAACTTGTAATTTTTGCTCCCAGTTCTATCTAGAAGCTCTAACAAATTAATACAAGGGAAAAAACAATGAACATACATTTAGAACTAGAATAAAAGATTAATTCCAGATATTTTGCCTACTTTTGATTTTACTTTAGTGGACTAGAGTGAATATTTATGAACAGAAATTGTAACTCACATACCCAATTCTCAGTCAGACACAAATGTCAAATAGAATATTTGATTTCAAAATGTGTAACATGCTTCATTGTTCAACTGCATCATCAGTCAGCTGTGCAAGGAACAGGGACAGTGTCACAGTGGAAAATTATATTGTTTTCCTTTTCTTACAGAAGCACACATTATAAAAAATCCAAAGAGACCCAAATTTTTTTTATTTCCTTATGGAAAAAAAATTTTAGTGCAAAAAATGTATGAAATTATTTTAAATAGGGGCCTAATTACAGGGAAAATCACACTGGCCATTTAGAAAAAGAATTAACTCATGCAGACAGTTCTTTTCCCTCTTTCCTTGGTAAACAAGGAGCCCCTAACCCATTTTCATCCAGAAAAAAGGAGTTTCACTTCAAGGTTGCTGCAGCTGTCATGGTTTAAGCCCGGTGGGCAGCTCAGCCCCACGCAGCTGCTCTCTCACTCCCCCCACAGCGGGACGGGGAGAGAACCAGAGGGTCAAAGTGGGAAAACTCCCGGGCTGAGACAAAGACACTTGAAGAGGCAAAGCAGAAGCCGCGCACAGCAGCAAAGCAAACCCAGGAGTTCCCCCACCGCTGCCCAGGGCAGGCAGGTGCTCAGCCATCCCCAGGGCAGCCGGGCTCCATCAGGGTGACGGGGGCTTGGGCAGACAAACGCCATCCCTGCCAGCGCCCCCCCTTCCTTCTGCTTCCCCAGCTTTACATGCTGAGCGTGACGCCGTATGGTCGGGGCCGTCCCTGGGGCCAGCTGGGGTCAGCTGTCCCGGCCGTGTCCCCTCCCAGCTCCTGGTGCCCCCCAGCCTGCTCGCTGGTGGGGTGGGCTGAGGCGCAGCAAAGCCCTTGGCTCTGGGCAAGCCCCGCTCAGCAGCGACTGGAACAGCCCTGTGTGCTCAGCGCTGTTCCCAGCACAGACCCCAGCCAGCCCCACGCGGGCTGCTGGGATGAACAGTCACTCTACCCCAGCCAACACCAGCACAGCTTACTTTGCTTCATTAAAAAGAGAAAAAGGGTAAAATGGGGTTCGAGAATTCTGACTTAAAATCTGCTTAAGCAAAAGGCAAAAAAGCAAACACAGAAAAGCAAATACACTCTAAATCAATGGTGCAAGAACAGTATATGAGTTTACAATCTTTAAACATACACAGCAGTGCTCTGTTCATTGGGATGTCTTGTTCAAATGTCTGGAATGACTTTGAAAGTTTACAAATTTGTGGCATTTTATAAGTGTACACAAGTTTTCCTGATTTTCTGTGGTTGTGGATTTTTTTGGCTATTTATTTGTTTATTTATTTTGCTCTCACAAAGCTTGTTGTTTCCAGTTCCAGTTTGAAAAAGATGCTGAAGATGACTGTCAGGAGAAGAGTACTTCTGTTGTTTGACACCATGTGCCACATAGCACATGATGGAGCAGTCCTGCAGCATCCTGCCAGCCCAGCACAGGCCTGGCACTACTGCAGTGATGTGAAGGAGCCAGCTGCTGCTGTTGGACTCCGTGGAGGAATCAGCTGTGATACCACTGTGAGGACAGGTTATTAAGGTTGCTGTCTAGGACTAGCCTAACAAGCCAAGTTAAAGGTGTGCTAAAGTCTTTTGAATGAGCTGATAACACAGGCTGGGGTTTCAGAGGTCTGAGTTTCGGTGGCAAGGTGCCTGTTTGTGGCTCCTGTGGCTCAGACAGAGCATAAAGACAGGTGAGTTGGCTTAAAGATATTTTTTTTCAGATGTTTTACCCTGATGTTCCTTCACTGAAACACATTGCTTAAGTTGTGTTTTCATGCTTGTGCCTCTGAGTCTTTGGTCAAATGCTCTTCTAGCATGCCAAAGAGCAGAAGAGGCTGTAATATGCTTTGCAGCAGCTAAGGTGAAGCTGAGGTTTTATACTGTACATAAAACCAGTTGAAAAGGAAATTCAGAAGTGTCAGTATGAGACCCATCCATCCTCCTGTTCATTCAGGAAAACCATGCAAGGGATGTCTGATGCTAGGGCTAGCATGGCATCTTGTCACATATCAGCCTATCCTTACCTATGAGCATATATATACCTTACATTTTGGAGAGGTGTTTTTGCTGCACCAGTTTGGAAAGTCACCCTGGAGCCTGCTTTGATCACCTAGCTAGAAAACCTGCCAAACTGTCACCAATGTGCAGAGCTTGGCTTTCAGGTATTCCAGCTTCTCTGTCTTTACAAACTTACATGAGCATGCGTGCCTGCAGGACATGTGCATAGGTGTGCCATATGTACATGTGCCACCACAGCCTAGGCTCTGCCTGGATCTTGGCTGTTTTGGTTTGTAAACATAATAAAAGGCACACCATATAAGTTAAAGAAGTCTTCAAGTCACTTTCTTGTCTTGGTAGACATGATCTTCTTAAATGTTTTATATTTCTTGTTCAAACTGTGAGAATAGTCATAAAAACAGATGCATATTACTGGATGGAGACAAATAAAAACCTGCATATCCATGCAATGTTCTCAATGCAAATCACATCCTGGGTCTGTAAAACCCTGATTGTATCATTGGTTCTGTTCTACCCTGTATCAAAGCAGGCACTGAAATGTGTGCTGAGGACCAGCTTCTACCTGAGCCTTGTCCTGGCCATGGGGCAGGCAGTGGGACAGTCACAGACCCTGACTCAGTGGGGGACACTGCCCAGAGTGCAGACCCTGCTGTCTTGGGCATTTGAAGATGCATGGGAACGGTGCTGGAGGACACCTGGGAATCGCTGCTTTGCGTCATGGGCCCCTTGGTCCTGAGGCAACATTTTCTGACTCTGGGATGCTGCTGGCAGCTGGAGACAGGGAGCAGCCAGGGTGCACGGTACACTGGCCAGGACCCTCTGCTCACAGGCAGTGCCAGCCTCTGCACTGCTGAACACTCCTCTTTGCTAAGATAAAAGGAATGAGAAAGAGAGAAGCATGTAAAATACATGAGCAGGTTGAGTCACAAATCCTCAGAAGTGTGCGCTCCATCACAAATCACTTCTCAGCATTAGCACCACAGATCACTGTAATTCAGCTATCTGCTGTGAACCCTGCAACCTGATAGAAATGTTTCATGACTGAACAAATGTCTTTGTCAGAAGCAGCTCAACCTGAGCATCACTTTAATGCCAGCCAGAATTAATGTGCACAGAGCTGAGCGTGTGCTTGTGCCTCAGCGACAGGGACACGCTTGTTGACACTGGGTGCGTGTGCCACCTCTCCTTCCTGGTTGTGCAGATAAGATCAAATAACTTCACTAGGCTTCTTTAATTGCCTTTTCACATCTCCTGCTGTTGAGCAGATTTGTAACCTTACTGGCAGTTTGAAAAGTGATTTAAACTGAGCTAATGAAGCTCTCCATTATCCTTTACAGGAGATGACTGAAGGCAAGTCGAGTGATGTGAATCCCTTTATAGGCTGCAGCAGCAAAGGCCACGGTAGCCGGAGTCCCACTCTGTCACTTGTGGGCCTTCAAAGCAAAGTGCAGGAGAGGGAGCAGACTGAGAAGGGATGTTCCAACAGCTCTCCTTATACCAGGGCTCATCCAGGAGGGGGCATGTCAGAAAACCAGGGTGTCTGCATGCTCCTTCTGGCTCTGTGCAGTTCATTGATATTGCCCATCTAAATGCATGGTGCTGGAGGAGGAGAGGCCAGGTGAAGGTGCCTAATGAAGCTGCAAACCCAAAGTAAATCAGCACACAGGTGAAGCACAGAATCGTAGAATGGTTTAGGTTGGAAAAGATCCTTAAGATTGAGCCCAGTAGCAAACCCCGCACTGCCAATCCCATCACTAAACCATGTCCCTGAGCACCACATCTACATGTCTTTTAAATACCCCCAGGGACAGTAACTCCATCACTCCCCTGGGCAGCCTGTTCCAGCGCTTGACAACCCTTTTGGAGAAGAATTTTTTTCCTAATATCAAATCTAAACCTCCCCTGGTGCAACTTTAGGACACTTCCTCTTGAACTACCCACTCTAGTAGTAACAAGAACTTACACTCCAGACTAGCACAGTGGTTATTTGCCAGTACTGGGATGAAAACCTGAGACAGTGCCTATGAGAAGGAGAGGCTAAGAGGGGTTTCTCAGGGAAAACTGAAATATCTGTGAGCACAGAGGGAAACTGGCTGGCGATGAATTTAACCTCTCCTCCAGAGATGCAGGAACAAAATCAGAGCCTTCTGCAAATAGGTAGCAAGGGCACTGCTGGCCAAAGGAAGGTGCCAGGGTGTATGAGAGACTGTGCACACACTTGTCTATATGCTTGTTAAACAAAAACAGCAAAGTGAGCAGAGGGTGATGATCTTCTTGGGAGCTTGTTTAGGGCCCCGTATAAGCTACAGGTTTTGTATAACAGAATTGCAAGTAAGTTTTATTTTTTATTTTTTTAAATATGGGAACATTTAATTTCCACAAGTTGCATAGTAACACTTCAGGGCAGGCACACAGAACAACGTGATAGTTTACAAAGCATAGAGAAAAAACAGCAGATAAAAAAAGAAAACTTTGTAGTGAAAGTTGTCACTGCTGTAAGAACAGGGAACATTCTTCACAGAATTCTAACAAGGTGGATGAGATTTTTGTAAAGCAATCTGAATTGTCTCTATCAGCAAAGGTGTCTTTTTTTCCAGCAGACTGAGTTCCAATAATTCATCTCTCCAAACACTTGTTGGCAGGCAAGAAAGCAATTTCCAAGTCTGAAACAGTAATTTCTTTAACATCATTGATGTTTATAACAGTGATTTTAAAAAATTTTATAGAGACATGCATAGAAGATAAATAGCATTTTCAAATGACTGGAACTGTGTGCATTTCAACAGGCAGCAAGAGAGCTTAGCTGCCTGCACAAAGTTGGGAATTAAAGGTTAAAGGATGGCTCCCACAGGTCTTTAATAACCTGGTTGCACAAAACTTACTGTGTTCAGCATGTTCTCAGCCACCTGCTGCCTATTGCAATTTACTGTCTCTGCCTCAGATGAGTGGTCCCCCTCTTGGCATCACCAACCAGTCTCAGCTGTGGCTGCCATCTCATGAATAAAAAGTAGTTGAATGCCACAAGTCCTGTTTTCTGTTTGGTGTTTATTTTTTTTACTGTCACATTGGTCAAACACTGGCACAGGTTGCCCAGAGAGGTTGTGGAATCATCTTTGGAGATAGTCAGCACCTGACTGAATGCAGTCCCGAGCAACCTGCTCTGGGTGACCCTCTTGTAGCAATGGGGTCAGGCCAGATGACCTCCAGAGGTCTCTTTCAACCTCTGCCATTCTGTGATTTTGACTCTTCATGGGCGAGAGGGAAGCAGATCTTGGTGGTGTTAATAAATACAGTCCTTACCAACTACTATGGGGAACAAGGCCAGCGTGGCCAGTTCAGACCAAAGTATAGGCTACACTGGCAATGACCCAGTTGGCTAGGATAAAGGGGGAACTGTGGTAGCACTGGACTGACCTGGGGGTCAATGCTGCCCAGTTAATTCAGCCATGTGTGCAAATTGCAATGTTTACACGTGCAGCTTCTTGGATGCACATGTGGGACTTGGTACTTTTGAGCACAGGAAAGACCAAGGCTAGATAAAGGAAAGCAAAACCCACAGCTGCCACAAACATGCACATTTACTCAGGAAAAAGAAAGACATTACTACTGTGGCAGCAGGATAACAGCAGGAAATAGAGAATCTGAAATAAAAGCAAAAGGCGTAATGAGATTGCTAATGACATTCAAGAATGAAAAAAGGCACTGACTTTTAGCACTGATGAATATTAACCTCTGGCAGTGACTCTGAGGGAAACAATGGATTTGCACTTCTTGAAGGCTCCACAGCAAGACCAGCTACCCTTCTGAAAGGAACACATAGTCAAGCAAGCTACTAGGATCATGCACATATCAGAAATCAAATTCTCTGGCTGGAGTTTCTCAGTCTGTCAGATAAAATGATATAATGGTCCTCTTCGGTCTTAAAATCCATGTTCTTAAGAATAAAATGCAAAAGTGAGCAGAGATGTCTCTGTGGGCTCTTGCATTACGCATTATCTCATTGGGTGACACTGTCTTTTATAGGTAATAATGAGAAGAAAAATAATTTGCAAGGTACAGACTACACATTTCACACTCTTTCAAAACCTTTTGCCAGATTTCAGAATCGTATTTTCCTTCCTGAGATACAGAACTGCTTGGGTATATTTCTCCCTTATTTCTGGTTTTCCTTCCTTCCCCATGCATCTGTGTGGAAGAAAGAACTGCTACTGCATACTCAACCAGAATAAAGGCGCAAAAAAGGCAAATCCATTCAGGTGTCCAGCCCAGACTTGCAGGTGAGAACAGGTCTAACACCTGCGTGCAAACTCCTTCACCCCAGAGCTGGTGCCAGTTTTGCTCGTCATTAATCTTTATGCCCTTCCTAGCTCACAAGCAATAGCTTTGGACAGAATACTTAACAGCAAATGGGTTATTAATTTCAATATGTAACAGCTGTCACAACATTCTTCTGAAATGGATGCAATGGGTTTCAGCATTTACCACTGGTTTTATCTTATAATAATTTTTCTTCATCACAGTTTTTCCCATTCTCTCTAGTACACATCAAGTACATTTTCAACAGTACGCTTATAACTGAGGTATATGTTTTCGGGACACTGTTTTCCTTTCATACTGTGTAATCAAAAAAAATCCTGTAAGCATAAGCCTTATGCTAATATGCTGAACTTTCATAAACTTGAAAGTGCTGATGGAAGAGAAATCCATAAATAAGTCTCTGCTCACTTTTCTGGCATGTGTGAGGAACTGTGAAAAATTGTTCTTTCAATGTATTTCTCAGAGACAAATTTTGTCACAAGGAGGGAATGACTACAGAGTGGGTGGATTTGAGAACTGAGATCCCTGTGTAACTCTTTTTGAAAAAATCAGTTACTTATTCCTGTGAGTAGACACCTGACTGCTAATTCAGGCATAGTACTATCGTCACATTAAAGCAAACAAAAGTAAAAGATAATGCAGGCAAGACTAGCTGGCTGAGGACAGATCTACTTTCAAACTACGTAGACAGACATATACATGGCACAGAAGTAATTTGGATCAAAAGTTTATTTAAGTAGAAAACATCCTGTTGCATGTTTCTTCCACTAATAGAATTCAAATAAAGACATTCACATGGTCTTTAGATATTTTCCTAGCTGTAGTTTATCTTTTTCATTCAGCTTACTTACTATTATTTCAGAACTCCCTATATCCAACGACTTCATATGTATTTTTTTGCCAGGTTCTACTTGTCACCTTGCAGAAAGCCTACAGGACCCATCACTGTTCGACATCATGCTTCTCTGAATAAATTCTGAATTCAAGGATAGTCCACCAAGTGATGAGGGGCTGTGTGAAATACTTATTTCTGCTTCCAGCATTTGTGTTTTAGGAATATGAGTTAGGAGAACTGGTCTCATTTCATGGAGTTTATTTTAGAAATACCAACTCCCTATGTTTCCATGTAGAAGGAAAGCCAGGAGGACCTTGTAGGTGAGGGTGAGGTGAAGATTTCCACTCCTGCAGCTGGTCTCCCATGTGTTGCAGGGCACCAGATCAGCAGGGGCTTTGTCCAGAGAGTTAGGTACCAAGATGCATAACTGTCCTTGGTTATTTCAGTAACGAGACAAAAATCGATATTTTAAAAGAAAGAGGAATAACAAATACATCTATAATCCTATCTACCTGTCAGCTGTTGAATACATTACTTATGAAAGCATTGCTGCCTCTCAGTCATGGTTCCAGTCTTTCAGGTAAAGAACCAAGATTACAAAATTCATTGCTGAAGAAAGGAATTTATAAACAGGGAAATGCAGCTGGGATGGGTTTGGCCTTGTTACCTATCAGTCAAAATTTCCAGGAAAAAAATCTCTTATGTTCCTGCCAGCATAAAATTTATGTCTTTTTTTTTTTTTTCTTATAAGTACATTTATTTTGAAGTAGTTAGAGTCAAGTGGTGATAAATGCCCTTTGAAAGTGGAAGAGATGCCTTGATTTTGGCTTTTACTAGGAGATTTCTTTTTATGTTTGAACAGCTTTCTGAGTGGAGACCTGCGTGATTTCAGTGAGGTTTTATTGGCATAACTTTGGGACTTATTCAAAAGGAAATCCTGGAGTACTTGCTAGAATTTGAAGTCACTACACAAATAATATTTTTTGTGTATTAGTAAAGGGACAACATTTCCATTTACTTCCTGAGCACTAATAATATCATTGAAGAGTTCGGTCGCCACAGGTACATTGCCTCATTTTCTAATTTGTTTTACTGCCAATGCTGTCATAACCATGCAAGTAAATGGTAAATATTTTGCATTGTTGGGCAAATCATCATTATTCCTGACCTCTTCCTTTATTACTGGCAACTGCCATTTACAACTTAAAGTACTTCTGTCCGCTGCTGATGTCAAAGCAGGAACAAGCCTTGCATGCTCGCAGTGTATCCTGGCTGGACACTCTTCTGTGTCTTCAGCTGCTCAGAGAAATACAGAAATATTATGAAGGCTGGCAGCCTGAAAGTTTCTCAGCGAAATCCCTGACTTCTTTAAAAAATATCCCTGTTCTTGGACAGGTCCCAGAATGTAAAATATGTCAATAAATTGTCCCATGGTGTTCTTCCTAAAAAAAATATGTTCTCTGGGCTTGCCTCCCCTTAATGCTGAGGTAGGAGCATAGCCCCTTTTCTGAACCAGACGTAAAGAGGAGTGCAACTGGAGAAGCACTCCAGTATCCAGTCTTTAATTTTTTCTTAACCAGCTCTGTTTCACCTATCAGGAATTTCCCTTGTTCTCTCTGTTGAGGTTCCTGCTGCCTGTGGTCCGGCCTTGCCGTGTGCTGTCTCCACCTTTTGCAGGGGCAGTGGGAGCGATGGTGGCTGCCTGGCATGAGGAGCCCACAGGGCCTGGCTGCTATGGGGCGGCTGCCTGCCGCACAGCCTGGCTGTGACCCCCGCTGCTGGGCACGGCCCTGGCCTGGCACAACCTGGCTGCTGTCCTGGGAGAGCCCTGCTCCGTGTCTGACACCACTGGGCCACTGCCCTGGGCAGCCCAGCCACGCAGGCTGTCACTCAGCAGGACAGCAGGACACACTCAGCTTTGCTTCATTCCTGTGAGCAGCGGACATGGGCTGACAGAAGCTATTACAGAACTGCACTATCATGGAATGGTCAGGGTGGGAAGGGGCCTCTGGAGACCACCCAGCCCATCCCCCTGCTCAAGCAGGGTCTCCCAGAGCGGGCTGCACAGAGATGTGTCCAGGCGGGTTTGGATGTCTCCAGAGCAGGAGACCCCACCGCCTCTCTGGGCAGCCCGTCCCAGCGCTCCGGCACCCTCACGGTAAAGACGTTTCTCCTCAGGTTCAGGTGGAACTCCCCGTGTTGCAGCGTGTGCCTGTTGCCCCTTGTCCTGTCGCTGGGCACCGCTGAAAAGAGCCTGGCTCCGTCCTCTTGGCACCCGCCCTTAAGGTATTTGTAGGCATTGATAAGATCCCTCTCAGCCTTCTCCAGGCTGAACAGCCCCAGATCCCTCAGCCTGTCCTCACCAGGGAGATGCTCCCATCCCCTCATCATCCTCGTAGCCTCTGCTGGCCCTGCTCCAGCAGTTCCCTGTCTCTGTGGAACCGGGGAGCCCAGAACTGGACACAGCACCGCAGAAGTGGCCTCACCAGGGCAGAGCAAAGGGGAGGATCCCCTCCCTTGACCTGCTGGCCATGCTGCTCCCAATGCCCCCCGGGGTCCCACTGGCCCCTCAACCACATGGGCACGCTGCTGGCCATGGGCAACTTGCTGTCCAGTTGCCTTCTCTCAGAATAAATATGGCAGGGTATGTATCACCCAGGCTGGATGCTTCAGATGTTTAAGGCAGTTGGATGGTTTACACCTGGGAAGCCAGGGAGGAGGGATGCTGAGTTTGTGCCCCTGGCCCCAGCACTGGAGGGGACATGGCCTGACATATGTGACAGTGGCAGCAACCTCCTGCTCTCCAGCCCATGCCAGCCTGCTTTGCTCAAGCTCCGACCAGGGACAAATACCTCCCTTCGCCTGAGGCGGCTAGGCATTAAGGCAATAAACTTGATGGTGGATGATAAAGGAATAAGAACTTCCAAGCAGAAACATGACAAACGTGTGAGTGCAGCCAGAACTGCCAGCTTCGCCTGTTGTGCATTTCTGTCATATACTCCTGTGAGAGCAGAAAACCTCTGAAATTACATTAATTTCATGGCAAATGTATGAAATATCATCAGTGATTCCCAGGTTTGCAGGATTCATTTAAAATGACTAAGAAATATATTTCCCTGTTGCTTTTTTTTTTTTTTTTTCCCTGAGGACAAATGTCAGTGTCAGTTAGAGTCATCATAAATACAAGTATTAATTGCAGATGCTTGTATGCCAAGGGCAGATGAATAAAAATGGTTTTGCTGAGTGCTGGAAGCAGAAAGAACAGATGTGTAAATTACTTTTGAAATTTTTATTCTACTTTAAAACAAAAATGTTTATTTTAATACTTTCTGCATTGGCCAGATCATATTGGTGCAAAGCAGTGTGTCTGCACAGGTGATGCAGGCAAGGATCCCCTCAGCTGCACCCAGCCCCAAATCTTGGGGCTGGTGAGAATCCTTTGAGCATGCAGAAGAGCCCCCAGCCCCCGAGATGTCAGCGCACAGGACCTATCTTTCCACCCACCTCCTTCCCAAACGATGATTGCTCATGAGAAGGGGACATCTTTCTGGGGTGACTGTGAGGATCTGTGTGGGTACATGGTCTCAGTGAGCACTGGCTGCAGAACCTGGGCTGTGTCTTCCAAGGGGACTGGTGTCTCCCAGCACTGCTGCTGGCTTAGGCTTAGCTGTGGGGTGGGTTGCATGGTCTGAGAGAGGGGACAGAGGAGCTATGCATGTGGCCAGGGACACAAGGCAAGGAGGGACAGAAGCTGTGGTGGGTTGGTGGGTGCCCTGCTCTTGCTCACACCATCCCAGGCTGCCACCAGCAATGCGCAGGGCTCTGTTTTATGCAGGGAGGCAGTCACCGTTGCAGGGGCACATCAGCATGGGCAAGGGAAAGGATACTACATTTCTTGGTGAGGAAATCCCAGTGATTGCAAACTCCAAGCTCTACTTAGCTTCACTGGATTAAAGACAGCAATTTTCTTCTAAGAGCTCTCATGAAGGACACTGTCACCTCAAGCAGAAGTGTAGAAGAAAGCTGGAAGGGAACATTCTCAAAAATCATATTTGTCAAAGACTAAATTATTCCCCCATCCAATTTAACCCCTGGTAACACAGAGAGGCAAGTCTCAAAATTACCCATCCAGAGAGACAAAGCTCAAGCCTCTGGAATATACAGCTATGAAGAAAGATCAAAAGGAGCTGTGAGAAAGTCTGGGAGTAAGTTTCTTTCACCTGATTGAGTTTCCTAATAATAACAGAAAGGAGAATAACAACAACAATTCAAGCAGAAAAAGAAGATTTTATTAATCTTTTCCTGAGGCTGTCTGGCAGACATACTCATAGCATCAATAATAGAACAGAAAGAAGTGTAATTGAGTCAGCTATCAGGTGGGACTTACAGGGATAAGTAATCCAGTTGCAGTGTCCCAGCATTATACAAGACACATGAACTTTCTCTGTGCCTCGCTCTAAGTGGTCAGGCAGAAGAGCCAGCCCTGGGAAGGGTACAGATGAATTAATTACACCTGATGTGGTGTTGTTGACCAGCTCTGTGGTGAGGAACATGGGGACCAGCCGAACAGTATCTCCATCTCTCTGGTAATGTTAAAAACTAACATCAGCGGATCACAAAGACAGACTCTTAGGCAAGGGAAAAGTACCATGACCCAAAAGTCATTGACCTAGTGATGAACTCAAGGTGCTCACAGGACAAGCAGGCACCGATCCTGCGTGGGACAAGCAGACACTAATCAAAAGAAAGGTAGTAACTGGTTAGACCACCACTTAATGTGGGTGATTTGCTTGGCCAACAAGCTGTACTGTAACATATCTGAACCCTGCCCTCCATAACATTGGGGGTCCCACAACATTCGGCTGGGGCACCACGTACATATTGCTTAAGGTAAAAGTCTTTTGTAATTCCATGCCTTGACTGTCCACATCTCACCTTGGTTGGTGGTGGACTCCCATGGTACAAGTGTGATTTTGAGACCCACCAGAAAATAAGGTGCACTGGTGACCTCAAGCCCCACTACAGGGAGTTGGGTTTCAGTCCTGCCAGAAGTCCCTTGGTAGTTTGGGCTCAAAACCTCAGAGGTCAGAGTGGCACAGCTGGACTGCTGCATAGGTTTCCTGGTCTTGAGTGCTCAGGGCACAGGATGCTCCAGAAAATTTGCTTTGAAAGGGAAACAAATATGATGGGTGCTTGTGCAGAGCTCAGAGGCAAGGTCCCCTTCTTCTCCCTCATGCACTCTGATCTGAAGTCTGGACAGGGACAAAGGCAGCTGCCCGGGTGGATGTGGAGGGATGGCTGCAGCACGGGGGATTCAGTGGCTCTCAGAACAGCAGCCAGCCCCAGCTGCTCCATTCCCACCAGGGCAGCAACCTGTCCCAAGGATATCGTGAAACAGCAGGAAAGGATGGCAGGCAGTGGAAAACTTCATGATGCACTTCTACAGTCAGCCATGTTCACTAGTCTTCTCATTCCCGTGTGACACATTCAGTTGGAAAATGTGATCATCTATTAATTAGGAGATGGAAATTAGTGCATAATCTAACTTCATTATTTTCATAATTTCTTTATCTGTCATATTTTACTCACTGTAGCCGAAAGCATGAGATTATTATTAATAATTCCATATCCAATTTATATTCCCATTTTATATGCTGTATGTAAATTACAGAGAGGAAAATATATAGACAAGCTTTTCTATGAGGCAAATATCCTGGAAAAACTGTCATCAACTAAATTCTATGCCAGAACATTTCTGCCAGTTATGTCTGCTGCATCATGCCAAATAGACACCTTTTCAGCATGTCACACTGTGATGGAGCACTGGCCTGGCAGCACAGCAGGGTTCCTTTGTGCATCCCAGTCATCACATTGGTGGTCACTGGCCACGACACAGCACAACAGGATCAGACATGCAGAGGCACATTGGCACATGTCTTTGGAAACATGCAAGCTCCTAATTACTGTTCATCGCTTTTGTTTCCAAATCTTATTTGCTTGAGTCTCACAATGAGTTGATAATTTGATGATTATCTCTTCACTTGTTTAGAAAACAGAAGGGAAATTAGAAATGTGTGTTGAACATTGGTTTAAAAAAATCACACTATAATGAAAGTTCAGCATTCAGCAAAAAATTCTAGTAAAGTCTGGAAAATATAGTGCATTGACTTAAAATATCTGACTGACATTGTACATCATATTAATATCTATGATGTAATGGCTATGGTGCAATACACTTCTTAGCAAAAAAATTTTTTGGTGATTGCATTACCCTTCTGTGCATTTCAGTACAGTCAAAACCAGGATGAAGCTTTTATACCTGCTTTGCAAAAATTCCAGAGTTCCCATATTAACGGCACTGCATTTTAGCTTTAATTAAATGGTTTTACCTCATATCTTGCTTATCTCACGCTCTGTCCCCAGATGATACATAGTAATCAAAAAGCATACTCCTCTCATTGCTTTTCTGCAAGAAGACACTCAGAAGCCAAAGGCTCATCTCTCCATGCCGGCCTTGCCCTGTCTGTGATCTAAAAACACTTGCTGCTCCGTACATCACCCTCTATCATCTCAGCTGCTGGCACTCTGTCTGGTATTCAAAAGAAAGGGATTGCACAAATGTGCAAAATTAACATTGTGCCCTCTTGCAAAGATGAAAGTGAACATTGTCGGGGGTATGTAGGAGAGTTTGCATGGGCTCATTGCTGTGGGCTCTTTCTTGGCATCAGCCCCGTGGGCTGCCTGCCTGGCACCTATCCCCTACACTGCAGAAGAGAAAAACCTAAATGATACTCAGAAATGCATTTACACCCAGATTTTTTCATGTTATAAAAGGGCCTGAAGTCATTTGCTGACATCTGCCTTCTGTGGCCTGTAAATGTTTAATGTGGAGAAAAGCTCAGCTGCCAAACACTAGCAAACAAGAATAAATACCTTTGATTGCTATCATGCTCTATTCTGAGGCAAAATGCATCCAAACACACATGTTCTGTGTTCAGTAGTTGACATATGCTTCAAAATTAATCTTAAAGACAGCCAAAAGAGGAAAAATTTGTTTCTTTCTGGGCATACTAATAGACAGGATCATTACTTGTTTGTTAATTGAGTTAAAAAGTAAAGGAATAGCCAGCAAAAGGTAAGCAACTATTATACTTTCAGTTAAGAGTTTTCAAATATTTTCCTATGGACAGAGGAAAACATATTAGTATTATTATTTTATAATCTCAATTGGGCTTTGCCATGTTAGTGGCTACAGTCAGTCAACATATGTAATAATACTTTTAAAAAATGAAGAGGTGTTTTCTCCATCTCCCCAGAAACTTCCAATCTTTTATAACATCTCAGTTAGCCAGTTAGATGGTTTCATATAATGCTTTTCAACTTCAGCATCAGACAGAAAGCAGTTCAGACTTCCACAAGCACTCCAGAAAGCTGTTGGACCTTGCAGGGACACCTCTGGTTCCACAAACTGAGGATGCTGTGGGAGCTCTTCTCCATCATTAGCAAGAAGTGGTTTTCAGGCTTACATTTTCTAACTTGGGCTTTAAGTAGGAGAAAATTCAGGTGAAATATTATGAGTTTATCTCACCTGGGAAAATTATGGACACAGTGGTAAAACATGTTGCCAATTGTAAACTGCTTTGTTTTTCTGGGATAAATCCAGAGGGAGGACATGGCTGCCATAACACAAACCTGGGGAATCTACTTTCCGTTCACTTCCAGACCGGTGGAGAGGGCAGCTACCAGCTGACAGGGACAGCAGTACAGGAGCAGGTCTTGAGCTCAGAAATGGAGTCTTTCCCAAACACTTCAGCACCAGCCCTGTGGGTCCTCATGCACAGGCAGGACATGTGCTGTGCTCCATCCCATGTTACCCAGGGCCCAGCAGCCCCTCCACAGCATGCAGGTCCCTCATAGCTCCATCTATGTGTCTTCCTACGCACAGGTGTAATCGATCTTGCACTTGAAGGATGTTGTCCTTAAAGACCTGCCAGTTTCCTCAGCTCCTTGCCCTTCAGAACTGTCCTGAAGGATCCACGTCCTTGTGCTTTCCCACAGTACAGGGATGTACTCTGTGTCTTCCCCTCCTGTGGGAGCCTGTCTCTGCTCTGGCAGCCACTGCCACCCTGGTCATGGTGAGTGGTCCAGTTGTGGTGGATGGTCCAGCTGTTGTTGATGGTCCAGGCATGCTTTACCTCTCTGGACATGCTGTCGGATGAGCGGGCAGTCACCACAGACTGCTGGAGGGTGTGGGTGTGCAGGTGCTTCTGTGCTCAGAGCTGGCAGGAAGATGCCAGGTACAAAGGCTTCTCTCTGTTCACATGTATGTCAAAAGCCAGACCAGCTTGCTTTGATCAGCTGTTTGATACAGAGAAGGCTTTGGCATTATTTGATGTAAATGATTAAATGCTCATCACTGATTAATTATTTAGTAGGAGATGTAGTCTGAGCTGATGACACTGCTTCTACCTCTAGAAGTCACAGATGCTATGGTTCATAAGAGAGTGAATATTAATAAAGGTGCTGGCACATGCAAAAACATTCCAAGCCATTGATAAAGCCAAAGCAAATGCTGAGAGATATTGAAAGTAACAATTAATGAAAATCATTGTTGATTAAATCAGTGCCTTGAGTCATAAGAAGATGCAGCAAGGCTGATGTAGGAGATGGGCATAGGACTAGAGGACCAGAGTCCAGTCTCACCATTTGCTCTGGGGAGTAGCAAAATTCTTAATCTACCAAATAAAGATCTGACCTGTTGTGAAACCTTTACCAGCTGTGCAGGATTCAGTGACACCACATAAGCAACATGCAAGACAGTCCTCTGAAAGGTGTCTGAAGTGAAAAAGTAATTTGTAAGGAGAGACTGTTGTTGGCAAGTAAGATATACATAGTGAACAAACTGTGCATCAGCTTCCAGGACAACAGAGTCCTTCCAAGACTGCAAAGCAGAAGACTGTCCTGGCATGATGCACTGCTTAACAGGCTCATTAACCACCTTGGGACAGGTGGATCCTACTCTCAGTGCATCCAAAGCAAAAGTGAATGGAGGAGGAATGATGCTGCCTTGAGTTCATCTTTGCAGTGTGGAGAAAAGGAGTGTCAGTTGAGCAGATGTGATTTCTAACACAAGAAGACTGGTTTCTACTGACTCCACCCAGGGATTCATAATTTCCATCAACATATCCCATCAAACTTGCCTGTTGCTACGCGCTACGTCTTCCTCCCTGCTACCAGTGTGAAGTCACTCTTACAGTTTATCAGAAGATAGAGTCACTAATGCTTCCAGCATTTTGAACAGACATTTCTACAGAAATGGATATTTCATATGATGTGTTCTGCCATGGAAAAGCTCAGAGAAGATTACTTATTCACTTCAGAAGGAGGTGAGCTCACTGTCTGAGATTATGCTCCAGGTGCCCCTTTCCCAGTCAAACTGCACGGCAGCAGCTGTGGCTGACCCCACCAGCAGACTGACGCCAAACACTTCAAAGCTGGACTTGATAGAGTGCCACCAAGGCTGTCAAGGGAAATCTGGTGGTTGTTACACCTGTGTGCCCCAGCATCCCCAGGGTCCTGCTCTCCAGGGGCAGCAGGTGCCAGGCCCTCCCGTGCTCCACTCCCAAACGGCCTGAGCACCTCCTCCCCTTGCCTCTCCTCTCCTCCCAAGGGGGCAGCCTGCAACTTGGTGAGAACAAATTCCTGTAGAAAGTCTTCAGCTTAAAACTAAGGGCTGTGGGGGTAACTGCCAACACTGGTGGTGTCTGGCCAACAGCTGGCAGCCCTCCTTGCCTGCAGGGTGTGTGCCTGCACTGGTCTGCCATCCTGTGCTCAGGGGACAGGACCGACTCATTCATCCAGCTGCTCACATCGTTAACACACTGGGCCCTTGCTGGACAGCGCAGGTGATTTGCAGACACAAAAGGAAGATAACAGTACTGTAAGAATGTGATTTTTAGATGAGATGGAGCTCATGATAATTAGTCTTGCCTGCTTCATTAAAGACCATTGCAGAGAGTTGTATAGCAATAGGATTCCAGAACAAGAAACATCAGAGCTAAAACACAGAGAAACAGCCCCATGGAATAATCTGGAGAATATACAGCAGTGTTAATGGCAAGTTAAGGACAAGTCACTAAATGCAGCCTGGACATAACCTGTGTCTGCAGGCCTGCTAGCAGCACACACGGCCCCAGCACAGGCTGCACACTCACAGCACTGATGGCCCTGCACACCTGCAGGAACAAGCCCTTGCCTCCATAGCACCTGCCTGTACTGGCAAGGGTTGCCAGCAGCCTGCTGTCTACTGCCACGTGTCCGACACTGACAGCCTTGCCACAGCATTTGCCAAAAGCGGGACATTCATCCTGCAGGACTTCTATCTGCCCTGCTCCCCGAGCGGCCTTGGGGGCCTCGGGGGACCCTGCTTGGTCCCATGGTCTGCATTTTCCTCCCCTGGCACTGAGCTGCCTACCTATTCTTGGACGAAAACAGCTGCTTTTCAGTTGGATGGCTAAGTCCAAGAGGCGCTTCTGAGAGGGTGAGCAAGCCCAGTATTGCAGTGCTGAGCCCACAAATGGACAGGCTGGGACATCCCTGCAAGGGGCAGGGAGACACTGGTCAGTTTACAACTGCTGTGCCAGGGCTGGCTGTTTCCTTCTCTCATGAGTCAGACTGCAAGGATAATATTGCCTTGTTTATAATCATCTCAGCCCAGTATGTTTTGCACACCGCCACACCAACCTTTCCTTGCCAGCCCCCGGTTTCATTACATTTAGTTCCCAGCTGAGTGCCACTGCTGACCTGTGACCATGAAGCCAACCCCCTTTAGTACAGAGTAGGGAACAGATAATGAAAATGGGTGCAAATGCCATTTCAGAGTGATGTTCTTACCTGCCTTGAGGTGGAAAATTGGCATCTGTCTGCCTAGTCAAACACTAGAGTTTATTATGCTACTGCACAACGGCATTTCCAGCACAGCTAGTCATTTCAGATAATTCTCCATCCAAGGCAGATGTCTGAGGTTTTCCCAGCCCCCAAATCTTCTCTCAGTCACCTGGTTGGTGTCGCAAAGGTTGTGGAGGTCATTTAGCTACACCAGAGTATTCCCAGCTCCTTTGCTTCTCTGTGAAATATGCCTCTCCTGGCACAGCCTGGCAGGGAATACCAACAGTGACTGGGCTGGGAACTGAACTGTCATGTATCTTCTCACTGAAGCAATAATCATGCAAGAGAATAAGCTTCACAAGATTGTATGCCATCCTGGATCTCTCAGATGCTGCCCACGCTCTGCTTGGCACGTCAAAGAATCCCCTCCCCAATGCTGCTCCTGCAGAGCCCAGGTCAAAGGCACTGCCAGGCTGAGTTCAGGTGAACAGGGAGAGAAGCGTGATACAGTGAATTAATTATTCATTAGGGCTTGCTCATTCAGCCCTGTCATCACTAAAGACCTGCTCTAGGAGCAAATACTGTACAACATTGCTCTACAGAGGTAGCAGAGAATATTTTTCTGCAGTACGTTGTAAATCTATGCATGTTTTCACCTCTGGTGCTCTCTCCTTTTCCCTCTCATTTTCTCTCTGTGTCTCTCTTTCTCTCTCCCCTCCTTTCTTTTCTTATTGCAATACATTTCCTAAGCTAGATTTTTTTTCTGTGAATTAGTTTTTAATGCCTCCTTATGAGAGGCAGTTTTTCATATTTTATATCTCCATCAATAAAGATTTCTTCCTTATCACCAGTAAAATTGGAGTTTTGATTAAATATGATCCAGCAGCACTAAGCACATAGTCTCTATTAATTTCAGTGCCTCATTATACGCCAGTGGTATTTATATGGGTTTATATATCAAATATACTATGTGTGTATAAGCAGAGACTTTCAGAACAAATACTAGATATATGAGCCATAACAAATGGAATGGAAGAAAGCATCTCATTTGGTACAGCCACAGAGCATTTACTGACCCCCTCCACGAAGGTCATGGAGACAGTGTGTGGGGAAGGGACATTTTCAGGGACCAGCAGAGCCCTAGGAACAGCAGCAGCATCAAGCCTGGTGCTCCTGCACTAGAAGAACCAGAAGGTGCAGAACCTCATGGCACTGTGCTCACTGCAGCCAGCCCTCCACTCTTCTGGAGAAGTCATAGGTAGAAACCACTGATGGAGGAACATCTTCTCTAGAAGCCATCTATACATTTAAGACCACTCTTCTGGAGAAGTCATAGGTAGAAACCACTGATGGAGGAACATCTTCTCTAGAAGCCATCTATACATTTAAGAAAAATGGCACAGCATTCTGATGGTCACGTTTTTATTCATCCTTCATTCTCAACATGGCCTGCTTAGGTATGAGGGAAACCTGGCTGTGTGGGCACTACATAACACAGGGCAGTGCCCAGGGGCTTGGTCACAAGCAACCGTTAGTACACTGGTACTTCTAGCTGAGGGCTCTGCATCTCACAGACTTTCTCGTAGGTTTGATTGAAAGTACCTTCTACTGGGAAAGCATAATTTTTTTATAACCAAGCCCCAGATTAAACAAAGATTAAAAAGATATGTGTTAGTGGTCTTGACAAAGTAGGAAGCTCTTTGGCTTGGAGAAATACTCTGTGAAGAGTATCATCTGACAGGGACCTGAAAGCTTGCTCTGAATACGGGCTTCAGGGCTGTTCGCATTCTGGTATTTTGTGTGTTCCCCCTAAGGAGGACTTAGCAGTGCTTCGGAGGTCATTAAAAGGAAAACACAGATGGCAGAAGTCTGTATTCAACCTGATGCCACACAGCAGTTGCAAATGTATGTTCTCCCTCACTGCATCACTCCATTAGTCTCTGTCTTGAGCCCTGTGGACAAGCCGGAGGTGTGTGTGAACTGCTGTGCATGCATCTGGCTTGCTCTGCGCACAGGCTGTGCTGTGCTGTGCGGGAGACCTGCCTCTCCCGGAGAAGTGATGCTGGAGCAGGCAGCCAAGCACAGCTTGAGTGTGTGGAGCACAAGACACTTCTGGGGTGTCTGGATAGTCAGCCCCGCACCAGCCACCTGGAGACCTGAGCAGGGTACTGACTACCCACGAGGACATAGCCTTGGTGTGGAGAAAGGGATGCACCCAGGTGAAGTTCAGACATATGGCAGCATTGCATTAATTCATGTTTAGCAAAATCTCTCCCATCAAACTCCAGTGAGCTAGCCATGAACCTGCTCCCTCAGGTTAAAAATGTGCTTTTTTATATGAGCTTTTCTTACACCATAGCCTAGGGAGTGCTTCACGTTCAGGCTTCTGCCCTCCCTTCTCAACAGTTAACTTTTGCTTGTAGTTAAGATCAAACAGAAAAATCCAGAGGATTACAGAAGGAGCAAAAGTCTAAATTCTGCTCTGCTTTCTGTCACACTTCTCTATCATCTCACCAAAATTTTTTTAGTCTTATTTGATTTAGTTTGTCTCTGGGATCAGTAAGATGCTGCTGCCCTTAAATGTAGTGCATATCTGGAAATGCTGCTGAAATCAATAGGAAGTCTCCTCTCCTCTTTCCCTCCGTTTGACCCAGCATGCACATAGCATAGCTTTGGTTCCTGAACACAATGTTCATTGGGGTGAGCAAGGTCAGGGTGACTGACCCCTCTCACAAACCCTCATCTGGGTCAGGATCAGGGCAGGGTGGGAATGTCCGTGCCAGTGCCAGGCAGCGGGCAGAAGGCGAGGAACAAGGTCGGGGTGAGCAGCAGCATGAGAGAGGAGGCATGATGTGCTGGTGGGGTCTGAAAGGCTGGAAGAGGAAC
This sequence comes from Falco cherrug, assembly GCF_023634085.1. Lineage (NCBI taxonomy): Eukaryota > Metazoa > Chordata > Aves > Falconiformes > Falconidae > Falco > Falco cherrug. The sequence continues at coordinate 24,210,866 of NC_073703.1, forward strand.
TACATTAGCAACATGAGGCATGGCACCAGCACCAGCCTTCTGTCTGCGAGGCAGTTATATACCACGGAGCACACAACATAATGGCTTGCAATGCTGACCTTGGGGACCAAGACACAGCTTGCTCAGCTCTTCAGTCACCTCTGGCTGGGAAGCAGCTCTCTGGTAGATTTCCAGCCCTGCTGCAGCCCCAGGGCAGGTGCTCACCCATGCAAAGCTCTCCAGGAGCTGTGTGCACCCATTGGGAGCCTGGGCAGTGACACTCATCCCGGCAGAGCTACCCTCATCCCTGCATGTAGAGCGCAGGATGTGCTGGGGTTGCCTCTGACAACTCGTCCCGCAGGGTGTTCAGCAACGCTACATCTTGTCTGTGACTGTTCAGCTCAGAGCTTGTAAATGATGATGTCTCCTTTCTCATTTGATTTTGTTTCTTGCTGAAAAAAGTCTCTGGGGAAGATGCCTCTGTTGTGCCATCTAACAACAGCTGTGAGATACCATCATTGGAGGACCAACAGAGAGACACATTTGCTGCTATTTCCTACTCTCATTAATAATGGTGTTGCTGAATGAGATAAATCTCACAACTGTTCTATAAAATGTGCAGTGTGTGGCTCCCTGAAAACAGATTAAGATCTACTGCTCTCTATTTAGGTAACAGTTGATGAGGATAACAGGTTATCTCTGCACGGTGCTCTACAATTTTTACTCTCTCAGACTCCATGGAGCACCTTATTTTTATTCTCACATATATAACCAAGTATGTCAGAAGAACAGAAAGGGAAACAGATATATTATCTATACTTGAAACAATTAAAGTAAAAACCCTGTACAAATTCCAATTTTTCTCAAGGAAAATTATGGGTATGTGCACAGTAATGGAAGATTTTGTTATCTGAGGTTTTATGTTGAATATCTCTTTTCCCCCCATTTGCCATTATCAGACAAGAACAGAAAACAATTAACTTGTAATAGTTCTTGAACCTACTCTCATAGACTTCTCTATGTTTCTTCTTTAAAATAAAAGGCAGGACTTCACTACCGTGTAACAGATGTCATGTGTTTTTTGTTGCTGCAAAGGTGGAAATGGTTACTCTAAGTGGAGAGTCTCATCTCACCCCTGTTTAGAGCCTTTTCAGGTACTTTAAGAAGGGTCTGAAATGGAAAGGCAGTGCTTGTCACACATGCATTTATTTACCTTCCTTAAAAATGCACATGACTGGACACTCCCTCCAGTGGAGCGCTGCTCACCTGCAGCAGCTGAAGATCATCTCTGAATCAGCACAAAAGCCTGACCTCTCTGTAGGTTTTGTCTTCCAAAGGAAAGCTGTCCCTGGATGTTGTTTAGGAGTAGACAAGCAGGCAACAGAAACTTGTTTCTGAAGGTTTGGGTGTCCCCAAAGGGGATGCCAGCAATGTCAGGACTCACTTCCTGAGCAGGACCAGCCCCTCTCACGAGGGTCAGTCCTGCACAACAGCCTTGCCCAGGCTGTGCTGCCATCCTGGGCTGCCTGCACCTTGCTCAGCCTTACCAGGACCCATACCTTGCCAGGTGCTGGTAGACCTGCTGTGGATCATTTCAGTCTGCTGGTATTTATTACTGCAACCTCTGCGGAGAATTTTCCCCCTTCATCTGACTTTCCGAACTGGAACATGCAACAACTGTATAACGAAGGTTCTCCAGCCTATCTGACTTACAAGGTTTGTAACGATGTACTTTCATGCTCGTCATACTGCTGTGTCAGCTGCTGAGAAGAACAAGAGAAGGTGGGAGACTGCAGTCCCTGTGTGCTTCTCAGAGAGTGTCTTGGAGGCACACAGTTGCAGTGGTACCTCCACAGAAATCTCCAGGAGCACCACATAAAAGTAACCTGATTCATGCAACATAGGGCTGGACTGAAGAATATTTCAGCTTAGTAAGTGACAGTAAAACTGACCCCGGAAATAACAGTTCAAAGTGGCTTGGACTACAGTTTTCACAGATTTTTTTCCTGTTTTTTGGTGGGGACACTTGTGATTTGTTGAATTTAGTACAAGGCTGGGCACATCAGCCAGGAATGAAGATGCTGCCAGCATGGTACAGCTGCCTGGCACATGGGTGGGATGTGATGCATAGTATCCATAAAGCAAAGGTGCAGATTTGGTGTATTGGAGCAGGGACAGCAATTTTGGCAGCTGTGTGGTCTGGTGGTGTAGACATAGCCAAAGGCTGCACCAAGTGAATTTGTGCACACTGTGTAACTTACTCAGGCTGTTTACATTGTCCATGTCATGTTTAACTACAGCTGCTGGATTGATGAGTTGAGTAATGTACACCCACTGCTGTGAGCAAAGCTGCTCTCCTCCCAGCTCTGCATGGGGAGTTGTCACCAGAAGGCAGACCTGGCCAGGGCAGTCAGGGGCAAGGACAGCACTGTGCACCCCAACCTTACCCATGTTCTCCATCACCCCCCACCCCAGTGAGCAATGGACCTCTGTTTCCTTACTCTTCCCTTTGATGCCAGTGTAGTTGCAGGCACTTTGCTGAGCTCCAGGCTCTGGGCACTTGAGCTGCCCCTTTCTGCTGAGCCTGAAACTTTCACCAGTTCATTGCCTCAGTCCTGTTGTATCAGCCACCCCCCTCGGTTGCTGCAGTCCCCATGAGGTCACAGCTCCACAGTTCTGCAGCGGCTCCTAATCTTCATGCTTGCTTCCTCTCCACATGCATCATTATTAGCTTCTTCAAATATTTTAAATTATTTAACTTCAAACAAATTTTAAAGTGTCGTAGCTTAATGGGATGGAATTGTATCTTCTTGAAATGAATAGAAAAACTATGATTTCTAAAGGGGTAGTCTGAATTTTAGAACTGTCTAACAACCTCATATGCAATGCCTTGTACATTTCCTTTGGGTTGTTCCTATCCCAAGCCCCAGACTCTCAGGTATAATATAGAGACGGTCCCCTGGAAGCATCCAATCTACACTGAGAGACTCCCACCAAAGGAAAATCCTTCATAGCTACTGGAACAACTGGTTAGGGCTAATTAGTGTATAAAAGTTATTTTATGTCTAGTTATCTACTTTGGAATTATGGTTTTGAATCCTGTAGGGTGCTTGCCAGACCTCATTGGAGTATAAACATAGAGTAATTTCAAGTAACTTAGTAAGCTAGCTTTTCTGTGAATCCTTTTAATTAGGCATCCTGATCCAATGACAGAAAACAAAAGGTAGAGATCAGATACTAAAATTATAGTTTATACTAGGATGCTGCAAAAGAAACCAAAGCAAAAATGTGATTTCAAGACTGTTAAGGAATATATTCACACTACTGTGGGTGTAATTTTACCTCCTTGGTGCTGGTGACTCCAGCAGCCATCTTTCATAACAGGTTGTGGTTTTGTCTGGAGCTCATGCAGGTCTTGGAACTTATTTTTCTAATATTCTTGCTAATGAATTTTAGCATAATTATGGAGTGGAGTGATTTCAGAAGTACATTATGTGAATACTAATCACTCTTTTCAGATGCCCATGTTGTTGGTTAACTGAAAATACCACTTCCTCCTGGGGGCTCTTGGAGGTAGCACAGCGGTGAGTTCAGCAAGCCCTGCAGGGGTGGAGGGAAGGGGTGTCAGGGAGCATTGCAGGGGCCGTGCCTGTGGCATCTCACTTTGCTGTGGGTGGCCGTGGCATGCATTCAAGCCAGCTGGGAGAAAGGTGCTGGCTCAGAGACCTGCCCTGGGCTGTCTGGCTGGTGCCAGGTTGCCATGCTTGGACCCAGGCTTGAGTCCTGTTGGGAGAGGTGGGATTCAGCCAGAACCAGAGGTACTGGGGGAACCAGAGCAGGGGCCTCTCTCACAGCTGGCTGTGACAGGTGAGGACCTGACATCTGTGCCTGCATGGCACAGCCAGCAGTGATGAGCTTTGTCCTGCTCTAGATGAGGGGCAGACAGCCTGGCAGGGACCACCCAGCCTGTCCCTGTTGAGATAGGGTGTATGCTGCCAAGTGCTGGGGGGCACAACACCCCAGAGGCCCTGGATGCTGGTGGCCTGGGAACTGCCTGACCCCAAACCCAGCATTCCTGAGACATGTTCAGTGTCAGGACACAAGGGTTTTAATCAGGGGAAGAGGTAGCAGAGCATGGAGAACCTCACTACTCAGCATGCTGGGGAGATCATAGAATCATAGAATGATAGAATGGTTTGGAAGGGACCTTTAAAGGCCATCTAGCCCAACCCTCCTGCAAGGAACAGGGACATCTTCAACTAGATTACGTTGCTCAGGGCCCTGACCAACCTGACCTTGAATTTTTCCAGGGATAGGGCATCTACCACCTCTCTGGGCAATCTGTGCCAGTGCCTCACCACTCGCATTGTAAAAACTTTCTTCCTGCTATCTAGTCTGAATCTACCCTCTTTTCATTTAAAAACATTACCCCTTATCCTATCACAGCAAGCCCTGCTAAAGAGTCTGTCCCCGTCTTTCTTATAAGCCTGAAGTACTGAAAGGCCACAATAGGGTGTCCCTGGAGCCTTCTCTTCTTCAGGCTGAACAACCCCAACTCTTTCAGCCTTTCCTCACAGGAGAGGTGTTCCATCCCTCTGACCATTTTTGTGGCATCCTCTGGACCTGCTCCAACAGGTCCATGTCTTTACTGTGCTGAGAACTCCAGAGCTGAATGCGGTACTGCAGGTGGGGTTGTGTAAGGACAGAAAATAAAATTGTCTCCACATCACTGTTTCGCCACCGCCATTTTCCTGTTGCTGAGCAGAAGGGACTTTGTTTACCTACTTTGTGACCACAGCATCCTGTTGTTGGTGAGAAAGAGCCTCAGACGGGACAGCTGCCGCTGGAGACACGTGGCCTGGCGGAACCTGGGGCTGGGGAGCCAGCACGGTAACACCTGGGCGTGTGGGCGAAAATGGTGTGAACTAAACTATTTCAGAGAAATGGGCGGGTTTTCAGGGAAATGGTGTGGACTGAAACCTATAACTGCTGGGACTCCACTCACTCTGGTGCTCGGTGGCTCGGAGGACTCCACAGGCTTCACCGACTCCACCTGCTCCACCTGCTCACTCACTCGCTCACCTCCACAGAGTCTGGGACTTGGACAACCGCGCCGAGACAAAACATTGCTGGAGTCCTATTGGTGGTGGTGAATAGGTGCGCCTCTCCCCTTCTCTTGCTTAGGGATTCTGACTTTCTCTTCCTCTCTGTCCTATTGCAAGTATCAGTTGTTGTAGAGAATAAAACTTGTAAGGTTGTACGGCATCTGGCCTCATTTGTGCCTTAATCTCATTCTTGGGATTGTTTAAGAACCGTCCCTGATATCAACTTCCGATATCGGATCGGGACAGGGGTCTCACCATAGCAGAGCAGAGGGAGAGAATCACCTCCCAGATTAAAGGATCACCTACACCTTCTTGTGCTGCACCCCAGGATAGGGTTGGCTTTCTGGGCTGTGAGCACACCTTGCTGTGTCACGTCCAGCTTTTCACCCACCATTACCTCCACATCCTCCTTTGGCAGGGCTGCTTTCACTCCACTCATCACCCAGCATGTTTGGGATTGCCCCAATCCAGATGCAGGGCAGGACATCACACTTGGCCTTGTTGAACCTGGATCCACTTCTCCAGCTGATCAAGTCCCTCTGCATGGCATCCCTTCCCTCAGGTGTGTCAACTGCACCATTAAGTTTTGTGTCATCTTCCAGCTTTGCTGAGGGTGCACCTGATCCCACTGTCTATGTCATTGATGAACATATTAAACAGTACTGGTTCCAATATGAACCCTGGAGGGACACCACTTATCACTGATCTCCATCCAGACACTGGAGCCATTGAGCACTACTCTCTGGACACAATCAACCAACCAATTCCTTATTCACCAAACAGTCCATCCATCTAATCCACATCTCTCCAATTTAGGGAGAACAACTTTGTTGGGGACCATATCAAAGGCCTGACAGAACTCCAGATAGATGACATCCATAGCTCTTCCCTGCTGTCCACTGCTGTAGTCACTCCATCACAGAAGGCCACTAAATTGGTCAGGTGGGACTTGCTCTTGGTGAAGCCATGCTGGTTGTGTCAAATCACCTCCTAGTCTTCCATGTGCCTTAGCACAGCTTCTAGGAGGATCTGTTCCATGATCTTCCCAGGCACAGAGGAGAGGCTGACAGGTCACCAGTTGCTAGGGCCCTCTTTCTGCCCTTTTAAAAAATGGGTACAATGTTTCCCTTTATCCAGTCACCAGGGACTTCACTTGGCTGCCATAACTTCAAATGTCATGGAGAGTGGCTTGGCAACTGCATCAGCCATTCCCCTCAGGACTCTGGGATGCATCTTGTCAGGTCCCATAGACTTATGTATGTTCAGGTTCCTCAGGTGGTCCTGAACCTGATCTTCTCTTAAAGTAGGAGGGACTTTGCACCCCTAGCCCCTGTCTCGCCATCTGACCACTTGAGAGGTGTGGGAAGAGAGGTTGCCTGTGAAGGCTGAGGCAAAAATGTTGTTAAGTACCTCAGTCTTTTCCTTGTCCATTCTTATCAGTTTGCCAGTCTTGCTCATTACAGAGGGTACACTTTCTTTGATGTTCCTTTTCCAGCTGACATACCTGTAGATCTTCTTATTATTGTTTGCTTCCCTTGTCAAGTTCAGCTCCAGCCACGCCTTGGCCTTCCTGACCTCATCCCTACACAACCAGACAGCGTCCCTATACTCTTCCCAGGATACCTGTCCCTGCTTCCACTGCCTCTGCACTTCCTTCTTGCCGTTTAGTTTGACCAGCATGACTCATTCATGCTGGTCTCTTCCCTTTCTTTCCTGATTTCTTACACCTGTGTTCCAATTGGGACCTGGCAAAGTTGGGGAGTTCCTCTTCAGGAAGCATGGCACTTGCAGGGATTTGGCTTCCAGCTGTGAGACCACCAGGGTGGAAAGCAGCACTGGTGGGCTGCTCCTGGGTGAGGAATGGTTCCAGGTGTCACTTCTGCAGTGCTGATGGGGTTGGCATCCCAGTGCTGCAGAGCACTATCCATCCGTAGTGGCATCTATCCAGATAGATGACATCTATGCCGTGTGCATGAAAACGCCCACGAAGAAGAGGTCGTGTATGGATGGATGCTCTTCTGAATGATGTCTGATGGAGACAAAATAGGTATTCCAGCAGAACAGGGGGCTGAATGATCCAGAGGGGGTTCCAGCTGTCAAATGGGCCAGGCTAACTTGAACAGAGAGGCTGAATTTTACAGTGTCTGCACAGCTAATAAAATCAACAGAATTCTGTTCCTCCAGGCAAAAATAACATTGCTGCTTCTCTGCCTCTTTTTCATGTCTCATTTTATGCTTGCAAGACTTTCCAGGAGTCTCAGACATGACATTTCTCTTCATATGGTCTATGTCTTAAGGCAAAATTTAACCTCTGCGAAAGATTATTGATTTGGGAAGTTTTGCAAAATCAATACAGATGGCAACCATTATTGAAATGGAAATTTATGGCTTGCATTGAATTAACGTAATATCCATATTGAGATGTGTTTTCTTTCTTTCAAATAATTTAATAAAGTTCAAATCTCCTCTGAGAGAAATAACTAATTGAGCAAAATGTTAATTCAGGAATATTATTTTTTCACAGCACAATTCTTCTAATGAAATATACTGAGTGAAATGACTGAAGTTTAAGTTGATTAAAACCGGTGTCAGTGTTTGCACAGTCTCACAGTGTGTGCACTGCACTCCCTGTGCCTGGCAGAATTAGAACTTCACTTAGTATGAAAGGCCCATAATCACTTCTTCAGACCTTCTGCACAGTGACAAATAGGAGATACATATTTACATCCTTATGTTTGCTTCATGGTTATTTAAATTTGAAACTATTTCATTGCCTTTATTTGCATCATCAAACTTGCTGTTATGCCAAATGTATCAGATACAGGATATCTATCCATATGTGATTTATTTGGATTCCTGTAGCTTAGCATACAGTGGAAAAATGTACATGCGTGCCCAGACATCTCTCTCTCTGTATACATGTGTGCATGCATATATATATGTATGTATAAACTGAAGGAGTAGAATTACAGTCTGTACTGAAGCTGGTTATTTGCTTGGGAGCAGACAGCACTGACTTACTCATGTCTGAAGGATTTCTGTGCTCTGGTGCTCAAGAGCAGAATGGCTGCACGAGTGCTGTGTGCTGCCTTCACCTGGGGCTTGCAGGGCTCTGACTGGCGCAGGGGCTGTGTGAACATACCTGCCCTGTGTCTGCCTGAGCGGGCAGACCTGGGGGAGCCTTAGACAGCTTCTCCTGCAGCTGCACATACGGCTTCACCACAGCATACTGGAGCCTGTACTGGTGCTTGCTGTTACTTCCAACCTGGTGTAGTATGTGACCTGTACTCCTCTAAATTGTATCTTCCTGTTGGAGTCATAGATGCCTCATTGTGCACCAAATAACTGCTTGTCACTAGTATTTGTCTTAATACTGTGCTTCTTGCTTACATAAATAAAGTTAAACAAGTCATGCATAGCTACCTGGGCACTAGGCAATATCCTGTTCAAGTGATCTCAGGAAGACTTCAGGCAGAGCAAGCCTGACAAGCCCCAGCCCTGAGGTCCTAGAAACTGAGTACAAAGCCTGTGCCAATGGCAACAGTGTGCTGCTGGGTTACAGGGCTGCATGAAAATGCAGTCTGGATTTGAAAACCAGTGAGGCGTTACGTTACGGTGTGTGCATGGGGAACTGCTCATTATTTATGTGGTCAGAAAGACGGTACTTCAACTATTGTCTCCTCATGATGGGGAAAGGCTGCACAATCACAGAATTATAAACAGCTGAAAATGTGGAAAAACTATTATTATTCATTACCATTGATAGCGAGGTCCACATGCACAGCACATGGGAATTTGCACCCCTAGGACCTACTAACCTCTCCCAAAAAAGGCTGGGTGATGAAAACCAACAGGACACCATGGAGGAAAGGGAGGATTACAGGTTCAGCGGCACTGCTCAAAGTGGCAACCACCCCAGCCCTGCCGAGACTAGCATCACACAATGGTGAAGAGGGTATGGACTGAATTAATGGCCTGGATGTGATTTACACTTTCTCTGTTTTCTAGCTAATGTCTCAAAAAGCTTCCAGAGTGCTGGGAAGATTAGAGGTAAACTGGTGTTTATTTTGTGCTATGATTTGCTCTAGTAAAAATAGGGCATAAATAGAAATTCCCTCCTGCTGCTAAGGGCAGTTCAGCCACCCAAGTCACAGATGAGCAGAGAAATGCACTATCCAGTGTTCACTACAGATAAACTGTGTGTGTAAGGAATGAGTGAATAAGTAAGACTTGGAAATTTACTTGATCTGTTATCTTGCAAAATGAGGTATGGGAGGATGAGTTTAGAAAACTGCATAAAACATTTTTTCGACTTGGAATAAATAAATGAACCTCATGGGATTTAGCCTCTTTGAGCTGTAATCTGGCAGGCACTTGCTTTTCTGCAGCTGTTTTACTGTCATTTGCAACTTCGGTGATTCCTCCTTGGGCTCTTGTGTAAGACGTCTCTCTGCCTTAGACACCTCTGAATCTCTCCTCCTTTGGCTTTAACACTCCCTGTCCTGGCATGCACTGTTGCCTTGTAAGCCCTGCCGGTGGGGCCAAGTCCACTCTTATTTTGGTAAATGGTGAGCAAATGAGCTTTCAAGTGTGAAGGGTGGTGGTAGCAGAGGCTGCAAATTATCAGGCACTGGGTTCTTTCTGACTGCTTCTCTGCTGACCTCAGTGTCTCAACATATTGGCCCTAATTTCCGTTGAGGCTCTGGCACAATAAGTATGACTTTTCTCCTCTTTTTCCCTTCCCTTCCCTTCCCTTCTTCCCTTCCCTTCCCTTCCCTTCCCTTCCCTTCCCTTCCCTTCCCTTCCCTTCCCTTCCCTTCCCTTCCCTTCCCTTCCCTTCCCTTCCCTTCCCTTCCCTTCCCTTCCCTTCCCTTCCCTTCCCTTCCCTTCCCTTCCCTTCCCTTCCCTTCCCTTCCCTTCCCTTCCCTTCCCTTCCCTTCCCTTCCCTTCCCTTCCCTTCCCTTCCTTCCCCCCCCCCCCCCCCTCAAAAATAATTTCTCATATAATTTATCAGGGAAAACTTTTTGGAGCAAGATGGATGATAGCAATTTGTTCTTTAAAAGGCAGCTGCAGTGTCTGAGACCAGTGGCAAGCCTGTGCTCCCCGCACAGGGCAGGGGGGAGGCAGCAGGCAGCTGTCAGCCCCTGCCCGCTCCTCTCTGGCCACTGATGGAAGCGCTGCTGACCTGAGACAGCAGCTTCCTAGGGTGAAGCTGGGCTCAGAAGCTGGTGTTTTCTCAAATGGGTTAGATAAAGCCAGTAAAAACTCAGAACAAAAGGTTTGCCTGTAACTTTCCATGTCTGAAAACATGGCAAATTGTGCTGAGAAATAAATGAAGAAGGTGGAAATGGAAATAATGCCCCAGCAGCCAGCTGATGCAGTTGTACAAGAAGTTTCTTTCAAAAGAAGGACCAAAGCCTCAGTGATTTTCTTTCTTGCAGTCACCAGCAGTAAGCACTGAAGTGGAAGAAACTTTTCAGCCATTTGTGAATTCTCAGGTGCTTTTCCCTGATTTGTGAAAACCGAAGCTGGACAATCAGGGGGAGCACAATGCCTGTGTAGTCGGTGAGGGTGTGCGTGCCAGAGAGGGAGCTGAGCACAGCCAGAAGAGAATAAATGGAGAGCAACCTCCTGTCCTCTGGAGAATCCTTACTAAAGCTTTGATTGAATGCACAGGTGGATGACTAGTTGACAATGCTCCCAGATAATGGGCACACAGAGTGCCAGCTAATTTGTGATGTAAAACTGAGACCACCGTTGGGACAAACCCAGCCCCTGCAGGGCAGCTGCCTCTTAGCAGCTGAACCATTTCAGGTGCATGCTTCTTTGTCAGCTTAATCTGAAGGGAAACTATTTTTTGTGTGCAGAGACCAGGTGGGAGGCAGCATTCTGCCCACTGTGCACAGTGCAGCCAGCAGGGACCACTGGAGCCTCCTTCCAAAAAGGAGCTCCTGATGCAGGCCTGGGTGCCCGCTGCTCACTGAGGTCTGCATGCAACGATGTGAGCCTGCAGGGAAAACCAGCACCCCACAGCTTCGCTAGGGTTTGGAAGATGGGTAACAACTTTTGCAAACTCTGGCTTTGTGGGTACTGCTGGGCTGCTGGCAGCGTGCACTACCTGGAGCTGAGCCAGGCCGTGCTCAGAACAGCTGACGGCTGCACCGCAGTGTCAACCATCGCCGCTGCCAGGCACGGTGAGCAGCACTATCCCGCTATCTCTCTGCCTTAATTAAGAGTATTGACTCTTGAAAAAGAGTCAGGGTTAGGACTGGAATCAATAATTATTAATAATGAAAGTATGTAGACATGTGAATGAATACATCAGTGACTGGGTAATGCAAGAACACACGTCTGCGGAGAAGTGTGCAAGGGCAAATACGTGGCCTCAGGCAGCAAAGGCATGGTCTGTTACTTTGACGCCGTGCTTCAGTGAGTAGCTCCAGAGATAAATACCTAATTCTCTTATTTGGTGGTGGCAGTGTCTGCACAGGATGATGTGTAATGCAAGTGAAATGAACTCTGAGGATAAGGCACTTAGCGAACAGCTAGAGAAAGTATTTCTTTGATTTTAGACAAATCCTTCAGTGGTCTGCTTTTGATCTTTGCATGGAAGGATAAATTTTATGTAAGACAAATGTCTATCAAAGTTTTATTTAAAAAGCATGCTTTTAACAGAAGGTGGCACACTGATTAAATTTGACATTTGAAGCAAGGCAGCCTAAACAGCCCAGGAAAGCAGAAGGATTGAAGTGAGGTCTCACATAAAAACTATTGCTGTTTTATTAGGCAAGCATAGCCTTTTAGGCAACAAAGTTTGGGTGTTATTGATCTATGCTGACAGATAATGGTTAATATTTGGGCAACTGTCATTTTTGTTCTGCTACCTTTTCTGGTTAATAGGGCATGACTCAGTGCACAGAAGATTCTTCAGTGGTTCCTCTTGATGTAATTTTGGGAGCAAATAGTAGTTACCTCTTGGAATCACTGTGTCTGGCTCTTGGGGACCATTTGAAAAGCATCATTTACAGTCGTAACTGAGATGATTCAGAGCTCCTGGGAACTAAGGATGCAGAAGCAGCTGCTCCGGGCCTGTGTTACCACACCAGCAACCTCCAGCCCTGCAGAGCTGGGAGGAAAGCCTGTGAAACACACAGGACCCTGCAGGCTGGGAAGCGAGGGCTGCAGCAGGTGAAGAGTTTTACCTGGTGACCATGACTGCCCTCATGAGGCCTACACCCACCTCTCGGAGAAACAAGATCAAGGATGGAGTCGAGCAGATTCCTTGCAGACAGGCATGACCCTCTGTCTCTGCGTTTTGCAAACCTGTTGCAAGGTCACTGCCATTTCTGAACTATTGCAGCAGTTCAAGCAACCATGAAAGTTAGTGTCAGTGCTATAGTACATTTCTTGTTGGTTACTACTTCCTTTTGCCTGCTTCATCCTCTTGCCTAGCAGTCAGAAATGTCAAAGAGTAGCATTTATTGGCATAAAAGGTTGTCCAGCAGAAAGGAGAGGTCACAGAATCACAGAACAGTCAGGGTCGAAAGGAACCTCTGGAGATCATCCAGTCCAACCCCCAGGCTGCTGAACTTTAAGGAACATGATTGATTCACATGGGATTAATCTCAGTTTCCACTTGTGTAAAACAAAAAATGTCCATTCATGTCTTTGCACTTCTGATGGTCATGAATATGAAAAAAAATCAAGTGAACCTTCTAATTTATTTCCATGGCATACAGTTCATATCAGAGACACAACTGGCACATGCATGGGCTTCTTCATTTTTCCCATGGTGCAGGTTACAAACCACAGGAGATAATGATGACCCAAACCATAAAAGCAGACTTCAGCAGCACCAAATACACAACACTCCATTCCAGTGACCAAGGCAGCTCAGTGCCACTGTCCCTGCTGTGTGTAACAGGGTCAAGTCAGTCAGAGGGGACTTTGCACCACCGGAGTCATTTGGCACTGCTGACATGCTTGGACAACAAGCCAAGGGCTAGAGCAGGTGCCTAGGGAGATGCCCAGTTTCCTTTCCGAGCAAGAAGGAACTGACTGATGCATGGCCATCGCACACCCCTGCCCTTCCTCAGGCTGCCTTGTCTGTGTGTGCCAGTAAAACCACAGCAAGCAGAGGTACGCATGGCTGAGGGTCTGCTCAGAGGCTCCTGACTGCCAGGCCCTCTGGTGAGGGTGGATGGTTTACCCCACCAAGATGGTCACTGAGCTGCTGTCCACCCAGGGCAGGGGCATTTTTAACACACGTGCTAATTTTAAAGCAAATGCTCTTCCCCCGTTCCACCACTGTTTCTGCCTAGCCAGGCAAGAATGAGTGCAGACATAAATATTCTCTCACTTAAATCTCCCTTCCTACCTCAACTCCTTTGGGGGCTTGAGGACCAAGCAGTACAGTGAGAGGCAAATAATGGCAGCACTGAAGATCATGCAGAACATCCAGGTGCTTGTTAGAGAACTGGGTCCTCAGTCAATGGACCAGCATTGCTAATGGCCCTGTATTCAGATAGTAATTGTGGCAAACTAAATACCCAGCCGTTAGAGACCAGGATGTGTTATAAGAGACCAAAAGTACATTAAATGTCAGACAATGGTATCCGGGTAAAATCTTAGGTGCCACATAATTAAATAGATGATTCTTTGTATCAAGAATGGTAAAAGCCAAATTTGAAACAGGGCTGACATCGAAGTACTAGACAAGACACTTTGTGCAAACTGGTCAGGTCCGAGTAGGGAGAACTGTGGAAACTTGTCATGGGGAGGCACCCCTCATTCAGCGTGGGGAGACTCAGGGCTGCTGGAGGGCTGGTGCCTGCAAATGGGGCAGGGGATTCCCTCAGAGCTAGGCTGAGCTCCATCCTCTGTTCTGATATTTGTCCTGGCATGGGATGGGGGGGTGCTGCCATGGCCCGTGGTGTGCTGGGAGGCTGACTCTTACCACGCGTACAGGGACAGGCATGGAGCACAGAGCAGTCAGCGAGGCACCCTCACCCCTCCTTGTCATCTCCCAGGGGCTCACCCAGATGCACTGTTCAACAGCATTTTCAAATATTGCTATTTAGAAACAAGGAATTGTAGGAAAGAGTTTTGCTGGTTTTGCTCCTGCAAGGAAACAGCCGAGGCAGCTGCCCTCTCACTGTGTGGGTACTCCCCATCAGGAGACCTCTCCCCACCCTGCTGGGAAGGGGCTGGGGAGGGTCGGGAGTCAAGTGAGAGAGAAAGCTTGGCTGTGCAAAGCTGTTCTCGTGGCACTGATAAATGTGATGAGAACTTGATGCCAGGGTATTTACCATGAGATCAGCTCTCCAGAGACAACAGCTGGCAAATGGCCGGTACATTTCCAGGGCCATCTGCTGCAGTAGGTTGCTGGTCTTGGACAGAGCAACAAGGGAGCTGCAGCAAGTGCAGTCTGTGACCAGCATGGTAAAAATGGCACCAGCATGCTGCTGCTGGAAATAAAATCCTTAGTAAATTGCTTGAAGAGCGCTTGAATGCCAGAGGTGGGCACATCCTTGCTAATTACAGAAAGAGTGGGCTGCCCTGGGAAGCAGGGCGGGTAGGATTCCTCCTCCTTATTTGTGCTGCACAGTCATACATTTCTCTCACTGCCCAGAAACCTTCCTGTTTCCTTAACATCTTGCGTGGAAAGAATACACCTTGGAACGAAGTCATGGCTGCCACAGCTGTAACTATGCTGAAAAATAAAAAAGGACAGGGGATGCACTGCTGACCCACGAGGAAATGGCAGCACTGGGATCAGCTGTGGTGCAGGGGTGGCAGGGGGCTTGTCCGAGCAGAGCAGGGGTGGCTGGCAGGGGGGCACTGCTCAGGCTTGCACCCTGCTACTTAGCACTGCAGTCAAGAGATGACAACATGATTCCTGCTACAGGGTGTGATATATACATGAACAGTATTTGCATATGATGTGGGTGTAGGACTGAGAGTAAGAAGGAAGTGAGGGACCTCAAATCGTAACTTTTCATTCAGATTGTTAAGAGAGTCTGTTCAGCTGTGCTTCCTGCATTCCAAACAGTCTAGAGACTGTGCACTACTGACTGAAATTTTTAGCAACGTAGAAATATGAATAATGAGTACAATTTGATTCAGTATTGATTTAATTAGAGAGTTTTAATACTGTTTTAATAAAAGAGGGCATCTGTGCTATATGCTCAGCTGGTGGAATTAGTCATTTGGTCAGATGAGAGAATCCCGAGGGCATTCCTGCCCAGCCTGAAAAGCAAACCCAAACAGATGCTGGTTAGCAGCTTAGTGTGCTTTAGCCAATTGTTTCCCCCAGAAAA
The DNA here is from genome assembly GCF_023634085.1 of Falco cherrug. Taxonomy (NCBI): domain Eukaryota; kingdom Metazoa; phylum Chordata; class Aves; order Falconiformes; family Falconidae; genus Falco; species Falco cherrug. Next base: position 24,226,269 of record NC_073703.1, read on the forward strand.
AGAAAAAAATAATGACCATCTTAGAACAGCTGGCAGGAGGTGGCCAGTGAGGGCTGCATGAGGACATAAGCTACGATCTAGTGCAGGGCTAACGTGAAAGATTGTTTTTACTCAAACATGCACAGCAGTAAGACTTAGATGAAGGAGAGCGGTCTGAATCCTTTAGGACTACCCTGAACTATATTGCTTTGGAAGAAAAAATGCTCTGTATTAGGCACATCACTGGGAGGTGGTCTTGATGCCAAAGAAAGATGCAGTCTCTGTCCTTCATAAATGGGTGTCACACATTTAGTGACTCACTGCTGCCTGGCACAGCATTGACCTTCAGAAGTTTTCCGAGCCCAGAGCCCCAGCCAGGTGCCTCATTCTCCAGCTCAGCGGTGCAGACAGGCAGAAACAGCACCACAGTGCTCCCAGGCAGCATCCCACCCTGCACCCAGAGCCTCCAGTCCCTGTGCTCCATCTTGCTGCTGGGCCAGCTCAGAGCAGCTGCAGTGACAGCAGCCTGGTGGGAGGAAAAGTGGGGAAAACAGAACCTGAGAAACTCAGCTAAGCTCAGACCAGGGACTGTCTGGAATATGGGGTGGAATATGGGAAGGCATTAAGTACCTCAGCATTTTCCTACTTCTTTGCCACCATGTTCCCCTCCACATCCAATAAAGGATGGACATTCTCTTAAGCCCTCCTTTTGTTGCTAATGCATTTATAGAATTATATTTTTTTTTTTTGTCATTTACAGCAGTAGCCAGGTTAAGTTCAAGTTGGGCTTTGGCCCATCTAATTTTCTCCCTGCATAACCTCACAACCTCCTTGTAGTCCTCCTGAGCCCATTCTTCCAGAAGTCATAAACTCTTCGTTTTCCCAGAGTTTCAGCCAAAGCTCACTGTTCAGCCAGGCCAGTCATCTTCCCTGCCAGCTCATCTTTTGTCACACGGGGACGGCCTGCTCCTGAGCCTGTAAGATTTGATTCTTGAAGAATATCTATCCTTCCTGGACTCCTTTGCTCTTCAGGACTGCCTCCCAAAGGACTCTGTTAACCAGTTTCCTCCACAGGGCAAAGTCTGCCCTCTGGAAGTCCAAGGTGGGTGGAATCTTTCTAAGAATCAAAAATTCCTACACAATCGCTCGCTATGCCCAGGATGGGCTCAAACCATCACATCACCCATAAGTCTTTCTCTGTTCACAAACAAGAGGTCCAGTTTTCCCTAGCTGGCTCACTCAGCAGCTGTGTCAGGAAGGTCTCTTTGACACACTCCAGGAACCTCTGAGACTGTTTCCTCTCCGCCACATCGTATTTCCAGCAGACACCTGGTAAGTTGAAGTTCCCCATGAGAACAAGGGCTAGCAACTGTGAGACTACTCACTGCTGTTTATAGAATATTTTGTCTGCCTCTTCATCCTGGTTGGGTGGTCTACAGCACACTCCTACCATGGTATCAGCCTTGTTGGCCTTCCTGCTCGCTCTTACCCATAAACACTTAACCCTATTGTCACCATCATTAAGCTCTAGACAATCAAAACACTCCCCAACGTGCAGGGCTGCCCCACCACCTCCCCTTCCTTGCCTACCCTTCCTGAAGAGTTGATAGCCATCCATTGCAGCACTCCAGCTGGGTGAGTCATCCCACCTTGTTGCTGTGATGGCAACTACGTCCTAGTCTTCCTGCTGCTTGAGGTCTTCCAGCTCCTCCTGTTTGTTGCCCATGCCATGGGCGTTGGTGTAGATGCATTTCAGCGGGCCTGTTGGTCCCACCACCTTTTGGCAGGGTGAAGCCCTAATTCCTACATGACCATTCTCAGGTGCTTCTGTGGTTTCTAACACATCAATAACCTTTGCATCTGTTCCACATGGATCTCCATCCCCTGTCTCTACTGAGGCGGCAGATCAAAGTGCCTTGCTAGCACACCGCCCTCAAACTTTGGCCACTGTTGCTCCTGGCCATATCCAGATATCCTCAGATGCTCTGGCATGAGCTGCAGGCTCCCAGCAGGTTTCTCAGCTCCCCCAAGGTTCTCCCAGTTTGGGGAACACCCTGTGCACTGTGCCAAAGTGCTGTGCTGCTGATCATGCCAGCACTAGAGCTGCTCCCCTCAGCGAATGAGAAAAAGTAGTGACATGAGAAAAAGATTCAGTGCTGGCACGATTCCAGAGCAACACTGCCTTGTTGCTTCTCTGAGTTTTTGCTATTCTCTCATTGTCATGGTGGCAATCCCTTCACTTTCTCTCCTCTATTTTACTGTCTTTTATCCTATTGGTTATTTTTACTTGGCAGTGGGTGCATATTCATTGCAGAGGTAATAGATAAGGAAGAAAATTACTCTTTCAGTTTGCATTTCCATGCTATGCTCATAAACTGCTTCTCTGGTTGTCATAATAATAAATTAATAACCAAACAGAAACAGACCAAAGAGGTTTTGCCATGTGTTGGGTGCAACGTAGTTAGGCTGGAGAAGATGCATGCTTAGAAATTAAAATAAGCCCTTCAGAGGACTACTCAGGTATTGTTTTTAATTACAGGTATTAGTCAAATATTTTATGGGGTTTATTTCCAAGTGACAAAAAAAGCTACTTCTTTTCTGCAAGATGTTTTCATCAAATGATAAAAATAGAGCTCTTGGAGAAATCATGTTTCTTTGTTAATCCATGCACAGGTTTTCAGTTTATCTCCTATTACAGTAATAAAAATAATGATGTACCTCTTTATCACTATGCAAATCAATGTGTTATTAATAAGTAAGGCACATTTTAGGTTGACTAAGGCTGGAAAATACCTTATTTCCACTTCATGAGATGTGCATCCTCAGAAATGTTTATTAGGGAGAGAATACTCACTGTATCAGCATTCTCCGTTCTCTGGTACTAACCAGTTTATTAAGCCGGTCTAAACCTGGGGAAAATTGGTTTAACATGGAAGACAAGTGTTGGAAGTTTTATTGACTATTTTTTTCTCTTGCTTTTTGCTGCTATGGAAATAGCCTTTCTTCTTCTTAAATCATTTGCTTGTACCATTTCCTATTAAGCAGATTTACATTTCTCTTGCAGCTTCAGTCATGCCTTGCCAGTAACAGTTCCTCCCAGTGCTTGCTGGCTCTGCACCACCTCAGGTTTTCACTTTCCTTCATTACAATAGAAAGTGAAAACTGTGACCATTATTCCAGACCACTTACCCTTTGCAGCAGCAGTGCAACAGGAAAAGCAAAGCTCTGCTGGCTGGGCTGCATGGTGCCCCCCTGCCCACAGTGACCATCCCAGCTCTGGGGGGCATGCCAGCACCCCCAGCCCCAGCCCCCCGCATGGCTGCCTGTGAGGGGAGCACGCAGCCTGGGCTTGTGGTGCACGGGCTCAGGGGTATAATTTATATTTGGCCCTACTTGGTGTGAGATAACCTGGGAAAAGAGAGAAACAGGGAAGACGAGGCTGCAGAAACCTAGTACCCCTTCCCTGTGCGCCCCCAGCCCAGCTGCTCCCAGTCTCCTTCCAGCTGCAGCTTGGGAGGAGACGGGGCCTCTGCTGGGGATGGCAAAGCGTGCAGGTGATTTTACAGAGGCACAAATCTCCTTCGGGGTGAGGAGAGTGGCTACCCAGCCCCAGTGGAGAGTCTCACATGGCTTTAACATCACCAGCAGTGCCACTTGTGGAGGCTGAGGGGCTCATGCCCGCCTGCTGCCTCCTTGCACATAGAGGGTGTTCCAAGTAGAGATGACATGTCCTTAGTCTCAGCAAAGACACGTGTACTGATTCTGGCTGGGGCAGAGTTAATTTTCTTCACAGTAGCTTGCATGGTGCTATGTTTGGGCTCTGTGCTGCAAATAGTGTTGATTGCACACTGCTCCTCACCCTGCCCTGCCAGTGAGCAGGCCGTGATAGAGGAGAACAGGGGCTTCGTGGTCACCAGGGTCCAGATTCTGCTTCACCCAGTGTTTGTAAAACTTTTGGGTAAAAATCTGGGGTTTGTTCTCTCCTTCACCTCTCCCAATTGTTCTTGATCTCAAATTAAGATCTACTGAGCCTGTTGGCCACAGACCCATGGATAGGTCTTGTGGTAAATGAAGGAAAAGGGAGAAACATAGCATTTGGAACATCCGCTGAAGGTAGGCAGATCCTCAATAGATAGGTCTGTATTTATTTTGGCAAATGGTTATGCTGTGGGCTTTAGGGAAGTATTTTCTTTAGAATGTGAGGTTCGGTCAGCTGTGTGTGCAGTACACAACATTTATTTTGATCAAACACTAGAGAAAACAGGAATACTTGGACTTAACTGTATAAATCTTATTCCACTTCCCCATGAAGACTGGCAATTTCTTTGTCAAGCTTCTGAAAAAAACAGACCATCGATGTTTGACAACAGTGCTGATTACTGAATAAATGCTGGTAATTATGTTATCAGTTTATCACAGTTTATTACATTAAAAATCCTCTGCATTATTCAAGACACACGTGGGCACATCATTTTCAGAGATGTCTCAGGCTTGTTAAAGTTTTCTCAAGTATTCTAACAGTAGGTGTAGGCTTGCCTTTGTGGTTTTGTTGTTCCTACGTCACAGCTGATGAGTGATGTTCTTACTTGTCATCACATTTGAGTCAGAATCTGGCCTGATGAATGTTGCTGTTTGTAGTTTGCCTCCCACTCACAAATTCTCAGCTTGATTTAATGCTGATAATCTTAAACCTAGGACTCCTCATTTACACACCTCTCTGTTTACCAATGCTTAATGGGTACAGCAATTAACTTTGTTTTCTGACTTTTCTTGGCTGTTCTCCTGCTTTTAATGCAAATTTGGTGTGAGAAGATACGTGTTTAGAAAAATAGACTGGTAATGTGAGGCTATAACTTCCTAAAAAAACAGAAATTAGGCATATCTCACAGATCTATGTACTGAGATTATGGTCAGGTTAACATTACTGAAAATCTTTAAGAAATCCGTGTCTGTGCAGGCCCATATGCGTATCTCATAATGTGCCCCCAAAGAAAAAATAAATGTGGAAAAAAAGTAGGAGAAAAACGTATTAATTGAACAACAGGGAAACACTCACTGAATTTTGCATATAACATCCATTTTCCAGTGGTGACTTAGGCGCATAGGCGAGAAGGGCTGAAAAGTGGAAGGAAGGGTCGGCACTGGGAGCAGCAGAAGAGCTGCCATGGGCGATAGGCATCTGTGACCAGTGTCCCAGGGGCAGCACGCGGTGTTGGGCGATGGCTTGGCTCTGCCGCGGCACACCAGGCCCAACCGCCAGGATCTCCCAGCTCCAAGGGCCGTGGCAGAGCTGCAGCCATCTGCCAGAGCCCTGCCACAACCAGGCACCAGCCCATTCCCTGGCAGCCGAGCCTGCCCGCTGCCCTTCCCCAGGACAGGGAGGGAGGCTGTGGCGCGGGCAGAGGGGCTCGTCCCTGCTGGCGAGAGTCTGGCAAACCTCTGCTGTGGGCCCAGCGGTGAAAAAGCACTCCTCTGCAAGGTGTGACCTGGAAAGAGAGCAATGGGTTCTGGGTTTCCTGGAGAGTGAAAACAACAGATTGACAGCCTGTGATGAACTGCTGGCTTCAGCTACTGGTTCCTCCATCACGAATAAATGATTGACAAGGTTTGAAAGGGAGCGCAGCACAGAAGGGTCCTGTAAGCTGAGCCGGTATGGATTGACTGTGCAGAGACAGCTAAGCTTCTTGGGTTCCTCTCCTGTGTTGGGAATGCAGATGAAGCAGAACCTTGGTGCCGTTCACAATTAAAACCTCTAATGAAAGCTGGTCATTTCAACAAGATACATTGCCATGGGCATGAAGAAAAGGACATTTCTCTTCCATGTTAGCATTCTGTTGTTGAGGGGCAGAATGTCCTATTGCTCTCCTGCAAAGTAAATCAGACATTGTAATACTACTTGCTAGGTATAGTTTAAATTATGCCTGTGCACATATTAGGGTTCTAATAGAAAGAAGGGATGCGTAATTATTAAAACTAATTAATCACTTTACAGTATGGCTTAGCTCCTTATTTATTCTAATCTAACTTCAAGAATGTTTGTAACATGATGCTACCAACTAATCTACGTCTTCAGCCTCATCGGAGACACAGAAGTTCAAGCAACAGAGACAACTTTTCTTCTTTTCCCTGCAGAGGTCCCAGATGCTGCACAGGACACCATGGGACAGGGAGACTGGAATTACGTGGAAGCTGCCATTCTGTACTCAACCACATTTAAGTTGGTGGTAATACACACAAAATTCAGTACAAGCCCAAAGAGAGGCCTTCCCTGGCTGTGGAGCTGAAGCTGAGCGGAGGAGAGGCACAGCTTTCAGAGGGCAGATGCTTCTCAGGGAGCCCTGGAGCCAGTTTGCAGCATCTTGCTAAAACAAGCACCACTCGCAGCTCTGGGTTCCAGGTAGGACCAAAGGTTTTATTCTGGCTATGGCAAAAGCTTGAAAGCAAGTGTCAACAGACATTTTATTGAAACTAAGAGCAACTTATACATAAATTTCGTATTTTCATGTGTGTTCCTCTATCCTGGTCAATACCCGTACACTAATTTTGCATTGATATACAAAACCCAGAGCACATATAGAGGGATGAAGATCTTGTAGGTAACCCTCAGGTCCAAGCATTACGATCTAGGTTTTTTTTTAATGGATCACAACACAGAGCTTCTTGGAGTAGTATTCTTTGGTGCCTCTTGCCCTGGGAAAATAGGTAATCAAATGTATAAAGAAGAAGAGAAATAAAGAAGCAGAAGATTCTCTCTCAGCTGTGTTACCAGTTTTCACCTGGGAGTCCTGCTTGTGTGCAAATGGTGGGATGTGCATGGGAGGCACCTGTGTGCAGAACATGCGCTGGGTCAGTGCATGCACACAGGGTGTTTCCTGGTCCTGTGTGCGTGCACCGCATTGTGACCTCTCCCAGCCTGTCCCATGGTTGCCCGCTGAGCATTGCTGGGATTATTTACCTTAACACCCCTTGTGCTTTGTGAAACTCTGTGCCTTTGCAGCATTACTTTCAGAATACCACGTTTGGTGTGGGAGCTGGGAATACCTTCAGTAATGGTATCATCAGCAGACCCTGCTGCATCTGTCATGGCTATTCCATGTGGCTGTCTAGTCTATGGATTGCTCAGAGACCAGAGCTCATGCCCTTGTGCAGCTGTGTGTGCATGGGACGGACAGGCAGTGAAGAAGAAGGTTAAGTGGAAATTTCAGGCTGACATTGGGCATATAGAGTAATTCTCACCTCTTGCACCAAGTGTCAAGGCTGCCCGGATCCCACCCATCCCAGAGTCAGCCTGAAGGTATGTGCCCTGGAAGAAGAGACAGCTGAGGTGGTTGTTCCTGGGTGAATGCCTGCACTGACACCTCACTCCTCATTGCTGCTGCTTCCCTCTGCAGCGCCGATTTCACCCAGGCTGTGCTGCATCCCCAGAGGTGGTGGCAGGGTCTCGGGAAATGTACCCAGTCTCACAGCTTATTAAATCCTTGCTATCAAGAGCCTGTCTATAGCTTCTAATGAAGGAGATGAAACAAAGCCTCAGAAGGCAAAGAGAGGAGAATGAAGTGCAAGAGAATATTTGTTGCAATATGGAGAGTGAGTGGATGTTGGTTATTATCAGACACTACCAATGTGGTTCTCACAAAGGTTTTTGTGACACAGGACATGAGCAGCTTTCATCTGGGCATTTGGTCCTCTCCTCTGATCAAGAAGGGAAGTTGTCTTTGCTATAAAACTTGCTTTTGATTAATTTAAACCTAACTCTGATGAGAGCTGTGTCCCTACACCAAACTCAATGACGTGTCTGTGTCATGGATTATGATAAGGCATCTGTAAAGTGACGATGCAATGATAACTGGATAGATGAGTGATGCATGCAGAGCAAAAGAATTGCAGCAAACCCTCTGTGACCTTTGTTCAAGCAGTAATGAATGTTAGTATGTGCGGAGAGCTTGCGATCCCGGCAGCTTTACTAGAAAAGTAATGAAACAGCAAGTATATCAAGTTTGATTTCTTCATTACCTCTTCCAATCACCTTAAATTCTTCACAGACTTGTCTGTTATCTGTCTGGCTTTTTGCCCTTGCTATGAGTTTTTATGTTCTGTTAGAAAGGAGAAAATAAAAATTTAAAAAAAGGAAATTCCCCCAGGAACTCATGAGCACAATTTTGCTGCATCAGCTTTGTGAGAAGATGGCTTTGGGAAACAAGTGACAGTATATTTCTCCTGCTGTATTTAGGTGAAAATCAGCTGTGTCTCTTAACTGAAATGTTTTAAGCTTGTCTTTGTCAGGTATTAAAATTGTGTTGCTTTTTATAACTAAATGCCTTGTGATATCTGTTTCAAAGGCTGACATTTCTAATGTACTAATGCCCTTCAGCAAAACTAAGCTCTTCGATTTCAAGTGCAAATTCATCCACAGATATTTTAAAGATATAAGAAAAGGTCAATAAGGACACTGGCAGAATGATGTGGATGCTCCACACTAACACTTTTCAAGATGCTGTTTCAGCAGAGGAAAAAGGGTATTTGGCATCCAAGTTCATCTAGTAAAGCTAATAATCTTAGTATTTCATACATAGCGGGAGTTTACAGGTTGAAAGTAATCTCAACAGGGAAGCTTGAAAAAGCAGTTAATTATAATAAAAGACCTCTGATATGGTCTTCAGTTTTCAGCAATTTTCTACTTTTTCTGTTTATCTGGAGTCTGAAGTTGGTGCCCTTTACTGGAATTCCTGATCACAGATTTTGCTTTGTGCATTCACACAAGCAGTTCCTGTTAGGTCTATTTATCTGTTGGTTTTTTTTATTATTTGTGTGAAACACCACCAATAAATTTTTAACTGTATCTTAATGCTAACTGATCTCATCTGGCAATTTTCAGTCTGCTGGTGTTCTTGGCCCCTTTGTGTCTGCATATTTAATGCACTGCTCTTCCTCTTCCAATGTTGTTCATGCACTGATTTTATTTTTCTGGGTTTGGTTGTCCGAAAGGGAGAGGCAGATCATGGAGGGCACCTAGCCGCAGGGCCACAGGGTAGTGCTGGGCTCTCACTGCCGGAGCTCGGCATTGTAGGTGGGGTTGTCAGCTGAGGTGCCCCCTGTGGCTGAAACACAGGGGTGGTTGTTCCCTAGCAGCCCTCTCTTGATGGCCTCAGAGGCTCGGAAGAAATGTTGATCTTCACCTCATCATCTGAGCCTGACGGGACTGTCACAGGACAGCAATCTCTGCATGCCACACTACTACCCTTTCGGTCTGCTGCATGGCCAGGAGAGGCAAGCAATTTGCACATACTGTTGGCAGGTGGATCTGTGAAGGGCCATTGACTTTGGCCCTCTGGTCTCTAGCATAGGCAGACAAGGACCAGCAGAGCCCTGGCTGCCCTGATGTTCAACTGCTGGGCTGGGCGTGACCTGTCCTGCCACAACAAACAGGACTCAAAAAATAGGATCAAAAATGAGGGTGAAAGAGATGATTTTGGAGCAAATACAGGCCATAGGCTGGTCCTACTGGGCAAGTGGATGGAGCATCCCTGCTCTGGATGTAGCCCCTGCATGACAGCTTAGTGTTAACAGCAGCACCCACATCACACCTTACAACTCAGTGCCAGAGAACAGTCCTAAGCACATTTAACTGCCTAAGATATGCATACTTGCCCCTAAAATAAAGTGAAAATAGAGAGATGGGTTCAACCTTCCACTGCAGTTTGCTGGGAAGGATGACCCTGCTTGTGGACTTGACAGGAGTGTGCCTGAGCCCACCCCCCCCCGGTCCAGATGCCCAGGAGAACAGGATGCTGCAGAGGGCAGCTCGAGGCCACTGAGAGTCAGCTGGTATCAGTGTGAATGCCTCTGTAAACTGTACCCTAGTTCTGATGTGCGGGCTTGCTGGGGGAGAGTGACTGACCTGCTGCAGGGACTGCCCTAGCACGGCAGAGGTGATGCTGAAGGGCTTCGTACCGAGAAGCACCTCCAGGCAGTCTGGGTTGATACCAGCCTACAAATTTGTTCCTGCAGGGAAAATTTAGCACTGCATGTCTCAGGCTGGTATGTAACATGGACTGGAAGGGCCAAAATTTTCAGTTAAAATTATCTTCAGACACCCTGATTTTACTTTCCGATTACAGGACCTCCTCCCTCACTTTGGATTGTAAAGGCAGAGCCAGCCTCAGCTGCTAGCAGCTCTCCATGCCTTGATATTAAATATTTATGTCTGTGCAGTTCTCAATGTGTGGGAGTCACTAAGCTCACCAAATTAGCTAAAGCAAAGTGATAGCCCATGGCACTTTACCAACAGCCTGTTGGTGTGTGGCACACAGCCTCTGAGGCTGTGGGGAGACCTTTCTGTACATGGGCAAAACCAAGATGTGGTCTCCGATAACTATACTTCCAAGAAGCTGCATCTTCAGTGTCTGAGGGAATTCATGCAAAACTCCACTGATGATAATTTGTATACTGGCCAGGAAGGTGTCTGCATCCCAGCATTGTCTGGACCTACACACACACTGAGCCAGTGGGGTGGAGAGGTAGATAATTGGAACCGAAGCAGGTTCTTATTTTTTGGGAGGAAATATAACTGCGATCTGCCGAAGTACCAAGAATTTCCAGCTAAAATTATCTCCTCTTGAATAAAAACTCTTTGAACAGCTAGACAGAATATTTAGGAGTATGCATGCAAAGACAAGGTGTGTGAGGGCCGAACACCACGCGAGATTTTTCAGCTAGCAACTCTGCCAACACCACCACTCACAATTATGACTGCATATATTTCACATGAGATTTTCCTGTTAAGGTCCCCCTGGAGTTGTTCATGACCATGACTTTTCTGGAAGGTGCATTCCTATAGACATCCATCATTGTCCTCAAAAACATCCTGAGGAAACAGAGGTTAACATGGGAAAGGGGGATAATGTGAACTAGTGTGTGCGCACCCCATCATCAATATACGCTGGGGAGTCCTTTCGAAATCTGACTTCCTTTTGAATTTTCATTCTACAATAAAGTTTGTATCTGTGTTTGTACAGGTGCTGTAAGCCCTGTTACGCTAGTTTCAGGCTTTCCACAATGGGTGTCAGGCACTGAAGAAATTTTGCAGTGTAGAAGAGAGTTCATCAGATTCATCTCATTTGCTCTAAAATCCTAGTCAAATTTTGAATGGGCAATTCAAAGCTGAACACAAGTGCAGAGCAAGATAATGGATTAAACTTTGTTTAACTTAATAATAGAATGTTTTTGTTCATTATCAGTTTTGAAAATCACAGCCAATCTTTAAAAATTTGAAAGATGAAAAGCCCCAAAGGAGAGTGATAAATCTAGTAAGGATCCTGTAAATCATTCTCACATGCTATCACATGTGCATGACAACATATGTGTGCATTTAGTTATACTGAGAATTAGAATTTTCTCTCTTGCTCTCCTTCCATAGATAAGTTTATGTGGGCATAAATATGGAGAAAGAGAGAGAAAGATTTTATACATTAAGACAAAAAGAGAAACAAGCAAGGACTAGCACTTGTCTTTTTTTAGCACAAGTTTTTATGCTTAAATTTTTAAACCTACCCATTTAGGGAATTCAATTAAAATTTATGGAATGACACAACTATAGGATAGTGGTGTTTAAAAGAGACCTCTGGAAGTAATCGGATCCGAACCCCTGCTCAAAGGCAGACTGATCACACCCATGTCAAGATTTGCTTAAGGTCATAAATGATTATTTTTGGAACGTCTGTGCGGATGGAGATATCCCCACCACGCTGGATCTCAGCTACCTGGGCTCCAGTATTGGACCACTGTCATGGGGAAATATTTTTCCTAATATGCAGCAGGAGATTTTCATGTTCCAACATCTTCATTCCCCTTGAGTCTCCAATACTGTGTGGTTTTTATTTATTACTTGTTACTTATTCTTTAGATGTAAGCAAGATGCCTGGTATGAACACAGGTACACCAGCAGGACTGTGTATCAGTTTTTGAAGCACAGTCTGCTAGTTTGGATCATAAGAAGTTACAACCCCAACGGCACCACCGGTGCTCGCTGGAGGAGGCCAGAAGGATGCAGCGGTGTAGGACAACTGTCTGAGCAGCCACAAGTCTGTCATGCTGGTATAAAGAAAAGTCTGTCATGCTGGTGGAAAGGATTTTCTGGTGGGACGGTTTTGCTGGGTTTGCTGGACTCACGTAGAACTGGAACCATTCACTTATTTAATGACAGTGAGATTGCTGATGTTTATAAACAAGTCCCACACTGGGCAGCAGCCCACGCTGCTGAGCATGTGGTATCAGGGTAGGTACAGATACTCTGTCGGTTCCCAGCTCCTCCAAGGACACCGCTTCCCAGGGCTGCTCTGCAGCTTCAGTGCTGCCTCCAGACACGGTGAAAGCAGCTGCCAGTGGAGAAAATCACCCTGCTTCAATATCAAAAGGCAAAACCATTCTTAAAACAAATAACGTCATAAATAGTCATGACACTGATGGCACAGCTGGTCTGTGACTCAGACTGATGATTAAAAATTCAGATGAAGGATTCCTGGATGAAGATTAAATTCTGATCCTCTTGAAAAGCCTGCATGCTGAAGGACAGAACCAGAGGAAATCTGGCAGAGCAAATGAGTGTAAATTTGGGGACAGCCAGCAAAATGGAAGTGCAAGATCACACACTGGGTTTGAAAAGAGTATAGGAAGAAAGTTTTGATGATAAACAGGGACTTCATGACCCTGTGGTTTAGGAAGTTCTCTATTCACAGCATCTCATATCTGCTAGATATTACAGCTAGGTTTGTTTTTATTTTATTTTCCTTTCAAAATTTTGGAAACCTCGTGAACAAAGACCCTCTTCCCCCTTTGAGAAAGGTGAATCCCATCTGATGCCAGCAGGTCTGATGCTGTGTAGATCATTCCCTACCAGAAAACTTGAAATTGTGGCAGCGACACCAGCAACAGAGCCATGCTCAAATGGGCTGGATATTGCTGCCCACAACAGGAACGAGAGGGGAAGGAATTACCTGTGCTCCAGATTCCCTTACCAACCACCCCAAGGCCCTGAAGCCCAAGGCCCTTTGGTCACCTTTGGACTATGTTTTGCAGCTTCATCACCACCCACAAGAAAGAGCAGTAATGGGCCATAGTCCAAGAGCCATACCAGGCTAGGAGGTTTCCTAGTGATGTCCTTAACCCAGAATGGGACCGAACTCCTTGGAGGACACTGGGAAGGGTCCATCTGCCACTACTTGTGTGCCTTGCCAGAGAACGTGTCTCCAAAGAGTCTGGCCTGAGGTGTGGAGGAAGGACCTCTCTGACGTGGCAGATCATGTCAGTATGCCCAGTAATAAACCACCTGGAGACAGGGTGGTAAACAGATACCTTTAACATACAGTATTTTTCTCAAAGTGTTGTTTCCTTTTCTTTCTCCACTTCAGTCTTTTGTAAATAATTTTTCAAATTGTGTTGCCTCTGCTAGCTGTTATAAGTAAATACTCTTGTTTGCTTTTTAACTTAGCTTGTCCTGAAGTACAGGTGTTACTTCAAGGCACTGGCTTTCATGAAGACTTTCTTTGGCACAGATGTAGATATGTTTGTGATTTTTTTCTATTAATTCAAATTTTTGTCTTCCATGTAGGAACAAGAGAAAAAAAAATCTGTCTTCATTCTGCATCCCTTGTAACAAATATCTATATGGAAAGGTAATGGGGAAATCCTTTAAAAGGGCAAATCTCAGCAGTGGCAGCAATATCTCATCACAGGCCTTGACCCCAGTGGTGATGGGCAGCTGCACTGGCACCACAGCATCACGCGCAGGGTCAGGCTTGCTGTTGCTGGTATCTATCGGTGCACAGTCATTCCTACAAGACACCTTTCAATACGGCAAGGAAAGAACCTTTAACATGTTTAATTTCCAAGTATCTTGCATGCTTGCAGTTTCACAGTTTATATAAAATTGCTCTAATTCTTCTTTTATGCTTTCCCTTATTTTATGTCTCTAGAAAATCTGCCCTGTAGTTTGATACACATGGCAACAAGTACACAGCTGTTACCATGGCAGCACGATCATGCCATCTGAAACTCCCCCAATTTTACAAAACTTTGATAGTGTCTCATAGGCATGATTAACTGTATGTGAAAAAGAGGGGTTTTTTTCACAGATTTCTTCAAAGAAAGCACGGAGACCACGATCAATTGTCTATTGTTCAGTTGTCAAAGCTCTGTGGTTATTTTCTATGTGAAACCGAAGGGAGCACAGCATTAACTTGCTGCTTTTGTAAACCACCAACGGACAATTTGGATCTCTGTTACAGAAACAGAGCAAAGCAGTACAGTTTCTCCGGGAAGCTAAACAGCAGCCAGTGCTTTCAGAGTGTATTTGAAACCTTGTATGCTCTGGAGAAGTGGTAGAGGACAGAGCACAAACTCTGTCAGGCATACTTCCAGTTTCCAAAAGCAAGTTGTTTCCTCAGAGACCTGCTTCAGAGGTACACCACAGGGTTCTCATTATACTGGAAATTGCTTGAACCATGGGCTGAAAAAAATGAAAGTCTCTCATCCAAGATCTTTGTTTGCCACCATGAGGGTGAAAAAGACTCCCCAAAATGATGACTTCTTTGAATTTTTTATGTTCTTTGTTTTGTTTTAAAATGTTTTTCAGATGTTTTTGTTAAGGTCAGTGCTCAAATATAGCAGGTGGAGAGAGGCAATCCTTCCCCTTTACATAGCACTGGTGGGGCCACATGTGGAGGACTGTGTCCAGAGCTGAGCTCCCCAGTATAGGAGAGATATGGACATACTGGAGAGAGCCCAGTGAAGTGCCACAAATATGATGAGGGGTCTGGAGCATCTCTCCTATGAGGAAAGGCTAAGAAAGCTGGAACTGCTCAGCCTGGAGAAGAGAAGGCTCAGGGGGATCTTGTCCATGTGGATCAATACCTGAAGGGAAGGTGCGAAGAGGTCAGGGCCAGGCTTTTCCCAGTGGTGCCCATTGACAGGAAAGATTGGAGGTCTTCAGATGTGCTGGAGACATGATTCATTGTCTTTCCCCAGCCCTCCAGCACAGGAGCAAAGTGTCATCTGTTTTGCTGCTGCATTGGGACCAGGATATGTGCTCCTCAGGGACACCACAGATCAGGGCATGCAAAGCACCACAGCTGTGCGAGTATTAAATGACAGCAGTAATAGCCCCTGCCAGGGGAGAGACCTCAGCACAGCTTGCTTTTTGCAGAAATAAGTGATTCAGGGCTTCCCGACGGTTGTGCTGTCCTTACGGGAGCGTAAGCTGTGGAGGAATGGTGGTCTTCCTCCAGAGTAGGGCTGGCAAACCAGGAGCTGCTGGGATGGCTGAGAGGTTCTTCCACCCCCACAACTGGTCCCAAGCAGGAGCCAGTGACCAGAGATCGGCACCCTTCCCAGGGGATGCAGGTACGCACAGACATCATCCATGCCACCCCAGGTGTCAGCATGGCAGACCTTCGAAGTTCCTACTGCTAAGACAGTCACAGCTGACTTCATGGAGTGAAGCCTGTTCTGTAAGATCTGCACTGTTAAATACCCCCATCTGGGACTTCCCCAGGTCAGCACAACAAATTAATAACATGTGGAGCTGTTTGCATGTTGAGGCAAATACATCTGGCTCCTAAGGGAGGGTGTGAAATGTGGAGGAACGAAGTGCAAGAGAGTGCCTTTGGAGGAGCATGTATAAAACATTAAATGTGTCTGTCTACAAACAATAACAAATAATTTCTGAAATCTACTTTGAGTGTTTCTGGTTTTACTGCTATCACATGTTATTTTCTAATTTTCTTTACACCACCAACAGAGAAGGGGAAAGCACTTTTTCAGCAATCTGTCTACAAGCTAAAGAAAATACTTTATTTAAAGCTTTTGCAGTTCTGTCTTCTCTTTTCCTTTCTGAAGGATTTGATCATGAATTATACACTCCAGCACAATATGAAATATTTAACTCATGCTTTTCAATTCCAGTTCAACTTCCCAAACAAAGAAATGAGTTTGAGCACAGAGAAGACTGGGTATATGGATAGGAATCCACTAGTGCTCATAACAGCTTTCCCCTGCTGGGTGCCCAGATCAATAGGATGGAAGACTCAGAAAGCTTCAGGTGGTCAGTGTTGCTCTGTGTGCCATTCACTTAATTACAGGATAAACATGGCTTCAGTGGATGGATTGTGCAAATATGAATTCAGGCTTGATGCTCTGAAAATACGCCTGCAGATTTCTAAAGGTTGGGAGGAAAATATGTAAGAAAAATGGAATGCAATAATTATTGCTCATGCAATGAAGCTATTCCCTTGTTTCAGAATTTCTTCAAGCCAACAGGAAGATCACAGCACTGTAATGGGATGACAAACGTTAAGGAAGGATACAATCTCCATGTCCCAGACCACTTGTTTACACCATGCTGCGGTTGTGCTGGCTCTTCCTTAGAGCTGTGCTGGGAGAGATCTAGCACAAAGCAGAGGTGAACCAGGTTAGGACTTGTAAGCAAGTTCATTCAATGTAATTTTAATAAGTGCACATCTGATTGGATAAAAAATAGGACTTAGGAGAGAATTTTGACTTAGTTTCCAGAACTATGAAGGCAGACACTATATGGTTGCATACAACGTCATTTGCTCTGGTTGTCTAAAGTGTGTCATGGCTATTGATTAGTTGGCATTATCTTTAAGAAAAATAATGGAGGAAGCCATAAAGGTAACAGTGTCCATTTTCCAGCTAAAGGAATTACATAAATATTTGTTACACACACAAATGGAATATACAATAGTTTTTTTAACTCAGTGTGTCTGTGGAAAATAAAATTTCAGATCTAGAACAAAATAGCAGCTTATCTTAACCATAGCCCAGCCTTTACAATTACATAAACAAACTTGTTTAGGAGTTGAAGAACAAATTCCCTAAGATGCAGGGTAGAGAAGTGAGTGACATTAGTCGCTCCATTTATCCATCACTGCAGCATGTAACATGCTTTGCAGAGTGTGGCAGACAAGTCACTTTAGGAAGTACCACCTCAAAGAGCTGCTTTTTGCTGTGCATGAAGTGATACAGAAGTACTGGATCTTGTGGTCCTCTCTGACTGGATCATTGTCTTCTTGCATGGTGTCACCTCAATGACATGCCATCACCTTCAGAAGCACACTGAATTAACTATCTTCTGGTAGGCTTGGAGCGTGATGCCTGAAACCAGGCAGCCTATGCTAGAAAAAAAATCAAAAATTTGTTTTTAATCTGTGGCTATCAGGTAGTCTGCTTTGGCAAACCTAGAACATTTCTTCCTGATGACTGGAAATGCTGCCTTCCCTGGTTTATGCTTTCAGATCAAACAAAACTCAACAGCTTTACAGTGATGAGAAGTAAAAAACTAATTCATTCAGACATTTTGAAACAAGCAAGCTGGACTTGTCTTTTCCCACCTGAGGGTTCTCCCTGGGGTGTGATTACACTGTGTAAATGTCAGCTGTCCTCATGGCCTTGAGCTTGCGGAGATCCTTGAGCTTGACCAGCACGGAGTCACAAGCTCTGGGTAAGGGTCAAAAAGTCCTCAAATTTTGCTTGAAACTGAATTTCTGAGAGGAATTTTCTCCACTCGACCTGAATGAGCTTCTAGCCTGCCAGGTGCTATGGCCTTGCTGCCACTGGCTGTCCTGCTTGAGGGCTTCTGAGCCCTCTCTCCACCGGGCAGCCTGGAGCTCATGGTGCACACCTGAGAAGGGCAGCCTGCCCCAGCTGGGGATGTGCTCAAAGGCATGACATTTAAGACAAAGGATGGTTGAGGCCAGGCTGGTCCTGAAACGACAGCAAGAAGCTTTGACTATCAGAAAGTCTGTAGTGAAGGAGTCTGCTTTAAGTTTTTTGAACCTATGGATAAAACTATCACTTCTGCCATCCTCAGAACCATATTCTTGTCCTACAGGTCTCCTGTGGGGAAAGGGAAAAAGTAGATCCAGAGAATGAGCACGTGGAGTAGCGTCACAGCAAGGGGAAGCACCACATGGGCTGTGGGACCAGCCTGGAGCTTTGGACTGGACATCAAGCTTATCTTCCAGGAAGGACTTGTTCAGGGCCATGGCCTCAGACAGGGAGCAGCTGTCCCTCTGGCTGACCTAAACAAAGGCTAAGACCAAAAATTATGGAGATGTTGCGGATGCTTCCCTGGCAGTGTTCAAATTCAGGTTGGATGGGGCTTTGAGCAACCTAGTCTAGTGAAAGATGCCCCTGCCCATGGCAGGGGGGTTGGACTAGATGATATTTGAATATCCTTTCCAACCCAAACCATTATATAAGTCTATGAGAATGGCCTTGCAAATGATGTTGATGGGAGGTTGGTGTTTGAACACAGCCTAGTGCAGGAGGCTTCTAGGTACTTCTGGGAGTGAGAGAGGATCGCAGCTGTCTGGAGGTCTTGACAAGCAAGAGGCAGGGTTTTGTCATGGGGATGTCAAAAGAAACTATCAAAACTGCTTATGCACTGCTTTCAGGCAACAACTTGCATTTGCGGCTCGATGGTGCTGCATTGTTGGCTACCAAGGCCAAGCTGGAGAAGTGGAGAATCAGGCAGTTCTCACAATAACATACTTGGGGCATGGGAACAGGGTCATCTCTCAGAGACTGGCAACATCCCCTGCAGGGAAACTTGAAAAAGTATGTTTGTGCATGCATGCATGTGCTGGAAGGTGGAATAAAGACACAGCTATTCCACTCTCTGGGCACATGTGGGTTTCTGTCAGCCAGACGGTAAATTCTAAAGGTAACGCTTCCCCTGAATTTTGCCTCTTGGTGTTATGGATGCAAGCACTAATCATGTCAATAGCTGCTTATCATGTACAGTTGAAATCCTTACTCATAGTAGGCATATTTTATACATGAGTGTGAAGTGAGGCTTGTATGTAAATTATTCATGCGCAGTTTCTAAACTAGTAAAGAAAAGTGCATTTTCCTGGGCTGGTAAAAATAGATCACTCGTTACATGAGTCATTGCCACGACTTCCACAAAAGTGGAGTTGCTCTCAAGTTATGGACTGTGTGTATTTCACAGGGGAGTGCCTGCTGAAATTAAAATTCAGGAGCAGAAATGTGTTTCCCTCTGGCTCATTTCCTATTACTGGCCTTAAAATCTCATTCTATAAACTGCAGAGCTGCAGCATCATCTGTAGGAAAGACGGTGTGAGATGGGATGTGAGATGCTGTTCCTAAATGGACGGATATGTTTGTTTTAAAAGGATATGTTTTGAACGGGAAAATGCAAACATCTGGAAATCTCTGAACCATGACCTGTCCTTTCTGTCCATGCAGAAATCCTCTCCTGCTTTCAAAGTGTGCAGGCTTAAATTTGTGGAAAGTGAAGATGTGAAGGGTGTTGTATGGGCTGTTTTGAAATCCTTATGAATTATAACACCAGTGATGAAGGATGGACTTAAATTACACTTTTCAGGCACAGCGGGCAAGATTAGCAAAATTAGTACAGGCATTTTTTTTCATTTAGATGCTCTTAGGAGACTTAATTACATCTTTTTTGCATCAGGCAATCTTTGCAGTAACATACAGATGAGGGTATGGGCAACATTGTTTTTTCTTTTGCCAAGATTTTCAGCAGGGACAATTTCTGATATCTCATTAAATCATAGATATAAACTGCTAATTACTTCACTGTAGCATCCCACCCATCCCCCCCCCCCCCCCCCCAACTGCTCCTCAGGTCTACCAGGAAAGGGCTGAGTTCCCTGTCACCTGTTGGAGTAGGACAGTAACTGCCTTACAGCTTTCATCCAAGTATCCATCTCATATCTGGACTAGGAATGCCAAAGTTCTGCCTAAGCAAATGGTGCTGGTGGAGTCTCCAAAAAAAGCCAGAGCATCAGTGGAAAGAAATCAAAAGCTGACTTTCTCTGAAACCCTTCCTTCACTGCTGCTCTCTTCCTTCACTGCTACTTTAGATTTGGTTTGGTAACTTCTTAACTTCCCTTTGTTATTTTGGTTGTGGCATTTCCTAAGGCAAGACAAAATCATAGTGAGAGAATGAAAGCAATTCCAATGCTGTTCTGGACGATCTCGCACTATCAAAACTCGGTTCACTCAAAACCTAAAGCTTCATAAAGTAGAGCAAGGAGAATAAATTCATCATGTGAAGAGGTTACCTTTTTATCTGATTTGGGTAATTTCACATACAGTTTTCTTCTGTAACTGTAGATATAAAGTTTATGCAAGAACATGGCTAATATTCATGTTGACCAGGGCATGCAGTGACAGGACAAGGGGGAATGGCACTAAACGGAAAGAAGGCAGCTATAGATTAGATATTAGGAAGAAATTATCTACTGTGAGTTGGACTGGACTCCCAGCCCCCAACAGGGGGTTGGACTAGATGATCTTTAAGGTCCCTTCCAACTCAAACCATTCTGTGATTCTATGATTGACGTGCCAGTTTTCCTGCCCAGAGAGTTGTTAATGAAGAAGCAGAAACTGACTTTCCTTCAGACAGGAGAAGCATCACACACCAACAGTCATCTGTAACCACAGAAGACCCACTCATAAAAATAAGTCACAACAGAAAATTCAGATGAAATACATGCTGTGTACGTGAACCCTCCATGAAGGGTAGGAAAGGGTAGTGCTGTCTAACATTCTACTGAACAACCACCAGATTTCTCAGTCATGAGTGATAAGAGGTCAGACTACAGAACATCTGTATGGGCTAACTTTCAATGACCCTTTGCTGGATGAAACTTAAGGGAAGAGTTCATGAAAATCTCATGGTATTGAAAATTTCTCAATATTGTCTCCAGTAGTATTTCATAACTCTCTTTCTATGCATCAGCTATAGTGATGTTACAAAGAAATGGGTCCTTGGCAGAAGGGTTGCCTGATGATCTAGACCCCCATGCTCTTCAGCCAGGGAACTTCCAAAGTGTCAAGATACAGACTGACTGATGCATTTATTCAGTAAATCCACCAAGCAAAAGACAGTATTCTCCCAGACCCGTGCACCCCATGAAGGTAGCGTAGGTAGGGTCTACAGCAAAGCAAGCTTGAGTAGCTATCACAGATCACCCTCTGTCCTGACAGCCTGGGGTACACTTCCTACTAGTGCACCAGAAGCCTGTCTAGAAGCCCACTTTAAAGTTTTATCTATAGTTTTTACTTTTACCTGAAGTTTATAGTTTCACAGCTCAATGGCAGTAAGGCCAGAAAGACTTGTATTGTACCCACTCTCCTGCAACAGCCCCACGGGAAGCTCAGCCAAGGCTGTATACCAAACATATGTCACATTACTGGGATGTACATTTTGGAGGCCATCTGCCTTGATGTTAAGTATCTGGCTAATGTTGAACCTACTTAATTTCCGAACTACACTGTTCCAATACTTACTTACCCTTGTAAATGCAAAACGAAAAAAGCAATACCTGAAAATTCTGGTCCAGGTCTCTTTAGTTTCAGCTTCTAGCCTTGTAACTTCAAACGTACTTTTCTGACACCTTCTTACTTTGGTGAGACTAAGCAGCAGTCTAGCATGTTAAGCTTCTGCGGGATGATGGGAACAGTAGGGTCTTCTCCATTCCTCAGTGCAAGTGAAGTTTTCCCGCCACTTTTAGAGATCTTTTCCTAGATCCTGCCCAGCTTGCCTCTGCCTGTGTGAGCACTCGCTCCTCCTCACAGCGCAGTACCTCTGCATCGCCCCAGCAGTGCTTTTCATGCCTTCATTCTGTACCTGGTTACCACAGTTCTGCCTGAACTCCACCATTAATGCTTGCCCTTTTGGTCCACGTGTGTTGTCTGCCAGACATGGAAAATCTCACAGCTTCAGCTTCTGCGTAGCGCTGGCCACAGCAAGCCTATTCACAGAAAGCAAGCACAAGCCCTGGTTCCCCTTCCTTCAGCCTTTCCTGTACTTTTACAGGAGTCCTTTTCTCTCTGAATCACAGCCCTGTTCTCCACCATTGTTTTCACTCTGTTCATTATACAGAGCCTGACTAAACCCAGTAACATTAATTCCCACCCTGCAGAGATCCCACTCCAGCCTGTTTACTTGGACTTTTCAGAGAAGTGGGAGAAGCTGTCTTTAAGGCTGCCCTGCAGAACAAGTCCCACCTGCTGCAACTCTGCTGGCGTTCAAGGGAAGAATGGGGTGCTCTCAGAGGAAGGGCATGCTGAGCACTCCTGCCTTGTCTCTGCAGGGACAGGTTTAGCCATGCGATGGCTTTTTTGGGGGAAGTTTTGTAAAGATGTAAAGCAAACCCCCTGAAAACAGTAGCTAAATCTTTGTGGGTGCCTTCTGTCCTGTGGGTGTGATGGCTCGGTGAGGGCAAGAGGTGATGCTGGATGGGTAGAGAGATGTGGTGGTGGCTGAAGGGGTGATGGCTTCACAGGCAGTGATGGTGGCTGAAAGGTAGCTGAGCTGCACCAATAGTGGAGACGCTGAGACCCCTGGGGTGGAAGATACCTCTTCCACTGCTCAGAGGGGCTGGCTCTGCCCCCACAAGGCTACTTTGCAGCTCAAAGAAAACCCAAAAACAAACCACAAACCCACTTCATATAACTGTATAAAAGTGCATATGGAAATCTTACTCTGATCCCTAAATTCCCCGTGTAAAAATAAAGTGCAAGGCTTCTAAAAATACTAAACTTCGTAAACCAAAGAGCTCCTCTGGAAGCTTTGCTCTGCATGTGTGTGTGTGGAAAAGCATGGCTTATTTCCAGATCCCCCTTACTTGTGGATTAGTAGGTTCTTGCAAAGCATGTTAATGTGGGGCTTTCTGGAGAACCTAATTTATTCTGTATCAAAAGAACAAGGATGAATACACTGATAAGAGTTCTTAGGCAGGGCTATAAATGAGAAGACTAAACTTACAGAGGGAAAGCTAAGGAAAAGCAACCAATCATGAGCAATCTACTTATTATATAATTTACACTAATTTAGTACAAATTAATTCAGCCTTTTAGAGTTCTTAATAATTAACACATCACTGGTTATGACATTAATGCATTAATTTTCTACCTTCCATAATACATAGAAGCAATAACAACAACAAAAATAGCAGAAAATAAAATCAGATGTAGAAGATGGGAAGGCCTTTCCTGATCTTGCTGGTTTTATGTAAATTTAAAATTGAGGTTTGAAGTGACAAGGCATAATATTTAGGTATTTTCCTTTTTTTTTTTCTTTTTTTTTTTCCCGTGGCACAGAAATATCAATCGATCAAAGACCAATGTGAACAAAAGTAAAGCTCAATAAAGGCATATGAATTGTTTAATTCAACCTAAATTGTAAATCCCATTGATCAATGTAATATTTCAGAAGGATCTAGTTCTGTTTTAAAGTTCAGTTCTTTGATTAATCAAATGTTATTAATTTTCTTTACTTATCCCTTTGAAAACAACATACAATGGTACAGGTCCATGAGAAAAGCCTTTTTCTTTGCTAACAAATGTTAGATTAAGTTCCCTGCAGCATCTGAGTGGAGCGTATGGTATCAGGGCCATCAATCACACCTGATCTGAATAAGAAGTGTTCTTCCCTTTATACTCAGGGTAGGTAAGACTGAGCTTATTTTGATTTAAATTTATCCCAGATGTGCTGTCCTGGCCTTGGCCTCAGCCTTGCACCCTTCCCTGCCTCGAACATTGCTGGTCACTGGCACCCACGGGTGCTCTGGGTCCTGGGGAGGAGCGTGAACAACAGCATGAAAGCAGTGCCATGGAGAAAACAAGCGTGATTCTGACATCGGCAGGAGCAGAAAAATGTCAGAAAAGCTGGAGAAGCAATGCAAGATGACTGCAAGTCCATGCCTGGAGCTCTACCATTTGTCTGCACATCTCCCGCCTGTGGGCCATGGTGACAATGCTGCAGCCTTTGCTTGTTGGTCTGTGTCCCTGCATGACAGCCTGTGCCAGGAGTCCTGTGGAGCAGCTGCACGGAGGGACAGTCATCACGAGGGTGGATGGCAGCACTGCAAGGCTTCTCCAGACAATGCCTCTCCAGTGTCTCATTAGTTCTCTCCTGCAGGTTACAGCATTTCCCTGACTTAGTGCTTCATAAATCATGAGAAGTACCAACAGTAACTGCATCTTAACAGATCAGGTGAGTCTCATTTCATTAGCTCCTTCCAGAGGGCATACAGGACATTTCAGAACACGAATGACTCGTTATTTCAAGAACATTTTCTGCACAGCTCTTAAGTGTTGTAGGGGTGGTGCCATTTCAGTGAAATAACTCTCCAGGAAGTATCACTGCAATGCTCCCTCTTGCAACGTGGTGCTAAGAATAAGCAAATTTGTTCGCCAGACCTTGAGATTAATATCCATCCTTTGGACTGATTGATTTATTTCCAGCCCAGCCCAGCCTATCACACTTTATCTGGTTCTCTGCCTCCTTTATGTTTTCTGTATCAGCTTCAACCTCTCATTTCCCTTCAGCCTGTCATTTCCCCCATGTAGCTGGTGACTAATGACCAGAAAGAACTGCTGAGCCTGCAGCAATTCCTTTTACAACAATTTTATTAGGCAAACTCTTGCAGCCTTGGAGCGCTGTCCTAAATGCTGCTGCAGTGGAGGTCTGCTTTTACTCTGATCACAAGATGAGCTGGGTGAAACATGGATTTCAGATCTGTCAGAGCCTGTGATCAAACAGAAGGAATGACTGTGCCACTAGATGTCAGTTTGTGTTCCCTCTTTGGTACATCTGTCCAAACCACCTGCAGCCCAGTGCCTGTGAATGCCAACAACCCAGAACCAGGGGTCCTCTGCCTCATCACACTGACCACCCAGGAGAAAGTACTTGTTCTGACTTTTGGGAAAGCTGAAGAGAAGCCTGTGCAATATTAAAACACCAACCAACCAAAGCAAAACAACCCCCAACAACAACAATCACAGAAATCCCAAACCCCACAAGTCATGTAAATAGGTACACCATGTACAGTTCAGTAAGATGCAGGAGCGGGCTGGAAATTAGGACCATGGGTGGCGGCAATCAGTTAGCTGAGGGGAATGTGCTGGAGCTTGTAGGTCAGGAACCCTGGGAGGACAAGGAGTGTGAATAGACACAATTAACATGATGAGTCATGCTGAGAGAGCATAGGGGAGTGGGGGACGGATGGCGCCAAGGAAAGGTAACACCTTGCTGTTAATTGATGGTAGTTAACCACCAATCGGGGATGGCCTAGGATGCAGTGCTTAGCTTCAAGAACCAATCTGTTTAAAACGCGCAGCTTCTGAAAGTATATATAAACTTGTGCTTCTGTACAATAAATTGACATTTGCTTGCATCAAGCTGCGTCCCGTCTCTCCACCACAGCAGTAAGAAGCTTAGTAAGAGCTGCCTGTGTCGTGGATATGTTATGTTGAGCAATGTCAATTTGGCTGAGGTCCTTACTTTTTCTCTTCCTGTGTGTTTTCTCAGTGACCACAGACCACTTAGTGTTCTTTGTTACCTAGCTGACTCCCCTTATTAATGAGGAGGCTCGAGGGGTCCTGGTTACTGGTGCTTTCTAGAGTACCTTGAGTAAATGGCTGTCTGGATGGTGCTGCTGGTAGCTAAAGAAAAATGAAACGTGCCTTCCTCTAGCAGGACAGGCTGAGCTGTGTTTGTAAATCAGCACTACCTCCAGAGGTTTTCTGTCTAGTGACACAGGTGGCTTGAAGTAAGAGGAAGTCATGGACTTTATGGAAAAATTAAAAAAAAAAAGAAAAAGGTGTTGTTTGAATAAGATTTCAGAACAGCAGCATTACCTCTGTTTTGTTTTTCCAAAGTTAAAAGATGTTACTTTGTAAAGCTCCATATTAGAGGGACTATGAGGTGTGTTTTTCAGGGGTTTCACCATCAAAAGTCACTAACTTCCCCAAGTTTTCAAATCTCAACTATTCACCATGTGCTGTTTTTCTCGGCACCTAGCTCTTGTCACTGTATCTCTGACCTGAAAATGATTTCTGAAAGGCTCCTGGAGATGTGCGCAGCACAGGTTGTGTGCTGACAGCTGCATATGAGAGCACAGGACTGTGGGGGCAGGGAGAGAAAATGATGCAAATCCAAAGGGATGTGGTGACCCGCATCAGACCACGATCCAGGGCAGAGCTTGTTTCACTTCTGAACTTGAGTCTGCTCCGAGTTCTCACCCTACCTATTAAAGTGTAGGTTCCTAAACTTTCAGTTGTACTTTTTACTATTTGTCTTCTACAGGTTAATGTAAGTGTGTATAAACACATGCATCATTAACCTTAGGTGCGTTTTAGTTGTCAGAAACCTTGTTTCTAGCTGAGCTGTCTTCACTGGCAGTCTCCTTGATGTAGCAACAGATAGGGGACAAACTGCTGTACTCATTGAAAAGTTGACATTTCAAAGAGACGTTTAAACACAGCATTGAGCTTTAAATGTTTAAAGCATGACAGCCAGTAAGGAGCCAAAAATGCTCTTATTTGAACAACTGGCCCTTCTAAAAGATCACCTCCTTTCTGTGCTGCTTTACTGATTCCTGCTCCCAAAAGCAAACCTGAGGAAGGGAGCAAGGGCTCGAGATGTTCCACCTGCACTAAACCAGCTAAGCTAAGGTGAGGTGTGGGAAAAGGATCCTCCTGCCTGAAGCTTACAGCTGCTTGGGGAGCAGCCTTGACGACATGCTGCGAACAAGCCTGGCTGCCTGTGACTTCCCTCCTGAATGACCTGGTACCATTAATGCTTGCTCAGATCAGGGGTCACCCGTAGCACAAACAAAGAAGGAGGACTCGTCCTTTGGGAGAGATATAGATGTACAATAATTTCTGCCTCCTGCCCTTTGGCAATCAGCATTGTGAACCAGAGTGAGTTGCAGAAAGAGAAGACAAACTTCTTCAATCACTTTTTACATTTCTGTAAGCCAAACTTCTGCATATTTCATGTTCTGTTTAATCTCATATAGCACATGTACCCAGTGAGCCTCGTGTTGACCGTTCTCTGTCACTGCTGCCACTCTGATGAGTCACCTTGCATCCTCCTCTTGGTGTTTCCCTTCTTGTCGTTCACGGGGTGCAGGATGTGGGGTGCTGGAAGGTGGTTCCTGGGGCTAGGCAGGCTCTGCCCAAGCACAGCGCTAAACGCGAGATGCTTTCTCTGCTGCATCAGTGTCTGGTCCTAAGAGAAGCTGCTCTCCTTGGCCGTATCTACAGTAAGTGGCTGTGGTGAATCTCCTTACACAAAATACTGGTCCTTCTGGAAACAGAGTAACTGCCCTTGAACCTTTCTCTAAACACAGCTCTCCTCATGCCTCTGAGGAAGGTGTCTTGTATTCCTCTTGATGGCTATTCACATAATGAATACTTGTTGGCTTATTAAAGCACAAAGGAGGACAGACACCCCTAGAACATGCATTTAAAAGATGGTTTGTTGTCGCTAGCAGATTTCGAGTCCCACACCTTCCAAGAAGAAGTTAACTGCAATGATTCCAGGTCAAGTTAAATGTACTTTGTCCTGGTACTAGACCACTGTCCATCCTGACTGTGTGGTGGCAGAACCCAAAAAGGGTTTTATGCTGTGGGTTGTTTTGATATGATACTGTGGGAGCTGAAAGGATTTGGCTCCGTCCTTCCTTCTCTTCCCAGAGCAAGTTCAGCTTTGCAGGACCTTCAGGGATGAGAGCAGAAGAGCCTTTGAGATCCCTAATTGAAGTACAACTGTTGATGTGCGGAATCAAACCCTGTAACTCATGGAGAGTTATAAAGCAGGTATGTTTATTGTGGCAGCTGGTGCAAGGGGGATTGCTCCTCCTAACTTGGACACTGAGGGGTTAAGTAATAAGTAAGCAGATACTTATTACACAGAAGTATACACATTCATTAGCTTCCCAAGAAAAGGTGGGCTTATTACATTTAGTTCCAGGAACTCATTATCATAAATCTCCTCCCTTTGATGCAGGTGCATTGACACCTGGTGGTCGTGGGCTGGGGTCTCTGGGAGGAAGGCTCACAGTCTTCTTCAGGATGTACTTTTCCCTTTGGCACAAAAATGCTGAGTAGTCCACATCAGCAACCGCAGATCCAGATTGTACTAGTTCTCTTCCTGGGTAGTACGTTTTGTAGACAACACAATTCTTGCTTACAACTTAGCCATTTGTTCTGTATCTACACGTGCAGACAGTGTCCCTGTTAGCCAGTTGGTTGTAGTGCTGAAGCACTAGTTGCAAGGTCTAAGTATTTGCTGTTTCAGCTTTAACTGTTTCACTGTGCTAATCCAGAAACTGTGTTTGAATTTTGCCAACTTCAGGGAAGTCTTTAAACTGCTAGTCTGGTGTGCTGGAGGCTAATACTGATCAGTGTTACTGATCAGTGCTCAGCAGAAGGGAAACTGAAGCAATGGAATGCCTGATATGTAATTGTTTTCAAGACAAAATGTTTTTTTTCATTCCTTCAGGGATCACTGCAAACAGTAGAGCACAAGAATGTGGTACCCTGGAAAGTTTAAGCAGATAGGAAATTGGGAAAGTAATTAAACTTTTAAAATGCAAAAATCTAGATATTCTACAATCAATTAATATTTTTTGTATATGGGGTTCTTTTACAGACACATTTCTAGTAGTGCCTTTTACTCAGTCAATTTCTAGCAAGGCCAAATCTCTTGTGAACGGAGGGTGCTGTAGTAAAACAGCGGCAGTGACTGTTAGGGGACTGCTCTGTGCTGCACCAGCTCGCTCTGCACTCTGAGCTACTGCTGAATTTTCTCAGGTAGAAGATTTCTTGTATTTTTTGGGAGGAAATCTTTGTAAAGAAGATGATTTTTTTTTCCAGTGTCTTTGCTTACAAAAAATGCACTTTGAGTTGCATGCTGTAAATGTGTTTCTATTGAAATGGATCTGTCCTTGGGTAATGTTTATCAGATATTTTATTAGCTTTCTGGAATCCTTCTAACTTTGTGGATTTGCATCCCATGTATAAATCATACATTCCCACAGATACGTGCTTAAGAGCACTGCGTCTGCAATTGTTTTCAAAGGTAATTGAAAATGGCTTTCACAGAATCAATAGTAACCCTTTGAAATGCTAGCTGCTGACAGCATTTTGTGTGCAACATGCTCTGAAGTTTCATTAAATAAACTCACTGATTAACAAGTGTTTGCATTTCATTCATGGGTAACACGGGGACAGAAAAGGTGAGAAGGGGAACCCTTCTCTTTGAAGAGTCTGCATTACCACCACAAAGAAAAGACTCCAACGTGAACAATATTAGAAGATAACTCTTTGTAAAATTCAGTTCCCAAGCAGTCAGCTTACTTGCTTTGTTTATAGTACAAATTTATTAGCTATTATTTGCTCTCTGAGAAAGCAATAATATCATATGTTTTCTGGTGAATTTACAACAAACATAGAAAATGTCTTCTACTGAAAATAATGTAAAATGAAATCTTGATGCATTGTTGTCTACAGTTCAGTTAAGAGATTTAGAGCACTTTGGTTTGAATCAAGCACTCTGAGAGGGTCTGGCAGGCCCTTGTCTGAGGGTCTCGGTACTTTTGGTTCTGGGCCAGGAGCATGGATGTAGGCTAGATGACCTCTTGAAGCATCCTCTGTACTTGTGCTGTCTGAGCCTGGTGCCATGAGGCTCTTGCAGCTGCTGGTGCTGGGCATTCGGGGTGTGCTCCCAGCCCGGTCCTGACACCCTTGCTCCTTCAGTGCCCATTTAGTTGGCAGGTTGAATGTCAGCAATGCCCAGAAACCTGAATGTATGGCACATCTGGGACTGCAAAGTTTCACTGAAATACTATAGGACTATTTTTTTTGAGCAAGGCTTCTTGGTATGTTCTTTTCCTTTTGTTCAGTGTCAGGAAAATTGAAGAAGCAAGCTGTAACCTTGGCTTTTATGGCAATTCACAGATTCTCAAAAGGACCAGAAAATTAAGGTTAATGAAAAAAGTGAAGGTAAGACTTTGTCAAAGCTTTTTCTGAGCCAAATCCAGACTTTTGTTTTTATTATTATTATTATTTTGTGCAAAAGTGGGCTTTAGCTGACCTCTTTCTCCTTATCTTTAATTATATTAAGGATGTGTTTACGTGTGTTCCTGTTTTCATGCCCATTTGTTTGGCTGGCTGTCAATACACTGCTGTTCAGACAGCTTGGAAGGCATAATTATTTTGTAAAGTTATACAATAGGCTAATATTAGGCAAAATGGGGCTTATTATTGCCTGATGGAAATGTAGACTTCATGAAAGCTACAGCAGGGATTACTTCAGTCCATTAAGTTCATTAGGCAATTTTTTTTTATTTCCCACATACAAATTTTTCCAAGATACATGAAAATGATGGATTTGGAGAAAAGGTTGGTAACTGGTTCAAAGATAAAGTGGTTCTCGATGTACCAATGGCACCTGCCAGCTCCGACGCTGTGACTGACAGCACTCTCCACGTCACGGGGCTGAGTGTTGGCATTGCGGTTTGCCCCCGCTTGCCCTGGTTCTCGCCCTCCCCAGAGCCACGTGCCCTGTGGCCAATGTGGCAGCAGCAAGCAGCCAAGCCGTGCAGGCACAGCCTCTGCCCATGTCCTCAGCCACCTTGCTGCTCGGTGCTGTATGGCTTGGGCTGCCTGCTGCATGGGCACCGCTCGGTGCAGGGTGGGCAGGAGCGGCAGCTGGTGGTCATGCCTGATCCCACTGTGCTCAGTGCTCTAGGATGCCAGGAAGCTGAACCTGCCACCTCCTGAGGATGATGCTCAGTGCGCTGCTCCAGGTGTCTTGCACTTCATGGTGTTTGGTGACATCTGACTTCGAACGTTTCTTTTGGAGCCTAAATCTGGCAGTCTTGTTCCTTCCACATGCTTCATGTGTGTTCCATTCAGCTTCTTCTCCTCATGCACTGCTCAAAGTTGAGTTTAAAAATCTTGTTTGCATGGATATAGTGCCTGGAATCTACATTAATATTTTTGGAAAACAGGATAAATCTCAGAATTTATTTTTTTTTGTAGTTTTGGTGGGTTGACCCTGGCTGGACACCAGGTGCCCACCAAAGCCGCTCGTTGTCTCTGTCTGAACCCCACGTGTCTGCTGCTCCTTATTCCACAGGGAGAGGACTCCTTACACTCTGCCCCTGCTCCAGCGTGGGTCCCTCCCATGAGAGACAGTCCTCCAGAAACTTCTCCAGCTTGAGTCCTTCCCACTGGCCACAGTTCTTCATGCACTGCTCCAGCGTGCTGCCCCCAGGCCCAGCCGGCCCCAGGGGGTCCCCGCGGGGTCCCCAGCCCAGCCCCAGCCCGGGCTCCTCTCCCCACGGGGCCACGGGCCCTGCCAGGAGCTGCCCCAGCGCGGGCTGCCCGTGGGTCACGGCTCCTTCGGGCACCCCCTGCCCCGGCGTGGGGTCCTGCAGGGCTGGGGGGGGATCTGCTCCCCCGTGGGCTCCCTGGGCTGGGGGCACAGCCTGCCTCGCCGTGGGCTTCATCGTGGGCTGCCGAGGAATCTCTGCTCCAGCACCGGGAGCTCCTCCTGCAGCGGCCCGGGTGTCCGCAGGGCTGCAGCTCTCACACATTCTCGCTCCTCTCTCCAGCTGCGGTTTTCTTGTTTGGGTTCTTCCCCCTTCTCAAATCCGTTACCCCCGAGGCGCTGCCACCCCCGCCGATGGGCTCAGCCTGGGCCAGCGCTGGGTCCGGCTGGGAGCCGGCTGGCATGGGCTGCATCGGGCATGGGGGAAGCTTCTGGCAGCTTCTCACAGAAGCCACCCCTGTAGCCCCCCAGCTACCAAAACCTTGCCATGCAAACCAAATATATCACTTAAATTAATTTTATTTAAAATTACTTGGCAATTTTATTGGTGATAATAGGATTATGAAATTCATTTCAATTTGGGGGGAGCAAGGGAACATAAGGAATCAATTTAAATTTCTCTATTGAACGGAAACCTTGTCAAATCTCCTTAACAACAAGTTTTCACTAGCTCTGTATCACATATTGGATAATCCCATTAGGAATTTTAAATTATGTATTTTGCTAGAAATAACATGTATGGAATTAGAATAGATTTCAGGAAGGTTTGAGGCACTAGCAATAAAAGAGTTGAGTTTTGTTTTGTTACTGTGATACCTGAAAATGTAGAGGTACCTATAACTTGAGTTCATTAATCTGTTGTGTTCACTGGAGCTGGATTTTGTAGGTACAGCACATCCTTTATGTGCTGCCTCTTGCTCAGAAATAACTTGGCTGCAAAATTTGAAGTCTCAAATAGAGATGCTCTGAAGTAAGTGGGTAAAGTTGGAGCTCTTTTTTGGAGTGAATCACAGTCACATTAATTTCAGCAGACCTTTCATCAATTATATGTTGCAGGGGGAAGGCTTGTGAGCTACAGCCTACAAACACACAGCAGCCGAGTGCATGTTCCTTTCTGAAACTGGAGGACACAAGCCAGGGCTTGCTTTAAATTGCATTGATGAAGTGGAGAATGGGACCAAGTAGCTGATGTCAGAAGTATGGCATTTGCTCTAAGAAAAAAGCTTGATTTAATTAATTCATGCTTTTGTGGTGATCCATTCAGGAAAGGTGAAAATCAAATTATCTCTCTCCCAAACATGCACAGTGCAATGCTAACTAGGTGCTGCACCTGTATATTCATCAAGAGATAACTGCAAGTTTTGCCCATTATCAGCTGGCACCGGGAAGACAAACCTGTGTTTGGATGTATCTTTTAGATGTTTTATTGAGATGCCCCCCACACCAATGTAAATATGTAAATATGTTACGCTTGATGAACTTGTTATAAATTGGTTATAAATCGACTTGAAAACAGACGTTGTCTTTCACTACTGTGTCTTCTACAGCAATTTTTTTTCTGTAAATGTGTTATGGTATCCCTGTTATGTTTATATGGAAATTGTACTTCCTCCTGGTATTTTTGCCTTGAATGTTTCACATTTGAGAACCCAAATACAGCAAGAAACATCTAACTGATGCATTCCTTGGGCAGTCCACAGGGGCTTTTTGCATGTAAATGTTTTCATTCCAGGGTATTAATCTTGCACAATACTCAGCTTTTGGAAGTCTATGGGGAATATATACCATGAAAATGGATTTTAGTTTCCTGACATAACAAAAGAGAATTGAAAATCGAGAAAAAAGTGTTTCCAAACTTCTAAATGGATTTCTTCTCCAGAGGCAAAAAGTGCTCTCTTTAAAATTAGAATTGGATGAGTTTTTCCAGTGCTCTGAGTTAGCATTTCATCTTTCAGTTATACTTCCGTAAATTGAAACACAAAATGCTTCCTAATGGCATTGCAGCTAGGATTATCTAACTGATATGGATATGTCTATCAGAGGGGTTCACAAAAGGTTTTGCCTTTTTAATACTTATTCTGTCATTGTCTCCACAGAAGTACAGACTTAATGATCATGGGCATGTAAATGCATTTTTCATTTGCCTACCATATTTTAGCAACTGGCAGTATAATTCCTCAGTTAAACACTGAGTATGTTGAAAATAAATGACACATTGGTTCTTTCATACCTTAGTATTTTTTTTTTTATTTTTAAAGGAACTGACCTTTTGGTATCCAAGATTTACAAAGTAATACTTAGTTGTTATTTATTTCATTGCTTTTTCTCCCTTCTCCTTCCTGCATTGTAAATATCCTCCAGTCACTACCAGGCAGCCACCCCATGAAAAAAAAAAATAATAAAAAAACTGCAGCTGGAGAGAGGAGTGAGAATGTGTGAAAGGTGCAGCCCTGCGGATACCTGGGCTGGTGCAGGAAGAGCTCCTGGTGCTGGAGCAGAGATTCCCTGGCAGCCCATGATGAAGACCTTGGCAAGGCATCTAAATATCCTCTTTTAGTTTTGTTTCTGGAGAAAAAAGGTTAGAATTTTATGGTTGTAACCTCTAGACTTAATATAGCTGTAAGCAACAGTTGTTTTGGCAGTGTCTGGCAGTAGGTGTACAGGCAGCTGCTGGCTGCACATGAGAGGGCAGTGCTGCCAGCAATGCGTAGCTGTGCAAACCATGGTTCAATTTGTATGTTTTTAGGGGAAGAAATGACACAGTAGTGCTAAACATGGTTTATCCCCATGTCAGTCACCTTCATGATGGGGCTGTGGGGCAGCAGCCTTCATCACAGCACATTGCTAAAAGGAGATGTCTCTAAACAGGGAGGAGCAGGAGTATGCTCAAGCCCAATGGGGTAAAGCCTCATTAAATAGTTCTCATGCTGCTTTCTGTGCTTCTGGTGCCAGTGTGGTGTATCTGGTCCCTGGAGGTGGGGAAGGCATCCTCATGGAGCTGGGAGAGTGGCTTCCTGGAACCTGGAATGGGTTGTTGGGGTTGCCTCTGCTGGAGCCTAAGGGAAAAACTCCTGGTGCCCCACTGCCCTTTTGTGTCTTGTTCTCTGCCCGGCATCCTCTCCCTGCCTGCCTGGGATTCCCCTTGCCTCTGAGACCCTGGTACCTTTTCAAGCCCTGGCTAAAATCAATGAACTTGTTGAGAAGCCGTTAGGAGTACAGACTGCAGCAGAAAACAAAGGTAAATGTTTTGGATTTCATTTTTGACCCAGCAAAGATCTGAGGTAAAGTTCTGCCACTTGGCTTGTCACAAGGTCCCAGGGACTTGTCATTTGCTGCACAGCCGGCTTCCAGCAAGTTGTTCTGCTCCACCATGACCTTCTGCTCCCCTGGTTATTGCTCATGCTGCACAGTGATGTTAAGATGATCTTTCTGCACCTATGACCAAGTTTCGTCAGTGTGAGGGCAACTAGTTCAGTGTGAGTAGCTGAGTCCTTTCAGTATCCCCATGCCCTGGTTTCAGCTGGGATAGAGTTAATTTTCTTCTTAGTAGTTAGTACAGTGCTGTGTTTTGGCTCTAATGTGAGAACAATGTTGATAGGACACTGATGTTTTTAGTTGTTGCTGGGTGATGTTTATACTAAATCAAGGACTTTTTGGTTCCTTGGGCCCTGTCAGCGAGAGGGCTGGGGTGGCACGGGACATTGGGAGGGGACACAGCCAGGACAGGGTATCCAAGCTAGCCCGATACCACGGGACATCGTGGTGAGTGTATAAACTGGGGCAAGAAGAAGGAAGGGGGGGACTTTAAGCATTATGATGTTTGTCTTCCTGAGTACCCATCACGTGTGGTGGAGCCCGGCTGCCCTGGGGATGGCTGAGCACCTGCCCGCCCGTGGGAAGTGGTGATGAATTCCTGGGTTTTCTTCTTAGTAGCTAGTACGCTGCTGTGCTTTGGCTCTGATGTGAGAACAGTGTTGATAGCACACAGGTGGGTTTGGTTGTTGCTGGGTGATGTTTATACTCAGTCAAGGACTTTTCAGTTCCTTGGGCCCTGCCAGCGAGAGGGCTGGGGGGGCATGGGACACTGGGAGGGGACACGGCCAGGGTGGGTGACCTGAACTAGCCAAAGAGGTATTCCATAGCATATGATGTCATGCTGAGTATATAAACTGGGTGAAGCAGAAGGAAGGGGGGGACATTTGGCATCATGGTGTTTGTCTGCCCGATTACCTGAGCCCGGCTGCCCTGGGGATGGCTGAGCACCTGCCTGCCCGTGGGAAGTGGTGATGAATTCCTGGGTTTGCTTTGCTGCTGTGCGCGGCTTCTGCTTTGCCTATTAAACTGTTTTTATCTCAACCCTGAGTTTTGCATCCCTCTCTGATCCTCCTCCCCATCCCTCTGGGTGAGGGGCAGTGAGCAAGCGGCTGCTTGGGCTGGGTTGCCGGCCGGGGTTAAACCACAACAGCCCACAGTCTAAGGGTGGCATCAGGGACAGGGCAGGCAGTACCTACAAAGCAGTCGGCTTTTGCAGGAGCAATGCCACCGCTGCTCAGAGCTGTGCGGGTCCTGAGAGCTCCTGCCGTGGGCGCAGGGTGCAGCTGAAGGCCGGCGCTGTCCCTGCAGCCTGGCTGGCCACGCAGTCACTGCTGGGCAGGTGCACTGCGCGCAACCGGCTGCTCTCTCTGCAGGACCAAGTGACCTTTTGGGACCAAGGGATCCACTGCAAGTGTGGTGAAACCCCCTCTGTCAGCACAGGCTGCAGCAGTGAAGCTGTCTGTAATTTTTATCTATTGCAGTGGTTTCGGCAAAACGGAGGCTGGTTTGTCTTCCTGGCCACCTGGTACAGAGGGGCTGAGCTCCCCGCTCCCCCCAGTGCCACGGGCTGTTGGGGGGCCGGCCTGCGCTCCCCCTCCCGTGCCTGGCTCCTGGAGCGCGCAGAGCAGCGCCGCGCGCCGCAGGGACGAGGGACGCGCCAGTAGATGGCACTCGGGACGTGCGGCAGATGTTCTGACTTTTTTTGCAAAAGAAGGGAAAATACATTCGCTTCTGTGCATTTTGGTTGGCCTCCGCTGACAGCTTCAGGTTAGCTGCTGGCACGGACGGCCCCGCGGGCGATGCGGGCGGTGAGGATGCTGTCCGGCGGGATGGGAAGCGCTGATGCTCCCAGCGCCAGCAGTGCTCCTGCCCCTAGCTGGGAGGGTTTGGGGATGCTTGGTGGGGGCCGGGGGGCTGGAGGGGGGAGCCAGGTGCCTCACACATGTGGGCAGGCAGCTAATTGCAACCTGGGCGAGTTTCTGAGGAGCAACCTTGCTCACGCTTCCCACTTGTGATTTACTCAGCAAGAAAATCCATCCATGCCGAATGTCACGGGAGAGGTGAGTCTGTTTTAACGTGAGGTCAGCTCAGCTTCTCAACAAGGTAGAGGCTGACCCATCAGTCTGTGTCCATCTTCTGTGATCCTACCTCTGTAGTTGTATTCCATCCCACGTACAATGGACCCGTGCTTCAGCAGAGCACAGCTTCAGGCCTAATGGCAGCACAACACGACTTTCCAAACCCTCAATAAATCAAGTGTGAAAACCCTGGTTCAAATTGTCTGGGCCTGGGACATGTTTTCTCAGTCTTCACAGGCAAAGTCAGTGTACAAACCATTGGGAAAAGGGCAGGGTGCTGTGGCAGTGGAGCAGGTTGGGAGCTGCTTGGGGGAGCTGGGTTTGTACAAATCTGGGAGCTGGCAGGTACTCGAGGAGGATGCCAAAAGGGTTGGTCAATGTGACTGGGAGCTGCTGTGTATCCCCTGTGAAAAATCATGGCGATTCGGTGAGAACAATGACTGGAAAATAGTGATACGCCCTAATCTTTAAGAAAGGGAAGGAGGAGGACTGGCAGTGATGGGCTGGTCAGCTTCATCTCAGACTTGGAAAAAACACGGAGTACGACCCCCAGCATCTGTTTCCAAATATAAAGGACAAAAAATCAGTCAGGACCAGTCAACATGTTTCCCAAGGCAGAGGCTCCTCAGGCAGCCTGGTGGCTTTCTCTGGCAGGATGATTGGGTCTGTGGGGCAGGGGAGACCAGGGGGTTCCAGATGCCTGGGCTGAGTGGGGACCTCAGCACCATCTCCCACCATACTCTTGGGCAGGAGCTGGGGAGATATGGGCTGGGCTGGATGAACCAGCTGTTGGGTACAATGGGAACATGCTGGCTCATGGGGTGGCTGCCCAGTAGTGACTGGAGCTGATGCTGGGGCCAGTGGGGTTTCACATTTTTGCTGCATCGTGGAGGAGGAGACAAAGTGCACTCTTGGGAAATCCATAGGCAACACTAAATCAGGAGAATGGGTGGCATAAAGCTCAGCAGAGCTTTAGTACAAAGGGACCATGAAGAAATTTCTGGGCCAACTGAAGTGTTTAAGTTCAAGAAGAAGGAGGGCCAAGTTTTGCCCCTGGGGAAGGATCGGCACAGGCTGGGAGGTGACTGCTGCAGGTGGATGCCAGGTTAGAGAAGAGCCAAGGAGGCATTGCCTGACAAATAGGAAAAGCAGCTGCTGAGCAGCATGAGGAGGAGCGTGACCAGCTAAGCAAGGGATGTTACCATCTGCTCTGCTCAGAGCAGTCAAGAACACCTGGGGAACTGCATTGAATTTCAAGTCCTCAGTTCAAGAAGAATGTGGAGATACTGGAGTGGATCCAGCAGAAGCTGCCATGATGGTAGGGCACCCTGGGTCTGTGGCCAAGGGGAGAGCTGGAGGCTTGTTGAGCCTGGCTGCAAGAAGATGAAGAGATGGTTGAAGTGCAGGCTGGCTCTGCTGTCAGTACCAGGAGGTCTTCTCCACCCAGAGAGCTGGGCAGGCAGTACAGTCCCTGTCCCTGAAGGTTTTAGGCTGACCAAAGCCATGTCTCACCTGATTGACAGCTGATGGCAGGCCTGGTGTAAGCAGCAGGTTAGGCCAGCATCCCTTTCAACCAGTGTTTTTATGGTTCTGTGTGATATACTAAGGACATGGGGAAAGAACTGGTAAGTGTGCATGGACTGGAACTACAAATTTATACTTGAAGACTGAAAGTACTTGATTTCATATATTCTGTGCTTTGATCCATATTTTCTTTTTAAAGTTCACTTTGTGTAATAAAAATTTATAGAATTTGTTACAAAATATTATAATACATCAAGATTAAGGATGTAGGATATGTCCAAATTTTATATTTTATTATGAGAATTTCTGTTCTGTTACTCCAGGAACAGACATCAAGAAGAACATTTGTATTAAATGCAGAGCCACTACTAAACAAGTTCTTTACAAACATTTGAGGCTCATGGAAAAGACTGATGTAATGACCCAGAATTTAAAACATGTATATACAATTTCTCAAGTGATACATGCTCCTCTACAGATGACAACAGGGTGTGTTCTCTGTATAATTCAGGCTTTGCTGAAATATGCATGATACTCCTGAGAACTTTCTACAAATAATGCCCATGAGAGACAACTGATAATCCTCTGGAAATAGGCTTTAGCTAAAAATGACAGGACTATTAGGAGACTAGAATCCTATGTGTAAGCAGACACATCATCTTGCTCTTTGCAGATTAGTACAAGGCCTCTTAAGTCAACTGTTAATACTTTATTAAAATATTTACTATTGTTTTTCTCGCATACTTCAGAGCATTTGTGTCTTTCATGTAACCAGTGCTCTTCCTCCAGGGCTCTCAGAGTGCATGGCAGTGGAGGTCTGCTGCTTTAACCCTGTTTTATTGAAATTCAAGCCCAGAAGAATGGTATGACTTGTGCAAAAATCACTTGTCAGGTCAGTGGTGGGGATGGGGATGGATGGCCACTCTTCTGATCCCACAGCACTTTAATCACTGAATCAAAGTGCAGTATAAAAGATGAAAGGACAGTAAATTCTTTAATAATGAGTTGACAGTATTGTCACTAATCCCTTCCCCACCTTGCTGGACACCCAGACAGGGATGCAGCATGCCAGTCCCTTGCAAGCCTTTTGCTGGGTTGCTGGGTTTCGAGGTGGCCCTTTGTGCCCAGAAGGATCCCTGCAGCCAGGAGACATGTTGTGCTCTCCAAGCTGTGTCCTTTCCAGCCTGAAATTCCAATGGGAGCTGAAGATAAGCCGGAAGAGCACTGTCTGACCTTCAATAAATGTCCTTAAGAGGTGTTTCTTAGACATCTTCAGTTTCCCAAAGAAGGCTGGCGTGGTGGTGGTGTGGCAAGACAAGCTGTGAAGATCAGAGTGAGTGACATTTTATTACTAGGAGGGTCTGGAGTGTACAGTGGAGGAGAACAGCTTGTCCACTCTAACTTGATGAAGTGCAATGTCCAGTGTCTCCCTGTCCATGAATACAAAACAGTAGCTGAGTCTGTAATGGCAATTTCATGGCCACGTCCCAGGAATGCAGCTGTCCTGCTTTTACAAAATGCCCTTCAGTGCTGAGCTGTGTTTGTGTCCCTGGATTTCTATTTGTGTTCAGAGTTTATTCCCATTTGGGAGTCTGATATTGTCATCCATGCTTTCATTTGTAAATAGAACAGCTAAAGTTCTAGAGAACAAGAATCATGTGGTTATCACTTTTTGCTTGTTTGTAGGCTATGGTTGTGCTGCAGGAAAAGTCACTCTCTCCCACTAGACTCCATCACGGCTGAGCACAGGTTTTGCAGTGCAGGTGCAGGTGCCTGACTGAAGATCACCTCAAGGGGCTGGAAGGCCACCCTTGGTCGGGAGCCTGGCCAGCAGTGCTGATGTTCCATGGCCAGGGTCCAGCTCCAAAGCTCCCTACTTGCCCTGATGCCTGGCAGCAAGGCTGCCTAACCCAAATGCTGCCCAGAGCCAAGATGGGGAAAATTTAGTCGCCTGGTCACCTGGGAAATATCACCACTATTAGCAATTGTACTGAGAGGTGATTCTTTCAAATAGATGCTTGCTTTTCCTTCCAAACACTGATGGGTAATCAAGGTATTTCATTAGCATATTCATTCTCTGTTCTTTTCCTGTTCTTCCCTCAAAAAAAAACCAAAAAAACCATCCAGAAATCAAATGAAATCCTTGCCTGGAAACATTTCTTTCTGGTGCATTTTAATGGTTTATCTGTAAAGAATCAATTTTTTCAGCAAGTTTCAATGGCATCTTAAAACTCATTTCCTTGGTATGAAATGAGCATTTTAAAATCATATCTTACAGGTTAAAAATTGTCCTGTGTGTTGCTCTTTTGGTATCCTTCTCACAGATGCATGACGATAACAATGAATTTTGTGGATTCTGGCACTCATGGAGTATAGGAACAGCTGTAACACAGAGCAACAGAGGTGCCGTCCTGTATCTGATGCCACTGAAAAGTAAATAATGGAATAATTTACTGTTATTACAATTTGAGACATGTGAAATATCCATGAAGCTAGAAGAGAATAAACGTGTTCACCAGCTTCTCAAGCTGTGCTGACCTGTGATAAGCATTGCAAGCATACCAGAGACAGCTGGTTTAGATGCAGCCCTTGAGAAGCCAGAGGATGAGCCCCCAGCAGCCTGGTACAGCTGATCGTGCCAGCTGCAGGGCTGTTGCAGGAGCTGGTTTGGTGCTGGCTGCGTGAGGCGGGTGCCTTCCTGCTGCTGTGGCACACTGGGTTGCACTGGCAGTCGCCAGACATGGCTCATGGGTGGGAGACCGTGTGGCATCGTAGAACCTGGAGGTTCCGTCCTGCTCAGTTTGCACCAGGGATGGTAGCAATGTCAGAAATAGTTTTAGTAAGAATTTTTCATGTGCATAAAATGGAGACTATTTTAAGAGTAGAAATAAGAGACTCTTTGTGTTCATAACTTCATTCCCATGAGCACCTCTTAGCATTGAATTGTTTATTGTTATTAGCTTTAGTGTTTAGAAGGTACGAATAACGTCTCCACTGGGAAACAGGAAATGTCTTTCATGATATATAAAATATCTACTTTGTCTACTTTTGAACTAAGGACAAGTATTTTAAGAACTATTAAATAGTTTTTAACATCTAATGGGAAACCACAGTTTGACTGGCAATACTTGCTGGTCCCTTTGTCCAGAGCATAAAGTTAGGAAGGGTGATGCCAGACACCACCGGCTCTTCCTGTGCAGCCCACGGGCAGGTCCCCGGCAGCGCCCAGGGAGGTTGGGCTGTGCCTGGCTGGAGCCCCGGAGAGCTGGGCTGCTGCAGGTGGGCAGAGAGGGGCGGCAAGCCCGGAGCCCTGGCCGAGCTGCGGCAGGGGCTGCAGCTGCACCTGCACAAAAGCAGCAGCATGCAAGAGCTATGTTTGACTTCTGTGGGGTGTATTTGTTGGTTTTTCAGGCTCCAGATGAGAAGCATCACTCAGCCTTGTTTGGTGAGGATTTACAGGTAGTGGCACCATGGAGCCAGCTATATGGCAATAAACCAGCTTTAAGCTGTTTTCTGTTGGTTTAAACCGTAGTATTAAATGAAATCACCTTGTAAATTCATTTATTAGCCCCTTCAAAATCTAATAAAGAAATATGTCAGGCATTAATTTAACTGGAAAAATAATCAGAGAGAATCTTCAGCTGGAGCAGGCAGTCTGGAC
This sequence comes from Falco cherrug, assembly GCF_023634085.1. Lineage (NCBI taxonomy): Eukaryota > Metazoa > Chordata > Aves > Falconiformes > Falconidae > Falco > Falco cherrug. The sequence goes on from NC_073703.1 coordinate 24,268,024, forward strand.
AGCATCTTTAAAATTAACAGTCTATAGAGTGAGAAGCTGAGAGTCTGTGTAGCTTCAGCCTGTTAGCATGTCCTTGCTAGTAGTATGCAGCAAAAGAATATTGTATTCCTCCAGAAATACTCCATAGCCCTCCCCAGTCCTCCGCTCCCCACAGCACATGAAAACTCCTCTGGGGAGGGAAGATTTTTCATGGCCCTGACAAGGCAGGATGGAACTGGGACCCACCTTTTCTGGGTCAGAGATGGCTCCTGAGCTGTGGGTCATGGCTGGTGGAACGTCATGCAGCATGAGTAGGGCAATAGGGATCAGCAAGTGTACGGTGGCTGGGGACCGTGGCAGGGGACCAACCCGGTGGCCCAGGAGATGTGGCCCCTCGCTGCAGCAGTTGGCTGCAATGGCACTGACCCCACCTCTGCCTCTGGGCAGGGGCTGCCAGCAGGGCTGCGCAGCCGCCTGCCCACAAAACGTGCCAAGACCTCACCAACCTCAAGCATTCCCTAGTTAAATACAGAGCAACAATCCTTCTGAGGTTTGTAAAAAAGCTGTGATTTCTGGGTTACATGAAGGTGCACATTCTGCTCTCTTACAGCAAGATTAAGCAGCACTGCACCTTCGCTTTAGCCTTTTGCGCAGTGCTGTTCTCTATAATCTGGTCAGCGGCTCAGAGGCCCTTAGTTTTGGCCTTGCAGAAGCAGAGATTTTCCAGGGGTGCAGCGGTCTCTTCATCACCAAAAGCTTCCTGAAGAATTTTATATATGGGGCATATCAACATTAAAAATTGGAAAAGCATTTTTTTTTAAAGGATTTTTTTTCAAAAAAGGATTGTAGGATAATGTGATCAAGGACTGGACTCAGACCAGGTTGCTCAAGGCTTTATCCAGTTGGCTTTCAAAAACCTCCAGGAACAGAGATCCCACAGCCTCTGCGGGTCCTGCTCCATTGCTGGGGATAAAATGTTTCTCCCCATGTCCAGCCTGAGCTGCTCCAGTGTTGGTGTGTGCCCCAGGCTCCTCTCCCATGGTGGTGACCCCAGCAACCCGACAGCCCCTCACAGAGCTGCCAGCCCCTGCCTCTGCCTTAGGGTCGCTGCTTCTGCTGGCAGAGATGCACAGCATCCCCAAGCAGCTCGAGGAGCAAGATCAGACCTGGAGGGCCTCTCAGAAGCCTGGACAGCACATGCTGACCCACCGAACTGGGGGGTCTGGCCCCCTTGCCACACTCACGCCCACCCAGAGCCAGCAGCGAGTTGGCAGGTGGTGCTGGAGACCCTGAAGCCCCCCCCCCGACCCTCCACCTCACCCTGCCCCAGGGGCTCCTGGCCCCGCCACTCCCTGGAGGGTCCCTGGAGGATCCCAGGGGGCTGCAACCACTGTGCAGGACACAAAAGCACCTGGCAGAAGGGGTGTCCCTGTGGGGGCTCCAGCCGCAGGGGAGCACTAGCTGACAGAGCTGGAAGGGCAGTGGGATGTCAGTGGCAGCGTCCTTAGAGAAATAGCAGATACTTCACTAATTAGCAGCGTAACACACTTAGTTCCCACACAGCATGGCTGATGGCTTCATCTGTCACATGCTGCCTTTCCGTGGTGTGCACAATTGTCACTGTATGGATAACCCACCCCTTCCCATGGTGCAGCCTCAGAGCGCGGGGCTGTGTAGGATGCACATCCCTGCACCCGGGATGCTTGGCTGCTCTCTTGGCATCTGTGCAGTACCTCCTGATTCGTCTGGAGACGGGAGCTTAAACAGACCTGGAGCCTGTAAAACGATTGCATTCTCTCCTGGATGAAAAAGGCTGTATACTGCTGTGGGCGTTTAACATATGTTGAGAAGTAAAATATTTCATGATGTTAAATGAGCCTTGCTTTTACATTTACAGGAGATATCCCAGTTCCAGTTTGTTCTTATTCCAAAACATGACATTTTAAAATGCAGAATATCCTGCACAAATATGAGAAAAGTAACATAGTGTAAAATGAAATGAAACACTTTACAAATGAGGAAGAGCAAATGCATAACCCACAGGCCAGATGCTGCCCACCAAACAGCTCGGTCCAGTCCACAGGCTTCCAGCACTGGCCAGCACACAGATGCTCCTGGTTGCACTGGTGTGTGGGGTTTTGGGGGACTGGCATGGGTATCGCTGTGAGATGTTCCCCAGCACTTCTGGATCTGTAGGGAGATGAGAAGTATATGCCCTTTGAGCAGTCTGGCCATGGGATTATAGAGAAGTTCTTACCTTGTCCTTCTGACTACTCTGTGTGCCGGTACCCATGAGACTGAGGAAAGCATGCCTCTGATGAGTGGTGTGACATCCTGCCCTGCTTCTTGTTGTTAAGTATTGTCTATGACAGAGTCTTTCACTGAGAACATTTCTGGAAATGAACTACCATCACTTTTTTCTCCATGTTAAAATCAACACAAACATTCATCCTCCCTTCTCTAGAGACAGTTTCCTCTCCATACAGGAAAAAAAAATAATCACCAGTGGGATTATAGTGATTTTATTTTATAAGTTTATTTTTCCATATCTGTAGTAGAACAGAGAAGATTTAATGGGCAGCTTAGCTGTTCATTAGCGAGGTCTGTTGGTACCGCTTCTGCCAAGTTCAGCTCAGCACCAGTCCATGAATGAGCAGAGAGAAGCCCGCAACCCCGCAATGCAGAGGCTGAAGGGCAGGCACTTTGCAGCTGGTCACTACTGCTAAGGCAGTGTACGGTTGCCTTTCCCTTTGGAGTTACACTTCCTTATGGGACTGTGTTTCATCTTTACCTAAAGGTACATTTTCACTTAGAGTGACTCTAGCTCTGCAGAAATCAGTGGAGTTAAAACCATCAAGAAACAGCTGTTTTCTGGCTTTTTTCTTAACTCTCAGTTTTACCTGGTCCACCAGAAACTGAACTATAGCATTGAGAGCATTATGCAATGTCCTATGCTGCCCACTGCACTTTTCTCTGGTTACTGCTAAAACAACAGACTCTATCTCCCACCAGCTGACACTTTTATTCCCTCTTATGTGTACTTTCACCTTAGCTGAAGTTCATCAGTTTGTGTGAAAAATTATGAACAGACTTCTGAACACAGGAATCTGAAGAGATTTGAGTGCTGTCTCTCAGAAACTGCCATAATTAAAGATGTACAGGTCCTTTCCACTCAGTAAAATCCAATGGCCATTGCCTAAAATTTTATAAAACCTGTGAGGTGGAAAATGCAACTTCTGCAGCCTCTTTCCCCTCTACCAGAAGCATATCAGAATGGACGTACCAGGTTTGTCTTTGCCAGATCGCATTCTTCTCATGTGGACTTCAGCTACCCTGACCCAGTTTCTTCTGCTCAGAGTCCTGCATTGCACTAATCCTGTATGCTCCTTAAAACTTACTGCTTCCAAAAAGCCTGAAAACCCAACGCACTGCTGTGAGAAAAGCAAAACGGACAGGTTTTGACAGACAAATAGTCATTTTCCCAAACCATTTGTTCCCTTCATCCCTCTCTTGATTTAGTACAGCTTCCTTTTCCTTCTTCTCCTAATTATGGTCTATTTGGAGAGCAAATCTTTGTGTTGACCTCTCACTTTGTCATACCTGTCCACAGCTCCTCACATGGAGTGCCTGGGGAGTAACATCGGTTTACAGGACAGGAAGAATGGGGGTTCTTGCTTAGAAAGGAAATGCCCATTTCACAACCTGAAACATCATCTCCAGCATGAAGATGTCACGAACTTGGCAACTGAAGCAGCAGTGCTGTTCTCTTTCATCAGCCTAACTGCAAAATCCTGTATTTTAAGCCTAATGGCAGATGTGTCTCCTGGAAGCTTGGATTCCTCAGAGATAAATGAGGTTGGGCTGATCACTGGGTCCGTTTGCGAAAGCAGGGGAAGCACCTGTAGAAGTGGCAGTACTGTCTGCTTCGGCGCAGCGTCCAGAGAAGCAGCGTCGGGGCGGGGGGGATCCCTGACTCTGTCCCACGCCCAAGGAGAGACTCTCTGCGACACTGCGTGCACCCTGCTGGGAGAGCCGCACGCAGACTGCAGCGGTCCAGACGTGCAGGTTAAAGGGATGTGGCAGTCGGGGGCAGCCCATGCCGCTGGGCTCCCTGGGCTCTGCCTGCCCCCGTGCACCTGGGAGCGAGGAGCTGCCCTGGGAGCAGCCCCCGGCAGAGCCTCCTGCCTCGGCAGCCCCACGGATGCTGCAGAGTGGGGGGGGCCCACCTAGAGCAACGCAGGTGGAGGTACCAAACCCTCCCTCCCCAGAGAGCCCTGCAGTAGGTGGGGGTAACGGTGCTCTTTGCTGTGCTCCTCTCCACAGCTCATGCCCCAGCACCCAGGAGCGTGTGTGAGCGCCGCAGCGGGGCCCCATCCGCGGACAAGGAGTCGGTGCTGCACCGGCTGTGCTGCTCTGGGTAAGGGTTAGCAGGCATCTGCTGCTGTGTGGGGGTGTGCAAATTTGTCTCAGCGGAAAACCAATCTTCTGCCCTTTCATGCTGAATTTTAACTCCATCTCTGATCACCGTAATAAAAAAAGGCTCTGCATGTTGTCTTAAAATAAGAAAGCAAAATTTTCTTGCTTAAACAAAAAAAAAAAAAAAAAAAAAAAAAAAAAAAAAAAGGACACCCCCCCTACTTGTGGAAATAAAATTTTAGTTCATCCTCTAGAATGTAACTTTTCCCACTAGGATTAAAAGATTTAAAAATACCTTCTTCAGCGTCCACTGTTCAATTGCTTTTCTCAGGGTCACAAAAAAGAGGAAAGTTCAGCTTGCTCTCTAAACCTACACTCTCCTCCTGTCTTTCCAGGAAATCGCAGGCAAAATCTGTATTTTGGAGACAACAGCAGATTTACAGGAATATTCCAGTGAGTTATGACTTTCTCATTGGAGCAGGGTCTGAAGGCTGAGCGCTTGGCTCAGAGGGAGCACTGTGTTGGATGGAGCCCAGCCATTCGGAGCCCCAACGCCCTTCAGGGTGCCATGGGCAGGGTCTGGGCTGCCTGCAGGGACCTGCCACCCGAGGACACCCCTGCTTCAGCACACACCCTGCTGATATCCATACCTGCTGCCCCACCGACACTCCCCTGCTGCAGCCATGCTAGGAGTGGCTCAGGTTTACAAAATCTGCTGCTGAGAAATGACCTTTTTAGAAATTTTTTAGCAGAAACAATATTGGGATGTGGTATGAAAAAAGTTGGAAACTCTGCCCTGGACTGATTGTAGTTCTTCTGTTGACTAGAGAGGAAGGCTGGCGAAGCCGAGCCCCTCAGGAAGGGTTTGCAACTGTGCTGTGCTGTGTGTGTGGGGGGAGCCAGGCTCTGCTGCCTCTGCCCTGAGCATCTGATGAGCTGCACCTCCCAGGGCCAGGACAGCCCTGCTCTGCATTGCAGCTCTGAACAGGAGAGGCTGCTCTGGATTTGCCCGTGAAAATAGCAGTGCTGCATCACTCCAGTCATGGACTTGGGCTGCAACTGTCAATGGCCCCATGCTCTTACACACTGGCTCAGTCCATCATCCCTTTCCTTGGTGTATTTTCTTTCACTTGGTCCTCCTCTTCCCTCGTTAACTGACCAGGATCTCTTGTTTCCAGCCCAGAGGATTACTCTTTCGAGCCAAGCATCACAGCTGCCTGCCCTTGTGGGTGTTTCCCTAGGCAAACTGCACCCTGGGTTTTCCCTAGACAGGTACCCCGGTCCCAGCTATTCTTCTGCCGAGGGGTCCTCGTGGGCCGTGGATGGTGCCCTGTGTGTACTCAGCTGTGAGGAGGGTCTGCGCTTGCTCCCTACCACTGCTGCTCCTGGGCTCCCACACACTGCCAAGAGGGCAGTGAAGATCCTTGATTTCACCTGAAGAAACACACTCAAGCTCCTGCCGTGTAAAGCACAACGTTAAAACAGTTTAGACTTGCATAATAATTCAGTCTAATGACAACCTTTTTCCTTAAAGATAGATGTTGCCATTAATCAGGTGTTTGCTTGCTTTGCTTGAATAAGCCAAGCTCATTCCAAGAACAAAAGGGCTGCCACTGGAATAACTCAGCTTTTCAATTTCAAACCAACTGCAGATTACAGGATAAATGAAATATTCAACGTACACAAATATTGTACAGAGTGATATGACACAGATCATTTCACTTTCTTTCATCCTTTTCCAACTTATTGGCTTTTAAGTAATGGATAGACCTACATCAAAAGCTCCACTCAAACAAGAATAAACAAATACCTAAAGCACACATTACACATGGCATCCCTAGCCATCTGTAAAGGATACAGAATTATTCTCTGAAGAATACAGAGGGAGATTCTTAAATGCCTCCACAAGACCAGAGCATGAAGCAGTGGCGGGGTGACATGTTTGAACACTTGGCATGTGCAAGGCACCAGCTATCTATCCGGGAGCATCTGTATTTCATGACGAAAGCCAGGACAGCCTGCCGATAGGACCCTACAAGCTGAGATAACCTTTCAGCCCCCTTCCTGTTTGTTTCCCCCCTTTACTATTCAACCACCTTGAAGATTGTCAGGCAGTCTCTCATGTCAAATGTTTTGGTACCTCCTCTTCTATAGCTCTGCCTCCTCCTTGCTCTCCTCTTACAAGTCTGTCTCCTACACAGGTCTGTTGGAGGATACTTTTCCTTTCCTCATCAGCTTTTTGGGATGCAATGTCCTCAGTCTGGCTTCTTTCCCTCCACCCTCAGCCCTGTGAAACCTCACCTGCAGCAAATTCATCCATGCTGGTTCATGGCTCACAGATGCACCCTCTGCTCCAGACCTGCCTCTCGCTGAACGGCTCTGTCCTCTTACCTTCCCACACCCAAACACAGAAGTTTCTTCTATCACATCTCTAGCAGACAGTGGTCATTCAGGCAGCCCAGGTTCTAGCTAAAGCTTTCCTTATCTCTCACACATTTGCAACATCCCTTTCTCTTGCCTTGTCATGTGCAACCCTGGCCCACTAGAGTCTGGTGAGGAAGCTGTTGCAAAGATCTCTGTGTAGTAAACAAGTCATCTCTCCCCTTAAACTGCTGCACTGGAACCCGTGTCTCTGTCATACAAAGCATAAGCTGCTTGTCATTGCGTGGAAGGCTCCTGGCACCCAGTCCCCTCTTTGTCTGTCACTCCCTCACTAGTGAGATGTGAGCTCCCATCTCAAATGGCTCAGGATAGCAGTCTTCAGCACCACATTGCCAACTTTCAAAGCAGTCTCTCTTGCCATATCACTCGCTTGTAGTAACCCTTAGCTTGGGACACATAGTCAGCAAGGCTCTGAGAGGCAACTTCTTTATCTGTCTCTGTATCTCCTTGAAGGCTTTTTTCTGCCTGAGAGTTATGATGGTCAGCAGGCTGGTGCACTACATCGCCGTGTCTTCTTGTTCCCTGGAATCTCCAAGTGCTTAGGCGTGTGGCTTGCAGTCAGACTGCACCGACCCATCACCCTGCTCTTCCAGTCAGGCACCATATGTTTATTTAGAGCTGCATTTGTGCAGGACTTACCACAGGACAGGAACTGTGCTCGAAAGTGCTGCAGGAATCAATGCAAGGTGGCTCCTGGGAGTATGGGGTGTACCCTGATGTAGGAAAAACAACACTCAGCTGGAAGAAAGAAGTGAAGTTGTTGGTCTGACCCCCCACTGCACTCAGGGAAGGTGTGTTGCCCAGTACCTTTGAGGTGCAGATCAGGATCCACACCGAGTCTGGCCAGCAAGGTGGACCCTGCTACTGTTCGCAGGATGATGTTGCATAAGCTCTTTTTTTTATGTTTAGTCTGGCTGATTAAGTCCAGTCATTCACTGACCACAATCACAGCTCTTCTCCACTTTCATCACTGTGGGAGTCTGGCTTTCTCAAACATCAAATTTTAGCATTATCTATGAAATTCCAGGTGTTAATAAGGCTTGTAGAATGACACTCATGATTTCTTAGCGTAACTTTATGAGCCATGCCTTAGGCACACTGATTCAAGTCATGATCGTGCAATCCAGTTACTTTTCATGATGTTATATTTTCCATGCTGCCCATGCTATTTTCCAAAATATCGTGATTTGTACTCTTTGGACTAGTTATTACATCACGTATTCTGCAACCAGTCCGCAATGTCGTTTGTGCCATTTGTTCCCCATCTCCAAAGTTTCCCACAATGATACAGTGTTCAGTGTTATAAAGGTCTCTTCATACACATACCGTCCCTGCTCTATAACAAAGTCCCACCATTATCTACCTGAAACCTTTCTGAGAGTTTTCCAGTCCTGCTGTTTACCAGAGGCAGGAAAGTGTCCATGCCACCCTGTTGGGATTCCTCATATCCCAAGAAATGGCACCCCTGCCTCTCAGAGCTACATGAACAACACCTCAGCACCTCAGAGGGACAGTGGAAGAGTGCTACAGTGTGGCAAACTATTCAGTGGTTTTATGATAAAATTTTGTATGGAAAACAAATCTCACCCAGTGGGATGAGGTAGTCTATATTTATGCTGGACGTAAAGAAGAAATTTTTTATGATAAGGGTGGTGAAACACTGGCACAGGTTGCTCAGAGAGGTGGAAGATGCCCCATCCCTGGAAACATTCAAGGCCAGGTTGGACGGGGCTCTGAGCAGTCTGGTCTAGTGGAAGGTGCCCCTGCTCATAGGGAGGGGGTTGACCTAGATGCCTTTGAATGTTCCTTCCAACCCAAATTATTCTATGATTCTATGAGTCTATGATGTGACCTTATGCCTGGTCTAAGTCCCCTCCCTCCCTGGCACAGAACAGCTCACTGAGGCACATCCCTGCTGCCTCATCTGAGCTGATGTTTCTGATTCCCTGGCTGAGGTCCTACAGTGTTCATTGGTACCAGCATCTGATATCAGCTCTCCAGCTAGTATCAAAGTGCAAATGAGTCAGCCAAGCTCTTTATAGGAACTCTCCTTTTTTCTTCTGCTTAACACAGTTGAATTGCAGTTTTGATTATGTTTTAGTGTATTTGAAATAGCAATGAAACACTGTTAACATGTCTAAAATTGAAGGGGTTTTGTATTTAGAGGGTACTTTAGAATGTTTTTCTTTATTTTTTCTTTGTCCTGTTTAGAACATAGTTGAATGACAGCTTTACCTGACTCCTCTGATGCCTTGAAATGTGACATATGTATTCAAGAGTGCTTTTCTTGGAACTGTTGTCCTATACAATACATATTGTATGTATTAATAACAGTAGTTCCTGTAGACTCCTGGTGTGTGATATGCTGCTGTCTTTGCTGAAGATACCACAAATGATTTTTTTTTTTAAATGCTACAGATGGATGACATTGATTTGGAGTAGTTTGTCGGCAGCACCTCCCACTCATACCACCTATTTCCATGCTAGTAGGTCAGGCTGTGTCCTGGCCATCATAACTTTTCTATTGTGTTCCTTCTATCCAAAGTACTGGCCCTCATATGCCACTCCAGAATTTCAGGTCCCTGCAGCCTGATGCCCTGACTCTTGGCAGAAGTACACAATCATTTCCATGTTCCTCCCTGCCTGCACTCCCTCCGCAGCTCGTCAGGCCACTGTCCTGTTCACTGACCCCAAGTTGCTGCTCTTTTAATCATTCATTTCTGGCCACTTCCCATCTTTTTGTCTTCTGATGTTCTATTTCCCATTGCTAAATTCTCACTCACCTGATTTCCTCTTCCTTTGTGTAAAAGCAGACTGCTTCCCTGCTCTTTCCCCTTCTTTCCTTAGTATTAATTTAATTTTTATTTACTACCTTCAAGTCCTGGAGAAAAGGCCTGATGTATGCACCTTTCCTGGAATGTGTCTATTATCCTCTCCAAACGTGCCCTGTAGCACCAGTCCTGAGCCCTTTACTTCTCTCCCTGATCTTGCGGCATTTTCACATTGCTTCCTTAGGAGGGGCCTGATGGCTCAAGTCTTCACATCACATCTTCACACTGCATCAATCTTCTCTGATCTGTGCCAGCAGGCATCTGGCATTGCCAGCCCTTTGAGTTTTATTCCTTAAAGTCAGTCCTCTTTCGGTTACAACTTCTGATGGGTCACTCTGTCTGCTGTGATTTATGGTATTTCCAGAAAGGGTTATGGAAATGGCACGTAACTCCCTGAGCAACCCCATCCACCAGGGCAGAGTCACAGTAATCACCTATTTATCTCCTGTTCAATAGACTTGCTACAGTGCTCATTATGAATTCATTTAAACTGATGTACAGTGCCCCATTATGTACCGATGGTAATGAGAAACATGACAAAACAAATGCTGTTTTAAAATTGCAAAATGTATCTGTGCAGCAAACTGCATTGCTACGGCTACTGATGGATTCTTACTCTTGGGTTCTCTTTGTTTGCTTGTATGTCAAACCTTCATCCCCCAATTCTCATTGCCCCATGGGGGCACTGCTTGTTGCTCTGTAAGCAAACACACATCATCAGTGTACACAGCTGCCTTCACCACAGTGCCTGAGCGGGGATGCGTGTCCCTGGCTTGGGGACATCGCTGCTAGGCTCTAACAGGCCTGCTCCCTGGCAGCTGTAGGCTGTTTCTCCCCCTGCTCAGGGCATCGACTTGGGCTCTGGTGTCTCACTGTCCAGAGGGACGGCACAGCCCAGAGGTGATCACAGGGCTGGTGCCTCCACTGCGGAGGCAGTGATCTCCAGCTGGGGTGTGACGCACAGGAAAGAGCCAGGAGCTGCTGTTTGGCCCCAGAGAGGCCTGTGTAAGCTCTCCTGGCTGCCAGATAGGAGGTGATGAAGATGTTATTCACACTGTTTTTATGCCTACAGGGCATTCTGCTTCATTTATGGATAATCCATATCCTTTTTAATTAGCTGTTGGTGGTGGAGTACTGCCAGGAGATAATCACGCCGTTTGTTAACAGGAGGGACCTCCGTCCTCCTCACTCTGAACACATTGGCCTCAGGGGGCTGGTACCGGCTCATTGCACACGGGCTGGCAGGGCTCCCCCCATGGCATAGCTCAGCTGGCAGGACCTCCACTCCAGAGAGCGTAGGTGCTGTCCCCTCTGCCCTGTGCAATCCCCACAACCAGGATGAAGTTGGGCATCCACACCACTGCCAGCACCGAGGTGCCAGAGCCGGGGTGACCCTCCTTCAGTCCCCACTCTGACCACTGTCCTTCCTCCATGCTGTTTGTAGGGATGTGCCCTGAACCATCCTCTGAGACAGTCTCCCAGCCGCTCAGCAGCCAGACCTTGCACCTGGGCACTGCTGCACACAGGTAGCAGCACTGAGAGGTAGCAGCACCCAGGGGCTCATGGATCCCTTGGAGCTGGCTCAGCTCAAAGGTGAGGTTCATGTTTAGGTAGGCTTCTCCACTCCCAGCACAGGGAACTGGCTGCTGTACATCACAGCAGCCCAGGCTGCTCACCATTGTACATGTAGGTGACCCACTGCAGCCCACTGCCGGGGCGGGGGAAAGCGGCTTCTCTGTCACCCCTGGCCCCCAGGCCCCCATACACTTTCTGATGGGAAGATGTTTGATCCCACCAACCTGCACCATCATTTGGGGCATCTGTGTTTGTCTGCAGCAGCACCAAGTTATTAACTTCATGATGTTTGGAAGTGAACTTCTTCACCTGTATTCCCCAAACATGGACACAGAGTTTGTGCAACAGCCTGGGGCACTGCTAGAGGTTTGATCATTCTCAAGGGAATGAAGAGGAAGGTTAAGTTTGTCCCTTATGTCCTGAGAAACATCCTCCCTACCCCCAGGAATGCATGTTCATCTGGACTTTTTGGGAGTTCAGGTTATGCACATGCACTATGAATGTTGCCTAGTCTTCCTTAAAAGCTGTTAGGAGAAATGGAGATATAAGTAAGGGCTCAATTGCCACCATGATAGTGACAGTAACAGATAGTCATGGGACTTTCCAAGATGATGAGAGTGGGGAAAACAACCAGAAAAAATGGTTGTAATTCAACTCCAAAGACCCAGAAGCATGAGTGCAGCCAAAAAGAGGAGTGTGAGTGCCAAAACCGATCTAATCTGGAAGTAGGGCAGGTCAATAAAGGAAGAAACTGAGCAGACTGTAACTGAGGAACCTAAACGAAAGGCAAGTGAGTCATGCTGTAACTGGGCACATGCACATCAGGCATCCCAGTCTCTCCAGTATATCCAGTCTCTCCTCCCTAGCTGCATCTGGTCTGTATGTGGAGACAAGCCGGCCACCTCCATACCTGCAGTGAATGAGCTGCCCTTCCACGGACAGCAGCCATACCTCCTTGACTGGAGGCTGTGTCCTGCCCTCAGCTGCCCTGCCAGAGAAGCAAAGCTCCCTGCTCCCTGTAGTGGCTTTGTGGCATTTACTTCTCAGCAATGGTGCGACCTCCTCCCCACCTCCCCTTTTCTGGCAGCCTGGACCCTAAAGATATCCGTGGTGCAAACCCGATAGCCGGCTGTGTGCAGGTCAGTGCCAGCCTTCAGCAGGGCCAGGCACAACCATGGCTAGTTGCTGTGGTGGTGTAAGTGGCTTGGCTGGCACCTGTGACTACTCTGGCCATGCTGCACCAGGATGGACAGTACGGCTGCTCCCCGACAGGATTTGCTATTGCAAGCCTCTTCTTGCTCTTACATTCAGAAGACATGGATTTGTAGCATTGCTAAATCATTTTCTGTGAGACTTAAAGCAACATTCACAGTCCTGTGATGTCTTACAGCACTGAGGGGAGGAAGACTGGTTTAAAGTAAACAAACAAAGACTGAACTGCTACTCTGCTTATAAACAGGAGCAACTGGAATAAACCTAGCGAACCCACGGAAGCAAATGTCATACATGCAGCAGAGATGAGCTTTCATCTGTGCTATATTGCCTGCCTCTGCTTCAGGATCCTGCCAGGGTCTTGCAGAGCGTATGGGAGTGTGTTGGGGCAGAGGGCAGGAGCGGGTCTCTCTTGCTTATATCACAGTTGTACTTTCATCCTGAGCAATTCTTTAATGTCTCCATACAGAGGCACACTGGACTAACAAGACAGCTCAGAAAGCTATTTATTTCCTTTCCGAGCTACTGCTGAGACCCTTAGCCAAGCAGTTTGTCTAACTGGAGGGAAAGGTAGTTTTAAGAATGGTTATGCCATGCAGAGCTGTTCAGAATAGCACAGGCACAGTGAGCTCATTTTCTGAAGACTGGCATAAGCTTTGCAGCAGGTTGTGCCAAATGTCTTATTGCATCATATTCATCTCTGCAATTCTAGGGATACTTTTATTTTGCAGGTGTGGAGAGGCATTTCCAAAACCAAATGAGACTCCTGATTATGAAGTAATGATTGTTCTTGGCATGCTCTTTGATGTATGAAGGCAAACTTTGGCATAAGCTGCTGTGGTGCCAGCTCCAGTCAGTGTCTCAGCAGGCTGTCCAGACCAGAGTAAGACAAGAGATGGAGCTCCTCCAGCCTGTGTCAGCATCTTCTGGAGAGATGCCTTGCTGCGGTGTCCTTCATTGCAGCTGCAGGTGCCGAGTACAACAGATGCTGCTATCACATTATTGCCTCAGAACATTATACATTTATTTCTATGCAAAACCAGCTCATGTGCCTTGTCACTTTGGTGATGCTTTTTACATCATGCCAGGAGATTGCCTCCAGCCCAGTGCAGAGCAGCCAGCATGAAGCTCTCTGCTCACATCAGCCCTGCACCTCATTTTGTGCTTTCAGAGAGAGAAGAGTTGGCTTCGCCTTCCATCTGCTGTGGTGGATTTCTTTTAAACGAGGCAGGTGCTACCAGGAGGAGCAGTGTGGTTTGATCCTGACCTCTCACTGGGCCATGACTTCTGGCGGCTTAGCATGGTGGGGACACTGCCTGCCACCCAGCTGCTGTACGGTCCTTCTGGACTGGCTTCAGGCACCCTGACCTAGAGCTGGGGGGGTCCTGGGACCTCTGGGGGGAAGCTGCTTGCCCTCAGCAGGGAAAGCCTCCCCGAGGTGTTGTGAGGTGGAGCACGTCAGGACCTTTGGCCCCGCAGAGAGCACTAGCCATGGTGTCCATGACATGCAAGGCTTCAGGCTGGAGTGGGGTCAGGGGCAGGGGATTGCTGCGGCAGTGCTTTTGTAAGGCGTAGTGCTGGCGAGCAGCATGCTTTCAGTCACTGCTGTCAGACCTGCCTCCAGTCAGCCTGTTCTCCAGGGAGGAAAATGCTGAATTTTTCCGGCAGGTCACAGAAGAGAGATACACAGTGATCTTGGCCAGGGATTTTGCCTGCTGGAAACAAATAATACATATTCTATTCTTCTGTTTCATTTGAAATAATAATTCAGGCTGAAAATGGATGGCAGCCTTTGTGAGAAGGCAGAGGGCAGTTCTGAGTCGGCCATACCACCCAGGGGCTCCCAGCTGCAGTTTGTAGGGCACAGCAGATTTACAGCCGCCAGTGCAGCCCCGTTTTCTCCCAGCACTCAGCATGCAGCAGCGACTGCTGTAGCAGTTGCTTCGCCAGGGCTGTCTCATGCAGCGTGTCATTTAAATTCTGTTTGCAGAAGCCCAGTGCCTCAAGGAGACGCCTGCAGCCACTGTCCGCCAGTATTTCTCTGCTGCTGCCTTCCCAGCTCCTGCTTGCCGGAGCTTTGCTGACAGGGCACCAGGGGCTGGCTGCTTTCTCCTCCGGGAAAGGCAAATGTCTCTGCACTTCACCCAGATTTTCTTCCTAAACCAGCAGCTTGCAAGGTTCTGCAGCACAGTGCTGCGGTGTCCTAGGATGTAGGGTTTCTGCAGAAACAGCCCCAAAGGTCCCAGCTATGTCTGCAATTACCCAAGCAGCTGATGTCTGGAGTGGGAAGGATGGGTCCAGGAGTGTTTGGACTGCCTTGACTTTCCATGAAGCCCTGTATTTGAGGACTTTGGCCACAGCTTTTTGAAAAAAAGAGCACACTGGGAGTTTATGGCAAAAAGACATCTCCAGCAGAGGAAGCACATTAAGACCAAAGTCCTCCTTCCCTTGTCAGCCTCTGTTGGTGATGTGCAAGTGCCTCAGCCTCCCAGGGCCATGCAGTTTCTCTACAGAGCTGCCGTGGATGTCCAGCCCTTTGTGTAGGGAGCCCACAGCCATGTCAGAGAGGGCAGAGAGGCCCCAAAGCACCTGTACAGGGTGGATGCCATGGGGTCCCCAGCACTGCAGGAGGGAGCTTGAGCCTCCAAAGATGTGGCTTTTACCAGGCTTATGTAGACCCAGAAGGGGCTGGCAGGAGGGGAGGTGATGGATAACCTCCCTTTTCCCCCTTCCAGAATTTGGAAACACTAACAGAGACCCTGTTGTACCTGTGAAAATGCCATAAGCCAGAGATGTCCAGCTCCTTTTGCTGGCAGTAGGTCTTTCCTCCACAAACCTGCTGACTTTTATGAAGAACGTGATCTGGGCTTCAGTTCCCTTGGAAACCTGGGCGCAGAGGTCTCAGCATAAGACCATCTGGATGCCATCCCAGAATCTCACCACCAGGCAAAACACGCACAACCAGCCAACCAAAAAAAGTATATCCTGACATGAGATCACAGAAAAGCTGTAATAAAAGGAGAGGGAAGACAAGGCCACTAACAGCTATGAATTTTTTTTTTAATGGAGCTGCCCTTTACCTCAGGATTAGTGCCAGAATTTCCTTGTGTGCAAGTGTGGGCTTGTAAAACTCTAAGGCTTGTATGCATTTAAAACTGCAGAAGAAAAATAAGGCACAGGGTCAGTTTTCAGGTATTTTAAATGAGCCTTTAGGATGTGCAGTGCAGTGCCTCCCCTGCCAGAACCACTTTGTTAGTGCCTGCCTCGGACTGACCAGCCTCTGCCCTGGGAGCGGGGGCGGTTTCTGTCTCTCAGCACCCAACAGAAGGATATATATCCCCATCAATTCACAACATTTCATCCACGAATCACTCGCCTCTTCTGAATCATCTCTTTTTAAGCTATGGCACACCACATGCACAGTGCAAACCCACACTCATCATCGCTGCTCAGCATGACTTCTTATGGCCACTCACAAAGATTTCCTTTGGTTCTTGGGCTCAAAATGTGACTAAACAAGGGAAGTGCTAAGACTGCTAGGTATCATGAAATACTTTGGGTGCAGGCAACAGCTGTCATATATGGTATAATTAAAAGAAATGTGTTGCCTGGAGTATTAATAGGCAAATAATCAGCACTGTACCTGTGCACCTGAGCTCTTCAATCAAATTGCAGAAGTGCAAGGGCTGGCCACTGCTTGAAAGCCAACTGTGCACATCAGTGCGTTAAAATGATCCCTTGCTTATTGTGGTTTCATTAAAGGAAGTTTAGTGAAGAAATCTCATTTTCACAGATGCCAGTCATCTAAAAACCTCCCAATTTTTACTGAGTGCAAATTAATTATAAAATATCCATGTAGAGAGATGATGCAGGGAAAAAAAGGAGAATTTTCACATACCGTCCACCCCGTTTTTGTCTTTCTATCTGTTTTCCCATCTCCATTTCAAGAAAAGGGGGCTGCCTGCTGCTGCCCAGGATTCAACACCTGTGGGCAGCTATGAGGTGGGCTATTGCTCCCCAAATTGTGCAACCTGAGATTCCAGGGAGGGTGAAGCACTGCATTTTTTTTGAAAAGTCAACATGTCAGGTCAATCACAAACAAATTCAGAGTTGCAGCTAGTTTCAAATGCAGTTAAAAAATCATGCCCTTGGGTATCACAGTATCCTTTCCAGGTGCAAGTGAGCGAGTTAACTACACGTCCCTGGGATAAAACAAGCCCAGTCCTTTTGGTGGGAGGCTGTGTGGGCAGGTGAGAGGAGCTGGAGTATCTACAGGGTTATGAGCTGGCAATACACAGGAGGAGACAATGGAGAGCAACACGGAGAGCGATTGAGTCTGCACAGCCTCACACAGGAGGTCCAGCTGGCCCCACAGCCCTCTGCGGGCGGGGCGGGCGATCAGCTCTTCTTTTCCGCAATGTAACTCTGCTTCCACTGCCCCATGCTTAGGGGAAACACTCTCTGCAGTTAAGATTAAAGGCTTTCAGTGGGGTTCTCTTCTGAGAATTTGTCTTATTGATTTCTTAGTTATCTATACTTTTTGGTCTCTGTAACAGTCCACCTCAGCAAAAAGCACCATTTATTTACACATTACTTTTGTTGCTTCAGAACTGTAGCCTGACATTTTTATTTGATCTTCCCAGTTCTAGCACAAAAGAAAGAGCAAGGAGATTATTTGCTTTCTTCATGCCAGTTATTTTTTCCAGACCACTAGCACTTCCTTGCACTCATTCCTCTCTTTCAGTTTGAGGAGTCCTGTTCTGTTTACTCATTATTTAGTTCTATTCCTTGCTCCCCTTTTTGAATCACAGATTAATTTAGGCTGATAAGGACATCTGGAGGCCTCTGGTCCAATTGCCTGCTCAAAGCAGGGATAACATCAAAGTCAGATCAGGTTGCTGTACAACCTGGGTTTACCTGTCCTGTATTCCACGATTCCAGTTCATACGTCCCTGCTTTGGCTGCCAGGGTGCTGTGGCAGACTGTGCTGGAGGCATTGCTAAAGTCAGGATAAACGATATTTGTTGCTCACTGGTTTCCCCTCATCCACAGAGCCACATCTCACCACAGAAAGCTATCAGGTTGCCCAGGAATAATTTGCCTTTTGTAAACCTGTGCTGGCTGTCCCCAAGTCTCCAACACACCTGGGCCTGTCTGCCAGCAGGGTTTGCTCCATCATCTCCCTGGGGTCGCCTGCCACTGAGGATTGCCCCAGCCCCAGCCACTGGGACCTTGCAGTGAAGCTGCAGAGTGGCACTGCAAAGGTGCTGGTACTGCAATGACGCCAGCACCTTCAGATACATCTTATCAGATGCATAATAGCATTGTGTTACTTTTAACCATT
The DNA here is from genome assembly GCF_023634085.1 of Falco cherrug. NCBI lineage: Eukaryota > Metazoa > Chordata > Aves > Falconiformes > Falconidae > Falco > Falco cherrug. The sequence continues at coordinate 24,285,823 of NC_073703.1, forward strand.
TCTGGCAGAGATCTTTCTTTTTGGCTAACTTACGAGCACCGAGCTGACATTTTCTTACTTCTATTATAACTCCCAAGTTGTCATTCCTGAATGGCAGTCATCAGTTTTCACAGCTCATGAGGGTCTCTGTACAATTAAGATTGTTTCCTGCATGTCCATAATTTTGAAAGTTATCAGTGCTGAATTTTACCCGGCACATCTGCTCACAGAGGTGCTGGGATGTACTTTGATGCATGATTGTGTTTGGTCCATTTGTGTTTTCCATCACTTCCCTGGCAGGCTGGCTCGATATGGAGGTGACTCTGGGCCACCCAGCCATATGTCACCCAGCCCTGACGAGGCCCTGGTTGTGTCTGAGCCAGGCAGCAGCAAGGGGACATGCAGTGACAGACTGCCTACTGGGTAGGTGCTGTGGGTGCCTCTGCTGCTGCTGAGGGTTTTGTCCCTGGGGATGTTGGGGTGCACAGCAGCTTGGGCATGGGGTGACAGCTCCATTCCCAATGCCTGCTTCTGTGATGTAGTTTGAGAGCTCTTGCCAGATTTTGGTGGCTGCAGCAGTCACTTTGCTCATGCTGACAGAATAAGCACTGCTATTTATTATAATGGTTTTAAGCACCCAGAAGTGCTCACTGTCCTGTAGAGTACTTGAAAATGGTGCTGCTACTTGTATCAGAGACACCCAGCCTGACCTGGCTATCTAGCAAACCTGACTGGGACATGTCAGGTAAGGATGGCAGAAACCAGTGTGCTGCTCAGATGAAACTCTGTGCATTGCCTGGCCATGGCATGCTTCCCACTAATCACTGAAACAAATTAACTGTGGCAGTCAATGAGAAACTCTCCCATTTTTAGACAGCAATGTTTTAGGAGATTTACCTCACTTCAGAAAGAAGTGCTGGATTTTCAGCTTGAAGTAGACATGAACTGCATTAAAAGGCTTTGTCAATCAGAGCAGAGAGCACCACGTGGTATGGGGTGGGTTGAAACACCACTGCACAAGAAAAACTCATATGTATTTTCTGCTCAAGACTTCCACTCTTCCTTCTTTTCCTTTTTACCAGTATTGCACGTCATTAAACAGAACAGGATTAATATAGACTTAACAGAGGAAGCCCGTGAGGCTGCCTGCTGGGTCCCTGCTGCGAGCTGGCAGGTGCTGCATCTGTAGCATCAGCAGTGGTACCCTCGGGACTGCAGCCTGAGGAGGAGCAGCGATGAAGCCATGCTCAGAGGTTGCTGAGATGTCGAGGGAAGCTCCGAGGCACCAGGAGCTGCTCACTCACTCCAGGCAGCTTTGTGACATGCTCTGCGTGCAAAGCCCACGGTGCTCCTGCTAGAGGCCGGTATAGGTGCAAGCACCAGGCTCTGTCTCTGTCGAGGCTTTACCAACACATGAAGGAAGTGGAAACTGATGAGAGAAAAAAGAGCTAGAGTTATTTACAGTGCTTGAGAGGCCTTTTGCCAGTTTCAGGCATTTCAGGGGTATATATTTCTGTTACATCCGTACGGAGGATGGCTTATCTGTACCATAACAGGAATGGTTTTCTTCCCAGATCCCTGACCATTTATTCAAATACAGTTTTCTGCAGATTTGCCCTGGAATCCATTTTCACTTGCTCCCCTGAGTACTGAGAGTCCCTCAGCTGAGCAGAGCCAGCACCTTGGTGCTAGAGCACGGCTGGCCTGTGGAGCTATGCAGACACACCGCTCCACTCCCCACATTCTGAAAGCATTCAACTATTGAACTTCCTTCTGTATGTTGGGAGAGAAAAACATCCTCATTGCCGGGCATTTGCAGGACTGACTTGCAATTTACTGGCTACTCATTCTTCTTTGTTCTTGATTCTCTATTTCCATTCTTTGTAGTGTTCATACAATGCTTTGTCTTTTCTTTCTACAGTAGTGCTGAGAGGAAAATACTTCACAAGTTGGTGCTTTTCCCTGCAGCTGTGTCAGTGTACATCTTTCAACAGCTGCAACAACTGCCTTTGCCATCCTATGGCATCCAAGATGCTTTCCACCCTCATCAAGCTGTTGATAATCATAATTCTGGCCATAATATAATGATGATGATGATAATAAATGATGAGGAGCTGCTTTTTAAATCAAAGCTTTTAATTTGGTTTTTTTTTTGTTTGGTTGGTTTGGTTTGGTTGTGGGGTTTTTGTGTGTTATTCTATAGAAAGGAGTCTGGAAATATAAAAAAAATTACTTAATTAAAAATTATAAGTAAAACTGAAATGGTAATACAGTTATTCCTGACTGGCTATAAAAAGATTCAAAATTAAAGAAACAATTCAAAAGTGAGGAAAAAAATGTATCCTAGAAACCCTGTCTGTGCACTGTAATGAGGCCCTACTGATTTTGGGGAACTCTACCCATTTGGTCCCAATGTCAGCCCTGTGGTTGTAGGTGCTGGTGGGGAGGCAGACAGGTGCACTCCAGTCCCCTCCATGGCTGGGGACCAGTAAACCCCCTGACCACCCCATGGCAGGGGTCCCCTGAATGGTCCCACAGCGTCTCATGGCAGGGGTGGCACATGGACGTATTTGAACACTGGGGAATTCGGCAACCCTTTGTATCACTGCTGTGTTTATAGAACATTTCTAATAAGCTCAGAAGCTTCAAACCAATAAGTTTCATTCATTCAGCCTTCCTGCGAGGTTGAATTACTTACACAAACCAGAGTCTTTCTAAGGTGATTGCAGGGATGTTTTTTGCAAATTATCTAATTAAACAACTTCTGGGCAATTTCTTCCAATGGCTTCACTTCCCCTGCCCATGGATACTCTAGTGCTCACCGCAGCTGGCTGCACAGATCCATGGTGGGTGCTGGGTATTTCAGGCCAAGCACAGAAAAGGGTTTCATCTTTGAAGAGCAGAAAGAAAGCAATAAATAAAAGTGAAATTTCTGAATGCTATTTTGTTTTACTAATTTTAGCTGATTTAATACTTGATACAGAGTTTTGGTAAGCTTTTGCTTTCGGTAGCTTTCTCAGTCATTGCCTGCACATATTTCTCAGCTGATTATGCCTTGTAGAGGTATGGGGTCAGGCAGAAAGCAGAAATGAAAGGAAAAGCCAAAGAAAATGGAAAAAAATATATTTTAAATAGCTCCAAAAATGTCCAAAAAAATTATGTAAAACCTAGACCAAATGTAATTAAACTGTGGGTTTTTTTTAGTTTGGGGGAATTTTTTTGTTTGGCTTTTTTTTTGAGTGTGTGTGTGTGTTTTGTTTTGTTTTGTTTTGTTTTGTTTTGTTTTTTAACAGCAAATAAACGTTTTTCTTAAAATGTTGGGTTGGGGGCTGGTGTGTGTGTGTGTATTTTTTTTGGTTTTTTTACTGAATGTTCTTGGTGACAAAAGAAACTTGCAGCCAACATAGCTGGGGAGAGAGTAGATTTTTCTAAAGAACAATCACAGGCGCTCTATGCTTTTGCCTTTCTCTGTTCTCAAGCAGCTGGGCAAAACTGCAGCTCCCAGGACCCCCCTTGCCCCCCGACTGAAGTCCCACAGTCCAGCTTTGGCACATGTTGGGGCTCTTGGGCACGGCGGGTGACAGAGGTGTGCAAAGGCAGTGGGGTCTGTGCGGTGCAGGGGCTTCAGCAGCTGAGGGGGCTCAGCTCACTCGGGATCAGGTTTGGGGAGGAGTTGGTGGAGGGTTCAAGGTAGAGAAATAATGAAATAATAAAGATGTTATTACTGTTTATAAATCAGGACTAACTGTAACTCATTCCTTCCTCAGAGTCTGTGCTTGGTTCTTAGCAAGGTTCCTCTGGGTTGTAATGTTATATTTGGTGTGTCATTACGTTTCTGGGATTTGCTTTATGCATTTCTTGTCTCTGAGCTTTGTAACCCTACGCTGGGCTATCCTTATGACTAATTTTTGGGAGACAGCACTACTCTGTTTAACAGAAGACTTACCAGGGAGGAAAACAAGCAAAAAAATGACCCAGAGCTCAGCTGGGGGAAGAGCGTAGCGGTGTTTCCCTGGACAGCCCAGGCCAAGGGACAGCTGGCTCATGAACCATGTGCCAGCAGGCGCTGGGGTGCATCTCCCTGTGCTCTCTCCTTAAAGTGCTGTAAAGTGCTTTAGTGAAAAAAGAACAAGGACTGGTCATTGACACAAGCAGCACTTTTCCTGTTAGCTTGTGAATAATGGACACAGATTTTGGTTTGGCAAGGAAAGCAGGAAAATGCACCCATTCTCATTAAGCAATTATTGGAGGCACTGTGAAAGAAAATCCTTCTCCTCATTTTGAACGCCTGATAAGAATTTCATCAAAGGTAAGCAGCTTTGCTACAGCCATTCTCACAAGCTTGTTCTCTGGCTTTATCTGCTTGAATTGAGGCTTTATGATCTGCCCTTTCAGTAGGACCTCCCCCACCCACCCCCAGCCTTGTCTTGTTCAATGGTTTTTAGCCAAGTTATTTAATAATTTCTGTTAACTTCCTTTTAGTCTGAACAGTTTTACCTCCCTTGAACGCCTTGTTGTTTCTTATTAAGGCACTAGCTGCTACTGGTGAAAGATGACGTATTGGAGTAGCTGTAGGCAGACCCCATGCCGATTAACAAGCCACTTGAAAGTAATATGCTCTTTAGCCCTTAGAATTACTAATAGTAGCTTTGCTTTCCTTTCCCAGGGCATTTAACACTCTAGGATTTAAAGATTTAGCCAATCGAGAGAATGAAGCTTTTAGCTCATAGTGGACTTCAAACTCAATCTCTGTAGCCGGAAAGGGGCTGTGTGCTCATTTGCTTTTTGGGATCCCGTGGTGTTTGGTATTTCAGTAGCTAAAACTTCTGATGATGTGCAGCTAGACTGACTACGAAACCGAGGAACTTATGCAGGATGGCCTGGCCTGAATGGACCAGCCACGTTCAAATCACTGACCTGGAAGATTCTGCACTGCCTTTGACAAGTCCTGTAGCAGCTTTCGTATTCATCATAAGTAAATCCAAGGGAAGACCTTTTCTTGGCTACTGCTCTTTCCTAGGGTTAATGGCATCTCCCTCTGTGTTTGGATTGCCATGTGCAAATCCTTTTTCAGTATACAAATATCACCCAGAAGAACAATGTGGATTTAAACACTTGGAAAGAGCTTTTTCTCCCTCTCCAGTGAATAAATTTTTACTTTACATTTATGCCAGTAGCATGTTGTTTTGTTGCTCTCTCTACTAAAAGCTGATAGAAGTTTTGCGTGCATTATGCTCAATTTTTCTTACACCTCATTTAAAGCATGCAAAGCAGGGCTGATATACTGTTGTACGGCAGTGCTGTTGCCACTTTCCAGGCCTCTGACAGTGCTGCAAAAGATGTCGAGATCACATGGAGCATCACCTGCAGGAGCCTGGTTAGAGAGCCAGCAGGCATTTCTAACTCATATTTGCATTTTCCCTGGCTTTTGGGGGTTCTTTACCTTGGAAGACTGGGTATTTGTAATTAATATTAATTTCCATTTTGTTTACAGGTTAATGGGCACATGGGATAGAGTAAAATCTCACAGCTTTTCCTGGGCTTTCTATATTCAACCCCATGGGACCAACAGTTGCACAGATCTGTGATGCTGCTGAGCAAAACAAAGCTGCAGCTCATGCACAGGATGTTCTTTCCTCTGCTGTTTTTATTAAAAAAAAAATATCTGCCCCTCTATCCATCATATCACAGGGCAAAGGGTAAGGCTCTATTTCAGCTTCTCTTGGAGAAGGTGATTTAGTTATTAGTGTTAGGAGGAGGAGTAAGTAAGGGGGAGGTTCCTTGAATGACAACCCAGTAACCCAGGTTGTTGATGCTCTTAAACTACTGAAACTCCTTCATGTGACAGAAGAAAACATATTCCCCTGTGTCCTGGTTTCAGCTGGGATAGAGTTAATATTCTTCTTAGTAGCTAGTATGCTGTTGTGCTTTGGCTCTGATGTGAGAACAGTGTTGATAGCACACAGGTGGGTTTGGTTGTTGCTGGGTGATGTTTATACTAAGTCAAGGACTTTTCAGTTCCTTGGGCCCTGCCAGCGAGAGGGCTGGGAGGGCATGGGACACTGGGAGGGGACACGGCCAGGGCGGGTGACCTGAACTAGCCAAAGGGATATTCCATAGCATATGATGTCATGCTGAGTATATAAACTGGGTGAAGCAGAAGGAAGGGGGGGACATTTGGCATTACGGCATTTGTCTTCCCGATTACCCGAGCCCGGCTGCCCTGGGGATGGCTGAGCACCTGCCTACCCTGGGGAGCGGTGATGAATTTCTTGCTTTGCTTTGTTTTGCTTGCATGTGCTTTACCTATTGGCTTTACCTATTAAATTGTTCTTATCTCAACCCTTGAGTTTTACATCCCTCTCCGATCCTCCTCCCCATCCCTCTGGGTGAGGGGCAGTGATCGAGTGGCTGTGCGATGCTGGGTTGCCGGCTGGGGTTGAACCATGACACCCTGGCAGAGGCATGGTCTCGCAGTGCTGAGCAATATCCACACGTGAAATGTTTGCCCAGGACAGAACAGGACTGCCCATGCTCTATGAATGGGATCCAGGCCCAGGCTGGACTAAAAGTCCTGTTTGCAGCATGTAAGCCAAATCACTCCAGTCATTAAAAATATTTCACTGTACTCTAGTACTGTGCCACTTCCCAGGCAAACCAGTAAGTGAAAGTAATGGAATACTGTTTTACTTGATTTTTTCCCTACTTATTACTGGGAATATCACTACGTATTTAAAATATTGATGTTCCAGTTGCATTTAGCTGAAGAATCTTTATGCACCTTTCTGAAAATATAGTGGTAAAAGAATGTCTGCCTGGCATTTCATAGACACAACAATAGATCTTCCTTTAAAAAGGATGACTATGTTCCACGTACTAAGAAAAAGAGAGAAAAAGAATATCTTCCCCTCCAAGACTCCTGCTGACAGCAGAGATGTCCTCAGGAGGGGAAACCGAAGAAAGGAGATCAGATTTTGCACTGGGTTGGCTTCAGTTCTGCAGGGATAAGCGGCTCCCGAGACTGCCTTGCAAAAAGGGAATCTGCCCTCTTCTCAGTTCTGCCAGCTGAAGGCAGCCTCAGAGCTTTTACCAGGCAATCTTGCTTTCTGCTACCCAAAAGCAGTAATTTGAGAAAACACACAAAATCTCCAAAGAAAAGCACTGTCCATAATTCTGCCATCTGGCAGGCAGCACCAGAGGATGAGCAGAAGTTGTGTCTCCCTACGAGAAATACCTTGAAAAGACACTCCCAAATTAGGGTGCTTGTGTCTGCTGACAGTTTGCTGTGGTGCACGGACTGCTACAAATGAGTTCAAATGCCTGGAGAAGGGATTAGAAGCTCAGCAGGCTGAGGCTCAGAGCTGTCCTACAGTCTGGTCTCCCTGCTCTCTTTCATGTTTCCACTTCTTTTACACTCTGAGATTCAGCTGTCCTTCGGTAACAGAGTGCTCACTGTGTCAGCTCCCACTCCAGTGCCTGACCTTGCTATACACAGTGGTGTTAAAAGCAACCAAGATGGTGTTGTCTTCTATCAAAAACACCTGGCACATCACCTGTTAAAATCTGTGATTTATCTTTGCCCATTTCTTTCATTTTATGTAATGCATAGGATGGGCATACACACTCAGTGTTAGAGATGTTAATGAGATTCCAAATTCTGTGCTACTTCTGTGCTGGATAAATGTGGAGTAGTCACTCTAATCCTTACATGCAAAATTAAAGTGACATAAATGCCACCAAAACTCAGAAAGCTGGGGGTTTACAACTTGTATCTATTTACAAGCAAACACTCTTCGAAATGCTTTAAAGGAAATAATGTTGATATGTGCACTCTACATAGTCATCATAAAAAGGAACTTGTACAACAAACCATTCATCAGAAAACACTGTGAATGAATGATGACTCCTTTCAGGAAAATCAGAAACATGCTGAGTTATAGGCACTGTCTAGAAGTGAGGAATAAAATGAACTGAAACAAAGCAAGCCACGAGATTACTCCTGAAAGTATTAAAATATTATAGTTATGAGCTAAGCGCAAGTGGAAGTGTCCCCATTCCATTAAACTGTTCTAACTGGAGGTCTGGGAACAAGTTTCCTCAACAAGTACTTCACATCAAGGCTGGTGTTTTCTGATTGATGTGGGCAACTGCCAGCCTGTGAATGTGACTGAAACAACATGCAATGCATTAAAGTAATTTAGAAGAAAAGTATAATTAAGGACGTGGAGTTATCATGCAGCGCGCACTTACTAAAAGTATATCATACCACACAAAGCTGAGAGCTGAATTTCTAAGCAAAGGACACCCTTAAAATTGTGTCTCTGATAATCCTTAGTGATTTGCATATTCCTAGAAAATTAATTTATGTTACTCCAAAAGACAGGCATTAAGCAGAGAAACAGGGTTTAGTGGGGAGCATTATAAGGAAGAATATCAGGCTCTGGTACATTTTTTAATATCTTCATGGAAGATACAGGTGACATATTCTGACTGTGCTAATTCGATTTTTCAATAGCAAAAACTTCTGAGATCTTACCACTACAAAGAACGCTTGGGACACTCTCAAAAGATGGCCTTGAGTATTGAAGCTGTCAGCATGATGCCACAGGCTGGAATATTTGATTATTGATGAAAATACTGTGGTTTTGGAAATATGGTAATTGTATGTACCTATATATTAAATATATAAATGCATAATAATTATGTATGCCTAAAAAATGGGCATATAATAGATAGACAAGATGTGTATGTATCTCTGAGTGGAGGGTTGGATGGGCTGTCTTCCAAATACAGACAGCCTGGAGGTCAGATCTGATGTAAAAATTCAGCTGGGTTGCTCATGGCCGGTCCGGTCCAGTTCTGCATATCCCCCAGAATGGAGCAGGTCCGGCATCTTGCCACAGTCAAGAATGTTTCCCCGTGTCTGATCATACCTTGCTTGTCTCAGCTGGAGCCCTGCACCCCTGCCTGCCCTGCAGCATCCCAGGCAGCAGCTGGAGAGAGCAGTCAGACATCTCTTCTGTCATCCCTGCTTGCATGGCATCGCTTCTCCCCATCCAGGGTCCATCTCACCTCTGTTTCCAAGTGCTTCAAAACCGGAGTTTTTTGAAAATATGTACTTGTACAGGTGTTGAAAATATGTACCATCACTAGGCTATCAGCGTTCCGTTTAAGCCTTCATCCCTTTCTGTCATACACAGATTATATAAAGTGATAAAGGACAGCTAATTCAAAATTGCTCTAATAGCTTTGTAATAGCCCAAGCTTATGGCTAGCATGCACCATTAAGATCTCTCTAGCTGCTTCACATACCTTTGACAACGTTATTTAGAAGATGGGCTGTACTGAACAAACATTACATCCTGGTATTCTTCAGAAATATTACTTGAAGTTTCAATTAGTATACCGGGTCTCCAGGTAAAACAAGAAGAACTCATTGGAATGTCAACAAATTTTGCCATGAATTTTTCTGTACCTTTCCACAGAAAACAGCGTTCCACACCTCTCAGTCTCTGTGCCTTTCCTTTAGGCTCTCCTTCATCAGTCATTTGGAGCTGGTGATACAAAGCCATTGAAAATCATGTGATACAATGCAGCGTGACAGCTGCAATTGGGCACAACATGGCACATCAACCGGAGAAACGGCAAGGAGCGTTTCCCTGAAACTGTGGTTTTGAGAACAAATCAATTACTGCTGCTCCAGAATTAAACAACCTTGATTACCCTCAAGTAGATTTCTGATCAGAGGAGCTCACACTGGGACTTGTTCAGGGTTAGCAGGAAAGCTTTATTTCAGGGCACTTGTAAGAAGGGAAGTAGCAGTCTCACCCATTTGATAAGCCCATGTATTACTTATTGTAGCCCAGATGTTACGTGGAGATCCTCAGGCAAAACAGTAAAACAAATTAATAAGTGCTTTTTGTGACTCCTCTGTCACCTTTCCATTTGAAATGTAAAAATTGATTAAAAGGAAAAGTATAAGCTGCAGGGCAAACAGCAGGCCTATTCAGCATTAACAGTGACTCAGAAAAGTATAGTCTTTTGCCTTGACATTTGGACATTACCGACAATAGCAAGAAACCCAGAGCAAACCCTGCAGCGGGAGAAGTCCTGGCCCGCACCAGCCACCCTTTCACAAAAATGCCCCGTGGCCGAAGGAAGGCTGCCCTGGCCAGTCCTCAATGGAGGCAGCATCCCTCCAGGGCAGACCTTTTCCACAGCCTGCTCCCCCAGTTCCTTCTGCCCCTCCCCCATCCCCACATCTCACATGAACAGGCTTCATCGAAACATTTGTTCTTTTATCTGAAAACTCAGCCAATAACTAAAATTCTGTGTGGAGAAGCCACCCAATATTCATTTTCATTCTTTGTTATCAGCTTTTGAACGTAAGGATTTTGACTCAGCCGACAGCACTGACACACATTACCGACTAATAGAGCGTGCAGTCTATCTCCCAAACAGAAGGTTGTGTTGAGTTATGGAAGCATAAAATACATATACCTGAAAACAGGAGCAGGGCTGTCATAAAGGAAATAACAATCCTGTCTTAAGGGTGCACTTACAAGCTGGTACAGCTGTAACATTTGTTGCGTTAAAGGGGATGGAGTAATTTAGCAGGAAATACACCCACCCCCCAGCCCCCTGCCTTCCCACTCTCCTCACCAAGGTGGGAGGTTAGGTGAGGCTGGGGTTAAATTCTAGGTGATGTCCAATTTCCCACTATCAGTCCAGTCACGTTTAATATGCCCCTTAAATGGCCACGGCCTGGACACACTGACGGCGCCTGCACTGCCAGGCCAGCCCTGCCCATGAACGAGCACGGCCGCGCTCCAGGGTTTCGTCGGTTCCATGAGAAACTGCGACAAGGCGGCTTAACAGGGCAGTTTTATTGGTGCGACAGAGACACAGGTTCCTTTGATCGCCGGTGACAGTGACTGTCTGCAAAAGGCACATGCAAATAAAGTGTTATGAAGTATAAAACGTGCAGCAAAGTTACAACAATGCAGCCTGGCTACAAATGTTAAAGCGTAGCTCTCTAGAGAGATTCCCAAGTCTCCCGAAGAGGTGCTTAGTTTCAGTCTGGCCCAAGTCCCAAGCGGGGAGAAGCAAAGCTCAGCCCATTGGCCGGTCCCAGGAGTCCGTCTCGGTGGTGTCTTCCCTTCACTTGTCCTTGGTGGTGTCTTCCCCACTTGGCCCCTCATTCTTTCACTTTTTATGCTTCTCTTTGCTCTCAGGTGGGGCTTGGGTGACTCTAGTCATAATTCCTTCATTATTATTGGTGTAAAGTTCTCTCGCTTTCATTTAAAGGCACAGTTCATTTTAAATTTACTGTGCACGCTTCCCGAGGAGGGATCCACTCTCTTCGGAGGGGCCATTTGAATAGGAGGTCGCGATCTCACACTACCACCATTATTTTACCATAGCATCCTTGAATTTTATCTCTTCAGCAGTTTGTTTTCCTTTAGCAGTCAGCATGTCCTCATCAGAAGGCTCTGAAGTGCTGAGGGGCCGAGTTCCCGACCTTCTCTCGCAGATAATGAGGCTCCTGCTTGGTCTTCACCACAGCTGTCGGCCCAGCAACAGGCACCTTCTCATGTATTTTCCAGCCGCTGTGCAGCTTATGGGCCATGTGGTACCATCGCGTGCCCAGCCCTGCAGGAGCACAGCAGAGCCTGGCCGCGGTGTCTCCGCTCCGCTCCAGCCCCCACAGCTCCTCCGGGACAGCAGGCTGTGTGCCTTGGGGAGCCGTGCTGATGGAGATCCTCTGCATGCCAGCCGGCCTGAAGGCGGTAGCTGTATTTGACCCTAAAAAGCTTTCTGTAATACTACACTTCTGTTAGGACCCAATTTTTCTCTAATTCCCCCTCAAGGTGATTTTCCCCCAACATTGATCATGAAAATTCTACATATAAGTTAATTTTACTCGTTGTTGTTCAGCATAATTTAAGGCTGAAAAGGCACCAGGAAGTGAGCTATTTAAAAAAAATATTCCTTACCAAATAAAATAGTCCTCTCCAGAATCATGGTTGTTGTACAAGAGCATGATGTGTAGGACACGAGCTGCAGCTGGAAGCTTTTGCTGCTGACATGGTGCCTCCGAGCTGGGGTGAGACCAGGCAGGGCTGCTTGCCCACTGCAGCGCACAGCGCTGCCGGCAGTGCCACCCGCACCCCCCAGCCCCACCCTGCCTTTGGCCTGTGTGTTCACTCGGCTTTGTCCGCGATGCAACCTAGGCCTAGACCAGAAAATGTTCAAATGGGAAGAAATACTTCCAAGCTCACCACGGTTTTGAAGCTTTCATTATTTTAGTCTCATTCCTAACTACAAAATCCACTAGATCCAAACCACAGAAGACCTGAAATCGATGTGGAAGTTTGTTTGTGCCTTTCCTCAGTCAAAGCTCCTGTTCCATTTGCTTTCTTTTCACCCTGTGAATGACTTCTATCCTAGCTGTTCAAAACAGCCCCAAGCTCCCCACCTGCTACTCTCCCTAAGGCCGCATGCACACACTCAGCTGAGTGTGCTGAGCAGCTCTCAGCTGTCCCGGGTCTGCAGTGTGCCCGGTCCTGCTCCCTGGCCACAGGTTTGGGCAGTTCTGTTCAGATTCATGCTTTTTTCTATACTCCTTGGGAAGCCACACAGGTCTGTGCCTCAGACCCCAACCAACCAGATCAAACATGAAACTGGGATCTAACTTGAAGGCTGGCCTGTGCCAGCAGACACAGCGTCTGGGATGAAGGGTGTCCAGGGGCAGGGTGCTGTAGGGTGCTGCTGCGCGAGGAGGAAGGGCTGGATCTGGGCAAGCCTGATGGCTGTGACTGTTGGGGCTGCCTCTGGCTGCAGCACCAGCAGGCTGGTCCCCCGTGCCCGCAGTGCTTTGGAGGGGCCATCCCACGGTTATGGTCTGTGCGAAGCGGATGGCAGATTTCTGCTGTGGTACAGAATTCAATTAGTGAGGTCTGACTGATGGTATCCTATAAATCCTGTTAAGTAGTATTAAACAACCATGCATTATTCCATGCCTAAATTCTTTACTGAAGTTGGCTCTATATTTCTAACTAGACAACTATTTAACTTACTGATGAGTAGCTGTTGCACGAGGGTGTGTGCATGCTGCCTTTTCCTTCCATCTTAGAGCTCTCATAGGAAACATACGTTTAGCCACATACTCTGTTACATACCCAGTTTGTTCTGGGTACTTGTGATAGCAAGGGAAACAAAGGGAAAATAATGTAAGTAGCAAGGGAGCAGTGTAAGAAAACATGAAGCCATAAGCACTGCAATGGGGAGAAGGCTTTACAGTAAGCAGTTCAAAAGGATGTGAAAACAAAGAAAATAATTTTACAAGTCCATCACTTTAATGTACAAATTGTTTAAATGGAATGATATGTTTAGCAATTTGAAGCAAGGTGCAGATTCTTGAAAGAAATGGGTTTCCTGAGACTGACATACATTAAATAGTTGACAGGACTGCCTAATGTGTTCTTATATTTATAATGAGGATTCCATGTTATTCTGTAATTAATTTTACTGCAAGTGTGATATATGCATGCCTAACACATCAAGAGGTAATGTGCAGATGTACATTGTTCATAACACCATCATTAATTCCACCACTGTTGACAATCAGCTCATGGAAGTAAGTTGCCAAATCCCAGCAGGCTTCTGCTGTACCGAGTTTGAACCCTTCTTATGAGAGATGAATATCCTATGCTGAAGTGCTGCACTTCTGAAAAGTGGAAATCAAAACTCTTGTGAATTCAATGGCCTCATTTTCTCTACAGATAATTACATATGGTTTTGTTCTGCTCTGTGTTAAGCAACATCTTTTGAAAACTTTTATTAAAAAAAAAGGAAAAAAAAAAAGCCTACTCTCTAGTAGTCAGTACTCATTGGAATAGGGCATCTGATCCACCTGAAGTTAAGACTTACTGACTTTCATTTCATGCAGATTTTGGTGGTGCTCTGGCTGTTGGTTAAGCACAGGAAAGGGTATTTTCAAGGGCCAGAGTCTGCTGTGACACCTGCCAATACCTGTAGGCACGTGCAGAGAGAACAGAGGAAGGACTGAAGGCTCTACAACATGCAGCATCACACAACAGCTCTCCCTTATGTTGGCTGAGCATCCCTGCCCCTTGGAGCAAAACCTGGGACAGTTTCTCAGCAGGTCGTTTATCAAAGCCAGTTAGCTCTGAGCTTGTCCACTCTGGCTGAGAAGGGCTAACACAGCAGCCTTCAGATATTTAAAAACCTGTTGCAGAGAAGAGACAGTTTGCTCATCAGGCCCACGGTGAAAATGACAACAAGCAACAGTCTCCATCAGGCAATGAAGATTCCCACTTGAGCATTAGGAAGGGCTCTGTGAGGACAAGGAAAACTGCTGAAAGAGACTGTGAGCTTCCCCACAGTGGTCCTGAAGGACAAACCAAACAGTTCTCAGACATCCCTCAAGCAAATGAGTACTCACAATTTCCCTGTGCTCTGTTTTCAATAGTTCCACATTTCTGTCTCAGTGCATCTGTATTTTCCAACAAAAACTGAGTTTCAGCAATAAACTTCCAACCAGGTCTACATTTGCAATTGCAAGTGAATAATTAAACTGAATGCAATGTCATTAATAACCTGAGAAATAAAGCGTACAAGTGTTTGAACGGTGCACTCACAACAGAACGCTTAAAGCAACTTAGGCTTGTGTGCACAACTGAGACTTGGGTACAGCGCATGTGTGTAGAAGCAGGGCTGGAAGAGAGTCCATGGTCTTTCCCTGGGAACTCTCTTTCTGGAGCTGCAAACACTAGATTTACCAGGAATTAGTGCTCTCAGTGTCACGCTCCCAAATCTAAGGTTCACTAAGGTTTACAACTGTAATGAAATTAGGCTGTGCTCAGCTCTGGTGCCCAAAGGACTCCTGCAGAGTATGGGATAGTGGAAGGGACAGAGCCATTCATGAAGGGGAGCTAGGATGGCACCCAGTGGCCATGAGCCCTCTGTCATTACCTGCTGCCCTGCAGGAGCTCCCCTGGCCATTTCTCTGCTGGGATCTTATCCTCCCCTTCGTCTGCCAGCAGGCTGCTGTCTGGGTGGGAGGAGTGGGGCTCCCCAGGGTAAGAGCTCTTCCATTACCTATTTCTTACCATCCCCTGATGCTGAAAATTGTCCCAGGCTCACACCAGGAAGGCGTCGGTGCCTTGCACTGATTTCTCTACCAAACCTTGCATCTCTTAATGAGCAGATCTTGATTAGTAAACAGGGACACCTAAACAGAAAAAAACAAGAAGGAATGTGCTGCCTGTCCATGTGTCCTCCATGCCCAGAAGTCCCCAGAGCCACCCAGTACACCAAAACGCCAGGCATGTTGATGGGGATGGTGCCTGACCGGATCTGGATGGTG
This sequence comes from Falco cherrug, assembly GCF_023634085.1. Classification (NCBI taxonomy): domain Eukaryota; kingdom Metazoa; phylum Chordata; class Aves; order Falconiformes; family Falconidae; genus Falco; species Falco cherrug. The sequence continues at coordinate 24,301,193 of NC_073703.1, forward strand.
GGGACCACACAGTCCAGGGTCCCGCAGAAGGAGGATGCTCTCTGTTGGCTGTTGTGATTTACTTTTCAGATTGCCTCAGGCAAGACAAAGCAGAGTAATTCTGCAGGCGGTAATCAGGAACTGCCTATTAATGTGTCTAATTTTCACTGACCTGAATATAATGTTTATCTTGTCCAAGGATGCAGTTTTTATTTCACACTTCTTAAACAAGCCTTGTTTTCTGTGAAGACAGTTTAGTGAAACAGTCTGCAATTTCTTGTCAGAAGCACTTTTCTAAGCAACCCAACTATGAGGCATGCCCACCTGCTTTCCCGTCAGTTTGCCATGTGGTGTAACTGAACCCCCCAGTGACACGCCTACGTTGAGAAGCAGAAGTGCAATGAAAAATGTCATTAAGTGTCATTACGCTGTTATAAGCTGCAAGGACTGCCGGCTTCCACAAAGAAGCATTTCTGATCAGGAATGAGACCATCGAGGAACGTTCTCATTTTGAAGGGCTTTTATCTAGTTACACTAGGCTCACAGTTTCTTTGATGACTAAAATATAATTGAAGGAAGTGCTCCTGTCAGTAAGACTGATGCTAAAATACTCCCAAGCTTGGGAAGTGTTTTTTTGGTTTATAAAAAAAATAAAAGACAAGCAGAACTGTGGAGATGAACAGTAATTCTTTTGGCTGAGTTTAAACTTGTGCTTGGCTGTGGCTGAGGTTCCTTCTGTTTGAAACTCTGAATTAGCAGTTCAGGTTTAATTCTGGTAATAAAGTTTTTAAAATAATTATAGTTGTTCAAAGCCATTCATAGCACAGGTTCAGCTGGGCTCCCCGAGAAGCCTTTTGTACAACACTATGTATGGAGGAATACCAAAGGTTTGCTTTTCCTGGCAGAATATACTACACAGAGCAGTCTTCAAAGCATCCCACACCTGTGAGCTCATGCAAGCAATCTCAGCTCCCTACAGAAAGTGCACAATACGAGCAGGTATTGGCTTGACCCTTGCACATTTGGGAGTGGGAAAGGATTCACTGAATATTTCCCCCAGAGAAAAGGAGACTGTTGTTCCTTTTAGAGATCTATTTTATTTCTAAATTACTGTGCTGCATGAAGCGACCCAGTATTTGCTTTAAGATACCAGAAATGTATTTTCTTTTCAGGGCTGTGTGAAATTTCAAGCTCTCCTTTTCCCATTCCCTTGTGTAAAATTTGTACTAGCTGCTGCCTACCAGTGCCATTTTAACATGCTCCAAAGGTAATAGAAATTTCTTCCCCAGTACATTGAATTCCAGTGTTCACCAACAATTTTTGCCAGAGTACTCAAGGGTATGATTTCATTTTGTTTTCTTAAAGAGTTAAGCAAGAACATACAAATATGCTCATGGCATAAACTGAGCTGATCTTGACACTATCTCACATCCCTCAGTACCAGTGAGATCAGGTTTCTGGAATCCACCAGTTTGGGAGGCAGGCCTGGGTGGGATGCAGGCAGACCAGCCCAGTGGCAGCGTGCCGCGCTGTGCAGCGTGCCAGCCACACACGCCGCAGCAGCTCTCGGGCTTCTCTGCCATGAGCCTGCGCCAGGCTGGCTCCTGGTCCTGGCCTGACTTGGTGTTGCTCCTGACACTGGGCTGGTTGAAGGCCAGGGGCTGGTTGTGGGGGTGGGGTGATGTACAGCAGCATGAGACACAAGAAAAAAAAAGCTGTTTGCAGCTCCACCCCGCTTCCAGCCCCCCGAGAGAGTTAAGGGGGGAGTGGGCCCCCCAGGACAAGGGGGGGTGGCAGGTGGGAGAGCCACGAAGCAAAGACCCCCACGGGGAGGTCTCGCTGAGGCAGTAGCAGCCCTGGCTCCCTGGCTGCTGTGTGGGCCCATGCCTGGGACCACACGGGTGTCAGGCCCTGTAGTTATTCGCCTGTTCCTGGGGTGGATGTGGAGCTACAGGCTGGATGGTACCCATGGCCAGCACTGCCAGCATGTCCTTGTAGAGTGCTATGAACTCAGACTTTCACATTTTACAGTCCCTAAGGGCTGAAAACAATCCCCAATATAAATAATTTATCTGAGAACTTTTGAGAGACAGATTTTCAGTTGCTTTCATTCCTTATCAAAACAAACAAACAAAAAGATAAATTGCAGAAATTTGCTCGTCTGCATAGGATTCCTAGTGGTGCACTCACGAGCCTCTGACAGGGAGGCAGGGACACCCACCTCGGAGTCAGTGCAGACCTCCAGGACTGGCAAGATTTATCTTTCACAGTGATACCTTCTCTTATCACAGCCAGAGCAATATATTCACTCAGCATGAAGATCTGTTCCTCTGTCTGTACATAGTGCTCATCTCTGTCAAAGGATCTTGGCTGGAGAAGGTTGGTTTTTATTTTTGCATTAATTCTATCAGCCAGAGCTTGAACATACTGACTCAGTAGGCTCATTTTTCATCACTCTAATTCCTTTGCAGAAATTCTGATAATGACAGTTGTTCTGAGCCAGAGGATGGCTGGAGAGGGAATGGTTCCTGTGTTCTGTACAAATCCTAAATTAGTCTTTCTGAAGGCAGGTGATGAAATAAGGCCATCAGTGTAAGCAAAGACCAAATAGGCATAAGCAATAAATGCTTAATGCTTCACAGTCATCTTTATGTCTCTGTCAGTTGTAGATGGCTTGATTTTTTAGAAAGATGTGAAGGGCCACATGCATGAATACCACACAAAGCACAGTAAATAGTTTAGTTTGAAATGTAATTAAAAACTCATGAGAACCAAGCATTTTTCTCAGCATGGCCCTAATTTGCCAAGTGCATTGACATAAATAAAAATATTTCTCTTGAACTTGGAAGCAGCCCCAGAACTCATAAGCATTTGCCTAAGTCTGAAAAACAAAGTTGCATTTACATGCTTATAGTTTACCTGGACAGTACTAAGCAAGTTTGAAGCAATATACCTTAAGACAGACACTAAGTGGTCTTTAGTCTGTCTGCTTTCTAGTAGAGAAAAATTGAGATTTTTTTATCAAGACAGATTACCAATATGACAACAAATGACCAATAATACCAGCCAGACATAAATAATCTTTAAAACACTAACTTCTCCCTGTTTTCTGACTACACAGGACACAGGCAAATGGGAGCTGAAGCACCCAGAGCAAGGACAGTGTTCTCTTTAACCCTGCACAGGCAGCAGGAACTCTGCCATAATGCAGCTGCAGGCTGGCACAGTACAAAGAGCAGAGCAGCTGCAGGGAGCCAGGACAGCCCATGCTCTTTCACGGTATTAGGCTAATTATGGGCTGCTGTCCAATGCCATACACTACTTTCGGCCTAACAAATTATGTCTGTTTTCCCAAAAATGTGTGACAATGGTTTATTAATGGCTACCTTGTCTTAATAACAGCAAATTCCACCACCTACCCCACTCCCCACCACCCCATCCCCAATATTTGTGCAGTTTTGGTGATTTTGTTCTTAATAACAAAACCATTTTAAAGATGAAAATGTCATCTTTGGCTGAAGAGGTCAGTACTGCAAGTTGCTTGAGGCTCGGAAAGCACTTTGAAGAATTGCAACTGTACATTCAGCTTGCTCATCCCCTTGGCATTAGCTGATGCCCACAGTTGGGGGCAGGACAGTGTCTGAGACAAACAAAAGACAGTACAGAGAACTGAGGAGGTGGCCCAGGTCTGGGTAGGCACTACACAACGATTACTTTGAGGTAACATTCCTCTAATTAATAGTATTAGCTTTGCATGTGTCAGATTTCTATGAGTATCCCAGTTAATGCATGTATAATTGAGGGTGCTCGCAGAAGCAAGGAATCTTCATTTAATATTGCTGGGTATTTCTGAGATGGGATAATCTGAATTAATGATCTTGACTATCATATCTGGGAACTGCTCCTGAAAGTGCTTTGGAGCCTGATCTAAAATAAATGGAAGGACGTGCACCTATTGCTTTCATGGAGGTACAAAGAAAAAGAATAGAAATAGCATTAGAAATAGCATTAATCTACTCCAAACAAGTCAGACTCCCTAAGTACAGCAGTTAGTGAAAACAGAGAAATTATCTAGCAAGAAAAGAATGCTAGGAATATTTAAAGAAATATAACCTGACCTTATAACCAGGAATTTGACAGCAAGGAACAATAGGGATATAAATGGGTGTAATATAAAGGTTTCCATCAGCCTAAATTGTTTAAAAAGCCTTCCAGTATTATATGAACCTCTGGACACATTATTCCTGTAAGCCTTTTGTGCATTATCCCCGCATCATTCTGAGAAGACATGTCTGCTTATTTCCTTAGCTCTTTAGCAGCTCCCAGATAGACACAAGCCTGATTAAATTCCGGGGTCATTCTTTCCTAAACTTCAAGCAAATGAAGAATAGAAACACTGGGCTTTGTCTGAGCTATTAGCTTTCACGCAGCACTTTGTGCACAGCTTTGCAGAGCAAAGCAGAGCCACAGACAAACGCGTCCTGGCGCTGCCCTTGGCCTGCATTGTCGGCAATCGGGTGAGCTCCATATTCACCGATCATGCTGCACACAGCCCGTAGGTTTCCTGGTATTTCACACGTGTGAGGAGACGCTGCCTCTGACCAGAGTTTGTCATCTACTGAAAGACAAAATAACAAAGATGCTCGTGGTGTTCACAGCACAGGTTTGAGCTAAGACCAGTATGGGAGTGCTGGACAGACCACTTTGGAAGATGTTTTTCTGGCAAAGTGTGTTTAGAGGGAGGATATGAAAATTTGCTTTCATCAGAGCTGAGAGCAAAAGGAAATAGTTTTTCTGCAGATTAAAACGGTTTTACAGTGATTTGCAAATGTGGCATAATTGATTCTGCAAATGAGCCTGGAGTTACAATATGTCTGATCTGGCAAATTATGGGACTCAGATCTCAGCTGAATTGCAGTTCTTGCCTCCTCACAGTGTTAGAGCATGTGTTTGGGGTCATACTGATGTTTCCACCTCATTGTGGGAAGAGTTACTGAAATATCAATCTTGGGCTCCATCTCTGATCTCACTAATCAGAAGCTTTTGACATTGGGATGAAGCTGCCTTTGCAGGCGAATTGTATCTTTGTCTTGTTTGGCAAGGCTACAGGCAACAGATGAGATCAAAAGAATTCAGGCAGATGAACATTTTGATCCAAACCTTTCCCCTCTACTATGAGCTCAGCCCCCACGCCATGCTGGGAGCCCTGCTCTGCCTGCAGACACCCCACGCCCTGCACCTTAAGGTGCAGCAGTGGGGGGTCAGAGTGGGGTTGCAGGACGTCACAGGCTCCTCTGTAGTTTTGTTCTCACCATTAAGGAAGCAAGAATCCATTAGACAACACTGATGGAAAGCTCTGACTTGGCTCGAATTGCCTTTTGTTCCTGCTAGAGGCTGAGGCCAGCTGTCCCCCTGCTCAGCTCCCCATGTCCAGGTGCGGAGCCGGGTCCTGCCCTGTGCCGGTGCCAGAGTGGAGCTCCCAGGGCCACTGGCTGTAGCCCATCTGTCCCAGTGAAACCCCAGTTAGCTTTGCCTGCAGCAGCACTGCAGGGATGGGGCAGGACCAAGCTGATGGCCCAGGAATTTGAAGGGGGGATGCGCGTAAGCTCCCACTGTCAGTAAGAACATGCGACCCGCTACCAGCCCTCCTCATAGGGAAAAGCAACAAACTGGATTCTGCATCAAAGCAAAAGTCAATTAATTTCAGTGGCCGTCTTCTCCCTGCCTCCTGGAAATGTATCTAAACATAATGACAGTATATAATTTCTCATTTGCTGGAATCAATAGCCCAGTGAACATGATGCACATGTTAATCATATGCACACGTTAATCATACGAAGGAGATGGCAGGGATTGCCCTGAGAAAAGGCAGCATTCAGCAGCACAGTAGAAGGAATCAATATGCCTCTTTTGCAAAAAGTAATAAAAGTGTATGAAAGATGACAAGTTATTCACAAGAAAACAAAAAATTGCAGTTTTAAAGCTGGCTGAACAATATTTGACCCCAAACTTCCAATTAATGTCAAGCCAGTGAGTTCTAATGGGAAATTAAGTGGGTGCCTGGGGAAGATATGGCTGAGGACCTGACCTGTGGAGAAGATACTGCAGAAATAGCAGCAGTACCCTAGTAGTGTACTAAGAAAAGAAGGGAAAGCAGAGCCTGCAGCTGGAAGATGCAATAAGGGCTGGCCAACAGCAGGTTTAGGCAACTCCTGCAGAGCAGCTGCACAACCCAGAGCTGGGTGACTCCGTGGGTGAGGAGGACTCGATGGGTCTCTGCTCCTCAGCACAGCTTTTAGGCACATCTAAAGTGTAGCCAGGGAATTCCCAAATCATGTCTGAACAGGCTTCATTTTCTGGCTATGAGACTCCAACGTGCTTGACTTTGGCCAGGAGATTCAAGTGAATTGTTATACAAGATTAAAGATTTATTTCATAATAGTATTTCTTTATTAATGATTAGAAAAGGGGTCTCCCCAGAAAAGGGAGGACAATAGAAGAAAAGTGGGAGCAGTGAGATGATCCTCACAATGAAGTGAGGTGATGCCTCAGGCAGCTTAAGGGTCTGGGAGACGAGCTCATCTTCTCTTTCCTGATCACCTTCTGACACGTCTGAGGGAGCAAAATGTCGATTCACAGAACTGAGTGTACATTAGTCAGTGGTAACATCTGCCCAAGAACAGTGGTAACTTGCCCTTGGCAAGTTGCCTTATTATGTCTTGGACTGGAAGGAACACAGAAAATCTGTGCCACATCTCTCTCAAGAGAAGGGACATGTTTCCTTGGCAAACGTCCCCACTGCCTCTATGCAAGCTGTCCTCGGCACGAAGACCTGCATCCCACCCCGCCGATGCACACAAAGCCACCACCTCGCCACAGGAGCTCAGCCCTGCCTGTGCAGGGCAGCTGCTGCCAGCGCTGGGGCCTCCATCTCCTCCCTCCTCTCCCCCTGACACCCCCAGAGGGGTGATGCTGGATGGCGAGCTGCGGCCCCCATGCCAGGCTGGGCTCCCCTGCCCCATGCTCCAGCACCAGCACTTCTTCCCTTCCAGCTGAAACTGTACACCTTTCCTTGCCAGACTCTACCCTCCACCGAGTCCCGTGTTTTGCCCTACTCTGGGAAGGGACTGGAAAGATGAAAAGGGCTTTTCCCCACCATCTGCTCTGCTGCCCTTCTGCAGCTCTCTCCTTTCCCTCTGTGAGAAAGACATTTCTCATTTTCTCCCCTCCTGCCCTCCGTTTGCCTGGTCACACCTGTATATACCCTCTCTGATCCCTCACTTTGCTTTTGCTGTTCTTTGCCTCTCACACTTGTCTGTTTTTCGCATTAAAATAACATGCTTGAATCCCCTTCTTTTTAAAAATAATCCCACCCCGATCTTATTTGCCTTTTCAGCCAAAGTTCATCCTGCTTTCATCTGGAAAATTATTTAAAACGCCATACAGACTGCCCTTCATCCATTTTATACCAGACAGTAACTGACCACTTGCAGACTTAACACCCATCTATTCCCATTTAGTTCTATTCCCCAAAAAAAGAACACGAGGAAGAGCCCTCTCATAAAAACACCTGTGCTTTGGGCAGTCAGGCTAACAGCATGTAGGAATGGACAGGCTGGTCCCTCCTCACTGGCCCATCCCTCCGGTATGTTCATCAACTAGTAATAACCGAGCCCAGCACTGCTCATGGCATCAAGTATTTACGTCTCCTCCTGACTGCCATCTCGCCCGATTCTGGGGCTCTGTTTGTGCAGCTCTTGCCCATGTCTGGGCCCAGCTCCAGGAAGCCTTCATCCCGCTGTTGGCTGCTGCAAGGAGCTGCTGCCATTTGTCCCGAGGTCTTTGTTCTGGCTTACACCCAGACTTCAGTCTCTTACAGCTCACACGCCCACACTGAACAGAGCCTAAATATATGTGGTGGTAACTCACATTAGCCAGCCACGCTGAAACTTCTCCCAGTAAAACCTCTAATAAGATGTGCTGATCATGAAACTAAACCCCAAATTATTAGATTGTTTTGTTATTTATATTTTTAAAATAATTTACACCTATTATTCATGGTTTTGATATTGCTGATGCTTAAATTTCTGATTTCAGTTTGACATGTTATTCTAAAACAAATCTGATCAAGCCAGGAGTTACAAGGGTGTCATGTTTTAACCCCAGTCAGCAACCAAGTCCCACACAGCCTTGTGGGATGGGGGGGAGGATCAGAAGGGTAAAAGTGGGAAAACTCCCGGGCTGAGACAAAGACACTTGAAGAGGCACAGCAGAAGCCGCGCACAGCAGCAAAGCAAACCCAGGAGTTCCCCCACCGCTGCCCAGGGCAGGCAGGTGCTCAGCCATCCCCAGGGCAGCCGGGCTCCATCACGGTGACGGGGGCTTGGGCAGACAAACGCCATAATGCTGAATGTCCCCCCCTTCCTTCTTCCTCCCCCAGCTTATATATATATTGACCATGACATCATATGGTATGGGATGTCCCTTCGATTAGTTTGGGTCAGCTGTCCCAACTGCAACCCCTCCCAATACCCCGTGCCCCCCCCAGCCCTCTCACTGGCAGGGCCTGAGAAACTTGACTTAGTACAAACATCACCAGCAACAACCAAACCCTCCGTGTGCTGTCAGCATTGCTCTCACACCACATCCACACCACAGCGCTGCTCCAGCTGCTCAGAGCAAAATTAACTCCATCCCAGCTGAAACCAGGACAAAAGGAAAAAAAACCCTCAGGCTTATGTGTCAGTTTCCCAAGTCACAGAAAAAAATAGTTCTGCTTTAGCAGAAGAAAAAGAATCAGCAGGGACCTCCTGCCATTTGGTTATTTAAGCACCACTGAGTCTCAGAGGTGTTGAATGGTACAAATGAATATGCCAACAGTCTGTGAGGAGGTGAGGGACCAGTTCCCTTATCCCTCCACTTACAACATCCCTGTCTGCTCCTCACACCTACAAAAGCCCTTGGCACGGGCCAAAAATATGTCACTGTTAAACTCTTCCAGGTGCATTAGGCAGGACCTGAGGATATCAGGGCTTTCTACTTTTTGGATGAAGCACCAGAGAGAGCCCAGCAGGACCTTTGTGTGGCCATGACTATAGCTGGAAATGGTAGCAAACAACATCTTTAAAAGCTGCAGCTCATTAAAGTCTGGTGGGTCACATCAGGCTCAGAGAACAAGGAATTTCCCAAGTGTACATCTGACATGTTCAGTAGGCTAGAGAGCTGATGATAATTTTTTTTTGCCAGAGATGCAGATTTTTTCTGAAGCTCTGTATTGCCACTGTTTGTGGACCGAGCCACTAAAACTTTCACTCTTAAACCAGCTGTTGTGAGTGATTTCCTTGCTAAGCCATATGGCATAGTTCTTAAATCACATTTCAAAATGAAATTATATTTTTTAGTTATTATAGTGCTTTAGCTCCCACGTTTTTGTTCCTCTGTATGTACACCTCTGGAGCAACAGCGCATTCAGGGCACTAGTGTCCATGATGCAGGAGGCCCCTTCAGCTCCATGTGCTTCATGCCAGGAAAATTAATACTGGTGAAAGGTGTGTGTTATCATAGGAAGAAGGCACAGGTAAACCTTTCTCTTGTCACACACATTGATTAGGCTAATACCGTGTCTGAAGATAGTGTGTAGTGTTAAAAAAAAAAAAATCACAATAGAAAGATAAGACTGCATTAGGCCTTTGCCATGGAAGGATGCATGTCCAGAGAATGCTCCCATAATGGCAGTGAGGATGCAGCAGACCTCACAGACAAGTTATGCACAGTGATCATCATTGAAAGGGTAGCAGGAGCAAAGTAAGAGAAGGAATTAATCTACTTTCTTGGTGAGGAGCAAGGAAGCTGACTTGTGGGTGGTGTTTTAAAGTGCAAGAAGAGAGCCCTAGGAGAGCTCAGAGATTTGCTCTGGGGATCTCCAGTCCCACTAGCCTCCAGAACAAAGCTCGAGTCCAACCCATGGGGAGCAGCCGGTGTAGCTGGGTGAGTCGAACACACACCCCTTTTCAATGAAAAATCATACAGGCTGTCTCGTACCGGACACAAGTGATGGTGAGCCTAACACCTGAGGTGCGCTTACCTTCACTGGTAATAAAACCAGATGATGTGACTCACCAAGGCAGAGCAGGGAACTTGCAGCCCAAGACCTCCTTTGGAGAACTCAAAGGCTGGCAGCTGCTTTTGGGGACCTGCAGATATTGCTGGACTTTGGTGGAGGACTTTTATTCAGGAGGTACAGATGAGGTAATCAAAGAGCAGAAAGACTATCACAGCTTTTGGCACACCCCCAAACTTTCACAATGTTCCCATATAAATCAGAGAAAAAATGAATTTCCATACTAAGGGCTTACAAACTGGCACCCAGGACTGCACTGCCAGAGAAGAGTCCAACACTTGGGAACAGTGTATAATTAAAATGCTTAAACAACCATTACAGAGGTGTTAACACACTGCTGTAATTACACAGCTCTTTGTCCATTAAAGGAGGAATTTAATGCAATTACAATATTTACAATTCTGCACACTAAAACCCAAAACATAATTAGAGTTTTTAGGGAGCAGTACAAACAGTCCTGTCTCCTTTCAAAATTGGCCTTTAGATACCAGAGCTTAAAGAAAACTTTTACTAGGGGCAAAATACTCAGGGCTTTGCCAGAATTTTCCCCATTCAAATGGTTGAACCCAGACCTGAAAACAGTGTCAGTGACCGCATGATCCTTAATGACTTTCAAATGGCAAATTTATCTCAGCAGAGCAGTGCAAATTTCTTGGGATAAGAAATAAGAGGGGAAAGGACTGTGGGACAGAGTCCTGAGGAAGAGACACAATAGTATGCATCTGCCTGCCCTGTCTAAACCCTCCCCTAGTGGGGCACAGGGGTGTGTGGCACCCAGAATTTGTGCTGCTCAAGCTCTTGTCCTCTTGCCTGAGCTCAAAGAGAGGAATTTCACCTCCTCCTGTGATATGAGCAGAACAGGCTCCAAAACCATCTTCCACCAGGAGGTTAGACCAAGAATGCCAAGTACAGGCACAGAAGCAGACAAGAATGATGCAAACTGTGAACAGCGCATTTGAAGTCCAGCTGCAAAGAGAATAGAGAAGCACCTCAGGTGTCACAGACTCCAAATGCAGCTGAAATTTTGTTGAAGGCATGATCAGTTCAGAGTAGGCTAAGCTGTCCCCTCTTCTAATTCATACAAGATCTGTCTTTGTTACCATACAGCTTACAGTTGGCAAAATACTTTATTGCCTGAAAATGGCAGTGAGGGGGAAGACCAATATGATCCTGAGCAAATAAATGGGAAAAGGGCAGATGATGCAAGAGCTTAGTTGTGCAGAGAGGAGATGGAAGGGTGCTGTTGTCCATCCTGGTGGAGCTAACATTCTAGAGAGTTACCAGTCAAGCACACGGCTGCTTGCAAGGCCCGGCCTTGGAGAAGCCCTTGGTAGGCTCAGAGCTGCCCACAGACCGCTGAGAACGGCTCTTAAGTTCTCAGCCTTTCAACACACTCCCAGAGCTAACAGGAGATAAATGTGCACTTCAGGTGAAGGTGCTGGAGCCTGCCTCCTCAGAAATGAGTCGGTACTGACCCGTACCACTGCACAGCAGCGCTGGGAGCAGCACTCCATCCCCTCAGCCAGGCACTGGAGCACACAGCCCCCAGGCAGAGCCCGGAGCGTAACCACCACCCCCGGGCTAGAGCACAGTGACCGTGCCTCTCCTCTCCCCGCACACAGCCCCAGACTTTCCCAGGCTCAGTCTTTTCATTCGTTCAGAATAAGCACATTTTCTGCCTATAAAACTCAGTCTCAAAACCTTCTCTTTAAGCAAATACTGGAACTTGAATTTCAACTCCCTAAGGAAACACTTAATCTTTTTTGCTTCCCCCCTATTTTTAGAAACAAACTCACTGCTATATTTCAGCTGAATTTACATGCAGTTTCACTGTACCTGAACTTGTATTTCTGTAATTAATGAATGATTTCATAAAAACTTTAGACCAGGTATTGCCAGGAGGTATAGGAATTGTTTAAAAAAATAATCACTTTTTTAGAGTGTTGTTGATTAAATCTTTGCACCCACTGCTGAGTTACAGGATTTTGTGGAGGTGGAGTGGGGAAGTTCTCTCCACAGAACAGAGACTATCTGGTGTTTGTGCACAGAGTTATTTCGTACCTCGGTTTGAGGGTAAGAAATATGACTGATCTATTAGCAATGCAGATATCAGACGCTGCTCAGTGTTGTTACTGCAGGGCGAGAGCTACACATAGCAGGGAGCTGGTCCTATATCACTGGGTAAGTCCTTCTAACAGAAGGGAAGATAATGAAGGCTCAGGCAGTGTCAATGGTATTTATTAGAAGTGTTCCTGTGACGCCCAAATTCTTTTGCATCAGTTGGCTGAAACACTCCGTATTTGTCAAGCTGGCTTAAAGGCAAGAGAAAAGGAGAGGGGTTTCCTGGACAATTCTGCTCCCCTTATCACAGTGAAAGGGACATCCAAAACGCACTCCATCCTTCCCCATCTGACCCCAGAAAACGTCCATGACACGCAAAGAGCAAGAGGCAGTGCTCAGACAGTGAGCATTAGTAAATATACTTGGCAAAGACGAAGGGTCAGAGAAATGTGACTAAATCATCAGGATTTACCACCAGTCTTTTTTTAACGTGTATACCTTGGGATAAAATAAACTATTATCTGGAAGCTGCATAGTAAACTGAGGAAAAACTGGATCTATATCTCAGACAGTTACGGTGTTTCACTTTAACAGTAGTTACTAATGAAAAAGTAAAATTAATAGCACACCAAGGCTTGCACTTGACTTAGATGAAGTGGGTGTAGACAAAGTGTGCCTAGTACATCACTCAGTCCCGCATACATAGTAACAGGAAATCAATTAGTCTCCACCAACATTTGCCTTTACTAGTGTAAGACAGCTTTAATTAACTTATTGTGAGTGGTCAACCACTGCTCAGTCTGGAAGAACCTTACAGATTTAATGAAGCACCAGTCTCTCTACATTTATGTTGGAAAACCAGCAACGGCAAATTTTGAAGCTGAATTACTTGGCATAAGCAATCAGTTAATGGAGTACCTTCCTCATCCTAATTATTTAATTCTTGTCCTGTTATTGTTCCCCAATTAAGCACTAATCTTCTGACTTAGGCTATGACTGCAGGAGCAAGCATACCATTGTCATTTAGCAATAAAACAATACGTACACAAGAAAATCATTTTGGAACCAGTCATAGCCACCTAATATTTGATACTTTCTACAGTTTTCAAAATATTTGAAATAAATAGAGCCACACACAGTTCAGGGAAGGTCCCTCACAACAGACAAAATAGGAGAACAGAGAACGCCTGTAGCTCAAAGGAGCAGCTGCGTGCTGGCAGTCCCTGCCAGCGGCAGGGAACACACCCATCCTCTTGCAGGCAGCAATGAGCACATGGAGCAAAAAACCCTGAAGTTTTCAGACTCCTGACTGAAAAAAAAATAATTTATGGGCCCACATCTATTTGTTGTCACTATTTGAAGGCTTCAGAGCAGCCTGAACAATTGCAGCAGGAGATGAGCTGAGCAAGGAGGGAAGCTTCCCCTGACTGCACTTGTTTTCTTTTGTGTTAGCTTCACCAGATCATTCCAACATCACTGAGTCTTGTGCTCTCAAACAAAGTTTTGGTACATAAGAAGGTAAGTCCAATTCCTGCTAGTTGCACTACAGCACACAAAGAAGTAGCCATACTTCTTGAGGAAGGGGAAAGCACGGGAGCTTGCCTTCTTAGCTTCAGAGGTAGGAGATGCCAGGGAGGGTTCAGTGTTCCACCGGGCAATGGAGGTGCTGAGCCCAGAAGTGCTAGTGGCTGCCTGACAGCCTTCCCCTGCGCTGCACAGAAATGATACCACCCAGCCAATAAACAGAGAAGTTAGGCTTGCTTTGGAAAAGGTATTTATACCTTTTTACCAGTGTTCATGACTCTCACCCACATCACCTGCAGCAGTTACCTTGTTTCACCTGAGCCAAGGTCTCACTACCAGGGTGGTAGGACTCTCATTAGAAACACAGGAATATTTTCTGCAAAGCTGGTGTAATTAGGTGACTTTTTAAACATGAAGTCAGAGGTTTCATGATTACAGTGATGACAGTGGGAGTACAGCATAGCTGCTCTAGTTCGGGGAGAGGAAACACATATCCTTTATACCTTTCTAATGTCAATGTTTGGGGGTTTTTTGTTGTTTTTTGTGGGGTGTTGTTGTTGTTGTTGTTTTTTTCTTCAGGTCCAAGCCTGTCTACATGAAGTCCTTCAGCTTTATCTTCCACAGGTTATCACTGTTCAGGAGGTCTGTGCCAGAAGACCAGCACCATGTTTATGAACAGGAAAAGGACTTACAGCTTCACAGTAGATTCATTAGCCCATTTCTACTTTCGTGGTGGAATCATTAAACAAAATGCTAAATAATTCAGCCCCTTACAGTCATGGGTATCCACTAGCTCCCAGTCTGCCTTTCCCAAGGGAAAGCATGTGGCTATTTCTCATATGCTGGTTATGAATCAGAGAAAGTGATCTGGGTTCCTCATGTGAAAGAGCTCTCAGAAGAGATATGAGAAGCTGCAGCACTACAGGACAAAATGCATTAACCTTTCCAAGAGAGAACTTAACAACGGCAGAAACACAAATGGTGAAGTATTTTTATGAAGAGTCAAATCTGTGGTTTTTCAGCAGCAGCTTGTTCTGAAGATGCTTTCTGCACATGCTGCAGTTAAAGACTTTGTACAAGTGACAGGAGAGGAAGTCTGTAGTTAAACACCTTGTAAAGATGGCTCAAGATAGAGAGATGAAACCAGGAATTTAAAAAAACCCCAAACCTTGTGTAAAAGTTAATTAAAATATTAATAATGCAAAGTTTCATTTATTCATGCATAAATAAAAAAAAGATATTTAATGATAGACACACACTGAACATTACTACAGTGAACATGATATTGGGATAGAGAAGGAACAAAGGAGAGCTTGGTCTCTCAGCACAGAAAATTGCTGTGGGGTGTAGAAAGTGCTCAGAAAGGGATGGCCGTGAGGTGAGGGCTGCCATCCGGGGGGGTCCAGCACCTCCCAGGCTCAGAAGGCAGGATGAGCAATGGTTTGCCATCTGAATGCGGTTCTGCTGGCATGTGTGAGGGGCACAGGTGTACAGACTGCTTCCATCAGCATTTCAGAGTTGCTTCTGCTGTTGTGTCCTGAAGGGCTCCTGGCAGTAAATGGAGCCAAACTCCAGCCTCTGCAATGCTGTGGTGCTGCCATGGTAAATGCACACCAAAAATAGTTTATGTTCGTATTTCATAGAATCATAGAACCTCAGTTTCATAGAATCATATTTGTTATATCTCAGATGTTTTAAATTTCTTGTCATAAATGACTGTATTTGCCAGTGTTTATTTGCATTATTATATATATGTATATAAATGCTAAGAAAAGCATGCTATGAGGCACCTTCCTTTGTTTTTGTAGCCACCATATTTGGTCTTCAAATACAGTGTTCTTGTACAGTAACAACTAAAAAATCCTGTAATATTTTTATATCCTTATTTTCTACAGATCATAAAATCATAGAATCATAGAGCAGACCAGGTTGGAAGGGACCCTGAAAGATTGTCTGGTCCAGTCTTTCATGGGAAAGGGAGCCTAGATGAGATTTCCTAGCATCCTGCCCAGCCACACATTGGAAACCTCCAGTGGTGGGAGCTCCACCACATCCCTGGGGAGGCTGTTCCAGTGAATGACTGTTCCCAATGTAAAAAATTTCTTGATGAAACCTCTCCCAATGCAACTTGTACCCATTGTCCCTTGTCTTCTCCATGTGGCTTCTTGTGAAGAGAGAGCCTCTACCCTCTTTGGAGCCACCCTTTAAGTACTGGAATGCTGTGATGAGGTTCCCCCCAAGCCTTCTCCTCTTCAGGGAGAGAAGACAACTCCTCAGTTTCTCCTCACAGGGCAGGTTCTCCAGCCTTTTGATCATCTTCATGGCCCTCCCTTGGACCCTCTCCAGTCTGTCTGCTTCTTTCTTGAATTGTGAGGACCAGAACTGTATACGATCAATGAGGTTGGGGGTCAGGCAAGCAATACTCTCCAACCTGAAGCCCACAATATTCTTAGCACGGTGCTGCCACATTTGTCATTCCATAATTTGTGCTTTCTCTGACCTCCTGGAACATCTTCTCAGAGTGTGACTTACAGCCTGTTGTCTCTGGGCACACACTCTCCACTTCTGAGACATCTTTCTCTCTACGTGCCCTCACTCCAGCATATCTGTGCAAATACTTTGTTTCTGTGCAGCCATAATTATATTCTCAGTTTGTCTCTTTAAGCTGTCTTTGACAAGTCATTTATAGTTTGCCTGCCTTCATGAACTTTTATAGAGAAAGAAAGTTGGCAGGCAATTCTCAGCTATCCTACTTGTCTCTTGTTTCTCTGATGATTGACTTGCAGTGGGAGTAAGTTTTGATATTTGAAAAGATCCAGACTATTATTATTGAACATTTGAGTTGTGCGATGGAAGTATCTGTCTGACAAATCCAGGATACCTGAGCAAAAGGCTCAAAGGCTTAAGGAAATTCCGGAACATGTATAAAACATTGTCCAATGCTTGCCTCTAACATCAGACACAGAGTGGAGAGAGGCTCCAATGCCAGCAGAGTACAGCCAGGTTGAGGAAAAAAGAGATGCAAAAGGAGTATTTTAAAAATATCAGGAGAAATATTAGGTGCTGTGAAGACTGGAAGACATGACAGACAATGGGATGAAAAGGACCAATGCTGACCTATATATCCAGACAAAATCCCCACTGACAGAGGAAAAATTATGCCTCTGATCTGCAATTGATATCAAGACTTTGGGCAGACAGAGTTGGAGGAATACTGCTGAAAAGGAAAAAAAAATAATCACACAAAACGCAGTGGAGCCTGGGAACTTGCTTCAGTCATAGTAGCTCACTGTGTTCAGCCTGGACTCAAACTGCAGTCCCACATGGGGACAAGACATTTGTGATTAGCTTAGGGATGGAGCTCTGACAGGAAAAGTGCTAAGCACTGGAGCTGGTCACCTGGCAGACAGCAAGGGCTGCAGAAAGGTGATTACAAGACTCATGCCCCGGGGTGCTCTGCTGAAGGGCTTGCTTCCAGCTCCAGAGCTGGGCTCCTGACTCTTACACGCCCAGGCATATTTTTCCTGAAAAACAAATGAAAATTGCTGTCTTGGTCAAAGAAGCCTCCCTTCATGCCTCATCTCCCGAACCAAGTAAGCAACTGGACTGATATAAGACTCATTTTACAGAAGGTATATTGTTAACAGTAAAGCACATGCCCAGCTTTGAGTTTATGCTGTGCCCTCCTGTACGCAGAAAACCAGCTGTAAGTTCTTGAGAGATCCTTCTGTTTTGGAGCCAGATGGGCAAATACATTTCCCTTCTCCTGTGGAGCTGAGGAAAGGACACCATCCTTGACTCATGGCAGCAGATGCACAGGAAAGCAGGCATGCAAGGACATCATCAGAGAGAGGCAAACTGTGCTCCTGTACGTAAAATTAATGCCAAAGTTCCCATTGCTGTTGCGACACTGATGCTCTCTGCAATCTTGTCAGTGAGCTGGCTGAACAACAGCAGTGGGGATGTAACTGTGCGCCTGTGACCTCGATAGTGATGCACTAAAATAGAAGACAGAAGCGATTCTAGAAATTACCTTGTTTCATGGCATTGAATGAGAGAGGGACAGCACGTGCTTTACCCCTCAAGTTCTGTTCCCAGTCTGTAGCTGGTACAGTTTCCTGTGCTGCAAAGTACTCCCACCTCTTGTAAGGCAACAGGGCACTGTGACAAACCTCAGGAGCAGTCTGCATAATTATTTGCAGCATATAATTATGCTACAAAATATAACTGCTCATAGCTAACAGCAATTCCCCAATTAAGGTTTTCAATCGAGGCCAATACACACATAGCTCACGGAAGTCAGATAACTGCATCATATACTGTGTCAGAGTTAGTACCATGCGAAGCCAATCATGCGGTGCGAGTGTGTAAGGCTCTGCTATCACTTCAAGAAGGGACATAGCAAATGTATTATGAATCCTCCCTTCCCGTACTGCTTTGCTTAACTCTTTAACAGCCTCATATTGCACAGGCTGCCACTCTGGAGGCTGATCTGGCTGATACAACACTGGACATGCCATCATGACTCCCAAATCCCCTCGCTTAAGCGCTTCCTGCTTGCATCCCTGCCACTGATCCCCCAGACACCCTTTCACCCTCCCTGAAAACACAATCAAGTCATTGGGGTGGGGGCAGGGGGTGGGTGGTGTGGTGGCAGTGGGCAGGGAAGGGAAAAGGTCTGGTTCCTTTTCTGGATCTATAGGACCTGGATCAAAAGGTTTCTCAGTGTCAATGAAAATCATTGTCTGAGTTGTCCTTTTCCCACACTTGGTCCTGTGCTGTGAAGGGTCGCTGCAACCAGCGACAGGAACTTTGGGGGCAGAGGAGGTGTGGACAGAGTCACCATCATTGACGATGTGTTGAGAAGAGTTGCACTGTCAGTGGAATTTACAGCCTCCCCTGGTTTAGCACTGTTAGTAGAATTAGTTGACACTTGGTGAAGAGTAGTCAGGATTTGCCACCAAGGTGCTAAATGCATTCCCGCTGTGGAGTTCCCCTCTGCGGCAGCATCATACAATCGTCTGCCAACTGCTTGCCAGGCAGAAATTTGCAAAGTGCCATCAGGTGGAAAGTCTGGCACTTTGTGAGGGATCCATTCTAACAGAGTCACCAGCTGTGGACCCACCACAGCTCGTTGCTGAGCTGCAAGCAGCCGTTGCAATACAGCCAGGCTGCGCTATTGGTCTCAGGATAACTTCCCTCCCATCGCTCCCGACTGCTCACCTTTTTTTGTAGGTGACCGGTGCACAAAATTTCTGTGGATCCTGGTTCAGTCAGGCTATGTCACTGGTTTGGGCTCTGCAGCCCCAAGTTGGGTGCCATTTGTGGCATATGAAGGCATGGACTCAGGTTGTGGAGTAACCAGAGACACATTATTGTACAGAGAAATTCATATTTATATCTCTGAGCCTGGATACAAATTCCAGCTGTATGTACCATCAGGTTCAGGGCAGAAATCAGTCATGCAGCTACATAGCTATATATCACTAGAGGCATACAGACACCTTTTCACTACTAGACAGTCATGTTTATCTTTCTTACTTTCCTTCACAATACGCAGCTGTTCTCCCATCTCCTGCCAGATCAGACATTCTCCATCCTCCTCTCATATATCTCTCTTCAGACATTCTCTATCCTCCTCTCCCACAGAAGGGGCCTCTGGAGACCACCCAGCCCATCCCTCTGCTCAAGCAGGGTCTCCCAGAGCGGGCTGCACAGAGATGTGTCCAGGCGGGTTTGGATGTCTCCAGAGCAGGAGACCACACCGCCTCTCTGGGCAGCCTGTCCCAGCGCTCCGGCACCCTCACGGTAAAGATGTTTCTCCTCACGTTCAGGTGAAACTCCCCGTGTTTCAGCGTGTGCCCGTTGCCCCTTGTCCTGTCACTGGGCACCGCTGAAAAGAGCCTGGTCCCGTCCTCTTGGCACCCGCTCTTAAGGTATTTGTAGGCATTGATAAGATCCCTCTCAGCCTTCTCCAGGCTGAACAGCCCCAGATCCCTCAGCCTGTCCTCATCAGGGAGATGCTCCAGTCCCCTCATCATCCTCATAGCCTCTGCTGGCCCCTCTCCAGCAGTTCCCTGTCTTGAACCGAGGAGCCCAGCACTGGACACAGCACTGCAGATGCACCTCACTGGAGCAGAGCAGAGGGGGTGGTTCCCCTCCCTCCACCTGCTGGCCACTCTCCAACATGCTCCCGGGTGGAGGGGGTCCCTGGCGTGGGGGGTCCCAGGTCTGGTGCGGAAGGTGGTTCCCCTCAGCAGCCAGGGCTGCTTGCTGGGGCCAAGGGATGGAAGCTCTTTGCAAGGCTGCCTGGCCTGTAAGGGTCTGTAGGGACCTGAACGAGGGACATCTGGTTTATGAGGACATCTGGTTAACAGCCATCCAGCTAAAAGCAGAGGAGCCTACAGAGCCTGGTATTACAGTCAGATACGCAACCCTTGGAGCAGGGGACAGTGGTGGCCAGAGCTCGGGGTGACCAATAGGTGGACTGTGGGGGAAACGTGGGAAGGATAGGAAGGGGAACAAGGGGGTCCTGGGACTCGGGGGAGAGCACAAACTCATTATGGGGTGCTGGAGGGGGCTGTGGGGGTGTGTAAACTTGCTGTGGGCCAGGGATGGACAGGGCAGGGCTGAAGAGGGGCTGGGGTGTCTGCAGAAATTAAGGAGGTGAAAGGCAGGAGGGGACGCAAGGGTGAGTAGGGTTAGCACAGGACTGGGGGGTGCCTTTCTGGCTTGAGCAGCATCTCTGTGCACATGTGTGCAAGTGCACGTGTGTGTGTGTGTGCATGCATGTGCATGCCTGTGTGTGCAGCACCCATCCTGGCTGCTGAGAAGAGCTACTTAAGGGGAGCACCACAAACCCTCCAGGCAGAAGTCTGTGGCACCTGGTGCCCCTTCCCTGGGAACGCTCCAGGGGCAGCGATGGCAGGGTCCCTCTGCCCTGGGCCAGGCTCCTGGTCCTCAGTGGCACAAGCTCCCACTGCAGCTGGAGGCACCTTGGCTTTGGCAGAGCTGAAGGATGCTGCTTGCCCTTCTCAAGCAGCATGGCACATCCTGTCTCCTGCCCCATGCCACCAGTGCTCCATGTCGCTTGGCCTTCAGGAGCCCCACACATCTACTTCATGGCAGCTTTGAAAAGATTCCAGGTAGAGGAAGTTTTGAATTGTACCACTTCAAACCACAGGAGGATTATCCAGACTATTGTCATATGTCAGAAAAACCCAAACCCTAGCCTACCTTCCTCCCTTTACTTCCCTACTGGTTGTTTAGAATCCATTGGAACAAAAAATTTCTATCCAAGTTTCATTTGTAATATAGGTCATGACTTCATTTATTGTAAATGCAGATAAAGTGCTACAAAGGCACTTAAGTTCAAATATATAGAAAAACAGTGATTTCTAGTTTAAAATTAGATATTTAATTAAAAATATATCTTAAGTGTATATATGATGTAATTTTTATGTATTTCATATCTATCTTAATTTACAGCAGGAAAATCAATTTTTCAATTGATCTGGTATTTACCCACTAACAGAAGGGGAGTTTTTTTGCAACTGAATAAGCCAGAAAAATGCTTCCTGAAATATGCTGTCCAGCTCCATTCCTGCCCTGCAGCTGCTGGCCTTTCAGTTGTGCTTGTCTAATAACATGGTGGACATGTCTGCTGCTATTACTGTCAGCTCCGTGGCAGGCCCATTCACGCCGCAGCTGTCCTCCGGGCCCAGGGGACAGTGAGCTGATGTGTGGCCAGGGCAGCACTGAGAGGGTGGTTTTGGTGCTGGGAAATCTGGTCATGCTGCCCTCTCCCATGTCCCCTGAAAAAACAGTGCCACTTCACTGAGCACTCCCTGCAAACAGTGCAGCTGAATACAGGCTCCAGCTGCTGAATATTTTCCCAGTTTTTCTGATTTTAATGTGGGAAGCTGACTTTGGTCCCTGAATCAGGATCTGAGTAACCAAACCATTTCCCAGCTCATTCTGCTGCTGCTTGTCAAAAGCCAGTGTCTGGCTGCTGGGGCTGCACATCCTAGCGTAAATGCGCGTGGATGGGTCTACATTTCTGCTGCAGGTTCAGGCCCACACATGCACATCCCGAATTCGAGGCATAGGGGTTTCACAGGGGTTTTCAGCCTTTCCAGGTGCTGGTTTCTGAAGCTGTGTACAATGTGGCAATGTGGACGACGTGACACTGGGAATGGTAGGGATGGACACGACTGGTAAGAGTGATTTTTGTCCCGACACATGGAGTGATTTGGAAGGGTAAGGTGTCGCTACAGACAGATGCACCATTCTTGTTTCATGCTTCATTGGACCCTGTGACAGAGCATTAAATTTTAATGAACTGGATATTAGCTGTCTGGGGAAATCACTCTGTAATTTGTTTGGAGATGTAAATAGCAAACCCAAACCTCACAGACAGCATACTAAGGAATTAGAAAAGAAGAGGCTTTTTGGATTCCTGCTATTATAAACTCAGTGAACCAAGCAGAAACCCTTCATTGGGCACCTTTTGAAAGAGGCGTCTGTCATTCTGAACTTTCTACCAATCAGGCTCAAGCACATCTTTCTTTTGCTTGGCTAGGTGAAGTAGGTCTATTACTTCTAGTGGTTATTACTCATCATCACACCCTAATACATCTCATCAAATAATTTAATTCATATTTTTTAATCTTTTGATCTATTGTTGTCCATCGTACCCCTGCCCCCCATTCTTGCAAAAGTATTTATCTAGTCATAATATCAAGGTGATCCCTTATTTGCCTCAAAGGAAGAGATTAACTTCTTTTGCAGCAGAGAAAGATCAGAATCTGGCAGTCCAACAAGGTCCCTGTGTTACACACTGAGGGCCCCCAGTTGCTCTCCCATTTGAAGGTATTCTGACAGTGAGAGGCCCTTACAGAGATGCCCTGTGCCTTATGCATCTCCTGGTCTTATGGTGCAACCCCAGCTGGCAACTAAGTACCCCACAGCCGCTCCCTCACTTCCTGACTATTGTGGTTTAACACTGTCTGGCGACCAAGTCGCACACAGCTGTTTGCACACTCCCCCCACAGTGGGATGGGGGAGAGGATCGGAAAAGTGAGAAAACTCCCAGGCTGAGACAAAGACACTTGAAGAGGCAAAGCAGAAGCCGCACACAGCAGCAAAGCAAACCCAGGAGTTCCCCCACCGCTGCCCAGGGCAGGCAGGTGCTCAGCCATCCCCAGGGCAGCCGGGCTCCATCACGCATGACGGAGGCTTGGGAAGACAAGCTCCATCATTCCCAACATCCCCCCTTCCTTCTGCTTCCCCCAGCTTACATATCCAGCATGACAACATATGGTATGGGATACCTCTTTGGTTAGTTTGGGTCAGCTGTCCTGGCTCTGCTCCCTCCTGACTTCTTGTGCGTCTCCTCACTGGCAGAGCACAGGAAACTGAAAAGTCCTTGATTTCGAGTAAGCGTAACTTACAAGAACTAAGACATCAGTGTGTTACCAACATTATTCTCACAGTATATCCAAATCACAGCACTGCACTAGCTACTAAGAAGAAAATTAACTCTACCCCAGCTGAAACCAGAACACTGTGCATTGTGTCATTACCCGGAGAACACAGGACCGGCTTGTTCGTGCCTGATGGCAGTCCCTCCACAAAGGCACTCTGGGAGCTCAGATAGCTGATGACATTTAATTCATGCCTGTGCCCAACTTCTGCCATATGACAGTGCAAGCACTGCTGGGCTCGTTGGCGGTGCCCACCTGTGCCCATGCCCTGTGCCCAGCAGCAGCTGGAGAGATGCCCACCAGTGAGGATACTCCAGCCCACATGGACTCTGCGTGCTACTCCCCTCTCCCTGCCCATGCTCAGGGCTGCTGTGCCAGGGTCTTCAGGCATACTTGTGTGATCACACCCTGCTGCATGTGAAGCCATGCCATCCCCTGCACAGTCAGCTGGTGCTTTTGTTTATGCATCTCCAGGCTGTCTCAAATCCACCCTGGTAAAGCACCATAAAGCAGAAGAACATTTTTTTCCACTAAACCAGTCTATATTTTGACCAAATTCACACAATAGAAGTCTTCTGAACTGTTTGTAACATTTCTCCACTGTTCTCTGGCCATAAATGAGACTCATAGTCTATTTTTTAATATTTCTTTTTATAAAAAACCACATTTGTTAGCATCAAAGCTTTCACTGTTCTCCAATATCTTGCTTTTCCATTTGGAAGGATTTCAGGAAAGCTCCTTACCACATGGCAGCTCTTTCTTTTTGTTAATAATTAGTCTTAGAGAACTGTCAATCTGTTCTTACCCTGTGCTTGGTCATAGAATCAACTCTGCTACCCATGGGGTTTCTATTAATTTACTTTTTCCTGCTGCTTTTCATCTTACTGCTTATGCAAGCTTTGAGCCTGCTCAGTCTATCAGTGAATGTTGATAATCTTTTAAATACTAACTTTTCTTTAGCAAGCTGGGCTGTGACCTGATCCGTAGCCCTGGAGAGGTCCTGGCAGGCTCTGCTCTCCATGGCTGTGGGTCTTCTTTCCCCACTGCTGTTCGCAGATGTGGGTGGAGGTGGACACTTTGCTCCAGGGTGCTGTCCTGTGCCAGAGCAGAGGCCCCAGGGAAAGCCTACCAGTCCACAGAAGCCCAAAGGCAGAAATAGGGAATAGTTTGGGTTTGGGCTTTTTTTGTGTCTCAGTTTCCCCTCTTCTCCTCCATTGAATAGCTTTTTTTTTATTTTTTTTTAAATCTTGTTTGCTGGTAAGCCTGCCTTCATGCTCATTATGTAAGCATCTGCACACTTCCTCAAGGTTTGTTTATTTGCATGTTGTTATTACTGCTATGCCAAACAGAAAGGTTTCAACAAGGTCTGAAAAGATTTCAAAAGGTCTGTTTCAAACACAGCCCTGGGGACCTGTGTGCAGGGTGACCAGCCTAGGAAGGGTTTCCTCAGCAGCTGACAACCGCTTGTTCTTGTGCTCATATTATGGATACGATTGTTACTTGTACTCTCTAGTCCTTCTACTATGTTCAGATACAGCAGTCGTCGCCTTGTTGTCCTCATTTTTCCAGCTTAGACAAGTCAAGTTCTTCTGAATTTCTCTTGCAAAACAGGTACTGAGTTCCTGAGGTCATCACAGACTTCCCCCCACCCCCACCCCCCCGAACTGCTTCCAGCTGAGCACATCCAACCTAAGTTTTCCTAGTGAGACCCACAAGAGTTTTTAAACATCTCAATTTCAAATGGCAGTTTCAGTGTTGAAGAAGCATTTGGGCAATGCCCTTAATAACATGCTTTAACTTTTCATCAGCTCTGAAGTGGTCAGGGAGTGGGACTGGATGATTGTTGTAGGTTCCTTCCAACTGAACTATACTATCCTGTTCTGTCCTGTCCTATCCTGTCGTGCCCTTCTTCCCACCTCCCTCTTTCCCCAACAGTACATGCTGAGGAAGTCTTTGATGACATGTTTTCCCAGTCCTGCACTCAGGGAAAGGATTTCATGGGTAATCATGTCCCAGTCTAGGCATTAGCTCTGTCATGTTGTGGAAAAGAAGCATGTATCCTCTGGTGGGGGTGAGAGCTGTGGATTTTGTCAAGGTAATTTGATCATCTGAACATATTTGCAAAAATCATATATGAAGTGCAGGTTTTGAAAGTCTTCTGTGTTCATCCAGTTTAGTTGGGTTTCCACAGAATGGCAAAAATCTACACCTTAGACACTAGTGAGGCTTGAAGATCAAGCCCTCAATCTGAAGCATGAAATGTTCCTGAACTAAATGGTTGCAAATCTTTTTGATGTGAGCAATACCTGTTCATTTCCCCTGGGATTTTTTTTTTCCTTGTGAACATTTTTGTAAATGCCAGAGCCATTTCCCTTTGAAAAACATAATAAAACAAGATCCTGAAAACAACAGTACTCCATCAGAGTGAAGGTCCACCTGACCCAAATTGACCAACCATAAATATCTAAAGGAGAGCATCTGAACAACGCAAATCTACTTTTCTCAGGGTCCTGGGGGTGATCACAGACCTCAATGGCTGGCACTAGCATCCCCTGGGACCCCTCCTTACTGTCCCTGCCAAGGACCCAGGGGACATGGTGTCTTATTTCAGCCTGGGGCTTCCAGTCCCTGCCTGAGCCATGTCATAGGTGTGACATTCTCTGCCCCTCTCTCTCAGATGGGCCTGGGACCTGCACTGCAGAGACCTGCTCTTCTAGATGGACCCCTCCAGCCTAGGTCATAGCTTGCAATGCAGAACCCTAGGCATAACATAAGTGGTATTCTATTCTATTCTATTCTATTCTATTCTATTCTATTCTATTCTATTCCATTCTATAATTTTTTGTACTAATGATGAATCGATTAACAGTGAGACTGTTACTTGCCTGCAATGCCAGGGCTTTTTCAGCTCCAAAAACACTTTCAAGAGCACATATCAGAAAGGTTACAAGTGGAACCTGGATCTTATTTGATTTTTCTGAATCTGTTTCAGAGCCAATTCTCACAGGCGTTAACGTAATGTGCATGTGTAGCCAGGAGCAGGCTGATGCATTCTTCAGCTTAGGTTGAAAACACATTGCTTAAGGTCTGGCAAAGGAAAATCACAGCACTACAGAAAGCAGCAGCAGGAATAGAGGCCAAGCAGACCCTGTTTTCTGAAGAGTGAGAATGTGAAGAATGAGGACCAGGACAGATCACACACAAAAGAAGAGGAAGTCTGGGGCACCATGTGGTATTTTCAAGAGTATTACACATACCAACGACAATCATACTTTTTGCCTTCAAAAAGCTGCTTTGCTGTGCTTCTTGGTCAGCGATGCATGAAAAGGGCTCTCATGCCTCCACTACGCTTGTATTGCATGTAGGGACAGCTGACAAGTGGCAGCTCCTGATGGTGTGGCAAGCCTGGAGCCTTTGCAAGCACAGGCGGTGTTGCACAAGCAAGAACACCTAGGGAAATGGAGCCAAAGGAAGAGAAAAGCTTGCTCCCATTACAAACTTGCAATGGAAAAGAGAGCCAGAGAGCCAGGGCACGAGTGGTGCCTTCATGGTGCAAGAACAGCAGGTGAGAACCTAGCCAGAATGGCCCAGAGAAGCGGTGACAAGCAGCCATGCTCAGTGCTGCAGAGGAAAGCAAAAAGCCACTGGGACTGGTGACAGTCCAGCCTAAGGGGAAAAAAAAACCTCCTTCCTCACCCAAGAAGGAGGGCATGAGTGGCATCCTCATGGTGCAAGAGAAGCAAGCAATAAACTAGCCGAAACAGACCAGAGCCACCTTGACAAGTGGCTGTACTCAGCACTGCAGAGGAAGGCAAAAACCCCTGGGGACCAGTGTCCACCTGCCCCAGAGCAAAACTCTGTTCTGACCCCAGACCTGGTGATCACATTCCTTGAGCATGTGAGCAAGACCTGCCTCCTTGTTCCACAAGCTGCTCGTGCCTACCAGGAGACGCTAGCACTGATGGTCCCCTTTCCTCCATCTACCTGGAGCCATCTCAAGGCGTTCCAAGACTGGGCAAATGCCCCTGGTCTGATTGACCTTGGGGGAGAGAATCCTTTCCATGGCCGGCAGGACACCAGTGGGTGCTCCAAAGCACTGAGGAAGGGTGCTAGGGCTGGTGCATCCCATTTCATATGGCTGCTGCCACTGGCCCTGCAGGGGATGAGGACAGTGAGTTTTGTGGTGCTTCTCAGGCGCCAAGAATGCATTCCCTTGGTCTTTCCCCTTCTAGTCTTCTTCTTCCATAGGCTCTCCATGCTCTTAATCAACTGCTTAGTCTTTACTTACTTTCATTCTAGATGGAATTTATCTTTCTTGGACCTGAGTAATGAGAAATGTCCATAGGGTACAGGTGAGTTCTCACCAGGGCTTTTTACAACACTTGCCTGTCCTGTGGAAATATTTTGCCCAACGCACAAGAATGCATTTGTCTGTATCAGATTCATAGCTCATGGTCCCCCTATGATCTGCTCATGCCTCCAGGAACACTTGCCTACTTCAGTGTTTCCAAACTGTAGCAGAAACTCATGTTGCTTCACATGGCATAGTGTTACCTACCCCTACAGTGCAGTTCTTCGTGCATGGTTTATTGATGCAGGGGATCCCTCTTATGTCAGAGCTTCTGCCAGTGTGGAGTATGGGGGCTGTAGAAATGTACCATGAGATACAGCTTTTTCTGGTTCATGGATACCATAACATCCATAATATGTGGACAATGAATGCATCTTTTGGAGACGGCAGCAAGCCTACATGTCTTGAATAAAGGTCTTCTGCAGTGTAAATTCAAAATAACTGACCATGAGCTTCACAGTTCCGTACATTTGATGACATCACAATATGAAAGGTGGAGCCTGAGAGATGCGTTAAGGGTTAAGGAGGCTTTCTCCTTTCCATTGCCTGCTGGAGTCCAGCTCCACACAGTCACAATCAGCAGACCCAGCCCTCCAGTGCTGCACAAGGAATGCACTGTGTGGGTGGGCTCTGAACACGGAGCTGGTGGTGTCAGTCTAGTCACTTCCAGAATGGGTGCCTGCCTCCAAGGAAAGACAATAAGCACAGCTGACGTTAACTGAGCCTCCAGTTTGGAAGTTTCATTGGAGAAAGTGCCAAATCAGCCCAGACACTGAGAAAGCTACAAGAGACAAAACACTGATGGGTCTGTGTCATGCAGTTTGTGGCACTGCTGTCTGTGGGGATGTGCTTTACTCCCCAGAAAAAAAAGGTTTCTGAGTTTTTAAAGAATTCTGCAGGCATTCAGTGAAGAGGAAGGTTATTGCTGATCATGTTGGTATGGGTAAGGAGGTGGCTGGCCAGGCGGCCATCCGACACTAGAAGGCAACTGCCTGTCTTTGAGAGTCCCTCCATTCCTGTAAGACAGTTGCAAAGAAGGACTGAAGATTTTTCTTTTTATATGCCCACCTGAAACCTCCTGAGAATGTCAGTGTTGCTGATGATGCTATTCAGGTACAAAGGAACTTAAAAAGAAAACAAACAAAAAAACAGCAAAAAAAACCAAACTATGGAAAACAATCTTCTAGCACACACATGGTAATTAGTTTGCAAAACTGGTGCAATGAGTGCAGAAAGCTGCCAGATTATGTTTATTCAGTTAAAGAATTTCAACATTTTGTTGTAAGCCGAGCGTGACGAGGGAGGCCATTCCATGTGTCCAAATGAGGATCTGATAGATCGGCAAGCAGAGCAAGGCTAGAGACAAATTTCCTTGCCAGGAGTGCCCCTTGTCCACAGGGCTTTGGGGAAAAAGGATGGTCTTTAAGGAGCAAGGATTTCAAATTACATGGAACCTCTAAGCTAAAACACATTTTGAGTTATGCTTGAAAATGAACTCGTAACCAGTGCATTTTAAGACCATGCTTTCCTCTCTGCAAAGGGGAATGAACAAGGTAAATGAATGCTGAAATAGCACATCCTGAAATAATTAGCTATAACTGTGCTAATTGCATTCCCATACTGTGGGTGAACACGGTGCGGGAATGCGATCCCATAAATTGGGCCCCACCATTTAAGAAGGATGTTCAGGTACTTGAATGTATCCAGAGGAGGGGAACACAGCTGGTGGCAGGGCTGGAAGGCATGTCCTCTGAGCAGTGGCTAGGCACTCTGGGTTTGTCTGGTTTGCAGAAAAGGAGGCTGAGGGGCGACCCCATTGCTCTCATTGCTCTCTGCAGCTTCCTGGGGAGGGGACATGGAGAGGGAAGTGCTGAGCTCTTCTCCCTGGGATCCAGGGACAGGACGCCTGGGAATGGCTCAAAGCTGTGCCAGAGGAGGTGCAGACTGGGCATCAGGAAGCATTTCTTTACCAAGAGAGTGGTCAAACCCTGGAACAGGCTTCTCGGATAGGTGGTCGATGCCCCAATCCTGTCAATGTTGAAGAGGCATTTGGAAAATGCCCTTAGTAACAAGCTTTAACTTTTGGTCAGCCCTGAAGCGGTCAGGGAGTGGGACTAATGATGGTTGTAGGTCCCCTCCTGCTGAAATACTCCTGTTCTATTCTATTGTGTTCTGTTCTGTTCTGTTCTGTTCTGTTCCGTTCCGTTCCGTTCCGTTCCGTTCCGTAGTATTCTACTCTATTACTGTATGCTAATACCACTCTGAATACATCCCAGTACTGAGTTAGCCTTTTCTGTGACTGCCTCACAGTGGTGACACGCATGGATGCGACAAGTTAACACATCACTGTCTCAGCTTTGTTGCTGCCATCTCCCACTACTTTAGAGATCCTTACTGTCCCGTTTCTACAAACTACACTTGTTTGTACAAGGCAGTTTGAAATGCTTGAATGCATGTTGTCCTAGAGGTGAGTTAATGTACTCCCACTTAATTTTGATGCACCATCTACAAAAACCTTGCCCGGTTTTCCTCTCCTTTGACGAGCTTCAAGAACAATTATTCTAACTGCTTACATTTAAAATGCTTCTTAGATTTTAACACTGTTAAATCAAAACTAACCATCTGGTAGATTACCATCTAGATGTGCTGTCCATCTGGTAGGTTGTTGGTCTGCAGTTCCACTTAAGAATACTAAC
Organism: Falco cherrug; assembly: GCF_023634085.1. Taxonomy (NCBI): domain Eukaryota; kingdom Metazoa; phylum Chordata; class Aves; order Falconiformes; family Falconidae; genus Falco; species Falco cherrug. The sequence continues at coordinate 24,331,409 of NC_073703.1, forward strand.
TTTTTCTCCTTTTTAATCCTAAGTAGAATTTGTGGTCTCTGGCACAGTGCCACTCAAGGCTGGGCCACCTCCAAGTACTTTGTGGGATGTATTTTACTCTTCCTGGCAATAGTACATGTGGTCAAAATACTTTTAAACTTGTTCTTTTTGCTTTTGTACCCTGCATAATCTTAGTTCAAAATCCCTTGCTCATCTCCTCACGCCTATTGCCATCAGTCACCTCTGACTTCTAGTGGTGTCTGGTGCTGTGGCATATGTGCGCTTGTCCATGAGTGTGCGCATATGTACATGTGTACATGATGGAATAGAGGGATAAATTGCCATCGTAGCATATTGGTTGTTGTCAGTTGCCAAAAACTAAAAAGGAGCAAGTGAAACAATTGTGCTGTAGATTGCTCAACAATCTGAAGTAACAGTGTAATTGTTGACTCTTAGTAATGGCTCATGACTCATGAGGGGATGAGGTAAACCAGGGACCTTGCAAAGGAGGCAATAGAACAACGGCAAAAGCTAAGACAGGAGATCTGGGGAAACCATTATCACAGCAAACTAGGCATGGAGCTGGTGGACTGTGTTGCAATCACTTAAAAAATATCATACATTGGGTTCAGAAATGCCATTTTTACTCATACCAGTACTATTGCTTTTGGAAGAAGATTTGAATTTTAGGTTACAATTTGCACTTGCTGCAGTTCTGTGTGGTTAATACACTCCCAAAGCATAAACCCACCGCATTTATAACGATAGCATTTTTGAAGAACCCTTTACTCAGAGCATGAAGGGGGAGTGTGGCGGAAAGCACGCAGGGAGGGGAGCTGAGGGAGCAGGGCAGTTCCTATGGGGAGCCAGGCATGGCCTCTGTGGGGATGCTGTCTGGCGGTGTGGGTAAGGGCTGGGGCAGGTGGAGGCACTTGGGGCACTTGTCTCCTGCCTAGTGCACCCCAGGCACTGCAGGGAGGAGCTGACATTGTACTCGCCTGTGTCTCCCTTCTGAGGGAGCAGCACACTGAATCACATCTTCCCTTTCATCATCAGCAATGCAGAGCGCTTCCACTGCCCTGTACGGTCCTTCCTATTTATACCTGTGTACAAAAGAGCAAAATATGTCCCTATCAGAATATACATTTCTCCTTGTCTCTAGAAAAGAACAAATTAATGTTCTGACATGGAAATTAAGGTGTCATCTCTTAATTGCCCTGATGTCCTCAGCATCTGAGGGAGAAATAGGACCAGAAACGGGGAGCTGGTAACAAAGCAAAAATGCCTGTTAACACATGGCACAATTAATGCAGGCAAGTATGCATTGCAATGGAGCAGACCTTGTGACCTGTGACAAGGAACCTGGGGTGTGGGACAAAAGGGAAACAAAACTGAGGAATAACTGCAATGTACATCTCTGAACCTACCAGAGGTGAGGCAAATCCTTGGTCAAGTTATCTGCAAATTATACAGCACATGCTGTTATTTTTGTCTTATTGTCACCCTGAATAATGCAGCACTAAAGCCACAGGGAACTCTTCAGAAGTGTTTGTGCTGTGTTTGTGAGGCAGAAAACACTTTTGTCTCCAGAATGTGCTGAGCTAGACTGTCTACCCGCCTCCTCATAGCAGGTGGCTCTGAGAGTGGTGTCCTCACTTCTCTGTTCCTTCCCCCAGTCCCTCTCCATCCCCTCCTGGCTCCCAGCTCCATATGGCACACAGCCCAGTAGCCGCACACATATCCACACACAACTCCAGGCTAACGGAGCTCCCTGGGAATCTCTGCAAAACACTGGAGAAGAGAACATGGCTGGCTGGAGGGGTGGCTGCTGTCACTGCCACTAACGCTGGCTCTTCTTGCTTTTGGGGGATTTGGTCACATGCAGTAGAGTGAGTTGGTTCTGCAAGGGGGCTCAAGGGCATCCCCTGCCCCACAGCTGTCCGCAGCAGTACACACACAGCTCACGGTCTCCAGGAGTTGTTTCCAAACAGACCTTGGAATTGGTCATTTAGGGCCAGGTTTCAGAGCAAGCTGAGCACTGGCTGGCACCCGTGCTTGTGCTGCCAGGAGCAGAGGACAGGCAAGTCTCCCTGGCTGGAGCTCGGGTGAGAAATTCAAAGCAACCCCCCAGGAATGGAGCTGCCAGAGACAGGACCTCCAAGGCAGAGGCTGCGAACATGCCAAGCAACCAAACCTGCTGCCTTTGAGTTAGTTACAGGTTGCAGATCTGTCTGCCCAGGCACAATTGCAGAAACTGAATGGTGGGCGAGCAGCTGAGCCAGCGTCACTGTGGGACAAGTGGCTGCTCCCCAAGGATCAGGCACTGCCTCATCTCCCAGCTCCTCCATTGCTGTATTTCTGAATGACTGCTGTGCTATGGGGTGAGGGAGAAGTCATGTTGCTAAACTTTTACTGACAGAATTTGAGCTTTTAAAGGGACTGAAAAGTCTGACAAAACCCTGGCAGGAGCTTCTGGGGGTGCAGTCAGAGGCTGCAGGACCCCATGCAGCCCATCTTCCTCCGGACTACCAGGTCCCCTGCCGTGAGGACCCTGCTCACCCACCACCACCACTTCATGCAGCAGGGATGGCTCTGCCCATGTCAGGCACCTCTGTGTGGCAGGGATGCAAGAGTGGAAGAATGGCCTCATTTTTATTTTATCAAGGTAACTTATGTCAAATGCCACACCAAACAACTGACTGTTGGCTCACCGAGATTAGCCTCCTACAAAGACCCCGTTCCTCATGATGTGTCACTCCAGCTAGTACATAAAACATTATGTACTGGAGAAAACTGAAGTCTCTGCTCAGTGAGACAGTTCTGTTTCCTCTCATCATTTTCCCCTCTCCAATAGGTTGTTTTGTTCTTGCTTTTAGGAAGGAGAGTGACAGATCCACTACTGTAACCAACATTTATTTAGCAATGGAGTAAAAATAAAAGTGCTTTCTTTCTTGGACTTGTGCAACCCTGAATTCTCCTTGGTGCATATAAAATGCATGCACAGTGTTGCACATACACTGACAACTGCAGCTCTAAGGGACTGAGAGCCAATTTGGGCAAAATCAAAGTATTGAAACATGATACTTGCTATTAACATTATCTATTAGAAAATAAAACTTTCTTATAACATACCTCTGGAAAAGTAAAACGAGGAAAAGAATGTTTCAAACCTGGCCATCTGTATTTTTTCACATTCTGGCAACTGACTTACGAGGCAGCTGTGTGCTTCCTTGTATAAATTCAAATGGACAAGCTGACAAAGCAGTGACAAGAGTGACACTGCATCAGATTTCTCTTTTAACTAGTCATTTTGATGACTGCAATTTACAATGCAGACTGCAAAGGATTTTCTGATCTCCTTGATGACAAGTTTTTAATTCCTGAGGAATTTTGTAGGGATACTTAAGGAGATAAATTTGGACTGAACACATGGCTGGAATTGTCCCTTCATTTGCTCATGACTTGTGCTGCTGTTGTGGTAACATCTGTCTGTAGGTGTGCATGTGCCACATGGTACAGATAACAGCCCTAATAGCAGCAGTCTTTCCAGTGCACCAGGGTGGAGCCCGAGTCCTGTGTGGGATTTTTGCTTCCAGGGCTGTGTTTCCCTCATTCTATTTGTGGTGAGCTGAAAATCCCATTCAATACTTCTTTGGATCTCCAGGCACTGAAATACTTTTAAAAATCCTGGGGTTTAGCAGCTTATGGGGCCAAATAAATCGGGGGCTTGAACATGGTGTTGTTGAACAATTGCTACCAATTGCAATTGTATGTGTGCTATCTATGTTGTTATGGTATGTAGAAAACAATTCCAAAATGTTATTATCTGCAAATCCCCAACAAATGAGACTGTTCTTAAGGAGACCCTATAGGCACACATGCTGGTCCAAGGATATTTGACATTCACACCAGTTTCTAAGAAAAAAGGAGAAGGAAGGAGTCAAGAGGATGGGCTGTAAGCACAAGCACATCTTTGGGCAAGCAGGAGGCTGCCAGCTTAGATACATCTATGGACAGAAACATGTAACAGTACTTTCAAAGTGAACTGCAGAAGTATGAACTCAGGATTTCCAGAGTTAATTTCATAGGAGAGGTATGGAAAAAACCTGCAATGTGGGAAACCACTAGCAAAACATCTACTGATAATAAGAGAATATAATGAAAAAAACATTCACTGATGATCACTGCAGCTACAGTTGCAATGAGGGTCTATGTCCAACAATGCATTTGGACTTCCCGGTCTTCTTTCCTGTTGCTGTAACTGAGGTGGTTCTAACACGGAGCTAGGACTGCTTGGAGTTAAAATCAAACGGGTGAATTATACATTCCTTCACAGTGGTGTGGAAGAAGAGGTAATGTCATGAGAGGCAGCTCTGCATCCCCAGGTCCTATCTCCAGTGCCAATCCCTCCAGGGCTGGGCTCAGACACGAAGCCTGCCCCAGTGTCACCCATCAATCCCCTCCTCCCTGGCTGCCTCCTGCACACACACGTGCAGGCAGCTCTCTTTGAGAACCCCCAGATGTTATGGTCCCCACTGCAGCTGGCCAGGAGTCCCCTGGTCGCTCCAGTCACTGACTCATCCAGGTGTGTCCTCCTCATACACATGCCCTCTGGTTCCCAGACCACCTCACCTACTCGACGACAATTGGTCTGGCTCCATCTTCACCAGCACCTGCACCTGTGTTTGCACACGCACACTCATCCTGGGTGCTGCACCATGGACATATGGGCTTCTGGCCCCTGCTCCCACCCCAGTGTGTGGTGCTTGGAGCTCCCCCCGACACATGTGCACATAGCACAGAGACCTCCTCACAGGGGAAAAGATCTAGAGGTGGAGTTCGATGAGACAACAGGACAGGCAGTGCTGGTCAGGTGCAGGGCAAGACCAGACAAATGCACTGACTAGAAGCATGTTTATGGGTCACTGTCTCCACTGGTCTCCTTATCCCCCTATTTTTCCATGCTTGTTCCTCCCCAGACCACCTGGACCCATCCTTTCCCCTGCCTCTCCTACAAGAAGTCCTGTGCAATCCTAATCTGCTTTTCCTCTGCATCCCATGACATCTCCCACACCCCAGGCAGTGACTGCACTCAGTCTGAAAGGGGGTCCAGGGAGTTGCTCCTGTTGACTTATCTTGAGCCCATCTTGATGGGCTTCATTAGAGACTCTTGAGCATGTGTTTCCACTGGGACAGCCCTGAGAGGAGTCCAGGCAGGGTCTCCTTTCCTCTGAATTCCCACTTTGTATCCCCATCTGCTTCTGTGCCTCTGTGCTCCTCTGGGCTTGTAGAGATGGGCTACTGGTGGTCTGGTCCCTCTCCTGCGATGGGTCTGAGATTAGGCCAGGTAGATTATTATTTGTGCTCCTCACCACCACTGTGCCTGTGTGCCTGTGTGTGTGCATGCGTGTGCGTGTGCGTGCGTGTGTAGAGGAGGTTTTGCACCCAGTGCCAGCCCAGTGTTCAGCCAGCACAGGAGCGTGGCAGCCAGTACAGCTGGCCCTGAGAAGCGGCTTCCCAGAGGGCAGGGCTCCCCCAGCTCCAGTCCAGTAAGAAACTGGCATTGACCAACCCAGCCCACCAGGTCCCCTCCTGGTCACCACAGAGATGTCTGGCAGCAGATTAGTGGCACAGTGTCACCTGCAGCGTGAGCATCAGCTACTGATACAGGACAGTGTTGACATTGTAACTAGAGAAACAAGCCCTGCAGCAGCAGAAAGTCAGAGGCTGAAAAGTAAAACCAAAAATATTCAGATCAGAAATTAATTGCAAACATGAACGGCAGCAGCAATGGGTCCTAGTGATTCCCTGCCAGAGCTCTTCCATGCAGTCTTTGCCTTTAAAAAGTTCTTTTTCAGCAGGCTGCTGCCCTGGCCATGGGTCTGCTGTACAGCAGTGCCGAGCGTCGCCTTCCAGCAGTGGCAGAGGGAACACGGACGGCTCTGGAAAGCTCACGGTGACTTGGCTATTGTACTGCTGCACACTGTGGTAAAGTCGAGACCTCTTTTCTTGTACCATGTTTTATCTCATTAAAATAGTGTCTGCTGACAAGAGGGAAGTGGGTGCTGCTGGCGGGGTGCTGTTTTGCACCATGTGCAGGCTGGCTGGGTACCAGTGAAACCAGTGCGCAGCTTCCAGTGCAGCAGTGAGCTGCCTTGCCTTCCCTGACACATGCTGAGTTATCCCCTTCACTGCAAGACGAATGGCCAGAGGCTCATTTTAAAATACCAGCAATTGGTTCGGGAAAACTAGCACCACATATATCTCCATGGATCACATGGGGACTATGAGAGCTTTCTAAGCAAGCTGGACTGCAGGTCCAATTCCTTTTGTCTATTAGACAGAGTAAAATAAAGCAAATTAAACTAATTACAAAGACTTAGCAAGCTTTTAGTTTCAGTAGTGCTGAGGACAACCCACTTATCTTTGTATAGAAAGGTTTTTGTAACGGTAATTGGGCATTACTTTGCCATTGTGGCCTGCAACAAAAATGAATTTCCCTGCTGTTTTCAAACCTTGATCAGGCTTCCCTTTTGACTGCTGTGTTAGCTGCTGTGAAAATGGCAGGGAAATATTTCTGTGATTTGTAGTCATCGTTTCTGCTTTCAAACGACTGCTAGATAGCTCACAGTCAAGTGTGAGTTTTACCGGTGGGGTGAATTTTACTGTGGCGATTCAGCCTGGTCTCCGCTCCTTGCTTACAGAGCCACTAAGGATAACTGACACTTCAGGGCATGTTACCGCAGCGTAACATGGTGAAAACCTGAATAATCGCCATCCTTTTCAAGGTCCTGCGACTTTAATTGTACAGGTGCTTTTACTTCGCTGCCCAGAGCTATCAATGAAGCTGGTAACTTATTACAACTCAAAATGCAGATTAGGTGTTTATGCAGACAGCAGGATACCTGCGGCTGTGCTGAATGAGCCCAGAAGCAGATGAAGGTAATCACCTTCCCAGCTGCTGGGCAGGCTGGGAGGACTGGGAAACTCCTGGTGCTTCTCGGGGGACCATGTGTGCACCCCGGTGGGGCACGGTTGGATCCTGCCTGGCAATAAATCACAGGCTTCTATGAGAAGTGGGTGTGTTGAAAGTACAGGGACTTCTGCTCGGCTTGGTACTGGGGCTGCAGGGTCTGGCCACAGCTCACTGCTGGGCTGTAGGGTGGGCACCCCTGTGCAGCCCAAGCCCTGTGTTGGAGGGGCTGAGGGGGAGCCGTGCTCATCCCTGCCGTGGTGGGGTGTGGAAGGATGCTGTGGAGACCAGTTTGTCCCAGGACATCGTTTAGGTCTCAGGCATGTCTGAGCCCTGTTCCTACAGGCTTGCAGCCTGTGGCTCGCTTGGTTGCCATGTGCTCGTGGGGCTCATGCCAGCAAGGGAGCTCAGGCACAGTGTCCAGCCAGGAACACGGGTGGAAGTGCTCTGCTGAGCCATCCTGGGTGTCCAGCTACAACCGCCTGCCCAGACCTGGGTATCCCCGCCATGGCTCACCTGAACCCTGAGCACAACCTGACACTTTCTCCTGCCTTTTGGTCCAGGAGGGAAAACCTTTCTAGGACATTTTCCTGCCAAATGCAGTCCTCTGCCTCTGAGAAGGCTCAGCAACACAGTCTGCTCACAGCCACACCACAGCAACACCACAGTGGCCTTTGCATCCTTGTCCATCATCAGTCCCCTAAACCAGGACTGGGGCGGTGATGAGCCCCATCAAGGCAAAGGAACCTGTGCAGCAGGGAGGGCAGCCCTGTGCCGCTGGGACATGGCAGCAGCAGATGCAGGTGCAGACCAGCTGCAGCCCTGGAGAGGGTCAACCCAAAAATACACCCATCTTCCAGAAACCAGCAAAATTTGAAACAATAGGAAGGAAGGGTTTATTTTCCCATGACTGATGAATCTGTGCACAGAAGTGTATAAAGAGCTACAGCATCATATTCAGAGAAAGATGCTGAAGGATATCTTATTAGCATACTCTTATCTTTACTAATCAAGTCAGTGTGAATAATTTTGCTTATGATTGTGTTTGATTGTATTAGTGAATTATAGACTTGAAAAGTCCTTTTTTTTTTTAAGACTGCAGAAAGCAGAGCCATTATTACTGAACTATTTTTATAGAGTTTCGCAGATAGCATACTCTGTTCTTTTACTATTTCATTACAATAAATTATAATAGGGCTTTACAAACACACCTCCAAGGAAAAGGAAACGTACCCTACAAAGGTGGCTATTAGATAGGTTTGTATGACTAGTGGGTGCATTTTCTGAGTCATAAGTCATTTCATACCCTTGTACTGTCTGCCAAACATCAACGGTGATTCCATGCCAAAAATAATGTCCCTGCTGATGTTAGTAGCGCTCCTGGCAATGTGGTAGACACATGAGCTGGACCTGTGGCCAGCATTCAAACTCAGGGCCAGTGCTCTTGGCTTTTGAGTGGTATCTGGCATGGCTGCACCTTTTGCTAGGCTGGAATCGGTGCTCAGTAAAAAAAAATGCTTTAGATTAAACTTTGTTTAAATCAGGCTCTGATCCAGGCTAAGGGTGGTATGCTGGATTGCAATGTTTTTTCACCCATTTTATACTACACGTCTGAAAACAATTTTCATGAAGGTTGATATTCCATTGCTTCAACTGTACATACAAAACCACATCTGTGCCACACTTTGGACAGATCTTTCATTGAAAAGAACTGAACATTACAAATGTTAAGGCAAAAATATCATGTGTTACTTCAGATGTGCAATTAGCAGAGCCTGCTGTTACTTAGGCTCCGTTAACCATCAGCACTTTGTATTGGCACAGAAGCCGTGAGCAGGGTGAGGCTCTGGTGCTGTGCTTTCCAGCAGTCCTGGTGTGAAAGGAGAGCTCTGCAGTTTCTGATCACCATGCATGCGGGTGTTGTGAATTCTAGGGATTGCTCAGGCCAGGTCAGTAATGCAAAGAAGTAGGCAAAAGCAAAATTTCTTGATTTCTGGTGTGACTTGCACTAGCAGTACTGTTATATCCAGACCTTTCCAGAAAATTTCAAAGTTTGAAGATGGACATAGGAGTTCACGTGCTGCCACCTCCTACTTCTGCAAGGAAGGTTATGAGAAATTCCTCTTGGTCCTGCCTTGCCAGGTATCATCACCAATTGTTGAGAAATACTACCAGTAACGTAGCCCCACTCTTGTTTTCAGATCACCATTATATCCAATTGCATTTTTGGTTTGGTATTTTTGGGTCCCTAAAACAAAACTGAGCAGGGTTAGAAGGGCGGTATACTCCTGGTCTGCATGCTTACTGGTAAAGGAAAAGATAACTCCTACCTCCATTCTGTTCTGCCTGCAGTGCTGCTAAATAAAACCCAGTGGTGCCACTACAGTTGTAAAGTTCATAGTCAAAACTGCATTTTTTACATCACACATAACTTGCCTGCACTTACGATATACCAAAATGAACAGGAGATGTTTTCTGCCCCAGTGATAAAGAGTGATTTATCTGTTCAGCCTCAAGTTGTAACCGCAGGTGAAAACTGAGTGAACATGGGAAGCAGATCTCCTGGCCGCGCTCGACCTCAGCGGTGGCCTTTCAGGCCACAGAGGCTTTAAGGCCATCACACAGCACAGCTTCAACCCTCTTAAACCTCAGTAAGATTTATGGGCAGCTGCTCTCTTTCCAGGTGATTTTTCAGGAGGGGAGCAATATGGGATGGCCTCGCAGCCCAACCAGCCTGCTGGGAGAGCCCAGCCAGCTGCCGGGGTGGCCAGGATAGCCCTGAATCTCCAAGGTGTGGGGCTGAGGACCCTTGGCATGGGCTGAGCATGGCCCCCAGCAAGCGCCATCCCCTGCCAATGGAGAGCATCACCACTGAGACCTGCAGGAGATCTGCAACCCAGGAGCCAACCTGTCCCAGGCAGCAGGTGGGAAGTGCTTCTAGGAGCACATGACAAACCTCCTCTGCTGCTGGGGGTGGTGGGAGCCAGGAGCTCCGTGCTAACAGCCAAATATTCATGAAACCACACAGGGAATAAAATAAAAATAATTTCGCTACTCAGTATTTTCGTAAATTACTTGCATGTTGATATAAAATCAGCACCTGTGCAGAAAGCTATGACCAACTGCAGACAGGTGAGTAGTGCTTCCCATGCTACAGCCACAGAGTGATCTGATCTCATGGTGACCTGACCCCATCCAGGCAAGAGTGGCCCAGCCAGGCCGAGTGCCTGCGGCTCCTCCTGGCACCAGGCACGCTGTTGCTGAGCTGGCGCACAGCGGGGACGGCAGTGTGTGAGCAGTGGCTGCTGGTGCGGTGCTGCAGCAAGCGCAGTGGAGGTGGGCTTCGGATGAGCTAGGGGAGCAGTGGGAGGAAGCAGGAGGCAATTTTCCTCTTATAAGACTAATACTGGACTACTGCACTGTGTTCTGCTGTCTGTGTTTTAAAGAAAAATGTTCCAAATGAATCACCAAAACAATTTGAAGGATGGGGGAAAAAATCCATATCTAGCAAGAATTAAAGAGTTCCATGTGCTTATCTTGCCAGAAATACAACAAAATGCTGTCTTAAGTACGTGTTTTCAGGGAGATATTGTCTGGTACTAAGAAACTTTTCAACCTAGTTGAAAAAGCAAAAGAAGAGACTGACTGGAAGCCAAAGCAAAATTAATTGGATTGGCAACAGGGCATGAGTTTTGAAAGTGCTAGAGATTAACTTCAGGTCACACAGCCAAGGTGGTGGGTACCTGCTCCAGCCCCTGCAATGAACCCACTAAGACTAGGTAGAACCTTTCACAGAAGATGAATGACAGAAAGCCCACGCTGTTGTTTCTGCACTGAGGGGTTGCTGCACATGCTGCATGTGTGATGGAGGAGGTCCTGCTTGCAGTGCTGCGATCCATTCAGGTGGGCAGGAGAAGGCTTCAGTTCCAGGGATGGTGGCAGAGCCCCACACCAGTCATTGTGGTGGCTGACAAAATGCGGAGTGATGGTTCCCCTGGACATCATGAGCCTGTGGCTTCCCACATGTGGGATCCCAATGTGATCCCAACTCACATTGATCCTCCACAAGGGTTATCTGTGAATTTACAAATACTCTCCAGAGTTTTGTATCCACTCATTACAGAAAGGGCTCAGGGGGCTGCATCATGTCCCAAGGTCAGATGAGGTCGCCTGTGAACTCTTCCTCCTGGTTTTTGTACCGTTGTTCTTAACAAAAAGCATATTTAAAAAAAAAACAAAAAAACCCAACATGAAAGCATGGATAAATTTCTTTTGTCCTCCCTCCAAGACTCACAGCTTCCTTGGAAATTACCCATTCCCATTGTGCTACAACAGAGACTCATAAACTGTGACCAGCCATATCACTTCCTCAGTGTGCTACTTTAATCACAAGTTACACTGGAAAGTCATTCTTGCTGAGTGGACTCCTGAGGCCCTTTGCTGCTGACATGGGCTCTGAGCAAGCTGCACCTTCAGCCCGGCAGCCTCAGACACCCAGCCCCATGCCAGTACACGGCCCTGCAGGACTCCTGGCCAAAGGCTTGCTCACAGCCCATCCCAGACCTGCTCACAGTGCTCCTCTGCGTGAGTGCGTCACTGGCTAAGAAACAGGCAGGGACAGAGGGGGTTACTTTTTTAGCTGGAAATAAAGGCATCCCTGCAAAGGCACTTAAGGAACATCGCTGCCTGAGGTACTCCCTTGTAGTAGCTCAGCTCAGCTCTGTGGATGGAGATGAAACTTGTGAACAAGTGAAACATTATGGAGCTCTTCAGCTGAGTGCACATACGCACCTGCTCACGCATAGAGAAAGCTCATATTTTCCTCCAGTGAATCCTAAAGAAGAGATTATGATAAGATTTTGAGCATACACTCTTGTTATGCATGCTGACATCAACGTTTCCAAGGTACATGTGAAGAAAGAAAGGAGATAAGATGCAAAAGGGTTCTGTAACGGGTACTGAGGATATTCTGGGGAAGAGATTTTTTTTTCTTTGTTTCCTAAGTTTTCAAAAATAACACTGACATTTATCCAAACAGGAGGTTTTTATTTTCCCTTAGAGATTAAAAGCCTGCAGTCTCCTGTAGCGAGTTATCATGTTGGCACTGCTAGCACAGGTAAAGTGCTAGCTAATATGCTTCTAGTCATATCATTAGCACCCAGCAAGACAAAAGTATTCTGGAGTTAATTATGGATTTAATAACAAGTAATTATCAATAATTCCATCGTCTTCACTCTACGTGAACAGCAACTTTATTTGTTCGTTGCATTGGTGCAGGGAGGCTGGTTGTGCCCAGCAGCACACCCGCACTGGCACTGGCAGCCAGTGCACCTCACTGACACACGTTTTGTTCGTTGCCCAAAGGATATATCATCTGACACCAACCCAGCAGGGTCAGTAGCTAATTGCCTGCATCCTGGGCCCAGAATTAGGCAAAGAGCATTTGCATGACAACCAGCATCTGAAGGGAGGAGGAAACTGAAGGACTGTGAGATTGAGGGCCTGTCTCCATTTCAAGAAAGGTGGCAGTGACAAGACCAGGGCATTAAAGCATCTGGTCGAGTAATGGTGTTGTCTTCATTCAGTCAACAATCAGCTGAAACCTTGGTCCTTACACCAGTGACAGACCACAAAATTAGCAATTTCATTCCCATGGCCCATCAAAGAGCTAACAGACAAGCAACCATTGAAATGATGCAGTGTATTAGAAGAGTGTAAAAGCCTGCATTAACTGCTGCTGGCAAAAATTACTCCAAGCCATGTCCGTGCAGTGTCCTGGCTTAATGTGAATTATGTGTCAGATGAAGGCTTCCCTGGGGTTACCCAGGGGCTGGGACCCACAGTTGTGTCTAATGGCAACCACAGTCAAAGGAAAGGCCTGTTTGCCAGCCCATTTGAAAGACTCCAGCTGATGACTTTGTGCTGAGTGAATTAATAAGTTTTACTCTGGTTCCCCCACAGAAGGCAGATAAGCCAAAAGCCAAATAAGAAGCACAGCCAGAACAGTAAACATGTTTGCTGTAAGGAGTAGGAGCCACGGTTAAATTTCTAGACCATGTAGCTACAGGCTTCCTCAAATTAAATTAATTTAATGATTTATACATTTCCTCTGTAGAGATGTGGGTACTGAAATGTGCGTCTTCAGATGAGCGTAGGAAGTTCTGGCAGATACCCTTGTCACCCCTCAGTAAGGTACAGATGACATGTCTGCATTAGGGACCACTGGGAGAGGGACATCTGCCCTGGGCAGTGCCCAGCACCACCAGCCTCCAGCTCTGGCCTTGCTGGTGCCTGCAGCATCCCTCCCCAGCAGACCCAGACAAGCCACTGTTGTGAGTAGGGGGGGACCTGGAGGCTGCGCGAGCCTTCCTGAGGAGGGGCCTCAGCAGGGAGCCAACAGTGCCCACCTGGTACAGCAGCAGCGCAGCTGCAGGCAGCCTTGCCGAGCCTGAGCTCCCACCTTCACCCCACTTCCATCTGGCTCCTGCCAAGAGCTCTCTGTCACTTCTTTGCCAGAAAGGTTCTGTATTGCCGTTCTCCAAATTACTTTTTATTCACTTGGCCAAGCCCTAATTCATCTTCTGTCAAATATTTTTTCCTCATGCTGAAAGCACAGTTCCTATCACTCTGTTCCTCACATCCACTTTAGCCTAATGGCATCTGTAAATAATGAATTTGCATAATGACAGTATTTATGAAAACCAATCGCACTATGTGTAGGTGACCTTGTGACTTCAAACAAGCTAATAACCTTTGAAGTACCGACAAGATAATATAGTGATACATCACCACTCCTCTGGATAAGGAGGGAGTCGATCATCGACAGCACAGGTATGCAGACTGGCCGCTGTGGCAGTAGCAGGTTTAAAGTGCTGCTAATTGGATAAGTGAGCTACAAGCAAAAGCTTGCCTTGCCTAATTTATTGGCTGAATGCAGAAACCCAAATCACTGGAAACAGAAACCCGCTGGACTCCCTATAAAATTAATGGCAATACTGGTCAAATATCTCCAGTCACAGCCCCAGCACTGGTACCGCCTGCCCGTGCTGGGGAAGCTCCTGGCACAACCCAGCAAAGCCCTGACCAGTGCAGGAGAGCCCAGAACATCCCTCCAGGGATTGCTGGGCTGCTGATCTGTCCTCCCCTTGCTCGGCTGCCTTCAGGCTGTCAGTATCCCTGCTCCCTGTGCGGGGACGGAGGTCGCAGGGGGATGCTGCAGACCCCGGGGGGCATGAACAGTGCCAGGGGGACCTGTACAGCCCTGGGGTCTGCCGGTGCCGGGGCAGAGGTCGCTCCCACAGGTGCTGCTCTGGATGCTGCAGGCACAGCAGTTTCCTGCCCCCTGCACATTTGGGCCTCGTTACATGTGTTCCCAGGTTGAAAAAAGCACAGTGCTGCTGAAAATGGTGAAACAAAGTCAAATGACCTGTTTCTTATGTTACAGGAAATTGCTTGCACTGTTACAAAACTTAAAAGCTTTATTACTAGATGATGCTTTGGTTTAGGTTTTTGTAACATTTAAGTATTAGTGATATTGCACTAATAAAAGACATCCAGTTTTGCCTTTCTTTTTCAGGAAAACTGAATTTGGTTGCAAAATAACTCATCCAGGCCTGAGAAGGCTCACTTCATTCATACAGTCTCTGTTGAAATTTATTTTCTCTCACTGTTTGTTAAACCACAAGCCCTTTCTATTCACATGTCCCTATTTCCAGCTGTAGGCTACATACATTTTCTTTCCTTTTCTTTCTTTGTTACAAAAGTCTCCAGTCATCTCTATGAAATTTCTGAAATGGAAAAATACTGAAAGGGATACTTAGCCATTACAAGCTCTCGAGGGAAGTGACACTAGGCTGGAGGGTGGGGGACTGATAAGAAACTTAAAAGACTCACCAGGGCCTGGTGGGACACACAGACTGGGGGAACTGGGGCTGCAAAGCAGCATCTGTGGCTGTGACATCCCACCAGTCAGGAGGCAACTGCAGCGGAAAACGCTGACTTCCTGGCCAGGGTCTGATGTTTGCAGCAGCACAGCGAGAAAGGTACAGGAGACAAAAAAATATAAGAAGTATTACTGGGACAGGAGCAGGGCGAAGGGCTCACAGCCTGCCCCTGTTGCCCACCTTAGCAGAGCTGTGAGGAGTCAGAGGCAGGTTGTGCTGGGATGAGCAGACACAGCTGAGCAGTTCCAGTGGGCTGGGGCTGAGCAGGGCTGTGAAACAGTCCTCAGGGACCAGGTGAAGCGGGGCAACGGACAGCAGCACAGCAACCGCCAGCCTGCCTGGGTGAAGACACAGCTTACTCTGTGACGGGGAGAAACCACTCTTGATGTCCCTTTTGTGTCTCTAAGTATCAAATCAAGAAAACCACTGTGGTGCTTTTCTTACCCTCCCATGAAAGATCACTATGCAACTGCATTCCAGGAAAAGATTAGATTTTAGGCATGTGTACAATATAGGGCAATAATTAATGTAAGTATTATATAAATCGGTAGTCTGGGCTTACCTGCAGAGAGCCCTGTGCAGTGCTGCCACCTCTCCCTCCACATGGCACCTGCATGGATATAGCAGACATGGAGGGGAAATACAGGGAGCATTAACATTGCGAGAAACAGGAATAAAAACATGTGCCAAACAAATATGTGAAATATTGCAAGAGAAGACAGCTAGTTCTGGGGTTTTTTTTGTTTTGTAACGTGAGAGTTTCAGTGTGATCACATATAAGCTAGTAGCTATAAATAATTGAATGTAGCAATAAATAAAAGGAAGCTTTCCTTGCACACTGCAGGGCTCACCATGAAGATCAAGAACTTCGAGAACCTGGTCAAGAACTTCAGGTTAGAAGGGAGCTGGGCGCTGCTGTGCACAACAAGGCAGGGTGGTCCAGGAGGTGCTGGGTTTCTACCCAGGCAAGGCTGCACCACAATCCACCATCTAGGAGGAGCCACCTGCACTCCACTGGGAAGATCAGCTGCTGCCTCTCTCCTGCAGGACCTTCCTGCAATGCAGCAGGTAGAGGAAACCGCTGGAGAAAAACACACTCAAGGTCAGACCCAGTCAGGCAATCTCTAAGTTTTATATCCCCTGTAAAACAGATTAATAACTAGAGCTAATTGGAAACTGTGCTTTCTCCCATGGAAATTTCTCGTAGAAAAAACCCATGAAAGTAATTTCCATTAAAGCCTTCCATAAAAACTAAACTTTTTTTTTCAGAGGGCAGACGGAGTTGCTAAATTCCCAGATTTTCATCTCTTCTCAAACAAGCTGCCTCGAGGGGAGTGTTTTCAAACTAGAGGTCTCAATTCTAGGCAGAACAGCAAGACTTTTAAGCAGAGCCACAAGATTGGAAGTACTCAGTCTAATCCAATATTCACATGAAAATCCGATGTTGCACTAAATTATTGGCATACATATTGGGTTGTGACTGGGAAACATCTTGGAGCTTCTGCAGTAGGGAAAGCCCCAGCCTGTGCTCCTCCTCAGAGGCTGCTTCCAGCCACGGTTACTGCTGACTCCCCTGTTCCAGCTTGTGCCTGTACTGCCTGCCTTGTGCTCAGCTCCATCCCATTTGACAGAGCTGGCGGTGCCTTATAAGGATATCTTTTATTCAGTTTTACAATATGGTTTTAGTGGCATTTTGCAGATCTTTAAGCGGACAATGCAGAAGGCATTCGGACAACTGCAGCAGGATGACAGCAAGGCAGGTCACTGTATTAACCGAGCAGGATGAAACAGCCTGAGCAGGTCCCGTCTGCAGTGGGCACTGTTCATCTGGTGCAGGGAACCATAGGGAGGACCAGCTCCTGCTGCTGCTTGCTGCCCTCCACAGAGGTATGTTTGCTTTTCGTGGACTCGTGCACTTGAAATCAGCGTGGAGCAAACGGCCGTGGGCACATCTCTTTAATGCATGCAATCGGTATCCATCAGCCATCTCTTTGCAGGAGTAGAGCTTACGCTCACGCCTGTGACCCTCAGAGAGCACTGCCACTTTATTTCTTGTGATAACTGCAGAGCTCAGAACTTAAATTAGGGGTTTCCAAACCTAGCCCAGGGGCCGGTGCTGAACTGCTGCTCGGCTGTGATGTGGCTGGAGCTGCTCCCACACTAAGTTTGTGTCCCTGTGCCTCCTGTCCCTCTGGCTCAGTGGCTGCGTGGTGCACCTGGCTCAGGAAAACACCATCGGCTCTGGGCAATGGTGCACTGGCATCAGAGCATCTTGGGCAAACTCACAAGGCAGCCCTCTGAGGCATCTCGGATCCACCGTGGGGGCCAGCAGCCTGCACCTTCCTCTTGGGAGAGGGACCATGGAAAACTCTCTGAAGTTCACTGCCCTTTCAGACCCTCACCCAAGGGTTACTGGTATGTTAATAGGTTTTATGAGACTGTGTGCTACTACCACTCACTAACAATGGGAAGTGCTTGAGCAAAAAGACTTAAATGTGCCTCTTCTTAACAGCCTTTCCATTTTAAATGCAATCAACAAATTGCTCCTTCCAGTGAAGCAAGATAGAAGTACTGAGGAAACAGTAAATGCGCATTGCTCATGACACATATTTCACTGAACAATCCTGCAATTATTATCTCTGACAAGTCATAAATAATGTAGTAGGAGAAACAGTCTTGATGAGAGGAAAGGAATTCACGTCACTTTTGTTTATCAGCTGTGCCTGAAAGAGGAAAAGGAGGGGCGTCTTTGGCTGGGACCCCCTCCAGGCTCTACCTCCGCTGCTTCCTGCAGAGGTGCTGCACTGGGGCACCGGCCTGAGCTGCTCTGGTCCCCCTGCTTGGAGCTTCACCAGGGCTGGGGAGGGGGCTGGCTCAGAGACCCTCATCCACATCCAACACCCAAACTTGAGTGATTGATTCCCTGCAAACTGCTAGCACCAACAGTTGCAGGAAAGCACCTGGCCAGGCAGTCCCCACTCCACTTTAGGACCTGCAGCTCTTCTCTGGCAGCATTTATCGAGGGACTTAATTCCATATGTCTCATGATTTTCAGGGGTTTACAGGGACAGCTTCCAAGAAATGGCCTCAGTCCTGAACCAGTCTGAAAAAGGCTTTCCTGGGGGCAGGATGGAATTTTGCAGTTCCTGGGTATTGTCAGGAGTCACTCCTCGGACTTGGTAGATTTCTGCCAAGGAACCTAAAACATTAAGAAATATGAGAAGTAACCCAAAATATCATCACAGTAACAAATGGAAGTCCTTTTGCAGGATGGAGGTGTGGAGGCCAGGCCTGCAGATGAGCTGTCTCCAGCCTTTGCACCAACAGCAGACCATCCCTGGCAAGGGATGACCTAGATCACACATGCAGCTGGTTGGCCCGTGCACTTGCAATGTGACACGAAGTTTTCTGGCATTTCCACCCGAGGAAAATGTCCCAAATTCCCCGAACAATGGAGCAACCCAACATGCTCACAGGTGTTTCATTATTATTATTATGTTTTTGAAGAACTAGGATAAAAAATTTGGATGAATGAGGGTAAAGGTAAAGAAAATTATCTGGTAGAAAAAGTTCAGGATTTCAAACTAGTGGCTCATTTTGGCTTGGAACAGGAGGGAAAAATCACCTTTCACATTCTTTTCCAGCAGATCTAGTTTAATAAATGTTCATAATAAGCCTGCCTCATCTTCCTTTTTAGATACTTCCACATGTGTAACACTGATGCGGAGAACTGCAAACCCTGTCATGTATAAAATGTCTTTCCTGACATCTATAACATTTCATTGAGATGATAAAACTTTGGCCGAAAACTTCAGCCACTGGGCGACTACAAGGTTTCTCTGAGCTGTGTTGAAAATATGGAGCTGGAAGTAAATTACAGCCTTGTGCTTAGAGGTTACCCAGAACAGCCTAGTTAGTTCACAAATGAGAATCTCAAATATTTTGGAAAATATCAGGCTTTTCCAAAAGTCACTATAAATTTGTTGCTTAATTTTATAACATCAAATCCTATCTTCATTTTTACCTCTCAATTTGCTGTTTGCTTATGAGAGCATGCACTCCCCTGCTGAATAGCAAGCTGTGGTAAATTAAGTTTATCAGTTTAAAAGAATATATGTTTAATTTTTAACTGTTAACGCCAGCTGAAATAATTCCATAGATTCCTCCTGCATGCAAAGAAATTCAGTTAGGAGATTATATTGCTGTAACTATGTGATTTGTATGTATAAATATTAAAGGCATCAGCTAATCAGAAAGCTTTAAAAACATCAGAAGCTCTGAGCATGGCTGTGTGCCGGCATCCAGCACACCCCTCTGGAGTGTGCAAGCGGTAGAAAGATGGGAGTTTCTGCCTAGGGATAAAATAATCCCCTTCGGCAGTGTGTCCAAAAGCCCACTTTGAGGGCACACCACCATGGCTCCACAGCCAGTAACCAGCTGCCTGGGGTTTGTCTGGGCAGGGAGGATCTCAGGAGCACTGTTCTCAGCCAGAGCAAAGTCCTTGTTTTGTGGGACTGATACAGCGCTACGGAAGACTTGTCTTGAGAACGTGTGTGCAATTTTTCCTGGACCTGTTTGCCTTTTACTGCTGAAGAAAGTTGCTTTGGGAAGTCCTTGGCCTCAGATGTAGACTAGATTTCCAGACTGGGATAGTGGGAGTTACGACATCTCACTTCAATGTTGGGTGTTTAATGATGCTCTGAAGGTGTCACATAAATATACTGGGTTCATCAGTGCAGCCATGCTGATGGCAAACTGCTGGTGAGCAGATGAGGCAGGTCCCTGCACCGAGCCCCGGCGGGTCATGGCTGACAGCAGCCCAGCCCTGGACCCTGAGCACGCCCAGCATGTGCTGTGCCACCCAGAGACCCTCCCAGAGAGCCACAATGTCCCAGCCCGAGAACCGTAGTGTCCCTCCCAGGGAGCCGTGGTGTCCCAGCCAGCAGGCTGTGGCCAGGTGAGCGCTCTGGGAAAAAGTGATCCGTGTAGGAGTGACTATACCATTGGCCATGCCCCACATTTAAGGGTCAATCATCCTCACACCACCCCCTTGGCCCAAGCTGACTCCACCCCAGCCATGGGGAGGGTGACCAGTACCACTCTTTGCTGCTTGGGGGTCTCAGTGCAGGCTTTGTTCCAGGGGTTGGGATGCTTTCTGAAGGGGGGCCCTGGCAAAGGGTCTGCCCTCACAGAGCCCCGCAAGCCTTCATCCCATGTTGGATATCATCATGTCTTCCATTGTGCATCACTTGGGTTTTTTCCCTTGGGTTTATTCCTCTCTCTCCCTCTCCTCTTCATTACAATTGTTAGTTATTATTATTACCATCATCATCATTAGTGTTATTATTTTTTATTTTATTTTAATTATTAAACTGTTCTTATCTCAACCCACAGGTTTTACCTTCTTCCAGTTCTCATCCCCGTCCCACCAGGGAGCGAGGAGCAGTCAGCAAGCAGCTGCCTGGTACTTAGTTGCTGGCAGGAGTTAAACCATGACAGTCCTGATGAGAAGTGGGTACAGGAGACCCCACGGCTGTGCACAACCCACCCATGGGTCTTTAAAGAAAGGCAAAGCTGGAGCTGGACACAACTATCTTCAGGGTAATAAAGAGAACATGAAATGGCATCTACCACATCTTGAGGCACCACATACCATGCTGTGTCGTTGGATGTAACCTGGATGTAAGCTGCATGTAACCTGGAGCTGCAGAGCACCAAAGAAGGACAAAATGTGTAAAACAGATTAGCAAACACACAGAAAAGACCCCAAGCAGGTTCTGGGGTGAGGAAGAAGAAACCATCTGCATGGATATCATGATCCTTTTGTTGAAAGACCGCTGACACCAACACATGCTGTGACACCCGCAGGGCCAGCCCCAGTGCCTGACTGCAGCACCTGCAGGGGCTGGGGAGCAGAAGGCTTGCAACAGGGGTAAAAACTTGGTGGGTGCATAACACCTTCGGCTGCAGCTCTCTGGGTGTGTAGCAGCTTCATCTGCACCAGGGCAGGTGAGATCCTCAGGATTTCAGGCACACCAGTAACACAGTATGGGATCTCCCCCTGCCCAGGGTACATGTCCTCCCTGCCCACAGCACGACCAGCAGTGTGGGCATCTGCTGGGGTTGGGTGGAGTGGGGACAGCTCTTTGTCCTGGCAGGGTAGGGGGGCGCAGGTAATGCCTGTCCCCATCCTCCTGCCAGGGCTTCACCTGGAGCAAACAAATGGCTCAATGGGCCACCTTAGGGGACCTTCCTAAAGACTTGCTGAAAATCTGAAAAGAGAGAAGAAAAGGCCTTGAGACAGTGCAACCTGGAGGTGCTGAGCTGTGTGTGGCTGCCAGAAGGTTTTGGATGATATCTCCTTTGGGGACTGTGTCATGATTCTTGCATGAGCTCAAGTACTAGGAGTCTCTGTTGTCAATGCTAAAGGTTCACTTGAACTCAAAAGTGACTGAGTATTATAACAGAAAAAAATGGTCTTGGATTTTTTTTAGAACAAAACCATTTCAGCCATAAACCACTGGAAACTGGAAGAATATTCTGGGATTGCATGTTTAATCTCTTTTCTGGTTAAGTGTGTCAGCCAGCATGCAAGTCTGTCGTCTTTGCTTTTAAGTCTTTCTTATTCCTCCTGCATTCTCCATATTTTGCATTCATTTTGGCACATTTTCTGCATTTTTAAAACAGACTGCCAGGTTTTCTTTTCATCTGCAAAGTCTATATGCATCTTTCAGGCCTATGTTCTGTTAGTTCCAGCATTAGGTTTTAGTTTTTTCTTTTTTTTTTTTTTTTTTTTTCCCCCACAGATTTTTAGGATCTGGGATTTGGAAGTGCATTCCTTTCTGACACAGCTCATGCTGGATAAATGGTTATATAGACTTCTGGCTGGACCCAGTGGCTGTTTGTGTCTTCTGCTATATCTCTTACTGCGGAAAATGTTATTATCTTTCCATATTGCAGAAATAATAAAATTATAGCCCTGATAATCTAAATATATAAGTAAGGAAAAATCTGTAGATAGAGGTTACATTTTTTAATAGAACCATTGAAATGGTAGGTGAAATTTCAGATCTGAAGAGCTTTTGTTTCTGAAAGACTGCCTGTTTTCTTCCAGTTATATCAGGTGGTAAGATAAAAGATCCTATTTCTGCTATAAATCTCCCTTGCTTGTGTCCTTAGAGCATTGTGGTTACAGCAGCCCTACTGCTGTACCATGTGAGACAAACAACACAATTTCTGTTCTCTGAGGAAAAACGTGGCAGGCTTGGAATCCCAATGAATGGTTTTAAAAATAGTCTCATGAAGCTGCTACGTAAATGTTAATTTGATAAAAAGTTCCCTATAAGACAGAAATATTTGTATTCCCTTCCTTTAAATTTAGATAACAATGCATTCAGGAAGAAGACCCTTTTACATTTGGTACTGCACTGAGCTGTTGATAATATGTGAAAGCCTTAGACATTAAGGATTAGTCTGGCTAACTGTACTCTTCAAGCTCTTTTTTAATTGCAAACAAGGATAAAAACTTGAAATACCATAAATATAAAATGTTTCAGAGGTTTTCCTATTATTTGTTAAAGCAACATTTTGTTTTGCTCTAACATAGGACACGCTGAACACATAGTTTGTTATACTGCCCATGTAGCTCTGTAGAACTGCCGCAGGGGAAACAGGCAGCTCTTGCAGCCAGCAGAGCAGCGCCGGACCCCTGGCCACATCGCTGCTCTCCAGCCACCTCCTGAGAGGAGCCTCCATCCTGGCTCAGAGGTGTCGAGCTCTGCAGAAGTCACGGGAAAGGGGAGGGCTGGGGGCAGCTGGGCCTGGAAATCTGCAGGGGGGGTGCAGGCTGGTGCTCCAACATACTGACTTCGTCAATTCTGACCTGCAGAGCAGCACTTCCCCAGCTGGGTATGAAAAATGGGAAAGCAGCCGCTTGAACCTGCTGAAGTCTGCAGGCAGGAAGGGAAAGCCTGTGGAAGTCACCGGGTGGGCAGCTCTCTGGCCAGTCCCACAGCCAGGTTGCTCTGCCGGGGCCATGAGGCATCACCGGGAAAGCAAGCTGGCCGTGGGCAGCAGCCAGAGCAGCACCCGTGGCACGTCCCCGTGGCACCCCTATCCTGGTACAGGTCCTCCCGGGTCGTGGGGCAGGGCAGCCACAGCTCTGCAGGAGTACTTGGCGAGGAATTAAATTCGGGGAACATGGAGAAGGAATGAGTTCCTGTGACCTCAGTGGTACCAGCGACATCATGTTCCTCCCCATGGGGGATGGCAGGCTGTCCTCCTGGGGGCTGCCCAGGTGCTGGACGCTGAAGGAGGTGAAGCAGATGCAGCTCTTGCAAGGGACCCTCACCTTCCAGAAATGAGCATTTATCATGATACAAATGTTATTTTAAGCTTTCAGTTGCTGACATAATTAATGGAATACAAAGAATACCTTGTATCATACAATACATCAAACAAGATCTGATATATTACACATATCAGAAAAACTATTACTCATTGCAGACTTGTCCTCCACATTTTTTGAAACCTCACAATCCAGTTCATAAGCTGCAATGTTATGTGGTTTTGCCTGTTCAGGTGTTGCTTCATTATTTCTTTTTCCTGTTTTTTATGCATTTAGTCAGTCTGTACTGAAAAGTGGTGATTATTTATCACTGGACCACATGGCAGTGAACCCTGCTTGGCTAGTATTCAGCTGTCTGGTGGTACCTAATTTGTCTTGTTTGCCTTGAACTATAAGTCATAAGCCACCATGGCTGCTCAGAAATACAGCCTCTTTTTTTCTGCAAGATAAATACATAATTCTGCACACACACACAAAAAATACACAAAGTGTAAACTGTATTGGTTTTGCGTGGTATGGTTTAGTAGTGGTGGTGGAGGAGGGGTCTACAGGGGTGGCTTCTGTGAGAAGCTGCCAGAAGCTTCCCCCATGCCCGATGCAGCCCATGCCAGCCGGCTCCCAGCCGGACCCAGCGCTGGCCCAGGCTGAGCCCATCGGCAGGGGTGGCAGCGCCTCGGGGGTAACGGATTTGAGAAGGGGGAAGAACCCAAACAAGAAAACCGCAGCTGGAGAGAGGAGCGAGAATGTGTGAGAGCTGCAGCCCTGCGGACACCCGGGCCGCTGCAGGAGGAGCTCCCGGTGCTGGAGCAGAGATTCCTCGGCAGCCCACGATGAAGCCCACGGCGAGGCAGGCTGTGCCCCCAGCCCAGGGAGCCCACGGGGGAGCAGATCCCCCCCCAGCCCTGCAGGACCCCACGCCGGGGCAGGGGGTGCCCGAAGGAGCCGTGACCCACGGGCAGCCCGCGCTGGGGCAGCTCCTGGCAGGGCCCGTGGCCCCGTGGGGAGAGGAGCCCGGGCTGGGGCTGGGCTGGGGACCCCGCGGGGACCCCCTGGGGCCGGCTGGGCCTGGGGGCAGCACCTGTGGGGGGGACCCACGCTGGGGTAGGTTGTGCCTGGGGGGCTGCGCCCCTGGGGGGGGACACACTGGGGCAGGGCAGAGTGTGAGGACAGGGCGGCAGAGACAGCGTGTGATGGACTGACCGCAGCCCCATCCCCATCCCCATCCCCATCCCCATCCCCATCCCCTGCGCTGCTCGGGGGAGGGAGAGACACTGGGAGTGAAGTTGAGCCTGGGAAGAAGTGGGGGGTGAGGTAAGTTGTTTTAAGATTTTTGTTTATTTCTCATTATCCTGCTCTGATTTGATTGGTAATAAAGTAATACCCCCAAGTCAAGTCTATTTTGCCTGTGACAGTAACTGGTTCCTCTCCCCTGCCCAGCTGAGGAGGGCAGTGACAGAGCAGCTGGGTGCACCTGGCATCCAGTCAGGATCAACCCACCACAAAACATATACTACAATATTTTTTTCCTGCACTTTTTATTAAATAAAAATCAAGCATCTGGGAAGCTTTTTCTCTTTTCCAGAAACTGTTTTTAGTTCCAAGTCCTTTCTACCTGCAGTTTCAGGCCTCCCTTCCCTATACCTCCCAGTTCATTTCCAGCTGTCTCTGCTGGAAAAAGGATATTAAAAAAAATAATGGTGGGTATGGAAAATAAAACAAAAATATTGAACATTTGTGGTTTCAGTAGAATTAGAAAGTAATTGGGGAAACACTCCCCTGCTTTTCACAAGAAGTTTCCCTGCTCTGCCTCAGAATTATTTTTTTTCATCAAATGTAATAGCCTGATCAGAGTTTTTGCAAGCTGATTGGTTCTGTTCCCCCACACACCCAAATAATCCCCCTGGGGTTCTGGGTTGCCACTTCCATCACCACCTACTTCCCAAGAGATGTCCTCCCTGGCTCCTGATAGGAACAACCGCCCATTTTCTCTCTTGCTGATCTTATTTTTACCTCATGGAGCACCATTGCTCTGCCATTTTCAAAATTTCTGCCCCTTGTGGGATGGAAGTTAGGGACTGAGCCAAAGACAGGACTAGTGTCAGTTTTACTGCATAACTGCCCTAAATAAAATCAAAACAGGGTATTTCCTTTCCCTGCATGGACTGCTGCAATGCACCAGATGCGTGGCCCGGAACTGTCACGTGTGACTGACCAACTGCTGGCTCTCATTGTCGGAGCACCTTCTTTGAGCTGTCATGAAGACAGCAAAGATAGACAAATCATCAGCCAGAAATTACTGGTGACCTGTCCTCCGTTAGTCTTACAAGAAAGTTAATAGCTCTGTATACTGTCAAAGTTAAGCCATAACCAGAACTGAGACATCACCTACAATTACTGAGCAGACAGACTGTCCCTTGGAATAGGAATAGGATTATTCCAGGTAGCTCATTGCACTGGGAACAGAGTTATTAGTTAAGCTGGTTAATATTAATGAACCCCCAGGATTAAGTGACTTGCACGCAGGAGTTCTGTGGGATGCAGGTATGATATTGCCACACGAGTAATTGCAGCATACGCTCACTGCTCACACCAGTGCTGCTGCCAGAATCCTCTTCTGAAGGGGCTCCAGGGGTCATGCAAGGCACTGAAGGTCAGCCGAGTGTCACACTCCATGTCTTTCTCATGGGCACACCTTCTGTACAAGTAAAAACAAGACATTACTGTGAGTGAGGCTGAAATCTCATCATTGGTAGTCCAGATCCAATTGCTGCAGAAAAAGTAGTAGTTAAAATTGTTATACACACACTTGGTGTCACAGCACAACCGGGCAAAGGGGAGCTGCAGGCAGGGGACAGCGAGTTCAGGCAGAGCAGGCATGCTGATGCCGAGTCTTGGTGCTGAGGCCTGGCAAACTCAGTGCAGAGCTTGTGGGTGGTGACTGGCGATGGCAGGGCCATGTGAGAGGGCTGCACACATACTCACAGATGCAGCTATCTTCGCCTTTTCCTGGCAGTCTGTCTGGAACTGACAAACAACAGTTTGCTTTGCTTTTGCAACTCATGGTCCACCCAGCTTTTGAGTTCCATCCTTTTGCTACCCTCATTTTGATGCTAATGAATCTGATGCTATCTGCTGTATTCCCAAATGTAGTTCTGAGCAGTGGCAATAAGCATTTTTTAGGGAAAAAATTAACATCTGATGTGCACTACGATGAAGGGAGAAAGCAAAAAGGAGAGAACAGCTTCATGGCTGGATTTCTTTTATTTGTTAGTACTGGGATTTGGAAAAGTGGAACTGGAAAAAACTTTCATTTAAGTTTTATTTAGTGGCAGCCTTTTCCCCATCAAAGAACTGTAGAAATGTTAGTGGATTATTTAAATAAACCACAAAACGCCCACAAAATCTACTCTGCAGAGTTAATAGGAAATCTAGTTCCAAGCTGTTGCTTAAGAAAAATGTAAGGCCAGGTTGTTTTGAGTTTCATTTGCTTCAGGAACATTGCCTTATTTGTTCCCACAGGATTCTCTCAGGCATGTTTCCATCCTTGCAGATTTTCCAGGATATGCCTGGAAAAAAGCATGAAATGACTCTGGGTACCCTCAGCATCTCAGTGTCCCACCCAGCCCTCCCAAATGGATGTACAATGCCAGACTGGGCGCTGCACTTGGTGAGCAGTAGTGGACTCTGGCTGAGAATGGATGCTAAAAGGTGTGGAAACCGACACATCCTTTTTGTTTGGGGTTAACTGGAAGGAAGGAACGGAAAAAAAACAAAGTACTGTTTGCTTGCCATGGAAGTGTGATAAACGCAGTCATGATTCATGTCAAAAATAGAATGTAGTGTGATAAGTGTAATTGTTGCGCCCTGTGTAAGTCTGGGACCTGTATCGCAGTTGTGAGTGGGCGCATGTGGTTCTCCTTTGAGACGATGTGATGGCTTCCCCTTCCCCTGAGGCAATCGCTGCTTGGCAAAGCCCGCCGGCCGAAGGAGATAAGGAAAGCGAACCACGCCAGAGAAGGCCCACGAAGGAGACAAAGACCTTGAGATTTGAAAAAGCGCGCCAAAGGAGAGCCAGTAGGAGGAGAAGGCGTACCCTAACGGCCCAGTGGGGAAAGAGCGGGACGAACAGCTGGCGAGAGGAGATTGGTCGAGATCCGGGCATAAAAGACGCTGCTGTTAGGACTCAGGGGTGCCTGTGGTGGAACTAACTGAGTTCTCCGCGCACCCAGCGCTGGTTTTGCTTATTGTTTCTCAACCTAAATTGATTGAACCCAAAATAAAATTGTTTTAATTGTTATCGTTTATAACAGAAGTCTTCCCAAATGAGCACCTCTCCTCTGGCGTAAGGGCTCCCACCTGTCTTGCTGGCCATCACTCTGAGTACTACTGCCTCATCACACCTTTTTTAAGAGTCTTCACCGCCACAGTTATAGGTCTGAACTGCTATTTCCCTACTAATGGAAACACGCTGCTCATTGAGTTTGACTTTACTATTGAAATACCAAGGACGTAGATGAAGCTAGCAACTGGCTAGCCCATGTATAGACTCATTTTTATGGTGCAGATGGGATTCTTCCAAGAGGAATGGAAGCTCTGGAGAGTTGTCACACAAGTCTTAAATTCATTATTAACAATGTAGAACTGCTAATTGTAGAACTGTAATGTAGAATTTGGTAATTGCTTACTATACAAACACTTTAACGATTTAAAGAATGCATCTAATTACTAGCTTTTGACAGAAAGCAGGCTTGAAGTAAGTCCAGGGCTGGTAAAGTGAGTGGCTCAGCATCCTCACAGAGTGTTTGCAGATGAAGTTACAAGCCAAGGCTAAGTGGTTCCACCAGCTGGTTGCCACTGTAAGGGGAAATCTTGCTCACCCACCTCTTCCTCATCCTTCTGCCACTTCTGGGTGTGCTCTATGTCTTCTGTAGCAAAGGGCTGAAGGAGATGACAGGAGGCATTTGTTGGTACCATTTTCTGGCCTTAGTGAGAGTTCAAAATCAAAATTAATCCAAGAATAAATGGGTTTTACTAATTGCATGGAAACAATGTTGAAGAATATGGGGTAGCTGTATGTGAATTAACTACTGTGCTTGTTTTGGCTGGGACAGACTTGATTTTCTTCCCAGCAGCCCACGTGGGGCTGGCTGGGGTCTGTGCTGGGAACAGCGCTGAGCACACAGGGCTGTTCCAGTCGCTGCTGAGCGGGGCTTGCCCAGAGCCAAGGGCTTTGCTGCGCCTCAGCCCACCCCACCGGCGAGCAGGCTGGGGGGCACCAGGAGCTGGCAGGGGACACGGCCGGGACAGCTGACCCCAGCTGGCCCCAGGGACGGCCCCGACCATACGGCGTCACGCTCAGCATGTAAAGCTGGGGAAGCAGAAGGAAGGGGGGGCGCTGGCAGGGATGGCGTTTGTCTGCCCAAGCCCCCGTCACCCTGATGGAGCCCGGCTGCCCTGGGGATGGCTGAGCACCTGCCTGCCCTGGGCAGCGGTGGGGGAACTCCTGGGTTTGCTTTGCTGCTGTGCGCGGCTTCTGCTTTGCCTCTTCAAGTGTCTTTGTCTCAGCCCGGGAGTTTTCTCACTTTGACCCTTCCAAATCTCCCCATCCCAGTGCGGGGTGGGAGCAAGTGAGCAGCTGGGTGGGCTGAACTGCCCAGTGGGGTAAAACTAGGACAGCCAGACATGTCACAGCTGCTCACCCATGCATGCCCCGCTATGGGGCTGGTGGCTGGAGGTGCACCATGCCACAGCACAAGCTGATTACAGCTATTTACAGCACACTGATCTTGCCACTCCCTGAGACTCCTGGGCTTGCTCACAGCAGCAGGGACACAGCCTGCAGGTGCATCCCTGCACCCCTGCTGCCCCTGGGGCCCTATGGAAGGTGCTAGAGTCCTGGCCCTGAGCACAGCTCCCAGCCTGGATGGCACCTCCATCTGAGCTGGTGGCAGCCCATCCTACTGGCAGGAGCAGGCTCGGGGCATGCTGAGCCCTCAGCCCAGCCAAGGTCTGGGCTGGGAGCTGTCACTGCCTTGCCATGAGCGTACGGTCTCCAGAGATGCCTGCCTTGATGCACAGAAATGAAGCAGCAAAGCTGTATTTGGCCAGCAGGGTAGTTTTACCCATTTTTCATTAAACCTATGTTAAATAAGGAAATACTGCACAAATGAGACTTGGTATTTCATGTGTGAACTCTTTTGCACATTTTGGTGCACTCATGTTTGGAGATAAAAAACAGAATTGATAAAACTCTCTTCTGGCTTTCTACTGGAAATGTACTTAGGTTTACTGAATTGCGATGATAAATTTGCTTTAAAAAACTAATCTAAAATCAAATAGAGTTAATAAAATCTCTAGAAATGCTTTTCCAGTCAGATGAGCAAGGTAAAAGATTATTTCTTCTTTTCTTATTCTTTTTTTTTTTTTGAGAAAGAAAATTAATTCATTGTTGTTTCAGAGTCAGAGCTCTCCTTGAAACACAGCACTCTCAGATGTGACCAGCAATACAATCTCATCCCAGACTGAGCCAATGGTTCAACAAGCTTGTCTCAGAAATGAAGAGATATTTGGTGGTCATACATGGAGCAGATTTTTGGTTATACTGATTAAGAGCAACTTATCCGTGAGTATCTGTAGTTTCCCAGAAGACAAAAAGCTTTTCTGGCAGCAGCTCCTTTTGCTATGTAGTTTTAAATTGGAGAGGGGAGTGATCAGAGAGAAAACTGAATGGAGACTGTAGTACTTATTTCTTTATTGTATATGAGATCTTTCCATTGGAATGGAGACAAACAACCCCACCTGAGTATCAAAAATACCTTTCTGAAACATAGCTGTGCACTGCTTTATGTAGCCTCCTCCACAAAAGGGAGAATTGATGTGGAGTTGCCCCAAATGGATGCACAGTTTTAAAGAGAACATAAGGAGTGAGAAAACTTGCAGAGTCGGGGAAAAAGAAAGATTATCCAGCAAAGGGAACTACATCCTGGAGACAGTAAAAATCTTGGAGAAAGCAAAGACTTCCAGAAAAAAAGTGAAAAGAAACCTTTGCAAAACATGCAGAATATCACACCAAAGGTTGGTCAGCAACATAGAGGGGAGTGAGGTGGCCATTCTGTGCTATGACTGGGATGAAGACTAAAGGAAATCTATGCAAGGCAAAGAAACCGAGGGGCTAATTCACTTTATGGTTATAGTTTTGGTAAGGCCGTGGTGTTGAACACTGGTGCAGACAGGTGATGGGAAAGGAAATGAGTTTATGGAGACAGAGGCTGTTGAAATGGATAAGGATGACAAGCAGCTCAGATCACTGAGTTTTCTATGCACAGAAACCAGGTCTTAATTCCAGGGTTGCAACAGACCAGGAACGACAATTTTAATAACTGTCAAATTGGGAATGGTATCATTGGGTGGGGAAAAATGCTGCACTTGTTCCTGTATTTTAAGAAAGAAAAAAACAAAACAAAACAAAACACCCAGGAAATCTTTAGGTTAGCCCTCAGCAGTGTGCAAAGTTGCCACAGAAACTGAGAAGAAATAGCAGCTGAAAACAAGTGAAAGTGGGTAATTTAGGATTCAAACAAACTGGGTTTCAGAGAGGCAAATTGCAGCCGAGTTCGCCAGCCAGTAACATTTTGTTAATGACGGACTCCCTGGGCAGGATTATCATGGACCTCGTAACGTAAGGACCTAACATGCACGGGCTTCAGGATGGAAAATGTTGATTTAAACTTGGCGGGATGGAGACAAACGCGATACCTGCTGGGCAGGTGAGGAGCTGGCTGTGCTCGGGGTGGGGGCAGCCAGCCACCACAGTCACTCTGCAAGAGAAGCTGTCACAAAGAAATGAAGTGCTCAAGCAATGCCTGGAGAGGACAGCGGTGGGGAGGAACTCTCAATAGAGACAAAGGTCCTAACACAGAAAAATGGTTTCCATTTACAATATGGAATAGTAGCATGAGTGGAAACTAGCCTTACTGTAAAAGCACCTCCCAGTCTTGGTACCTTTTTGCTCCCTGGCAACTTTGTCTGGTGGACTGGGAGCTAAACTCGGTGATTCTCTCTCCTCTGCCATGCTTGCCCAGCACCGAGCCATGGGGTGCTTGGTGGCATCTCTGCATTCCACTGCAGGGCAGGCAGGGACTTGTAATACTGACACAAAAAAAGCACTTGCAGATTTTTTCGCTGAGTGATCAAACAGGTGAGCACCAGATAAGTCTCTTGGTGGGGATATATGGAAGAGTGCTACCACAGCCGAAAGTCAGCCTGCCTCAGATGCTCCAGTGTCATCTCTGCAGTATCTGGAAACCTGGGCGCAGTGGACACCTGTGCATCTTTACTAAAAAGAGAAATTTAGGGGAAATCCAAGGATGCATCTTCTCAAAGCAGAAGAACCCAAAATGCTCCCCTTCAGCACCCACTGCTCTACTGCCGCCCTGTCAGTGGTCTGAAACGTTGGCAGACCTCTGCCTGCTCCCACACCTTGACCACCGATCTGCCCCGAGCTGCGTAAGGCTAGCAAGGTGTTAAGCTGAGCAGAGATTTTTGTGCTGAGTGTTTGCTTTTCAGCTGCCAGCAGCCCTGAGCTCCCTCCTACCCAGAAATCAGGTAAGCAGATTTTCAGGTCAGCACCAAGCGACAGCTCCTGCGCAGGCTAATCAGGAGGACTGCTGAGAGCAGGCCGGAGCTGCTGCTGATGGGAAGACGCTTTTCATTAAGATGTCTGCCATTGGCAATGCAGAATTCACACTGAGCTGCAGAAACATGTACAGATCTCTGCAAGTGGGGAGGCTGAGATGGGGAGACCCCCCCCTATAGCAGGGCACTCTTTCAGTAATGGGAAAGGCATTTCTGATGGGTACTATCTCCAACGCAGAGCAGAGTGTTTCCAGAGCTGCTTTTTACTCGGTGCATAGGAAAAACCTGCTGTTCCATGCAGCTATCTGAAGTGCTTGGTCACTGCTGCATAAAGGACATATTAGGGAGATACAGTTCCTATTTCCTGTACAATTTCATGTTGCCGTACACACTGAATGCATACTCATATTGCATATTCATATTGCTTACTGACTTCATAAGGGCGCTGTATCTATGCAATCTTGCTTTCTGGGTCTGTAAAATAACAGTGGTGGGGTTTGTTTCTTTTAAGGTCAGAGCATCTGATTAATGGATATTCACACACCTCCTTCTGGAGAGCAGAGCTGAGTGAGACATGCTTTGCTGGGCAGACAGGGAAACAGGCATGTGAGCAGAGGATGCTCAGGAGTGGGTGGCAGGTCTGGACCTTGCGGGGAGCCAGGCTGACGCCAGTGCAGGCACCTAGCTGCAGGGCTGGGCGCTCACCATGCCCTGTGAGGTCTGTTCATCACAGTGAGGCCAAGCCTAGAAAACCCTGGTTTCACCCTGAGCTTGGGCAGCAGTCCCCAAGGAGCCTTTTCAAGGGGGATGCAGTGACTGAGCCCTTGTCAGCCCTCCAGAGGGCTGGGGCCACCCTCCCAGCCGCAGACACCATGCCCTTTAGAGGGGCTGAAGCACCCCAGGGTGGCATCTGGCCGTACAGAAGAAACACATTTCCCAGAGGAGACAGTGTGCAACCCCAGCACGGTCTGGCAGTACTGACACCGGTGGAATGTAAAGGAATGAATGCAGTGGGTTAATTAACATTGATAAAATGCAGCTGTAGGCTTGCTTCAGGGGCGGTGGGTTGATTGATATCAATGATGTGCAGCTGTAGCTCGTTCCCACTACGTAGTTAAATAGCACCGAGGCTTGTGGGGGAGGGGTGGCTGGACAGAGGAAGAGTGGTGTGGTCTGGCCTCTGGAGGAAGGAGAAATAGCATGGACAGTAGAATCTGACTGATGGTAAAGCCTTGTTGCAGCCTGATAGCTTGTTTGTGCTGCAACAGGGGAAAACCATCTGATAATTAATTTCTTCTGATTTGCAGAGTTTCTCAACCTTTTCAGGCGATCAACCCCTTTTCTGCAGCCACATTTTCTCAAGTCTGTGTGGCATTATCAGCAACCACCTTCATTCTCCATCTTCCCTTAGGTGAATTTCAAGCACCAGCAGATGCGTGACCTTGCAGGGCAGGATGGCTCGTGAGTGGGAAGAGAGAGGTTTTTGGCTGGAGGTCACAGCACAGCTCTTAATATCCCCTGACCCCTTCCTGTTACCCTATGGCCATTCACAGCACACCAGCAAACATTACCCAGTGCCTGAGAAACATTTCTCTTTAGGGAATAGACATTAAAAAGAGAAAGAAAAAAATAATAAATCCATGCCTGTAAGCTACAGTAGGAAACTTAAAAGTAGAAGTAAGATGCACATTTTTAACAATAAGGATAGTAAGTCATTGGAGCAACTTACCCAAGGGGCCATTTGAGTTTTGTCTATTGAAGTTGTTTTTCTTTAACCCAGCTTGGGTTCATCTCCAGAAGAACTTCAAACAGCAGCAAAAAGCGTGAGCACATGGTGCTTGGCCTGCGCTCTGCAGC
Source organism: Falco cherrug (assembly GCF_023634085.1). Classification (NCBI taxonomy): domain Eukaryota; kingdom Metazoa; phylum Chordata; class Aves; order Falconiformes; family Falconidae; genus Falco; species Falco cherrug. Next base: position 24,365,142 of record NC_073703.1, read on the forward strand.
AGGTCAGACTAGGGGTGATACACCTGCCTCTTTTTCCTTAAGAAATGAAAATCCATGCTTGCCACCTTTGAAGGGGTCCTGGTATGCAGCACTTGAACCTGCTTCTGCTGTCTGAGTGTGGTACTGTGGTGCCCAAGGCCTCACAGGACTGAGCATCCTGTCCTTGAAAGGTCAACGCCAGCAGAAGCTGCAGAGAAGCTTGTGTTAGCAACAGGAGGAGTAAAAGGGTAATTAACAATGACAGTTCTTGACCCAGGCATCCCTGATCTCCCTGACTCTTGTAAAGGGAGTTATTAGTCAAATACAGAGCCTATGTGTGAAACAATTATCACTAATTACCATCAAGCCACGGCATTCTGAGATTTTTAAACACAGCATGGAAGTCTTATGTGATTAAAGAGACCATCAGGGATAGTTTTCTAAGGCAACTGTCTAAGTGTTTTCCATGCAGCATGTTCACGAAAACACAAGATGAATCAGGAGACTTTTAATGCCTTTTAATCTATACAGAATATTACAAATAAAGCAGGCTGGCAGACTGAGACCAAGAAAGTGCACAGCCACACAGCAGGTAGCCTGAACCCTCCCCTTGTGCTCCCTCAAAAAGAAAGAAATGATGGGAATACCTGGCACCTTGTGACTGCTCACAGGGCTCCTGCTCAGATTTTGGCTAACACAGCTCATGCCAAGGCCTGATGTGAGCTGGGAGTAGCACCACTTGGGTCAAGGCCAGAGCACCAGGTAGGCAGGAGAGTGGCCAGAAAGAGCCGTGATGCAGCTGCTGTCCCCTGCAGCCAGCACCTTTGTGTATCAAGTGTCAGGCAGTTTCATCTAAATCTGCTAACTCCTGGAAACAGTATATACCAAACCTCCAAGCTGGAAGACATAAACCATCAGCTTACCTAAAATGCTTTTGTGCTTCCCAGTGTGACACAGGGGATGCCCGCACCGCGGTGGAGGAGGAAGGACAAGCACTCTCACCCTTGGCTAGGGAACTAGTTTGCTCACAGGTGCATGAGTTAAGATTTACATGTTACAAGTTATGAACGTCATGACTTGAGTGGTGAATAAGTGAATTCATGTGAAAAGACTAGTTTGGGCAAAAGGGGGTTGAGCCCTTGTTTGTCATGTTTGTTTGTTGTATGTCTTAATGAGCTCATAAAATTAAGCTTAATTTACAGGGACTTTGTCCTGTAAATTTGAGAAATCCAAATGAATTGTGACACACGGTCTCCTTATGAGATGCCAGCTGTAATGAAGCATGTCTTTGGCCACGCAGGGCAAAAGTTAGGAAGGCCAACGCAGAGATGTACTCCACGGGGCGGCAGTGGCTGCGGCAGGGTAAGGACTGCCACTGGTTGCCTTCTGTGTCATGCTGTGGAGCTGTGCAGGACAGTGAGAAGGTACAGCTCTGATCTGCCCAGAGAGGTGCTGCAGCAATGCGGCATCTGCAAAAAGGAAAGGAGGGTGGGCACCAGCCAGAAAGGAAGTGATTTTTAGCACCTCTAGATCTCTGGAAAGGGTTAAATCCATGCCTGACTCAGGATCTTGAACTCACTTTGTGTTACAAACATAAATGAGACCCAGATAGCCAAAGTCAGCTATTGCAACTCACCTGCAGACAAGCCCATACAAAACCCACATGCCTGGGCAGCCGTGGGGAGACCCACGTGGAGAGTCCTGCTCCGTGCATGGCCCCTCAGCACCGCTGCCGGATGGAACCCTGCTCTGGCTGCCCGAAGGCAATGACAAGGAAGGAGGTGTCAGGGAGGGGGGTTGTGGTGGGCAGTGAACGATCCTGAGTCCCAGCAGACGGAACCAGAGACCCTGCCCTCCCCAAACCATGTCTCAGAGCTCCAGCTGGCAACTCCCTTGCCTCAGTGGCACTGTCGTGGCAGGAGAAACTGCATGGGAGGGACAGAGGTGCTGCCCACGGACAAGACAGGTGTGCACAGAAAGATGGGTCTGAAAGGCCATTACAATGGGCTCGCTGCCTTGACCAGATGGAGGAGTAAATCCTTGAGTGGAAATACCGTGTCATGGTTAAACCAAGTAATTCAATAGCGCTTGGAAACTGCTTAGTCTCTTCCTTATTAGATTTATCTCGCAGCTTTTCCTTCCTCCTCCATAGGGTTCTTTATTCAGACTTTGCTCAAATATTTTCCTTCAGAAGATTTAATATCTCAAAGTGCAAATATCCAAACCCTGTATCATTTTGTAATTTCATACTCCATGGTTCTTTCATATGCATATCACTCATTTGCTATCTCTTTGAAAAATGCAGCTTGAGTAATGAAAGTGAAAGAAAACCCATTCAGTGTTGATTTTAATTGAACAAGCTCAGAAGCTGTGGGGATCCATGCCAGACTCCAGCTCACTTTCTTTTGAAGAGTTATTACACGACTTATTTTGCCTGTGTGTCTATGTATTTTTTTCCCAATTAGCAACTTCCTAAAAATATTAGTTACCTTATTATTTTTCCAGTTCTGCTAGTTTGGGATGCTTATGCCTCATAATCATTAAATCTGCTTTCTCTTCCTGTTCCAATGCAATATTGCGTTCCTTGTCTGGGGAGCAAAACAGCAGTCTGCATTCAGGAATAAAATTTTGTAGGACAATTGACTCATTTTTGGTATTGCTTTTTCGCTTTGATGTGGTTATGGCAGTGGTGAGTTTCTGTAGGCTTTAAACTGTGACTGTAAGGAGTGTAAATTCAAAACCATAAAGACTGTAAAAAAAATCTATTTTCTTTTTCTTATGTGCATAAATGAAATCTCTGGTAGTTCTTCATCCTCCATCCCAGTCAGTTGAACACGAGCCCTCAGCTTGTTGCCTGGATATAAGAGAGGAGATGGGACGTGCAGAAGAAGGAAGACAGTGCAAATGGCTTGAATTATTGGATACTCTTCTCCATGCAAGATTTGGCTTAAGAACACTTGAGTCAGCAACTGGTTGAAGAGCAAACAGTTTTCCAGTCTATTATGGAAACAAGCTCTCCACGTGGCTCTTACAGAGCAGCAAGCATGCTAAGGGAATTTGAGCAGGCCGGTGATGGTGATTTTGCTATTTTCTACTGAGAAATCACCTCAACAAAGTAGGAATAAATTGCATAAGAAAGAAATGTGAATAAGAAAGAACTTTAAAAGACCAAAACCCAAAAACCCAACACGAAGAGAGTGCAAGTGTTAAGGGAGTGTGCTATTAAAATATCAAGGGCACACCTAAATACTACCAGAAGAAGGGAGGAGGAGACAAGCAATGGAGTGCACCTTTATCTCGGCTGCTCCATTCTGTTAAATAGCCATGGTGCGGGATGCTGAGCCCTGGCGAAGCAGGACAAGGCAGCTGTGCTATCTGCCGTGTAAAGCCTATCCCACCTGCACGGCAGCCAACACTGCTTAAATCATAGAATCATTTAGGTTGGAAAAGACCTATGAGATCGAGTTCTACCTCTAACCTAACACTACCACATCCATCACTAAACCATGTCCCTAGATGCAGCAGAAGCCTGCTCAATTGACGGTACATGGGCTTGAATGATTGCCAACTTGGATCGAAAGCATCTCCAGTGGTATTTTGCCATTTCTCCATCATCCTCCCTATCCTTCTGTGCCTGTGTTGGTTTGAGAGAATTGGCAGAACACCGATCAGAAGTCCTCATTCAGTGATGGGCAATCACTGCCCTTGAATCCAGCAGGGTTAACTTCTGAGGAAGAAATGGAGAGCTGTTTTTCCCCCAGACATGCTCATCAGAGAGCAGCATTGCTCTGCAGCTCTGAGTGCTTTCCTGGGGCCGCTGGGCCATTTGGCTCCCTCCTACTGTAGTTAGCTGGGACAGGAAAGTAAAAAGCACTCCTGTGTCAAGGGCTTCATGGACTGAAGGCTGGGTGGGTCCCCTCAAAACCCCAAGTACCTGTATATCTGTTTACAGCTGGAAGAATGGGGTTGCCAGTGTGTTGGCAGCTCCCTCCATTTAACCTCCATGGACCTGTGGCAGTTCCTGACTGCTTTGGTCCCTGCTTGCCTTGGGAACACTTGTCCCAAGCCCTGGAGATGACAATGAAACCTGGCAGAAGGAAACAGCTTTTCGCAGGTAACCATTTTTTTTTTTCTGGGGTAGGCTGTTTTTTTAAAATTATGACTGGGATTATTCTCTATTTTTGATTTACAGCCCTGCAATAAATCTCTTTCTTCCCATTTCTTGTGCAAGGTCTCCATCTGCTGTATTTCCTTCCACTCCTGTGTCTGTGCACAGCAGATTAAACAAGCTGTGCTTTGGTCGAGCTCAGTTCCCTGCCACAAAGCAGCCTCTTGGCCAGGGGGCTGGATGTGGCCAGACAGCCATGGGGTGAGCAATCGCGTGGAGCACAAAGTTTGCCGAAGGCAGATGCGGTGCTTTGGCCAGACACTGCCCTCATGCCCGGAGCTCGTGTGCCAGCTCAGAGGGTGGGCAAAGCCCTGCCCGGGAGGTTTGGGCTCTCAGATGGCATGGCATGTTTTCTCAGTTGTGCCTCAAGGTCCTTCCCAGGCAAATTTGTGCTCATGTGATGCAAAGCTATTGCTAGATCACTACCAGACATACAGCATTGTGTTAGTCTTCCAGCTTATACCTACCGACTAAAAAGTATTGAAAGGTATAAGCCACTTTTTTGAAAGCCAGGTACCAACAGGAAGAAATCTTCATATAATCATGCAGGAGATTTCAAAAAAATCCAAAGTATATCAGTGCCTTATTTTATACCTCAGAAAACAAATCTGTTAAAATATCAAGCAAACAGACGGTGAAATTACTGCAATCATGAATTTAAATCTAAATTGAACTGGAGGTTTTTTTAATAGTTTAAAAAAAATAAAAAAGGATGCACTTCAACTATTAAGTATCTCTTCACTTGGTTTGGTTTCAATAGGTGAACTGTGTCCATGTGAAGACAAACCTGGTGCCAGCTCCCTGCTCCCCGCAGTGATTTCAGGTACAAGCTCTGATTCGTTGGCAGCACCAGCCGGCTGGGACGGTGAGTTGATCAGTGCTGGCTCTTTACTGCTCACCAACGCACCCTGGATAGAAACGCCACACCAGCTCACCTTAAATCAAATTACAAGTAATGATGAGGAAGGGGCCTCTTCACAGGCCGTTTGCCTGGGCCAGGTTTACCCACTGCTAGCTCTGTGCCTCCCGGCTGGCAAGGGCAGTAACGGGGTGCACTACAGCTCTGGAAAGTGCCGGCACTTGCTGTAGCCTCATGGTACAGCTGGGGAGGCTTCTCTGCTCCTGCCTGCTGCAGCTTGCTTACAAGGAGACATAACACCTAGGAACTAGTACGAACAGCCTCTGCCGTTTTTTGTACAATGCAACAGCTCCCCCATCTTACAGATGAAATAATTTAAGATTGAAAAAAAATCCCCACGAAACGAGTACCAGGGTACCTCGACATGATTCACTGCTGCTTCTGGAGGGAGAGGCTGGTGCCACACTCGTGCCTGCAGTGTTTCCCATTTCCCAGGTGCTCTGGAGGAGGGGGATCCACTCCACACAGCACGGCACTTGACATTTCAGTGATTAAGGCATTGAATTTTCATCTTGTAAGGATGAGTAAACATTGCAGTTTCCAAATACTTTCTGATGAGCTACAACAGTCTATCTTAGAGTAATGTTTACTGCCTCTTGCCGTAGAGATTTAGCGTGGATGCTACAACTTGCAGGCTCCTGCCTGCCGCTCTCGCGGCGATGCTGCACTGCTGCCGCTCTCCGTTAGGGTGTACACGCAGCACGCGGTACTAACGCTCAGTGCTGCCTAATGACAAAGGACCGCTTATGCAAATGTAAAGCCCTTTGCTTGGTGCGGAGTGATGTATGCCTAAACAGTCACTCCTTCAGACCTCTGCACAGCCATCGCCACTTCAGAAAAGAGGCATTTCTCCCTTGTTGCCCCAATGACAGCATACAGTCTTGCCTGCCCAGCAGTTCGGCAGTGATGCTAAGGATGCTACCCACCTCAGCGCAGCTGGAAGGACAGCTCTGGTTTATCAGGTGGGGCTGGGAGGGGGTCTGGTGAGGGACAAGCAGCCTCTATGATCACCACATTGGGCGGATGCATGAGTTTGGAAGGTCTGGGGAGCCAGCTTGGTGAACATAGCACTCCATAATGAGCCAGCTGCAGTGAAGTGGCACTGTGCCCAGGCTTGAAGTCCCTCCTTCATGAGGTGATTAAAGGTTAGAAAGAGTGCATAAAAGCAGCTCTATGTATTATTTGTACAAAGCACTTTCCTCAAGAAGCTCACCTTATTTCAGCCAAAAAAAAGAAATTATGAAATAATTTCTAAATGATGGCTAAGAGGGGGGAAAAGATATCAGGTTATGGAGTAACCTAGGAGCTCTAGCAGGTAAAAGGCATTAACACTGTGCTTGGAGGCTAGAATAAGACAAAACCCACAGTAAGTGATTGTTAGGAAGGATAATGGGTGAGGTGGTTGAACCCCAGAGGCGGTGAGGGGTCCCTGAGGCTGCGTGGGTCCTGACCAGAGCTATGTGGGAGCTCAGCTGAGCAATCCTGAGCATCCCCAGCCCTAGGGGCCATGTAGGACACCACCACCTATGGGGGTGCACTGCCAGGCACTCAGGGTACACTGCCTCGCACATGTGGCTCCCCCAGCACACAGACCTGCCCCTTCCTAGGGCACTGAGGTCCCTCCTGAAACAGCCCACACCTGGGCCTTGAAGGGAGCACTCAGGCACAGACACCCCCCAGTGTCACCCCATGCAGAGCCCGGAAGAACCCCAGAGAAAGACCACAGTGGAGGGGTGAACAAGAGAGAGGGGAATGGTTTCAGGACAAGACCTGCAACAGCACAACAGTTACATGTTGTCAGTCAGGTCTGGGTCCCAGATTCACTTTGACTTCCACGCTCAGACATGGAATCAAACGTGGCGTTTGACTGCTCCTGTTTGAAAGCTGCTGGGGTTTCACTCCACTTCTAACCAGCCACGGAGCTACACCTGGCAGTTGGTAAGTGCCCAGTTACACCAGTACAGAGCCTCCAGGACAGGGGCAGCTGGGCAGAGCCAGAAGCATCACGCACTAAGCAGCTGAGCTGAAGGCAAGTCACCATATAGCCACTGGTCCTCCACATCCAGAGTCCATGTGTGCCACCAATGCTGTGTTCCAAGGAAGGCACACACGTGATCTCCTGCAGCTGCAGAGACTTTCCTTCTGCAAGCAGGCTGCAACTAAGAGCATCCCACCAGGGCTGCCCTGTCTTAAGATGAAGACACGAGCACCTGCACTGTTGCTGCCATGGGACAGTGCCTGCGAGGCAGCCTGACGACATGGCCAAGGGAGTGGGAAGTGGCTGGAAGAGACGTGTTGTAAGTACACAAGGTCAGAGCCATCACAGTAGACACATCCAGTGACATGACAGACTGGCTGTTCACCCATCAGGGAGTGAACCTCCCCAGAACATCCACAGCTCCCCACGCTCCCAGACACTCCGGGGAGGAGTAGTTTTTCCACTGGGTAAGTTAACAAGGCAGTCCCACATCCAACAATGAATTCAGTCTGGCAAAGAAGCCGCATCAGCCCTTGTTCAGACCGCTGAGGCCAGAGTGTGGGACATTATTGTAGCTGTCTGCAAGGATATGGAGTTTCTGGACTGTGCTGTAACGGTACCAGTTCAGAGTGGTCCTGAACAAGTCCTCACGGTGGGTTTGTGCTGGCAGCAGCAAACCAATACACCCTCCAGTATACCCAATGCTCTGAGTGCAAACTTCCACCAAGTTCCCACTAGGCTTTTTCATCTCCCTTCCACCAGAGAAGCTGCACCCAGACACTTCCTTCCTTTCCTGATGCCAGCTGCACAGCTGGTGTCACCGTCATGCCAGCCATCCTGCTCTCGGGGCAGCAGAGAACTGACAGAGCAGCAAACACTTGAATGTGAAGTCAAAGAAGATTGTCTAATATGGTAGACAACAGCCAAGATAACAGACATTTTACCACGGAGCATCTTCTTGTCTCTCTGCTCTCTCTAAAGGAGAGCACGCTGTGAAAACGAGTCAGGGCCGAGCATGAGACTTTCTCCAGCTCCAAAGGACAACTGTGCTAGAAACGAGTGTTAGGGAAAGTAACTGCAGGGCCAATCCTTGCAAAATCAGCTTACTGACATGAGTTTTCCCTGAAGGGAGTAAAAGATTTAGTCTCATTCCCTCCCATGCGCACTTTAGCCTCTCTGCCTCCATAACAACTCAAACCAGCTTCATGAAGTAGCAGCTGGGACTTGGAGGTAACTTAGGAGACCCAGCCTGGCTGCCAGGCCCTGGGCTGTTTCAGAGGCTGCTGGAAGGGCAGAGGATGGCTGCTGCTCTGGGAAGTGCTGCACTCCTCCCTAGAACAGGGTCACAGGTTGCTGCAGAGACCACAAAAACAAACTCCCTTTCCACTTCAGAGTTTGGAAGGAGAGCGATTTTCTTGGGTCACGCTGACAGACCTGAGCACTAGGAGCACTGCCGTGTTCCCTTTCCCCACTCGCAGTGACAACAGCCATTGCATCCCAAGGCACAAACATCTTTTGCACAGCATCAGCAGAGGAGCTGTGAGGACTGTTACTGCATCTTTCCTTTTCTGGGATGGGGCTCCCTGACAGCACGTTCCCCCAGCAAAATGCCAGTGTATCCCAGCAGGGTGGCTTCCATTGCCTCCGAGCGCGCAGAGCAGTCGATGCGTTCTGCCCTGCATCCTGCAGCAGCGACTGCCCTGCGTGCCAGTCTGGCTACAGGCAGCATCCTGGGCACTTTGGCTGGAGAGGCCAAGCAGACCTAGGCAGCCCCAGCAGAGCTGGCCATTCCACCAGGAGGGAGTCCAAGGAGACAGGGCCTGCTGCCAGCGGGCACAGGGCATGTGCCAGCGCCTGCCTCCAGATCCAGGATCAACGGCGGCCAACGGGGTCCCTTAGCTCCTCTTCATGGCAGTGCTCCTCTCGCTGCTCCGCTCCGGGTCCTGCACCACCACCGACATCTTCTCGCAAAAGAGCATTAGTCGTCAGTGTTTTGTAGTGAAATGTACTCTCCTCCCTACCAGGGAATCCCGGAGGCAGAAAACGATCGCTGAATCCCTAAAAGCTCTCAAATTTATTGACCCCCAAAGACAACCCAGCCTCTCCCTCTCCTGCCCGGATCATCCCCTCCTACACGTCAGGTGTTACTGCCCGCATCCTGGCACCGGGCGCTGGTCGGGCGGCTAGGGCGGGCAGGGCGCGGGCAGGGTGCGCAGCAGCAGAGTCACCATGCAGGTCAGAGCCGAGCCCCCGCGCCGTCCCTTACCCTCGTGTCCGTGCTCCTGCCTCCACGGGCCGGCTCCGCCGGTGCAGCTGCCGATACACGCGCGGGTCGAGCGAGCCCCGGGCGCGGGCCTGCCCCACGGCGCTGCCGTGCCCGTGCCCGGTCCCCGCCCGCTGCCCGCCCGGCGGAGCGGAGCCCCGTGCCCGGCGCAGCAGGGGGCGGCCCGGCGGCACGTCTGCGTGGCGGCCGGGCGGCTGCGGCTCAGCCGTGCGTGCGGCGGGGCGGGGAGGCGCCCGGCTCCTCCAGCCCGCCCCGGCGCGGCGCGGCTGCGGGGGAGGCGGCGGCTGCCTCCATGCTGCAGCGAGCGGTGCGGCTGCCCGGGGCTGGGGCCGGGCGGTAGCCGGCGGCGCGGAGGATGGGCGCAGCAGCAGCAGCAGCAGCGGCGGCCGCGCAGGGGCGAGCCGCGGGCACCGAGCACCCCGCCCTGCCCCGCCGCAGCGCCCGGCACCGCGGCTGCTCCGCCTGAGCGCGCCCGGCGCGGAGCGGCGCGGAGCCGCATGGCCCTGCCGCCGGCCGCCCCTGCGCGCTGCGCGGCCGCTCCGCTGTAGCTGCACACCCCCCCGCGCCCCCTCCTCCCCACACCCCCACACACCCCCCGTCCCATCCCGGGGGGGCGCCGGCCCGGCGGCGGGGCTGACCGCGGCCGCGCTCCTCGCCCCGTCCGCCCGTCCGTCCAAGCGGCAGCGCCCCGGTGCGCAGGATTCCGCAGCGGGGCGCGGAGCGGGAGCGCTTGTCGAGGATTAACCTGGCGCAGGTACACGGCAAGGTCACCGGCCGGCGGGCGCGGAGCGGGGCTGCCCGCGGCGGGGCGATGCGAGCGGGCTCGGCGGGCTGCGCCGCTGCGTGCCCCGCGCCGTCCCCCCGCCTCCCGCCGCCGCCGGTGCGTGTGTGCATGTGCTGCCCGCCGCCCGCCGGAGCCGCGCCGCCGCGCCGCATGGGGCCGTCCGCGCGGGCTGCCCTGCCCGCCCCGGCCGCGGGCCGCCGCCGCCGCCGCGAAGCCGCTCTAGGATGCGGCTGGTGAGCGCCGGCACAGGGCGGAGAGGCGGCCAGCCTGCCTGCCGCCAGCCTGCGGAGCCCGCCGGAGCCCGGCCGCGGCCGCACCTGCAGGGGAAGCGCTCCGGACGCCGTCCTTCCCCGGGAGGCGCCAGGTAATCGCGGGGGGCTGCCGTGCCCGGCTCCATCTGCATTGCAGCCCGCGCTGCTTATTCGCGGGGGACGGGGCGCGGGGGCGCGGAGGACGGGGCGCGGGGGCGGGGGGGCGGCGGCGGGGTCCGGAGCCGGCCCGGGCAGAGCCAGCCCCGCGACGCGGCGGGACATGGCCGGCGGCGGGCGGCGGCGGTGGGACGCCCCTCCCGGGAGGGCGGCGGCCGCGGGTGCGCTGGTGGCGGTGGGGCGCGGAGGCAGCGCGGCGGGGCCGCTGCCCGCGGCCGGGCCGGGCCGCGCTGCCGCCGCTCCCGCCGCTGCCGCCGCTGCCCGCGGGACGGCGCCGGCGGCCGGCCGCGGCTGGGGGTGCTGCAGGGCCGCGTGTGCCGCGGCGGCCGCCGCCCCCTCCGCGCCGCGGCGCGCTGCTGCCGCCGCCCGGGGAGCGCCAGCAGGGCCGGGCCGGGGCGGGAGCGCGGTGGGACCGGCTGCGGGAGCGGCAGGCGCTGGCCGGGGCCTGGGCCGGGCGCTGGAGCGCGGAACCAGCCCGGGGCGCCTCGGCGGGCGCTTGGCTCTTCTGGCTGCGGCGGGGAGCGGAGCTGCCCCGGAGGGAGCGGGAGACCTGCGTCTCGCCGTCTTCCTCCCCCCACCGGCCGCTGCCCTGCTGGCGGCCGCCCCGTCCTGCAGCCCCCGGCCGGGCGCGCCGCTCTCGGCTCGCTGCTCCGTCCGGGAGGGCTGCGCTTGGCCCCGGCACCCCGGGATGCGCGCCGCGCCCCCCTCCCCTCCCCGCCGTCCTCTGTGCAGTGAATGCTCCTCATCTGCGGGAAAGCAAATGTAGGACAAGCGAAACCTTTTCTTCCCGCTGGAAGGTCCCCGTTAGGGGAGATGGCAGAGCAGTTGTAGAGGAGCCAGCAGAAGCCTCGCAGCCATGTTGATGTCGGGAGCACACAGACCTGGTTCTTGGAGCAGCCCCAGCCGGGGAGAGGCCCTTGGAGGGGCAGCGTGCCCAGCCACAGGCAGAGTTAGGGGGGCGTCGCGCCGGGGGAGGCACTGGCACGGCTGGGCTTGAAGCACTTAGGGAAGCCCCTTCCAGTGCTGCTGTTTGCCAGCGCAGGGTCTGCAGCCCGACGGGGTCTGCCGTGGAGCTAACACGAGCGCTGCGCTCCCTCATTTTATCCGTGGCACTGGGCCGTGGTGTTTCCTCTCCTGCACCTTTGCCTTCTTACCCGGTCTGTTGTGTCTCTGGGTCAGGGACTGTCTCCCATTGCGTTGCCTAGAGCAGGATGGCTTACTCTCAGTTGTGGTATGCACATAACCTCACCAGTCCCCCAGAGAGCTGGGTGCCCAGCCCTTCACAGCCTCCAGCTGACCATCCCAGAGCCAGGCAGGCCAGGAGTCCCTACACCGTGATCACTGTGCTTGTCTTGGTAGTGATCTGTGAAGATCACCCATGCTTACATTTCACATGTTCCCAAAGCAACGTGATGTGGGTTCATTCCTTCTGAGCATCCTCGGGTGTGTGGTGGCGTGTCCAGGCCTGTTCAAGTCAGCACAGCCTGGCAACAAGCTAGTGAGATACAAGATGCATCCATCCCAGGTCCTTAGAGCCTTTTTGCTTACCACTGCGCGTCTGCAGGTGGCTTCTGGTGTGGAGGGGCCCTGCCTGGCTCTGGCAGCGCAGATCCTGGCCGTAGATGTGCCCAGGAGAGTGATGTGGTGATGCCCAAATGGACCGCGCATCCTGGGACTGGCTCTGCTGCAGTGCAGCGGGGCTGTGTCCTGGCACACCGGGGCCGCCCTGGACCTGGTCATTTGGGGCTGTGCACACCCTGTACTGCCACAGGGACTCCAGCTGAGCTCCCCAGTGCCTTGGAGACATTCCCCAGATGCTGTGAGTTGCGTACGGGTGGGCCTCACCTCAGGGCCAGCCCCTGGGTGCCGTGTCGCTGCTGTGGGCTATCCTGGCAGGTGGAGGTGTGCCATGGGCACTGGAGCGAGGCCTGGCGGTTTTGCTGCTGCCTGGGGAGTTTGGTTCTTCACACAAAGAGCCATACTGTAGCCCGGGTGTTCTTGGTGCCCAAACACCTTCCCCATCTATGTTTCTAAATATATACTGTACTCAAGGGATTACGCGTTTGTTTAAATGCATAATAAATGCATTTAAATGTGTAAGACTGTATCAAAATGCATACCAGAGCTTGCCAGTTAGGCCTCGAGTCACAAGCCTCGCTAAGAAGCTTCTCCTGGTATATTAGCTTGCCTTTCTGCTTTCAGAAAGAGTAATTACTGGTTTTATCATGGCAGTGCAGTCCATGGAAGTAAAAATTAGATATTTCAGGTGCCTAGTACAAGTTCAAAGCTGAACTAGGTCATCTGCTTACCCAAACACAGGCAGCTGTAGGAGTGGACTCCACATTGTCCCATTGCAGTGGGAATTGCTGGGCTGAGCACTCCGGTCCTGCTCGGGAGCAGGGGAAGGGCCGGGCTGTGAGATGCAGTTCTGCTGGGGGTGGGGTGGGGTGTCCTGGGGGCTTGGGTTGCATTTTTCATACAGCTTTTGTTTTCTGGAGAGGCTCCTGTTTTCCACCAAAGGTATGAATGGTGCCAGGCTGCAGTTGTAATACAGGGGCAGGGTAAGGGGTGGCTGCCCAACCTGGGAACTGGGCTGGCTGGGTGTGCGGGAAAGAAGAGGGGGAACCCAAGAAGAGACGTGGCAGAGCAGTGTGGCAAGAAGGAGCCAGGTCTTCTCCAAACAGACGACCTCCAGTGGGCTGCTGCTGCCACGATGGCTGAGTGTGTGGTTTCTTCCCTGGAGTTGAGGAGACACAAAGGCAGATGTGCCAGGAGGGACAGGCTTGACCAGCAAGGGTGCCTGCAAGCTGAAAGCACTGTGGAAAGATGGAGTGCCCCGAGGTGCCTGGAATGCTTGTCTGTCTGCTGGGGCACGTGGAGGTATTTCAGACACTGGAGAGCTAATGGCTTTCCATTGCTGATCAATATTGCCTATGCTTTCAGATGTGGTAACAGGTTCAGTTTTATAGAGCAATCTTTTGAATATTCTCTGAGCAAGCAACCGGTCCAGAAAATCGTTCTAATAGCTTTGCTATTAATGGGCCTGCAGAACTTGAGCCAAATAGAAAAGGCTTGTCTAAGTGCTGCTGAAGCATTTTGGGCCGGGCATAGTCCATGCATTAGGGAAGATTTGTACTCCTTTGACCAGACATCACTGAGTGTTGTCTATTTATACACATCTAAATATATCCTCTGCAGTTTTCAGACTTCTCTAGCTAGTAGTAAAATTACTTTTTGATATCGTGCTATTAAAATGTACTTACTGACACTGTTTTATGAGTTTTGTGCTAAGGGAGGTGTGTGTGTGGTGTGTGTGTTTTAAACAAAAGCTATTTTCAGGGCAGTTATCTAAAATGCTTTGGAAATAAAAGCATGTTGTCCATGTAGATGGATAGCAGAAAGAAATGTGGTCAAACAGAAGCAATACTGGAGACAAGATCAAGCCTGGAAGCCGAAACCAGACCAGTATAAGGTTTTGTTGCTTCAGAGTGAGCCATTCTTTCTAGAACTATATATCAAATAATCGTGTTCTTTGCAACAAAACAAAGATTTGCTTCTAATTAGTCAGATATACCTTCTGGTACCTGAAGTTGGAGACATCATTTTGAAAACAAAATGACAGACACTGAAGAATAACTTCTCATTTGCTCGGGGTGCGTGGCGGGTCGGGGAGCCAGCAGGTGCCCTGGGTGTCAGTGCTGCTGCAGGGCAGCCCCATCCTGTGGGAGCTCTGCGGTGAAACCCATGCTGCGATGGAAATGGGAGGAGTTCATAGAGAAGGGAGCAGGATTCTCCTTCAGGGATAAACTCAACAGTCCATTGCTGTAGAGCTGCGGGTCTTGGTGCTGGGCAGCCTGCTGCATGCTGCATCCCTGCACAGTGGCACAGTGGGGAACGGCTTGCGGAGGAGCTGACCTGAGCAGTGGTCTCACTGCGTGCTGGGGCAGAGGGGTGCTGATGGCCGTCCAGGTCATGCTTTGGAAGTGATGTTACAGACCCAGGGGTGAAAGATGGTGCCCTAATTCCAGGTTGTCATAAGTATTCCCTCATGTCCTTGCTGCAGAGGGGCAAGTCTGTGTCCGTGTTTGCCTTTCTCTGGAGCTAGGGAAGGTCTTGTGGGGCTTCTGAGGAGGGATGGAGACCTCTGATATATTCCTGGATAACAAACAGGATTGCTTGATTGTGGTGATTGTAGTAATGGCTGTCTGACTAGCCTGTGGCCCATCATGAAGCAGTAATGACAATCATTTCATATGCTGTGGCAGCTCTCACTCACTGTTCTTGGAGAACTAAGGGAGGCTACAGAGGAAGGGAGAGGGATTGGTATTCATGGCAGAGGAGACCTGGTGAGGAGAGGGTGAAGGCAGGGCTCTCAGAGGAGGTCCTGGCCCAGATCCTTCAGCCTGGTCGCTGCATGCCCTGGGCAGCCCGAGGACAGGTGCTGTGGCCCCCAGGCTACTTCTGGCCCCTTGGTCCAGGCTCCACTAGCCAGAGGTATGGAGCGTGGTGAAACTGTGGTGCCAGGAGCCATGCCCTGCCACAGAGCAGCAGGCACAGATTTATGTGGCAGCTGCTTTAACTGCCCAGTTGTCCTGTTCAATGGGTGTAAGGAAGTCTGTGGTGTCCGAAGGCCTCCTGTGTGCCCCCATCCTGGCTGCCCTGCTGTGCCCTGCTTCGGGGCGGCTCGCTGGGCACACCGTGCCTGTGGCATAAGCTGGGCAGCAGCTCTCGTATTCCCATGGAATAAATAGCTCTGCAAATAATATTTGCCCTGAGCAGGCGGAAT
Source organism: Falco cherrug (assembly GCF_023634085.1). Classification (NCBI taxonomy): domain Eukaryota; kingdom Metazoa; phylum Chordata; class Aves; order Falconiformes; family Falconidae; genus Falco; species Falco cherrug. The sequence continues at coordinate 24,380,468 of NC_073703.1, forward strand.
AATGCAGAAGGTGATTTGTCAAATGGCTAATTCAAGCGATAGTGGGAACCTCTGTGAATGCCTCTCTAATTGCGTAGCATGTGGCGAGCCATGACTTGGGAATGTTTGAAGCTGCTTCCCAATGCTGCAAACCCCATGTCCAATGCCTTGCTTTTGAGGTTGTTCTTCTAGATGAAGTTTCTCACTAGGAAGTGTCTCTTAGCAAAACATTTTCATGAGAACACATGATTAGCTAGCTTTACTTTAAAGTGTGTTATCTTTTTTTTTCCCATGGAAGTTTTTGTTTAGGCTTCTCTGTCAAGATCTTGTTGGACTTCTTTTGGATTGGAGACAGATAAAACTCTTCAGCTTTCATTGCCTCAGCATTGTTACATTGCCAGATATCTGATATTCTCTGGGTATATATTTCTAATTCTATGTACTGCCTAGTCTCTGTACTTGGCCAAGGGGGACAGAGAAGCAGGAGGACTGAGCCTGACACAGAAGCCCACAGCAGTGAGCTGTGGCAGCTCTGTGCCCGCTATAGGAGAAAGACAGACTACCAGCTGCAATACAGCAGATGTACAAGAAAAACATGTACAAGGGAGAAAAAGCACGGTAGAAGAAGTCACATGGAGAGGAAGCCCCAGATTCTGTTTTCAGTAGGCTGTGATAGTGCTGCTGGCCCCAGGATTTGGGACAGGATTTCTTTAACAACACTTGAGAAGTAATGCAGGGATGTTCTGCTGCACGTGGGTGAGGTGTGGGTTAAACTTATCTGGGCTTTAACCAGAGTGAAGTGTTTACCTGTTATGTGGAGTCTCTGCCCCAGCAAAGAAAGGCACATACAGTCAGTCAGCAGCACTGCCGGTGCTCTGGTAGCTGCATTGTTTTTGTTTTCACCAACGCACTTTTAAAATACTTTATGTAAAGACTCCCTGATATGGCTCTGTGGGAACAGGTCTGAGTAAGGCAAGCAGGATTTGTCGCCTTGTCAGCTGTGACTCAGTGGTTCTGCCGGTACGTGGTGTTTCACAGGAGAGCCTTCTATTTGGGACTGTGATTCAGCTCTGCCGTGCTGTACGAAGCTGTTTTTGCTGTGCTGTGGGCAGATTTGCTGTGCTCAGGGCTCCTCCTGACACGTCAGCATTGCATCTCATCTCATCTCCACTGGAGCCTGGATGCAGCGATGCTGCTCTCGTGAGTCGGGGCCAGGCTCTGAACTGCAGCTCCAGAGCAGTGACTGCCGCTCTCCTGCCAGCCAAGCCTTGGCTGTGGCTTCTGTTGGAGACAGCCTGCTGTTCTGCAGGCAAACTGGAAGGGATCTGCAGACTCATGGCACGCCGCTCAGGAGAGCGGTGGGGCACTGGATGCCATGACCAAACCCAGGCAAGCCGACACAGAAAATTGAGCGTCTTCTCCCGCTATGGTGTAAAGAAGCAAGACGAGAACAGTGCAAGCCCTGGTTCAGGCTCCAGCGGCGCTTGCCAGCGTGCGGCAGCAGAGTGTCCTGGCAGGCACTGGGCAGGGGTCCTCTGGCACTGCCTGCAGTGGGGCTGGGGATGTGCTGCAGGTAGATCCAGCTGATGACTTTTCCGGGTGGTGTCGTGTGGGTCTGGCAGCACTCGGGCCCCATAGGTTCTGGCTTTGGATCCTGAAGAGGTTTTCTTGTACATCCCAGCTCCGTGCTGCACCTCCAGGACTTCCCTGCATTGGAGCTGTGTGTGCATGCCCTGCTGCTGGGGGAAACAATGGGAAGGGAGCTGGCACACAGGCTGGGAAGAGCTGTGATGTGCTGTGCTGGGGACCAGGGCTGTGGGGTGTACATGGGGAGGAGTGGCTCTCTGGATGATGTGTTGCTGCAGAGGCCCTGCCAGGCAGTTGCAAGCAGAGCACCTGCCAGGCAGTTGCAAGCAGAGCACCTGAGCAAGGACTCCTTGAGCTGCTCATCACTTGGTGCCCTGGCCTTAGCAGCAATGGGCTGGGCTGCTCCAAACAGATGTGTCCTTGTCCCCAAGCATGTGGCAAGGATTGCCCTTAGTGACCAGTTTTGAGGGTGCAGTCTGCTTTCCAGTACTCCTTGTTCCCTTGCACAAGGCCCCCCTCTTACCGCAGTTGGGCACCACAGATGCACCACTCACGCCTCCCCTCTCTGCACCCCCGTGTCACCAAGCAGCGGGGAGCCCTCCCATCAGGGTCTAGTGCATGTTGGAAATACCCATGGGGATGTGGTTAGTGCCCTACGGCATCTCTCTGATTGTCAGAGATGAGGAGGTTTGCTCCTGTTCCAGGCAGAAATGAGATACTTCAGCTCATGGTTTGGCAGACAGAAGTATGTGTGTAGCTGTGTATGTGTGTGGTGGTGGTGAACGCTCTGCTCCCACACTGAGCGACTCGGTGTAATGACTGTTCAGCCCAGCCATTGCCCTCGCCGCTGTTCTTGCCATTAAAGTTGCGGAGCAATGCTTTTGTCTTATCCTGGCAGTATAAACCAGTCTTTTGGTTTTTTTAATAGTTTCTTCAGAAAACTTCAGCGCCTCAGAGTGTAATTCTTGTACCTCCAGCACCTTTAGAGTGGAGCACTTCCACTGGAGCCATTTCAAAGCTCCGTGGGTGCAGGAGCTGAGTGTAGCTTCTTGTTTTGCTGCATCCATGGTGAGTGCCCAGTGCATGGGTGGCGTAGACCTTCTGCCAGACCAGCACTTAACATACTTATGTAGGCTTAATTCTTTATGTGAGTAATCCTTCTGCAGTCAGTAGGACTGTCCATGCACCTCAGGGTGTTCCTGGCTCCGGGCCCTCGCCCTTACCCTTGTGTGTAGGGTGACACTTAATGTCTATCATGGGGCAGCACCATGTGTGCAGGACGTGTTTGCCTGCATGGCCATGTCCCTGCTGCGGGACGGTGCTGCCCGGGGTGGCGGGCACAGGGTGTTCTCTGAAACTGCTTGGCATGAAGAAGCTCCTGTAAATAGTAGAGGAGTTGTACATGTAAAACGCTGGCTTTAAAAAACTTAATAGAAAGCCATAAAAAGTCACAGTGCCTAGCAGTTCTCTGTGTGGGGTGGGAGGTTTACAGTAAAGTACATCTTTGCAGAGGCTACCACCAGCTCAGGAGGAGGTTTGTGTTTCTTTGGTGGTCTTCAGAAAGCGTTGGCAATTAGCACTGAGTCTTGAGGAGTCATAACGTGGTCCCCAGCCTGACAAGATGTTATTCAGCCGATCCAGGTGGTGCCAGTGCCCTGGCGCGGACCCTGAGCAGTGGCTTGCTGGTGGCCTGCCCTGCTGCCTGCTCATCCTGGGCGCTGCTTGTGGGGTCACCCATCAGGCTCTGCCCAGAACTGGGGTGGTGCTTGCCCCTCTGCCATGCTCTTGGGGGTGTGAAGAGGGGCCTGGGGGTGCTGCTCCCTGGGCGAACCCTGGGGCATGGGTGTTGGAGGGGGAGCAGCCCAGAGCCCTGAGAGCAGAGCTGGCTGCCCCCCACCTCCCATTTTGCCCCATCCCAGAGCACCTCCAGACCCGGCTGCGGGATGTCAGGCTGCCTGGCACTGAGCTCCCTTCCAGGGTTCACGCCCTGCCTTGCTGCGAGCACAGGGTCTTGGGACAATCCCTCTGATCCACAGCAAAGTGCTGGGCACCAGGGAACCTGCCGGGGACCAGGGACCCCCTGGCTGATGCTGTGCCTGCCCTGTGGGCACGGGGACAGTGGCAGGCGGTATGATGTGGTGTTTGTCTCTCCCTGCCATCCCGCATAGAGGCTCTGTTTGCTCGGCTGTAAGTAAGCAAGCAGAGCACATTCCCGTCTTGCTGCTTGTGTTCCAGCAGCCTGACCTATAGACGTTTCGATGGGGTGGTTGAAATGGGAGGTTACTTCCCCAGGGCTCACATTTCTGTTGTATTCATTATTGCCCATTACTGCCCTGGGTCAAACACTCTGTTTCTAACTTGGTTTATTTAAGAAGCATTCTGCAAACAAACACTTTCTGTGGACTGAAGTAATCCCTGTGTCCTTCCCTGTTTGTAGAAGGAAAACACAGTAAATACACTGGAAAAAGACACAGTAGGTCAGGATGGATAGTTACGGCTGCCTGCTAGGTTCAAATGAAGATTGTATTAATTTCTAAGGGAACAAATCAGGAAAATATATTTTTAAATGAGCTTTACTAGTGTATCATTGTGCAGTATATACAAATGAGTAAAAGATAAACTGCTTAGGTAAATGCCCTTTGATTGCTTCTATTGCTCAGCCACGTGATCCGCAGTAGCTCTGTTCGAGCATCGCAGCCCCTTGCTGCTCACATACGGGCTGTATTATTGTCTTCAGTGGTTTCACTGAAGGGTACAAAGTGCTGAACTGAATAAGCTTAATTTCTTCTAAGAAGCTTTAAAGAAGCCTATGTACAGACCACGTGACTGTATTTAAACTGCATCTGGAATGTCAAAATAATAACAATAAATAAATAACAATAATGAGGAGCAAAATCGTGGCCAGCAGGATGCAAGAGTCAGAGTGCTGTGGAGAGGCTTCCTTCTCATTGCCAGCTGCAATTCAGGCCGTACATGAAATCAGATACCCAAATGGTTCCCTGATGGTCAGTAATGCTTCCTTGATTTATATTGAGAATGTGAAGAGAGGCAAAGGATAAAAGAGGAGAGGGAAGGGCAACAGCATTACAATTACCACATGAATCAGGAGAATCGCTGGTACTGCGAGGGTGCAGTGTGCTTCTCCTGTAATGCTGGACACAGAAAATCTAAACTAAACATCTCGGTGGGGCAGAGCCCCGGTCCTCCTGTGAGCAGATGGCACCCGTGTGGCATGGCACACGCAGGGTAACACAGGGAGGGTGGTGTGGGCTTCCAGCTGTGGCTGCATTGCCCCGAGCCCTGTCTCCTCCTCCTCCTCGACCCCTGGTTTGACCAGCAGGGCAAACTTTGGAAGTAGTGCTGAGTATTAAGATGTGGAAGTGGGTATTTTACCCTAGAGGCTTCATCCTGAGCTGACATTTGCGTGCATGAGGTGTCATGGAGCAGGATATCTGAGTTCTGCTAAGTGTGGTTTCCCTCTGCCAAGGCTTCGCTGACTTTTCAGACCATGCTAAGTTGCATGGACGTAGTCCTGGTTTACTTCTATGCTAGTAAGTTGTGTGGTGCAAGAAGATGAATTTGGCTGGAACTAGATGATTGTTAAGGCCCCTTCCAACTCAAACCATTCCATGATTCTATGATTCTGGGGTGAGATGGTGGGTGAGGAGGACCCAATGTCCCCACCATGTGTTTGGGAAGTTACGTGGCACAAGGTCTGATGGACTGAGTGCAGACCAGGGGCTGGAGTGCACCCACGAGGTTGAAGCACTCACCTCTGCCAGTTGCCTTTCGCCTGGAAGAGGCCCCGTGTACCTGCCCTGGGACGCTGTGCGGTGCGCACCGAAGCGGTGGGGTCACCCCCAGGCACACTGGGGCAGGCAGACTGCCTGCCTTGGGTGCTGTGTCCATGGGCAGGGCCGCTGTGCTGGGGGGATGGGGTCTGACTCGCTGGCTCGTGCCAGTGGTGTCTCCGCAGCCCACGGGAGCAGTGCTGGTGCTGGGTGGTGCGGCACAGAGCAGAGCAGAGGGCTGACTTGGCTCCCTTGCTGGCTCAGCCCAGTGCCGAACGCAGCATATGACACTCCTTATCTCGCCAGCTCAGAAATAGAGTGCTCAGGGGCATCCTGATGGATTTGTGGCACTCCCCGTGGGACTCTGCGCTCATAAAACCAATTAAAGGATTACATCGTTATAATGTGGAGAGTATTCTTTGTTTATTAAGTAATGCAGGTATAATTCAATTAGTGACAGGCTGACCTGCTGATGTCAAGATGTGGATGCCAGCCAGGTCAGTCTTGAGCTCTGCTTTCCAGCACGGCAGCTTGCTCGTGACTGCCCTCCGAACCAGAACGGCAGTAGCTGAAGGGAGCAGCCGCCCCTCTTCTAGCTCTCCCTGCCTTGCACAGAGCCGGGGGGAAGCCAGGGGAGGGGGACTGTGCCAGATGCTGCCTCTGCCATACCCGCTCTCTAACGTCTGCCCTGACGACTGCAGCTCGTAGCAGGGTGAAGCTTTCTTTGGTCTGATCCTGTGCAACCGTCCCCTTCCCCTGCACCCGTGCTCGCTTACTGCCTTCCCGAGGGAGGCCGTGCTGCAGGGCGCGGGAGCAGCAGTGATACCCACCATAACCATGTCTTAGCCACCGCATCAACCTGCGGCCCCCCTGGCGCTGCCTGCGGGGGAGGTGCATGTCCAGCGGCAGTGGCCCTGGTGCCTTTGCTGGGCTGAGGAGCTGCAGACGGGGCTGCTCCAGGCATGGGCCATGGGTGCATGGAGTGGCAGGGGGAAGAGCACGACCTGGCTTATCTGGGCTTCCTGATGTCCAGCCCATGCACCTGCATGGCTTCGCTGGAATAGCTGCCCTGGGTTACCGCTGGGCACTAGTTAAACCGGGAGATTTTGTTAAAGCTTTTACTACCATGTTCCTTTATGAAATGGTTTCAAGGTGGGCTGTATATTTGATGTTCAGCATGGCTCAGAAAGCACCAAATGGTGTCCAAATCATGGTCTGTCTGAGGGCATGGCGTGTGGCCTCCATGCAGGTGACTGCAGTCCCATCCGTGTCCCCAGCTCAGACTTTGCCATCGGAGCTGCACTGTGTGTCCAGCAGCCTGTGGCACCATGGTGTGGGCTTGGGAACCCCTGCTCGCCTGCCACAGTGTGAACGGAGGTGTAAATGGGGGCTAAAACATCGCCCTTCGGTGGGGTCCTAAATGCTGTGAGTCCTGTGTGCAGGGAGGTTCGTCAAGTCTGGCTGTGTGACTGCAGGCAGCCCAGAAGTCCCTGGAGGGCAGAGGGCTGTGGAGGTTTTCCATAGGGATTGGGTGGCCTTGCTCTGGAAAGGGGATCTTGGTCTGTGACTTGTGGTGCCTTGGCGCCAGAGCAGAACACAGGCTGGGCACACCTCTGCCAGCCAATAGGGGTGAAGAAATAGAAATGGAAAAAAACCCTTTATGTCAGTAAGACTGTACAGGAATAACTCAAGAGTAGAACGTAACTAGTTCAGTGGATTCGGAGGTTAGATTAGAATTTAAATCTCAGTGAGGTGATTTGCTCCCAGGTGAGAGGCTTACCATGAAATGGCCAGCACAGCTCCAGCATGCAGCTGGGACCAGGTGGGTGCAAAAGGCATTTCGGGACTACCAGAACTTTCCAGAAAGACCAGTAGGTTTCACTGTCCAAAATAATCAAAACTGGTCAGAAGCATGCTCTGGTTTTCCATGCAATTCCAATGACAAAATTACACTTAGTTTGCAGCACAGATCAAGCAGTGCCTCCCTCCTTACATGTTGAATACAAATATAATGCGAAAAAAGGGGATATCTGCACACGTGTGTGCAAATATAGACATGGAAGCTGCTGATGTAGCCTGGCAGTGCTGGAGTAATATAAACACCTGACAGTGGAAGAGAATTCTCTCCGAGGACCAAAGACTGACTTGTAAACCCTGGAATAAATTGCTCTTATTTTGTAGCACTTACTTTCTCGGTTGCACTTTGCAGGGAGTTTGCTTGTCTGCCAGTTACTGTTCGTCAGAAGGAAAACCCCAAACTGCCAGTAGTCTGGCAGCTGTCTTTACAGTAAACTAGGCACAGAAGGTAAAACAAACAAGGGCCTGGCAGTAAACCGTTCCCCCGCCAAAAAAAGTGAAAGGCAGAGGAGGGCGGGAGGGCGGCCCCGGGCTGCAGGTGTGGGGGGGAGCAGCTGGGGATGCTGCTGAGAAGAAGCTGCCCTCGCCCTTGCTGCCCTCGCCCCTGGCGCCTTTGCCCCTCAGTGCCCTTGCTGATGATGCACTGGCCCCTGATGCCCTCAGTGCCCTCCTTCACTGCTGCCCTTGCCCACTGCAGGGCAGGGGAAAGCCCAAGCCCTCAGCAGAGCGATTCCTGCCTTCCTTGGGGAATAAAGCCTTTATTTCCATCCTGACTGTATGAGATGCTAGGTCATAAAATCCTGACTCTCCTTGTAGGAGACCCATCTCAGGAGAAAGGCATGTACTTTTTTGGGCTCAGGGGGAAATTAATGCTGTTTTCCCAGTTGCAGTGAGGCTGGTCTGCAGTAACCATGGCAACTGGGCTTCAAAGACAAGGGGTTAAAATACAGGTTTCCCAACTTTGGTATCAGCAGAGGAGACGTCCTTTACATGCATTTTCCCAGGAAGATGGGGGTTCAGGGGGTGGGAGGGATGTGTGGCTGTCCCCCATCCCAGGGCGCGCCGGCACTGGCACTGTGGGCACCAATGCTGCCCAGCTGGCCCCCTTCACAGCAGCCGTATTTTCCTGGGACTTCTGCCTTCTGCTGCACTGTTTGTAATGCTCTAAATCTCCCAGGTGCTGCTTCTCTCCGTGAAGCTCAAGCAAATTCTTCATATCCTTCACAAAATCACACAATTTGAGCCCATTTCCTTGGCAGGCAAAGGCAAAAGCTTGGGACCCAATGGTCAGTCGCAGCCCAGCAGCCCTCTGATGATGCTTGATGTGAGTTTCCACGTGCTGGCAGTGGCCAGCTCTCCTGACGTTTGTCCTTTTCCCGTCCTTGTGTGATGTAATCTCTTATTTTGTATTTACCTGTGTCCTGCTGCTTCTGCTAAAAAGAGCAGTTGGTTAAGGCTGTAACTTTGACCTGGCATTCGCTCCCACAAAGAAGTTTCTACATGAATGCAGTACAGTCGTGTTGTAGGAGGATGGTATCTAGCTACGTGCAAATGTCAGTTTGTGTGGATGCAGGAATGGTGTTTCATCCTGAAATTAATTGCAAATATACCACCTCAGGGCATCAGAGAACAACTGTCTCCACAGCGCTCCCAATTATCAGCCAACACTCGCGCAGCGAAGATAACGGTGTATGAATGAGTTAATGGTAGTTGGAGGGGCTGAGAGAGGAGGATACCTGTTACCAGTTAATGAAGGGGAAAAACACAATGGAGGGAAGTCAGTTCCGCAGCAGAGGAGGACAGGAATGGGAACTGACCCAGGCTCTGGCTCCCCACCTGCCCGCAGCCAGCTCCGGTAACCAGGGGCTGCTGGGGAGCATCAACCTCCACAGCAACAGCTGTGTACCTGCCATGCTGCACCTGCCGGCCCTGGGGGGATCCCAAAACTGGGGCAGTTCCTGGGGAGGGCAGTCCCATCAGGTGCCCGGACGGCAGCCCTGTGTCTGCTGCCGCAGGGGCGCATGGCCGATGCCTGGCATTTGGCCGCAGCACCTGCACGCCCACCCCAAAGGGTTAACGTGGCCAAGGCTTCGGGTCAGGAGAAGGCACGGGATCCCAGAGGGTGAGCAGGAGCCCAGAGTGGGATTTCATCCGGGATGGCAGCAGGATCCCAAGGCCTGGGCTGCTCCCCGCACAGGAGTGCACTGGTGGGGGTTGCAGGATGGTCCCGCACGGTGGGGTGCTGTGGGGTGTTCCCCCCACCCCCGGCCATGGCAGAGGGCTCGCACCAGCAGCCGTCCCACACAGGCTGCATTTGTGTGGGGCACGGTGAGCCCAGCAGCCAGTGGGCACCATGCCAGGAGGCAGTGCTGGCAGGGGCTGCGGGCAGCTGGGCAGGCAGTGTGGCGAGCCAGTGCGCCTTCTCACGCAGCAGCTGCACATGCTTGGAGCAGCAAACCCGGGGCAGCACCCAGGACTCCCAGATTCGTGCTCCGCAGTGCTCTGCTTGGTACATCTCACCCCTCATGGCACCGTCTCATCGAGTGATGGTGGCCAGTTGCTGCTGTGGCCATGCCAGGGCAGGGCTGGAGCAGCAGGCAGTGCTGGCCAGTGGGTTTCAGCTAGTGGATGGTGCAGGCTTCCGGGACGAGAGGGGAGGACCGGGTGTTGCATGGCCCGAACTGGCTTGCAGCCTTGCTGGGCTTCCTTCTGAACGTGGAGAGGCTGATGCTGTGGGAAGGAGGGTGAGTGCGGTGGGAGCACCCCAGAGCGAGGCGGTGCCTGCTGGGGCTCTGCGCTCCCATGCCTCCCTGCAGACAGTGAGACAGTGGGATGCATCCCACTGCCGCATACCTCCTGTTTGTCAGGCTGTGATGTCTCGTCACTTCTGCAGGGGCTACGATGCCTGTGTCCCATGCAGCACCCATTTTTCACATTATATCAATGTATTGCTGTGTGTTATCACAGAGGATGGAGCTGATGGCTGAATCCTTCCGCTGCAAGTGTGGGCCACTGCTGTTTCACTACATTTGGTTACTGAGGGGCACCAGGCTTCCAAATGGAGACACTTTGCTTTGCAAAAAGTCTTTTCCAGTATATTTCCAGCTGTGCCATGGTGGGTACATGTGCTGAGTGTCAATATGCCGGAGGGAAATTGCACATAGAACCAGCTCTTTATGTGGGGAAGATGGAGTAGGGACAGTCAGATCTCGTTCAGAGCTTTGGTGAAAGAGAGGCTGCCGTGGTATCACTAGGAGATGTTGCTCACTGCTTTGAGGATTTGTTTGTTTATTTTTCTGTGTGCATATGTAAATGAGAGTTTAACTGAATGATTGCAAATAGCAAAGTAGCACATTCCCCCAATGTAAATGGGTGAAGCAGAGTGAAGCATTGCAATATCCCTTTCTAGCAGTGTGAGCCGTCTTACGCTGTGGCTGTGCTGCATTGCTGGCTGAGAAGCTCATTTCCCCTATGTCATCTCTAAATGCCAGAGCCTGGCAGGTAAGACTGCGCTTGTGCTGCTTGGTAGGAGTTCTCGTCTCCTGCAGCCTGTTTCCTCTGTTCTGCTGCGCTGGGGTGCAGCCAGTCAGTTCGTGACTGCTTCTTCAGGGGGCTGGGGTGGGCACCTCATGGCAGTCTGGCTGGAGCCAGGGCACCCTCCCTGGGCAGGGCTGGAGATGGGGTTGCCCAGGGGTGGCACCCAAGGCAGATTGCTGGAACGAATATCTAAGGCATTTGCTTCCTTCCTCTCTTTCAGTTCAAAGAGAGCGATTTCATGCCTAAGGGCATCGCTTCTGGGAGCAAAAGGGTTCCTATTTTACTAGGCAGTGTTCCTGGCAGTTCTCCTGCCTGCTGCTTATAACGCAGCCAGTTTGTGGCTGCTTCCCTCCCAGCAGCTCCTGGGTGGTACCAGTGTTGTTTGGGCAGCAGTGGACCTGTCGCTGATGCCTCCAGGTGCTTCCCCTGGTCACAGTTGTTCTGAGAGTGGCAGGGTGATGCTGGATTGCTGCTGCTCTCTGGTGTCGGTCCATGGCCTGTCGCTGTCAAAGCTGAGCAGGTCCTGGTGCTGGAGCAGGGACATACTGGCTGCTGCAGTGTCCAGGTTTCACCCTGCGAGCTGCCCGATCTGTTGCTGCTGCTCCTGGTGGGGTCCTGGGAGCACTCTGGCTGCTCTCAGTGACGGTCGAGAGATGCTGATCTGCTGCTGCTGGATTTTTGCATGTCTCCATGATGTTTTGTGATGTTTTTTCAGTGACTGGATAAAAGCAAACCCAAGGGTCAGCTCCTGCCCTGTCATGTTTCTGAGTCAGTGTTGCTCAGCCTGGGCAATTCTGTCCTTGTGGCAGATCTCAGCTGGGGGGGGTGGGGGCTCAGCACCCATCTCTGCACAAGACGAGGGCTTGCCTCTGCTGGGGTGGCAGGTCATCAGCAGTGAGAGACTGGGGCTCTGCCTGCAGGCTTGCCTCCTGCCTGCAGGTGCTGCCTGGCCTACAGCTTTCCTTGGCTATAGAGACCATTTATTTACTGCTTCCCTCCCCTCATACACAACTATCCCTTTATTTTTTTGTCTTTTATGTCTCCATGCTGCTTGTCCCTCGTTGTGAAAAGCGGAGAGCAAAGAGGATGGAGGTTACTGCCTCCATCTGCCAGAGCAACAGCACTGTGGGTTTCTTTTAAAAATGATATTTTTATTATATTATATATATTATTATATATTGTTACCAATTGTGCCTTTTTAAAAAATACTTTTTTCTCCAACACTTCAAGGAAGTTTATTCTGGAAAGTTTATAATTAGCAGGTGCTGCCAGAGGTTGGGGGGGAGCGCTGGGTGGTTCCCCGTAGTGCTGGCAGAGGGGAGGTGCTGATTCAGCATCCCCTTGGGAGGGGCTTGGACACTGAATGGAGAAGGGGCCGGCAGCCTGGCTCCAAAGGGTGGAGAGGCATCTCAGGGGTCTGCTGCTGGTGAGCTGGGGCATGGCGAGGGGGCAGCACCAAGAGGTGTCTGGCGTGGAGGTGTCCAAACCAGGCAGAGAGCTGCTGCTGGTGGGGGTGGCCCCCCTGCAGATGCTGGTCACCCACTGGGTGCCCAGGTGAGCTTGGTGTGGTGCTGGCACCCAGCTGAGTGCAGCACAGAGTGATCCTGGCACCCAGGTGAGTGTGGCACACAGTGCTGCCGGTGCCGGGGGGGGCATGGTGATGGGCTTCGCCCTGCTTGCAGGCAATGGGCGCACAGGTGGCACCTCTGCCCAGAGCGGGTGCGGGTTGCAGGTGATCAGCAAGTCGCAGCAGGGGGCTGCAGCTGGCATCCAGCGAGCTTTCCTGGGTCCCCGCCTCATTCATTTGCAGTGGGAACTGGGGGTGCATGGCAAGAGTTATTTTTTGGCAGCCACCTATAGCAGGCATGTGCGTTGTTCCGGCTACTCTATGCTGTGCTGGGTACATGTGCCCTGGCACATGGCCAGCATGGCTCTCCCTTCCCTGCAGGGCAAGCAGATGCTGGGGGAGGTCCCTAGGTGGGCATCCACCCCCGGGGTTCAGTCTCTCCACCCTGGGTTTCCCCCTCTCCATCGTGGGGTTCAGCCTCTCCACCCCAGGTTTAGCCTCTCCATCCTGGGGTTCCCCTCCACCATGGGTTCCCCCTCCATCCCAGGGTTCAGCCTCTCCACCCTGGGGTTCCCCCTCCACCCTGGGCCTCAGCCCAGCCATGAGCAGTGCTCCCATGCACAGGCTGTATTTGGAGCACAGTCACAGCCCTTGCCCCCAAAGCAGTACGCAAGATGAAGGCAGGGGTCAGAGGAGACAGATCACCTCTCTGCCCTGGCCCACAGCAGAGTCAGGTGTGGCTGTTTCAGGGGCATCCCAGGTCATTTCAGACCTGTGGGGTCTGTGCACACCTGGCTGGGAATGGCCAATGCCAAACCAGGCCCCATGCCGTGGGGCCAGCAGAGGCTGCGAGATGGCCTCGGCCGCCAGCCTCTGGTCTCTCCTCTCTGAAGCAGCAGCTTCTGATGGATCCCCATGTGACAGTCTCATCTGTAGTGCTGGGCCAGTTCCAGTATTAACTTCCAGCTTGTTAACACCTTCAGTGCAGCAGTGGGACTTGAGGCAGAGCTCGTCTGGCACCGTGGGGCAGAGAAATTGTGCTGCAGCTGCTGTAGGAGGGAAGAGGAGGATGGCTTTCCCTTTGCCATCAAGCCAGCTCCTTGGATGGTGAAGCACAAAGGAGCACATGCCAGTTGTTTGAAGAGAGGAGGCAACGCACAGTTGTGTCTGTGCAAGAGAAGCCCTCTTCCTCCCCTCATGTGATGGAGAGGGAGGTAGAGTGAAGAGCAGCAGCTGGGGATGGATGCAGCAGCCCCTGCAGACAGACAGACCTCCCCAGGTGATGGTTTTTCAGGCTTGTGACACGGAGCTTTGGCAGGGCTGTGCCTGTGATCTGCATTTGCCCTGCCTGTTCTGGGAGCAGGGATGGATGCTTGGTCCCACACGTGCTGCACACGTAAGTGCAGCTCTCAAGAGCTTGCAGCCAGATAGATAAAACTGGCAGAAGAGGAATTTTAAAGAAGGAAGTGAGCTCTTCAGCAGTTCAGTGTCTTGCAAAGCGTTTCAGAGGTGTCTGTGGCAGCCAGGGATAAAGCACCGGCTGAGAAGGCTCATCCCAGCTGGAGAAGGAGCTAACCTGCCTCCCCTACTGCAACACTTGGCTAGTATGTGTGAAACAAGTATAACGGCATTGTTACCACAAAAAGTCTTTTTGATGAGTAAAACGTGCAATTTTGACAATAAGGAATAAGTGCAATATATAGAAGTCATATATTTTTCAAAAGACTTAAAGGTCCCGTTTCTGGGAGAGATGTAACATTTGCATGCTCACAGAATCAGTGATGCTTGAACTGCTGAGTGGCAAACTAACTTGAAAATAAAGTGCAGCCCACAGCATTGCTCTGCTCTTCTCTGCCCACATGCTAGAAAAACGAAATACTTTATTTTTCTCCATCTCCCCACCACATTTTTAGTTACAAAATCAAATAACAGGATCAGAAAGCAGAAGAGATGGAAAAGGGAAAAATTTTATATCAAAGCTAAAAATTTAAAAAAAAAAGTTTTGATTTCCTTAAAATTTTATTTTTAGTAAAAGGCTTTCTTATTAAAAGAAATTAAATTAGCATCAGTACTTTGCAGCAGAAATGAAGTGTATGAGAAAGCATTTGCGTACCTCAGAGCCTTATTTGCAACGGGCAGAGTAAGTTGCTTTTGCTTTTCCGTTCTTTTCTTCAGTATAATAAAACGTCAAAAAAAACCAACAATCAGCAACACAAGTTGAAATGTTGGCAAATGACTGTGGTACATTTACAGTAGCCGCAGAAAGTGCTGCATTCAGTGTTTCCAAAGCGGCGGTTTGCATCCCTGCCACGGAGGAGCAGGTGGCTCTTGCCCCTGTTGCAGAGGGGGTGCAGAAACCTCTCCTCTCCTGCATGGTTTATTCAAGGTGGTTTGAAGTCATTGGCTTTCTAGGGTCTGTTCCCTGACTAATCCTCTCCTGGCCTTGGCTGGTGTAGGGGCTGTGGGAGGCGCGGGCAGCTGCCCATGCGTTGCCAGCATGGCTGGTGGTGGGCAGGGCGCTCCGCTGCTGGAGCGGCCACGCTGCTGGTGCCCCAAAACCTGGGTTGCCTTCTGCGTGGTGGGGTGGGAGCTGGGCCCAGCTTCTGCTCAACAACTTGCCCTGTCAGTCCTTTGGTGGGCATAGCTGGGACCCACCGCACCGGGACCTGCCCCTCCATCACCTCCACCGCACCGGGACCTGCCTGCTCTCTCCTTTGGGACCTGCCCACTGTCCGCTTTGCCAGCACTGGGACCTGTCCTTCTATCCCCATCCCTGGGGATACAGAATCCATATTTTAGCTGGGCTTGAGCCTCTCTCTGGCTGTTTCCTGCAGTTGTAACTAACGGGCAGGCTCTGTGTCAGGAAATACCTCAAAAGTTTTCTGATTATACTTTCCTGCTAAAAAAATGCCATTTTTTGGAATACAAAATGCTCCACTCACAATGTTTCAAATTTGATGACTTTTCCTTACTTTTAGGACAAGTTTTGGAAGGACCTGCCCCAGGATTATGGGTTTGGTGGGGACCTGGAGCGTGTGGTGTTGTGCCAGGCATTCCGTGCCTGCTGTGTGAAGCTGGGGGCTCTGGCCGCCCTCTGCGGATGCTGAGGATGGCTGCGCCATTCCATTGCTGCCTCTGGCACTGTGGAGACTGCCGGTGATATGACCCTCTGGCAGTCTGTGGCTCCCAAGTGATAATTTCAAACTAAAAAGTTTGATTCTAGTTCAGAGTGAAACAAAAGTTAAAAAACTAGAAAAATCCACTGTTGCCACATCTGCCTCAGCTGGTTTGCAGGTGGGGGCACGCTAGTCTCTTTTTTTTGCTGCAGCAAACACAAACAGATGAAAAACTGTGAGAAAACTACTGAATCTGCAAGCGTGGACTATCCCCTCACCCCTCTCGATCCCCTGCAGCAGCAAAGGGTCAGAAAGTCTCATAGTCCATCCTGAAGTGCTGCAAAGGGTCCCTCTGGGCAGGTTGGCTCTGCCCCCGCCTCCGCTGCAGTCCCGGGGCAGTTGTTATTTAGCTGGCGAGCAGGGTGCTGCACAGGGCCAACAGCCCCATTTGGGTTTGGTTCTCACCATCTCTCACTTCACCATGTAAATCTGTGGGTGTCTGAGCCGCAGGAGGAAGGTGTGGGAGACCTGGAGTAGATGGGAGTCGCAGCTGGGCACTGCTTCCTGCGCTGGTGATACCCAGGGCCACGTCCACCCTGTGGGGGCTTGGCTGATGGTCTTTCCCGCATCCTCCCCTTCCTCCCTCTCGTTAAGCTCCTTTTCTAATGAACCTGCTGTGGACAGTGAGTAGGATGTGACATGAAGCACATCACAGAAAAATGCACTCCTCTGCCTAGAAGCCTAGAAATCAGGGAAAGTAATGCATTATTAAGGAGGACATTCTGGGGAGAGCAAAGTACCTCCTTTGATTCCTGTGCATAATTTAAGGATAACTCAATTAGCTTCAGTAAAGTCATTCTAATTTACCTGAGGTAAAAGTTTGAGGTTTCTTGTTTCTACAAGCATTTTACTGCATAATGCTGCTCTTTCTCCTTTCGTGAAAAAGGAACTGTGTAATTTTCCTGATATTAATTAAGATAAGAGAGAATTATGCCTAAATGTATTAAACAGAAAATAAATAAGTTTTAAACATGCCTGAACTCCAGATTAAAGTCACTGGCCTGGTCACTGAGTGAGCCCAGGTACTCGGACCAACAGGGTTCTGTGGTTAGCTGATACGGTGCCATAGCCAGCGGTGCAGGCTGCGGAGCCACTTGGGGTCTGCGTGCGCTTTGTTTTCATTTTTCTTTGAAAACTGTGAAGAGCAGGGAGAACTCATGCAGGGAAGAGATGCAACAGGGAGCAACCATGCTATGGCCACCGGGAGTTGAACTATGTCTGTGCTGACGCTGCCAGCTCCGCAGCGTGGTGCAGAGCTGCGAGGGGCTTGGTGCACTGCCCCTCGCTGCACCTTCTCCGTGGGGCACCCCTGTGGGCAGCCAGCTCTCCTGACGTGGGTGCGCATCCCGCGGCACTCCCAGCTGCGGGCCCTGGTGTGCGAAGTGGTGTTGGGGCGCCAGTGGTGTGTGTGCCAGGGCTAGTTCCACCTGGTGCCCACCGGGACCTGGCGTGAAATGCTAGAGCGGGGGGTCCCACTTGACACCATGCAAGCTCTGCTCCCTGGGAGCCTGTGTGGTGGGGTGGGCAGTGCCCAAGGACATGCTCGATGTGCTGAATTCCCTTTTGCAAATTAGTGACGGATTTTGGTCTTCTCAGCTGGCAAGCTGCAGATTGCAGTGCAGTTCCGGCTAGTTTTGTTCATACCTGATGTAACACAAGAGCTGCCTTTTACTGTCGGTCTGGAGCACTCCTGCAAGCAATGGAAATACGGCTTGGGTGGGAAGATGCAGGAACAGGTCATCAAGATCTCCCAAAACCTCTGTCTTCTCCAAACTACTATCACAAGCGGTGATGGGATGCAAGCTGGAGAAACCCCCTGCAGGGCATGTGGCACCATGATCCAAGCCTGCTGTGGTCCTTGGCAGCTGCTGCACAGGCTCCTGCACAGCTGGCCCACAGCTGGAAGTAGCTGAACTATGGTGTAAAACCAGTGGTTCCAGGCGCGCAGCACTTGCTGCCTGGTGATACAAGCCAGCATTGGTCTGAAGTTGCTGTATGGATGCATTTGTGGGGGTGTAAGTGTCCATCTATTAGTGTTTGTTTCACAAGTTCAACAGAAATCTTGCAACAGCAGCACAGCTGATCAATTTTTGAAGCAGCAATTAAAAACTAAACTTCTTTGCCAAAGCCTTAAGTATGTCTCTTATCTAAAATGCTCAGACACATTGCTGAGTTAAGAACATTAGGACCAAGAGACCCATTAAATTATCTGGCACAGGAGAGAGAGTTATAAAACCTGCAAACTGACTGGATCTCACACTGCAGATTTGATGGTATCTTCTTTATACACTAAGATGTAGCAAAGGAGGGATAAGACCTTTCAGAATAATTCCTCTGGGCTGGAAGTTTTGAAGGTGGCTAAGGATTTCTTTTTTCTTTCTCAAAAAATCTGTGTAGAATATTTTTGATCTTGTCCAGCTGAAGGGAAACCCACTTTATTTGCTTGTTTTACTTTTTCCATCCTACAAAATGTTTGATCTTCCTTTTGGAAGAGGACAAAAAGATACAGCACTGTTCTGTCAGCCCTTCCCCGATTAAATGAAATGGTCTCTGGTAGTTAGAATCAGAAACTGTTCAAAATTGTAGCTCAGAGATGTGGTAAGGTCATAAAAATAATCACCATACAGCTTCTTCATGTTTCAGCGATGCTGTTCATCAGTAATCCGGTGTCTTTGCAAGTTCTGAACTGTAGAAATAGCCTCACATTAAGCTGTAGCTGTATTTATTAGCCAAAGTTCAGTGCTTAATGACCAGTAAACACTTGTGTCGACACTGTCCCGAGTAGCCCAAACAAGGTTGTTTATTAATGCAAAGCAACAGAGCATGCAGAAATGACCAATTAACACATGAAATAATAACACACTTGCTTAGGTGACTACTTGTTTAAAACTGCAGGTTCAGAGCAGCAGTCTGGGAGCTGGGGATGCTGCTGGGGTGCTGGGAGAGCTGGGGTGCCAGAGGGGTGCTGGAAGACTAGGGTGCTTTTGGGGTGCCAGAGAAGCCAGGGTGCTTTTGGGGTGCCAGAGGACTGGGGTGCTGGAGGACCGGGGTGCTTGTGGGACCCCCGCTGCCCCAACCCTTGGAGGTGCACGGGGCTGGTGGGCACAGGCTGTCCCTTGCAGGGGGTGAAGGGCAGCGGTTGCTGCTGGAGCTGCCCTTCTCGCCACCCTTTTGTGAGCCACATTTCTGCCAGACCACATATTAATTCCTGGCCCTGCTCCCCAGAAAAATTTGTGCATGGTGAGGGTCTTTTTTTGTGCCTGAATATCTGTCTTCCAAGGTCAGTGGGAGTTTTCTAATTAAAATATTAAATATCCTTGGGTCAGGTACCAGGTGCAGAAGGAGAATTAGGTTTTAGATACAAATAAAAGGCTGTCACAGGACTGGACCTATCTGTAGGCAAAGACAGAAATACCATCAAGGGTGATGTAGAAGAGAAGTTTTCAGTGATTATTTTTGTTTGTCATTGGCAAAGCAGCAGAGAAATGCAAACTCATGGAGACACTGAGGTATTTTCTACTTCTACAGGAACTAAGAAAAAGGTTAAAAAGTGACAGTTTAAGTAAGGCATTTTAAAAGTGGCAGAACTGGATAACTGGTACCCAGGAGTATTAAAATAATTGGCCAAGGAGCATCCCAAGACAGTAATGGTTTATTTTTAACAAATCCTGGAAGACTGTGGACGAACTAGAGGAATGGGAAAAGGCTAATGAAAATTGATAGAAAAATTAAATATGATTGAGTTCAGGGGGAATTACGCTGTCAGCTCCTCCTGGGCCAGATCCCTCTCCTCTCACTGCCAGCCTCCCACTGGCTTTGCCTTCCTCCCACTCACATGCCCTCACAATTCCCACCACAAGCTTTTCCTGCAGACCTGGTGATGCGAAGCAGTGGCTTCTCCTGCCCTTCTTGCTCCTGGAAGGCTGGCTATTGGGATGCACCACCCGTGCTCAGCCCCCTGTCCCGCACCCTGTCCTGGCAGCCGGTCCTCCTGGGTGCTCTGCCATCCCCAGCTCCTCTGTCTCAGCAGCCCTGCCCTTTGCTGGCGATGCAGTTGTGGGTGGGTGCAAGATTTCTGGGCTTCAGTGCTTGCTTTCCCCAAAGCACCCTTGGGGCAGCCAGAGCCACCCAGGCTGCATGCCCACCGCTGGGCAGCAGTTCCCGGTTGGCCACACTTGCCGTCCCGTCTGTGCCAGCAGAGTGTGGTGCTGCAGCCCTGCAGCCCCCCCTTGTCAGCATCGGCGTGAGGCAACCCAGCCCAGCCAGCCTTTTCTCTGCGGGTCGCTGTGCTGATTGTGGCTGTCACTGGCCGGGGTGCAGAGTGCCCATGAGCAGGAGCAGGAGCAGACGAAAATGCCCAGAGCTCTGGATGTGGTGTTGCAGACACCAGCCTTCCAGGACCCCCTCCCCAGCCTTGACAGCTCAAACTGGCATGTTTTGTTGGAATGTGGCTCTTCCAGGGTGAGTGCCTGCCCCTTGCATGGATGCCCCTGGCAGCTAGAGATGCTCTCAAGGTGCTCCATGTTTTGTGGTGCTGTTTCAGGACCATTCCCAGTTTTGCAGGGGCTCAGGGCCTCTCACTGTCCAGCCCAGCTCCTCATTCCTCTCCAGGATTATCCCTGGGACTTCAGTCTCATGGCTTCCCTTTCCACATCAGATGTAGGAGTTGAGTTGTCTCCTCTCCCATCTCTTTCCAAAGCCTGTCTCTCAGCAGTCTGTATTTCTCAGGGGTGGTGATTGCCCCTCTGGTACCCATGGTGTCCCAATCTGTGCTCTCAGGGCTTGGAGGCTTTAACTAGCGTGCATCTCTCATTGTTTCTTGTCTTTGTTAGGTACCGTTAGATTTTACTGTACCTTCACAAAGATAGGAAGGGTGATTTCCAGTTGTCAGCTACACAAAATCCCAGCTGGTGGTGGGGGACCCCCCTGAGCTCTGCTCCAGGTGAGTGGTGGGGGCCGGGGCAGGGGAGCCACTCCAGACCTGGTAACCTTCATGGCAAGCTTCCCGCGCCGTAGCTTTTGGAGAGTTGCACATTTGATCGATTGGCAGTTGTTTAACTGATGATGTCAGAGGCTGTATGGTGGATGCCAGGTCCTTAATCCCCGAACGCTGGCCCTGTTGCAGCCCTGCAGCCCGCTGCCACACCAAATGAGTTCTGGTGTCCTGAGCCTGGTATGAGCCGACTGGGCGTCTGTTTGACGTGACCGTGTGATGGTGCCGTCACAGGTACTGACATGGCATAGCGACAAGTCCCTGTCCCTACACATAAGTACATCCGAGGCCAGTTCGGTGGTTCTGACGTGCCCTCATCTCTGCTTACAGACCTTCACTCAAGAGCAAGGCTTTACATTTCACAGGCTTCTGCAGGTTCTCCTGTCTCCATCCTGCCCAACACAGCTTTCCTTATGCATTTCCTTGTACCCAGGGACCTCATATAGTCTCCAGAGCATCCTGGGTTTTTTAAGCCCTTTGGCATCATTATTCTGTTGCCTCTAAATAGTAAGCCAGCAATTATGGCAAGAACTGATATGAACTGATAGTACAGGCTTGGTGTATAATTTTCTGATTGCACTGCAGAGATAGGCTTTAATGACTTTCTGCAGTGTGTTATCTTCTACTGTGTCCTCTGCAAATTTACTTTTCACTCTTTCTAGGAGGGTCAACTCCCTGATTTTTTAATCCGGTGGAGGCAAAATGAGTTATGTTGTGTGCCACCTGAGGGAGCGACTTGCTGGGTGCCACCACGATGGGGCCACTGGCAGTGGTTGTTGGTCACCAATGCAGCCAGAGCTGGTGCAGGCTGCCATGCCCGAGGTCTCCCTCCCAGAGCCAGGTGAGCATCCCTGCAGCCGAGCATCCCTGCAGCCGAGCATCCCTGCGGCCGAGCATCCCTGTGGCTGAGCACCCCTGTCACTGAGCATCCCTGCAGCTGAGCATCCCTGTGCTCGTCTGACCTGCTCCTAGCAGACAGCACTGGGGCAGTGGCTGGGGTTCGCCACCTCTGCCCGAGCAACCCTTTCATTTCTGCCTTTCCCCTGACTGTCACTGATTCCCCGTTTGCTGTCTATCCTCCTTCCAGAGCTCTGATAACATTTCGTGCAGCTTATCATTACTTTCTTCTGTTGTTTTTCCCTGTATCAGGAAACCATAAATATGTATTTTAGAGCCATCAGTTTTTTCAAGTATGCGGAGCACTACCTCCTGAAAAAAATCCCAGCAGCAGATTTTGAGCCAAAGGGAAGATTGTAAAAATAGTTTCTCCCTTATGGCACACTGAAGGTTTCTCTTTTAGGCAAAATTGCCTAACCCTGACAGATGTATCTGAAGTTTTGAAGAATATGGGTCCCAGTATTTCATTGAAACTGTCATCCTTGGTAGGTAAAGGAAAATACTCCTTTTAGTATGCTCATTGGTTTCCTTTGGATCTAAATACAGACTAAGATCCATCAGTTTCCTGCTGCAGCTGCATCTGTGGTCAGTGAGCTCTTGTGTGTGTGTTTCGAGTAGAGCTCTTGCAGGCTTGCTCCGTGGTCAAAACTCTGCTCTGCTCTGAGTTTCCATGTGTAGCCAGAGGGATTGCTGAGGGCTCTGTCCCCTTTCTGGCTGCTTGAGCCCGTTCAGAGATCTGGGCATCAGCCGCCTGCGTCGCAGCCCCGAGCCCCTTTGGTGCATGCCCTCTGAATCAGCGCAGGGAAAGGCAGGGTTTTCTGCTCAGTGCTGGCTTTTTGTTGGGGATGGAATCACCTCCATTTCTTCCCTGACCTTCAGCCAAGAGGTGGCAGCCACTGCTCCCAGCCTCACCTGTGTCCCCAGGGTCCCCAACAAGCAGGGGTGCTGGGATGGGACATACACTGCCTTTCTGCCCCGGCTGCATCACCAGTGCATGGGAACCTGTCCTGGGGGCTGCGGGCTGGCCTGGCACTCCCCCTGGCCTGGCACTGCCGTGTTGATGCTAAACACAAGCCATACGTGGTGATGGTACCATATGTCATTGTCACAGGGTTTTCAGACACTGGGTGTTTGCTGAGACATGGGGCACTCCCACATCCCAGGAATTTCCCATCTGCTGGAAGTGCTCAGAATTTACTCCAGGGTTGGTCAGTCTCTGCAGGGGACTTGCCTGCTGGGGCAGTGTCACCTCCAGTCTTCCCTATGGGGACTTTCTTTCCCTGGGGCATGGAGTGCTGGACTGCAGCATCACGGCTTGGGGCAATCAACAACCGAAGAAGCAGCTTTGGGGCCGGCAGCTCTCAGAGAGCCGGTCCCTGCTGGGGCTGCCCTTCCTGCCGGGCACAGGCACAGAGGTATCCAGCTGGTGCAGGAGCATCTCCCCCAGTGCTCTATCTCCTGTCCCTGCCATCCTCTTCCTTGGGCTTCATTCCTCTGATTGTGCAGCTCCTCTTTGACTTTTGGTGCCATCTATCCCATTGTTCCTGGAAGATGGGATCCTGTGCTGGGACCTTGACAGAACCTTCAGCATGTCTGAGGATGTGCAGGGCTCCTCAGGACAGGTTGGGGCTGTCCAGCCGAGCACCCTGGCACTCATGTGCCAGCATCAGCACTGCTGCCCCACTTCGTGATGCTCTTTCTCAACCGTGGCTTAAGGCAGGCTGGGAAAAACCAGTGCCGTCACCTCAAGGCTCTGGGGGTCTGTCATGGGGTATTTTGCAGCAGGCTGGCACTGCTGCTGGACTGCACATCCCTCTGGGCAGCCAGGGCGGTCTGGGTCTCAGCCTGGGTCTCCCCAGTGCTCCGGAGCATTCTGTCCCTGCCTCAACCTGCGCCCCAAGGCAGCTCCGACTCTGACCTGCATTCGGATTGATTCTTCCTCCAGGACAGCGAGGAGTGGAGCTGTCAGAGCTGGGGAGGGATGGAGGTGGAGCAGTGCCGGGGGCTCTGCTCTGGGTGCAGCCGGTGGCTGTGGGCAGGGGCGCAGAGCACAGCTCTTCCAGGCTCCTTCAGGTGCTGCCTGCATGGAGAGAGCCCTGTGAGGACGCTCCATCCTCGCCTGGTGACCTCCCCATGCCAAGGGCTGTGCCGGGATCCCAGCTGGGGCCATGGCATCCAATCCCCTTCCTGTGAAGTGGAATTGCTTGGGCTTCCAGGCAAGATAACAAGGTGGATTAATTAGATAGTTATGTGCTAATAGCAATTAAGAAGAGATGTACTTGCTGTATGCCTGAAGTTTGAATTTATTAAAACTCCTTTCTGTATGGCCTATTAATTTTTGATGACTTTAGATAAATTGCATTCAACCTGAAATAAATTAAAATAAGTGCATATAAATCATTTACTATTCTTGGCTTCTGCAAAACAAATTTCCATTTCAGCTCTTGTTGTCCTTCTTTTATTACATGTATTCTGACAGAGCACATAATTTGCTATTGTGATGAAAATGTTTTATCTCCTTGAGATTCCCTGGTTTTGCCTTTGAAGTGTCAAGGCTGCTGTAGACATGGCACATCTTACATTATTTCAGCAGCTAATTTGGCCACATCTGTTTTGATTTACCAGTTAACAGGCCAGACCTAAATACTAAATAGGTATTCTTTAAGAGAGAGATCTACAGGTTGTACCTGGTGTTACTTGACGTTAATTTAAACTTTAGAACTTAAAATCCACCTTACGTTTCATGACTCACATCCACAACTGATGTTCAGACAAGTGTAGAGGCAAACCTAATAAATGCACGTCTGGTTTTAGATCATTTGTTTTACTATATGTTTATGTCAGAATACAGTGACGAAGAAAAGAATTGGCCTCAGTTAATCCTGCAGTGTTTGCAGGATATTATTACTACAATAATAAATGCCCATCTGGAGTAAATCATTGTTAGTTTACTTTTAATTTTGTAGACTGCAGAAGTGGGGCAGTGGAAGGAATGAGTTAATGTTACAGTGCTTGATAAAACCTACAAACTGTTTAGGCTTGGAAATCTTATGATTAAGCCCCCCAGTTTTACTTTGATTGTCATACTGATGATCTCCCTCTTTGGTAGTGCTGTTCCCTCTGCTTTTGATTTCTTCCGATTAAACAGCAGGTGTGTTTGGTAGGCACACTGGGTTTGGCCACAGCACCCTGCACCTGGGTCCCAGTTCGTGCCTGTCCCCTTTCAGTCTCTGGGATGGTGCCGTCAGGGAACACAGGTGTTGGTGCATTAGAAAACCACGGTGTTTGGTAAAGGAAACCTTAGGAATAATTGTATTACATTTGTTTCACAGCAATTAAGTTCAAAATTGCCAACATTGGTCAACCTGTACTGACGTACGATGGTGGTCAGGAATGGATAATTGCAGGGACTTCAAGGCGGCTGCATGGCAGGTGCTGTCAGGCAGGTTGTACATCCAGCTGTCTGTCCTGGAACCCATTTGTTCACCATTTCGGAGCGACTTGTGTGTGCGTGCCCTCCTTGCTCCGCTGGGCAGCACGGCAGGTACTGCTCACTTCCCCAGGGATCCAAGGAGAAGGGGGGCTGTGCTGGCGCAGGGTGTAAGCACACAGATGGGTTCAGAGGCAGTTAGCTGCTCTGAGGATCTCCTTGGGTGCCTTCCTCTGTCCTGCAATAACCAATCACGCTTGCAAAGCTGACCCTAAGGACAGATGTGGAATTTGTGCCAGACCTGGGGTTTGAATGTGGAGCTGTGCAGTCGTGGCCGGGCGCTCCCTGGCAGCAGTCAGGAGCTTGCCCAGTGCGGGGCTGGGGCTCTGCTAGCACCCTGCCCCTCGCCTGCGTGCTGCAGCGTGCTCCCTCATTCCGTGCGTGCAGACAGGACAGCTCACGCAGTCGGGGTAGACGGAATATTTTCATTTCTTTTCACTGTTCGCTGTCAGGCTGCAGCTGCACACTATTCAGACCTTCTTTTTGAGGTGTAAGTACTTGCTTTCTCATGGGTCCTTCTGACAGACCCAGCGATGTAGTATTTTAATGCTTTATAAATGGCATTTTTTGGCTCACCTATTGTAGGATGAAGAGAATTGAAGTTAGTGGGGTTTGTTTCACTTAGCGAGCACTTTCATCCCTGCAGAATGCATTTTGATTAATCAAAATTGATTGTTAATGCTGGCCAAATTTTTCAGAAAAGTAGCTGGAGGGGAGCAGATGGAGGAGCCCTTGGGGTCACCAGCCCATGTAAAACTGAGCACCGTGCCTTCTGGTCCCGCACGGACTCGGCCCCCGGCCAGCAGCTGCCCATGCCCACTGCCCATGGGAGCGTGCCTTGTTGTGGGGAGAGTTGTTTGTCAGCCACGGCATGTCAGAGCATGTTGACCGTAGATGTTCAGCATCACACCAGACCTGGGGAAAACCTCAGGGTTGATTCCGTGGCTAGAACTTTCCAACCTGTGCGATGAGTGAAGGCAGCCTCGCTGAGTAGCGTTGTGCCCTAAGATGTTGAGGCTGGTGAAGGCAGATGATGTCCAGCGATGCTTAGGGGGCTGTGCTGGCACAGAGCCGCTCCGGCTGCAGGTCTGTCCCTCCCGCTGCAGGGCAGCATGGCATGGTGCTGGTGAGTGCTCCTTCCCCTCCCCAAATCACTCTCCTATTCCTGCTTGCCAGATTTCATAGCAAAGCCTGGCTGTACCTGTTTCTTCATGCCTTCATGGATACTCATGCCTTCACCGCAAGAGCACTCTGTGGTTGCAGATCTTCCTTGTCAATTAATTTAAAAAAACATCTGAATGGCAACAGGGAGGAAGCTCCTCTCGGTGTAGAGATGCAGGTGTCCCGGCTGTTTGCTTGGAGGGGTGCACGGTGCCCCAGCGCTCCCGAGAGAGATCCACTCCCTGCGGCACCATTGCAGAGCTGAGACCCTCAAAGCACATAGCTGCAGGAGGCAGCATGGCTGCTGGAAGTGGGTTTGGTGATGCACTGCCAGTTCATGGCAGAGAGCAATCCAGTGCCTTATGCACCTGAACAGTTTGGGCTTCCAGCCTGTGGATGTCCCCAGTACATATCTCTGAGCACTCCTGCAGTGTTTCGGGGTTGCAGCCAGTGGCAAAGTGGGTCCCTTCCCAAACATGCGCTGGCGTGATCCTCAGGGGAAGGATGAAGGAGTGAGTCCTGATAAAAAGGTGATGCTTGTACTTGTGGATGAAGTGCTGTATTTAAACTTAGGAGTATGTAGACATCTTTGAAAAAAAGCAGCCTTTTTATTAAAGATCAATCCCCTGAATTTGAGGGAAGGGCACAGAGCCTTTGTGGAGCTGTATCGGGAAAGCAGGCCAAGAGTTTTGCAACACTGAGTTTGTCCTTGTGCTGGGGCAGCCAGAGCGGCTCCTGTCAATGCCCCATTTAAAACACATAAATGCCCCGGGCCTTTGCACATGGATGTCTTTGTCTGTGGATAAATCTGAGCTTTCGCTGTGCCAAGAGCCCTCACATGACACAGCCCTGAGTAAGGTAAAACATTCTCCATCCGGTATGTTTTTTGCAGTTTCCAAGAGTGAACCAGTGAGTCCAAGGTGGATTCAAAGCTTGATGGAGGAGTTTGCTTTGCTGTTTTCAGGAGAGGATCCCAGTAGCTGGAGTGCTTAGTTGGGGAAGCAGAGCCTGCCGCAGCACCTTTGGTGTGCGTTCGCTCTCTTTGTTGCTGTGACCTTGTTTTGAACATCAGTGTCCGGGCTGGTGGGGCAGCTGGTGCGGGGGGCTGCACCCAGGTGTACAGATGTTTGGTCCCGCTTCTTTGGTGGGACCCTATTGCCCAGAGCCTCTGGTATGGGCAGACATTGTTCTGGCTTTGCTGCTTGCACCGTCTCTTCGTGTGCCTGCTCACAGCAGCGTGTGCCAGGGTTTGGGACAATGTTCTGGGTTTCACCATGCAGTGGTGCTAGCATTTTGTCAGGATCCAGTCATGGATGGAATAATCCTTGTAGATGATTTTCGGCTGAGCCTCCTGCTTGTCCATGTGTAGAGGGAGGAAAGGACATTCTGGTGTCCCTGTTGTTGGGATGTATAGTTTCATGATCTCTTTTGCTGTGCCAGGTCCATGTGGGTACCTGAATAAAATAGCTCTCCTGACTCTTTGGAAGATACATGATCAGATCGCTGTGTGTGTTCATGTGCCATCTGGGGTTTCCCCACCTCACTCGCTGGCAGTGGGACTGCGATGTGCACAGGGGACAAGAACAAGAGCCTCTGAGTCAGGCATTGGGACTGGGCTTCAGCTTCTGGAACGTGGATGGGAGAGGAAGAGAAATCTGAGCCTGAGGCACCATCTGCCAGTGTGCCAGGGCACGGAGCATCGCACAAGGGCATGCTGAGTTGGCTGAACCTGGGAGGCGTCAAGGCATTTTCTTAGTCTCTGATCAATTTAATATAATGTATAATTTCAAAGTTGCCCGAGTTAAACGATGAGACACGTTGCTTTGAACTTTTCACATCTTTATGCCTGCGAGCCTCTCCTGTGGAGTGGGTTGTGCTGCTGCGCTCATTCCTGCCCTGTGGTGACAAGGACATGTAGATGACGCTGGCAGTGAGGTGGAGGTGCCTGTGCCCCTGTGTCAGCCCCATGCAGCAGCACCGGCTGCAGGCAGCACCGGCCACTGCTGCTGGCTCCACACTGGGAGCAGCCTGGTCGGACGGGGAGGCTGCCTGCACAGGAGCCCTGGGAGTGGGAACGGGCTTAAGTTCCCAACCAGGATGCTGCTGGTGGATGTCTGGGCTTGAGGAGCAGCTGCCACCCTTCCTGCCCCCACCGCTCAGAGCCGTGCTCCCCAGGGGGGGCTGCTGGTGCCAGGGTGGCAGCTCCAGTGCTGACACTTGCTGGGTGCTGGTGGGTGTTTGACAAGAATAATGAAGTCGTAGCTGTCCCCACAGTGGGACTCGCCAGCATGGGGGGTGCTGCTATGGAGTGCTGGCTCGTGGCTGTCGCAGCGGTGGGCAGAACTGCAGGGAGCGTGCACAGGCGAGGGCAGGCCTGTGCCAGGACGGGGGTGGGTGGGTGCCTGGCCTTGGTGATGTTGGTGCTGCTGGCACTGCTGGTGCTGCTGGCACATTGCCCCTGTATGCACAAGGGGGTGGAGGGGAAGTGGGGCAGCAGCAGCAGCACTCGAGTCTGGGGCTCTGGCAGCCCCTCATCCTGCAGAGCGGGGTTCTGCACAGAGTGGGCAGTCCCTGGTCTGGGAGCAGTGTGCCCAGCCCTGCGCTGCCTGTGGCTCCCAGAGGGCGGGTGGGGGGACAGTGAAAATTCTGGGGTCATTTAGCAATGGGAAGTATCCCAATTAGTGTCCAAATGAGCTGAAGCAAAGCATCTCATTTTGGTTCACTGAATGGCAAATCAGGTTTTTTGATAGAAATAATAAGATTTTCCTTGTGGGAAAATTGAATTTGGGAAACGCCGTTTGCTGTCCAAAGGTGTCGCGGTGGGAGCTGCCCCCCAGCTGCAGTGCTCAGGAAGGCTCCTGTGCCACCTGCAGCTGCTGTGGTGGTGACCGAGGGTGGGAGAGGCGATGGTACGCGGGGGTGTGTGGCACACAGGGGCTCCCTCCGGGGCTTTGTAAAAGGATGCTTGTGAATAAAGAAAATCAGAGTAGCTTATTTTGAGGGGGGGTTGGTTAAATTTTCTATGGAAATTCGTAATCTGAGAGTAAAACTTAGCAAAGGGTATCTGCAGCTTTGGCAATAGTCTGCTTTCTTAAGAATAGTTCTAATATTTTGATTTCATAAACTCTTGTTGGTAAAAAGCCTTGTGACTGTGCTTATTAGTAGGACTGTCAGATGCTTCAACATCTTGCCCTTATTTTCATTAGTTTATGACAACATTATATATCAAGTGTTCAGGCTTGGTTCGGGCTGAAGCGTTGGGTGTCGATTGCCTACTCCAGCTGAGGTCTGTCTTACTGGACACATAGAATGACAGAATGGGTCAGGTTGGAAGGGACCTTTGAAGATCATCTCATAATCTGATACAGTGCATTTCAGCAGTTTCTGAGATGACTTTATTTGTAAGCAGAAAACTGGTGACTTGTTCTGGGGAGGGCTTTGCCATCTTCATTGCTTAATTCCCATGAACAATCCATGGTGGGATTTTGCCAAGAGGAAAAACATCATCTGTGTCGCATGCCCTGTGAATCTCACCATCCCACCTGGCCAGGTCTTGGGTGAGGGTTTCCCTTTGGGGGGCCACCCCTACCTTCTGCTGTGCTACCAGAAGATGCCCCTGCCTCTCTTCCTAGCAGCTGGGATGCAGAGGGCCAAGGCAGGCATCTGCAGGGGTCCCGGGAGCAGAAACGTTGCGAGTGTTGCATCTCTGTGATTCCAGGCCCTACGTGTGAAACAGGGATGGCATTGCCTTCCCTCTCAGGGTAGCTGAGAAAACAGGTGAATGTTACTGGACATCATTCAGAAAAGCCGAAGGATAATATGACAACTCTCTTCTGAGCAAGGCTTGAACAGTGAGCAGTAAATAAATCATGAAGCCACAAGTGAGAGCAGTAAATAAATCCTGATGCCACAAGTGGACAATCCAGATAACTTATTTAATGGCTAATTGTCAGGTGGGCACCATCCCTCCCGATTCCTCGACAGGACAGGATCCTTTGGCAAGTACGGAGCATGCCAAAGGTGGTCAGCAGGGGAGGAGCCAAGTGACAGCACTGGCTCCAGCTTGGTGTCCCCAGGATCACTGCATCCGACCGCTGCAGCCTTGCTCCAACCCCTGCTTTCTGGGCTTCGGAGTTAGGGCAGATGGTTCTGAGACAACCAGTTTGTGTTGAGTTTTTAAACCTACAGTTCCTTTAAAACAAAAGTAAAAAGAGAAAGGGGAAACTGGAAGTGCACATGCTGGGATCATTCTAGGATGAGGCAGTGTCAGGGGACGCCGTGCCCTAACCTGGCTGTGGCTATGCCAGCCCCGCTGCTGCTCGTACCCGTGTGAGCCGCTTGTTTTGTTGGGAGAGTGGCAGCTGCTTGGCCAGAAATCCTAGGCTGTGGCAGTCTCCCTGCTCTTTGGCTCCCTGCCGTTCAGAAATGTGCTGCGTTGCAGGTGAGTCTCATGGCTCTCCGCATCCTTTCACAGCAGTTAGCCAGTGATTCGGGTGTGCCGGATGCTTGTGCAAGTACTGTGCACCCGCCTGGCACCTGGCCGCCCCAGTCGCCCCGGGTGCCTCTGGGTCCACGACAGGGAGGGGTCCAGGGTAAGGATGGTGGCCCCGAGGAGCCTCTTCCTCCCAGATCAGGGCTTGCCACTCACCCCTCCATCTGCAGACCCCTCTGTTACGGGTGGCTGGGGGGAGCACGCTTGCTCCCAGCGCACTGCACTGGCCAGCGGAGCGCAGGGCGCATTTTGCACATTTTCCACCCCGTGCTGCCCCAGAACGCACCCCTTTGGCAAACCGGTGACAGAGAAGTGTCAAAGCAAATCCCTTCACGTTTGTGTTGTGTTTTGATGTTGCAAAAACACTTAGTTTTGAAAATGCCATGATATTCCGATTCAATAAAAATGTTTTGATAAGTTAAAAGCTGTTTTGTTTAAACAATTATTCACTTTATTCACTTAGGCTTGCTTGCATTTTTAAGCTGCGCAATTGATGCTGGTATTACAGTCAGCGTTTAGCATATTTTATAGTATTGCGTATGGCAGTACCTTAGGAGTTGGAAAATGCAACAGCTTGGTGTTTCTGAGTTTAAAGCACAATGTTGTGCAGCCTTTCCTGCATTGTATACAGGTACAGGAATAATTACGGGGGGCTTGAGGAAAAGAAAAGGAAGGAATTCATGATGCACATTTTATGGAGGGGAAGCCTAGGAAGATGAGTGCTCTTTGCAGAGCCCTCCCAAGCAGGCAGCCCTGGCTGCTTGTGGTGTATTAGTGCACGCTTGTTTCAACAAGTGCAAAAGGAAAATCACGTGTAGTGGTGACAGACCATTTGGGTGGTAAGTCTGTCACTTGCTGGTGATTACTAACATACACTGGTTTAGAGTTGCCTTGGGAATTTGGTCTTTCAGTAGGAGGGAACACCACTGCTGGACCAGGAGGATGTATTGCTGAGACTTTCTGTTTCAATGACCAGGAGGAAATACAATGTAAAAAGCTAAAATAGGCTCTCAGCTGTGCCTACTTGAGCCTGGGGTAATTACAGCGCTACAAACACAGCTCATTGGGTTTGACACAGGGCAAGATGGGAGTGTGAGCATCTCCCTAAGAAGCCAGGAGGGGATCTCCTCTACAGGCACACCTAAACCCAGGAATGGTGGTGCAGGAGGGGCTGGGGGGTGTGTGGCCAGGTGCTTTCCCAGCTGGGTGTGTTTTGGTAGCAGAGCATCATGAGCAGCCCTTACAAAACCTGGGCCCCACCGTGGGATGGAGCTGCAGTCACTGCAGGGGGGGGGGGCTTGTGTGGGTGCACCCCCGGGGCTCCCACCACCTGTCTGCCACCACGGTATGTTTCTTACCATTCTCCTCAGTGTGTATTTTTATCACAACGTTTTAACCAGTGTTTTTTTCAGAAGCTTCTTTTATTTGTCCTTGTTTAAGTATCCATCTTCCCAAGCCATGGTGCAGCCAGTGAGAGGTGCCCCCCCCGAGCCCTGGGTACTGGGGGCCGTGGGGGATCGCCTGGCTCATTTTTCTCACGGCACAGCTATTAATAAATTACAGAGCTGCAGTGCCTGCGCTGCCACGTTGACTCATCCCATGTATCACTCTCGGCTCCTCGTCTGTGATACAAATGTCTAATGAGCTGTCTTCACCGCAGCCCCGCGTGTCGGAGCTCCCCTTGCTCTGTGACTTGTTCAGCTTTTAATTCCTTGCATTTCAAATGCATTCATTTTAGCCAGCAATGGCAGTAGCTGAGCAGCACTGTGCATAGCTCTCACATGTAGCCCGTGGGCTTGGGGCCACACCAGCAGGAAGCGTGCAGGAAGCATGCAGGAAGCATGCAGGAAGCATGCAGGAAGTGTGCAGGAGGTGCTGGAAGCGTGCTGTTGCCTTGTCTGCCCAGTGCAGGGCACTCACGGTGACAGCCCTGCCACGCTGCTGTCTGTGCACGTGGCTGGCAGCTGGTGCTGAGAGTGCTGGTCCCTGTGTGTTCAAAGCAGCTTGCTGGGACCTGGTGTGTGTGTGTGACACAGTCAGCACGGGGAGTGGCAGCGAGCAGAGCAAAAAGGGAAACAAACCAAATTCCTGGAAAAGCCTAAGTCCCTGCTGCATTAGCTGTGCTCACCCTGGTGTCAGCAGGTCACCTGCTGCCGGTGGCATGCGTTCGAGGTGAGCCCGCTGTGAGCCCGCAGCGAGCTGTGCTGGCGGAGCAGGGCTCACTGGCCGGGGTGGCAAGCACTGGGCATCCCCCTGAGCGTGGGGCCAGCTTCAGGCTTGGGATCCTGAACCTCCCCATGGCTCCCGGGGAGGCTTCGGTACTCCCGTGGAACTGCAGGACACCAAGAGCTGTGTCAGCAGTACTGAGGGAACTGAGTGCCTGGGAAGTGTCCGTGTTCCCCGGCTCCTGCTGGGAATTCTTCAGCTGCGACTGGGGAGCCGTGCTCTGTTTGCACTGGTGCAGGGAACCCAGTACAGCTGTTACCTTTCTGAGGACTTGGCATTTTTGATTGTTGTCTGCTCCAGACAATACGAAACAATTCTAAAGTAAAGGATAACTACCCTATTTTTCTCCTCTATTTCTGAGCCTTACAGGCATGTTTTTAAGCTGTACTCTGCAAGGGCAAGAGCTGAAGCATTTTGTTGGTTGTGTAGAAGACAGTTGAGAAGCAGCACAAATCCAGGAACTGAGCTTTTGAGGAAGAAACATACATTATGCCAGGAGAGGCGGCATCCCTGTGTGAACTGGCAGTGCCACCCCTGGGCCCTCACTTAGAGCCTGCTTTAGCAAGCCTTGTGGCACTGGGAGATACCCATTGTCTGTGGGACACAGCCCTGGCAGCTTGCCTCAGCCCACCCTGCCTGAGCAAAGGTGGGATGGACGAGGTGGTCTCCAGAGGTCCTGACAATCTCAGTGATTCTGTCTTCTGCAGAGGGGTCTGCCTTCACCTGACGTGAGTTTCCTTTACGTTGTTTCCCCTTATTTCCTGAATAAGCTGGACAGCTGTGATGATGCAAGGGAGTTTTATTACCCAGGATGCAGAACTGTAGTGCAATATATGTGAAGGTCCTTTGAGGTCAGTGAGCAAACAGGGCATAGGAATCAAGGAGGGATGAGTAGTTTTAAAACCATTAGTGGCACTGCAGGCTGAGGTAACCTCATCCCAGGTAGCAGGGCATGCGTGAGAGAGTTAAAAGTACACAGGAGTCCCAGGAAGGGTGGCATTTGCTCTGGGCTGCCTTGTGGGCGTGCGTGAGGATCAGTCACTTCCAGCAGCATGGTGCAGGTTGGGAAGTCCCAGTGCTCTCATTTTGTGTAGCAAATCCCATGTTCCCCACTAGCGGTACTGGTGCTCACCAGTGCAGCAACTGAACTCTTAATACTGCAAACCACCAGTGTCCCCGTCCCTCCCCCAGTCCCTGGTGCTCCTCCATGGATGCACTGGGGCACGGGGTGCCCATCCCAGCTGTGGTGCTTCAGGTGGGGATCTCTGTCTCTGCTCGTAGGGCAGCGGCTGGGTGAGAGGACAGGGACACAGGTGGCCAGCAGCGAGAGTGGGTGTAGGAGCTGTGCCAGGACTCAGGTACCCTGGCCAGGCGGGATGGATAGCCTGTGCTCCCCGGAGCTGCACCTGGGGGGTCCTGCTGCATAGCTATGCCCCCCTGTGCCAAGACCAGGGTAAGGGACTTCAGTGCTGGATTAAAACTGAAACAGATGTCCACTTGCCTTCCTTGCTGCTCTAAAGGGTTGCCTGTGCATTGGGAGGATTGTAGAAAGATGTGGAGCAGCTGGTTTCCCAGGGAGCTGCAGGCACAACGGACTGCAGGCCAGGGCGGCTGCCCCAAGGCAGCAGGAATTAGCGATGAAGTTGGTGCCCTTGGTGTGTCACCTGTCTGTTTTACACTGATGAGGTTTTGAAGGAAAGTGTTGTATCAAAACACTCCAATCTTATGGGTTATATCCAGCAGGCAAAATAAGTGCAAGTAACAATTTGTGAATTACGTTGATGATTACAAAGAATTGAAGGCAACAGAGTTGCTCACAAACCGGGTGAACTGTGGGGAATAAAAAGACAAAGTGCTACCACACCTTAGTTCTCTTCTGGCACGTGATAGCTCCTTACTGCTTGGCTGTCTGCAGCGCAGGGGGACAACTGAGGAATATTTTAAATTAACAGTAATAATGAGTTTAGTATCCTTTTAATACAGCCCAAGACACAGCCTCTGTCCTACTGCAGCAAACCCCTGATGATGCTTTGGGCTGCCGGCCGTATGCCTGGCAGGGTGAGAAACTGCACACCCAAAATAGCCAGCGCTTCCCCTCATGTCTGTGTCAGCCCTTTGTCTGCATGGGTGCCCGTGGCTCGCTTCCTTTTGGTGGTCCTTCAGCAGAGAGGTCAAACCACTCAGTGAAAGGTTTAGACCCTCAGCATAAACCTTAAAATGTGGTATGGTATATTGCCCATACGCCAGAGCCAGGCGCTGGGGTACCTCAGCTGTCCCACCTCACTGACATGCCAAACACTCGTCAGATGCTATTGAGCATCATGGCTCAGCGGGGGGAAATGCAGATGCATTCTGAACTCAGACCACGTTCCAGACGAGGTGTAGGGGGGCTCCCGTGACTCAGCCCTTTGTCAGCCATGGGTAAGGCTGCACGAGGAGCGGGGCTGTTCTGGGGCTGTGCTGGCTGCGCAGGGCTGGTGTCTGTTGGTACTAGCAGCGGTGGTGTGACAGTTGCACTGGTACCTGTTGTTTCCATTAGTCCCATGTGAGCTGTGGTCCCCAGTCACTGGTGGCACCCCTGGCTTTAGGGGACATGTCCATTGTGCCCAGTAGCTGGCAACTGGCTCCTGCCTGACAGCGCTTGCATCCCTCCCCAAGTTCCAGTTTGCATGCATTTGCCTCTCTTTGCTCCATGTCGGTTACCTTCCAGCTCTGGCCCTTCCCCTGGCAATGGCCTTTTCCTGGCTTACGGCTCAGCCTGGCTCCCCCTGAGCCGGACAACCCATCTCTGTGCCCTCGTGCTGTGTCACCAGCTGCTCTGCACCTTGACCTGCCACAGCTGCGGGTGCAGCCAGCACTGCCTGTCTGGGTCAGGCACAGGCGAATGCTCTCAAGGTACAGGTTTTTCTTGCAAACTGTCTTTAGGGCAGTGGTGCTCTCTTGAGCGAAGGACCCCCTGATAGTTTGCATCATCATTCCTTCCTTCAGGGTGTGTATCTCTTCATGTGCACATGAGAATACAGAAAAAGCGCTGTGTTTGTGAATCACAGCATTCATCGCTTGGAGATGGTTGGTGTTTCCATTCATCACTTGGTGTTTCATGCTCTTGTTTCCGTGGATGCTGCACACAGTCGTTTCACGCTACTCTCCATACTCAGTACCCTGGATAATGTCATTATTTTTTACTGTTGTTGTGCTAACACTTCTAGTGTGAATCTTTGGTTCAGGTAGCTCGCAGTGGAGGGAGACCTGGGGCAGGGGAGATGGGGAGCACTGCCCCAGCTGCCCTGTATCGCCAGGGACTTGCCATGCAGGGCCTGGGGGATGTACCAGCACATACTATCATTGCCATTATGCAGCAGCCAGTATTTTTTCCAGCAGGTTAATATTTGCACTCTTCCTCAGAAACTTAGCTGTGCCAATTTAGTAAATGGTTAACTGATTATTAAAGGAATTCATATACAGTGGGCATTCTGTCCTGCTAATAAGTAAGGACTGTTCCATTACTTGCAGCCCTTTGGCTGGCGCAGTCCCAAGCCGAAGCCGAGGGTAGCTGGAGTTGGGCTACCAGAGCGGGGTGCTGGCTGCCAGTGCTGGAGTTGGGGTACCAGAGCTGGGTGCTGGCTGCCAGCGCTGCTCTCCACTGTGCCAGGACCCTGGCTGGCGGCTGCCCAGTGCTGCGTGGTGGTGCTGCCAGAATGGCCTCGCTGAGAGGTGCCCAGGCAGGGAAACGCAGACCGGGGTGGTCTCGGGTGTGGGAGAGCCGCTGCTGGTGCAGGCACAGCCGTGGCTTGGTGCAACGCTCCCGTGGAGGGCTCCTGGGCCATTCTGGGATGCTCCGTGCACCATGGTGGGCTGCGTGGAGATCCACCCACCCTCCCCTCTGCAGCCCAAGGCAGGGTGAAGGAGCCTGGCATGGATAGGCAGAGGTGTCCCCTGCCCTGGCCCTTGACTGGGCCAAACAGTGTGGGGAGACCCACCTTCACTCCCCCCCGCCATCTTCTGACTTGCTTTGCCCTCCTTGCTGCCATTGCTTGCTGACTCAAGCATCCTTTGCTGCCTGGAAGCTCTAGTTTGCAGTTTTGCTGTTCACACCACAGCACTGTGGTCATTTTATTTCTTTCTGGAGAAAACTGGTTGATTTTCTGCCTCAGACAGAACCCAAGAGGGACTTTGTGGCTCGGATGAGAGGTTGGTGGTCACTTACAGATGGATGCGCTGATGTGCTTCTTCCTCAGGAGCACCTTTCCAGTCCCACATGGGCGATGCCCAGCACCGTCCCAGCCTGCCGTGGCAGTGCTGTGTGGACCCCCACCGCACCCCCTCCCTGGAAGGGGTGGCACTTCTCCCCAGCACTGTTGCTTCTCCAGCCACCTCTGGCTGAGGAGCAGCTGCCAGGTGCCCCCACCTAGCTGGTGCCCCCGTCTAGCTCCTGCCCCCCTCTCTGCATGATGTGGGGAGGGGGTGCAGACCCCCACAGAGCTCTTGGGCAGGGGCTGCCTCACCCTTTATTTTCGGCACCCTGCCCTGCAGCCAGCTGTACAAACAGCAGAAGCTTTCCTCTCAGATGTCAGCCAGGCGCGTGGCATGGTCTAGGGCTTACTGATACCAGTTCTGCTTTCTCTAGAAATCTCTTTAATTAAAATAATTGTTATTGTTCACTTTAATCTTGCCAGTTTAGACCTCATTACAGGGAGAAAAATTGCCTCCCAGAATGCATTGCTTTGCATGAGTATTGTTTGCAGCTTAAGGCTGGAGGAAAATGAGAGCAGCTATGTGAAACAGCTCATTAGCCAGCCGGCCTCCAGCGCTGGGCTGTACTTTGTTATTTACAGGGGACATAACCTCTGGAGCTCACCTGACCACCTCTGTGGCAGCATCAGGCGCACTGAAGGAGGCCCTGGAGCAAGCACAAGCTGATGTCCTGTAGCTTTTGAAATGCCCGCAGGTTAGAGAGGGTGCAGCAGTATTTGTTGCAGTGTTTGAAGCCCTTTAACCAGACTGGGCTGCAGTGTTTCCACCATAGCATGCCTCCCCCGTGGTGATTAACCTGTTCAGTCCTACAGCAAGTATTACAAGCACTGAAGAACCAAAACAGCACGTCCTCCCTGCAAAGCAAATAGGCAGGCTGGACCTTGGAAGGAAGACCTCAGCTGAGGGCTCCTTGCTGCCTGGATCAGGAGATGTTGCTGCTCACCAGTGTGAGGGCTTTGCAGCTGGTGGAGCACTGCGTGCAGCACTGGGGCAAGAGGCCGTGGTCCTGGCCCACGGTCCTGGCCTGTGCACCACTGGGCAGCCAGGAGAGCCCCCAGGGAAACCTCTGGGTGAGGCTCTTTGATCTGAGTGTACCTTTTTTCTTAGGTGCTTCATTTCCAATTCAGCAAAACACTCAACTGTGTTCACAAACCATTGACCTTTGTGAAACTGAAGCTCCTTGTTCTGTTTAAGTAGTTTTAGCAGCTGGTATGCCATATATCAGAGCATCTTCATTTATGTGCACCCATTTTAGCATGACTGCGGGATCCTTTGGTGACTGGTGCCAGCTATTTCTCCATCCTTCATCCCCAGCAGGTGAATAACATCAGCTTCTAGATAGTGGTTTTTTTCCCTACCATGAAATTGCATTTGCAAAGACCTTGAAAATCAGAACTTCTGCTGAGACCAGGAGGGGTAGGAAAGGCAGTCGATAGCTTCTGTCATGACCTTAGTGATGACAGATTATGTCTGAGCCAGGCACTGTATTAGCAGCTGCCTCTGAACTATTGGTGTGCCGCGTTGGGTCTCCCCGGTGTGCTGACTTTGTGTAGCACCTACCGTCCAAACAGAATCAGATGCTAATTACTGTCTCCTGGATCCCGCTGCTTCCATGTTTTAAGTAATCCACAATATGCAAGTGAACCTTTGTAGCACTGGACACATTGGCAGGTGCTGTACCAAGTATCATAAAACCTATTGCTCCCAAAGAAGATGGGGGAAAAAAAAAAGTGAACTTGCAAGCAGCACATCAGGGAAAAAGAAGCAATCTCAGCCTGGCTTACATGACGTTTCATTCCCATGTCCCTTGGATCAACTCCAGGCAGAAATTTCAAATTCATTAGCTCTTTACATGACCTCAATTTGATGCTAGATCCAGCGGGTGGTCATTTATTTTCATAGCCTGCTGATGATTTTCCCTTTTTTTTTCCCCACTTCGCGGCGTGCACAGGCAGTGCCGCTTGCCCTGCAGACGCAGTGCCCAGCAGTGCTGGGCTGGAGGCTTCGCTGGGGCAGGACCTCGCCTGGCAGACCCCCGCAGGGGGGTCAGATTTGGGTCTGCCTCCTTAGGAAATCCTGAACAGATGGGTCTGCATGTCCCAGAGGAGCACGGGGGCCTGTCAGGGGCTGCCACCCTCGGAGGGGGATGATCTCCTGACGGCAGCAGTGTGGCTCCTCTTAGAAGTGATGGGAGCCGTCCTCCTCCAGCGGGTCTTGCAGAGCAGCCTGCAGCGCTGTGAGGCCGGACTGTCTGCACCAGCTGTCCCTACGTCTTGCCTGGGTGTGGGCTTTCTCCTGGACATCCTCAGGGTGCTTTCCCCGTGCTGGGACAGCTGGTTTACAGCTGCCGGGACTTGGGGCAGCAGGAGCCCGAGGCCCACACTGGGAGCACGGCTGAGGTGGAGCCTGTGCAAAGACCAGAGGCCACATTAGAAACGCCCAGCTGGGGAAGAAACGCTGAATTGTCGCCCATCATGTCGGCATGTCCCACCTGAGAGCTGCCAGGGCAGATGTGGGAAGGGGGGACAGGGAAGACAGGTTGTTGCACCCCTGAGCCCAGGCTCTGCCAAACCGCTGTGGGACCTGTTCTGTAGCTGGGAAAAGTGAGTAAGCAGAAGGACTTCCTCTGCTCTGAGACAGAAGCAGCAGTCCGGGGGCAGTGCCTTGGTTCTCCTCTCAGGTCAGTAGGAGAGCAGTGGGCAGGTCGGCCCCTCTTGAAGGGAGCCTGCACTGGGGCTCGGCGGGGTTGTTTGCTGACCTCGAGCCCGCTGTTCGCCTGTCGCATCGTGTCCAGCTCTTGCCGTGCACTGAGCCTTTTGTCTTGAGGTTACTGTCAGAGACAGTGTCAAAAGCTCTCCTAAAATCCAAAAAAAACCCCACATCCACTGGTGAGTCACCTCATCATAACCTTGTTGTTCCAGCTATGGTTTAAGTCTTTGTCTCTTTATGTCAGCATTTCATCTTGTAACAGTACTTCAAAACTTGTAAATGCACCTTCCTGATTTGGGTTTAATCTTGTATAGCTCTTCAAATGAACTTGGCTGAATCCAAGCACATTACTTTAATCACAGCTACAAATCTAAATTAGCAGCATTAAATTAGCAAATATAAATGAGCGTGGTATCCCCAGCCAAGACTGTCTGGGGACCCCGGCAGTCACACTGCGGATGCCCTGAGCCGCTGGGACTGTTTGGAACTGGTATGTGCCAGGTCTAGACTAAAGGAGAAGAGTCCCTCCGGGAAAGAGGGGGAGACGGCCCGTGGCTGTGGCTGTGGCTGTCCAGGTGTCAGCAGCAGAGGGTTGGAGCAGGCGGTTTGCTCTGCTATGCTTCGTCCTCCACTGCTGGCTGAGCATCTCTGCACTCTTCCAAGTCTGCTTGCACAACCCAGACCTGCAGGGCTGGCACAGGCTGGACGAAACTGAATCCAGCAAAACATATTTGAACGCTGCCTGGGAAGTTTGCTTGCTGCCACTATTAATGGTAGCAGTAACAGTAATGGTTTTAAGGGTTCACAGCACAACAGTGGTGATAGTCCGTGCACACAGCAGCACTCAGTTGAAGACTGCAGTAGCGTACTCTTTTTTTTTTTTTCCCAATGGAGACTCAAGTGTTGGAGCCAGAAGTCGTGAAAACCTATAGTCCCCAGAAATACCAGGAAAAAAACCCCAACAAAAAACCTGATGCTGCTGAAGAGCAGGGTTTAGAGGCTGGTATTTTCACTTACCCTCTTAGCAACTTGCTGCAAAAGATTGAATGGCACTATGGATGGGTGATGGATGGACAATAGGAGCAGTAATTGTTCTGACGTTAAATGTCTTTAAATATCCATGATGATTCAAGACTCCTGGTTATGGCTAGCTGTGAAACTTTATTTTAGATGAGCTTCATTAGTACATTTCTGGGATGTTAATGCATCTGAGTAATCTGATCTGTACACATATAACTTTATCAGTCCCAAAGGGAGCCGAATGCTTCACCTCCGATGCGGAGTCCCTCTGAGCTCTGTTGCTTACGACTGCACAAGTTTCCTCTCAGACACGTAGGTGCTTCTCCTCAGGACCGTGCTCCCTCCTGCTGCCGGCTCCATGGAGGAGTGTCCGCCTGCCCGCGCGGGGATGCTGACGCAGGGCTGTGCAGAAACCGGCACTGCAGCTCTCACGGAGCTTTTGGCTTAGTCACTGATAGATGATTTCATTTAGCTGCTGTGGGCACTGTTGTTGTCTTCCTTGTTTCCATACTCTGTATGGATCCTGAATCTGGCAACGTAAAAGATAAGGCTAATTGAACTGTCAGGCTTTCTGGGAGAAGAGTGCAGCACTGCTGGCTGTGGCAGCTGGGAAAACAGTGATGATCTAAAATTAGTCCATGTTCCATTTTTTTTTTTAGATCCCTGTTGTTGTGGGGGCTTTTCTGGTGGGTTTTTTTTTGTTTGTTTGTTTGTTTAGTTTTTGTTCTATTTGCATTTTGGGTTTTGAACGACACAAAATTGGCTCCTGAG
Source organism: Falco cherrug (assembly GCF_023634085.1). NCBI lineage: Eukaryota > Metazoa > Chordata > Aves > Falconiformes > Falconidae > Falco > Falco cherrug. Next base: position 24,421,975 of record NC_073703.1, read on the forward strand.
TTTATTTTGAAAATAGCATTAAGAGCTTTAACGTTTGGTGGAGATGACTGTAAACCCACTGAATTGCCATGATTTAGAGGCTGCTGAGAGTTTTGGCTTAGCAATGAAACATCCCTCATTTTCAATATATAAGTGGCATTATGGTGCAGTCACTGCAGACCATGAGGTCAGGAGCATCTGTTGGGAGGCTGAGAGCCTGAAGTGGGGATGCGTTGCATGGTGGGGATGAGGGGCCTGAGAGGCACTGCTGACGCCATGTGTGGAGCCACTGGCTGCTAACAAATTGCTTTGTCGTTTGTATGTAAGCATCTGGGTGTGTATCTGTGCATATGCAAACACACCTATCTCTCAGTTGTTCTTCTGGAATGTAGTATAGGAACACTTACGTCAAGATACAGAGGATGATCAAGACATCAGGTAACAAGATGAGGATGACACACAGTTACGTGAACCTCAGTTTCATGATTTAACCATGGATAGTTTGTCTTTGCTTTTTTATTATGTCATTTGCTTACCCTGCAGAGACTAACAGACGTTTGCTCTCCCTTACAGGCTTTTGAACCTGATCTACAATGGAAAAACTGCTTTTGTTTCTGCTGTTCATTGGCATAGCAGTGAGAGCTCAGATCTGCCCGAAGCGCTGTGTCTGTCAGATTTTGTCTCCCAACCTTGCCACCCTTTGTGCCAAGAAAGGTCTCTTGTTTGTTCCTCCCAACATTGACAGGAGGACCGTGGAGTTACGGCTGGCAGACAACTTTGTTACAAACATTAAAAGGAAAGACTTTGCCAATATGACCAGCCTGGTGGACCTGACACTGTCCAGGAATACAATCAGTTTTATTACACCTCACGCATTTGCCGACTTGCGCAATTTGCGGGCTTTGCATTTGAACAGCAACCGATTGACTAAGATTACTAATGACATGTTCAGTGGACTCTCCAATCTTCACCACTTGATACTTAACAACAACCAGCTGACTTCAATTTCTTCCACAGCTTTTGATGATGTTTTAGCTCTAGAGGAATTGGATTTGTCTTACAACAATCTGGAAACCATCCCCTGGGATGCAGTGGAGAAGATGGTTAGTTTGCACACCCTCAGTCTAGACCACAACATGATTGATCATATTCCTAAGGGGACCTTCTCCCACCTCCACAAGATGACCAGGTTGGATGTCACATCTAACAAACTGCAGAAGCTACCGCCTGATCCTCTCTTCCAGCGAGCTCAGGTACTAGCAACCTCAGGAATTATCAGCCCTTCGACTTTCGCGTTGAGCTTTGGTGGGAACCCTTTGCATTGCAACTGTGAGCTCTTGTGGCTGAGGCGTCTTTCGAGAGAAGATGACCTGGAGACCTGTGCTTCTCCCACGCTCTTGTCTGGCCGGTACTTCTGGTCAATCCCTGAGGAGGAGTTCCTGTGCGAGCCTCCTCTCATCACCCGGCACACCCATGAGCTGCGGGTGCTGGAGGGCCAGCGGGCAGCACTGCGGTGTAAGGCTCGGGGGGACCCTGAACCAGCGATCCATTGGATTTCACCTGAGGGCAAACTGATTTCAAATGCAACGAGGTCCGTGGTGTATGACAACGGGACGCTCGACATCCTTATAACAACAGTGAAGGATACAGGCTCCTTCACCTGCATTGCTTCCAATCCGGCTGGGGAGGCCACGCAGACGGTGGACCTGCACATAATCAAACTCCCCCACTTGCTGAACAGCACGAACCACATCCACGAGCCTGACCCCGGCTCCTCAGATATCTCCACATCCACCAAGTCGGGCTCCAACGCGAGCAGTAGCAACGGGGATACTAAAGTCAGCCAAGATAAGAAGGTGGTTGTTGCAGAAGCAACATCCTCGACCGTTCTGCTGAAATTCAATTTTCAGAGGAATATACCTGGGATACGTATGTTCCAAATCCAGTACAATGGTACTTACGATGACTCCCTTGTTTACAGGTAAGGCAGCCATAGCCTGTCTGCGCGGGGCCCCGCTGGGCTGCTTGGCGCTGGCGTGCTGCCCCCAGCTCCGGGCAGCCCCCTCCACCGGCACCTGCCTGTGGCACCAGGTGGGGGGAGACTTAGGAAAGGCGCGTGCAGTTTTCTACTCACAAATAGGGAAATTACCTTAAACGGTGTTATTTTTAGGTGATCCAAATGGACCTCTGATCCTCTGAACTAATCTGATTGCCAGAAAGGTTGTAAAATTAGATGAGCTAAATGGATCTAAACACTCTCAGCTTTATGGAGATGCGGGGAGAAAGGTGTCCCTAAATGCATCCCTGGTGGCGCTTTCTGCCACTGTCTGTGCTGGTGTGCGGGCAGAGCGTGGAGAGGCTCTGTGCCGCCAGGCAAAGCAGTCACACTGCTCAAAACTGCCTTTGCTTGGGAATTTCTGTTATGTTTTTGACGTGGTTGCTCTCATGGGGGGCTCTGCCATGCCGAGCCGTGCCAGGGGGCTTGGTGGTGACTGCTGCCCCACGTTTGCCACTAAACATGGGGCAGCAGCTGCTGCGGGGACGGCGAGCAGTCCTGCAGGGGCAGTGGCAGGGATGGGGGAGCCGAGCTGTGGTGATGCTCACCATGGCTGGGGGCTGCAGCACGTGGCAGGGGGGGACCTGCATGTCGGCTGGATTCATTCACACTGCTTTTCTTCTCCCCCAGAATGATACCTCCCACAAGCAAAACCTTCCTGGTCAACAACCTGGCTGCTGGGACTGTGTACGACCTGTGTGTCTTGGCCATCTATGATGATGGGATCACCTCGCTCACGGCCACCAGGGTCGTGGGCTGCACGCAGTTCACCACTGAGCAGGATTACGTGCGTTGCCACTTCATGCAGTCCCAGTTCCTGGGTGGGACCATGATTATCATCATTGGTGGGATCATCGTGGCCTCCGTGCTTGTGTTCATCATCATCCTCATGATCCGCTACAAGGTGTGTAACAACAACGGGCAGCAGAAGGCCACCAAGGTCAGCAACGTGTACTCGCAGACGAATGGGGCTCAGATCCAGGGCTGCAGCGGGGTGCTGTCGCAGTCGATGTCCAAGCAGGCTGTTGGGCACGAAGAGGGCATCCAGTGCTGCAAGGCTGCCAGTGACGGCGTGACGCAGTCGCCAGAGACTGGCTCCAGCCAGGACTCGGCCACCACTACCTCCGCTTTGCCTTCCGCCTGGACTTCCAGCACTTCTGTCTCCCAGAAGCAGAAGCGAAAGCCGGGGCCAAAGCCAAGCAGCGAGCCGCAGAGTGAAGCTGTCAGCAGTATCGAGTCCCAAAACACTAACAGAAATAACTCCACTGCCCTGCAGTTAGCTAGCCGTCCCCCCGACTCTGTCAAAGGGGCCCCCACGTACAAAAGAGCACAATCAAAGCCAAGTAAGTTCCTCACTTTGCCAGCTGATGCATCCCGAGCCAAGCGCAGGCTCTCCCTGGGCGGCGAGCTGATGGAGTCCCGCTGCCCCGGCAGCACCTGGGGTGCAGGCGGATTGCGGTCCAAAAGGAGCATGTCCATGAACGGGATGCTAGTCCAGTCAGACAGCTCTGATGTGGATAGTGGAAAAGCAACTTTCTCCAGTTCTGAGTGGATATTGGAAAGCACTGTGTGACCTGCTTTTTTTTTTTCTTTTTTTTTTTTTTTTAATTTTAATTTTAATTTTAATGAAAAACAAAACACCAAACGTTGTGTGAAACTCCCTCTCTCGGGGAATTGGATTTGGAGGTCCACTGCTGTCTCACTGATTAATGGCTTGTTCATGCAGGGTTCTGTGTAAGCCACCCAGTGCACACAGGGTTTTATTTAGTTTTCATTTGATTTTATTTAATAGCAAAACCGAAGGCAACATTCAGAGATTTAAAAAAAAAAAAAAAAAAAAAAAAAAGGAAAAAAAAAAGATTAAGGGGTGAAAAAAAGCATGAAACAGCACCAGTGCCTTCCCTACTCTAGGACTGGCTTCCTGGTTCTGCAGTAGCAGAAAACAAGAGAGAGAGTTTTCACGGAAAAAGCCTTTTATAAAGGAAATTAAATTTCCTCCAAGCTAACAAATAACCACTTCTGGATCAATCAGTAAAATATTTTTTAAAACGGTCATACTGTATATTTCTTTTCTGTGACAATGGTGTTGCCTTTGTTTTTAGGCAGATGCTGTACAGAAACAACAACGCTGTGTTGTTATGTTGTGTAAAATAAAATATTCACTCCGTACACCAGCCAGCCTCGCGGTAACTGCCTGCCCAGGAGCCGTGCCCAGGGCCTGCAGGCGCCGCTCGGGGGGTCCCACCGCAGGGACCTGGAGCAGGAGGAGGAGGATGTTGGGGCGAGGGGTCCCTTTACTCCCACTGGCGTCCAGCTCACTGGGGTTGGATGCTGGTAGAGCAGCAGGGCTCCGCTGCTGGGTCCCCCCAGGAGGGTACCCAACCCGCGGTCCCTGAGCATCCTCATCCCGCGCCACTGGGCCACCCACCCGCAGCCACCTGAGTGCCTGGGGCTGCCGCAGTGATGGCTTTGCCTAGTGGCAGCACTGGAAAAACATGTTGCCGTTCAGCATCAGTGATCAGAGCAAGCATCTGTCTGTCGCTCCCAGCCGGTGCAAGGCTCGGTGTGCTGCTCCGTTTGCAGAGCTGGCCCTGCCTGGGCAGTCAGTGCAGCAGGGGCTGTCCCCTTCCCCTCGGCGCAGGTGCACGGTGCCGTGAATTGTGGGCAAGGGGAGCTTGTGGGAAACGGGAGCGGCCCTGCACCCCAGCCACAGCAGCAGGCATGGTGGCAGACCTCCTGTGGGGCAGGGAGATGTGACCTTGTCAAGCTCCAGGTGCCTCGGTGTGGGACAGAGAGGCGAGCAGGGGCAGCGAGTGGGGCCGGCCAGTCGACCCCAGTGCTGCAGGGCAGGGCTGCAGCAGGCAGGCACCCAGCCATTCAGTGATGGTGATGACGATGGTCATCTCCTTTCCCAGACTTTTGGGGGCATATATCGTGTAAACTCTACAGTTAGATCCAGTTCTCTTTAATCCTTGTGCGCAATGAAGGGACTGGAAGATGGTCTCATCTTGAACCTGCCGTTTGATCGCGGTGCCTGTGGGATAGAGTAATTTCAGGCCACTATGTAAGGACATAAACATACGGCAGTAGGTGATAGCAATTGAAAACCCCATGTTGTGCGGAAAGAAGAGTCTACAATTAATATTAATTAAGCTTGTATGGTCATCATGTTGAAACGAGAGACAGCTTATCTCTGCAACATTAGTGCATTCTCAGATGCCAAATAGTAAGTTTGATATGGGCTTCGCAGCCTTTAAAGTGATAGAATACTTACATTTTACACCCTGTGTGCTTGTTCTTGAGGGCAATGTAACCCAAGCCGATGCCTGAAGACACCCTGGCTCTGACCAGGGCAGCAGGTGTGCCTGAGAGCAGCCGTGGCAGGGACCCCCCAGTGGCAGGGAACCCCCCCTCTCCGCCTCTGAGCCCTGCAGCTCGGGGCTGATGCACACGCCAGGTGACCCCGGTTGCTTTCAGCCCTTGTTGTGGGTTGCTCAGCGGTTTTTCTGCCTGTAGTGGAAGAACAGTGTCTAGGTGGGGGTGGTGTAAGGGACATAAAAAGAACAGGCTGTTTCTTTTTTAGAAAGCCCTTTTACTTCCCTTGCAAAATGCAGAGACCAAAAAGGAAAGGAAGCCTCAAAATTAGAATACCCACTTCCTGCTGGGGAAAAAAAAAAAACCAGAATCCCTCCTTAGATTTCTCTGGAAGTCCCCATTCTTCTCAAGGGGCTGTATGCACAGAAACTAGCTATTAAAATAGTGCGCCGTCAGAGTGTTTGTTCAAGTTGTGGTAGTCTGACAATGGAGGCGTTGTCAAGCCTGGGAAAAACAAGTGCTTTGTGCCCCAGCGAGGAGCTGCTCTCTGCAGACAGTACTTCCACTTTGTGCTTGGGTACGGAGATAGCTTTAAAGGTTTTCTGCTGAGGTCTTTGTTTTAATCGTGCATTTTAAAAACATCGAATGAAAGTGCTTTATATGTTGCCTAAAATGGAACGTAAATGTGTCTTAACATTTTGTGAAAGTGCTAAAATATTAACAGCTTTTTGTGGTTTAGGGAGGTTTATTTTTATATTTTTAATTTTTTACTCAAAGGAATCATTTTCTAAGCACTGAAGCCGAGTGTTCTGTCCACAGTGCATCTGTATAAGCAGCTTAGAAGGACCATATGTCCCTGCATTTGATTTAATTCTCTGCTAATAGTGTAGGAATGGTTAGACCTGGATAGCTGAGGGTTTGTCTCGTGCAGCTCGCTCTCTTTGGCAGAGAGGAGTGTTCCTGGGGAATACACCGAGCATGAAATCTGCCGTTTCCACTGGAGTAACTGTGCATTTCATTCAGGCTTGATTCAGTCAAAGTGTGGGAAGCCTTATCAAGGAGGAAATCCTCTGTCCTTTCTGTTCTGCAAAACCAGAGGTTGCCAATAGTTTAAGGCAGAAAAAGTGCTGAGATATTCCTGGATCAAAACAACATTGGTACGTCTTTCTTCAGCGTGCAGTATGCCAACATTTCCTAATGCTTCAGAAAAGAGAAGATGAGCTCAATAAACTCATACAGAGTGTTCCCCGTGGTGGGTGTGGACACGTAGGATGGTCCGGGGGGGCACTGGGGGAGGGGGGGTGCGGTGAGTCTGTGGCTGACTGGGCACTGCCATCCTGGCTGCAGGCAGGAGCTTGCAGAGCCCTGGACCAGCAAGTGCAAACCTGCCCCTTGGGGCATCGCCCCGCCTGCAGGTCCGCTCCGGGCTATGTTTCTCGAAAATAGATGAACCGGGGTTCTGGCAGTGAGATGGTGTCTTTTTTCACAAGCACTGGAGAAGGAGAAACTACTTTAGAAATTTGTTTACTCTTATTAAAATTTCTGGCACATGCTTCCTCTTACACCTTTTCCTAATCCTTTTCTCAGAGCATACGTGTTGTGTTAAAGAGGGCTGGTACAAATGATGTTTGAATGGAGAACCAGGGCTTTGTCGGGTGAAAAGTTTGTTGTGTTAGTTGTTTTCTATGCTGCCTTTCCGCTTGTGTTCTGGGCATGTTCTTTACAGTGAATATATGGTACTGCTCCGCTCTGGGTGCCAATGTGGCTTTATTTCTCCCAGCGTGTTCCCTTGTGTTTGACAGCCCTCCCCACACACCCGGACAGCCCTGCAGTAACGAAGAAGAACGAACTGAAAAGTGACGGCTGCCATGTGTCCCATGACGGGGCATAGCTCCTGGGCATGTGCTGCTCTGGGGCAGCCCCACAGCATGCCCTGCCACAGGGTGGCTGATGCTGGGACATGCTGCCAGCCCGAGGGGATCCCGCCGAGATGCTGCCGCGAGGTTGTCTCATCCCCACCAGCTGCAAAGCTGCTGGAGGCTCGATGCTCGCTGCCAGCAGCACAGGGATGCTCCTGACTCCTGGGGACCCTGAAAGCCCCACTGGTCACTGTGTTGGGACTGCACAAAGCATCTCCTAGTAACTCCTTAGGCACCTGAGTGTGGTTGCTGAGCTAGGTGGACGCCTGGCATTGAGCATCCCGGACTGGTGGAGCGACACTGAGCTATGATGGCCAACAGTCTCAGCACAGCCCTTCATGTGCCACTACAAAACTGTACCCAGAGCCGTGGAAGGCACCCTGCATGTAAAGGGAGTGCCTTTCTTCCCCCACTAATTGATTCAGCCAGAAGAAGTGATGGTCACAGCTGCTATCACTTACTAGCAATTCTCTCCCTATTAATCGAGAGGAACTGAAGTCTCAGAGGTACCTACCACTCATGGAGTTGCAACATCTGTCAGCATCGCGGTAGCTCAAGAACATTTGCTGTCCTGTTCTAGGGTGCTGCTTGCAACCAGGGGTGTGCTATTGTCCTAAAGCAGCAATAACAGACACAAAATCACACAGTGCCTTTCCCCTGGTAACAGTAATGTTAATGTTGCTTAAGGTTTGGGTTGAAAAGAAGCAAACCATGGCAAAGTCAATAGGGTCCTGCTTACAGAAAACACCTATCCCATATTTTCCCTTTGCAAATGTGTTTCTGCATGCCTTGCTGTGTGTCAGGCTGTCAGGATCTGGTGCCGGAGCCTGTGCTGCCGGATCCGGCCCGTGCTGGGTAAGTCACCCCCTGCAGCACCTCTGCCCATCCAGTACTTGGAAGCAAAGTGCCAACTCCTGCAAGTCATTCTGTAGTGCTGCACCCCCCTGCTGCCGGTGGTGCCCTTGGAGCTGAACGGTCCCTCTGGGCATCAGGCACCCGCCGAGGGGTCTGGCCGGCACCAGCCCACCCCGCATGGGCAGCAGCCTTGTCTTTCCTGCCACAGAGCCTGCAGGCAGGTGCATCCTGTTAGGCATTGATTGTCAGATTAAATCCACTCTGTAAATAAGAATACATGTGCCCTATACTGACTTTTACTATTTGATTGTGTCTGTGGTGTTGCTTTCACAACAGAGCAGACATCCACGAAACAAAAGCGTGCAGGTTAGTGGGGCTGAGGTGGTACGGGTTGCAGCACTTACACACCGGCATCAATAACACAAGACCAGGAAAAGACAAGTCGTACTGGTCTTGCTGACTGTAGACCTTTAATATAATTGATTTATTCACAAGATCTGGGCATGAAGGCTGCTGCTGTAGAAAGAAGGAAGCTTAGCTTGGAAGGAAGGAAACTAAAAAGGGAAAAAAAGGAACATCACAGTGATGGCACATCACTGGCTGCAGAGAGACCCCACGCTGGAAACTTTCTGTGTGAAAATGAACAGAGTAAGCTCCTGTTTTCGTTGTGCTGGAACAAGCTGTTTCACCCCAAGTCATTTCAAGCCCTGCACTTTAGAAAGCATCCCTGTCGTGAAGCTGAGATCAGGTTGGTGTGCCTAGCTTGGTGCCGAGCTGTTTTTTGTCCTGGACCACCAGTTTTCTGTGTGAATGCTGTATTGCTTCTCCAGAGGTGCCCACTGTGTTTTGCATGCAAGCCATGCAACCTCCTTCTCAGGGGAAATTTCTATTGGAATAGGAGAATGAGGAAAACCAGTAAGGGTTGTGGCCCCGTCCCCCTTGGTTTCCCCAGATGCCCTCGGAGGGGGTGGCAGAGGGCAGCCCCAGCCTGCCCATGGTGTGGGCACGCAGGGAACCCGGGCCAGACGGCAGCCTGGGCTTCACCCAACGAGTCTGTAGCAAGCCAGGAGCTGTAACCCACAGCAAAGCGAGGACGAGTTTAAAACCTGCTGTCTAGTTTGTATTCACATACTGCAACTGCAACTTTGCATTCCCCTGAGGTAAGTGAAGCGGTGCCGGGGTGGCAGGAGCGAAGCCCGGCACGGTGGGACCGCCGGCGAGGCAGTGGTCCTCCTGCGGATAAACGGCCACCCTGGGGGCTGTCCATGGCGCCACGGATCGATGCAACCGATGTGGGAGCTCAGGGCAGGACGATGAAACATCTGCACATTCTCTTCACAGTGACTTTTTCTCTTGCATGTAACCCTCACAAAGGCAAAGGCGGACTTTGTGCCCACTCACCGCTCCGTTCTGGTGTTTTCAGTCCTGTGCAAAATGCTGAAACTGTGCAAAGAGTTGAAATCACTGCCAGGGAAAAATGCTTGGCCTCCGTGAGGGCAGAAGTGAATCTAGAAACTGGAAAATCCTCTGATTCTTGAACAATGAGCTTTACTGGTTCCATTTTGGGTTTGGTAGTTTGGGAGGTTTTGTTGGTGGTCTGATTTCCCCCCAGCAGCAGCCGTGCTGTGCCAGCACTTCCAGCTGGTGTAGAAGCTGGCGGTGGCTTGCTGAGCGCAGGCTGGGGATGCCAGGTGCCATGAGCCCTTTCTCCTGGTAGCTGCCACGCTCTGCTGCCGTGCTGCAGACCCCGCTGTGCTGGCGGCACCCGAGCCGGCAGGGTGCTGGGCGTGAAGGCAGGCTCTGCTGCCCGCTTGCTGTGCTTCTGGGGCTGCCAGTGCGGTGCCATGCCTGGGATGGCCCTGTGGAGCACCACAGCAGGCTGGCTTCAGCTGTGGGAAGGGCCAAATCCTGTTCCTTGTCCCCTCACTGTCTCTGTTTTGTCTCTTTACGCAGAAGCTGGGGCCGATCTGCAGGACACCTGCCCTCCTCTGCTCCCTGAAAATGTTGCTGCCAATGTTCTTACTCGGCAGAAAACAATACGATTCCAACTCACCGAAGATTAACATGTTGCACCACACTCACCCCACCGAAACCTTTACTTGAAGCTGCAGCCGAAGCCAAGAGGCCGTCGGGGTTGGCTGCGTCAGATGGAACTGTCTTCCCCCGTTCACAGATTGCCCATCTCCCATCTGCCACATTAAGTCTAAATACCTTTTTTTCTGGTGTCCAAGGTTTTTATAAAACTAAAAATTATGATGAAAAATCTGGTGGCAACAGCTGCAGTCCCAAATCATGTTAAATGTCGCCAGTGGTCAGTTCACAAACTGTAAACATGGTAGCTTGTATCACCTGAACAAATAAATGTTTTACTATGATGGTGTGGGCATGTTGGTTGATCCGGAGGGTTCTGCTGGGCAGCAGACATGCCCGTCACCGCGAGGCTGTTTCTCGGCATGGAAGGGCCCCATGCTGCCTGTGGTTGGGCTCAGCACTGTGGCAGGTGACGGCAGGACTACCTGTGTCCAGCGTGAGCAGAGCTGTGCCCCCTCCCAGGCCACAGCTCCCAGTGCCGCCTGCCCAGGGCGACCGGCCGGGTCAGGCACTGATGCTGCAGCAGAGCCACCTGCTTTGCCCCTTGGTGCTGGGCGAGAGCGTGGGCTCTGAGTGGAGAAGGAGTGCCCTGTCTGCCACTGCCCGTTGTGGTCCTTGGGGTGCCAGGGCTGCTGGCTCTGCAAAAACCCTCTCCCTTGTGACCAGGCTGGGGACGGGGTGGGTCTCCCGGTGGCCCCCCCGCCAGCTGCGTCTCTCCGTGCCAGGCAGGGAGCCTGGGACATGCTAGGTTATGGCGCCATGGGCTGCTACAGCTCCGTGTGCCAGGAGTGCTGTGAAACAGGCAAAGCATCCGTCACTGAGCACCACTAGCACTGTCAGCTCTAACAGGGGAGAGCCCGGGGCATAGGGGGAGCTGGGGCTGTAGCCCTCCCACGGCCCCATGCCAGCCCAGCGTGACAGCAGGTCTCCCCGTCGCGCCTTGCTTCTCAAACAAGACCAAGGGTGGGTTTCTTATGTTTTTTTTCCTTTTCTTCCTCGTCAAGAATCCCATATGGCTTACAGATATAATTACAGCTTCTACAAAACCCACAGTGAATTAACCAGCTTTAATGTAACTTCTGAAGAACATATGACAGCTAGTACAAATATTTACTGTTGGCGGGACTGGCTTGTCATCGGCTGTGCGAAGGGCAGGAGATGGAGCTGCCCAGACATGGCTCCTCAGCCCAGCTGCTCCCTGCAAGGGGGAGCTGGTCCCACCGGTGGCTTCTGCCATGCTGTGCAGATGATGGACCTCAGCCCGGCAGCTGGCTGAGCAATTTGCCTGTGGTTTGCCCATACCAGCAGAGACACCAGCATCTCCCCAGGACAAGGCAGCCCATGGGAGGATGGTCAGAGCTAAGCCAGGAACCTCACCCTTCGGGTTTCCTCTTACGCTTTCTGCCCTGATGGCTGCAGAGCCAAGGGCTGCAGAGCTGAGAGCGGCAGCCAGGGTTCACCCCAAGGCATCAGTGATTCAGACCCCAGACTTGCTGGTGGAGCCCCGCACCCAAGAGCTTGTGTATGCGCAGAAAACATGGTACCAGTCCAGCCCCACATACCCTGGGGATAAACAGTCCCATGTTTCGTCCAGTGCACAGGAATGCCATGCCAAGTGGAGGCTTCATTGGGAATTTTTGATCAGGAGTTGGACTCATCGCTTGTATTCTCACGAAGTGTGACCAGGGATCTTTCTGGCCCTGCATATACCCTGGATTTTATGTGAATTATGCTAACAGCATGTATTGCTCTTCCGTTTCCTTAATGCATAGTGTAATTGGGGTTTGGATTCTGGAAGAGGATGAGCCTTAAATAAACTACTTTTCAGTATAATGTTTAGCGGAAATCAAGTCTACAAGCTTATTACCTCTCATTGCAGACCGAGGTGTTTTCCCTGGTGAAGTTACAGGACAACTGACCATTCTCAGAGCAAGCAGATGACAGGTCTGTGAAACAGCTGGGCAGAGGGAATCCGTGGCTCAGAAGTGTGAGTTACCAGAAGAACTGAGAGGCTGCTGCTTCCTTCTGACATCCCGCATTAGGCTGTGCAGCTGCTGAAACCCTTGTTAAACCAACAAGCTCCAAACTCTTGCTGCATGGACTTTATCAGCTCCCAGTTTTTCATTTCACATTAATATCATGTTATTATTACCCTCATTCAATGGCTCCAATTTCAGGCTTTCATGCACATAGCAGAGCTGCTTTTCCCTTGCTGATTCCTTTCTATATCCTTTCAATTAATTGTTAAGGTAAGTTCCACCTGTCAGCTCAATGTTCATTAGAAACCCAGGTTTCACTGTGATGGAATTTGCTGAAGTTGTGAAACAGATTTTGGAAAAAAAAGCCCTGGCAGGTCGGTGGAGTAGAGCATGCCAGCTATACACTGTCATCAATAATCCTGCTGATGGACCACCAATAGGGGCTGCTTTGCCTGGGATGGCTTTAGTAGCATGTCATCCATACATTAAAGTGTTCAGAGGAATATCATTGTATCAAGCAAAAATGGCCTGTTACAGAGACCCAGAATTTGGATATGTCCTGAAGAATCACGCAAATCATCTCAGCTGAAGTTTTGGCCCACAGACAGCATTTTCTTAGCTCCTGGTGGGTGCTGCACCAGCCAACAGTTCTGTGCATCAGCATCCTCTGCCCAGCCTGGGCTGCGGGATGGGTTTCTCTCCAGGCAGACAGCTGTAATGCTTTGAAGGTGTTCCCTGTGAGGGACTCCATGGGCCAGGCACCACTCAGCTGTCAGTGCCTCACCACTGGTACTCACCAAAATGAATGGATTCATATTGGAAAGTGCTTTTCTTAATAGGTTGAGAAAGGTTGGGAAAACATTTCTATAGGTACTGAGGAGTTGGTGGCAAGTTGATCTGGGAAAGACAGAGGAGGATGCGGCACACCGTGCACCAGCAGCCTCCTGGGGAGCTCAGGCTCCCAGGCAGCCCAGCACGACACTCACGGGGTCTGCGTGAAGCCCAAACGATGGCGCTGTGATGGGTTATGTCTTCGTGCTATTCCAGGGCATCTTCAGTCAGAAAAGCCTAGATGTTACAGCCTGCCAGCGTTCGTTACTGCAGGGTGCAGTCAGCTCCCGCAGGTCTGCAATGCACTAGGGAGAGTGCTAGTCAGGACTTTGCTGATTAAATCTTGTTTTCACAGAAATACACAGATTTATCATGGTCTTGTTCTGGTTTTGTTGTTTCTTAGGTTTGTTGTTGGTTGTTGGTTTTTTTTCAGTGGGGGAAAAATTAATTGAAGAAAAAAGTTCAGTTCAGAAAAAAATTAAGCCCTAGAGCAGCCTGTAGACAATCAGTTCCTGGGAAGCAGGAAACCCAGATTTGGCTGGATTTGCAGTGGGGATTTGAATCTCCATTTTCCATGTCTAATGCAAACATCATTCAATATTGGCCCCAAACTGTGACACCAAATTAGCGTGGGCTTTTTTTCTCCTCCTCTCTTGCTCCTAAGCAATTGCCTTATCGTGTTCTTACTGCAACCGAAGGACTGTAGTGACAGTTTCGATCTTACTCAGCTGCCGTGAATTGCTCGTGAGTTACAATGAATTCTGGAAGAGGATGAGCCTAAAATAAACTCCTTTTCAGTATAATGTTTCAGCAGTTTCAGCAGACTGTTGCTGCTTAGTGAAGCCAGGCCTCTGGCTGCTGTGCCTGGGGTTCCCTTCTCCTGCTGGCCCAGCAGTGAGGGTTGCAGGAGTGCCCTCACTGTGTTAGAAAGAGAGGCTGCATCCTGACTGCGGAACAGCCTGCCAGCATGGCCCTAACCTCACCCCACAGGGGGAACCTGGTTTAACCGTGTCTTTTAACCACTGTAACCGTGAGCTCAGACAGTCCCAGCAAAACGGTGCTGCCCCAGACCCGAGGGACAGTTCTCCATAAGTCTCTGTGTCCTGTGAGTGATGGTGTTCACTTTTCACACTGACGGCAGAGTGCCCTTCTCACAAATTACATACCAGACAGGCAAGTCTAGTGCCTGAGGAGGCATGGACCCAAGGACTGGCCATGGGTGCTGAGGGTGCATCCTCAGGATTAAGTAACACCAAGTTTAATAGACACTGCTAACAATGTACTTGGTCCTTTTTGTTTGTTTTTGTTTGGTTTGGTTTTCAGGGTTTTTTTTGGGGGGTTGGTTTTTTTTTTTGGGGTGGTGGTGGGGTGTGGGGTGGTGGTTCGGGGTGGGTTTTTTTGTGTGTGTGTTTGCTTTTATCTCCTGGCAGCTTTATGAGACTACAGAAGCCCTTCCAGGCTGCACTTCCAGGTTGTCCATCTCCCCTAGGATGGCCAAGTCCTGGAGCAGCAAGGAGCTGGCTACTCTGGGATGTTCCTATCTGGGCAGGGGATGTGGACCATGCAGGAGTTGTGCATGCTGCAAGCCAGCCTTCTGATTCCTACCTCAGCTGTGGGACTTCCAGAGGCACTTTCACAGAAATATGAAAACTGTCCATTTTGTCCATGCGTCCAGTGCCAGAAACTGTTGTCTGTTTAGCATGTGTGTGGAAAGCAAATAGCAGAAGAACCTGGTGAGTTCTAATCACTGCTATGCTAATAGATAACCTCCTGCCCTCACCAGTTCAAAGAGTCCATTTTACAAGATCTGCATGCTGGTTGCTCCCTATGCACTTCCGTGTACCATCTGCAGCTGCTGTGTGCCATGGTGCATGGCAATGCCCGTATGCATCTTCTGCTGCAGTGTGGGACTAGCTCCCCTCCTGTGATCCCCCAGCCTGGGAAACTGAGATGCTTCAGCATGACCCAGCTTGTATCAAGTCTTTGCCACGGGCTTGTGTGTCAGCCCTGCACACTGTCCCTGCTTAAGGGAAAGTTTTACGTTTTACACCACTTGATTTCCCAAAGCATTGTCACTGGCCATTTCTGAAGCAGGAATGCTTTCATGGTTGTTTCCCTTTGCAGTTGGTAGTCATTTCTCCTAGCCTGATCTAAGAACATGTCCTTAGCTGCAGCCAGGCTTGTCCTGAAGGCAAAGTGAAACCTCTTGGTGGGCTGGGGGAACCTTGGCTGAAATGGGACACAACAGGCTGCCCCGGCTCCATATCTCCATGCCTCTCCCATTCCCTTCCATCCCATCGGAGCCCACTGTGGACTCAGCCTCCAACAATAGCGTGGTGGTGAAGGCTGTGGCAAACATTCCTGCTTACACACTGGTCCAGGGTTGCTCTCCAGCATCAACTTTAAAAAATCATTAATGAAAGCCAACAGGAGAGAAGACAAGGTGGTAACCTGTGGTCCAGGAAGCCCCCAGGACAGACACTGCTGCCAGAGCTGCGAGTGTTCTTACCCACAGGGGTCCCCCAGAAAGACCCCAGGAGAGCAGACATTGTCCATGGAACACTGAAAGACACCAGGCAGCTGCTGGGTGTGCCGTCAGCCCCATGGCACCCTTTCAATACCTTGGATGGGGTCTACATGGTGCCAGACTGCTGCAAACAGTCAGTCGCAGTGTACAGCATCTTGTGTGTGCGGTGATAACACCTTTCCCAGCTGCCCAAGACAGACAGTGATAGGGCAGAATTTTGTCTTCATCCAAAAAGCCTAGTTTAAATTAAAAGGACGGGAACTGAATACAGAAACAGCCCAACAGTTGGAATCAGGAGGACTAGGAATGGTGGCTGGAGACAATCAGTCCCTTCTTTTCCAATTGCAGGGAACAGCATCACATGATCTTGCCCATAGGTGAATCAGGCCCTGATCAAAGTCTAGTTAGATTTCTCCAGTCTGCAAATCATCCTGAGGGATCCTTCCAAGATGTCCATCAGACATTTCTATTTGTTGCCTGCTCATGACATTTCTTTTTTGCTGATAGTACCTCATAACACAGGTAACTTTTTTGACCCCAGATGTTTTTCTTACTAGCATACCTGTAGAGAGTGTCATACCTGCTCTCATTCAGCTGGTTTCCCTTACTCCCTCCACTCTGCTTGTATTCATTCCTCTCCATCTCCTGCTCCCCCCTAACTCCTCTTTCTTCACTATGTTAGAGTATTGCACACCAGGGCAAAATTTGCGTGGTGTCACTGCGACCACAGTTACGGCTCTGTGGAAGGGTTTGCGTGGGCTGTGATTGCCTGTCACTCTGTATCCTTAACTCATCACTGACATTTGTTTTCTATGACATCTATTACGTTACATATTCATGTCTCAGGAAATCTTAAAGACTCTGCCCTGGGATGCCAGGCTCAGTCACGTGTGGCAAGCAAACACATTATACTGTCCCAGGGCAAGAGGAACCACAACCACAACCATGCCTGTGTCCTAGAACCACCTGTGCAGCAATGTGTTTGGGGGATTGACAGCAATGAAGATGCTTTTCCTCCATAGCACGTGCAGTATCAGCCTTCCTTGTCAGTGAAAATGTGTCCAGCTGTTATCTGTCAGCAAAGATCCAGTACAAATGGACTGGGTATGCTGGGAAATTGAAGTAAGGAACCACCTTCAGTCCCTTTATCACAATATCAGCTGTCTGCTGCCACCTCCCTTGAAATCAGCACCTGTCACTCTTGGTTCTGCCTGCGGGAAGCGAGCAACAATCTATGTCCCCAAAACCTGACCGAAGTAAGAGGAATAAAAGGGAAACTGCGTCTTAACCTTAGTGATGAGTACAAGTTTCAAAATATTCAGAAAATGTGGTTAGATCAAGTGGGTGAACAACATGAGAACGTGGAAATGATTCCCAGTGACCTCACTGATGTGTCCCCAACACTGCCATCTCGCTGGAAGTGGCACTTCGAGCAAGAACTGTTTTAGCAAAACCATAGCTATAGCTTACTGGTACTAGGCATGAGTAACTCCCTTACCTGTACTGGTGAAGATTGAAACCAAGAGGTCAAAACACAGTTCACATTTTTTTTGAAGAATGTCAGCAATTATATGGTGAAAGAAAAGCAGAAAAGAAGTTACCAGAACAGGGAGAAAGCTGAGAAGACACAGGGACAGGCACTCATGAATTCATCCTGCCCTTTTCCTCACAACTCTGGCAGCTCTGAGGGGTCTGTTGGCTGCTGAGTGGGGGTCTTCAGGGTGCCCTGCCACTGTGGGGTGTGGTGTCCCAGTGCCGTGGGGCTGCGCCAGCCCCTGTCCCACAGCCACAGCTCTGTGCAGGGCCCTCCCTGGAAAGGGCAGCACTGTGCCCCACACTGCACCCAGGGACGAGCTCAGGCACTGTGCTCAAGGCACGCGTCAGGATGCCAACTGCAGCTGCTGTCCATGAGTTAAGACACGTCCCCATGCACCGGTTCAGCACTGGAGGCAAGTGGTAGTGATGAGGACAACAGGGAATGGTTTTAAACTAAAAGAGGGAAGATTTAGATTAGATATTAGGAAAAAAATATTTACCGTGAGGGTGGTGAGTCATTGGCACAGGTTGCCCAGAACAGCTGTGGGTGCCCCATCCCTGGGAGTGTCCAAGGCTAGGTTGGATGGGGCTTGGAGGAACATGGGCTAGTGAAAGGCACCCTTGCCCATGGCAGGGGGGTTGAGGCTAGACGATCTTTAAGGTCCCTTCCAACCCAAACCATTCTGTGATTCTATGATTCTGTGAAGCACTGGTTGTCAGTCCAGAGCTGGCAGGAGCAGAAAGCCCAGCCATGTATTCCCATGCTACACTGCTGGTGCTGACCAGAGCCCTGTCCTGGAGGTGCACCCCCTCTTTCCATCCTACTAACAGCCACTCTCTGGTGTCTGCTTTTCCAGACAGTTCCTGCCAGTTCTTGTGTACCATGAATGCAGTGAGAAGTTAGGGGGTCAGTTAGAGCCTCCAGAAGGAGCACACAAGGGGTTGTCACTCCCCATTAGTCTGCCGGAGCAGAACCTGTCCCAGCGCCTCTGTACCCATGATAAATGCATGCTGCCTAGGAGAAACCGCACCAGACACTCCAGCAAAGGGCAAGCTGCCTTCAGAGACACCAAGGTGAGGGCTCAGGGGTCATCCTTCTCAGTGTGCAGCAGCACATTTTAGGAGAGGTGGCACTGACCTTCCCAACAGCACAAACAAGAAGCCACAAACAGATGAGAAGGTGCCTTCCTTGGAGGAGTCCCACCATATGGCTGCAGCTCCACCTGCATTATTGTGGGCTTAGGGTCCAGGGTGAGAGCTCTTGGCTCTCAGTGTCTCTGGGGACTGCAAAGGGACCTGCACAGACAAAGGCAGATGAGTGCACCCTCCAGTTCCCACCCTGCCCAAATACACTGGGAGGTTTGAGGCCAGTGGGAAAAAGTTTTTATCTTTGAATTGTAGGCCAACTTTTGAGTTACCAAGTTTTCCAGTAATTTTCTTCTATAAATTATCTTGTATACTCGAGATCTGAGGTGGACTGGTTCAGGGTTGACACAAGCCATTGGATGAGACTCATCAAACAGGCTCCTAAAAGAGACCTTACCTGACTGCCAGGCAGTAAAAAATGTGTGAGATAAGGAGGACGTCAACATGCTGCTGTCATCTCTCTTGATGCAGACATTTCACTGTTGATTAATGACATGGCAACCACTTTTTCCAGTTATATTGGAAATAATGTAGTTCTTTGGAATTATTTCAGGTTGCAATATTCACTGCCACATCTGTGCTCATGCTTCTGAATGGCAGTAATTACACAGCTCTTAAACATTCATTCTCTTCTAAGTGGTCTAATATTCATCTTCGTTATTTAGGAGTATTCATCCCTAAAAATTGTCTGACCTTTATAGTCCTAAAACCCTACTGAATTTTAAAATACATGGAATCCAATCTGTGTCTGGGCTGATGTCCTGTCACTGTCTCAGAGGACAAATGTGGTGGCAGTAGGTAATTCACTGCTGGAACTGAACCTTTTCTGAACTTTAGCTAGATAAACAGGTTTTTGTGTCCAGTATTTTCTGCCCAGCCTCTGGAAAAGTCGGGGGAGAGATGGGACTTGTGTGGTCCCATACAACCTCGCCAGCTGCTGACCGAGCAGCTTGGGGTGGGTGTGGGGAGAAACCTTCCCACCATGGGCAGCAGCGCAGGGAGGAAAGCTTGTGAGATCTCTGTCCATGGAGGTTTTTGAGACACCACAGGGAAAAGTCCTGAGCAACTCGGTCTGAGCCCAGGGCTGGCCCCACTGTGAGAAGAGGCTGGGACAGAGACACACACACACACACCCCCCTCCCTGGGGTCCTGTCCCACCTGGGCAATTCTGCATTTCTGTGATTCAGTGCAGGACCAAGGGGATGGTCTTGGCCAAAGGTGACAGCTATACTGGTTGGGTTCACTTTACTTCCCAGAGAACAGTCGTGCCCTGGCCAAGGTGGTGTGGTGCTCTGTGCTGACTGGGACCAGTGGGGCTGGAAGGTTACACAAATACCTGCAGAGGACGGCATGGCACTGGCTTTGGGGAATGGCAATCCCCAATGCTTCCACCGCTCTGTCCACACAAGTTATTTCAATGTTTTGGATTGCAATTTTGTGGTCTTCTTGAATGGGCAAGAATAGCACTAATGGTTTTCTCACATCATCTTGTCATTGTGTTTGGCGATGCCACTACTTGGTAGCACTTTGGGGTGACCAGCCTGCACCCACAACTTACTCAGAGTTAGCATGAGTCAGAGTGAATGTGATTTTCTGGTAAAACCTGTAAATTAGTGCTGATGCATCATGGGCCTCTTTTGCAGGACCTTTGGAAAGGGTTTTTTAAGACAAAGGACAGCAGAAGCCTTTGCCAGCAGCAGCATGATGGCCACCATGGGGCACGGGCCTGGCATGGGGCTGGGACACCCTCCCAGACTTAGGGAATTTCTTGGAAGTCCTTCCCTCTCTTTCTGAGGTCCTGCCCAGGTAGAGTGTGAGTTGGGTCTGTATCAGCAGTGAAAGGAATGCAGCATCACCAGCAGCACCTGCAGCAGCAGGGCTCTTCCCCTCGCATTGCTGTTTGTTTGCCTTTTGTGGCCCTCCTGCTTCCCCACTGCCCGGGAAGCGCGTGCTATGCTGAAGTTATCTCCAGAATACCAGACTTGTGCTTTTTTTTTCTCCAGGGGTTTCACACTGACCCTGCCCTGTCCCAGCCCAGTGCCAGCCCATGAGCAGTGCCTGCTGCAGCTGGAGAGATGAGGACAGACACCAGCTGCCCCAGTGCCAGCCTGCAGAGCAGCCCACTAGCGACCTGGTGTAAAAGTGGCCCAGCTGGGGCTGGGGAGGGATGAGGGGTGGAGAGGAGAGGCTGCATTTGATTTTCTCTGTGAAACAGCCGGGAGCAGCACTGGGGTGAACCTACAGAGGCTTCCCAGGAGCAGCTTAATGCACACGAGAGAGGTTTGTCTGCTTTGCTGGGATGAAAGGGCAAGTTGTACAGAGGAAGAGACACCATCCCAGAGCATGTCGTGGACAGCCTCTCCCTCAGGGGGAGACGGTAAGGGCTCTGCACAAGTGCTGCCTGTGCTGGAAGAAGGAAGGCATCCCCACAGCCCGAGGGTGCTCTGACTTGTGCCATGCTGCATGGGCAGGCAGGAAAGCAGGCACAGCTCAGTGTTGGTACTTCAGATGGCTCTGTGGGAACAGCTTCTTTCCAGATGCTGTGTAACCCCTCCAAGCCCAGCTGTGGCTAGCACAGCTGTTACAAGTCCTGCTTGCATGGAAGTCCAGGAACTGCCTCTGTAACAGGGTATTGCTTGGGGGAGGCAGTCCTGCTCTCTCTTGCCAGCAGCTTCTTACTTCCCTGTGTCTCAGTGCTAGCGGAGCCCTGACCCCGTGGGTGCTGGGGGGCTGTGTCCTGGCTTAGGGGGTCCCTGGCACATCAGTGACTCCTCATGCCACCCTGTGAAGCTGAGCCCTTCTAAGAGGTGCAGGGCTGAGGCTTGGCCAAAGGCAGTGTTCAAAGGCTGCTCTGCTGTCAATAGCTTAGGTTTTCTATACAGAAATTCACAACATTTCTGGATTTTTGGGTGTTAATAGATTGCAGGAAGCTGAAGGTCCGTGACCGTGTGGTTTCTTGCATGGGCATTGGGGCTCCTGGCTCTGTTAAGTGGCAGTTTCAGGTACTTCACAGGAAAACTACGCTCTGCAAGAGTAATAGCTGTCTGAGCTTTACCCTCATACTAGATGGGCTTAGTTCCCTTGTTTGATGAAATGGTCTAAGGCTGTTGAGCTGCTGTTTCTAGGTGGTATGCTGTTCTAGAAATGCAGGAATCACAGTACCTACTGCCTTTCCTGGCCAAGCAAACTCATCCTACTTAGTTTTTGTTTCCTCGTCTGTTAAACAGGGGAGTGAAGGACTGTTCTCCTGAGACTTTGTTGTTGATTATTATTTTTTTTTACTTTCTCTGATCTCTTACTGCTTTTGTGTTCAGGAGGTTGTGGAGGGTGCCAGGGGGTCTGTGTGCACTGGGGTCACTGAGATGGTGTGAGAAGGGGCCCAGCCTGGCAAGCACATCTCTGGGCACTGGCCTGGAGGGATCAGCTCCTGGGTCAGGTTGCTTGTCTCGTGCCCTGAATGCTGGCTGCACCTAACTGTAACCACAAAACCAAGCACAGACTGTGGCTTGCTTCTGGGAAGTGTTTTGGCCCCCAGGATGGGCTACCCCCATGGCTGGTCTGGGTGCGCAGTGCTCTGTGCTTACAGCCGACGTGCTTCCCCGCTGAAACCTGCAGCCCTCTCAGCCCCTTTAGAGGAAAGGTTTCTATCCCTACAAGTACATTTGTTGTGCAGGTCACTGACACCAGAGGAAATTGTGTGTCTAGCATTTTTGTCAGGCTGAAACTGGTTAAAACACGTGGGTGGAAGGCAAACACTCAGAGAAACATTTATTTTGTAATTACATTAAAAAACACTCTTGAAAGAAAAAAACCAAACCCAACTAGTTGTAGCTTTCTCAGAAGGCTTCTTCCTTTATAAAAATCTAACCTGGGATTTAGATTGACCCGATGGTCCTCGCACAGCAGTTCATAAAATACATTCAAAAATGTACAGGAGGACAGGCAGCTGGAGGCAACCTGTGGTGACACCCTTTGGGTGCTCTCAGCTTGGTGCTCGGATGCTGCACAGTGCCTTGCAAGTGACATGCTGTGAAGCTTCTGAAGTCATTAAATAGTGAATATACCTGACACCACAATTAGAGTCATCTCCGGTGAAAAACTGCACTATAATGCGCAACTGTGAAGACAGCTATTTTGGAATACACTGCATCATAGTTCCTGTTACTTGCACTGGGTAAACTTTTGTCTGTAGCTATGCTGAATAACAGTGCTGCTTTTTAAACAGGGTTGAAATATATTTGTGTATTTTTGCTGATGTAGTAGATAAATGTAAGTGCACAAGCATCTTTTCTGTCCCTCTTGCTCCCTAATGTTAAATGAGCAAATAACAAGCCTAGCTTGTACGTGAAGATGCAGGTTATACTTCAAAGTGATACAGCAGGGTACCTTTTTGACAGGCTACAGTAAACCGAACATAAAAAATCCCTGCAATATAGAATTGCTGAAGCTGTGTTTCTGTTTCTTATTTGGAAATGGAGGCAGCATTATAATTGTGCACTGGCTTCGCCTGAGGGACACGGGTACGCTGGCCCAGTGTGTTCCAGCTCTCTACAGGTGTGAGCGCCTGCCCTGTTGTCTGGGTTCCCAGTGGTGCTGGGTGTGAGGTCCCATTCCCCTCTCCCCAACATGTCAGCAATTAGGCAAAACTGCTGTCTAACGGCACTGTAGAACAACACATTACTGAATGCTTTAGATGTAGGAAACGGGAATTCTACTAATAAATGACAGATTAAATGCAGCAGTCTGAGGGGATGCAGATAGTGCTGCACCAGCAAAGGTTCAGGACTAGCCCCTCGGTCCATGCTGCCTGCTATAAAAACTGGGACTTTCGCTTACAATGCTGTCGGAGGAGTCTGTGTGGAGAAATCTTCTGGTTTTTTTGAACATCCAGGTGCTATGTTCAAACTATGTTTGCTGGTGTTGAACATAGCACCTGGATCTGTTGGGTGGGCACAGCCTCAGCACATTGCTGGTGGGCTGTGGCAGAGGACGTGCCTGTGGCTGGAGCGCTATGATAGTTAATACCAGCTCTGCGTGTATCCCTGTGTGACCTGAATAGTGCAGAGAGGAGGAGGGAAGGGTAGGCAGTGTACCATAGGGGATGTCCCCGTTCATCACTTCTTGAAGCTGGTGGCAAAGGTTGTGTTCCTGTTGCTGTAGTTCATGGCAGACCATCAGTATCTTCCCAGCCCTCACTGGTCAGGGATCTGAAATGTAGACGCTAAAATAAGATCTAAACCGTGATGCAGATGAAGAGGAGAGGCTTTTCTGCAGTGAGGGCACACTGGTTTTGATGCAGTTCAGCTGTGGGGTGGTACCTGCTAGCTTCATCCCTAAATGCCTCAGAATGCAAGGAAACACTATGATTTTTGTGACACTGAAAGGAGAGCCTGGTGAATTGAAACATTCAGAAATAAGCTCACAGGAGAATGGGATTACCTCACTGTCGTTGTGTAGGATCAGGGCGAAGCATGGATCTGGAGGGAAGGCTGCTGTGTGGTGCAACCAGGTGCCAGGAAAAGTACAGCTGGGTCTGCTCATGTTGGGTGAGAGCTCCTGATGTTAAACTGCTTCCACTACCTATTTACATTCAAAATGACCACATAAATGCAGATATAGGTGAATTTTTCTTCCTAGCTTAACAAAATCATGTCACCTTTTGAAATTAAGATAAATGTGTTTTTATTCCATTCTTACATCTAAAATACAAGCTGGGTCTCCCAAACATGCATGCTGCTTCTGCTTATGAACTAATTGCTGCAAAAGCATTAGTACAAACTATCAGTAGCACTGGTATATGAGGAGGGGTGTGTGACCCAGGAGGAGGGAATATCTGGTGATGTGGCTCATTTCTCTAGCTCTGTGAAACTGTATTTCCATAGCTGAGACCAAGGTCCTGGGTGCTGGGCAAGCAGGGACTGAGCCCAGGGGCTCTCACCCCATGGCTTTCGGTTGGTGCATGGCCAACTGCTCAAGGCAGAGCTCTCAACACACTCTTCATCACTGGAAGCCCCTCGGCTGCTAGAAGTTGAAGCAAAGCCTGCGTTTGATCATGAGTACTTTTAAATGTTTTTTTCTCCATTAGGACTTTTGCCTCCTCTCAGATGGATGGGCACTCTCACGCTGGGGTTTTCTGACCCCGGCTGCTGAGCGTGACCATGGGAGCACCTCCTAGTGCTGGGCTGTTGGGGCTCTGCACCCTGCAGGGGCTGAGCAGGAGCTTCTGTGCTTGCTGTGCTTGGAACAGTCGTGGGCAAAAGATGCACATGTGTTCAGGGACTCTTATGCAGATCCCACCCATGTGCTCAGCATGCAACAAGGTCTCCGGTTTGGCCAGGCTGCCAGGAATCAGGCTGAAGGAAACGGCAACAGCAAGTGTGCATATGGACATCACCTCTCCAGGGGTGCAGCAGCTGACTTGACGGTTTATATAGACACACTGGCTCTGATATTTCCTTTCCTCTGCTCACACGGTAGCAAACCCCTGAATCTCTGTTGGGCCAGGCAGATGCAGCCAGGTCCCCTTGGACTACTGTTGGCCCTGGCGCACTCTCTGCATCTTATTCACTTGTGATGCATAAGTTGCAGGCTTTGTTCTGCTGTGCTCCTTCTGTGCTTGCTCTATGAAATCCCATCCAGCTGCTAAAAATATTTTCTACCTTCACCCCTTTAAATAAACAACAGCAGAAGCTGCTGTTACATGGTGGTAGATGGAGTTTATGAAATGCTCTCTCGGCTTAACATTTGCATGGTGCAGAGCAAACACTGCAGTTCTTGCTCTTCAGGGGACATGTCAGTTCAGAGCTGGGGCAGGCTTTTGCTTCTGCACCTCTGCCGGGGAAGGGCTCATGCAGCATCTTGCCAGCCAGTGCTGCAAAGGGCTATGTTAGGGTCGTTTCCCACTCGGTGTTACCCATATCATGCTCTGATAAGTGTCACGATGAACGACGATCAGCGGGAGGCTGGAGGAATGCACCCTGGGCAGATGGTAGGAAAGGCTCTGGCCACTTGCCCCGTCTTCTCAGCTTGAGGGGAGAGGCAGCTTCAGCCCGAGGGCTGTGTGGGAGCTAGCAGAGGGGTTGCCTTGTACAGCCCATGCCAGCGGTGACTGGCAAGGACCTGTCCTGCCTGGTGACCCGTGCTGCTCATGCTGGCAGCACAGCTGGCAGCGGCTCTGCAGCTCCAAACTGCATGCTGCTTTACCTCCTCACAGTGTGTATCCCAACAGTTCCTTGTGATGAGGAAAGTATCCGAGAGTGAACATTGTCCAAAACACCCTGCGGGTCCAAGCAGAATAAGATGGTGCAGCAGAGACTTGCAGAAGGTGCACAGAGGGTTGTGTGTGCATGTTTAGATAAAGGGTTCTCACCCATCTTTCCCTTGTTCCTTCTGACTCTGTCTTGCTGCTGTAATGCAAACTTATTCTAAAGATGCTCAACGTTCAGCCTCTGAACAGAAATGAAATGCCTGTTTTGAAGCTTTTCAGAATACAGTTCCTGCCTTCCTGTTCCATTTTGCTTTTTCAGCCAATACCTGGTGCAATTCAGAGATTAACTGGTTTCCTACTAAGGCATTAAGTACTTGCCTTTGTCTCCACACCACCAAGATGACCTGTGTTGACTGATGTCAAGCAGAGCTCAATTGCTCTGGGTTCCCACTGCCTGCCTGCAGCCCTGCCTCGCTGGGAGCAGATGTGCCCGCATGATGTGCAGGGTGGGGAGCAGGAGTGCTGGCATTTCCTCCCCTGGCAGCACCGAATCAGCCTCTAGCCCCATTCGGCACACATAACCCTCCAGCAGACCCAACTTTCAGCCTGGAGAGAGGCAGCAGGAGATGGGGAGGGCTATTTTTATGTCTCGCCTGCCTGTCGTGACGGCACGGATGCTGGTGCGGAAGGAGTGTTCATGCGGCTCAGCCCACGCAGAGGTATTTTTGTGCCTGAGGAACGTGTAGGTTTTGTTGCCGCTGCGTTCCTGGAGCGCCAACAGGCACGGCTGGCAAAACACAGCCCCCTGCTCATGGGGTGAGGGCTTAGTCTGGGGTTTGCCTTCCCGGCTTCTGGCAGGACCTGGGTTGGCAGTGCCTGCTGGGTGCTTCGCTGACTGCCCTCACTGCGTGCAGCAGTCTGTATCCCAGTTTCATACCCAGGGTTGTGTGGGCAATCGCAGGCAGGGCTGGCTGGAGATGGACGTTTCTGTATCCTGTCCCCAAAAGAATGAACGTCACCCCAGCCTAGAGCTGCCACAAGCAAGAGTGGGCACAAAGCCCTTGGCCATGAGCCAGACTGGGCACCAGCTTTGCTCACGTAGAGAAGAGGAAGGTCTGATTTCAGAGTCATAGAATGCTTTAGGTTGGAAGGGACCTTAAAGATGACCTAGTCCAACCCCCCTGCCATGGGCAGGGACACCTTCCATTAGATCAGGTTACTCCAAGCTCCATCCAACCTGGCCTTGTTTAAGTGTTCACTGCCAGGGATGGGGCATTTCTGGGAGTTGTTTGCTGTTGCTGGTGAAGACAGCCTGCATTTTGAGCTGAGAGCAAGAGGGCTTTGGCTGACCCCGGTGTGCCTGTGATCCAGACAACAAGGCTACAGACCTAAAGAAACCAGCGCAAAGAGCAGAGTTAAGGAGAGCTTCAGGGGCTGCATTGCACGGTCTGGGGTGACAAGGGTGTGCAGCACCGCTGGACGCAGAGTTGCTGCAAGGTCTCTGCACAGCAGCAGGAAGGAACAGATGATGGAGACTTCAGTTCTGCAAGACAGGCAGGCTTACCTCTGCTCCCCAGGGGAGCGTAGGGACTTATACTTGGGCTGCAGGTCCCTCTGTGGCTCCAGCTGTAAGAGGAGGTGGGTGGGCTGGGGAGGTCCAGGGACAGCATGAGTAGCAGTCTATGACAGGCAGTCTCTCAGGAAAGAGCAGGTGATTTAATATTTGGATTAAATATAAAGCAAACATTTTGGGACTGAGAGCTAGCAAATGTGCTAGTAGTCTCCAAGTGTGTTTTAAGGAAAAAAGGGGGTGGTGA
Organism: Falco cherrug; assembly: GCF_023634085.1. NCBI lineage: Eukaryota > Metazoa > Chordata > Aves > Falconiformes > Falconidae > Falco > Falco cherrug. The sequence continues at coordinate 24,449,233 of NC_073703.1, forward strand.
TTGAAAGAGGAAAAGAATAATCTGCCCAGTGTCTGCAGTGGATGGGGAAACACATTGTGGGTTTGCAGAGCAGGGGGCTCAGAGGACAGAATTGTGAGCTGCCCAAGGTGGTGGGGCTGGGGGCCTGGGGCATCTCGCTTGGAGGACCGTCAGGTCTTCAAGAAAGCCTTCCTCCAGGGCACATACATCTGCCAGGAATGGCATGGGTCCTGCTTGGGCAGGGGGCTCATGGGGGGCTCTGAGGCCATTTCCTGCTATTCTGTCATAGTGTGATAAGAAAATGTACTTCCTTCTAAAGAGAAATCTTCAAATTTTGAAAGGAAACCAAATGAACTGAAGGACTCTTGCTCCTCTATTCATAACCTATTGCATTTGCCTCTGCTGCCTTTAAGTAGCTGTTTTGCCCACCATGCAAAACGAGGAGCAAGACAGTGGATGAAGCCTCTTGTCCCACTGTGCCACCTGCAAAGTTTCCTTGAGGTGGATCTAGGGGAAAAGTCTTAAATCACACTAGCAACCCATTTTGAAGGAATGTATGGAAAGGGAAAGCTGCTAAGAGAGTGGTCGTTTGTTCTTCAGAAGATGTAGTCGCTTATGGAGCAGTAAAACAGGAGACCCCAACTGCCCAATGACCCTGTGACTGAACATGTTCAGTTGGATGTGATGATTTCAAAGGTCTTTTCCAGCCTAAATGATTCTATGATTCTGTGTACTGGGCATACACTATCCTTTGGTTAAAAAGGCTTTCTTCTGTCACGTTTCACTATTCCAGCTACAATATGTCACCTTGGGCTGGTTTGGAAGATGCTGACAGTGACTACAAGCACAAGGAAACCATTGCAGCACAAAGACTGGGCACAAGTGTTGGGGTCCTTTTTTAAATATAATTAAACCGTACTGTCTGGACAGTGAGTGCCTGTGCTGCTCTGCTGTTGAACTCTGTGAGAATAACCGTGGTCACCAGGAGGCTGGCTTCCAACTCGTGTGACTCCTGCAGGCTGAAGGTTTCTTGGCTCTGGGGTTTATTCCTCCGGACAGAAGAGCTTCCTCTGGCACAGCAGACCTGCACTGGGCTGCGCCAGGTGGCAGCGCCACATTTTGTGTGTTTAGGTGCTGCCCTGGGAACCTGCCTCCACTCACTGCTGTCTGTGCCTCCACCGCTGCTGAAGTCAGGATGTGTCTGTGTCTGCTCTGCTGAGCGGGGACTCACTGCCGCTCCGGTTGTTCTTCCTGCTTGGTGTTGATGTCAATAAGAACTGTGGAGCAAAATTAGGTGTCGTTAATAGGCTCTTGTGAAGATCTTATCAAAAGGCATTTGCAATTCTTCAGGCATTTCCCTTCTGCTTTATATAAAGTGTATTTGTGGCATGAAACAGTGGTCAGCGACTGTCACTTACGATAAAATACTTATTACCACTCACAGCAGCACTGGACAGTGAGAAGCTGAGAGCATGAAGAAGGTGGTGAATAGTGAGTGGGTGCTCAATCATCATGGTTTTCTTTCGCTCAACAGATTTCACAATGAAGTTGCCTAGGATTTCTATTTTAACAAGCTCCCATCCTCCCTCCCCTTAGCCAGTTTTTTAAGAAGAAACCCAGATAGCTCCTTGTGTCTCCAGCCTTTGGGAAGTGCAGTCCAGCTCTGGTAGCAACCGGAGATGCCCTGGCTGGGCACCCTCAGCCCCAGGATCCATGCTGTTGGTGCCTTCTGTCTACCCAGCACACACCGCTCAGGTGGCGGGAATGGAGGGGTCTTTTTGAACCCCCCCACCCCACCCCCTGTGATTCCTCAAACAAAATAAAAATAAATAAAAAATGAATGTCATTTAGAAAAAGAACTGGACGGAATTGATCAAGGTTTGTAGAGAGTTGTGTGTTAGTAATTTTATTTTTTTTAATACGAAGGAGCTAGGGATGGAGTAAGAAAGGGTTTTATCTGTTAGATTCCATCCTTGCATAGTGAAATAGTAAAATCCAGTCCACCTCTGACCCATGCATTCCAGTTTCCAAGCACATTCTGATGCTATAACGGAGGGAAAAAAAGAAAGGGGGGGAAAAAAAAAAAGAGGAGGGGACTCTGCAACACTGTAGTAGTATGTTTTTACATTAAATCTTCATTACCTTTCTTCCACTGGGGGTGTGGGATACCACTTTGGTTGCCTGCTGCTGAGCAGCTAGATGCTTTGGAGCATAGCAAAGCACTGACACCTGATGGTCTGGCAGCATCCAACAGCAGAATGGGAGGGCTGCGAAGAGGGGGTGTCTCAGTTCCACCCCCATTGCCCTGCTGCAGTCCAGCCAAGGCGCCTCAGTGGGTGTCACCGGTGAGGACAAGGCCCAGTCGTGACTGATTGCTTCCTTGGAGCATGGTCCCAAGCAGATGCTTCTGGCAGTCATGGCACTTCACCAGGAAAGTGACGGGGAGAGCTCCCACCCTCCAACGCCCGCCTCTGAGCATTGACTGCTGCTCCTTGTCTGAAGCTGAAGGCTGTGTGGCCCATGCCGTGCCAAAAACCTGTGGACCAAGGGCCGGGTTTCTCACTGGGGTCCCTTCTTACTAACAGCTGCCACTAAATAAGCTACTGTTCATGCTGTGGCTGTTCGTATCAAACCTCTTTACCTTCTACCCCAGCTGCACTCTGTGTTTGAAGCAACAAAAATATTTAAGAAATAACAGAGTAAGCCAATCAGGACAGGAGGAACTGGTGTTTCCTTCTGCTCTTCCAGATTACCTCTATGGCGGGTGTAACTATGTGATGTGAAAAAACTGTCGTCTTTAACAGCTCTCTTTTTCATCTCATCTTCTCTTTTCTTTTTCTCCTCCAAGAAAGTTGTTCAGTTTTTCCTATTTGCTATATCTTCCACTGCTTTAAATTTATCTTAGCATTATTCATCTTCACATCCTATTCAGAATCAATGAGGGAGTTAAAAATGGGAGATTTACATGAGAAGCAGTTTGTGTATTTTAACAAGGGTACTTGGAGCCTTCCCCTGACAGTGGTCCAATTATTTCAAAAGTGGGATAACCAGCTCATTTGCTATTGTTTTTGTTTTCTTTATATATATATACATACATATATATATATATATATATATATATATATAAACCTGCTTTTTCCCAGTCCATATGCTGGCTGGAACATCTTCTATTTTCTTATGGTTCTCACTGTTGTTCTCTCTGTTACCAAAGTCATTGCAAATACTTTTTTCCCATCAAAATGTGTTAAGGAAATAAATCACTACTAAAATGCTTTTTCATGTGTTCTCTTTTGCCTTCAGTGGCTTCGCTAAGCTAAAGTGAGACGTTCCCCCAGCACCTCTTCTGGTAATAGGAGACTCAGACTTGGCAAAGATGGTGACGGATGGGAGAGACAAAACACTCCGGGTGTTGAATTTGTCACCCGTACTCTTAGTGTCACAGGCAGTCTCTGCAGACCCCTAACGTGGGAACCAGAGTGCCGGTGAGTGGACATTTGTCAGCAGCGAGCCCTGGGCAGGAGCTGGTGCTTCTGGAGGAGCAGAAGTGCGGTGAGCATCTGTCCCCAGCACTGGATCGGGCGGGAGGGGGGACCTGCAGGCAGATGTGTGTGGGGACAGAGAGCAGTCAAAACCAAACAGCTGGCACTAGAAGGAAGACGCAATTGCTCTTGCCTGGTTATGTTAAACAATTACCCACATGAGCCTCAGCAGGGAATTACATGGTAACTTACATGTGCTCCTGACTTGTTTCCAGCACCGTCATGTTCTCCAAGTCCAGCCTGTATGGAGATGAGCTGACTTTCCACTAGATGCTCTTTGTTGCTTTTGGTGAAGGTACCAGCTTACTTCTAGCAAAGGGAACAAGCAAGGTCACTCCACTGCTGGACCTGTTATGCTGCACAGGCTCATTTTTTCCAGCTGTATTCGAGTCCAAGACATAAATCTTGTGCTGTGAGTTGCAGCATGGCCCGGAGTCAGGCCAGGTGAGCACAAGGAGAGCTGTTGCTGTGGGCCCTGGATTGCAGTACCACGTGAAAGACAGCGTCTGGCTGCTCTTGGCTGGGCTGGGGCAGTCGTCAGGATTATTGACTGGTCTGAGACCTCACATGAGGTTGAATCAGAGATTTTTCCAGGCTGGAGACAGGTTGTGATGGATTAGTTTAATATTTTACTTCTAGTTCTGTTCAGAAACTTTTGACAGTCATGCTGTTTATTACAGATATTTTGTTGCAAAATACTAAAAATGCTGCATCCCTGACTGTTTACGAGTAAACATGGACTACAAATATTTCCTGACCTTGGAAGGGTGAAAAAAACCCACAGGCAGACAAATGCATGCATGTGATGTTTTAAGAAAGTCATAAATCCAAGCTGGAATGAAAAGTAATTTAGTCATCCCTTTGGAGTTATTTTCCATAAGAAAATACATACTGAATATCAAATATACATCCAGTTGTTTTGATATCAATGGTACTAGACAGTACGAATTTCTTAAAAGACAAAATTTAAATTTATACCCTCAGTCTGAATTTGCTGGTAGCTCAGAGCCAAGCTCATAGCTGGAGCTGAGGTCTGAGCGGGTTCCTCCGGGCAGCTCTGAAGGCTTTGCTTCAGATGCAACAAGCTGGTTTGCATGGAGTATGTTCTTTGAAACACCGCTGCCAAAATAGCTGGGCCAAAACTATGAGCACATTGCTTTCAAATGGTTTCTAACTCAAAGAAAATTCTTAATTAGTCCGACAGTTACCTTAGATGTAAGATAGAACATTGTGGCGTGAAGCACGCTGAAGTACTGTTTACTCATCTAGCAACACCTGGCTGATTATTTGAATTATTATACACTATTAATGGTGAATAAATCCCAGAGGGCAGGATGCTGGCTGATGCCTGTCACACTGCCAAGCTGGAGATTCCCTTGTTCTCCCATGCTGTCCAAGCCCCCCGCTGCCACCATGTGTGTCAGAGGGTTGTGTTCCTCCCAGGACCAGGAGCAGGGGGCCAGTGCCTGGAGCCTCAGACTGGCTGTGCCTGCACCCGGTGGAGCTGCCGCTCGTACCTGCTGTGGGGCCAATTCTGGAAAGCAGACCCAGTGGGGAGGTGGGAAGTGTCCGCCCTCGGCTTGGCAGCACCCCCTGGCTCACTTCTCCCTTTCCAGCAAAACTGGGAGGGAGGTGGTATGCACAGCTCTGGGCTGGCTGGTACCTCCAGCCATTGCCCGCTGGGTACCTCCTCCTTCCCCAAGCATCTTTCCCGAGTATTTTATAATGGCTTGGCTTTCCTTGATGATATACCTCACCGAATTCACTTACCAATATCTCATTAATTTTAACTTTGCTATTGCTGAAAAGTGCTGTGGGCTCCGTGCCAAGCACAAGCCCTGCATCGGCCTTGTGTGGTGCAAGGTGGCATCAGCCTGTTTGCCCTGGGGCAGCGGCTGCCCAGGAGCTGGGTGCCTGTTGCCTGAGTTTGTTTTGGCTGTAGTTTAACTGGCTTTTTATTGATTACTTGCTAGTGCTAACAAGGAGCTTTGCTGGTTGGTGTGAGCCATCTGTGACCCCACAATTAATAGAAATGGAGAAGCATGGGTGCAGGAGGTTGCCAGCAGCCCAGGGTCCCTGTGGGTCCCGGTGGGAGCACAGACCCAGTGCTGGGGAGCTCCCCCTTACAGAAACACCAGGGAATTTACCTAAAAAGGTTTTGCTGTATTTTAAATGATTTTTTAAATAATGATTAGATAATTTGGAGTGTGTTAATGCTGTCATAACTGGACTAATAATAACTTCATCTCATATTTTGATTAGACTGGCAAAACGTTAATTAGACTAGCAATAAATTCCTGGCACCTCAGATGTATGCTCCCTCTTGCCCATAACAAGGTCCTGAGTATAACAAATGAAGTGTATATATTTTTATGGCAAGCCATAACACTTCCTCTGAGGTATCTTAGGTTTCACTGGATGATTTGAGCTAATTGTCTTTGAATTCATTACAGAGAAAACCCTCTGCTGTTACTTGAAATGAGTGAGATTTTTAGACAAGAAAAGTGACCGTTCAACGGCAATAACCTGCCAGAAATTCTTATTGCAGAGTTTTGTGTTTAATATCCTGGCATTCCCCCTTTCTTTCTGCTAATGTAAGGCAATAATTATCATTAATGTGTCACATGTCTGCAGTGGGGCTTGTCTACTGAACTTCTCTTGGTAGAAAACTAACTCCGTATCTCCTAATTGCTGGATTAATGTTTTCAGCTGATGAGGCTGAACAGTGGCAGGGAGAGATGGAGCCCTGCAGGGACCAGGCACAAGGACGGAGCTGCAGAGCCTGGCCGTGCTGCTTGGCCAAGGGCACCACCGGCACCTTTCTGAAAGGCAATTATCTTCAATGCGCAGCAGCTTTGGTTCATAATTTACAATCCATTCACTAGGATTATTTTGCAAACATGTGAAAGTGGTAGTCATTTTTACATGATTATATACATACATGGAATACATAAACAGAAAATGAGATTTGCAGAGAAGTTGGTGTGACAGCTGTACTTCCTACCAGGGATATATCTCTTCTTTGAGATGGCTTTTTTTCTTCCTCTTCTTCTTCTTCCTCTTGGCATTTCAGTGAAGAAAGGAATTAAAATGTAGAATGTTTTAACTGCATGAATGATCATTCTAACTATCAGATTTATGTTAACTTAGGAAAGTCATTTGTCATTTGAGGTTTTCTTTTACCCTGTTTTTGTCAAAGTTTTATTGATAGGAAAACAGATGCAAAACAGAGTACATGTAAGAAATAGACACAACCGCAGAACTGATGTTTTGCAAATCCTTTAAAACTTTCCACTCACATTGACGTAAAACCTGTGATCAGGCTGCACCAAACTGACATATGGATCTGTGCCGTTTGTAGCTGTCAAGAGCATAAGAGATGGCACAGTGAGTCAAACATGGTGGGATCTGAGAAACAACAGAATTCTAGTCCTAAGAAAAGTGAGAGTTAATAAATTTATGGCATGGCCCATGGGAACTCATGCTCCCTCAGCCCCTTTCTGGGGGCTGTTTGAGGGATGGGGGAGGGAGTGGGGGTGGGTGCTGTTTGCGTGGAGTGACTATTTGGTGGGTCAGGACAGGGAGTAAAATAAAGGGGGCAGAAAATGCAGCTCTCTGGCTATGCCAAGACCATGCAGAAGTGTTAGCATGGGTATTTTTCTGGTGCTGCTGGAAGTAGCAGCTGATGCCTTGGATGATCTCACTTCTGAACCCAAAAGGACTTTACTACACCTTCAGGTGCCTTCCTCCACCCTATCTCTCTGAAAGAGCAGGGTACTTGCCCAGCCAAATCTACATCTCAGCTTGTGTAAAGTGCTGGTTTCTTGCAAACAACCGCTGTCTGACTGCAGAGCCACAATCTTACAGAGCCTTAGTCATACACTTTACACCAGATTTATTCTGCACTTCCAGAGCTGCACTTAGGTGCAGAGGTGAACCCCTCATCTCCATACTCCCAGAGCATCCTTGTCCATCTTCACAGGTTGTCTTTGCCCTGACATGCAGGAGACCTGCTTTGCAGAAATTAAAGCTGAAGTCGTGCCTAAATTAGTTTGAAATTTTGCAGTTTGGTTTAAAGAATAAATAACTTGACTGTGCTTAATTCACATGCCTGGCATTGCCTTTGTACCTGTTGTACCAATGTCTCATTACTATTAGTATGAGGAGAAAATGCCTGTGCTGCACTGGGTTTGTTAGTGATGTGCATGATTATAAGGGTCTTGTACTCCTTGCCATAGGTATTGTGCTGCGAGTGGCGGGGTGACATGTGCACAGAGGTCGGGATTGCTGATGTCCTAGTGCGGGTCAGCTGCAAGTGTTCCTATAGAAAAGGATGCTGGCAGCTGCAGGGCTTGCTGCTGCCAGGCTGGCTCCTCGCCCTGGCACCAGGGTGGCTGCCCCCACGCAGTGGGGTGGCTGATGCTGCTCTTCAAGGTGCAGCCTGTGTGCCATGGGATCTGCCCCATCCCACCAGATACTGTCTCCCTTTAGGTGACTGCCTTCTTCCAGGCAGTGCTCCCAGCTGCTGCAAAGTTGTTGAGGGCCACCAGGAATGGCCACCACAGCATGAGCTCCAGGCAGCACTGTAGGCAAGAACAGGTCCCATCCCCAGGCACGTGAGGGCAGGACTGACGTGTCCTACTGTGCTCTGAGAGCTGCCTCTTCCTCTGGGGCTTGCAGCCATGGAGCAGTATCCCCTCTCCACCTCTCTTACCCTTTCATTTTTTATTTTTCTGGGGTGACATTGGATAGGCAAGTCCTGTCTTGGCTTAGGAAACTCTTTGGTGCAAGCTGTTCAAGGTGTTCCTATAATGTCCAGCCTGAAGGGACCAGACCTGCCTCAGAGCCAGGGTAGGAGCAGGCTGCATGGTGAGAGCAGCAGGGTGTCCTGAGCACTCTGTGTGTGTTGAACCACTCTCGTGCCTCAACTGACAGCTGATGTATTCATACTAACTTGCTAACGCCACAGGAGAGACTCATTAATTGAGAACTGATAGGCAATGGCTGAGACTTGTTATCATTATCTAGAAATTATGTTATACAAGCTGACATGAAATTTCAGAAAAAGTATGATCCCAGCAGTTATCCTCCTCTGTACACATATCAACCCATGCACAGTGCAGCACATACACTGAACAGGCCATGGGATGCGGCAGCAGCTCAGTGGTTGGTTTGACTGTGACTGTGACTCTTAATGCCGAGGGCAAAACCTGAGCATCCCTCCTGAGGCAAGGCATGGGGGCTGTACTCTGCCTGTGTTCCTAGTGGGTCTGGCATCCCTCCTTTGCACAGCCTGTCTGAAGCAGAGGGAGGCTGAAGCTGGTAAATCTGTGAGGCTGTCATGGTTTAACCCCAGCGGGCAGTTCAGCCCCACACAGCTGCTTGCTCACCCCTGCTGGGATGGGGAGAGAACCCGAGGGTCAAAGTGAGAAAACTCCCGGGCTGAGACAAAGACACTTGAAGAGGCAAAGCAGAAGCCGCGCACAGCAGCAAAGCAAACCCAGGAGTTCCCCCACCGCTGCCCAGGGCAGGCAGGTGCTCAGCCATCCCCAGGGCAGCCGGGCTCCATCAGGGTGACGGGGGCTTGGGCAGACAAACGCCATCCCTGCCAGCGCCCCCCCTTCCTTCTGCTTCCCCAGCTTTACATGCTGAGCGTGACGCCGTATGGTCGGGGCCGTCCCTGGGGCCAGCTGGGGTCAGCTGTCCCGGCCGTGTCCCCTGCCAGCTCCTGGTGCCCCCCAGCCTGCTCGCCGGTGGGGTGGGCTGAGGCGCAGCAAAGCCCTTGGCTCTGGGCAAGCCCCGCTCAGCAGCGACTGGAACAGCCCTGTGTGCTCAGTGCTGTTCCCAGCACAGACCCCAGCCAGCCCCACGCAGGCTGCTGGGATGAACAGTCACTCTGCCCCAGCCAAACCCAGCACGTTCTTCACCCCTATTTAATACCATTTACATCATGCTCATATCTCACATTATCTAGTAGATCCTCATATAACCACCCCCAACACCCCCATCCTTTGATACAATGCACAGATATCGTTCCCTTAGTCTGTGGACCACCCCTGCAAAAGATCTTTAAAATATCCATAAATGTTCACAAACATCCACAAAATGTCCATTGAATTCATTGAGTCCTTGACTTTGGGCTCCATCTGTTATGGTCACTCAGGATGGGAGATGTGGTGTGTTGTGTGGAGTTATTGGGCACCAAAGCCAGCAGAGTTTGGGTCACTGTTGCAGTTGCACTGTTTCTTCTAAGGCTTGTCCACCACTGGTTTGGGTGGTTCCTGTTACAGTAATTCCTATAATATGCAACTCAGAGTAGGGGTTACAATGATTTAAAGGTATGTCCATTACATAAAGGTATGTCCATTACAATCTCCACCCCTGGTCCCTTTGGACCAGGTTATAGGGTTTAACATTCCAATGAACTCCCCTTGCTCCTACTCCAGCCTGGACTTCCCCACAGATGGCAGTCCTTTCGGGGTGTTCCCGTTTCAGGTGGAGCCTTATCTGTGAGCCACAGTATCTCCAGGGATATACCTGCTGCGGCGTAGACTTAGCCACAGGCAAGCTGCTTTGAGGTGCACTCACTCCATCATGGCCTTATCCATGCGCCATGGTGTGCTCCAGTGTGGCTTTACCCACAGTCACAGTCTCTTCAGAAATAAATCTGTTCCAGCATGGGCTTACTCCTGGCTGCAGTCCCTTCAGGGGTGTACCTGCTCTGTTGTGGGTTTATCCATGGCCACACGCTTTAAGGTACGCCAGCATGACCTCATGCTCAGCCACTGTTGCTTGTACCTGCTGCAGCATGGACTCATCCACAGCTACAGATGCTTCCAGGTGTACCTTCAGCATGGACTTGTCCTTGGATCACAATCCCTTCAGAGGTATACCTGCTGTGGCACAAATATAACCACTGACACAGATGCTACAAGGTGTACCTGCTCTGGCATGGGTTTATCCACAGCCACCGATGCTTTGTCTTGTCTTGCTCCCACATGGACTCGTACACAGGTCACAGTCCCTTCAGCTCCAGTTTACAATGGAGTTCCAGCCCAGCACAGCAGCACAGAAACAGCAGCCCCATAATAGCTACTATGAAGAAAATGAACTCTATCCCAGCCAAAACCAGCAGAAGGTGTTAGGCCCAATGGTGTGTAGGAATTCCTTTGGATTTAATGATGACTAAAGGTTAGTTTAATTTATGTCATTCTCATGCCCATTTTATAATTTAATCCCTGATATCAAAGTACTGTGCAGAAAATACATGTAAGAGACACAAATCCCTAGATGTCTAACAGACGCTGTGCAGGTAAAGAGAAAGCTAGCAATGGAAACCCTGATCAAGGTTTTAGAGCAAAACAAAGGAAGTATTCAGATTGGGATTAAGGACTTTGTATTCCAGTAACACATGCCAAGGCTTTTGGAATGAGTCAGGCTCCATTATGCTAGATGCAGCACACGTAAAAATACCAGGGAGAAGCATGGTCTGTCTGCAAAATGTTCTGATTAAAAAATTTGGGAAAAGAAAAGGTGATGTTGAAGGGCCATTTCTGTTTCTGATTATAGGTGGGAATGGGAAATCCAGGAAAATGAAATATTCCCAAAGAATCTAGTGCTCTTCCCCCCCTCAGATCCACAAGGTTTTCCCTGCATCTTGCACTCCAGTCCTAAAATCTCACAGTGTTTCTTGCAGGGCTTAGTGGCTGGGTGAGCCCTGAGGTTTTCCTGTGACTTATCTGCACCATTACTGTGTTAGAAATGTATTTATTTTCTTGTTATGAAGATTCACGAGAATAAAACTCATGAGAAGGTCAGTGGAGAAAAATATTTTTCCTTTCCTCTCCGTTCGCCAGCCACAGTCCTGCACCCCAGCTTTCAGGGCACTGCTCTTCCCTCAGCTCACCAGTAAAGGAGTGGTTTAAGGTGAGGGGCAGCTGGAGGCCTGTGCTGAGCTCAGCCTGAGGAGCAATGCGCTGCAGGAGATTGGCAGCAAGCGTTGGTCAGCACAGCGCAGCTGGCAGCGAGGCATTTTGTCCTCTAAATAAGCATCCCTCTAAAAAGGACCTGCCAGAGCCATTTCGTGTGCCAGCCAGGTTCTTCCTGTATTTGATGGGTTTAAGGCTTCACAGTCCCCTCCGATCCGCTCTGTTTCAGCTGACGATGACATTGTCCGGGTGCTGCAGCCTTGTGGAGCAGCGCACCCATTTCCCCCTTTGGTGGGCGAGCAGTGCGGGCTCTCACTGCGCTCTGTCCTGGCGTGGCACTGAGCTGCTGTGCAGCGGATGTGTGTCACCATCCCTGTCTGGAGCAGCGCTCACTCCTAGGGCCAGAGCAGCCAGACTGGCCCCAGGGGAGAGAGGCAGTTGGAGGGGCAGAGCTGGTGGCAGGCACCCTCCCCACTGCCTGCAGGACTGGCACGCAGGTGACCCAGAGCTGGGCCACTGCCTTTTTTGCCACGGCAAAGGCAGGTGCTGTCTGGGGTGGGTTTGCAAGTGTGCTCCTAATGCATGGAACAGGGCTCAGCAGAGATTTCCTTCCTTATCTGTGCAATACCCTGTGCCACGATCCCAATACATTAGTTAATTTTTAAGAAACACTCTGGGGTGTGTGTCTGTGCAGCACAGCTGATACGCTGGGCCATTATGGTAATAGTTTCAGCTGGAGGCTTTTCCAAGAAAGAGAGAAAGGAAAATGCTTTTCGGTATATACACTTTAAATGCAAGCTGCAACTTCAGACCAGCACTCTGGGGTCCCCTCTGCTGAAACGTGTATTTAAAAAGCCATCCAACACTGGACGCTCTCCGAAAATGTATTCACTGAGGAGAGTGCCTCATTTAAGTACCAGCTGGAGACCAAATTCCTGTGTACAGGTAAACCAAGCTCAGACACTACTGTTTTATAATGCAACTACATTAGGCACAGGTGATTTTTTTCCCTTTTTTTCTGCCTCCCCCTGCCCCCCTGCCCCCAAAATGGGCAGCCTGACATGCTCTCTCTTCCTACTAATCTGAAAAACAAAGAAATTGAGCTTTTTCTTCACTTACAGGGGTGTTAAAGTCACACTTTTCCCAACATTACTCTGGTATGAACCTACCAAATAGCCTTAGCAGTGAGTCATAGCCCTGGTCTTGCCAAAACCAGGCAGGTATCTGTTCAGTCACTGTGGATCAGTATTCTTTCATCTATGCTTTAGCTAATACACTTCTGAAAATTAGCAAAGTTTCTTTCAAATTCTAACTGAAAACAAACCATTATTAAAATAACTTATTATTAATAAATGTGGTTAAATCATCTGTGCAGTAGGTAAAACAGGTTAACTTGGTCTTCCCATGAGCCTGATGGATAGCTTTATTTCACCGTGATGTTACTTAGCTAAATATTGTGTTCATGATGAATCATTTAACAAGTTAAGTGACTTGGGCTGTTTTGATTAAAACCCTTGCATTACTTTATCTTCTTAATAATTTGCACCTTGGTTCCATTAAGCAATTATATAAGTATATGTGTATATGAATACTGACTTCACCCTATAACTATAATAATTTTTAAAGTTCCAGGTCCTAAAAATAAATTGCAATGCAAGTATGAATACAAATTCTACAAAAAATCACTGAGCATTGCACATGTCTAAAAAAAAAATCAAGCCCTCACAAAAAGAAAGCCCTGCCACATGAGTTGGTGAACCTCAGATACGAATGCAAATGAAGTTTCATTACCTGATTGTGCAAAGCTACGCTCTGTGGAAGGCCATAACCAAGAAACATTTTGCCGGTTACTGAGGCTTCTGGAAGGCAAACAATGTTCTGCATGGCTTGCTGCAGGAGGCTAGGAAGCGTGAACAGAGTTGGGGAGGCAGGCAGCGCAGGGACCGGGGCGGAACAGGAGCTGCTGTGTTGGTGCTCACACCGCTGCTGACGTGGCCACGAGCAGGGCCCTGCCACGGAACTTGTTCTGTATCCAGGCTTGGCTAATGGCTCACACCACAGGGACTTTCTGAGCTGGTCATGGACCACACCGGTGGACTTTAGAGCCTGAGGTGCAGGGGTCCTGTGCAGTGGGCACCATTGCTCTTGACAGTGGCCACGGTGCAGTGCAGACACTGCTGCAACACGGATAACATGTTCTTGCAAAACCAGGATCATGCACCAGAACTCTATACTCCTTAGCACAGCAAGTACATCGCTTCTGGGACACCATCCTGCCCTGGACCTGGTAGCATGGGGCTGATGCCTTGCAAGAGGAAGGGCTTACTGGGGAGCGCATCCTCCAGAAGGATCAGCCTCACCCAAAACTGCTTCCAGACACAGGCAGGGCTTCCGACACCCTCCAAGTTCACTCCCAGCTACTAAGGAAAGGCATGTGGAGACCAAGACCAGACTGCTCACAGGTGAGCCAAACCAGCTAACTATACATATACTAACTCAGCAATTACCAACCACAGAGGCCTTCTATAAAACTGGGTGCAGCTGCCTTCCCCCCCCGCCCCCCGCTTTTCTATTGGTTTTTCAGGTCTTCATTGTGTTCCTGTGTAAGGTACATCAGGAGATAGTAATGAGGCTTGCTTGTTCCAAAACGATGCCTTATGCTTCTCAAGAAATGGTCAAGTGCCTGCTCGCTCTTAGGCTGTCTAGAAAGCTGATTTCTGAGGCTGGGGAGGGCTTGGCTCCTGGGAGGGATCAGGGCATTCATGGAACAAACTCTGGTGAATTGCCAGGCTACAAGCTCAGCATATATGAAAACAAATAAATAATCTAATCTCTGCAAGCAAGGCTTCTTCTGTATGTGCAGATGGGGAATGTATGTGGGCTAGAAGGGAGGTCTTAATGAAATTTTCTGTGGTGTCTACTGTCAGTGTCCAGAAGAGATAGTGCCTTCTAGAAATGATCTCTAAGTCAATTAGTGCATCTTCTTCTGATACAGAGAAGTGTTTCTTCCAGTGTTTTCTAAGCACAATTCATTTGCACTTGCTGACACAAGAAGGGGATTGTCAAGGGCTTGTTCTTTGCCAGTGCCAAACTTCTGTCCTACAGGCTTGAACGTCCTCAGCTCTGTTCTAGTATTTCACTATTTCTACTGCTTTTTGGCTGAATTCTTGACTTTGGGAGACCCATTGGCTCTCCTTGCTCCAGGAAAGGCCAGTGTGATGGTCCTGGGCTGGTTGTTCCTGTGTTGCTTCTGTGCTGGTCCCGTGCCAGTGCTCCTGATGCCAGCGCAGCAGCCCTGTGCTCGGGGACCAGCTCAGCACCGCCCTTGACCACCCTTGGGTTCTTCCAGGGCAGCCAGCTTGCTCCTGTGCTGCTTGTCGGGCAAGGAGATGTGACCTGTTCCTTGGCAAAGGCGTGGGGCAGCCACCTTCACAACAACAAAACTTCCACAGGAGTTTTCTGGCTCCTGTCCTGATGGTTTCCAGCTCTTCCAGGATTGTTGATCCTGGTAATTAGCCATGGTGGTTAGAGCTTAAGCCTCCTCAAAGGAAACCGTCTCCTCTGAAACAAAGCTGAGCTGCTGAGCCAGGAAACAGAGGTCTCAGACATAGCTCCTGCTTCTTTAGGGAATGCTGCATGCCTCCTGCTGTCTTTGCAAGCGCTGGGTGCTGAGAGGGCCCGCTGCTGCATGGGGGCTGTGGTGCTGAGTACTGAAACACACATGGTGAGGGATGGTTTCTGTCACAGCATCACAGGCAGAACTAGGGATGCTGGAGTAAACTTCATCCCACCTTTGCAGTGGTGACAGATGTGCTGTGTTCTTAGTACTCAGCTTAAGAGCTGTGCATTCACATGCCGGGCTGGGGAGGGGTCCTCTGGTGCTGAGTGCAAGTGTGTCATGGGAAGCTTGGAGGGCTGAAGTGCCCGTGCTGTTGTCAGCTGCAGATCTGTGGGTCACCCTGAAAGCTGAACTGCTGCTCCCCGGTCCGAGTGACAAAAGTTGTGAGGAAAAGAAGGGGACGCTGCCCCATTTCCCAGGTCCCAGCCCTGGTGAAACTGACCTTTCCCTCATTCACAGGCTGCAGTTTTACATATGAGGCTAGTAACCCCTGCAGCGAAGATAATACTCTCCCACCTACATAAGCAGGCACAATAGGCTCCAAACCTGCAGTTTAACTAGATCATCGTCTCAAACTAAACAAAAAAAAAAATAAATAAAAAAAAAATCTCTTCTCCATTTGAAGACACCAGGTGCTGATCAAATGATACTGGCCCACTTCAGAGGATTTGTTTGATCCTTTTCTAAGTGGTTTAGTCTCCTTTACACTGAATATACAAAATCTTTTCTTATATCCAATTAAGATTTCTTCTAGGTATGAGTAACACTTCACTCTCTGTTCAAAGGATCTCCTCTCTCTGCTGCAGGAGAGCTCAGTGCACAGAGCGAGCTGGCACTCAAAGGCTTGAGGAAGGTGGGAAGTGCCTCGCTTGTTTTTCTGGTCAATTTGTCAATTGAACAGAGCATTTCACAGAGGCGCAAACGAAAAATAATTGGCTACACTACACTTTTCTGCATAAGTACCTGGGAATCACAGTGCTGGAGAGAAGCTGGGTCTGTTGGGGTGATGTTGCTGGTGAACAGCAGCAGGTGGCCCCAGGGCAAGATCCTTGCCACCCTGGGGAGACCAGTGTGGTTTGTGTTCCAGCTGTCAAACTGAGTGCAAGGAGCATGGGGAATTGCCTTGGCAGGACCACCCATGTTGCCCTGTCCCCTCACCTTCTGCATGGGGTGACCACTGCCACACCATCCCTGCAGGGCTGTTGCATTTGGGTGCAACCACATGGGGTTGGTCTCATCTCCCTGATGGCAGTGGATCATCTTGTGATGGGGGAAATGGATGTGCTAAAATGGTAAAAGGACACTTGTCAGAGAGGTATTTTTCTGTGAGCCGTTCCCTGATGTCTGAGTGACATAAAACCTGTCTACACTTTTATAAACTCTGCTGCTGCAGACTCTGTGCAGTGGGAGCAATGAGCTGCCTCCTTTTGCATCTTCAGTTGTTTCTGCTTGCATGGCCAGTCAATTATATTTTAGCAATGCCTTTGAAGGCATTTTGTTTGCACAGGCGTCACTGAAGATTAAGTTTAGCATATGAAGTTTATTATTTGGAGTCTAGATCATGCTTCTCCTATCCCCAGGAAGAAACTTGGCTCAATTGTCAGGCCTTGGAGAGGTTTGCAGAGCTGACAGCGAGAAATATAAACATCTTTTAACAGCTCTTTTAATCTAGCAGAAATAAAGTCTCACAAAAGCCAGTCAGCAAAAGCTAAAACCTGAAAAACTCAGACTAGATGTAAGACACAGGTCTTGATGGCTGACTGTGATTAACCAGAACTGCAGCTCACCCTGGGGTATAGTAGGCACTCTATCACTTGAAGTCTTTACATCAGAACTAGATGTCTCTCTGAACAGCTGAGATTGGTTTATAGAAGACGAAACTCTGAGGCTGAGGGGACTTTGCTCCTCAGCCCCATCAGGGGATGTTTCCCCTGGGATCCTGGTGAGCAGTGATCGCTCTCAGCGCACTGTCTATACAATAGACAGGAGATGGCTTTATTTTAGTGGGGTTATGAGCTGTTGTGACTCAAATGTTGGCAGAGGAATTCGTATCTTGACTTTTTATTGTTTCCCCCTTTCCTTGGGTTTAGTGATCAATAACATTATTATTGACAATCTCTTTGAAAGATGGCTGAAATGCACAGTAGGACAAACCAGTCATTCATTACTCATTCATGATTGGCAAACTTTCTTGTATGATAAATTAGGCTAGTGGATTAATTGCAGATGCAGTTTATCTGGTAGCAGGTGAGAGATCCCAGAGATGAATCCCCAGCCCTTCAGAAAATGGGGGGTTCTCACGTGAAGAGTGGTGATGTGATACTATGCAGTCAGTCCTTCTTTCTCAGGAGGTGTCACTCCCCAGTAATTTCAACACTCTTGGCCTAATGAAGCTCCTATTTTCCTCTTTGTAAACATCTTTAGCCCTGCCTTTAATATCTCAGCCTAGTGTAGTTATTTCTGTGTCTTCACAGCAGCCTTCTGACGTGTCTGATAGTTTTGCACATTAAAAAACTACTTCTACTTTTGGTTATGCATGGTCACAGTTTGTATTAAGTTTCTGTTTATTAAAATTATTTCATAAAGTGCTGTTGAACAAGGTCAGGTATTTGAAAGGATTAGTTAATACATAGTCTTTCAAGTCAATATAAGCTAATATGTCACATTGTTTTCTGTCTGACATACTTAGATGGTGAGCAGTTTGGGGTAATGGTCTTTTTCTGAGCACAGTTAGTACTGGGTACAATGTTTTTCTCAATGTAGCTGAAGAATCTAGCCACTATCGTGTATGTTGGTAATGGTGTCAATGAAAGGTAATCCCTGAAGTAAGTAAAAATTGAATATTTACTCCTAAATCAATCTGTGAGATATATATGAAGTTTTATATGAATGAGTATACCCTTAGGAATAAAATGTCAAGGCTGGAACTTCTACATAGAGTAAGTTCAAAGGTCCTTAACCCTTCTAACAGTGATTTGCTGCTGTTAGCCTGGTCAGGCACTTACAGTTATACTAACTTCTATTGCTGAGGAGTCTCTGCTGCAGAGCTGAGTTTGCAGAGGGAGTTGGGTACTAAATATTCCTAATAGCAACCAGCCAAAGCAGACACCAGTGATGTCAGTGAAGCAGCAGTTTGTTGGTAATGAATTGCAAGCTCTTCAGCAGTCAACAAAGGAAACCAACAACCGTCCTGGCGAGCGTGGGGAGAGCTGGACCGGCAGTGGCGTGCTGTGCTGGGGGCTCTGCAGGCACAATGGTAGGTGATTTCAGAGGTACAGAGGATGAAAGCCTGCGTGGTTTGCTCTGTGCCCTGCGCTCCCTGTGCTGTGTTGTGCAGTGGGCTGAGTCGCTGTTCCCCCATCCCTGTGGCTGTGGGGTTCAGAAGGTGCAAGGTACATTGCAGTCAGATTTTGGGAATGGTCCTTCCCATCCCTGATGTCAGGCAGGGACATGGCATCAGAAGCATGATGTAGGTCACAGCAAGCCACCAGCTCTTGCAGTTGTAGACCCTCAGCACCAGCCATTGACCAAACAGCTGGCAATGTGTACTGAAATAAATCAATTTTGTCACAGAGCAGCTGCTGAGAGTCCATTTCCCAGACTCTCTGTCCCACTATCAAGGGTCTTAGATCTGCTGAGGCCAGAAGCCTTAAAGCCGGGGCTTTAGTAAAGCTCCTGCCCTGCTAGAGGAAGCAGCATTTGTGCCTTCATTGGCTAGGGTGCCCTGTACCACAAGACTTCTCTAGAATAATGAGGTCACCACTATTTCTTCCTACCATGGTAGCAGTTTGTCCAGGAGATGCGGTTCTCCCATTGCATTACACTGATCCCAACAGCGAAGTGGATCTTCCTTTGGAAGAAGTCAGAGCATGACTTCAGTTGATGTCATCACAGAACAGCAGCCTTGGCGGAGGCTTGTGCAGACCATCACTTCCCCTGACACTGTTGTATGTTTTTTCCTCATTTTGCAGTCTGATGGTCCCTTAGGGAAGCTCTCCAGGCAGCTCCTGTCAAGTAGTGCCCAGGACTGCTGTAGTACCTGCTCCAAAATATCTTACCAAGTGGTGGGAGCAGGCTGTAATGCAAATGTTTGCATGCGGTACTGAAATGTCCTCTGGGCTTTGATTTTTCTCATTCTTCAGTGTTTCTTTATGTAGGGGAGCTGTAGAAATCAGTACCTTGAGATCCTCACCGTGCTGTAAGGTGGCGACGGCTTTCCCATTTCTCAGTAGAAGTTACGCCAGCTGAGCCTCATGCAAGGCTGGGTGGGTGGCTGGAAATCACAGCAGGTCAGACAACACCAGTCTTGCCAGCACTGAAGGGTTTCAACTCTGCTGGACACTGTGCTGTGCAAGCAAGGAGCTTTGTCTTTCGCTGTATTGCAGAAGAAAAAGAACAAGGTCTGTGAAACTTAAGAGCTAACTCTTTCTCCAAATGCATCTTTTCCTGTTAGAGCTTTTGGGCCAATATTGCACTCCCCAAAGGTATCGATTTGGACTGTTTCAAGTTTTAACTAATGTTTTGTGGAGATGAATTCACATTTGTCAAGACTGCTGTTGGTGCAATTGCTCTCAGATATTACCTTCTCAGTGGTGTAGAGGTTAAGTGTACATTAACAACCACTTTACTTTTGCACTTGCTCCAGAGGCTTACGTCTGTAGGTGTTCTTAGAACAGACTTTTTTGCAGTGTGACCTTTTCAGCAGTGAAATTACAGATGCAGCAGACCTCTCATCAGACTCGCTTTTAAGACTTATTCTTTTCACTTATAAAATAATCCAAGTAAGTCTTCACTTACTGTCTTAAATGAAATATTTGCAAGGAGCCCTCCCAATTCCCTGTGGACTGCATGCTGTCAACCTGATAGATCTGCACTTGTCATCAATATCAGATCCTGTTGTGTTCCTGTTTGGACCTGAAGATGTCCTTGGCTTGCCCCTCATGAGGCAGCCACGGCTGCTGTGTGTCATGACAGCCATCACGACCAAAGCTCACAGGTGCTGAGGGCTGCTGAGCTTTGCAGAGAGCTTACCTTTATTGTCTGTTTTATTGGTGGTACCTCACAATACAGTTGCATCTTGTGGGGTTTTTCCCCCTGTAGTAAATTCATCATGTAACAGCAATTTCTCATTGCTTTAGGGATTCAAATCTACTTTATCTTGTGATTGTTTTTGCACTGGGTTTTGTACATCTAAGAAGTCTCCATCTGACATGTTTTCTTTAGAAAGCCAGAGATGATGCTCTTAGAATGTCTTTCATCTTGCCTTTCTAAATTTTTTTGGCCTTTTTCCTCTTTAATCCATGAAATGGGGCATTGGTCCACAAGCCCTATATGGCTTTGGGACAGCTGATCTTGCTGAATTTCAACCACCTCAGCAAGGGCTGCGCCATCAGCGGCTGCTGAAGCAGCGGTGTGTCTCAACAAAACCACCACCACCTTTTTCTTGCCACTGGTATCATTAGCTAATTGTACTGCTTCGTCTCCCCATTTAGCCTGGGCCCTGCTGAGGTCCCCAAGGAATCATCCTTCCCCAGGCAGCCAGGCAATTTCAGCCTTTCCCCCTGCCCTGTGGTGGTGCTCGGTCGGAGTCCAGCAGGCTGCAATCCCGGGTTTGTTACCCCGAGCCCCCAGCAGCTCAGACTGTCCATCCCTGGCACCACTGCCTGACCCCTTCCTCCCAAGGGCCCTCATCTGTAACCCCGTGCCTTGTGTGGGTTTTACCGGGCATTTTTACCATTCTTAGGGATTTGGAAGCAGGTTTATATGACTTGCAAGTGTGCAAGAAATATATTTATTGGCCAATAAAGAAAAGAGATGGCTGGCGGTGAGGTGGCCGAGGCTATTAGCGTTAAAGGGTTAAAGGGCAGAGGGTAGTGATGTGCTGATGGCTGCAGTTCGTATTTCTGCCGGTCTGGGGGCCAGGTAGGCATCTGTGGCTGGGCATTACTATCTGCACAACTGGGCACATCTGCTCGGCTCCTCCACGCTGCAGTGTTACAGCTTTTCACACTTGTGTCCCTCATTTGATACTATTCATGACTTGGGAATTTCACTTCTTTGTTTTTGCTTTTACCTTCACAGCATAATCTAACCTGCTCTCCCTTGGACAGCCCAGCGGTGGTTTTGCAGTGAAGTCTGGCCAAGGTGACACAGCTGTACCTCTGGAAATAGGATGAGGGACTGTGCATTTCCCAGATGTGCAGAAAAATGCACTTGCGTTTGGTCTATGTTACTGCTGGGTTCTGGTTTAGGTCTGCAAAACAGGGCATCACTACACATGCAAGCGGCTGTCCTAGTAGGGTTCATGTGATTTCTGCCAAAGAAAGCAAGAAGATCCCTTAGTGATCTCCTAAGCCATTAAAAGGGGTATAAATTGTCCTACCTTCTCAGCTGATATGCTCTGCTCATGACATTTTTTCCTGTCAGCTGGTTTTTAGCAGCCATACGGTCTCCTCCTCTTACAGTCCCTTTGATGAAAACTGCTCACAGCACAAAGCCCACGGTGCTGCGTGGAGAACATGACTGCGCCAGCCTGGCCCAGCAGTTAGGCATGTGTTTAATGGAGAAGTCAGAGCTATGAAAGCTGCACGGCTGCCAGCCACCAGAGCGCCTGAAATGGTGATGCCGTAATATGGACAAGTATGTGGCTTACCTCTTGCTAGGTCAGTGTTTTCTGTCTTTTATCATAGAGAGCATCAAGGGCTGACGGACTGTCTTAGACCGGCAGTTACCACCTTCCTCTGGAGGCAGGAGATGGCTTTTGCAGTATGTGGGTAGCACGTGGGAGGCAAGCAGGATGGCATGGATGCCATCAGCTGCCCCAGGAGACCCCGCAGGGAGACCCTGGTGCTGCCTGGGAGGTGGGCGCTGGGTGGGAGCTCCCTGCCCCGCAGGGTCCCTTCCAGAGGCTCCTGCCAGAGACCGTGTGCCCAGGTGCCCTCTGCTCCTGTGTCCCTGTAATGCTGCGCTGGGACCTGTTCTTTCTCTGTTATCCTTTTGCTGCAGCTTTGGAAATGATTAACACTTCTTTTGAAGCAGAGGCTTCTCGAAGCATTTACCATCTGCTATCACTTACCACATTAATCATAGTCCAAGGGACAAACTAGTTTTGACTTGAGGTTTCCTGAGTAACTGGATTTCTCCATTTCAGATGCTATTATTGATAAGTCTGAAGTTTTGCAAGATAACTTATGTTCATGTCATTGCTTGAATAGAAGAAAACAAAAATAATCCAAACCCCTCAAAATCTGGAAACAAAACTTGGAAAAAACATGATGTCTACATTTCTGTCACAATTTAAACTTTCATGACCCAAAAAACATACCTCTGGCAATTTTTTAATATTGATAGGCAAATTGTGATTCATCAACATCAAACTGTTTAATTCATTAGCCAACAACTTCTATGAAATGTGGGAATACATTTAAAAGAGAATGAGATGAGACCAAGTATTAATTATGCAGTCATTGCACAAATTTATAATTTTATGTCACAATGAGCTTCCTATGTATTAACACTTTGGAACCTGTGTCCTGCCCTTATGTTTGAACTCCTTTGAATGGATACACTGTATTTTTAAATCAAAAAATGGTAGGCAGAACTAAGTATGAAAGGCTGGCACAATAAAGCCATGGTTCTGGTGAAGTTTTTCAGTGTGCTGCTTTCTATATGCGTGTGTGATTATGAATCGTCACTAATAGTTTTGTGCTGTATAATGCTTTTACTGCCATTTGTAATGTTTGCCTTGACCATATGAACATATTAATAATATTAATTAATTTTTATTTTGTGTCTCTATCCTTGCTGAAATGCTACTATATGAAAGTAAAATGAAGGAACGCTCGCTGCTGTGGGATGTGGAGAGAGGGTGAGAGGTACCAGCTTAGACGGCTGAGGTACTCTAGGTAGGAAACGTGCAATTCCTGCATGCTCTTAGCTCTCAGCTCCTGTGTAGGTGTTACTCTAGTTCAACACCTTTGAAAGGGGCCACTCGGGGTGAATGTCCTGGATGTTCCCAGGACCCGTGCACAAGCAGTGGACATTGCAGAGCTGTGCAGCCTGTGCTCTGTTTCTGCCAGCAGCACGTGGGCTCTAGCTCGTGTTTGTCTGGTGCTCCTCTGCACAGGTGCCCTGGTTTCAGCTGGGATAGGGTTAATTTTCTTCTTAGTAGCTGGTGCAGTGCTGTGTTTTGGATTTAGTATGAGAATAATGTTGATAACACAGTGGTGTTTTAGTTGTTAAGTTGTGGTTGCCCTAAATCAAAGACTTTTAATTTTCTGATGCAATACCAGTGAGGAGGTGCACAAGAAGCTGGGAGGGAGCAGGGCCAGGACAACTGACCTGAACTAGCCAAAGGGATATTCCATACCATAGAATGTCATGCCCAGTATATAAACTGGGGGGAGCTGGCCAGGGGCTGCTGAGCACTGCCTGGGGACAGGCTGGGCATCAGTCAACAGGGGGTGCACAATGGTATTGTGCATCACTTGCTGTTTTGGGTTGGTTTTGTTTTTTTTTTCCTTTGGGGATTTATTCCTCCCTCTCTCTCCCCCTGCTTTTATTAAAATTGTTGTTGTTATTATTATTAAATTAAATTATATTTTTATTATTAAATTGTTCTTATCTCAACCCACAAGTTTTACTTTTTCCCAATCCTCTTCCCCATCCTGCTGCGGGGGGGGGAGTGAGTGAGTGGCTGCCTGGTGCTCAGTTACCAGCTGAGGTTAAACCACAGCAGGGCTGGTGGGCACGTTGTTGCACAAGGGAAGTCTTCAGCAGTCACAATGGCAAAGAAACCGCAGCAGCCATAGTCCTTGAACCCCTCTCCTTGCCCACAGGTGAATGCCAGCCAAAGAAACCCCATGTTGTTCTTCCCTTCCTCTATGCAAGGCTGCAGCAGACCCCCAGGGATGCAGGCTTTTTCAGGGGGGAGCATTCACGGGCATGGCAGTGATTGGGAAGAACCACATATTTTTCCGCAGGCCCCTGTTGCTTCCAAGGGACAGTTCTCAGGCGAGAGGAGCACCCTGCAGCCTGAATGTGCAGGGGGATTATCCAGACAGGGAGGAGCCCACAGACCTGCTGTCTGTGACGCTGAAGCAAAGCCCTGTCTTCCTGGGAAGAGCCAGATACTGCAAAGTACCTCGGAATGGTGGGGAAACGCTCTCTCCCCAAGACAGAAACTGTAGTTTCATCTTTGCCATATTACTGATGTTTAGTGTTTAATTGCTCTGCAATGTGGCAATCTCCATGACAAAGCATGAAAAAAACCCTAGATTTGTCCTGCAGATATTAAAGCTGTTGGATGATCTCAAAGGCAGAGCTTGAGCTGAAAGCCAGAATGAGCCATCTGAGAGCTTGAGTTAAGGCAGCTGTTTCCTGCAGTGCAACATGCACAGAGTTAAGTCTGGAGGACTCTGGCACAGAAGCTTTTGTGAGAGCAAAACACTCCATAAGGCTGGAAGGATGTACTGGGACCAGAGACCCTCACACTGCCCCTGAGAGGTCTGAAAAGACAGCTGAGCCCCAAAAGGCACACAAATCTCTCACTTTGCACTGCCCCCATTAAAAAGCTGCAAAGGGTGGCTGCCAGACTGGGAGAAACATAAGCTCAGTAGTTTTAAGACCAAAGATCTCGGATCCCATCCTGCCTTGCCTATTACATACCAGTTTAGGTGAGATTTAAATTGGAGCCAAACATTGCACACATTTGGCTGGAGCAATTTCTTCAGGAATGTTTTCCTAAATTAAGGATGATAGTGACATAATGCTCCTACTTCTTGGCTGTTGCCTACTACTGGCTGAGTTTTCATCTACTAAGAACCATGTTTCTAAAAACTCACAATCTGCTTTTACAGCTGCTTCACATGGTATGTAAAAACCCTTTTTAACAACATTGTGTTCATGAGCTTTGCTGTTTCCATGGTATAGTTGATTTTGCATGTTAAATTATTGTGTTTCTACTCCTTGGCAGAGGTGCAATTTTATTAAACAGCTTCTTTATTTTCCTCAGATAATCTTTTCACTGAGTTTTAAATTTTTTAATCTATAGTGCAAGGATTAAAAGAGATCTTTTCCCTCTGAATACTTGAGGATGCAGGCAGGGCTGCCCTGAGGGTGTCTCCAACCCCTAGAATATTCTGGTTTCACTTGCTGTTTTGCATACTTCTGTGTGGTTTCTTGTCCTAGTTAAACCACAACCATTCTACAAACACTTCTTTAAAATTAATTCTTCAAATGTTTCCAGTAAAGAGATCAAAACATTTACAGATGCCGATGCAGAAAATCTAGTAATTTGTATGTAAATTCATGAAGACTCCTCACTTTCTTCATCAAAGGTGTTGATTTGTTGAGTTTTGGTCATTTAACTATCCCGATAAAGATGTAGTGGTAAAACCTAGCTGGCTCTAACAAGAATGTATATCTTTAACTGTAAAACAGTGAGAGCCACAGTCTGCATTTTTTTATTCATTTAGCTATTCCAAAATATATAGGCTTATTTTCAATAAATTTCAGAACATTTTTGTCAGTGCATGTCTTACCAGAAACTAGTACTATGGGTGTTATTTCAGCATGTTATGAAAAGCACATACAAAGCATCTTTCCGATGGCTATTTCTTCATCATCCCACCCACCACACAGACCTCTGCTTCATTAATCATTACTTGCCCTTGTCACTCATGTGACTTACAATAACTAGCACTGCCTGCTGAAAAATAAGCTGCACGTTTGTGTTTCAGCAGGTTGGGGAGTATGTTGAACCTGAACATGCCCCTTTGCTGCTCGGCCCCAGCTGGGCTGCCATGCTCTAACAGTGCAGAGGTGTGAATATTCATAGAACCACAGCATCACAGAACAGTCTGGGTTGGAAGGGACCTTAAATACCATCTTGTTCCCACCCCTGCCATGGGCAGAGCCCCCTCCCCCCAGCCCAGGCTGCTCCCAGCCCCGTCCAGCCTGGCCTTGGGCACTGCCAGGGATGGGGCACCCACAGCTGCTCTGGGCAGCCTGGGCCAGCGCCTCGCCGCCCTCACGGGGAACAATTCCCTCCTCATATGACTCTTGTGTGCTCTGTTGGGTGTGCTGCAGGAGCCTGCTCAGGCAGGTGAGGCTGGCTGTGGGCTCAGAGGGCTATTGAGGGATGACTGGCTTTGTCCAGTGTGTTCCATGGGTAAGAGCTGCTGGAGGTGAGGCTGATGCACCAGGCACCATGACCCTGCAGTGCTGGTCCTTGTGCAGCAGTCCGCAACAGGGCGACATCATCCCCCCACCCCCCCACCCCCAAAAGTGCCCTGCCCTTCATTGAGAACTGTGCTTTGTGGGGTCCCCGTCAGGGAAAGGTGCTGGCCTCCATGGTCTCAGCAAAGAGGTGGGAGAGCAGAGAGCTTGGTCTCAGTGCTGCAGCATCTGCTGTAAAGCTGCTGGGGAGGCAAATTGCTGCCTGCTCAGCAAGACTCCCTGTGTGAACAGGATAGCAAGATGTCCATCTTGGCATGAATGGGTGATGCCCAGATGCATGTCTGCTCTGGCAGATGTGTGAGCTCTGTAACGTCACCTGCTTTTAACCAGATGAGTGCCTGGGAAGCCTTTGCAGGAGCCTGGGACCAGCGCCACAGCACTGGTGGCTGCTCTCCTTGGGGACAGCAGAGCTGGGATCACTCTGCCCAGCCCAGAGGCCCACAGCCGGACCTTCTGCCCTGCTAGAGCCTTGGCTTGAGGAGCTCTCAGGGTTTGCTGGGGACATAGGACACCAACGATGGCCCTGCACTCCCCTGCAGGCCCACCCTGGTAAGAAGAGGGTGAGGAAAGGAGCACGAGGCATTGGGGGGAGCAAGAGCAGGACCAGGGGTGACGTTTCTCGATTCAGCAGCACAGGGCATGGGGCACTTACCTTCTTCATCCCAGACCACGGTTCATGGTATGGGATTAATGCTTTCTGATTAACCCGAATGTATGTCGGGAAGAGAGGGGGTTTTAAAAACTGAATTATTTTTGTGGATGGGGCAAATTATTATGAATACAATTAGAAATTCCCTAGGAAATGGGTTCAGCGCTGTGATACCGATATGAAAAATCTATACTTCTCATAAGGTGTGACTGTGTTCCCTACAAGTGAGGTTTGTTCATGAGTTCACCAGGTTGGGGAGTGACATCTGTCTGTGTCAAGCCCCAGAAACACATGGTCTGAAGGGCAATTGGATGCATATACAAGATGTTTTTATCATACTGAGGAGAACCATGAGAGTGGCCCAAAGAAATGGAGCGATGGCAGAGGAAGACCCACGTGACAGATGCCTCTGGCTCCTGCCCCCAGGCCAGCGGCTGCAGCCTGGCAAGGCTTTTGCTGTGACAACCCAGGCAGAGAAATCATAATATTTTTTTTTCTTGGAACAGATAAAATCAAATCAGTTTGTGTCTGTAGCTTGCTGTCAGGGAGGAAACTGCCTGGTATTTAGCTTGTAACTCTTTAGACTATGTGTAGATGTTTCATACAATTTTAGATATCCTGGTAATTGGCAGTGATTCATACCAGCTCTGCTTCTTGGCTGCCTCCCCATCAAAAGAGTTCCCCTGCAGCCACAGTTTCTATCCCTCCACCCCAACGTTACATCAGCACATGCCCACCATAAGCCCACCATTGGTTACACAGTGGTGCAGTGCTGCTCAGCCGGGCTGCTTTGCACTGCTCATCATCTGGCCCATGGTGCTTTGGCAGTTGTCACCTTCCTGCCCCACCAGACCAACCTGGGAATGGTTGTGAGACGTGCGTGGGGTGTGCAGGGAAACAGACAGCTCTGTCATTCCTATAACAGAGATAAATGGGACAAGAACAATTTGAGATAAGAACAATTTAATAATTGAAATAATAATAATAATGATGAAAAGGAGGGAGAAGGGGAGAGGAATAAAATCCAAAGGGAAGGGAAAAAAAAACACCCAAGTGATGCATAATACAATTGCTTACCACCCACTGACCGATGTCACTCCCACAGTGGGATACCCTGGGACCAGAGGTGGAAAGGACAGATAAGTTCAGAACTGAATCCACTTTTCCTGATGTGGTGGGCAGAGGAACCCATTAATCTGCTGGCCTGTGCAGGATGCTTTGAGGTGTGAGTGGGGAATTTTGCCTGGAGGATGGCCCTTTTCTACTCCCCTCTGTCCTCAGCCGGGAGAAGAACTGTTTGCTGAGTGTGTGCTTGGGTCTGTTCCATGAGTTAAACTTGGTGAAACTGTATGTTGCTGGGGTTATAGAAAAAGACTCAAAATTTGAGATGAAGGACCATGCACACTCCTGCACTCCCGGCAGGGTCAGAACAGCCAGATGTGTCTGGCAGCATCCTCCATAGGAGGGCAGAGAGGGAAATGGGTGGATACAGAGACAGCACTAAGAATGCTCTTCTAGAGCTCAGACAAAAAAGACTGAGCTGGCCTTCAGGCTGATCACAGTTTCTGGACAACATTTAGAAGATGGAGCTGAGGAACGAGACACACAAATGATGGAAAGAGCTCATTAAGTGAATAAAATCTTTTGGTGTTCAGACACAGCTAGACAGGAGCAGGGAAGAGGCAAAGGTTGTGTCTTTCTGTTAATAGGTACAATTAAGCATACCTGACCTTAGGTCAGAGCTGTACTTGCTTCTCCTGTGCCCTTTTGCACTGTTTGGTTTTTTTTTTGGTTTTCTCTAGGTTTTGGCTTTTTTGATTTTTTTTGGAGGGTGGTTTTTTTTTTTTTTTCTTTTCTTTGGTTGCTTTTTAACAGCTGTTTGTGGAGCCAGAGGTCTCCACAGGGCAGGCAGAATGCAAGACCAGTTCTTTGACTGCCGGTCTGTCAGTATGAAGTGAGGCTCTTTCCCCACTCCAGCAGCTGAGCTGTGAGGTTAGCGCCATGATCACCTTTGATGTAAGCTAGCAGGAGTCGCTAGATGAGAAGGTGGCTCACCAGGGACAGGCTTGCATGTTCCCTCAGTTTACAAATTAATTGCACTGATTGCAAAGAGCAGAAAGGCTCCTGCTGTTTACTGGTGTCTTGGGGTCGTAAGTGGGGAGATGAAGACCTGGATGAAGGCATGGGGGGCGGGGTACCCCTGCATGCAGAGCTGGAGGGCTGCAAGGCTGAAGTAGTCTCTGCCACACCTCTGTGCAGATTCATACTTCATGTCAGCCCTGTGCTGCTGCCTGACCTCCACTGTGCTCAACCCCTGCTGTTGATTAAATTGTGAAAGAGAAATACAGAAATACTAGATGGGCAGGCTGTGAAATTTGCAGACACTGCACTGGACACACAAGGAAGCGGTAAGTCTCCACTGTTCTGCAGCGCATGGCCTTTGCATAACGTGCGAAAGCTGGGGGGATTTCCTCGGTGAAAACATGACGTGATAGGAATAGTGAACTGGCTCCCTGGGGTCCAAGATCTGCAGATGTTGTTGGTATGATGGCTGAGCCTGCTTCTCCCGTTTCACAATGTATAAATTGTTTAAGTAAAACAGCATCTCAATTCAGAAAAGTTTGATCTAAAATTATAATAAATTAAGCAATAGATTTTTTGACTTGTACAAATGCACACAAAAGCAAAAAATTCAACCCTTCATGCCTATTGTGTGTTGATGGGAAGGGAACAGAAATTATGCTTTCATTAGGTGATAGCAGAAGACAGCTGCTATAAGTGCTATAAAATTAAATAACATGGGAGAAGAAGACCAGCTTTGCAAGGGTACTCTGGCTATGGGGAAACAGGTTCCTTTGAATCCATTTTCTCTCTAGAAGATCCAAAATTCTGTATCTAAACCCATGTCTTATTCCAGCTGTTACCTGTATAAAACCTAACCATTAGTTTCTATTTTTAGTGATGTCAGGATGCTCATCTTAGAGGGGAGGTGGAGGCAGTCTGACAGCTCCTGCTGAGCAAGGATCTCACAGCAGTTCAAGTGTTTGGGTTTCCCACAGACAGCCAGACCTTCACCTTCCTCCAAAGGAAATGTTTCTCCACTCATCTTATACGGGGAGGAGGACTTAAACTTGCTCAGAGCTGTTGTGTGAGACTTCATTCTCCATCTTAGTGTGACAGGACTGGATTTCTCTTGACATGAAAGTAGTCAGTCTGGGTTTACAAAGCAGGAGTGAGAAGTGGTTCAAGACTATTATTTGTTTCTGCTTTAAATGAGGAAAAGTTGCCTGTGGCAACAAGACCTTCAATCAGTTTTGTCTGGTGTAAAGTGCTGGAGCACTTCTCATGTAAAGAGCCTCCTAAATGCACGACTTGAGAACTTGTTTGCATCCCCATCCCTTGTGTCCTAGCCCAAAACCAGAGAGGTGCGCTGAATGCAAGATTTTTGAATCTGGATTTTTGAAGTTGGTGCAGTGGCTCTGTGTCATGGCATATTTAGGAGACCCAACTTCTAAGCAGTGATCCCTGGCAGGATGCCGCAGACAGTTTCTCTTCCCGGCAGTAACTATAAAAGTCTGAATTTCTGGTGCTCTGCAGTACAACATCGACTACATCAGTGGTAGTGGTATTAAATATTCCTTTGAGAATTTAATATTCTTCTATGTTTGCTGGCATCAGTCTCTGGGTGCTCCATTGCTGTTCAGATGACAGTAAGGTGTGCTGTCAACAGCTGCTGAACTGTGCCTTGTAGGTGAAAAAAAAATGAAGGCTCAGAAGAAGACAATGACAGAATTTATTCTGCAGGTGGGTGAATGCAATTTTGCAAGGAGGCGTTTGTTTTTAGGGTGAGATGTAGGTGTGACTTTTTGGTGTTCAATTGCTTTTACGTGTATGCAGTCTGCTCGTGTTCTGTTAAGGCAAATGAGAGGCAGGATGTGAAAGACAAACCGGGGAGAAATGGGCTGTTGTGTTCTCCAAAACTGTGTGAGCCAGAAAGCTGGGAGCAGCGGAAGGGCCAGGGCATTACACGACAGGTTAACTTCCCAAACAAAGGCTTGAATTGTTTTGTTTCTGTTTTGGAAAGCAACAGCATGACCAAGAGAGACACTGAAACTCTGCTCCGAGCCAAGAAAATGTTTACAAATCCACCTGCAACAACCAAATCAATAAATCTATACATTCTGCTCTGACTTATCAGAGTCACAAGAGCCACAAACAGTTGTTGGAGGTGTTTGTGGACAGGCTGGGGTTGTTATTGGGTTTTTTTGTTTGTTTGTTTATTTGTTTCTTCTTTTTTCTCTCTCTGAATTTTATTTCACTATATGAGGAAGTTGTTTATTTAAGAAGAAAACCACACAAAGCTGTATTTGGTGAAAGCAGAAGGTGTCTACAGAATTGCTTTTGTGAGAGTTAAGGTGTTGACATAACTTGGGAAATAACAGGAATCGTGAGGCATGCAGTAAGTGGGGTTGCATTTCAGATAGCAGTGGAGAGAGATGGACAACAGCTTATTTGTGATGTTGCCATCACTTCGAGTATCGTGGGGCCGGACTGCCCAAAGGCTGGTCTGTGCTGCTGTGGTACAGGGTTGTATGTGTACAGACATCTCTTGCAGCACTGCAGAGCATGGCTGGAGGCATCAGGAGATGGATGGGTAGGAGCTGGAGAGATGCCGATGGCAGTGGGGACTGGAACTGTGCCACTGCCCCGAGGTGAGCATGGCAGGCACAGTGCGTTGGAGGGGGTGGGCACCTTGCTGGGTCTCCTCCAAGTCCTTAGCAGACACTCTGTGCCAGGAGGTGTCTAGAATTTCGTATAACTCCTTTCTTCCTCTTTCATGTATTTCAGCCTGAACTGAGACCCAGATCCTCCCAACATTTGTGGGTTCCTGCACTGTTAACTGTTCTACCTTTTCAGCTGACTTTGGCCAGAGTCATTGCTGCAGCAGCTCAGCACAGCCCTGGAATGCCTCTGGACACCCAGGCAGCTGGATTTGCAGCTGTGGGGTACTACTGCACCAGCACAGGGCACCAACTCCAAGAAAGCACCAGTGCTTCTGCCTCCACATGTCCAAAACCTCAGAAAGGTTGCCTCATCAGATGTTTTCCTGGCAAACAACACTATTCCCACTTGCTGATCACAATTGGCTGTGCTTTGGCAGCAGGCCAAACCCATCCATGCACTCCTCAAAGACACTGGGCCCTACTCTCACCATGCCTGGCACTGAGGCCATCCTCAAACACCTCCTCAGTCACTGGTCAGGATGTGTATTGCCTTCCTTCGCTTGTTTGCTGGCTAACAACTTCACTCACGGTGCTCTTGCTCCCCTTCCTCAGCCTGGCTTTCCTCTGGACAAGGTACATTTATTTCCCTTTATAACAACGGGGTGAGTCGTGGCAAGGCCGCTGGTACATCACCAACCAGCTCCTGTACCAGAAAGTGCACCTGTCTGAGGCAGTTTCTGTGCTGGCAAAGAGAAGATGCCACAGGAGCTACCAGGGCATAATTAAATTATAAATGACAAAAGCTGAATTTACAAAGACAATGCTCCAGGGCAACCAGTGAGCTAACACTGGCCCTATGCTGCAAAGGTAAATGAGGGATAACTGGGCACTCCGGTTCGGATAAGTGACTAATTATAGTTTCTAGATTTAATTATCAACAGTAAACTCTTAAATACCCACTGCAGACAAGTGAACCTCTGTGCCTTCCTTGTGTTTGATGTGCTAAGCATAAATATTCAGCTCAGTCTCTCAAGAAAACATGAGGTTTTACACAAGAACAACTATCCCAGATGAGCAGGATTTATAGCTCCAAAATGGTCTGGTTTCATAATTTGCAAAAGCTTTAACCTTTCAAGCATTTCCAAACCCATTTTAGCATGCAGGGAGTAGTGATGCAGAGACATTAACATTAAAACTTTGTGTGTCTCCAGTGAATATTCTTACAACAAGAAGGCTAACATATCCTTTCTCTTATTTCATTTTCTAATATTTCAATGCTGCTTGCTTCCATGAAAGAAAAAAGAAAAAGAATATACTCTTACAAAATTAACAAATATTACAAAACTTTGGATAGGAATTAAGATGAATAATTTAACGTATAGATATCAGTGCATGACAATTCTACGCTTCATTTGCCAGCTCGCCAGCTTATGGTGGAAACTTGAGGCAGATTTGCTGAAGCAGTTTACATTTCCTTGAAGGTCGTTTAAATGAATTTTCAGATATCCTTTCAGTTTTCAGGTGATCCAATCAATGACTGAAAACAAACAAACAGACAAACAAATGGAAGTAAAGCGGACTGAATAAATCATATGGCAGCCCTTGGTAACCCGAGGTCATGTGCAGCAGCTCTGCAAGAGCATTGATCAGACATTTATCTTGGATCCCATCCTTAGAAGCTGAAGGCAGCCCAAACGTTGAGCTACCCCCTAGAGTGCTCCATGTCAGTGAAACCTGGAGTTGTGAGGCTTCTATGGCCACCTCTGCCAAAGGAACATGGAACAGGATTGCCTCCACCTTGGCTGTCATTCCTCTTTATAGACCATTGCAAAGGGTGCACAGAACCTGTCTCCAGCCTGCCTGACTTGCACTTTTACAGGGCAGCCAGCCTTGAGACTCAGCTGTCTGGCGAAGCGGCAAGGTTTGCTGATGGATGCCTCTTCCAGGCACTGGTTCCTGTGTGGGAGGGTGGCAGGGCAGGAGGAGATGTGGTAGAGCCAAGGTAATCACAATTCTGGCAAAAGAAGGAGACTAAAATGGATGGGTGGGCTGACATTGAAAATCCTTTCATTTGCACAGATGGGGTTCCCCATTTTCTTCCCCTGCAGTGAGCTGAGGACCTGTATGTACCTTGCCTGAAAGCAGAAGTTGGGACCTTGTTAAGTGACTCTGGCTCCTGTTGTTAATTGAAGTGGTCCTTGTACAGAATTTCTGTTACATGAAGCCTAGAAAACCAGGTTAGGAAAACATCTCTGTGAATATGTAAACAATTATAATGTCTGCCTTTAATAAAGAGGCAACTCCAAAACTCCTACCTACTATCCTGATGTGGAAATCCTGCTGTCTGCCTGTAGCTTGTTTGCAGCTCTGAAGGCTAAGCACTAATATTAGAGCATAGGGATTATGCTTGTAACAGGCTGCTCAGCTGTTAACTGCGTTGCTTTTTTTAAAAAACAATCCATGTTCAGATTTGGGAAAGGAAGTCTGGTATGAAAACTTCTAGATCACATGCATGTGCTGCACTTGGGAACAATCTATATCTGTCATCATCACCCTGATGGGATCAATTGTACCAGCAAGTATTGACAGCCGCGGGCAGGACAATGGATCCAGAATCGTACAGATGTATCTTGATGTTGTCAGCTCACGTGCAGGCTTTTCAGCAGTGTTGTGCTTCCTGTAGCCTCTTTTGACAACTGAAGTGCTCCAGCAATGAAAAAGCAATGGCAAAGGGCAGACCTTGCTGCTGAGGTTTCCAGTCACACACAAGGCAGGCGGGAGTGATCTCTGCAAGCATCTGGTTTGGGGAGACAGCTGAGGTCAGGCACTGCTTCACCACATGCCTGAGGACAACCTTGTATTTCCCACTGGAGTATCTTCAGAAATACTTCTTAAGTACTTCCCTTTGCCTAGATCTGGACAGTCCTGGGCATCTGGCTCACTCTGCAGTGCAAGAAGACTACTGAGTTGAGAAGCGGTTTGAGATTTGCACCATGTAGTCCCCAGAATCCTGCTGGCACCAGGGAGCAGGGTGCTGGCTTGTGACCCCACTCGCTTCTACACTGGCTCATCCTGATGGGATTTACCAGCTGGCAAATCCTGCTCGTGAAACCTTTTGGGGGAGGGGTATATAATCTGATTAGAAGATGTCAACAACATTTTGTAATGGATTGTTGAACATGTGTCAGAGGGTGAAAAAACAGACACCAGCATTACTCCTCTCCGCATTGCCCAGCTGTGTGGCTGAAGCAGAGAACTGTTTGTTGTTGTTGGCATGAGGAGGTGATTTCTCAGCAACTCAACACTCTGCAGCAGTTGTCTTGCTTTAGGAACAAAAGATGGCAAATGCGAGCAACACTACACCTGTAGGCTGCCGCTCCTTCCAGCTTCAGGAAGAGTCTTACCATGGCACTGTGATTTGTATGTCTGAGCTCACTCAAGGGATGTGGTGAGAGTAAAGTCTAACCAAACAACCAACCTGCAGTACTCAGCTGAGGAACTCTACAGACTTCCCGCCGCAGATCTGGCTGCAAAAACTGCTCATCACCTCACAGTAGCCTGGTAATGCCAGAGCTGTTTCATAATTTAAAATATCACAGAGACAGCCTTTCCCTTGCACTGTTCTTCAGTTATCACCTTCCATGCAGCAACCTGTGACACATTTAGAGATAGTAATAAAAGACAGTAAGTTTTATCACCCTATCAAGGGTGAATTTGTCATCCTTCCTCTTCAGAGCTAGAACAAAGTTTACAGGATTGCTGTTCCACAAAAGGGCCTTTGGGAACAATTGTGCTTTGGTTGTGCATAAATTAAAGTGTTACAGAACACTATTAATAGTTTTGACGATGACTCCAATCAGAGGTTTGCCTCAAATATCAGCATAAAGACAACAGTGGTACTCTATCAACCTAGCTTTGGCTGAAAGTGTGCCAACCAGAACTGTGCATTGAAATTACAGCAACAACACTGTAAAAAAATTGCACAGCAGGACACTTTATACCATCATGACTACTCATGAAGGATAGCTGGAGACAGTAAAGAGTGCAACTCGGGAGATTTCACCAAGATCTCTGGAGTCCCTGACTTAGAAGGGAGTTGACATGTGCTGCACAGGCTGCCAGCACCACTTGTCTCTTAGTTGTGGAGCTTAGGGCATGTTGCAATCAAGTGTCTCCATCAGCTACTCTGTGCTAACTTAATGTCCTTGCAGTGAAAATCAGCAGGACAAGAGTCCAGGCATCAGGGTCCTGGAGCAATAGCAAATATTCAGCACTGAAATAATTATTCTGCTGGCTCACTTAACTGGTCCAGTCAAATGTCAGAGATGCCTTCTGTCAAAAGTGGAGTCATTAAAGTCACTTTTAAGGACAGCTAAAATAAACTGAATGAGTAAGAAACCAATCACTGAGATGATACACCATGCAAAAACAGTGTGAAAGCCTCTGCCATGGTAGAATTCCAGAGACTGAAGGGAGCAGCTCTAGCAGAGATATACCGAAATTGCTCAAGATTATGAACAAGGTTAGATTCATGCTGCACAGCAGAAAATGCTCGGAGGAAATGAGGCATAGTGAGTACAGGAAGCAACACCTGTGGCACCTGTAACTGCTAATTACTGTGCAAATTGGACTGATTTCTCTTTCTTCTAACTAAAATCTTAATCTTCATGCATTGAATTGAAAGAAAATTCTATCACTGTGTAACCCTTGCAAGAAAAAAAAGGTTCCTCTTTGAACAGCTACACCCTGGGCCAGCAAAAAATAACCTATCTTGCCATAAAATGCCAGCTATGTAGAAGACCTGGAAGCATCTCTGTGTGGGGTTTGTAACTCACTTAGCATTCGCCCTTCAACTGTTTTGTTTTTTACCCCATCTTTGTTTTGACGATCAGAAAGTTTGAATCCTTGGAGATTAAGTGCAGTCACTCATTCGTCTTTCTTTTCTCGTTCAGGAAAAACAAAATGTGGCATTATCCCACATTCTGCTTGCTCAGCCTTGGGAACTTGGAGAAATACTGTAGGCACAATTTTGCTAAGGGCTGTTGAAGAATGTTCAATTTTTAGAGATTTTCCTTTAACTTTTTAAGCACTGCTGTAACGTTGCAGGCCAGAGAGCTTAAGAAACTCCTCTTTTCAAGCAGTAGATGTTCAACATACAACTTATTCAACAATTGTACCTTAAAGTCAATGTCAGAATGCTCATCTGTTGGTGTAGGACAGCAGGGCTGTCCTTAGTTCACTCTACTGAGTTACTGAGGAAACTGGTAAGAAGTAGTAATTTCTTGTTACTAAGAAGTAATTATTTGTATCTCACATAGACTAATTAGAGGTAAGTTATTAAGAAAGACCTGCAAAATGCAGAGAGGTCTGGAAAACCTGCACTTCAGAACAAGGCTAAATCACCACTTGCTGCAGTGTACTGGGGAGAGGGTTGCATGGGAACCCAAGTGCAAGCTTCGGCACAGGCAGCAACTCGTGACCGGCTGCCGTGTGTTTCATCTAACAGACAAAAAGCACAAAGTTGTAAGAGAGCCAGATAAATGACAAGCACTCTTAATCTGGTCTTCACCTAGAGATATAAATGAATTCTTATCATCTGAGTTTTTTAATGTAAGGCTGCATGCCATTTGGAGAAACACCATGTGGCATCTCAGCCAGGTTCTCTGGTTTTGGTGCAGGATGCTCAGGAGGAAAATTTCTGGCCTATCTTCAGCCAGATGAACTCGAAAAAAGGTATGGAAAAGTCAGTGTCTAGTTCAGCAGGGATGAATGAAAAGTTCCTTGTTTTGGTGGAATTAGAATAGAATAGGACATAATCAGCTGAAAATTAAGCGTGATGAATGACTGGCTCAGTAGCAGCTCTTCAGAAAAGGATCTGGCAGCTGATAAAAATTGCAAAATGCCCAGAATTTAACAAAGCTCTTGGTGTGAGAAAGCCAGTGTGTGGACACCTGTGAAGAGAACACAGTCTAGAAGCGGAGGGAAATATTCCTTTCAGCCCCCTTGCTGCTTGCCAGGCCATGGTGGAACAGTGTCCAGGCTGGGACCTCACTGCAGAGATTGAGCGTGGGAGCAAGAGTAACTTACGGTTCAGAAGCTCAGCCCCTGGAGGAAAAACTGATCTGCAAAATAATTGGTCACTGCGGTATTGAAAAGATGTCATCAACTGAAATGCATCTAACGTCCTTTGAAAACCCATGGGGTACACCAGAGAATTCTCTGGTTCTACTACCTCATGTCCACTTAGGAATATTTTAATTGTCATTATGGAACAAATAATATGAGCTCTGCAGTGCCAGTGGTCAGCTGTACAGAAGTATGTTGCAGTTATCAGCACAGCAGCCACAAACAAAGCTCTAAGACAAGGTGATAGATAATCTTCAGAGCTCGGTTTGGGCAGAAAATCACTGTGGCAAGTGAAATAAATAGTTAACCCAAATGCTAGGCTGCTCAGGACCCATAAGGAAATTCTGCATCTCTGCCTGAAAATCAAATAACCTTCTCAGAAATACATTGTTTCAATGTGTTTCTACATGACTCTAAGTGGCACTGCTTTTGCTGTTTAATAAATCTCTCTAGAAAATGTCACTCACTATAAAATTATATATTTTGAATAAAAGCTAAAGTCTCAACATGCATAATATATTATTCTTGTGTCTGGGCCCATGGCCTTTTACCCCAGATAGGAAATAAAACTATTGCTGAATAGAAACTTCTCGAGTGTTCTGAAATTCTCAGCTGCCACCACCCACCACATCACAGACTGCAGAATTTCAGCTTTTTCCATCAAATATATATCTAGCGTATAAATACACTCGCACATACAGACATTTATATATATATATATATATATATATATATATAAAAGCACTAGGGATATGTACGTTGTGCATCACAGTAAGATTGGTCTCCAATACAGCTGATTATACGATGGACACCCCTAACATCTACTCCTGCTTGCCCTCAGATTGATCCTGGGAGCCGAGCCCTGAGCTGGCTGTTTCTCACATGCTCAGCAAAGGGGTGCTCAAACGTACGGATCTGGAGTCTGGGTGCAGGCTCACACTCGCCTCTCCAAGGAAGCTCACACAGTATCTAATGACAGACCCTTTGAATATGTTCCCTGAACCCACATCCTGGCCCCAGCTGCTGGCTCTGTCCCTGCACACCTGTAATTAGATGATTCGTGTTGACTGAAAGCAAGCTACAAAGGGAACCTTGCACAGAGCCATCCGGAAAGATCCTCCTAAAGGCTTCTGAACACCGATCATGGACAGAACACTTTTCATGTCTTATTATTTCATTTATGTTCCTTTTTCATAAAACCTGACCTGCCTGAGTGAAAAAAACACACCTGAGGTGACCTAATTCAGTACTTTCCCATCCTGTATGTCTTCATCATTGCAAAGACAGTGATGACCCTGCGCCGGTGGAGATCCTCAGGCTCACTGACCTCTGGGAATGCAAGTGACCACACACCAGGGCTCCAGTGGACTGGGAAGGTTCGTAAAAAGGTAAAAGCAATACTAATAACTAGCACTTTCTGCTGATCTATGAACACATCTATCCCTGGTCAGTGAAAGGGGAAAGTCTGGCATCATCTCCTGCCTGTGGCCATCAACTCTGGAGATCAGTAGTAACCCAGCCTCTCCAGTACCTCCCCATCATGTCCTCCAGAAAACCACAGGTGCAGGAGAAGACCCCCTGTCAGCGATGTCCTTGGCCACCTGCCAGCACTGCCTTGGAGCACCAGGCTGTGCTGGACCTAATGCTCCTCGGGCCAGAGAGAAAACAGGAGACCGAGGTGGCCATTCTCACTGCTTTTCTGCAACCCTGCCAAGCATCTGTCTTGAGATCTTTAGGGAACTGCTCCTCTGCAGCAGGGCCCAAACTTCCCCCACACTGACAGCTCGTCTGCTCATCATGGGTGTAATCGGACATGCTCAGTTTATCTTGTGCAGTGTTAGATTTGCAACATCTTGCTCATGTAAACTTTCCAAACTGTTGATACCTTCTGAGTCTTCTGTCTGGAGAAATCATCGTGGTTTATTTTCTTTGTAATCAATTTAATGATGAAGGAACACAAACAGGTGGTTTTCAAAGTTTATAGATGCAAGACGCATATGTCTCGCTGTCATAACAGTTTGTCTCATTACATGGGGATAAATTCAAGGAAGTTGATGTATTGCATACAAAAGAAGCAACAACAGTATAAAGGTATGCAGTCCTATTTGTTCTGTAATGGTGTTATAACTTGAGAAATTTGGTTGCCTGAATCTCTGAAAGTTCAACTGAGGCCAACAGAATAATAATATTAATTATTTTGTTGTAAAAGAAACAATGTCTCTGTGCCTTTTATATCTTTTCATTGTTTTGTAGCCTCAAGCATCTATTTATGAATGCTTTGTGCTTTACGAGGTTGAAAATATAATGTTCCTTTTGTCTTTGTTTACTTTAGCTTTTTCTGTTTGTATTTTGCTCACTCTGATTTTTTCTTTTCTTTTTTTTTTTTCCCTCCTTTTACCCTGAGGTTCTTCAGTCACATATATCACCTGGATTATCACATATATCATCTGAATTTCTCTGCAATATTCAGCTTTATCTGAAAATGGCAATAAATGAATTATCCATGGCCTTTAAGGTGCTCTGCTTTGCTGAATCATAGACCTTTAAAAGCATGCTCCCAGGGGCACCACTGGTGCCTGCCTGAGATGCCAGGTTTCCAAAGCTGTTTTTACGGGTGTGTTTATTTGTGGGAGAGGCTGCAGGAGCAAGTGCGTGGTGGGGTGAGCCACCCACTGGTCCCAGTCATGGTGGGCAGTAGCAGTCTCACAGGAGATGCATGCCATGGGTGGCTCTCCCTGAGCCCGGGTACAGTGCCAAAGGCAGGAGACAAGGCAACGCAGGCACAGCCTGTGAAGCACAGCTCAGCACACAGCCAGATCATGGTACATCAACTTCACACCTCATTACAGAGGGTGATAGTCCAGTTGGGTTGCAGCTGGGATGCATCACCCTCTCCCTGTGTCCCTGAAGGACCCCCATGTGCTGCATACGCAGCCACACTGCTGCAAGGCTTTCAGTTATCTACCAGCACTGTCTGAAAAGTGCCGGCACTTGTCTCTCATGTTAAAATAACTCACAAACACAAAGGTAGGACAGGATGTTACCCAGATAACAGCAGAGAGACTGGCACAGCTAGGTACAACATCATTTAAAAGTCTCCAGCTGTACAGGACTAAGACGAACAGTATGTTAGGCAGACGTGTATTAAAAGGAGCTTCTGCAGTACAACCTAAACTTCATCTAGTCGAATGGAAAGTAAATGCTGGACACTAGTGGGTTTTTGCCTTCTTGAATACCCTAAAACATTGTTTACAAGGAAGTGAAAATAAACCGTGGTGTCTTAGCACTCGAAACCTGCTTGTACTGCAGAGTGTGAGGTGTGGAGTGCTCCTGCTTAGTGCTCGCTGTGTGCACCTACAGCATTACTAGTGTGAGTCCTTCCATCGATGCAAAACCACGTGCTGCTCTGAACCAGGAGCAGTTAATTTGCTGTAGCTGATGTTATTTTTGTTTCACAGAAGGCATAGGTGATTCATTCCCATGACTTCTGGGTAAAGAATGAAGGTGCAACTTCTGTGACAGCAAGGGTAAAAAGACAGGCGGTAAACCTGCCCTCTGGTTGTAATATTGATTTGAAGCCTCACTGCAAGTTCAGAGTTCTTACTCAAGCTTAAGTGCAAAGGAATGATTGTTTGAAATTTAGTAAGTGATAATAACAGAGGTATTCCAAAGGTAACTGGCTTGACTGACCCTCAGCCCATCTATAATATCCTACAATATTGTTGGAGAAGCCTGTCTGATGGGCTGCTCCCGCAGCCTGAGGAGAACAGCGGGAAATGAAAGGCTTTTCAGGTAGACTACTTGGGGATCCAGGTTTGCTGCAAGTGAAGTAATTATGTTTTCGTTACTCTGGGGCTATAATAAAAAGAAACTCTGGTGATGACAATTCTGCAACCATTGTACTGAGGATTCAGCTGGCACAGCTCTGTAAAACAGGATTAATTAACTTTCTGCCAGAAGCACGCTGTAGTGAGCCATCCTGTCTGTCTTCTAAGGGATGCTGTACTTCATCCTAGACAAAGTCGATTCAGCTGCAGAGGGACGGAGTGGTAAAATACTGTGTACAAGAACGTGTCCTTGGCTACATGCCTTTTGTGAGAGCAAAGAAAAGTTGTCTAGCAGCACACGCTGCCTACACTCTGCATGTGCAAGCCAGTTTTTAAACATAGTTGAGAATTCCCCAAACGTAAGACTGGGCAGCCCAGCTAAGCCGGTGCTAGGTGCCTGCTGCTGCCACGAGCAGCGCAGCTCCGCCAGGGGCTGAGGTGAGAGATGGGCTGGAAATTTAAAACAGTGATTGAGGAATGTTTCAGAAGTGCCGTCTGTGGGGGCTGGTTCCCAGGGGGGAGGTGAGGTGGGTGGGATGGTCTGCAGATCCCCCTCCCTCCTCCACAGGGGGGAGACCCCCAGCAGCAGTGCATGCCAGGGCAGCCCCTATGGGGTGTGAAGGGTGTTTGCAAAGATCTTCCCTGAAAGCCAACCTGAAGCTGAAGCAGCATCACCATGAAAGTGCTGGTGTGCTTTTGTCTGGACCTCTTATCCTCTCCTTAGTCTTTTGTTCAGCTAACCCAGGTTTCAGCCCTGTGACTGTATGATGTTTTCCATATCTGAGCTCTTTGGTTTGGGGAAGTGCTGCCAACCTTCCCACATTTTCTTTTTTTTACCCATCTTTGTATTGCAATTGTGAATTGGGGTATAATTTACGAAGATAGATGAAAATAAACAAAAAGCCAAACAGACATCAACACCAAAAGCACAATAAACAAACATGAAAACTGTGCAACTGCCATACCTTTTATTTATCAGGTCAGCTCTTAATTGCATTACTTAGACATGATTAGCAGGTGTCTTGATTACCCTGCCAGAAATAAATCCTACTTTGGAGAGAGGTTTATGTTTTGAGGAGGAGGAGAGGGGAGGGGAGGGGAGGGGAGGGGAAACGCAGCTGCCCCAAGCCACGCTGCTGCCCCGGGACTCTCACTCATACTGGAGACCTCGGAGCAGGAGGGCAGCTCAGACCCAAAGCAGGGGGATGAGCACCAGGTAGGAGAATGGGCACAGCCTTATCTCAGTGACTCCCAGTTTTCTGATGAGTCTCTTGCCCAGAGGTCTGGTGTGTTTAACACCAGCATAAAACCCTTCCAGGCACATCAGCAGGAGAATCACTGGTAACGAGATTCTCCTGGTAATGGTAATGTAATCTCATTACAGTGGAACTGAGTGTTTGTCCTTCTGTGCTAAGGTCGTGAGGCTGTAAGGTCGTTTGGTGCAAAATTTTTTTTTTTCATTAATTAAGTGAAGAGATCCAAGTAGAAAGCCTGTGATATCACAATGTAATTCCAGAGAGTTGCCCTAACGGGGGGAACTGGGAGCAGGACAGTGTCCTATTGAAAAACATAAACCAGTGCAATTAAAGACTGTGCCATCCTGTGCACACATCAGGGACCACGGACAGGATGAGGAGTGAGGTTTCACTCTGTAAGCTTTAGGGGCAGATTTTCTGCTGTGGAGGTGGTGGGGGAGGAAGGAAAGGAGATTTTCTGCTCTAGAGGCTTCCTGTGCTGCACTCATGTTACTCCTAACAGAAAGAGCATTTCTGCTTGGCACTGCTGGGAAGCAAACTAGCACCCCATTACTTTATTTTTACACCCAGGGCAGGGGTGGGAGGTGTTTGCTTTGCTTTCTTGTAGAACAAAATCCAGACCTTTCAGTTTCATGCAGAAAAACATAAAAACATAGGACAGTCAGCAACCAACACCCCAGCCTGTATCCCATGGGCAGAGTACTTGGCTGTGATATGGGAGATTCCCATCCAGATCTGTGCTTTGAGCCTGGTGAAGCCCTCACCATTGGCCTTGTTCTGTGGAGCTTTGGAGCAGGTGAGACTTCTCTGGGGATGGGAAATAAAACAAGTGTGTCATGAAAACCCAGTACTTTTACTTGGAAAATACTTCATTCCCATGAATTTTCACTTCAAAAAACCCCCCAAAATAATCCCTCCCAAAGCACCAAAAGACCTTATATATCGAAGTTCTAACTTCAATAATTATTTTGAAAGAAAATGATTTTTTTTTTTGCCAGTGGAGGAATCTTGAAATACCAAACTCTGATGATGTATGAAAACTTCAAGAGGACCCTTGGAAAAAACACAACATTACTCCTCAGAGTCCGTATGGTGCCTTTCCAACCCAAAGAAAACTGAATGGGAAAGGTGCCTGATGTGCACCCGTGGCTGCATCATGAGTCCCTGGCTGGTGCTGCCCGCTGCTGAGTGGCACCTCCAGGTGCAGGTGCTGGCATGGGGCTGGGGGCCAGTAGGAGAGCAGATGGCTCTGCACGCCGCAGAGAGCAGCAGGGTGTGTGGAAACAGTCTGTGGCTGCCCAGGTTTGTGCCATGCTCGCCCAGCTGTCACGGGAAGCAGATGTGCTGGGCACCCTCAGATGAGTGCTTTACTTCCAGTGACCTCATCTGGCTCACTTTTAATTTTTCTGGGGAATGCAAAGAAATAGGGTCTTTGCCAGGAGCTTTGCAGCATGAATTCTGCTATGAAAATATGT
This sequence comes from Falco cherrug, assembly GCF_023634085.1. NCBI lineage: Eukaryota > Metazoa > Chordata > Aves > Falconiformes > Falconidae > Falco > Falco cherrug. Next base: position 24,493,593 of record NC_073703.1, read on the forward strand.
TTGTGCATGCAAAGGTGGAGGACATTTCCTTGGGCTGCTGTCTGCTGCTGTCTTCTCGTGTAGGAGGCATGATTATAAGCTGACAGGGCTGCCCCACATCCCTTGGCTCGTTATGATCACAGTTTGTCCAGGCAAGCCACCCACAATGGAGGAAGAGCCTGAAAATCTGTTAATGGTCAACACATCTGTCACGGATACAAAATGTAGAGAAGATTTTGCAGTCTATGTTTATTTTTGTCTGAATAATCATAATAATGATAAGAAAAAAAAAGTGTGGTGGTTTTTTTTTTTTTTAGAGTCTCATGACAATTTGAAACTCTAATCCTGTTACTTATTTGTTCCTTCCTCCTGTGTTTTAAAAACTGCATTTTGTGGCTTGTTGTTTACAGATGAAGTTCAGGAGCCAACCATGCATCTCGTCCAGGGATGGCTCTGGCAGTGCCTGCATGGCCTGCAGCGCACCTGCCCCTCGCAGCCGCATCCTCGAGCAGAGCGTGATATCAAAAACTTCCCCAAATGCAGGATTTTTTCTGCTGTTCTCAGCAAATGGGTATTCCCTAGAGCCTTCAGGTGAAGTCGGAGAGTGAGCTGTGTTCAAATAAGCTGCTGCTCAGCTTGTACTTTTCGCTTTGCTTTCTTCCCTCGTGTCAAGGCTACTTTGTGATTGCCTCAGTTCCTTAGAAACCATTCTCATTAATCCACATTCTTTCCCTTTTCCTCATTTCCCATGGACAGGAACTGGATATTATTCAGAAAGGTGCCAGTGGTTTTCTTGGTGGGTCCGTCCCTGATCGCCTGTGCACAGCCACCTGCAAGCAGCCTGTTCTGAGAGCAGTTGTCTTTTGAAAATTTCTACTACTCTTCCAGGAGTAAAGTTTAAGTCTCATAATAACCATGCTTTTCCTCATTCTCAATTAAAGCACAATAATTCAGTCTCTACTTAGCCTGTTAACTGTTCAGATTCACTGCCTGGTCTTTATCCATAGATTAATGGATTTATAGATTATAAAGCCAGAAGGGACCAGTGTTACTTTCTTCCTAACAGAGGCCTCAAGAGGTCCTTCAATGAACTCCTGTCCGAACTAGAGTACTGCAGTCTTATCTTGATTTAGTAATTCCCAGATCCATGGTAAATTTGTCAGATTCTTAATTAGTCTTGTAAAAGAGAAGTATGCCCGGCCCCTTTACATTGGTGCAGCCTGCAACCATGCTGACCTCCCTGGACCCCTGTGAAGCAGAAAATTCCCCTTTCACCACATCTCTGCTTCGCCAGGAGGTGCCCCCAGACTATCACATCTCCCCTTCTCTCTCCCATCAGCAGTTCTACCAGGACAGGGGTCTTTGTGCCTTTGACTCTGGTTTTCAGCTCTTTCAGCATTGCCATTCCCATGGAGCCTCCGCAGGCTCCCACACCCCTCTGGGATGGGTGATGGTGGCATGGCAGCATGCTGGCAGGACCTCTTGGCTCCGACTCAGGGTGCTCCTGCACAAGAACCATTCATCCTTGTCATCAGTGCTGGCCTGGAAGCTCCGTTTAGCTAATTACCAGCAAGATTCTGGACCCATTTTAGCAGTGCCCATTCCAAATATAGATCCCCAGATCTTTCAGACAGGTATCTTCTCAGACACAAGGCTGCACATGGACATGTTAAAATGGATTTCTGACCACTCAATGCCAATTTCGCTGCATCTGTTTGTCACTCACCACTTCCCCAGCCTGTGTGGTATCAGCCCAAAGCCTTTTGGGCTTTTTGGGCTTTTGGGTAAAGTGGGCTTTCAGCCAGGCAGCACCAACAGCTGCCGGCTGATGGTCCATGGGCAGCAGACCCTGGTCACTTGCTGAGAACATACAGCCATGGCGATACCATGTGGCAGGCCAGGTCAAGCTGTGACACACAATAATATTAACTAAAAAAGTGTCAATATGCCACATACCCAATGGATGAAAAAGCAGCTGATTAAAAGATTTTGAAATGCCGTTGCAAGCAGTGAGTGTGCCCTGGCCACAGGGACATCCACCAGGCTTGGGGACCAGACAGTGGATGGGATGCTGCTGAAGTTTCCTTCAGCACCCTGTGAGACTTTTAAAACAGGAATCTTGTCCAAAAAGGAGATAATTAGTTTAGCAAACTAGCACCAACTATATTTTATTCCTTTAACTCTGTCTTGATTAATTTCCATAACAGCTGTTCTGTTATATTTTCCGGCATTGATGTTGGACTGACAAGTCTATAATTATCTGGGCCATCTTGCTTATTCTGTTTTATAATACTGATATGCTTCCTTTCTTCTCACTTTCTGCTAGATATTCACAGCAAAATTTTGAGCCAGCTCTTAAAAAAACCCTCTGAATTTTACATTATATATATATATATCTTTTTCCAGGCTAGGTGTAGCATAGCTTGGTTTCAGAAGATCATCATATAAAGTGATTATAAAACCTGATGATAATTTAATAGTGGCGGAATGAGCCTTCCAGTGTATGCCATTCCGGGCAGAGCAACTCTTTGCTCTACATCCCTGTCTTGTTATAGCTTCTAACGCCTAAGGATGTCTTGGTGGTCTCCTCCAGAAATCAGTTAAAACACCTTCTAGTATTTCATCTGTGGTTATTCATTAGAACATGTCTCCAGATACCTTCCATATTTTCCTTTTCCCTTGTTCAGAAGGTCTGTGTTTACTGTATTTGGTGCATTTGTAACATCCAAGTTTTGGATGTGCCCTCCAGAAGCCAGTGTCACCAAATGTGGACTCTGCTCAAGAAGCCTGTGGGTTTCCTTTCCTTGTGTGTTAGCCAAGCTCATGCCATTGAGACATAAGCAATTAAATGTGTATTTTCTGTGCACTGACTGAAGTTGTGTCACACTTTTGTGCTAAATGCCTCCCCTTTGCACCTTTCCTTTGCAAACCCAGTACCCCTACCTGCTCCACGCAGCTTCACCTCCAGTTAGGGTACGGTGTTTTCCTGCCCGTTTTCCACAAATCCATGACAGAGAGACCAGCAGTCCTGCCTGGCCGGGACTTCTGCTCACAAGGGTGAGCTTTTCCCACACCTTTGTGTAAGACACATTACTGTTTTTTTGCCAAATGTGATATGAATTTCCTAGAGAGACACAGCCTGACAGTTAAGGGGCTCTGTAATCCATCTCACACTCATCTATGGTATTAATTGAGGGACTATGAAATATTTAAAATCTATATGGGAGTTGCAGGGACAGGAGCAGGCACAAGGATGGTCGTGCTGCCTGGATATTTGATGGTTTTAACTTCAGAGTACTTAACCTTGTATCCTTAACATTTGTTTAACATTACCTTTGTTGATCGAATGTATTTGAACTTTTAAGGAGTTAATTGCTTTTCACACTTCTGCTAGTAGCTAATTCCTTGATCTAATAGAAAACTGAACTTAATTGAGCTGGTTCCAGGGAGATTAAAAGGGTCTTTTCCACCTATAGTATCTATGATTTAATGAAGTGTGCATGTGGCTATCTATTTTCATGTGTTCACCAAATACAAAACCACTCTGATACCCGTGTTTTCTGTGAGTGACACCCACAGCTTTCCACAGCTGGTGTATAGCGACAATGAAACGAACATTGCTGACTGCCAAACAAAAAAATACAGATTTGTAACTGACCTTTATTGTTTTGTGATGTGCAGTCCCGCTGCATGTATGCATCTAACTCTGCTTCTGGACATATACTGAAGATGATTTAATGCTCAAAGTCATGCTTTTACTCAGAAGTCATGCTCTTGGCAACTTCAGTGACTGAACAGAGGGAGCTCTGTTTTTAATTACATGCTTATCAAACAGTAAAAACACTTCAGGTGTGTTTGCTTTATCTAAATCTTGCTAAGAGTTAGCAGAAACTATCTTTAAGAACTGAAGCGCTTTGACAAGAATGTCTTTAAGCACCCTTACCTAAATAAATATAAAAATTACTATTTATATCAGTGTTTAATATATATTGTCCTGGTTTCAGCTGAGAGTTAACTTTCTTCTTAGTAGCTGGAGCAGTGCTGTGATTTGGATTTGGTGTGAGAACAATGTTGATAGGACACTGATGTTTTTAGTTGTTGCTGGGTGATGTTTATACTAAGTCAAGGACTTTTCAGTTCCTTGGGCCCTGCCAGTGAGAGGGCTGGGGGGGGGGAGGGGGCACGGGACATTGGGAGGGGACACAGCCAGGACAGGGGACCCAAGCTAGCCAAAGGGATATTCCATAGCATATGATGTCATGCTGAGTATATAAACTGGGTGAAGAAGAAGGAAGGGGGGGACATTTGGCATCATGGTGTTTGTCTTCCCGATTACCTGAGCCCGGCTGCCCTGGGGATGGCTGAGCACCTGCCTGCCCGTGGGAAGTGGTGATGAATTCCTGGGTTTGCTTTGCTGCTGTGCGTGGCTTCTGCTTTGCCTATTAAACTGCTCTTATCTCAACCCTGAGTTTTGCGTCCCTCTCTGATCCTCCTCCCCAGCCCTCTGGGTGAGGGGCAGTGAGCAAGCGGCTGCGTGGGGCTGGGTTGCCGGCCGGGGTTAAACCATGACATATATACAGGTACATATTGCTCCTGAACTTGTCACTACAGGCCTATCTGACTAAATAGATGTAGAAGCCAGTTTCCAATGTGTCAGATTTCCTCCTGAAGCATTAGAAGTTTAGGAAAATCAGGCCATAATATTCGTTTGAAATCTTGGCCTACCCTAAAGAGCTCTATGAATTATTCAAAAGAGTGATTGAGGGTTGCACCACACTGTCACTTTTTACTTCGATGCAGGGAGGCAGGAGGCTCCCCGAGTTTCCCGTGGCTGCTAATTGAAACCCAGAGGATTTAAAAAAAAATGTGGAGAACAGAAAAGATAAAAGAGGAACCCAAATGAAGTTCTCCAGAGTGTTTTAAAGAATCAGTTTTTAATGGAGATTTAAATAACAAAAAAGATATCTGTAAATAGCCTTTGTACTAAGCTATTCATAAGGTAAAAGAATACAAATACCTTGGTTGCCCCTTTCAACTGAAGAAAAGTGAGCATCATTTACAGTTCTTACCTGCTTTGGAAAGATTCAGGTGAAATACATATTCCTTTGTCAGGAAAAAGCCCTGTAGTGTGGGCACCTTAACATTCATTACCCCTTGTCAGAGTTTTCTTTTCACTGCTAATTTCAGAGTGGGATAGAAAAGGGTAAGTTTTACCGAGAATGAAAGATGTCATTGAAACGAGCAATGATTTCCATCTAGCTATGAGAAAGAGAATACTTAAAACAGGAGTGAGAATACTCAGGACGTGACTGTTTGGAAGGTGTGCAATAAAAAGCCCAGGAGATCTGTGCCAATTTTTGCTTTAATTGCATCTGAGACGTACACCACACTGAGTGAGTGCTATTGCAAAAAGCAGGGTGTTTCTAGATCTTTCTATTTTCTTGAAAGAAGAGTGTGAGTTCTTCCTCCTTTCTCCATCTCCCTAAAAGAAAACTAAGGACCCCCTGCCAAACCTGCAGCTAGTGACTAGCTATTCCAGATTATACGGAAAAAACAGAAAAGCACTTATAGGTTTCTATTACCCTGCTAAATGCTGGTCCATTTCAGGGAGCAATACATTTTCTTATTTGAATGCCCCTGCAGCACTTCATTCTCTTGAAATCAGCCAGCTCTTTGCTTACACTGTTCAAAAATTTTATTTATTATTCAGCTGAGCCCAACACGGCTGTTGTGAGACCCTGGCCAACAGCCCCCTCCCGCAGAGGGTGGCTGTCCCTTGGTCTGGAAGAGCATTTAGAGACGATCAGGGTGGCAAAGAGCTGCTGCAGGGACACTCACCAGAGGTAGCCCCAGGAGCATCCCACGCTGTGCCCTTGCCCATACCCCCTCCCTCCATCACCCTTGAAACCCCCGGCCAGTGAGAGCTGGCTGCAGGATGCTGCTCCCAGCATCCCCACTAGCAACCTGTCTGCAATGGCCACAGTCTGCACTGTGGTTTTGCAGGAAGTAAATTCTCCTATTTGAAAGCGAGAGATGGGATAGCGATCCTCAGCTGTCTCCAAGTGCTCACATTTCTTGATGTGAAGATAAGCACGATGATGATGATTTGCTGCTTAAAATGTCTTTTTCTTCTGTGTTTCAAAGGCAACTAACAAAGAAAAAGCACCCAAAAGACAGGAGAATAAGTTGATATTTAAGACCTTCATACTGAAAAAGAAAATATACCACATTTCAGGTGATATTTTTATTTATCATTAGTGGGTTGTTTGTATGTATTACAACCTCTAAAAATAGAAGAATAGTAAGAATCAACACTGGAAAAAGCCCCACTCTCTTACTGAGGATTCCTCTACACTTCTGTAGTTCAGGGTAATATGATTTAATGGCAAATTAAAAATAAATTCAGATATCCCCTCATAATAATTTTTCTACTAATGTGATCAGTATATTGATATTTTGCTTGCAAAATTATTAGGGCAATTTCTAAAATTAAATCAAAATAGGTATGCAGTGATGGAGGATCATGCATATCAAAGAACTACTGGTGAAATGGCAAGTTATGCGTATGGAGACTTCCAATACAATGAACAGACAAATATGTTTCCAGCATCAGATGTCTTTCTGCAATGAGTGTAAACTGCTTTTGTGAATGGACTTTATGGGTGTTGTGCCTGTACATCTTCTGTGTTTCTCTTGGTGTGTGGAAGCTCTCTTCAAACAGAGCAAGGGAGACCTTTGCCTGTCTGGCTGAGCTGCTCAGAATTTCTTTCTGCTTTTGCTCCTGCATGCATATTTTTGGGAGAACACAAAACTCCTTCATTTCTGTCTTATTTTTCACCTTTTCCATCTCAGAAAACTTTAGTGAAGCTGTGTTTTACCTTCCCTGGGTCACCTTCTTCCACCAGTTTGTATGGTGGGGTCTGCCTGGCTGTGGGGGAAGTGCGTCCTCCTTCTCAGCGTGATGTGGTCTCCTCTGTTGGTCTGAAGTCCCTGTCCCACTGTGTAGCTCACTCTGGTGTCTCAGTTTCTTTCTGGAGTTGGCTCCTTCTGTTTTCAACAACAGCCTCCAGGAAAAATATCTGTTAACACCCACATGAGGCTCTTTTTCACTCTGTTACTTCCATGACTACCTCTTCTCCAGCACAATTTTATGACCTGCACAAGTTTCCAGTGTAGGGGTCTTTTATTGCCTTCTTTTATGTGTATCTTGACTTGATAAGTTTTCTGTGGGTTTGAAGACTATTGCACTTGTCTGTGAAGTTGGAGCTTCCCATGTTTATCCATCTGTGAATAGGATAGAAATGCCTCAGAGGTCTGTCCTGTTGCAGGTCCTTTCTCACGTTGGCTGCTTCTGCAAAGCCCCTCAGTACCATGGTGGGCTCCGCTTCTCCCATACTCTGTCTGCCAACATGTTCTTTTTGTCGCCTTTGTAATAACTGGTGCATAATACTTTTCCCTAAACTTACTTATTTAACGTAAAACTCTCTCTTCCCCCTGCCTCCACCCTATTACGATCAAACCTGCTGTAGGATTAACTTCTTGGAAGTCTTCTGGGACAAGCCTTGGTGCTGAGGCCTGGCAGCTCAGTACAGAGCTCATGGCCTGTGACACTCCATGGTAATACAGTATTACAGGGCTCCAGAGCTACAAGCTTCAGAGAAAGTCTTCAGTGGACCTTCAGCACTGCATTTAGTGTTGAAGTAGTTAGTGTTGATTTCAAAGCGCTAGGCATCTTTCAGCAGACTCATCCACATCAGCACCAGCCCATGCATGGCCAGCAATTCCCTTTCCCCACGCTGTGAAGTTGACCACAAATTTGTCCTCTGCAGTTTCTTCTGGGCACAGGTACTCCCTGTGTCCCTTCATTTCTGTGATTTCTCACGTGATTTCATGCCTGTACTCTCCTAAACAAGTATTTATTGTGCTGTCTCTCCTAAGATTCATCATAACTCTGTGCTTGTAGTCTTCCATTTTAAAAAGTCACTTGGCAGAAAGCTGGTATGGAAGAAGACACTATAAGCAGAAATGAACGTATGCTGAATTGAATTGATTATCCTTTAGCTATGGACAAGAACACACTAGGGAGCAGATAAAGAGATCTGAAACACGAAAAGTATTTAATGAGATGCAGTTTCCTGGGCTACCTTATTTCCAAGCATTGTACATAGCTATCATTGAGGAAGATGGTGTCCCTTCTCCAAAGCCAAAGCCCATTGTCAGAAATGGGAAAGATGGGGTGTCAGTGTGTTTTCCCTCTGCTAATGCTCCACAAAAAAAGAGAAATTTGGGTAAGAGCTACTGATATCTTCCTGACAGCCTGCCTAGTTGTGGTGGTTGACTGTGTATGTCTGCCTTTCAAATTTGCCAAAGTGAAATGATCTTTAAAGTCTCCTCCAACCCAAACCATTTTATGATAAGATTTTACAAAATTTTCCTGCAGGTATGATAGCAGCAGCCAAATGAACATTTCTGCACCCATTCATCAGTCGTGACTTGTAAAATATGACTGGATGAGCCTGAGAAAGACACCAGTCACTTCAGAGGGTGTCCCCAAACATGTCACCAGCTCCACAACACAAGGTGCTCACAATATGATTTCTTGCAGAATTATTCCTAATTAAGGAAGGAAGTTTATAAGCGTATTATTACTATGTGACGCCCCTCGTAGGCTTTGAGCTAAAGTCATATTGGCTATTTCTTCCAAACCCATGTATGTACAGTTCATATTTAATTTCACAGCTCAACACTCCAAGACCACAGATAGGACTGAAAAGTATTTAATGAATAAATGCATATATACATGTAAAATGCACCCCAAATTTGTTTGTTCCTGAAGGTTCCTGTCCAAGATACTTATAATAATAAGTAGGTGCTATCACCCAATACTAAATAATATTCATACTTCAGTCCTGAACTTCTGGCTTTCTTCTCCTGACCTGGAGTTCAGCACGGTTCAAAGACTAAAGTACAGAAACAGTAGCAAGGGTGTAAAACATATCCCCACAAGTGGCACAGGTAACATATTGACCCCACTTGCTGGTAGCACAAGCACTATTTACCAGAGCTGTGCAATTGTAGGTGGAGACAAAAGGCACCTCTTCCTCCTTTGCTTTGAAGGCAGCGACACTGAGGCTGGCAGAGCTCTACTGTCAGGGAGCCAGCTGAGCAAAACAAAAAGCATCATCCATATGTAACACTGACCACTGCGAAGAGCTGTCAGCTGGCACAGCACATTGTGCACAAGTGTAAGGAGTGAATTCGTTTCTGACATGTGGGAAGCCCCCAGAATATCTGAACCAGAAAAATTTGAAATGGATCCGGAGTTTATGGAGAACAGAAAAGGACAACTATGCCTATGACTCCTGGGGGCAATGCTTCATTAGCGAGTCAAATACACCAAACCTGTTTGGGAATGCCGTCAGATTCCCTCTCTTAAGAACCCACCACTCATCTTAAAAATAATTCCCAGCCTTCCAGTGCATGGCAAAATAACTAGAGAAGCAGCAACTGCCAGAAGAAGACCTACTTGACACCCTTGCATGGTGTTGGGCCAGCACTGATGGCCTTCAATGACAGCCCTAGCACAGCTGTGGCCACACAACGCCACAGCTCAATGCTCGCACCGCTGGGGCTGGTGCCAGTCCAGGACACAGGCTGATGCCCACCAGGTGTCATAGCAGGTACAAGTGATGCAGATGGTCTGACATTGCCCATGGCCTCCCTGCAGGACTGGGAAATGTCTCTGTTTGGAAGTGTGCTCTCAGCTGGAGGAATCACACTTGGGAACACCATTTCCCAAGATGTCAAATAGCTCCCTGTCATCTTTAGGAAAAGCTTTCTTTTTTTTTTTGATGAAAATCTTGGCACCAAAAATAATGCTGTTTCTACAAATGTGAGGAAATGTGCCAGAGACCCATCCTCCAGCCCTGAACTCTTGCTAAGGACTTTGATTTTTCACCTGGGAAAAGTTCCACCGTGGCAAGGGGCAACACAAACATCCAGTATGTTAAAGCTAGCCACAGCAGGTCCTGCAGCCTGCAGCAGGTTCAGTTTGTGCCCAGACAGCTGCCCGTGCCAGTGGGACATGGACAGAGCGCACAGACTGGGCTGTGGTGGCGGGCCAGCTGCAGCAGGACCCACATCCCATCCCACCAGCCCCGGTGGTAGTCTGCAGAGGTTTACTGCCCTGGGATCAGGAACTTGGCAAAACAGCCCTGTACGTACGAGGAAGAGTGCCAGTGAAGTATCAGTGTAATCCCAGCGGCACTCCACAGCCAGGTCCTTGCTTTACCTGTAGGGGGATTGTAATATCAGGTAGGTCTCTATGTGGATTCATTTAATCTCCCTGTAAACTGATGTTCTTGATGAATTGGTGAAACATGTTTAAGATAGTGACTTGCAAATGTGAGGGCAGCTGTCTAGATGCCTCCTGGCTGCCCCTTCCCTCTGCTGCTGGGTGGCATGGCCCTGCTCTGGTCTTTGCACTTGCAGCAGGTGGATCCCATAGGGCAGCTATATATGATAAATACATGGATGACATCTAAAAATCATGCTCCTGGCTCAGCGGCTGTTCAGACAGATGTGACCATGTGTGGAGGTTGCACAGTCCTCTCATACTCACCCTGCAGACTTGGGGTTTGCAGTTACCAAATGGACTCGTAATGAATGGAAAAATCAATAGCCTGTGCAACCAGCACGCCGGGCTCGCCGCGCAGCCGGGGCTTTCCATTACAGTAGCACCCTGGTATATAAATAGACTGCCCTGGGGAGGTAAATTCACAGGACAGTAAGGGACTTCTTTGGAAGCAAATGATTAATGCTGGATGTGGCTGTGGAGCTTAAAAAGTGCCTCAGCAAAGCCATGTCTCAGGGCATTCAGCAGGAGTCTGCTGTCTTCACCCTGGGCTGCTGCCTCTGGATCAGATGCCATGCTCATGTCTCTGCAGAGCATGCTGCAGGGACGCTCCCTGTGAGAAAACCTGTGTCACCTATTTCCCATTTCATCTTCTTAATGTAACACAAAATACTATCATTTCCTATTTAATTTGAGAAACTGAGAAACAGCACTGAAAATTTTTGTGGCAAAAGAAATATCACATTGGCGTTCCAAGAAACCCCCTCAAGTCCTCTGTGAGCAGTTTGTCTCCCCTGAGGATGGTTGCTATGGGAATTGTGATGTTCAACAACACTTGCAAGGCAACACACCCTGGCAGTGTGAGGCATGGTGCCACTGGCGTGTCACCTGCCATGTGTTCTGGGACAGGCAGCCTGTTTTGGGACACGTTACTGAGGTTAAAGCACACACAAATCACAACATACAGGCCATTTGCAAAAATGCAAGAGGAGGTGACATGGAGCTCAGGAATTTACCCATGCCTGCCATCAGAGTGGTGAAGTAAACAAAACTGATGGCCTCCCAGGGCAGATGCTGCCCTGTTTGCTGAGCCCCATCCTGGGGCATGGCTTCCCCCTGCTGTGGGCAGGGGCTTCCCCAAGAGCAAGCTTGCCAGGTGACAAGGCACCGTCCCCACTCTGTGCCACCTCCCCATGTCGGTGACCAGCAGCGGCTGCCCAGGTCTGCAGCCGGGTCCAGCCAAGCAATGCATGAGGGATCTCTGGAGTCTCCTCCCCAGCTGGGTCACCTGCACCTGAGCCACCCCAGGGCTCCCTCCCACCCCTGGCCTGGAGATCTAATGTTTTCCACCCGAGCATCCCTGCTCGGTGCTCACAGATTGGGGAGATGGCCATCCCAGCAACACTGTTCCCAACGGCAGCAGCCTCCATCCATGCTCCCACTTGCTGCTCACCCCCCAACACTGGCTGGGGGAGCCGGGTACCTGCATGGCGCTGTGGCTCCTTGCACCTTTCCTGTGCTGTGGGTGACACCTGAGCCACAGTCCTTTGTGGGAAATACGGCACACTGCCTTTTATGCAGTGATTCCTACTACTGTTCCTAGGCTTTCTCTCTCCTGCCCTTGATGAGGAACAGTTTTTCATAAGTTTGGTTGGAGGTCTCTGAAGTTTCATACGTGGAATATTTGACTATGGAAACTGGCTGATAAAGTGCATTTAAGTGTGATAGTGCGCTGTGTCCCCAGTACAACTTTCAATGTCAGCTGCTGTGCAGAGCACTGAACGTCTCCCTTTATAACTTGGAGGAAAAATGCCTGTAATCCCAGAGGCTTAAAATCCCATCTCCTTTTGCAAGGACTCAGAGTAGCTCAGTGTAATTCTTCTCCTGTTTCTCCAGAGACGGGCAATTGTATGGTCCATTACTAAGATGCTTAAGCAAGTGTTTACAGTGAAAAAGAGGGCTATATAGAACTAAAAGGTTAAAATATAGCTACGGGGTTTTAATCTCCTTGTAAAGGTGATGATCACTATATGTTTTACTCTGACATATTTTCTTTAAAGATAAGGCTATGCAGATAAGGCTATAAAGCATGAAAAAGGATTTCTAAGAAACACTGATTTAAAAAGTAATGATAAAACATATAAGCAAGCAAACAAGCCTGCATGGCTTGTTACATGACATAACTATTAAGAATAGAAGAAACTGTGGAAAAATGTATTAAAAGAGTATGACAAATGTTTTCAGATGGAAATAATAATAGCAAAATTGCATATTTACATTTTATTTGTGGATTGTTGTATATAAGAATAATAGGCTATTGGTGAATTATTGCAACTACTATATTTAATATGAATACTAATAATCAATAAAAGGTGAGGGGAAAAGCCACTGCTACTATACAAAAAAACAGAACACCTAATTCGCGGTGGAATGTGACATCTGTAACTAACAACAGCTATTCTGCTCATGAAGCATGAGATAAATATCTCAGACTTTCCACAAGTTAAGTATCAAGCACAACCATTTAGCTAGCAACAGGGCTGGAGATCACCAGGTAGAAGCAGCCTTCAAGGCAGATGTCATGTTAATCCCTGGAATGGTTTCTTTACCTCCACAAATGAGCTTTTGACAATGTAGTGCCAGAAATACACTGCATAATAATAATAATAATAATATAATTGTGATTTGGTCTTGACTTATTTTCAGCTACGTGGGCATTTTTAGCATTATGAACTCTAAGCCAGCTGATTACGTTACACCTTTTTAAATTGTCCTGTAAGTTTGAATATATAATTTTTGTTTCTCTGCCTGAGCAGGACTGATGTTGGTCCAACAGCTTCAGCAGGCACAGTGCACTGCCCAGTGCCAGGGGAGCTCCCTGTTCCCCAGGGGTCTGTGGGGGGCTCAGCCTGCGGAGCGAGGGGAAGACCCCCACTGCCCTGTGCATGGCACTGCAGGGCAGGCTCAGGAGCCTCCCTCCAAAATGGCCATGGTGTGATCTATTGATCATCACTGAAAATGGTGGAAAATAGATTCCTGATGAGCAGTGCAGGTAGCATCTGGAGAAGGAGCTCGATTGCTTCTGGTCTGACCACACCCGAAGGCAGGGAAGATGAGCAGGGTGATTGCACTCTTTGATTTGCTCTAATAGCCTCCAAATATTGCCTGAGACCAGAAGTAGAGGAAAAGGTGAAAGCAGTTGAGAGACAACCTGAGGCAACGATGTTCCTCTTTGCCTGCTGACAGATCTGCTCTCCATTAGCTGCCCGTTGTAAGCAGCCCTCAGCGGCAGCGCCCTTGGCTCAGCCCCATCCCCAGGCAGGGCATCCTCCTGCCTGTCCCGTCCCATGGGACTGTGGCCTCTGCTCTGCCACCCAACAGCCTCCCAGCCTAGCGGGTAACAGAGATGCAGGAGCATAAACTCAACGTTAGGTAGAGTCACAAAAAAAGATTAAGATCCTGGGAGCTGAGTCCTTTGGTCTTTGTGGGTATGTCTAAGGAATTATGGAAAAATAACATACAGGTGGGGCAGGATTCACAGCCACTAGTATAAAAATAAGAAAAAAACAGAAAGTCCTGATAGGACTACTCAGAACCTCTTTTAAGGATAGTTTATAGGCACAAGACATCTGGTGTGGGTATTTTTGCAGGCCAGCAACTCTGCATTAGGGCTACTAGGACAGTTCAAGTCAATCTAGCGCGCCGTGCTTGACTTTATTTCATCATGAAAGAATACCAGGAATATTAAATTTGAAATGCAAAAGATTAACAACCAATTCCACTTTCAAGTGCAACAAAAGAGAAGAATGACGGTTTCCCCTTATTTGTATAACAATTAGAGGAAAAAGCAACACACTCACATGTCGGATGAGTACATTGAAGCATCTGCCCTGATCCCTTTTGCTGTAAATTTTTGAGATGCGTGTTCCTGGCTTCTCTGTTGAAAATATAGCTCAGTGTTGCCACAGAGTGCACAAGAAGCTCCAGCGCTGCTGAACGAAGGTTGGTAGCAATCTCAACCTCATGATTTAGGAAGTGGTATTCTCAGACTAGATGTCAGCCATGTTGAAGAGAACTTTATGATGCCTCTGACAACCTTTAAAGCTTTGTTTACATGCCCTGCAGAAAAGCAAAGTAACTGGGCAATTTTTATTTTACTTTTGCTGTCATTATTTTATTTGCACTGTCAGAATTGAGGGGCTGGATTTATGAGAACAGCTTATGAAGCTTTGGACTCCTCAACCGCAGCCTCTGTGGCTGCACGGCTGCTCCAAGCACTGGGCAGAGGCTCTGCTGTACTTACAGAGATTTGACACAACTTTCTTCCACCCCAGCAGTCTTTAGGTCACTAGCTTTGTTAGGTCACTAGTTCGGATACCAAAAGTGCTTGGTCTCTCCTGAGACACAATGCTTTTCCAGATACATAGCTTGTATCATCAGTTAAGTTATTTCCTAATTTAGTTCTTGTTCTGAAGTGTCCTCATCCAGGAAATATCTTTTCCTCAAGAAAGACTTGCACCAGATAAAAGCAGCCAATGCTCTCATTGGGCAACAAATGAATTTGTAAGATTTTTCTAGTGGTGGACCCTGGAAGCATGCCATCTCCAGAAGGCAGTCTTGTTGACCCAGACTACAGCTTAGGTTGATGTCTTTGAGAACGTTGTGCTCCACAGGACAGCCCCCCAGGCAGGGCAGGCACCAGCTTCAATATTCACTGCAACCCACGTAGGAAAACCAGGTGCTGGGTGGGAGAGAAGGACAAGGTGTGTGAGCAGAGAGAGGACTGCTGAGTGCCTGGCCGTGCCCTGCGCATTCTCTGCGAGGAACCTGGGAGGTGGGTGGTGAAGGATGGTGGTGGAGCACGGGCGAGCGGTGCCCACCGTGGTGCACGGTGAGGTAGGGAAAAGCCAGGCAGCGCAGGCAGGAGGGCGACCACCTCAGTGCTGGTGGTGCTGCGTCCCATCAGCTGCAGCCACACGGGTGCAGGGAGAGGCGCAGCACCCTGCTCCTGTGGGAGTCCCTGCTGTCACCTTTCCCAGGCCGGGGCAGTTTGTTGTGCTCTCACCCAGTGCCATCTGCAGATGCCAAAACACAGTGATAGCATCCATCGGTTCTTTGCATCCAAGGACACTTTGCCTACTAGTCATAATACAGATAGTGGAAGAGATTAAAATTAGTGTGGTTTTGGTCAACAACGCTCTCTAAAGCCTCCAAAGTTCTGCACAGCAGTGATGAGGACTTTACGCTGGCATGCACACAGTGCTGCTCCATCCTCCCAAAGGAGCAGCGAGCACTGGATCAGAGATGGCTGGGCTTTGGCAGCTTCATAGAGGGAAATGATGGTGCTTTTGTCCCCTTGTCCTTGTGCCTGAGCTAGTTGTAGGGGACTGCTTTTAGAGAAAGTGCCTGTCAGCAACTCCGATATCACTTGCTGTACATTTTGATGTCCCATGTGGTCCTAATTGGTTTCACAGGTACCTTACACAAAATTACCTGTCTTACTGATGCTGGAAGTAAAACTGTGCACAACTTTTGCAGCCAGAAAGAGAATGATGGATTGCAAGCTTCCTTTTGCCATGCAATTACCTGAAGGATCTGTGTTTTTCCTAGTGATTTAAAACAATTATCCTTGTCTGTAACCTACTTTTTCCATGCTTTATCGCTCCTGTCCTGGGGTGGAAAAGGCAGTAAGGTATCATTCTAAAATGAGGTAATTTGTCAGTGAAATCTTGAAGCATGTGACTGATTTGTGCGTTTATGTTGGACAGATGCTATCTGATCCTCTTTGACAGCATTGCTGTCAAAGTTGTCACAGCCCTTTATGCCATGAGTTGGCAAGGGGGGAGATACTACTGCCTGGAAAGCCTCTTCATTCTTCGGTAGAATGGCTAAGGAGGTTTGGTGAAGTCGGCAAACAGACCTTCAGCCCTGGGCCAGACCCCATCCTCGGCACCGAGCTGTCACCGTGGCTCTTCACAGCTCTGCTGGGTGCTGTGGCAGGCAAGAAGTTGCTGAGGCTGCTGAGCACCTCCCTTCTGTCACTAGAAACAATCTCATCTTCTTCTGGAAGGTGAATTACTGTTTGGTGCGACAGGCTAAGAAATGATCTTTTGGAAGGGGGAAGGGGAGGAAGAAAAAGGAAAGAAAAGCAAGGCAGCAGTTCTGAGCCCTGAGCGAGCCGTACCCTGCAAAAGGAAATAAAAGGCAGGCTGCAACATTCCCAGACTGGTAATGGCATTCCTGCAGAGAGGGGAGTCTCCAGCAGCACATAAAGGAACAGTGGGGAGAGACCCTCAGACAAGGAGATTGATTTTGCAATTCTCAATCAGTGCTACAGGCTGTTAGCACAATTGCACTTGTTTCTTTCAAAAGCATTAGCAAGACAATTATTGAATTTAACACAAACATATACAAATGTTTGGCTGACACTCCAATTGCAAAAGAACAGGAATTTTTATTTATTTGTTTGTTTGTTTGCTTATTTATTATTACACCACCTATCTCTCCCTTTTAGTTAGGGGAGCCAGATGGCAGCACTAAAAGAAAGTCAACAGCAGCACTTTGGGGAAATAAAGTGTGTTCATTTAAAAATAAATAAATAATCCATGCAGTCCATTAACCAGAGCTTAAGGCAAACAGCCTTAATGATTTTCTTAGTTAAAAGGAACAAGACCATTCTGAGAGTCCTGGCAGCTTCTGGGGAAGACTCCCCACCTGCTCCATGTCAACAGTTGTTGGCCCCCTTCCCTGCCTCCGAACGCACCCAAACCCACCAAGAGCGACCTGCCCTCCCAAGCGTGTCGGGCCTGGAGGAGGCATGGCCTGGTTCCGAGCTAACAGCAGTGCGGAGATGGTGCAGCTGAGACAGAGGAGGATGGCAATGGTGATAAATAAAAAAGTACATACCCACATAGCTAAATAAATAACCTGCATTGAGTGTATGTAAAACCACAAAGTACATGTATGAAGATCCAAATCCTGAATGTCTGGCCAAGCTGAAAACTCCAATCAGAAAGGGTGCAATCCTTCTCCTCTCTTGGGGTGCAAATCATTTTGGTTGGAGGACACATTACTGCAATTACTCCAGACTATTAGGAGCAAGTTGTAGCAGGGATCATGAAACAAACCCTGTAGGCCATGATTGTTGTTTTTTTCTGAAGCTCATTTGTACACGAGCATTGGATAGAAATGTTTTCCCTGAAGAGGATCCCACGTCTGAGGCACAGCACTCATTGGGTTACCCACTGATGTGTTCCTCCCTGACCGCCTGCCAAGGGACCAGCATCACACCAGGGTTTCACTCTGGCTTTGCACCACACAACCTTGCATCCCCGGAGCATGGCTCTAGGGGGGACACCAGGAGACAAGGGCTATGGGGCCATGGTGGGAGGCAGTTACCATCATTCATGGTCAGAGGTTCCATGCCAAAGGACCAGGTGATGCTCGGCCAAATGCAGCCATTTTCCTGGAGGTCTGAGGACAGCAGTGTGAAAGACAGCATGAGGGACAGAGCAGAGAAGCAGGATGGAGGCAGGGGAGATTGCAGAGAGTTAAATCTGTTAAAATGGAAAAACCTATAACTTTATGTGTGGTAATATTTTTTTTTAAAAAAAGAAGTTGTCTTGAATTTGAAGGAGACATTGAAGAACACTGATTTGAAAGCTCAAGTGAAAGAAGTTTTCTCTGTGTATGGTTTTTTTTTTCAGAAATCTTAATTTTTTTCTTGGTGCAGTTTAGCACCAACCCTTTTTTTTGGTACCCATAATTACATTCTCATTCAAAATGAAAACTGCAGAGTTTAAAGCCCCTGGTGACCAAAAAGGCCCTTGCCTTCTCCCAAGCCAACACTACTGGAGACATGTTTATTGTTAGTGTGCTGCTGATGGCTGTGTCATGCAATGATGATTTCACTGATAAGCCTTTGAATCTGTGTGGCTCTAGAAGATCCCACTAGGAGGAGAGAGCATGTATCTGGGGTACAGGCGCAGGAAGAGAATGAGGAATAGAAGCAGGGATCTGGCAGCACACACTTTGAGGTGTTTTCCTGCAGCCACGTCCCCTGTGCATAAAGGGGCTGGAGGAGAAGCCGCGCTCCCCCAGTCCAACTCTCACCCCAGCCCTGCACATGCTTGGTGCCCAGCACCAGCCCTCACGGGCTCTGGAGGCAAGTCAGCTCTGTGTCCCATGTGCCGTGCTGGGGACATGCAGGACAGGTCCTGTGGCACGGAGCCCCAGCCACGAAACCTGCTGGAGAAATGCTGAGCTTTTGGAAGGTGAGCGTGCACATGCATTTTGATATATTGGGCCAGCACGGACTTCTAAAGGTAATGTATAGCGCTTGCAGCTATCACATCTTCTGCAGGGGAAACCTCCCGATAAATGCCATGGTGTATGCAGTGGTTCAGATTTATTAAGCTGAGCTTTTGAAATGTGCCTCCATTAGTTTCTGTTTGCATATGAGAATGCCTGACACCAACCTCAGACACACCTACTAGTTTGATTAAATAAGAGCTTATCTTCTGATCAGCTAAAAATACAGATTTTTATATTTCATATTTTTTCCTTTTGAAGACTGCAGTGGCAAGGTAGGCACAAAACTGCTTCAGAATTAGTTTCCCTCCCCAAACTACAAGCCACTAACTATCTTTCATACCTATGGCAGCTACTTCTACTTGAAGAAGTGATGGAAGATATATGATATTGAGGGGGACAAAGCAGGGGGTTTTTTTGTTTGTTGGTGGGTGGTTTTTTTTTACTTACCTGTATTTGTACCTACCTAATTGTAGATATTTCTGATTGTGGCAGTTTTGGAGAAAAAAAACCACATGCTAATTGTTTCTAACTGCAGACAAATACTTTTATTCAAAGGAAGGATGTCTGTTCTTGAATGAAGCCCCTTTTCCTTCCTCCTAAAAGACGCCTTTCTGAGAGCTGCCTTGTTGTGCCAGGTCCCCTTGCAAACCTCTCATCTGATGGCTTGGCAACAAGGCAGGGCTTGGGAAGGAAAGGTTTGACATATTTACTTGTTCTTTGAAGATAACAGAGGTGAAAAGCTCAACCTCTGCCTTTCTGGGCATGCCACATCTCCTTTGAGTGCCTGTGACCCTTACTGACGTTGTGGTCCTGATTTTGATGAACCCAGAGGCAGGGCTGTTTCCCCGTGGATTCAGGGAAATGCCTGGTCTGTTTCGGGGTGTCAGTATGGCGTCAGATGGTCCACTGCCCCCTCTCCCTGGCTCTGTCCGTCTGCCCTGCCTTCAGCACATGGATGCTGTGGGCAGAAAGGGGCTGGCACCGGGCGTGATGGTGCATTGCAGGTGTCTGGTGCTGCTGGAGGAGCACCTGGGAAATCCTTGCTTGCAAACTGTCACTCTATTGTACTGGGACTTGTTTTGTGCTGGGAGAGGTGACCTGGGGCTTTAGTGTCCTGTGCCCTGAACATCAATGCTTTGAAGGTGAAGTCCTTGGACCAGGCGTGATGTTCTGCAGGAAGTCAGGCAGTGATGACATTAAGAAGGAGACCTGAAGCCTTTGGCACTGCACAGTGCAGAGTACCAAAGATGCCAACTGGGACCTCAAATTCAATCCCCCGTAATTAGTAGCAGTAATGAAAATTGCTCCTTTATGTTCTATCTTTCTTTTCAGTTTTAATATTTGTTATCTGTTTCCAGATCTGGAAAGCTTCAAAACTGCTGAAGCTCCCAGGTCAATTCCCTCTTACTCCTGGTCTCCTCTCCTAGAAACCCTTTAATCTTTCATGTTTCTAGACAATATGTTGTAACTCACAACTGGTTATTGAAACAGATAATTTGGGATGAGAGTCAGAGAGATAGGTGGTGGTGGAAGGGGTCCTTTTACCTGTCTGCTGTGGCCTCTCCTTTGCAGGAATCAGGCAAGATCTGCTTTTGCCCTTTGGAGTCCTAAAGTCTACCAGCTCCTCTGAGACCTTGTGAGTCCCACCTCCAGGTTTCTACTGCACCTCTACTGCTGCAAGTTCCTCAGAAACTTCTTATTCCCAATGTAAATGGATGTGCTTTATGTTCTGCCCGATGACTTCTAATGAATCACTAAACTTACATCTAGAATAACTATTATCTGGTTTAAATATTGCACTGTCTCACATCTTCCTCTGAACATTTGTATGGATTTTTCTGTTGCTTCTGTTGAGAGGTCTTCTTATTTCCCATGGATAATGTACTTTCTAGTTCTCCTTTACATTTTCATTTTATTCAGCTGTGAGAATCAAGTGCTTTTGCTGTTAATATGAGGATGTCATTAGACTTTTCCAAGACAGATTAATTAATAGCTGGCTAGATGGATTAAATAAATTGAGCACCATCACCCAGCCAAAGCCAAAACTCACAATGCACTTCACAGGAATTTCAAAGGCAATAATTTTCATTTGTGTGTTTTTGCTTCCAGCCCTCCCCTAAGTGTGACTCCAAAGGAACTGTGGCAAAGCCTCCTCATAAGGGATTTCCAGATTGATACTGAAGATACAGGTTCTTAGAAAAAAGAAAAAGAAAAAGAAAAAGAAAAAGAAAAAGAAAAAGAAAAAAGAAAAAAGAAAAAGAAAAAGAAAAAGAAAAAGAAAAAGAAAAAAGAAAAAGAAAAAAGAAAAAGAAAAAAGAAAAAGAAAAAGAAAAAGAAAAAGAAAAAAGAAAAAAGAAAAAAGAAAAAGAAAAAAGAAAAAGAAAAAGAAAAAGAAAAAGAAAAAGAAAAAGAAAAAGAAAAAGAAAAAGAAAAAGAAAAAGAAAAAGAAAAAGAAAAAGAAAAAGAAAAAGAAAAAGAAAAAGAAAAAGAAAAAGAAAAAGTCGCCTGACTGTGGCTGCTTGAGTAAACCCAATACAAGAATCCTTTGAGCTTTGCTCTTCTACAAACGTGACAGGCATTTTCTCAGACAGAAAAGCACAAGCTGACTGTAGACCAGTCTCTTGAAACCTGGGAAGGACATAGCCTTGCTGTCCTGCAGGGAGATGCAAGCATCCCAGTGCCCTGAGAGCAGGCTGGCACCAAGAGGGACTGTCTTCTATCAGAGTGCATGTCAGTCTCCAAGAAAATGAATGGCATTCCTTTGGTGTCCTTCCACCGTAGGGCTTGATTTAATGCCATCCCTGCTTAGACTTATGTGCCTCTAGCATGCTTCACTACATATTTAACATCAATTCAGGTGACCTGACAAAAAAAGACATTGAGCTGGAAAGCTTAACCATTTTTTCAGGCTATTTCAATTGTTCTAATGAACTATATTACCTTTCCCTACAAGCCTGCCCTTTTTCTGGCCCCAGTCCATCACAGCAGACGTAAGGATACTGATGAGGACATCTGAAACCAGAAACACCTTCCAAAGAAGCTCCTTCCTCTTCTGGTTGTTGTGGCTCCGTCTTGGGCAGCAGTTTATCGGTGCTTCAACCTTGCCAAATGAAAAACTGTGCAGAGGCCCCGAGCTGGGGCAGTGACCCGAAGCAAGGGGTAAACCCACTCCATGACGGTTTTGCCTCCCTGCCCCTGCCCCATGAAGGACCCTGCTGCTGAAGGATTTGACCACTTGAGAATATTTCTCAAAACAAGACGCATAAAAAAGCTCTTTGAAAAGAAATTTTACAGCATGAGCTGGTTTGCTTTCTCTTCCTATAACAAAGTTAAAGAAAACTAAGTTTCCATAAAAACCTCACAAAAAGAAAGATGAAAATCACAGAAAACTCATTAGAAAACATATTAGAAAACAAATGTACCCCCACCTGCATTTAATATTTTTAACTTAGTATTTTTAATGTGTTGAAGTGCACGGTTCATTTAGATTTAAGGTAAACACTTTGTGCAATATCAAACATTAATAGAATTTTTGTAAAAAAAAAAAAATGGTTAGATGAATAAGAGCCTTGCAAAGTGTGTTTCTTTATAGATATAGGTGCAAGCCTTATTGTGCATAATTGCTCTTTAGAAAATTTTAAATGAAAAAGTAATCGGAAAAATTGCAACAAGTTAAATAATTATATGTAAAATAAAATAAAAAAAGAATGGTTCATCATCTCTTTTAAGACTTTTTTTTTTCCTTCAGAAATGGATGTGTTTGATCTTACCTTGCACTCTTGTTGAAATAAAGTGCTTTCTATCTATACATGACACATGGCATCTCTTACAGCTTCACAAATTTCAATGAGTGAGTTATGAAAGTAGATATTTGTTAAGCCAAGGTCAGATTTAAAAAGTGTATGCTTCTTCCACTGAGAGTGATCAATAAATCTTCAGTCAACTGATGCGTGCTATTTTGATAATGTAGAATACCCCAACCTAATCTGCCTTATTTCTATTATACATGGAAACCAATTCATCCCTGCAAGCTAATTCCTTCTTTTCTCAAAGAAAACACACATGACTAGAGGGTAAAAAGAAAACACAAACAAACCCCCAAGAAAATACAACCAGCAAGAGAAAAGGGGGCTGTAAAGAGGGGGTCCAGCAATCACTTCCCACATGCTTTGCCATCATTTCACAGGCTGACTCATTCATTGACGTTCAAGTTTACAACTAAGGCAGTGTCAATGCTGCAAGCATGAAATTGAAGAAATGTTCAAATAATCATCTCACAGGGAAAGTTTAGGGAATAAATTGCTTAATTAAAAAAAATTAAAATTAAAAATAAAAAAAATTGCTTAATTAAAAAACCTTGCTTAATTAAAAAAAAATAGTCTTCTATGCATCAATGAAAAAAGGATGCGGAAAATCAATGCTCAGAGGTTTTTACCTTTTTATATAGAAGAGAAAGCTGGAAGCATTGGTATCGTGATCACTTGAAGTAACTTTGATGTCCACCATGCTCTCAGTAGAGTGTTGGGCTGGAGAACCCAGAAATCTCCTCCTTCTTACATTATTCCTCAACTATGTGGCTACGTACCTGTCTGTCCACAGCAAGACCAAGGTGAGCTGAAGATTTCAGCAGGCAACATTTATTTCTTGAGCCACAAGTGACTTCACTTGCAATTTCATGTTCTGTTTCTTCTGGGGTGAAGAGAAGGGGTTTTCTTTGAGGGTCAGTTTTTTAAACATTTTGTCTTTAAACATGTCTTTAAACAGACAGAAAGAACTTTGATGTCTTTTGAAAGGAAAAAAAGAAAACGGAGAATGAGGTTGGCAGGCATAACAGCTTTCAGTGTTGGGCTCAGCCCTTCAGCCCGGGAGAGGGGTGGACCAAAGGGGCTGTGGGCCTTGCATTTTGCTCACTAGCTCAGGTTTTGACTCTTGTTTCCACCACTGGGTGCAAGAAGCTACCAGGTCAACTTGGGTGTCAGATGCCTCTCATCACCTGCACACCAGTGCCCCCATCCCCACTGTTTCAGCATCCCTGGGACTCCTTGTCAGATCATGTTGGGAGAGCAGGAGCAGCCAGCTGGTGGCTGCAGCTCCCCAGAGTTAACTCGGCAAGGTTTATGGGTGACCAATTTGCAGCGCAGAGTGGTGGCACCTGGGCATCTGGCCACTAATGGCCTTCTGCCTCTGACATATTATACAATAAAATTTTCAGCATCTTTCTCTCATCCAGCAACTTCTGTTCTATTTTTATTTATTGTAACGAATCAAATGTGAGAACAAGGATCAGTGTGATTCACTACACAGTTGGTGCTTAGTATTTCTTTGGGGAAAGGTGTCTTTAATGATCAGTTTCCTGTAGATTGTCCTGTCCTCTGTACTCAAAGCAACTTACCAACAGCTGTTGGGGGCCTTCTCATGGACTGTTAGTTTTCTGCTTTCAGTTCTGTTCCTGACTTGTGAAACCACAAGTGTCTTGTCCCTCTTTTTTTCACAGCTCCATTTCACAATTCCCTTGCACGTTTTGTTTAACCAAGAAAACCTGTTTTCCTGAAAGGCTTTTAGCTCTGATTTTTGGTGTTGCCTTTTTATTTTTTTTTTCTCTTTTTAATCTTTCAAGATCAACTAAATCATTGTTCTTTGCCTATTTCTGCCAGTTTATTCATTAAAATCTGCTAAATGTAGCAACTGGTATATTACCTCTGCATGTTTCTGTTTTGCATCTGGTCCTTCTACAGAGCTGCATAGGAGAAAATCCCCCATTTCGAGGAGCTTTGAGCAGCTCTAAGGACAAACACCACAGGTCTGCTGGCTTGCTGCTTCCCTGGGATGCGTTCCCCAGAGGCTTCACTTCAGCTCACTTTGCAGCTCTGTAGGTACAAATGAAAATACCTGACATCTAGAGGCAAGCAGAGCCCAGCAAGCCGAAAGCAGAGTGGGCAGGCTGCAGCAACCATGGACTGTGCCACCGCTGTCTGCTGATGCAGCTCTCACCTGCAGGAACGCTTCTGCAGATGTTTTTGAGCCTTGCTGTTATGACATTTCCTTGATTCAGCTTCTTTCTCTAATTGTTTTGAGGACACTGGTGTCCTTCATGGGCTGAGGGGTCCCTTCCTGTCCACTCTCTGTTGTGTCCCCTGCAACCCTACCTCCCCACCTTGCCTAGCTCTCCTAGAGCCAGGCCAGTGCAGGTGATCTGGCCAAAGCTCATAATTATTCACTGTCCACGTGTGATTTTCTGTTCCTGAGAATGGACTGGGGGTTATGTCTCTGTTACTACCTTTATTTTCTTTAATTTGTTTTTAATGTTTCCCCTGTGCCTAGGCCACACTGGACCCTGCATTAACAGGCACTGCACTGATTTGTACCGAACATCTGGTGGCTGAACATTCTGCAGTGTCAGGTTTAGGTCGGAGTCCTCTCTGCCTTGGCTGTCGAAGTAATGCGGTAAGTCCTGTCAGCCCCCTGCAATGCCTGGAGTATCTCCTCAGAGCACCGTGCAGGCATGCAGCCCCTCAAAGGACATCCTGAAGAGCTATTTTCCAACTCCCGCTCCAAATGTCTTTGCAAATGTTTCGTTTTCTCTGGTGATATGATCTGCTAATACCTGAATCTCCTCTCTAAAACAGTGAGTGCTGCAGGAGGTTTCAGGTGTTATAAGCTGCAGAGGTTTTGCAACATTACATTGTGTGCGTTGAGAAGTCCAGGAGCATCTCTGTTCCATCCTGCCCTTTTTAACCAGAGCTGTCAGGGTAAACCCTTCTGAAGACATCACCATCTGTTATTTACAACTGCTTGGGGCTGGCAAGAGAAAGCCGCGGTGTGTGCTCCTTTCCCATACATCTCTGGCCTGGTCCTCACTGCCATACACGGCTACAGGCACTAATTGTCTCATCACATGTACTTCTGCAAGTGGTACCTCTGCTACTTTTCTGAGCGTTGCTGACCTGTTGTGTTTCAGTTATGCTAGTGGCTTTCCCCACCAGCTTTATATTATCAGCCAGAACTTTTTTCTTGTGTTTCTTTGGAGTTTGACTCATCAGTTTCACCTGTACCTGTAAGAGCTACTTTCAGTATTCACTGTGTCTGGGTTACCCTCTCGGTGCTTATCTCAGTAAATTTTTCACTTGTGCCACGGAAGTAAAAAACTTCTATATTTGCATGAAGATACTTTTATTTATAAAACAATTGCATTTTATAGCTCAAACAGGCTTTCTCGAGTCCCATTTAAATTTATGACTTCTTTCTAGAACCACCTTCTGGGGACATTTCTATCTCTTTCAGTGCATCTTTCTGTTCTGAGTACATAATTTACGATGAGATCCTTCTAGATGATATCCCCACAGCAGCTGCGGAATTGAAGATGCTTGCAAAGATTTGAGTTTTAAATGTTTAACTGTCATTAATTTGAAGATTATAGTCAGCAAGCTTTGTAGATTATAGTGTATGATGCAATTACATTCTACTAATGTAATATGTCTCATTTTTTTAATAGATTTGGTTTTGTATTTCCAGTGGTCAAAAAGAAAACGATTTACAATTTTAAATGCTAACTCAGGTGGGTTAATTTACTGCCGTGGTTACATGGAAGCATCCTCTGCCCAGACTTTTCTGTTTGATAGATTTCACTTGCTCAAGCAAAGGGAATTAGTCTGAAGTAACCAAAGCCACCTCAGGTAAGTGACTTCATTTAGGTACAGATTTTCCTGATGTTAGTGCGTGCTAGGTAGTTTGGGGAACTCCAAGACTGCCATGTTTCTGCACTGCATCTCCATCCCTGGTTCCCCTGACAGAGGGAAGGGACAGGACTCACATTTGATGATGGTAAGTGAATGCTGAGAGAAAAATCTCCTCCCAAAGATGTTACTTTTGCAGCTCCTCACTCAGACTTCCCTCTGCAGGCTTGTAGGGTTGCAGCCTTGGGGGTGCGTGTGACTGCACACCAGCCTGTGGTCTGGGGGGGCTGAGTGCAGGAGAGCAAGGACCCTCCAGCTGTTCACCCCAGCTGGCTCCAGCCTACTGCTCGGGTGACCTGGTGGGCCTGTAGATGTGCAGCAGGCTGGTTGCTGCAGTCAGCATCTCTACAGCTTCAAAAGGAACTGTTTTGTCCTATTTTTGATGGTTTTATGGCACCTGGAGTAGCCCAGGAGGCTGTGGTTGGACCTCTCCTCTAAACCTCAGTGGCTATTCTCTAAATTCCCTGAATAAAAAAAGGGATTTCAGTTAGTCCATAAAAATTGGCTGTCACACCACACTGGAAGACAACCTTGCTGTCTGTTGGTGGCACTGTCTCCAGCTTCTCTAGAAGACACTTTTTCCCCACAGTCTCACCATGGAGCATGGTCCTTCAGGTTTGTTGTGAGCTTCTCTTGCCACTTTATTATCTACTGAGAGAATCAGAAATAAAACCAATATGCCTTCTATGTTAATATGTTTCGTTTATTATTTACAGATACCACCATATCTCTACTTGCAGGAACGCTTTAACATATTGCATCAGCTTCTCTCTTACAGACAACATATACTTTCACGTTAACTTCCTTCAAAGACTAAAAATACAAACTAATCTGTTAAATGTCTTATATTTAACAATTATGCTACATTTTCAGATGCAGCTGCATTAAAAACTCAGTAATCAATGCTGCTAGAAAAGCCCACGTAAGTCCAGTGGTTGTAGGGTCTCTGGTTTATAAGATGAATGATGCGTTGTTTTCTCACCCATCAGACTAGGTACTTGGTGGAGGTATCTGGTTCTGAAACTGATCTCTCTGTCCTTAGAGGCACTTGTTAAAAGCAGGATAAATGCTTCTCTGGGAGGTGATATAGTAACTGTGGTCTGTGATGAAGTCCGTGCCATGAACAGGCAGCTAAACACTTCATAAAGAGACCTAACTTGTTATTCAGGGAAACATCAGAGCGGAGAGGTAAGAAACACATGGTTTCTGAAAGCTTTTGTCCTAAACCAGTTTTATTCTTTGCAAGAGGGCTTGTCTTGCACCGGTGGTGGCAGGACAGGAGAGGGAATGGCCTTAGCTGACCTCCCGAGTGCCGCCGGGGCTCTCTCAAGCAGTCACCTTAAGGGAAGTTCAACCCTTTTTTATCCTCCTAAGAGTATTACAACTGCTGGATGTAGATACAGCTCAAAATTAGCATACTGCATTCAGGTCTAATGCTGATTTGCATAAGAAGTTTGGAGATTATTCAATAAATGCCATCACATCTTCAGAAAAAACTTGTTGAGATTTAATTGGATTTAATAATAATTTTATCTGGTGTTCATTGTATTATACGTTCCAGCAGTGTATTCTTTTTTAATTGGGGGAATTAATTTTGTAATTGTTAGCATTCAGTTCTTCTGGAATCTCACTTCTCTGAATATATTACCTGCTCCATTCGTGTCTTTTGACATTACTGTAAAAACTGTGTGCCAGATAGTTCTGGCTTTTGTCTATTGTACCTATTAAGTTGTGCCTGACACCATGCTGGAAATCAATACACTATTAAAAAAAGGGTTAATTACTATGTTTGTCTTTCTCCCCTTTGACTGCTGGAGAATATTACCTGGCACAAGCAGCTGAAGCAATGTCTGCAGCTGCACTGCACTCCTCTGCATGCCCTTCTCTCATGGGTGACCTGACCTCGATATTCTTATTTCTGCTTCACTGGTACGGCTTCCATCCCGGAGCACAGTGGACGCCTGGATGGCATGCCTCTTTCTTCCAGATCTGCTAATGGGTGCTCTACACGCATAATGATACTGTACACATTAAATGCTTAAACTAATGTGAAAATATTAATGGAGAGATGGGCATAACAATCACCCAGAATTGCACCTTGCTATTATGCCTGGTTTTAAAAATGGATGAGAAGGGAGGCAGAGGAGTTTCTTGCCGACCTGCCCCAGCCCATGCGTCCAGGCACAGAGGAATCAGAGTGAAGGCCTGGGAGCTGCTGGGCACAGGCTGAGCGCTGCTGGCAGGGGCACGGAGGGGGGTGAGCCCAGGGGAGCAGGCTGCATGGAGGGGTGGCTGGAAGGAGAGTGCTGACCCCTGCCCTCCGCCCACACAAGCCTGACAATTGCGGGGAGCGTTTTCCTGAGCTGGGATCTCTCCTGTGGGGCTGGAGCATCCATCTACAGAACAGGCCAAGGAGTCACATCCCACCAGATCCGATGGGGAAGGCAGCAGTGAGGTCCCCCAGCACTGCTCTGTGGACGCCTCAGTGGGTGACTAGTCCTGCACTACATGCCCTGCAGAGTGCTGCACCTTCAGCAAATGCCTCTGGGCTGAGAATGTGCAGCTGCTGCTCATCTGAGGCACTGGAGCTGGGGAATGGTGCCTGTTCTTCCCAGGGTGTGAAATGACTACACTTCTGGGATCTGCACAAATGCAGAGGCAGAGGCACACCAACACCAGCCTGGGAGCACAGGGAGGTGTCTCCTCTCCCCTCCTGCGGTGCTGCATGGCACGAGCACTCAGCTCTTGTGGTGACCTAGTGTGTCACAACAGGATCTGGTGGTGGTAGGGTTCAAAATCTCACTGGGGAAGAGCAGAGATGAGCTTTCCTTACAGCTGCTCAGGGTTTCTGCAGGGTTTGGGGCAGGAATTTCCAGCAAGGAGAACTTACAGAGAGGACTAATTCCTCCTTCCTTGAACACGGCAAAGGCTGGGCTCACCCTCACCGTACTGGGACCCTTGGTGGGGTCATTAAAATTGTGATTTGCCCAGCAGACAGATCGACAGCAAATGTTCCCGTCTTCACTTACCAAATGCAAGTTACTGCTACAATGTTTTATTGTTATTGTCATTCTTATCATTATTATCATGCTGAATGTGAGACTGAATTTGTCAGAAAAGATAATCTTGCTTATTAATCACAATTTTATGATTCTATATCCAATCTTCTGGAGTCATGTCGTCTAACAAGAGATTACCTTTCAAGGTTAAAATCCTTCCTCTAATTTTATTGAGGCCATAGTAGTCTACAACACTTGTTAGTTAAACTAACAGTGTTTAAACAGTTAGCTAAGTATTTTATACAACAAAGCCACTTACATATTATTAAACAATGTTTTAATAGCAAACAATATTCTAAATATATTCACTGCTACTGCTAATCATCTCAAACCTTAATGTTGATCTTTCCTTAACGTGAAAGTTTTACCTTTGATAGTTCCAGTAAAAGGAACTATACTGCTCATGAAATTCTTCCGTCTGTGAACCCTGTTTTGTTATTGTTTAGTAATTGTTTCCATCAAAACTCTTGCAGAGTTAAATTACAGTCTCTGACCCACAGTTTCATGTTGAATCTAATGGTTGTGTGAACAAACACCCAGCTGGCACTTGTCTCAATTCAAGTGAATCCTCACCTTCTAAATAATTTTAATATTTGACATTACATAAATTTTCAGGATGAAAAATCTTGATTTGTTTTGTCAGAACTCAGTAACAATTGATGTTACATGCTTTCTGAGTCCCTATTTAACAGAGAAATGATTTCTGAGAGTTGAGGTCCTTCCCAATAATTTGCAGGGATAAAGACAGCCAACCCGTAAGACAGGAGCTATTTCTAGAGCGCAGAGATAAATGGAAGGCAGTTGCCTAAGCAGTGGCACTACAACATCCTCTCTGCCAAAGTCTGCATTAAGCAGTATCAACATTTACATGAGAGATGTAGATTCAGCATCAAATATTCAGTACTACTGCTGCGGTGCAACCAGCAGTGGCTCCATGGGCATGGTGCGCTGCTCCAGGATCCGTAGCGCCCGCTGCATCCAGCTGCGTTTTGCCCCCTGGATCCGCCAGTGGCTCCAGCTGTTGCAGTCATGTCAGTAAAGGGCTGGGAACCCCTGTTGCTCCTGGGATACCACTCCTGGAGGCCCTCAGCTTTCAACTGCTGTTCTGGGAACAAACGTTTGGGTCTGGGTTTGGATTTGGGTTTGGATTTGGCTTGGTTGTGCTGGTGAGGACAGACTCCTTGTGAAGCCCTAAACTCTCATGATTCAAAGGAGATATTTAAATAAAAATAAGAGATCTGATGAGAACAATATAGAAAACATAATTTTATTCTAGATTCCTTGTTTTATAAGATTATTTCAAAAGACATTAGGGAGTTTGTTTATGTAAAAGGAACGAGACCTCTACCATCTTCTGCTGCCCCCTTACTCTGCACTGTTCCTGGTACAGCCTGGCAAAAAGTAAAAGGGCAAAAGGGTAGTCAGTCTTTTTTCCCAAATTTACATTCTTCACTTTATTTTTTTTCTGTCTTTTGTACTAAATCTTTCCCCCACCCCACCCCCCTTCCTTTTTCCCATACTTTTTCCTCCATTACTTCAGAGCCACCTCATAATCCGGTCAGCCCGGCTGTTGGCTGCTGCTCTTTGTCGGCTGCTGCTCTTTGTCGTCTTTATCAGGTGTGTTGACCTATGGCTCTGCAATCCAGGAACTGCAGAGAAGGAGAATCATTAAAAGGAGAAACTTTGAGAGTAGTGCAGAAGTGCACAAGGCTGCTTGCTGGTGGAAATTTGTCCTGGTAGAGGGCCCCATATCTCATGCAGTGACTGGTGCCAGCAGCAGTCAGCCATGCCAGACAAACACAGGGTCCCTCTCTGTCATGCCTTCCCAAAGAGCATTCTGCAACCCCTCCCGTATGGAGGAAGCAGAATCATAGAATCACAGAATCATAAAATCATAGAATGCTTTGGGTTGGAAGGGACCTTTCAGACCGTCTCATTCCAACCCTCTGCCACGGGCAGGGACACCTTCCACCAGACCAGGTTGCTTCCAGCCCCATCCAGCCTGGCCTTGAGCACTGCCAGGGATGGGGCACCCACAGCTGCTCTGGGCAACTGGTGCCAGAAGCTGTGAGAACACCCCAAAACTACCTACCATCATCTTCAGACTGCCTACCTTAATCTTAAACAACCTGCTGGCTGGCTGGGACATATGTACCTCAACGTGCAGGTTACTTCTTCACAGATCTGTGAAACCAAAGAAACATGTTTGAAACACAACTCAGTAAATGCACAGATGACCTAAACAATTACAAATGTAGATGTCCTAGCTCCTCTCCATCTGTTGCTCTCTAGAAGCACACACACACCATACCACCGATCTTGAGTTGCTGATGTGTGAAGAAAGCCTCTGCTACTCCCTTCCCTACAGCTGTGCTTTCCCCTCCCATTATAAATCCTGCTACTTTTGCCAGCAGCTTTTAGTAGGTTTTTTTCCTGTTTTTCTCTCCCTCCTGCCATTCCTGTGGGTCGCCAGTGCTCCTGCCTTTGCTGGCTGCAGGCAGGCAGGACTGGGCAGGAGTGGCTCAGGCTGGGTGGCCCTCTGCCAGCCGCCAGCGCAGGGAAGCTCCTGCCTGCACTGCGCAGTGTAATTATCATTCTACTCATGTCCTTAAATAAACCGGCAATTTGGCACAGACGTGCTCCAAAACAGTCAAGGCAGCCGTGCTGAAGCATGGCACTGTCCCCTCGGTGTCTAGCCAGGAAACTGTGCCATCTTCAAGACAGAACCCTCAGTGCTGTCATGTAAGGCCACCCACTGTGTGATGCACTGGGGCTGCATCCCATTCTCAGCAACGTCTTCCCCTTGCAGAGACCTCCCTGAACCATGGCACCACAGGTAGCACTGCAGCCCCAGCCTCACCAGCCCTTTTGCAACAGTTCTTCATCTGAGACTTTCTCCCCCATTTTAGACCAGCTGCCTTCACAACGTAAATATTGGCCCCAAATGATCTTATACTTAAAAGAGAGCCTTAAAGTCTTCTGGAGCCATGCCCAACCCCAGGGCATCCGCTTCAGGCTGCTGTCTGACCATGCATGGATTCAGTGAGTGGGAAATGTGGTAGACAAAGCCTCGCCAAGAAGTGTAGTCAGTATAGTGAACTCAGGGTCTTTAACACGCTCTCCCTGAGCGAAGGGGTTTTACTACACTACCTTTACTACACTAAGCTGCACCGTACTGCACGATAGAGCTTCCCTGACATGCTGTACTCATGTTGTTCCACCATGTGATAAGCTGTTATTAAGTAGAAGAAAAGGCCTAGGTGACACTTTTTTATTTTTATACTTCTGATATCCAGTGATGAATTAAAATAGTACTCTTATGGAGATATGGAACATACGCATATGAAAAACGAATACAAAATAAGTTCGTTACTATCAGTGTTATTACAATGAATACTTAATTAACTCATCATAACAGCACACTTGCAGTAAAATGTTCTCACTGATTATAAAGTGCTAAATCTCCATTAAGTGATACAAATGACAAATGAACTCCTACGGACACATATATGACAGCCACATCAATAAACAATGAATTAAATGTCTCTAATTTATAAAAAGGAACTGTCTCTAATTTTAAAAAAGGAACTCTTTCTTTGAAAAACTATTTCTTCTCTGAAATTTTAAAAATTTCCTGATATCATCACACTTAAGCCAGAACCTTGAGAAATTTTGGCAAAAGGCAGCAGTATTACCTTTAATTTTGGGATGCAACTTCTGGGTTCAGCATGAGGAAAGAAGCGGAGCCAGTGCTGAGCTCAGGCTCGCAGCGCAGGGATGGCTGGCAGGGACCAAGGCTCGCTCGGGGCAGCCACGTGCTGCTCGCACACTCGCTGCGTGGCTGTGATGCCCGCGCTCCCAGCACAGCCACCGCTGGAGCAGGGGCAGGGGCAGAGCCTGTGCCCATGCCCAGCCATGGCGGGTCGCCCCAGGCTGCAGGGTGCCCAAAGCCATGGTCATGGCCAGCAGAACGCAGTGCTGAGGGTGGAATGATCTCAGCAACCAGTGACCCGGTGAACCCAGTTCTGCTTTATCCCCACTAGATGATTTTCTGTTGCTTGAAAATGAACACCTCCCTGGAAACAATATTCACTTTGGTAATTTATTAAGAGTAAGTCCCTTAGCATATGTTCAACTTGTCATGTCTGTGTTTTCATATGGGTGCTGTATTTGTATTGGCAGCCTCATTGGTGGTTTGTGCAACTGTCTTTATCAAGCGCTTCCGTGATCTCAGACTTAGGACTTGTTTTCATTCATGGTAAACTTTGTAAATACTCAAACAGAAGATAATTTTACTTTAAATATAAATGCAAAATCATAGATCCTGATTGTTGGGGTAGGAAAAGTATGGCAAAATTAGTACTGGGGAACTGCTGCTAAAAATGAAGATATTCACTAAAATTGAGCTCTGCGCTGCCGGCACTACTGTGAATGGAGAACAGCTCACCTGGCCAGCTCTCCAAGGT
This sequence comes from Falco cherrug, assembly GCF_023634085.1. NCBI lineage: Eukaryota > Metazoa > Chordata > Aves > Falconiformes > Falconidae > Falco > Falco cherrug. The sequence goes on from NC_073703.1 coordinate 24,527,497, forward strand.
CAGCTCATTTGGTGACAGACCTCTCAGGAGAGTAACCTCATCAAATAACCAGCTCCAAAGACTGTAGCAAGCAACTGGTAAAGTCATCTTTACTCTACTGGATCCCAATTCTGGGAAAATAATGCTAAAAAAAAATAATAATCGGTTATGAAAATTTCTTTCAAAAGAAAAAAGTCCAGGGTGCAAGTACCCCAAAAGGTGCCGATATCCCCAAAAGAGAGGAAAAAAATACCCTCTTTTGAAGACACACTTTGCTGTGTGAAGACAGACGTTTCTGATCACAGGAGAGGTCTCAGCTGCATAGTTTGATGGTGCCTGGGGCTGTGCAGAGATGGAGCAGCGCCACGTGCTTGGGTGCCAGAGCTCTCCAGGGCTGACACAGAATATCAAACATCAGTGTTTTCCAAAATCTTTCAGAGCTAAACCCTAATTATCAAAAAAACATCATTTCTTGCTTGGAAAATATTTACAGAGGCATGGGCTGCTACTGAATGATTTATTTCCAGGCTGCTCTTGCAGACAGGAGTCTTGCCTTCCTCGCTGTCAGCTGTGAGCTTCTGCAGCTCTCAGGAGGGATCAGCTACACCAGAACCCACCTGACACCCCAAAGGCAAGCCAAGAAATCTAACTAAGAGCAATGTTATGATAATCATGATGATGTTAGTTTTTACTAAAAGTCTCACTGATGGGTTAGGAACACCATCAGTGACAAGATCACTGGAAAGAGCTGTTATTTTTTTCGTGATAGCAATTCATATACAAATTAAAGAATGAATCTGTGTACTAATAATCTGAAATTTCTCTCAAACAGAACTTAAGAGAATTCTCTTTGGGGACAGAAAAACTTTGACAGCCCATTAGCTACATAACAAAAAAAAAAAAAGAATACCACACCCCACACGCACCCCCCTCCAGCCCCCGTACTCAAGTGCCCCAGCAAGGAAGGAGAAAAAGGTGCTTCGCTACTTCTTAGGACCTGTATCTTTGTCGATGGTGTGTGTGCATGTGTGTAGCTTAGGCTGAGCTTTGGGAGCTGAACTCAGGGCTGCAAGAGAAATGTAGAAAGCAAAGGGACTGACTGCATTTTGGGAAGGAAGTGAAGTTGCAACTAAATAAAAAGAGTTTATTTCCAGTAGCTGAGTGGAGCAGCCGCAACCTATTGCTGCCACCACCATACCTCCATGTGGGTTTGGTGTCTTTAAGCACGTCACTGTGGTGGTCCTAACCAGAGGTGACCTGAGCAGACATGGGGCTGGGCTGGACTGCATGAACCCCAGGGCCCCAGGATAACCTTGGCTGGCTGATAGCGTGGAAGAGCATAGGCAGCCCCACGTGGCACTGGGAGATGATGCTACTAGTGTGGCCTCATCTTTCACTTGAAGTGAAGCATCATGTCTTCGTATAGACAACCTTTTGCTCATGGTAGCAACGATGAATAGAGTTGTTTGTGTCTAAGAAAGTCCTTATGCTGATGAGCTTCAGCAAGCATGGGTTCTGCACCGTGTGCCATGCCCTGGTGAGAACATGGCACACACCATGCTGCACTGCACTGCATCCTCTGCATCTGGAGGGATGGGAAATTATCTGTGATCCCCTTTTTCCTTGTGTTGTCTCCCTCCAGTAATAGGCATATTAATCAAATACCTTACAGTGCCAAATGCCTTTCTTACTGGCACCTACCACAGACCTTTGCACTGCTGCATTGCATTCATGAACAGTTAACCACTTGCATACCCAAATCTTTCTGCTGTGCTTTACTTGGACACAATGGCTTCTGTGTTGATGTCTCAGGAGACTGATGCTCATCAGCCCCCAGTCCCAGTCTAGGCACCAAGGAGCCGGTGTTTGCTAGTATGTTTGTGTTCAGCTCAGTGCTCACCTTTGAGCTGGCGGACTTGAGAAGTGGGAAACGATGTCCCTTTGGGTTTCTGGCTGTCAGTCAAGCAAAGGAAGATAACATCATATAATTTCTCATCCTCCAATATTTCTGCATTTACATTGACTCAAAGAGGAAGATGGGAGCAACTTATATGGGTTGTCAAAGGGAGTTGCTCTTCACTGGCTGCCTGACCTTCAGTGAACCATCATCTCTCTGGGCCTACTCTGACCTTTCTAGATGTGCAAATAATACATCCATCTCAGGCCCAGCATTCACAGGTTTGATTTTCATGGGCAGTCAGCTCCTGCTGCTCTCAGTTTTTGCCCTACATTTTCTCACATATGTAAGAACAGATCCATGAGAGCATTTACTGATGACTGACTCTGTAATTTAGCCTGTTTTATCCTTGGGAAAAAAATACTGTACAGATTAACAACCAAGTTAACAGCTTCTGTTGTGTATATGAAAGTACATTACCCTTGTGGCAAACTTCAGTCCCATAGGTCTGTGTCTTCATAATTCTATAATAACACTTGTATGCTGACAGACATGCAGGGCAGACTTTGATGTGGACTAATTTAGGGTTTTTTGAAACCAAATTTCTGTTCATAAGATAAAAGAAAGCTTATTTTTCTCTATGTCAGATTGGAATCAAAGATCTGTATTTCTCTAGATCTAGTTGATGGAGCAAGACCTCATTTTTTTCAGCCTGTTTTAGTTTTGTAGTTGTTTGCATTTTGGGAGCACTACCATCACAGCCCAGCACTCAGAAAAACAGCATTTGCAGAAGCAGGTTGTAGTGTGGGTGGTGATGGGGAGGATGCAGTGCAGGAGCTCTCTGAGGTTTGCTGGGAGGGAGCTGTGGGTACAGCCCAGAGCAGCAGAGCAGGCAGGATGGATGCCCTCCCAGCACTGAGCTCTGCTGTGCTGTGGATGGTTTGAAAGAGCATGGAGTGGCAGTGGTTCATGCAGGAAAGCAGAAAGCCCTGCTTGTCTGCATGCCCTGGGGGGCTGAGTGGCAGTCCTTTACAGAAATGCCTCTGAAGCTGTTCATCCTGAGAAAACTGGCAGTATTAAACCATTCAGCAATCTCCATGCTATCTAGTCCCTTTAGTCTTAACATAGCATCCCTTTCTGCAGTCAAAAAAGGGGATGAGGGAGGCACATGAAGGTACACGGGTAGCTTTTGCTGCCTTCCACCAGCACTAAAAGGGAAGTGTCACCTTGCTAACCCCCTAGAAAAAGAACATTTACCACAAACTGGTATTTTGTTGCCATTCTGAATACTGCTGTCATGAAGGAAGTTGATGAGAGCCTCTTACACAGGAACTTTCACTGCTCCTCTCCCTGCCGTGCTGCAACTATGCCCCTGAAGCTTATGCCCAGGGAGCAGCACCCCAGGGGCATAGTGCCCTGCTCTCCCAGCATGTGAGATAGGCTCCAAGCCCAGAGGAAAGCAGTCACTGTCCCAAAGGGAACATGTTTGTCTACAGACCTCCTGCAGATCCATCCCGGTATTAGAGATCCTGAACTACCAGTACATTTGAAGCCCTGAAGTTCATGCCCTTTTGCAGGCTGTGCTTCTGTGTTGTTGGGCAAGGCTTGATGCTGCAGCTTTTAGTCATGCAGTAAACCCCACTTACTTCAGTGTGAAGTATCCTAGAGTGTTTTTTGAAAGCTAAAGAATCGGATGAAAAAACTTTCAAAGGCATTTTTAAAACTGCTTTTTTTCATTCCCTTGGTGCTGACACATCTCCAGAAGGCTGTGTCATGATGACAGTGTCTTCCCACAGCCTGACAGGCACAGTGCTGTGTCATTCTCCAGAAATCCTAGAAACATCATTTACCTATAGCTCTCAAACCTGCTATGACCACAGTTAGACCTGCCATTTGAGCTGCTTCTGGGCTGTAGATCTTCAGTTCTTCAATTCATGCTTATTTACGAGTGAGCCCTTTCCAATGTGATGTAGGTGAGGCTTAGGCTGGACCTGAACCCTGAGGATAAAACGAAATTCTTGTACCCCTGTTTATGCAAATATCGTGACAGCTGTGAGGGGAGTGAAAAACAAAGGTAATAGGATTGCAGACAAAATATTTTAAGAAAACCAAGTTGATCTCTTGGTGAAGACACATGCATGGCTACACATACACACGTGTCCAAAGGTACACGCTTGCCATTCCCAATTTGCCAATGTGTCTTTTCGAGGAGGAGGCTCCCATAGTGCTGGTGCTCAGGAGGAAGCCTTTTCTTGCCTTCCCCTGCACACAGGCAATGCCAGTATGCCTCCTCCCCATGTCACCCCATTTTGGAGAAGCAGGATGTTGCCTGCTTGCCCCCAGCCTGATCTATACCCCTGTACTGTCCTGTCCTCCCCAGTCCTGTGTCCTGAGAGCTGCCTGAGACAAGGAGCTGCCCAAGAGGGGACTGCATCCAGTGTTGCTCAATAGCTTGGCCCCAGCCACTGACTGTCCTTTCTTTCCACCTTCTTTCCCATACCGATTCGCTCTCTTATTGGCAAGGGCTTTAGTGTGCAAATGTGACACATGATTGATGGTAGGCAACATTTCCTAAAAGCTGAGGGTGAGGAATAGGAGGAGGTTATGGACACCTGAGCATCTGTTGTTGGTAACACATTTGCTTGTTTCTTCCCTTTGCTTGTTTTCCGTTTTTGGTCTCTTTCAGGAATGGCAGAGGGTCTGCACATCTGTACCCGTGCATCATCTATGGGGCCAAGCATCAACATTTCTGACCATCTGGCTCTGAATTTGAGCTTGAACTTGGCCTGAAAGTACAGCCACTACTTGATGCTGCCCCGTGAGCCCAGCAGTGAGGCAGGAGGCCATGGGAGATGAGTTGGGGGAGGAATGTCTGACCCTGAGCTACTTCAGTCTTCTTCTGGGATGAACAGTCACTGCTGAGTCCTCTTTCTGATTTTCCTTTCTTCACAAGGACCCTCAGGTAAATCAGAGTGCCATCACAGACATGACAGAAATGATCCCAGCTCCTCAGGCAGCTAAGTGAGCCACCAGCTCAGTGAGGACTATTGAAGTACATAAAGCCAAGGGTGCTTCCTGCCCACACATGCTTCTGCACAGCCTCCCCCCTTCCATGCTGAAGGCAGCGATGTTGCTTCCAGTTTGTTACATCCTATTTTTAGGAATATAGCTTTTTTAAATTAAAAAGAAAAATAAATCTCTTTAGTTATTACAGTTTGCCAGAACGGTGCTTACATTATTCCACCAACTAAGCTAAAGCTGTACATCTAGATTTTCTTCTCATTTGCTGGGATTTCCAAGCACAGCCATATGCATTGGTCAGAGGTCAGGCTCAGTTTACCTCTGCCTGCAGGAAGAAGGTTTTGCCATATGGAAGCATCACTCGAGCTGCCCATACCCGTGGTTGGGAACCAGGGGTGGCACAGCCCGTGACACAGGTGTGCCTGGGAGGGCTTGGCCCCTCTCCCCCTCCTCGCCATCCTGGTGTGGGACCACCTTGGGCAGGGATGCTGGTTCTCTGCCACCCCTGCCTGCCTGCTGCCTGTGACTGTGACAGAGGTCCCGGCTGTCCCCACAGCTCCCTGCCCTGCCTGCTGTGGGTGCCTTGGAACAGGAGGACCTGGCCAAAAGCTCTGGACTCCTGCGGGTGGGTCAGGGTCGTGTCCATGCCCTTCAGAGCTGGGTGAAGGGACCTTTCTGGCAGCATCGAGCCTGTTTTGGGCCCTCATCAGGGCAGCATGCTAGTCTGGCTTCTGGGCATGGGCCACCCACTCTGGGTGGCTCTCGCTTGCCCATCACTCTAAACAATGACACTCCGTCTCTGCAGCTCTGCCATAGGAACATGTACTTTCACCCCCCCGCTCCCACCTCCCCCATTTGTATGACAGCCCAGACCTGAGCAGCTTCTATAGCAGTTCTGTCTTCGCTGAAATTAAATTCAAGAGGAGGTAGAAAGGTAAAGGCAGTGTTTGAGGAGACGGACTTATGAAGCAATTGCTCTCAGTGACTGACATGTTACAGATCTGATGGGGAAAAATGTTCAGAAACAGGGTTCTTGGAAAGAGAGGAAAGTGTGCAGGTGAAGGGGAAGCTAGTTTTAGAGACCTGTCTTTTTTTTTGTTTCTGTTTTTCTGTTTTTCTTTCTTTTCTCTGAAGTCCTAGCATGTAAAGAGATAAGAAATAAGGAAAAAAGTGACTGAATAAAGATATGAAGGCAATTCAAGGCCTTACTCTCAAAAAAAAAAAAAAGCCTACTATATAGCTGAGCTGTCTTCTACTTCTTATGAAATGCACCACGGTGGTATTAAACATGTTGTAAAATACCTGACAACTCTGTTAGGTTTTAAATATATGGTAGCTGTCAATAATGCTCTTTGTGTTATGTGAAGATAACAAAATAAATAGCTTACATTAGTATAGTGTTTATGCAGTTGCTGAAACTCTTCAAAGATACATTAAATGAAAGTAAAAGTATTAAATTAAAAGAAAAACTAATTCCAGATTAAAGTATATTATGATAAAGAGAAATAAGATTCCAGTAATAACACTTAATGAAATCAGAGGACAAGTGTGTGCACGTGTGAAAGAATTAGAAAGAGTTGAAGGAAGAACACCCAAATGCCTATTATTTTGTCTCATCCATCAGAATTTTGGGAAAAAAGGAGGTTGTTGGATTCCTGACCCCAGGCTGCAGGAGAGGGAGGTGGTTACTGCGGCATGCACAGGAGTGTTTATTGCAGGAAGAAATTAATTATGAAGATGGGGTGATCCCTTCCCCCCTCAGATGGCCAGTCCCCAGCCCCTGCAGCCGCAGCAGCGCCGGCTGTGCCACCACCCTCCCTGCCATGCTTGGCTCAGCCGTGCTGACCAGGGACCCAGCTGCATGGGCACATGGACCATATTCACAAGTGGCCAGAGGTTATTCCTGCCAGGGAACAGATTATTAAACCTCAGCCAGCATTCACTGTAGCCCCTTTCTTTCATCAAATCTCTCCTCCAATATTGTATTTCTTATTCTTTTGGGGAAATAGTGCACTATTTAATAATAAGAGCAGGTTGCTTCGGTACACCTGAGTATAGATGATTGACTCCCAGGCTTTTTTAATAATTCAGATGCAAGATAGGCCCTGCGTATCCAAAGCACACTTAAAGAATGCCCCAGAGAAGAAAACTGAGTTTGAAGATTTTCCTGCTGGATGCTGGGGGCTGAGACACTCCTCCCAAGTCAGCTGGGAGCAAACCCACCTACCTGTCCCAAAAAGAGGGGGTCCTCCCTGGCACTCAGCTCATTTACTGACCAAGAGCTAAACCAGGGAACAAAGCGAAGCAAGTGAGCGGTAATAACCAACACACTTGCTGCAAGCAGAGGGTGGGAAGTACAAAGACAGACCTCAAGGAGAGCTTTGCCCAGAGTGTGGACAGATCTCTGTGTGGACCATATTCATCACATGGTGCTTGAACCTGACTCTTCCAGAGCTGGCAGATTTCCTGCAGGGATTTGTTTCTTTGCTAAGTTTAAGTTAGGCATGTGAAACTTCAGCAAGCCCAGGTTAGCAGGCAAAAACAATCATTCTTGCCCATCTTCCATTTCTGGTGACTTTTGGGTTGGTTGCAGTTGAGCTAACCCTGGCACAGAGGAGCTAAAGCACAGAGCAAGGCTCCGCTAACATCTCTCAGTGACACTTTTCATGCAGAGTTGTCCAAGGAACAGCTGGACACACGAGGCCTGTCTGGCAAACAGACCTTTCTAATTAGTAAACCAGCAGCAAAAAAAATATTATCAAACCAGATATTAGGCCAGCAGCATCTCTTGAAATGTTCCAACAGCAGATGATGATCCTCCACAACTCCAGCAGAATTTTGTATGCTCCCTGCAGCTACAGCTGCAACTCACCATCCTGCCCCTTGCAGAAAATCATTGTCCTGTTGCTCTTCTCCTGTCCACTCTTGGGTACATTTGCTGATGGTGTGTCTTCCCTGCTGCTCCAGAAGTGACTGCTTTAATATGGGTTTTTAAGATACTTCCACAAAAAGGCAAAGTTTCTGCTGACTTGTGCAATTTTGCATTCATGTATTTACATGAATTTCACAACCAAGGTGGTCATCAGGGCTGCAAACTAAAATAAAGCAAGGGAAAAGGATGACTTACACGCCAGGGTCCGGTTAATGCCATCAAGTACATAGATGCAATCTTCATATCAGCTTAGGGGATCTAACACATACTGGTAACTGAAGGGATGAGCAATCTGCAGGCAACACATGAAGAAAACAAGGATGGATGTTTCAAGAATGCAACGGAGTGGATACATGCTGAAGGAGTAAGTGAAAATGATTATTTTATCTTTTGTGACATTAACAGCACAAGCATACATACATGCACCAAATCCATTAGTTATCTGGAATTTATTTCTTATCCTTGTTTTTCCACAGGGTTTGAGTTTCTTCCCATGTTCTGTTAAATCCCTGGAAAAATTTCCCTTGAGTTCAGCAATAAATTAGATCCTTTATGAATCACATACCTCTGATGCCTCCTCAGAGAAATACAACATTGGTGTGTTGGGGCCGCCAGGAACTCTGAGAATCGCTCACACTGTCATCACTTCAGCTGCTAAAATGCATCCAATTATCAGTACCAGGATATGTAAATCACCCAAAGCAGGTGGATCCTTACTCTTTTTATTGTAATATTTTACACCTCAGTTTGATGTACTGTTTCTAGGTATGCAGAAAGAATAAGGTTATAGCAAGCCTAAAATACAGTTATCTCTAGCAAAGAACCACACAGTTTACAAGGCATTAAAATGTTACCTTTTTTTTTTTTTTTTTTTAACATTGCTGTTGGTAAATACTGATTTTGTACTCAGGGCATTTAAAAAGATGACAGCCTCAAAGTGCCATTCATCATGCATACGTTCCGGGAGTTAGTGGAACTGTTCAGTGAGAGATACTTACACAGCCTGTTACATGGCCGTTTGTATGTTTTCTTCTGTTTGTCCATAAACAGAGATTGGTCATGGCCCTATTAAATTATTCAATTAATTTTGCTTGTGAGAGAAACTGTCTGGAAGGTAACAGCACCGGAGCAACCTGTGTCAGGGAAGGGAAATCTGAAGGAGACTGTATTTCTGAATTGTTGCAGGGAGTTCTGAAGAATCTACTGACCCTTTATGCACTGATGCCTGCCTTGATCCCTGTTAAGTCTTGGATCTTTGCCTTCCTGTACAGCTCTCTAGAAACAAACACAGGAAAAAAAGGTTAAAACTTGGTTATTTTGATAGCCTTTACATTTTGCTCTCCCTTGCCCGGTTGAGCTTCATCTAGGGCTGGATAGCTTTAATCTGTTGTTCTATCTTCAGTATAACACTCCATGCTTGTGGTTAAAACATACAGAACTCCTTTGTGGCTGATGCTAGAATGGCCTTAAGTCCTGTCAAGAAGAGTTGAACTGACCAGGAGAAGGAGTCCAGGTTTGACAAAACAGAAAAAGCAATACACGGCAAGTGAGAAAATGAGGGAGCTGGTAGAACAGATTACAAAATTGCATTTGGGAAAGACAGAATAAAGTAATCAACATAAGTTACTGAAAGAATCTGTGTCCAAATGAGTTATCAAGCATAAAAAGGAATTGTTCAGTATTCCACAAGAACATTTTACTGTGATACAAGCACATTTCTATCATAACAATGTTTCTACATAACAATGTAGAAAAAGCAGAAGTATTTTCTACATTTCTGCTGTTTTGAGGAATATGCAGAGGAGATGTAATCATGGATTAGAGAGAAAAAAGACACTCCTTCTCTCATCAGTGACTGGGAGACATAGACTCACAACAGCAATGAGCTAAAAACAAAATATTGTTTGTATGTGAGTACTAAAAGAACTGTTCAAAGTGTTCCCTGACCTATTGTTGGCCGACTGACATTTAGAGAGTCCTGAGGAGATGTGAAAAAAAGAAACCAAACATGTCAAAACAAAGCAGAACACAAAAATACAAGGACTGATCTAGGAAAAGGTGGGTCAGAAAGAGCATTTTGACCCAGCCTTAGAATCATAGAATGGTTTGGGTTGGAAGGCATCTTAAAGATGACCTAGTTCCAGCCCCCTGTCATGGGCAGGGACACCTTCCACTAGCCCAGGTTGCTCCAAGCCCTGTCCAACCTGGCCTTGAACTCTGCCAGGGATGGGGCACCCACAGCTGCTCTGGGCAGCCTGTGCCTGTGCTTTGCTCCCATTTGACTCAAAATGATCTGGTTTTGGCAGTGGAAAGAACAGCTCCAGCTCCACTGAAGACAACAGCGATCCCTGTATCTGAACACAGTCATTTGGATATCTGCCCTCGGGACACACCTGTGCCAGGTGCAACAAAACCTTCTGGAGCAGATGAACTTCTGCATGGGGATGACATGATGCAAGTGTCCTGGACACTAACGTGCACCAAGACCATTGCCATGGAGATTCACGCGTCCTGTGAGAATGACCTTGGGCTCCCAGACGTGTCCTGCCTGCTTCTCCACTGCTTTTGCAGGCCACTGCAGCAGCTAGTACACCTCAGTGGTCGTCTTGTTGCTGTGCATTGGGTAACTGTTTTCTGAAGTACCCGATCACCAGTAATGCTGGATGGGACCCCAGCACAAGAAAGACATGGGCCTGTTAGAGCAAGTCTGGAGGGGAACACAAGGATGCTCAGAGGGCTGGAGCCCCTCTGCTATGGAGGCAGGCTGGGAGAGCTGGGGCTGTTCAGCCTGGAGAAGAGAAGGCTGCGGGGGGACCTGACAGCACCTGCCAGTGCCCAAAGGGGTCGTCAAGAAAGCTGGGGAGGGACTTTTTACAAGGGACCTGCCTACAAATGTTAAGGTCCCTTCTAACTCAAAGAAGAACATTTTTCAAACCCTTGAAGTCCACACGATATTCAGTGCATTTTGGTACATTTCAAAATTTTGCCTCAAATTTTTTTTCTCTGCTTAGTTAGTTTGCTCCTTTCTTTAGCTATTTGTACAGACAACTGCACACACATTTCTTCCACAACCCCTAATAAGCTCGTTTTCCTTCCTTATCCTTCTGACAGATTTATACACTTCTGATTTTGCCCTGTGATTCTGAGCATCTCTTTGAACTTGTTTTTAATCAAAGTCCTCCAGGAGCTTGGTTCCTGCCAAAGCACTGAGCCAAGTTCACTGTTCGCAGGTTTGGTGAACTTCTGGGGAGCATGCAGGTTCCCACGTTGCTGGATTTGCATTGAGACCTGGAGCCAGCTGACAGTTCAAGTTATCAGAAGTTTCTCCTTACGTGGAAGTGGCAAAATCTCTCTGTGCTTTCTTCAGGTTTGTAGCTGACACGTCAAAAGGCATTAGTCACAAACAATATCTCCATGGCATTTTCAAAGATCTAAGGATATTGTTAATAACATTATCAAGAAGCTGCCATTGAACATATGCTTTCTGATGTTCTTCTGGAAGATTTTATAGGTGAAGGAGTTGGGTTTTTAAAATTCAGGACCAGCAAATCAAGTGAGGGCATAAGTCTTTGGGTACTCGTGATGGGACTAATGAAAATCCTCTACAAGCTTTCTCATCAGCGATAAAGTGTCAGCTTAGCTGTCGTGCAGGTGGCTGTTCTGGGAAGCAGGCTTTCACCCAAAGGTCTGGGATTGTAGAGCCCCTATGAAAGAGAGGGGTAGATCCAATTATGAAGATAAACCAGGGTGTGGACCACATTTCCCTGTGTTTCTCTGGCATGAGCTTGCTCTGACCAAATTCTCATGTTCTCAAACATCACCTCTGAGGTCTCTGCAGGACTCAGTTATGGACCCCTGCTTTGCACCAGCAGTTCTGGGGCCAATAAGACCCATCCTGCCCACTCTCAGCGATGCAGCAAGTGTGGGTCCCGCTATCCCTCTCAGTCCTGGACCACAGTGGATTTGGGGTGGGACTGGCTGCTCTACTGGTACATGGTACTGCATGTTCATGGTCACACCAGCCACCTCAGTCCACAGAGCTGCTAGATGTATTCCTATGATGCCTAGAAAAGGAAATATCTAAGTATGGACAGACACAAGGTGGTAAGATTTCATTTCATTCAAGAAGTTGGAAATGTCTTTGAACAAGAAACATGTCCTAAATATTTCCCAGACTCTCATCCCATGCGCAACTGTTGGCCATGGGACACAGCTGTCCTCCAACACACCACCAGGAGCAGCACTGTCCCCAGGGACATGCTTAGCACACTGTGTTCAGGCCTTTTAACGGGGCTCTGCTGCCCCAGTACCCCTAGAGCAGAACCTTACTGGCCTGTCCTGGGGTTAGATCACAGCCTTTGTAACTTGGGTGTTGCTTTTGGTTTCTGGGGTTCACAATGCACAGATACATGCAGGACAAGCTTCCAGGTCACCCTCAGTCCTGCCAGAGACTGATGCTTTGAGAAACCTTTGCTGCTTCTGATTTAATCTGTGACTGCCACAGACTCTGGAGCTGGCCACGAGTCATTGCAGACGCCAGTCTCCATCCACAGCAGACAGGAGGTATGTTCACCATACACAGTTGTGTCCTGCAACGAGTGCTACAAACGCCTTCCATGCTGCTGCCCTTTCACTGGTAGTTCACCACTGAACCAGATCCTCATGGGATGCTGGGAAAGCAGCATGGCCTCACCCAGGCTTCCCAACAGCCCTAAGGCTGGAGCTCATCTTCAGGTGAGGGGTTCCCACATTGTTACAGCCTCTCTAAGTCTTCAGCCATCCTGCCTTCTGATGCAAGGAGAGTCAATTAGGAGATGGAGATGGGAACATTTGTTAACTAGAAGTTACTTTGTCAGTCCTGATCTTATGCTGACAGCTTTGTGTTTTAGTTTCAATCAAAAAGAATAGAATAACAAGTTTAACATTTGGAAAACTCATTACTGGAAACTTTATTAAACTTAAGGCTAACAAGACTGAATTACTGCTCAAAAGAGCAATTTTTTTTGTTTAAAAATGCAGATATAAAAAAATGTATTGTATCTAAACCAATTACAATAGTGAAATGCAGCATTAGGTATTCCACACTCTCTTCTTTTTTCCCCACATTTCTTCTTTTTCACATACCAATGCATCTAACTAAGCGCAATGTCATTACTGTAGAGCATTTAGTAAAGATGTTGTTATGGGGATTGAATTAAGCATGCTCTGGGAGGCTTCCTCCCTCAGATGACACTAGCTGTCTGTTTTTCCCATACCTCAAAAGTACAACAAAAAAATTACATTTCTGATTACTTACATTTCAGGGTAGGAAGGAAGTCAACAAAGAAAAATAGATGGTAGCCTCCTGTATCTGCACTGATGTACAAAATGACTGGCTGCTCACCTCCCCAACAGCAAACAGAGTAGCGCTGTTATTTATTAATCAGCTCGGAAACAGAGTCCCTACCCACCACCTTCCTACATGGCACCTAATCCCTGCCTGACTCCAAGTCTCGTGCAAAGTAGCAGGAATACTGTGTCTCCACTGCAGCGTCAAAAAGCTATCCACGTACTCTACAATACAGGAAAATATGGAAATATATTTATGAATCTGACTTGCCTTTTGGACTGTTATAGAGTGCCAGCATACCAGCACACAGAGTTAGGTGTACACGTGGTCATTCATTCACATCAACAAGGCATGCGTAAGTTTATTTTATTTGTTTGGGGTTTTTTCCACCTCTAAACACATACAGAAATATAGTTGTGAAAATTCAATCTATGTTCTAGAAAAGCCAAGGCTCTTCCACAAGTTTACACTTGTGCCTAGTTTACCCAGAAATGTGCTTAAATATTGATGTTCTAATGATGCATCCTTCAGAGTCCCCTATTTTGCCAGACTTATTTTTAAAGGCATGCTCTAAAAGACATTGGGGGAGCTGAAATCACAGTGCTTGAAGCCTGTGACAGAAGTCGTATTTCAGTAGCAGCACAGATTGCACTCTAAAAGGCTCCATGTGGGTCTTCCCAGTGCTCTCTTCAGCACACACTGGACTCTACAGTTTTGCACTGGAGTACCTGAACTTGTGCAAAGCATTTGACGCTGTCCTGCATGGCACCCTTGTCTCTAAATTGGAGAAACGTGCATCTGATGGATGTACCACTGGATGGATAATGAATGGGCTGGATGGTCGTACCAAAAGACTTGCTGTCAACGGCTCAATGTCCAAGTGGAGAACAGTGACTAGTGGTGTTTCTCAGGGGCTGGTACTGGGACTAGTGGTGTTTAACATCTTTGTTGGCAACAGGGGCACTGGGATCGAGTGCACCCTCAGCAAGCTTGCCAATGACACCAAACCGTGTGGTGCAGTTGACGTGCTGGAAGGAAAGGGTGCCATCCAGAGGGACCTTGACAGGCTCGAGAGGTGGTCCTGTGTGAACCTCATGAAGTTCAACAAGGCCAAGTGCAAGGTCCTGCATGTGTGTCGGGGCAATCCCAAACACAGACACAGGCTGGGTGGAGAATGGATTGGGAGCAGCCCTGAGGAGAAGGACTTGGGGGTGTGGGTGGATGAGAAGCTGAACTGGCCCAGCAATGTGCATTCGCAGCCCAGAAAGCCAAGCGTACCCTGGGCTGCAGCACCAGCAGCGTGGCCAGCAGGTGAGGGAGGGGGCTCTGCCCCTCTGCTCTGCTCTGGTGAGACCCCCCTTCTTGCAGCGCTGCGTTCTGCTCTGGGGCCCCCAGCATAAGGGGGACATGGACCTGTTGGAACGAGCCCAGAGGAGGCCAGGAGGATGCTCAGGGGGCTGGAGCCCCTCTGCTATGGAGACAGGCTGGGAGAGCTGGGGCTGTTCAGCCTGGAGAAGAGAAGGCTGCGGGGGGACCTGACAGCACCTGCCAGTACCCAAAGGGGCCAAAAGGAAGGATGGAGAGGGGCTTTTCACAAGGGCATGTAGCGACAGGACACAGTGAAATGGTTTTAAATTGAAAGATGGCAGATTTAAATTAGATCTAAGGAAGACGCTCTTGACTGTGAGGGCGGTGAGGCGCTGGGACAGGCTGCCCAGAGCAGCTGCGGGTGCCCCATCCCTGGCAGTGCCCAAGGCCAGGCTGGATGGGGCTGGGAGCAGCTAGGTTGGGGGGAGGGGGCCGTGCCCGTGACAGGGATTTGGACTAGATAGTTTTTAAGGTCCCTTCCAACCCGGAGTCTTCTATGATTCTATGAACCAACAGTGTCAGCAGAAAGGAAGCTGCTCCTCCATTTTCAGGTCCATTCCCCCAGAAGAATTTTCTGCCTCCAGACAAGAGTGTCCAGCTGTGGCTTCCAGTGAGAGAAGTTCTGCTGGGACTGCTCAGGGGTCATGCTGGGTGGGCAGCAAAGGCTCTGGCTGCCACAGAGAGGGACTGATGGCCAGCTCCTGTCACCTTGAAGGGTTGTCTAAATCCTCATGGCAGCAGCCAGAAAGAGATGCCAAAGGAGAGCTGTGAGCCAGGAGCCCCCCAAAAGAAGCAGCATAACCCTGTTCATGATGATGCCACTCACCTCTGCTGAGTGCAGAGCAGTCCAACACATACATGGAGCCACCCAGCAAGTGGGAGGTGGGGACTTAGCCTGTATGCTAAGCATGAAGTGGACACCTCTCTAGGATTTCCCAGCCTTAGGCACCCCAGTATTCTGCAGCATGGAAAAGTTTCATCATCAAAGCAATGACAACCAGCACCTGGATTTAAGGGTGTGAGTGGAACAGTCTGCTTTTCCTCCTCAGTCCAAACTCTGCCCTTTCCTCTCTGGCTCAGGAGCAGCACCTTCAGGCTGCTCATCTCAGGGCGTCGGTGCTTACATGAGCAACACAGGACCTGCTGCTCAACAGATTTCTCCTCTAACACACAAGGAGGTCTACAGCATCTGCAGCCCTTTTATTGCTCCCTTCCATGAGCTCAGGTGTACCTGCAAGAGTTTTCCATTTTCTGTTTCACTCTTTGGCAGGGAATTAAGTTGCAACTGCTACTAATGCTGTCAACGTCATGCAGCTCACCTGTGGCTGGGGCAGGAGACTTTAAATCACAGTCCATTGCCATATTTATAACACACAGTTTTGGTAGTAAAATGTTTTTATTTGTCACCTGCATGGGTGTGAGATGCCAAAATATTTTTTAAACTTTGATCAGTGTAAAGCTATAATATCTCTAGGTAGGAAGTGCTGTAGTCCTGTTGATATATGTATACAGGTGCTGGATTTAGCAAGTGAAAGTAATTGGATTAACTTCTTTCTGTTTGTCAAAGTAAAATACTTGTATGTTTATGTCTCGGTACTGGTTTGTTCTCTAAGCCATAGAGTTAATCATAGCTTTGTTTCTTAGAGAGTAAAAGTACTTTCATTTTTTGACTCACTAGCTATATTTACCATCTATTTAGAAATTTTTTTCTGGTTTTATCTGTTGAAGGTAGATGACTTGGACAAGAGGGAGCAAGGTTGCAATGGGGACTCCTGCTGATGTGAGGAGTCTCATTCATTTTGTCAGCAAATTTAAACAATGGGTATTAAAACTGTATCTACAAAGTCAGAACATAAGGTGCTTCAGAAAGGCAGAAATGAGGTAGCTTATTTAGGTAATTATATGATAATGTCTTGGTGGAAATAAAAATAATCTTTCAATTAAATACATTAAAATGCACTTATAGAGCAAGAAATAAATACTTTTTAAACATAAAAAATAATCAGCTTTTCACAGATAAGATACCAGACTTGATCAGTTCAGAGACAACTGTTATGAGGCCAAGCCAGTGGCAAGCAGCTGTTCTGGATCATTGGAAAGTGTGAGGTTTTATTTGTTACTTCCAAATGTGATGAGCTATTTTTTGGCATTCATATGCCAAACTGGTATTAGCCTGTGAACAGTGAAGGATGCATTAGCTGTAGCTAATGCCTTTCTTGGGTAAACTCCGTAATGGAAAATTGATATCCCAGCATGTGATGAACGTGAAAGCCCTGAAAGCCATTGTTTTGGCCCTGCAAAATGGCTGTAAATGCTCTGTATTGCAGATACAGAATTCATTCTGTTCTGTTTATGTTTCCATTCTGTCATTAGTGCAAACTCCCCCCCCTCAACAAACATACCCAAAAAACTCCCACAAAGAACAACCTCAAACCCTGAAACATGCCAAAACAATTCTCCCCACTCCCACCGTACACACATTAAAGAATTCAAATTCAGTTAATCAAATACCCTGTGAAGAGGAAAACAAATTAGCACATTTTCATTGTTTTCCTGATAATTTATTCTATGCGCAATGTTCAGTGCTTTGAGTCCTTTGAGCTGGATGCAATCTCCTGTTTGGCTGGTGGGTACAGCTGCCTGTCCCTCTGTGTGCAAGTGGCTGGTTCTGGCTCAGTGATGTGCTCCTGTCATTGTAACCTTGTGCTGACGGCTGATGATGGATGATGGGGTTTGGCAAGGCCAGGCAGCTTGACTTTGAACTCCCAAAAACATTGCAGGAAAACACCCAAGTTTCAGTTTTGGTTTATTTGTTCTTCTCTTCTTAACATCTTTAACACCTACTGATGAAAATACTGGGCTGTGGGTGTGGGGTGGGAGGGTGAGGGGGGTGGGGGTGTAAGGAAATACTGGTGTTGTTTTTACCAGGTTGATTTAAAGCAGCACTGCCAACAACATTGTTCCTCCTTTGTTCAACCCTTTGTGTTGAAGCCCAGGCACACAGGGGTAAGGAGGATGGTCTTTCTGTCTTCTCTTTCTGTAGAGTTACAGCAGCCAGGCAGAGGGTGGCAGAACCTTGCTCTTGGCAGGGACCAACCGCCTGAGACTGTGTTTTGGCATAATTGTGTCTGTCATGCTCCCTGTGGAATGGCCTTTCATCCAAGTCTCCAGGGTACAAATCCTGGAAATCTGGTGAAGACTCTCACCTTTCCTGAGGTCTTTGGGGGTTTAATTTGCTGATACCCTCTTTGCCAGACCCATTTCCAATGTCCTTGGCGCGGTTCCTTCATTCATCCTTGTAAAATACCAGTGTAATGAAGTGAGAGCTTGTAGATAGTTTTAACTGTAACAGCCAGGAAATGCAGAAGTTTGAGTTTGGGACAGTCATGAAAAAACACCAGGCAGAGAAGTCTACTGCAACATCCATGACCATGCAGAAGGTTGGTCACCTGCCCTGTGCCTAAAAGTCTGGCTTCTATAGGCCAGGACTAAGCCCAGGGGATGGAGGCTGTGGCCATAGGGAAGACCTCATTAGCCATGGGGGCTGTCTGCTGGTGGCTCTGAGGCCCCAGGGTGTAAATCCTGCTGGGGGGGATGCACTGGTGCCCACCTGGGTACAGGACAAAGCTCTCCTCAGTCAGCAGGAAGCACAAGCAGCTCCTACCCCACCCACAGCTGTGTGCCCCAGCACTGAGGGGCCTAGGTGCAGGGACCCCAGGCTCTGCCTGGCTCCCACCAGCCCCAGACAAGTCCTCTGGTGTCCTGATATCCTTTAGAAAGGCTCAGCAATGAGACCAATAACACTGCCTAGAACAATGACCCGTGTAATCAAGATACTGATTAATGAGAAAGAAACTATGTAAGGAAGACAAGGAATTCACGTGGTGAAACTTTAATTGCAATAGGGGCTCAACATGTTTGAAATGCAAAAATTTTACTGAATTTTAAACAGTTGAGCAAACTGCAGAAGGGCGGATTGTCCATAGCGAGCAGCCTGTGTAGCCCTGCATGTCTGTCAGCATCAGGCTGAACAAAACCGTTCACTTCTCAGATCGCTGCATATACTTCCTTGTCTCTGAAAAAGCAGTCGTAGTCCAGTATCAGGGCCCCTTTTCCTCCCATTTATTTGGATTAAAAAATTATTACAGCAAGATCATTTACTGAATCCTTTAAAACTAAATAAGATTGTTAAGAGAGAGAATGCTTCATCTTAACAGGTGTTCTGAAGGTGATCGTATGCTATGCCTTTACTATTTTAAATAAATCATAAGAATTAAATTTTCATGAAGTTCAATTGTTTGGCTTACTACATTTACTTCCTGTGGCATAATTCATTCAACAATTCTGTACAAACTGTGTAAGTATGTATTAATTGCTATAACATAAGTTACAGATTTCCTCCCATATGGCTGATTGAAATAGTAGATACAGCAAAATATCAGCCAGCAACATTTGCTAATAAATTGTGTGCCTGAGCAAGAAAATCTGCATTCTTAGTAATTCATACTCCACAAATTTTTGTGATTACATCATGTAATTTGTTTTCAGTCAGTGCTTAACATAACCCCGTACGACATGGTATCATGAGTGTACATCTAAATCATCTTCACTTGGGAGGCAAAGATGTACTGGCTTATCTGCGAACATGAACTTTGTGCCTTTGCAAAAATTGTTATTGTTGAAAATACTTACTATTTTTAAACAAGTTGTCTGTTCAGTGGCTCAAATAGTGTCAGACACCTGGAAAGGACATCTTTGCAGAAGGCAAACTTTCAAAAGACAAGAGTAACCTTGCATTGAGCTGAACAAACCATTCTTGCAGCCTCCCTGGCTCAGCTGCAGGCAGGGGCAGGCACAGCACACGCTCTTCGGTGGCTGTCATGGGAATTAAAGATACTTGCAAGAGGGAGCAACTGCAGGGGTAACTCAGCTGTACCAGCACTGACCGTGCATCCCTCCCTGGCCAGAGGCCACTAAATTGAGCCTCCCTCCCCTATTTCCATCCACACCTGTTGATAACCTCCAGGATGCGCCTGGGGGGTCTGTGGGTGCAGGCAGTTCGTGGGGGGTTAGGCAGGCAGCAGTGCCCAAAGGAGAGCCACCTGCCTGCAGCAGCCGCATGCTTTGGAGGGTTCTGTTCATTCTATTCTTTTTAGTTCCGCAAGTACAGGCTCTGAAAGCGCCGTCAGTGACTGTCAGAAAAGCAGACACGACAGTGTGCGGTTTCCATATCTGTTCTGAGTCAATGAATTCCAGACCAAATGCACTCAATTTCCCAAGTCAAAATAAGGTTTCTCTCTAGGAGACAGCCTGCTTGCACTGAGCCTGAGCACACCTCTCGGCTTGCAGAGCTCCAGCAGACAGAGCTGGCTCAGAAGGTGATTGTTAGTGAAGAGGTAAGGCTCAGGGCAGCCTGCGAAGGGGGTGGCTGGGGGGGGTGCTGTGCCAGGGAGAGGTCATGGCATGGCTGGGTATGAGCTCCACGGCTGCCTGTGCCGGCAGGGGTGGGTGCCTGGGGAGCAGGGTGGCGTTGGACAGCATGGTTCCTAGGTTACTTGGATGTTCTTAAGCCAAAACCTTTATGGTCCTGCCCTGCCTGCATACGGCATGCCCAGGCAGCAGAGAAAAGTCATCGTGCTTTTCTTGGGTCTTTCCTTACATTAGGAAGAAAAGCAAGAGAAATCCCAGGACCTCTTCAGGGGCTTTTTCTGCCCTCCCTGTTTGCTCCCCCCAGGTGAGGCGCTTCTGCTGCCAAGGTATGCAAACCTCTTCCAGTAGTGAAAAAAAGCAATGGGGAATTAAGTTTCGTCTTTCTGCTTTGACTTCTTTTTCTCTTTCATTCAGCATTTGCATGTATGCTGCTTTAGTAGAAGAGCCAGGCTAGTACTAGCTCCTTTTTTAAGCAAAACAAGAGCTGAAGAGCATCTTTGCTGAGCTGCACGTGTTCCTGCCACGAGTTCCGAGCTCAGCTCTGAGGCTGAGTCAACATGTCAGGTAGCGAAGCTCGTGACCCAGGCTGGTGAGCACGCAGGACACGGCCCATTTTTTATATATAAAGTCTTCTGATCCGTTGAAATAGTGACTGTGTACACAGTGTTGCTCCTAAAAGAGAACTGGGGTATATTATAACAAGGGCAGGGCACAATACAACTTTAAATATTAATTGAAATGGTTGTAAACAAATGGGGTGTGTGACAGCTTTGCTGTTAATGCATGTTCAGTATCAGGAATGCAGTGGAGAATGCCGGTACCAAAGCGAATGTGTAAAGAAACTGTGTAAAAAGGGCATTTGAATGTCTCTGTGTGTGTATAAGGACGGTTTCCACAGAATCTTCTGCAATACTTTGTTGATGCTTGCATTAGCTAATCATGCAGTCAGTTTTAATAATACAGATGATTCCTTCATGCTCAGCTCATGTTAATGATATGTGTTGACTTTTGCATATTGTAAATTGTGCATGAAATGACCCATTTCTGTCTACTAGAAATGGTACTGCGCAATTATTACTCTGCTACACAAAAGAGAGTCTCAAAAATATTCCTTTTGCATTCACTAGCAAAGCAGTGGGTCCTAGCCTGGGAAGTATATTCCAGGATCAACTTAATGAATTTCAATCTCCAACTTAATGAATTTCAATCTGCCTGTTTACAAAAAAAAAAGAAAGGTTTTCTTCATGGCACAGCCTGAAGGTTTGTCTTTGAACTTCAGTGCTTCTGCGTGTGTCCAAATATAGGTGGTGTTATCAAAAAAATAAGTAACTGAAGATACTAGTGTGTAGGAAAAAATCAAGCAAAGTTCATGAAATAGTCACTGTGGTATTGCCATTGGTCCTTTAATGTTGTTGCTGATATTTATTCAAAACTGTATTAAAATGAAGAAAATCAAGGATCTTCATTCTGCAAGGTATCCCAGTATTTCAATATTTTTCATTTTCAGTCTGAAAAAGGGTCACTACAAATAAAAAAAGTAATTAAAAATAAATAAAAGTACATGGCATGAATATTCCAGTAAAATGCTGTGAGATGCAAATGCAACCTTCACATTTCTGCAAGGCACACTACCCGCTCTGAGTCATCCCCCACTCAAAATGTTCTCATTTCAGCCAGTTCGATTTGGGTTTACTGCAAGTTTTGGAGGTTTTCTTTGCACAGTTCTCTTTATTTGTGTTTTCAACAGTTTTACGTGGCTAAGTGCCCATGCAATTTCTTCTTTTTTTCCAGCAAGTGAAAGGCTGAGATGTGCTTTCCTGGGTGCCATAGTGGTACCTGGGGCAGGACCAGGGTGGCACCCACCAGCCAGCACCATTCCAGCAGGACTCTCTGCTCCCACTGCTGGAGGTGTCTGTGGAAGAGATTTAGGATGAGCAAATGCTCTAGGACTTGTGTTCATGGTCGACATGGGATTTGTGATGATATTGTTTTGTCTAGGCTTGAGCTATGGCTACATTTATGTGAATACTGTGGTTGCTATATTTCTCCTGCCTGTCCACTGCCTTTGTATTCTATTTATTGCCCCAAAGGTAAAGATTTACACCAGCTGAGAGGTGTATGCTATGCAAATTGTAGTGCATAATTCTCACCATCCCCTGGTACCTTGTGTGTTGATGAATGTGATTTATCAGGAAAGAAAAGGAAATTTTTGCATGGCAGGTTTTTATCTGCTTTGCTCATTGCTTTACGATTAGGTGTGACAGCTTCATGCTTCTGTAGCATCATCTGTTTTGCCATGTTAAAATTGTGTCAGTAAAAGGTTAGCTCTTTTCCCATTAGGAACAGACACTGTGGTTCCATAGAGTCACAGAATGGTTTGGGTTGGAAGGGACGTTAAAGACTCCCGAGTTCCAACCCCGCCCCCCCCCTCCCCACGGGCAGGGCCCCCCCCCCCCCCCCAGCCCAGGCTGCTCCCAGCCCCATCCAGCCTGGCCTTGGGCACTGCCAGGGATGGGGCACCCACAGCTGCTCTGGGCAGCCTGTCCCAGCACCTTGCCACCTTCACAGTCAAGAATGTCTTCCTTAGATCTAATTTAAATCTGCCATCTTTCAATTTAAAACCATTTCACTGTGTCCTGTTGCTACATGCCCTTGTGAAAAGCCCCTCTCCATCCTTCCTTTTGGCCCCTTTGGGTACTGGCAGGTGCTGTCAGGTCCCCCCGCAGCCTTCTCTTCTCCAGGCTGAACAGCCCCAGCTCTCCCAGCCTGTCTCCATAAGAGTGGTTTCCTCTTCTCATGTCCCCCTGCATTCCACGTATTCACATAGCATGGAGATGATTTTTCAAAAAGAAGAATAAAACTCAATCCATGTATTAAAGAATGTGTATTAACCACTTACTACATAATATGGACCAGTTATATAATAATATGACAGAGTATTACCTCAAGCAATAAGCTCATTTTTGCATTAAAATGTTAATGGAGCAATAATAAGTGCGGAAACCAGCTTATATTGAATGCACACTCTGAAATACGTAGTGGCAGCCTCGCCGAGCTGGTATGAGGCTCCCTGGAGCCAGTTAGCTGTGACAATGACTCACGGCCTTCCTGTCCCAGCTGCCGAGTCCTGTATAAGCCGTGGAAATGGTCATTGAGGAAGACAAGACAGAAGGGGAGCAGGCACAGCTTCTCCTTGAGGGAGGTCCTGGTCCCTATCCCTGGATGTGTCCCCCAGCTGGAGACCCCAGGCAGCTGGCAGCCCAGGGGCACACATCTGTGGGGACAAGAAAACTCTTTGTCTTTAAAACTAAAAATTAGTTTTATTATTTAGAAGAAAATGGTGTAGGGAACTAAGAAGTACTTCCCCAAAGCAGTCTTGTGACTCTAGGTATGAATTTCAGGGTTTGTGGGTTTTTTTCTCAGACAAACCACTCAACGACTTTTCCTCTTTTTCACAATATTTTCAGAGTAGTGTGTGTGTGTGGTAAATTTACTGCTGGAGGTATTTTTCTCCAAGGCAATGGAACAAACACTGCAAACACTGATAAGAATTGGAGCAGACCCAATGGTGTTTAAGAAGTAGAGATGGAGAACAGAGGGATATGGGGCCAATATGATGAAAATGGAAGCAATAAAAGCCATTTTATTTGCTGATGGGATGTACCTCTGTAGGCGAGGTGATCAACTCCCTTTCCAGCTTGGGAAGGAGTTCCTTGCTGCGTCTGAATCTCCTTTGGTTTCTGGTCATTGAACAGCTTCAAACTGAAACTCAACAAAATAATACAAAACGGGGCTATCGCCTCATTCAGAGATGCCTAAAAGGGCCTTTTCCTGTGTGTTACCCTTTTTGCCAGGAAAAAAAAGGTTCTTGCTCTTTCTCATCCCCTGCTGAGCCTTTTGCTCCTTTCAGCCATTGTAACTCCCCAACACTGTGCCACACTGAGAGTCCTGACATTTCCCTGTGGGGTGCCACACAAATACAAACACAGAAAAAGCTGCGTCCTTGCTCCTGTGTGCCCACAGCAAGTCAGCTTCATCCTACGGGTGAGCCCTCAGCCCTTTTCTTGGCACGACTTTGGTTTGGCATGTGGAGACTGGCCACTGCAGCCGGACAGAAGACCGGGCACAAGCCCCCACTACCCCTGTGGGTTGTTCTTCAATAGCAGCATATCCAGTAACTCCTGCAAATGGTTAATAAATAATTAAATTATTACTAGAAAACATTCTTTCATTGTTAATCACAAAAATCCTACCTTCTCACTTAACAGTATCTGTACCCCGAGCAGTGCTGCATTTTGAGTTATTTCTTGGCAAGGGTAGAGCTGGATTTCATCTGGCCTCCATGGATTACATGTGATATCATTTATTTCTTGAACGAGCAGAGGTTCTGTAATTCTTTTATAGCCTGACGCAACTTGCAGTCTTTGTTTGCATAGACAGGTAAATATTGGAGGGGGTGGGCTAGGCTGCATTATTCTTTGTACTTGCAAGAAACAGGTCTTTCCTCTGCCAGCCTCTGCCGATGGGGACTACCCGAGCAGAGAGGGAGGTGAGGCTTTTCTGTTAAGCTGAAGGGTCCCAGAAGCACGTGCTCACACGGGGTTTTGCCTTCAGACCTGGCGTGCGCTGTGGGCGATACCTGTCAAATGGCAGCTTGGCAGGTGTGGGGAGCTGTAAGCCCAGCCTTGTGTCAGCCGCACAAGTGAGGCCGTTGAGTGAAGGCTGAGATCTTGTGTCACTTTTATTGCTCTCACGGGCTGGCTTTGCAAGGGAACTGCTCTGATGTTACGAAATGCTAACATCTTTGCGGTCACTTCCTAGTGATGTACTAGTACCTGTCCCCAGGCCTAAGCAGCAGAGAGCACCTGGGGAGCCAGGGATGACTCCAGGAGGGAGGGAAAAATAGATGTTATTTCTGATTGCTAAACAGATTTAAAGGTCGATAGAGGTGAAGGGTATGAATGTGTCTTTGTAAAGCGACTCTTCACAGTTGTTCCCGTTGGCAGAGAGAACCAAGGAAGCTCTGCAGCATTGGCAGACCTGTTCCTCGGAGGTGTGCTCTGTAAAAAGTTCTTTCTTTGAGTTCTGGCGATTTCTGTTGATTGTGATTTTGTGGAAAAATTCCCAGATCTTGTTTCAAACTGAGTTGAATGACATTTGAACTCCCAGAACATGGTTTCCATCACCTTTTGGTGGGTAATAAAGAAAAAGGAAAGGAAGCCTGTTCTCCACCAAGTAAGTTAGTGAAAGCAATAAGCTTATGGAACACTGTAGCAGGGCGTAGTGATGGGGCTGCCCTGGGACCAGGCAGCAAAGTACAGGCATTGCAGCGGCTGGACTGGAGCCATGTGACCATCCTTAAAAGAGTGAGAATTGCTGCGGAGCAAGGTAGAGGGTAAAAATACAAACCATAGAGCTGGAAAAAATTCAGAGCTTAATCCCCTAATGAGTCCCAATAACTAATATTTAGTACAAAAAAGAGCCTTTCAAAATCATGCCATCCTAGAACACATATGCGCTTTTTCTTACTCTTTAAATAGCTCACTGGCTATATTTATATGCCAGTTTAGCTTAGCATGTTTCCTTTTTCTTTCTTGCAGTTGGGGTGGTTTTTTTTTTTAAGAATTCTTTCTTTCAATAGCTCTTTCACATACTTCATTAGCATTGAGTTTTATTAAAGTCTTTTTGCAGTGATTAGAATTTTAAATGCACATTTAAAGAGAAACCAAAGAGATTAAATGAATGTTAATAGAATTTAAGACACTCCATTAGCAACTTTGTGCCATATTTGTAAAATTCATGAAGCAACATGTTTAATTATATATGCTGATGAAATCCAGGTTGCAGGGCTTACCAGGGAATTAACGTCAACATTTTATGTTTAGTTTAAGTTTGAACAATGCATCAATCTTCATGTTTTCTGACATAAGTCATTCATCAATGCTGTCTAAGTCATGCAGATCCATTTATCAGCAAGTTACTGATCATTTATAGAGAAAATAATCTAAAAGTTTGGACATCTCTCCCTAAAGCTGTCTCTTGCTTCTATTCCCTGTTTTTCTAAATACACATTTTTGCAGGACCTCGGGAGCCTCATTGTTGCCAGTTCTTTCCCTTGAAGAGACACAAAATAGCACAAAAATAAAAGTACAGCACCAGGAAGAAAGCGATGTAATTCAACAGAAATATTTTCTTTAGGATCCCAATAAAGCACTTGAACTCCCTGCAGACCTTCACAACTCATGATCCAATGCTTCTTTGACTGAAAACCTATCTTCTACCATGCAGTTCTGAGTTTTCTCTCCCCCATTTAAAACTTAATCTAAATTTAGGAGAGATTTAGGTACCAGTGCTCTAATAAGAGAACTGACAAGCACCCAGCCGAGACGCAGCCTAAGGAGATGCCACTGAATGAAATAAATCTCTGCTTGCAATGATCATAATTTTAAGCAGGTGTCCTGGTTTCAGCTGGGATGGAGTTAACTTTCTTCTTAGCAGTTAGTACAGTGCTGTGTTTGGGCTCTCATGTGAGAACAGTGTTGATAACCGTACTGATGTTGTTAGATGTTGCTGGGTGATGTTTATACGAAGTCAAGGACTTTTCGGTTCCTTGGGCCCCGCCAGAGAGAGGGCTGGGGGGGCATGGGACACTGGGAGGGGACACAGCCAGAACAGGTGACCTGAAGCAGCCAAAGAGGTATTCCATCCCGTGAGACAGCATGCTGAGTATATAAACTTGGGGGGTTAGCTGGAGTGGGGGGATCGTTGCTCGGGGACTGGCTGGGCATCAGTCAATGGGTGGTGAGCAGTGGTACTGTTTTCCTTTCTCCCTTTTCCTTTGGATTTTATCCTTTTCTCCACCTTTCCATTATAACTGTTGTTGTTGTTGTTATTATTATTGTTGTTGTTGTTATTGTAGTTCTTACATTTTTATTCTATTTAAATTATTAAATTGTTCTTATCTCAACCCTCGAGTCTTACATTCCTTTCCAATTCCCCTGGCCGCCCCTCCGGGTGGGGGGAGGCAGCGAGTGGCTGCGTGGGGCTGGTTTCCCGCTGGGTTGGACCAGGAGAGCGTCCAGCTGGCATCATTGCCCAGTTACTACATGCCGTTACAGCCCAGCTCTAATTGCGCAGCATGGCGTGCACCTCAAGCCTGACGGCCAGCTGAAAACCACCCTATCTGTGAGCTGGCTGCTGTCAGGTCTGGGAGCTTTCCCCCATCGGTGGAGGGAAAGTGATTGAACTTGGGCATTTGCAAGTGTCCCCTAGCCATCCCTCTCCTCAGCTGCTCCTCCCCCCACCCCGCCACCCCTCCAGCCTGCCGAGTGGTGGTGTCTCCAGCTGCCAACGGAAAGGGGGGCTTTTAGCTGGAAACAGGGCATTTTCCTCCACCTCTGCACAAGATGGAGGAGTGTGGAGCAGTCAGCCAGCCATGCTCCAGGGCCGGGGTGCAGACTTTAGTCATTCTTCCTATTAACACAGGACAGGATGGATTTCAGTCTGTACTTCTATGAATAAAAACTCTGTTACCCAATGTCAGTTTGAGGATAGAGCAATATGATGGTAATCACTTAAATTCTGGCTTTGAAGACTCTTTTTTCTGTTTTTATACCTTTGTAATTCTGCTCTCAGGAATAAGTTTGTTCTCCATGAACCATGAATTTTGGACTCCCTACCAGTGGTGGTTTAATGCTGGTTTTGTAGTCACTATATATTCTCCTGAGCCTGATTAACAGTCTTTGTGCTACCGTTGCCTGGAATTTATCCAGTACAACAATTTCACTGGAGAATGGGATTTCATCAAAATGTATTACAGGAGTGTGCCAGTTTCAAAAACTTTAATCAGAAAAGGGATCTTGGAGCCAGGAAGGTATTTTCTGTTGAAAAGAGACACTGTGTTGAATGCAGGTGTGTTCTCAATTCATAAGTTCTATTCACATTTTTCTTCCTACTTGACAAATCTACTGCCTGGAAAGTTAAATTCTTCTGCAGGATTGTGGGCCATCCCAGCTCTCGGCACAGCTGCAGGTCACAGCCATGGTGCGCATCATGCAGGGGTCCATCAGCCCTGCCTAAAGCAGTCCCACATTAACTCACTGCACTGCAAAGTCAAGCTTATTATTAAATATGTTTTTTAAAACTGATAAGAAGTGATAAGCTGCACACAGGCCCTGGAGAAGGCACTCATGAGGCACTCATGGATCTGGGTCAGCACTGGCACAGGAGCATGGCTATGCAGAAGGTGCACCGTGGTGTCCCCGCGCAGAGGGGACCTGTCCTGCTGGTGCTGGCACCTCTTGGGTAGACTGACTACTGCTGACCGCGCTTGTGACCCCGGCTGCAATTAGCACCATCACCACAGGAAAGTATGTGTAATGGGTGTACAGGGGCTGGTCGGGACAATTTAATGGATGTGAGACGCTTGTCAGAACTCCTGGGTGTCATGTTTTGCCATTCCGAGTGTGATGCCTGCGGCAAATGGCCAAGTCACTTGGCTGTGCAGTGTGAATTTCCTATTCAGGGTCTAGCTCACCCTATTTCTTTACTGAAAGTCTCCCACCTCTCAGCTGTTAGGTAGTTTGAGAACTCAGTTGCGAAGATCCAGCTTATTCTTTCCCCACCTTATTTTGATAAATTTGAAACAGTTGGGTGCTGACCCATAGCAGATGCTTAACCTTTAACATAAGATAGTTCCACTGAAATACTGGTTTATTTCTCTAAAGGAGGATCACATAAAGGCATTCAGCTGAAGTAAAGTCTGACTATGTAAAAGTAAACATGAGTTCAGGGACAAAACTGAACTCCAATGACTTAAAATAAAAGCAGAGCACTTTGAGAAACTCCAGAGAGATCCCTTGAATGCTTACTATGCTCCTGTTCAGTCTATGCATAGTCTGTGCACAATGGTACAATGCCCATGTTTTCAGGTCCAGACTCTGGTGTTCATCGCTTTGGGTGCAAGCAGTGCTCTGCCTGTGCTGCACAGCTTTGTGCTGCGGTGAGTCGTGTTGGCAAACTGAGCTGGCACATAAATCATGGAAGATGGAAATATCAATAATATTGGCCAATGCCTTTAATAATATGCTTTAACTTTTGGTCAGCCCTGAAGTGGTCAGGCAGTTGGACTCGATGATCATTGTAGGTCCCTTCCAACTGAAATATTCTTTTCTATTCTATTCTGTTCTGTTAAATTCTATAGTAATGTGCTAAACCATTGCTTTCATTCTCCAGGATTCCTTTTGTTCCCTGAGTATCTTCTATTCATTAAAAAAAAAAAAAAAGAATAATTAAGGCCAGGAGAGTCCTCAGAGGTCTCTGGCCTAGCCCTCCACTTCAGTCTGGGCTGTCTTTGGAGTGAGCCCAGGTTGCTCGTGTTGGAGTTTTGCTTCCCCAGGCTTCTGGACTCAGACCAAGCCCGGCACTGCCTGAGCCACAGACAAACTGGGCTCGTGAAGAGAAGGCTCTGAGCTGACTTTTTGCAGAGCACAAGGATTTACAAAAATCAAGGTGGTTTCATGAAAATCTCTGACTAGAATCCAGATTTTAGTTTCCAGTTACTACTTTTCAGAATGAGTCGTTTAACATTTGGGTTGTATTGCTATATTTGTTCCCATGCATTAACTTCTCTGATTTTTTTGCTTTCCATACTTGCAGGATGCCTGATTAGTGATGACATCATTCTTTGGATTTGCTGTTGAAGAACATTTTAAGATAAAAATCAGCATCTCAGCCAGATAAAAATAATCCTTGGTTTAGTGCCCATGGATTTATTAATATGACTACTTCTGCTATTGGTGTTAAGCTTGATGTATTTTTAAAAACTCTTACCCGCGGAGATCACTGGAGATGTGTCCCTCTCTGTTAAAGATACTCAGTATGGGAGCATTTCAGAAGAAAAAAAAAAGAAAGAATTAAAGCCACAGCAAGATTTAGTACAAGTAGCTGGCATGTGAGGGAATAGTTCCCTTCAGTGCCGTCTTGCATTCAGAAAACCACTGCAACAAGTGGTGCTCCAAGATCTTGATGCACAGAAGCCCTTTCCTGCTGAGCTTGCCCAGTTTCACGTTAAAGGCACCCAGAAATGGCTTGTATGATGTTATCAGTTGATACATAACTACAGCAAAGTGATGGAGGTGACTACAGATTTATTTAACACAAAATTTCAGTCTCTCGAAAAATTGTCTGGAGAGTAGGCAGGGAACTGTAAGACCAGTGGACATTGTGCTACTTTTTAAGCAAGGTTTTATTAGAGTACATATTTAAAGAGGAATTGTTGAGATAAGTCAATGGGAAGACTAGCTCCCCTGGGGACTGGGTCGCAGATGTATAAATAAAGACATGAACACCTCACTTTATAACATATTTATGTAAAATTAAGATATGTTTTTAATTCTTGTCCTGCTGCTCCTGCTGTTCAATCTCCAGCTGATGCTCTAATCCTCTCTTTGTCAGTTAATTGCTGCTTGTTAAAACTGCTTTCTTTAAGCCTCTGTTCAGCCACAACTATTGCAGTGTTCACACTGCCTTTGCTGCCTGGGACCAGCACCATCCCACATAGAATCCCAGAATGGTCAGGGTGAGAAGAGACCTCTGAAGACTACCCAGCCCTACTCCCTGCTAAATCAGGCTCTCCTAGAGCAGGTTGCATAGAGTCATGTCCAGACAGGCTTGAAGGTCTCCAGAGAAGATGACTCCACACAGATCATTCCTGCGCTGCTGGGTCAGCCTGGCAGCAGCATCACAGGACAGCTCCAGCACCAGCCCACACATGCAATGGAGAGGACAAGCATTATGGTTCCACCCTGGCCTCCTCACTGGAGTCAGCCTTGTGCACAAATGGGAGAGCATTCTTTCCCTTAGTCTGGAAAGGAGAAGGTACACCAGCCAGTGCCATCCTTCCTTTGTCATTTCTTGCAGTCAACCTTCTATTAAACGGGTTGCAAGCCTGGAAATCAAACAAGTGTTGGAAGAAAGACTTTTCTGAAGAAAGCTGACTTTTCTTGGCGAAATCCAGGCTGTAGAGGAAGGTTTGGGGTCCCACCTGCCACTGCCCCATCTTGGTTTGCCCAGACGTCTGGTAGCAGGACCTCAGGGGATGTTCTGGGGTGGGGGAGAGGTCCTAGAGAGGCAAAAATTGTAGCTCACCATTTACATTGGTTCTGGTTGATCCCCCAGGGATTGTGTTTTTGAGTGCAAGCAGAAGGTGGTCAGCCTTGACTTAAGGCAACCAGGGTGTCTTGCTATGAAGAAGTAAAATCCCAGAAGCTCAGGTCTGATGATGCCCCAGAGAAGATAAAGGGAGAGCTAGGTGCCAGTCATGGGGAAGTCCTGGCTTCGAGGGGGTGGGAAGGATATCCCACAGCTTGGCAAGCACCCTGTGGACAAAGCTCAACAGGGACTGCAAGAGGCTGAGTGTGAGATCTGACATCTGCCGCTCCCCATTTCTCCCTTGCCACTTGTGGAGCCTGCATTGTTGTGTCCTCTGTCACCATGGACAAAGGCGACATGGGGCTGTAGCATCTTTGCCAGCTCCAGGAGACAGGGAGGAATCTAAAAGGGTTTCAGTCATGGACAAACCTGGTGACATTTTATTTGCCAGTGTTTAGAAGACACCCAGCTGTTAAGTTTCCGCCTGTACACAGTTGTCAGTGCTTGTGCCATTGTGTACCACAGCTGGCTGAGTCACAGACCAGGAAGGAGCTGTGAGGGTTGTCTGGCTGTGACTGTGGTCCTTGAGTGCCTTGGAGGCTCTTGGCAGCATCCCATGGGTGAGCCTTGGCAAAAACCCAGGGGTGTCCATGACTGCTTGAGGTGGCTGCTGGAGGTGAGTAGGGACAACCAGCGACTCTTCTAGCTGACGGCAGCTGAGGCCCTGCGCTGACTTCAGCAGAGCCATTTACATCATGTCCTTTATGTCAGTTGGAAAACTGTTCATTGACTTAATTGGGACTGTTCTATATCAGTGGAAGATACACACCATATTTGTTCAGTTCCTTCCTTGAAAATACCAAAAGAGGAAAAGTAGCACAAAATCCTGGTGCCTGATTAAGAAAATAAGTTCCTGCTAAGGTGTCTTCTGAAATTTTGGCCAATGTTGACTCCCTAAAGACATCTAATTAGTACTTTCCGTATTGTCTTTGTAAGTTCATTTTTGCATTAATACCTCTTTCATAAGTAGTGCAAATATAATCTTCCTTCTCTTTAGAAAAAGAGAAAAACATTGTGTTTCAGCATAATGTCCTTAAAAATGAATATTTTATAGATAAGCTTATGGTTGGAGGGGCTTTATTTTTACAGGATTATTCTCTCTTATTTCATAAAACTAAAGGGTGGCAAAGATATCAAGTACTTTCTAATACCATCAAAAAAGTTGACCAGCCTAATTGACATTTTTAAATAGGATTAAATCAGCACTTGAAGGAGATGAAAGATTGATAGGACTGGAAAGTAAAGGTTGTAGTTTATGAACATGACAAAATCTAGGCAGAAACAGCAGTGGGCTTCAAATGTCCTGCTGTTCTTTTTCAGTGTGTCCTGAACAGACTCTTGAGACAATAATTCAAACTCGCTCTCATTTTGTCTTGAACCTATATGAAATGGAGAATGACAATCATTAAAAATATTGCTGAGCTGGTGGATAGTTTGGGACTAAGAAATCTAGTGCAATGTTAAAAGTGCTGAGGCCATCACATTCACTTGAGTATCTGAAGAGTGTAAAGGTGAAAGTCCAGCATCTAAGGAGAAACATATTCAGAAAGTAAGATATATTATTTTCTTTCTTGCACAGGTGACCATCTCCTGAGCTAATGCTCACAGTTTAAATACAATACCACGGATTAATATCCTTCCATTTTAGGGAAGGACTACTTGTTATTAATGATGGGATTATTGTATATTTGAGCTACATACGAAATAACGTATTGCCCTCAGAATTTAAACAGTCATAAAGATATGACAGTGGTAGAAAAAGCAGAGTTCTTTTCTTTTTCTGTTATTTTTTTTTTTCTCTTTCAGAGGAAAAATCATGCCTGTAATGTTGAACAACTAAAAATATTTCTTAAAGTTCATTGTAGATGGAATAAACGATCCATCCCTTAAGAGGTCATCCTATTTGTACTTATATCATCTATAACTTCATTATGTTTTCTTCTTGGGTGCAGAAAGATTTTCTGGCTGACTGCTATGTTTCAGGCACTGCACAGATCAACTCATCTTTGAAATCAGTTATGAAGAGAGAGAAACATTTATTTTTAATTCGGGGAACTGGGCAGTTTGCTGGGGTGAGACAGCAGTGAGTTCGGCAGAGCTTGGGATGGGGGGCACCAGGGGAGGAGAGCCACCTCTTCCCCCACCCTGACGGTGGAGACTCCAGCCACTGTGGTCCTGAGCGGGGGACGCTGGCTCAGAGAGGGATGGGCAGGTGGAGCAGGGGCACAGAGCTCTCCGGGAGACCGGTGAAGCACTGGGGCACCAAACATCTGTGGGGCTGCCACTGCTGCCTCCTCAGGGAGGTGACGAGCAATTCTCTAATTAGCTTGTGCCTGTGAGTCACTGTTTCCCTGTTTGGGAAAAGCAAGTTTTGTGTGGCCATGGCCAGCCCACATGCCTCACGAGGAGCAGAACAGAAGAGCACCCATGCCCGCCAGACCAACCACTTGCAGACATGACAATAGCCAGCAGTGCCCCAGTGCATGCCTGTCCTCAGAGGGGTGCACAGGCTCGGGCGAAAGGCTGCATTTATCTGATAATGCACTTGAAGTGCACAATTCAAGTGGTGATCTTTAAAGTGCTCAATGAAGTACACCAAAACACTGTGAAACAACTGTTCTTAAGCGGCTTCTGGGGTTGCTGCTTTTAAAATATGAGTTTCATTTCTTTTGTGTGGTGTTCCAGGTCACTGGTCCTTTGTTCCACTTCTATGAGCCCTTGTTGGAATAACTGCTATTTCTCATCCTTCTTTGATTATTTCCAGCTTTATTTAGGAAGCTGCTCTCTGCAGATCATTTAATGAGGAGGATTTCCTCATGCAGGAAAGCTTCCATCTTTTTCTTTTAAGTGTATGTTTCCTTGGCTGAACAGGAACCACATTTAACTGTTTTGTTTCTTTAATTCTGGTTTGAAGTTCTTAAGATGGAAGAATTTTTAAACAATGAAGTTTCCCTCCTTTGGTTTAGTATGAAGTGACAGTCTGTAACATCTCCCCTGGGACCGTTTTAAGGAAAATAGAGAAACACAGGCAGAGATTCTATGCAAAAGGCCTCTCACCGTGGACGTGTTCATCTGGCTCAAGATCCCGTTCAGCTTGTCTTAGGAGGTTTTTATCAGTGCTTTACTAAAGCCATTGTAAGTCCTGTACTGAAGTTACAGCTGATCTGAGGTTCTCAAAAGGTACTATTAAGAGTGGAAATTCAAGCTATTGCCTGAGTCTTGAGGAAGAAAAATGGCTGGAGGTACTGGGAAGGTTTGAAAGGACTTTTTAGTTTTTTCCCGCCCTTTGGAAAAGAAGAAAGATGTAGGGAAAAGGGGGAAAATGAAAAACAGTGCTGAAAGGGGACTCATGGCCCCCGCAGCCAGCCTGGAGCAGCCAGGAGGGAGCAAGCTTGGTGGCTCCTCAAGCTTCACCGCTACTATTTTTAGTTATATCTCAGTTGCTCTGGAAAGGAGGATTTTTCTGCTTCATTCACAAGACCCTGCAAAGCAACACTTGGTGTGTTGGGGGATTGGGAAGGACCCCCAGCCTGTGGTGCCCTGGGGACCAGGTCCTCCTGTCAGCACAGGGTGGGAGGTAGTGGCCACCCTGGCCAAGGTGGGGCTGGACCACCGCTCCCTGGTCTTCATCTGGATGTGGGTTTGCATGGGGAATGAGCACAGGCCAGATGCTACTTTAAAGCTGTTTCCTATAATAGATTTTTTTGCTTTTTCCTGCTTTAAAGGGAAAAACTCTTCCTTGGAAACTAAAAGGCAAATCATGACAATTAAATGCAAATTTTCTTGCATCTTTTTTTTTAATATCCATGTAAAAACTGCCTAAAATTAGTTTATTTTGCATTCTTTCTTACTTCTCAACTTGTTTTTATAGTCCAAAATGCAAATTTAACCTTCACCAGCAAGTTTGGATGAAGACATGATACAACATAAGCTCAAACTACGTGCTATGCATGTTCCAAGGAAAACAATGCCATTTATATGCAAAAATGTTTCAAATATGTCTCTGTACTCAGTTTCACTGGCTCTCACATTCTGAAGGGAAATAGGTTTTGGTTTTTATCCTGCTTAGGGCCAGTTGTCCTCCATCTTCCTGCAGGCGTGGCACTGGTCAAGAGACCAGCAGCCAGAGGAGAACAGATGTCCTGCTGTAGTGTGCTTGTTAGTTTTACACCAAATATTCACTGCAGAGCTATTAATGCAGAACGTATTTCTGGTAACACAAGTTTGTGGGCACGGTGATACTGTCTAAAAAGGGTCTCTAAGTTGATTTTGATAAGGCTGACATATGTGGAAAGAATAATGCCAACAGTTTAGTTTTCTTCCTTGGTGTTGCTGCTTTTCTGCAGATTTTTTTAACAAAAACGGAATTTGGCCATGGTTGCAGTTTTGTTCTGACTGTTCTTTTCCAAATTAAATTGATTACACTGGATATGATATTTCTTCCTATTCTCAAGAAAAAAGTCTGCTCACTAAATTAAGCAATTTTAGTTTTTACACTTTTGCTTTGCCTGTGAGTAATATTAGCAAATATTAGGGAGATAAGGGCACTTTCAGAATATGTGGGCGGTTACTTCAATATTTTCTTTCATTTTTAAGTCCTGTTTTGTCAGAGGGACTGCGATTTCTGTTCGGTGTCAATACCACCATTATATCTGCTTTCTTCCTGGTTTTTTTTCAGTTGGTTTCCCTCTAATTTTTATCTTCTCTAGCACTCTTCAGATCCTTATTTCCAGATTAAATGCTAGAGGTAAACAGGGGTAAGTAGGTGCAAATTGCTGTGTACAGCTCTGTTGAAAACTGTAGAAGAGAGGTGTTGAACTGCCGTAAAAAATGTAGCCATTAATAAATGGTTGTGAATTTCAATTCTGCTTTTGTTCTCTTTATCTTGTGAAGGGTTCTCTGCGTACTGTCAATATTGACATGTTTTAAGCTCATTTTCCTTTTGAGGGTCAACACCATTACCTTTCTCTTATATGATTGTTTTTGTACTTCATATATAAAACTCCCTCCACTATGCTGCCACATTCACATCTTTTCAAGACAAAAAATGAAACAGAAAAACAAGGCTGAAACACATCTTGTTATCTGCTCCTTTTAATTTCAACATGCATGTTTCCTTCTGGTTTTCAATCTTACATTTGTTTACTTGATTATTTTAAATTTTATGTAATTTTTCTGGCAGAGAATAAAGTTTTTTAGGTAAAGTACAAGATGCCACCTTCCTGGAGAGTTCTCTCTAAGGGACTGAAATCATATTACTGTGAGATAAAACGTGTCTAGGAGTAAGAAAAAGAATAAACTGAATTCCTTGAACTTTCACAGTTTTGGAGAGTGTAAAATCCAGCACCAGTGACCCTTGCTGGCTAGCAGGGCAGGGCAGTCCTCTTCCATGGCTTCCTCTGGGATGCTGAAATATGGAACATCTTTCCTCAAATCCTGTCCTTTCTGGGACAAGGTCATCGAGTCTTGCAGCAAGTTGCAAACTGGGAAAGGGACAAATCAAGAAGTCAGATGTTACTGGGTGTTTGCAGTGAGCACTTTGGTGTTAGAGTCGCTACTGTTCAAGGAAGATCTGGGGAACCTTTATAACGCAATGCTATTATAGAAGAGCTAGAGTCAGGACAACAACAAAACAACAGCAAAGGGAACAAAACCAAAAAAAGATGCCTGGATTTCTTCTAGAGGAGGCTTTGTAACCTAGAGGCATGCCAAGCCTGAGAAAGGGCAGAACAGACATCACAAGTGCTTCTAAGGAGTTTCCAGGGGGCAGCCAAGTTGTCCAAGGGGGCCAAGGTCAGGGGTGGGCTGCTCTGTCCAAGCCTGTATGAGCCTGGGAAGTGAAGACACACAACCTGCAGGTTCCGGAGTTGTGCAAAAAAGAAGGGAGAAAGGAGGGGGATAATTTTTGCTCTGGCTAAGGTTGCTACAATGCACTGTAGCTGCATCCACTGAAAACCAGGGTAGGCATGAAGTGTCTCTTGATAACATCTTTACTAATTTCAGTAGGTGAAGCTCTCCAAAATGAGAGATGCCACAGCCATTCCTATGACTGTTTGGTAGCTCTCACAAATAGTAATGAATATCTTGGGGTTTTCCTGTCTTGCTCCACCAGGCTGTCTAGAATGAATGAATCATGATTTACTTTTTATTAAATCAATTATGTATGTGCAGGTATGAGATGGGAGTTGTTGCAAGATGACTGTGGTCTTTTATATCTGCATGCAATGCTTTCTTTCTGACAGTTGTTATTGCTGTGATAAAGGCATTATCTGATGATCAAATGATTATCTGACGATCCATGATCCATGATCCATGACCCAAGCCTTCCTTCAATCTGGGATGCATTTTGCCCTAACTTGCTTTACAGAGATTTTCTTTGATAACCTCCAATTTATGTTGAAAATACAAGGGTCAGCTTCCTGCTACACTGCTTTGAATACATCAGACTCTGTCGTGTGCATCTTTTTTTTTTTTTTTTTTTGGGGGGGGGAGAGGTGGGGGAGTGGGGTGTCAAACATAAGGTCGCAACCTTTTCCTTCAAAATTCTGCAAGTTTATTGCCATCTGCTATGTCCGGAGGACAGGGCTGGTCATTGCTCTGCCCATGGCAGTTGCTTCCTCGCTGCCAGGTCCTGCCCCAGCTAGAACTGGCATCCTTGCAGGGAAAGGGAGCTATGCCCTAATCTCTCACAGCCTCTGCGCTGCTTTCCCTGAAACTCATTTCAAAGTCCTTAAGCCATCTTAAATTTCTTTCCCACCTGAAATAGGCTTCCAAGTTATCCAGGAACCCATTACTCCATTAGGCTCTATTTTCCATCTGAGGAAAACACGTTAGCCTTCTAAAGGTATTTTATGTGGTTTTGAATTCAAAAGCCTTACTAAGTCTGGAGCCTGGCTTGTCAGCACCGATAGCTGCCCCCAGCGCTGTGAAGAGCAAGGATGACTTTTTAGTGTGTTGTTACCTGGAATTGCACTTTCCAAAGCCTGAAAAGGACAACGGGGTTCATTATACCCTTGCGCGGAGGCAGAGGCAGCCTGGTATGAATGGGAGGAGCAGGGTGCTGGTGGGAAAGAGGAGCAGAGGGCTGGGTCCCACCCCACCATCCAGTGCAGCAGTCTGCAAATTTTCAATGTATCATTTCTCTTTCATGGGCTCACTGTAGACAGGCACAGTTTGTGGAGGATCTGTTACATCATCTCTCTCACTGGCATTTAGTGCAGCTTGTCTTGCACATCGCTGCTCAGCCTCCATGTGCCCGTTGTTACCTGAACCCACGTTCCACGCTCTTGTCAGCATTTGCCATGCTGGTGAAAGTCTGTCAACAGCAAAAGAAGAGCAGGGGCTTTATAAGTACAGTGCAAGTTTTCACTACTAACCTTTTAGTTCTTGACAGAATTTTGCCAGTAAAGTTCCAGGTCAGTGACAGGAGCATGAAAATGTGGATTTAGGAAGCAGGCAGACAGGAGATGCAGCAGGGGCATATGGTGCTCATATACAGCTATAGGGACAGGCAGTTAAAAACAACTACAAATGCAAATAACAGGTCTTTGTTGTCACTGGGTGCTCCAGCTAGCGCCTGGTGCCGGGCAGATTGGTACTGTTTATTCACATGAAAAGTGTTGCAAAGTCAGATCATTATTTATCCGTTGTGTACCTAAAACTTACTGGTTTCAATGTATCTACGTGTTCCTGAATGCTATTTTCCCTGGCTCCATGCATAGAATAGTGATTTCTGTGCCCAAGTGCATATTGTTTTAACATGTACAAGCAGTAAAAGTCTCTGATCTGTTTTTTCTCTCACATTGCCTCATTGTCATCTGCCAGCTGATGACTGTGCACCTTGTCCCCTCATCCAGGGCCTCGATGTGGGTGTTAAACGGCACTGTCACTTCTAACCAGGCACCCGTCTGAGCTGAAGCCCTTGGCCACCCTCTGAGCCCAATGGTCCTGACAAAGCTCTTCAGCTACCTTGTGACCAGGGCTTTTTCCCATAGTTTGACCTCAAGGATGCTATGGAAGTTTATCTTGAAAACCTCATTAAAGAAAAGGATACACCGACAAACCTCATCAAGATAAGAAGGCTTTTGGGGACTGTAGAGGTATTATAGAGGTATGGAAAGTTTATTTGTGAAAAAGTTGTGATGATTTTTAAATACATAAGGCATGAAATGTTAAGAAAAAAAGAGTTCAAGGACAAGTTGTCTGGACTGTATGAAAAGTTTATTTGTAAAAAGGTTGTGATGATTGTTAAAAACATAAGGTATGAAATGTTAAGAAAGAAAAGAAAAGCAAAAAGGGAGGAATTGTAGCGGAATGAAGCTGGGTTAATTACCATTGATAACATACAGCTGTGTGCTGGCTTCAGGGGCGGTGGGTTGGCTGATGTGGATAAGGTGCAGCTGTGGCTGGTTCCTGCTAAGGAGTTAAATAGTTCTAAGGACCATATGGAAAAGGAGCAGTCAATGAAGAGAGACCTGGAAGAAGCAGAGAGAGTACTCTGGAGGTAGGTGAGACAAGGAGAAGGGTGCAGCAGAGGCAAGAAGCAGAGGGACTGACCTGAAGAAACAGCACAAACAGTAGATGGGCTGTTGAAACCTTGTAGGGGATAGGTGGCTGTGCCGGGGCAAGGTGTGCTAAGTACTTATTGAGGTTAACCTGGTATGGGGTGGTAAAAGCCTTGTTGCAGACGTTTAGTTTTTGAGAGTGCTGTGACAGGGGACCACTTAATTTGAGAATTTAGATGCCACCACCTACTGAAGGTGGATAGTGGTATTGTTACTGGCAAATGGGAAAGGCAAGGGAAAGTCTTTTAGGTTTTTTAAATACTGGAGGTGTTATCAAAGCTCACTGCCAAGATTCATGTCTTCTATACTTTTGTAATTATTTGAATTTTATATTGACCTATTTTAAGGATCAGTCTCTATTGCTCCCAAACCCCCTTGGCAACCCCTTTTACTGCTCTGGGAAGGAACCTTATCTCTCCTGACTTACAGGAACATTTTCTGCTCTTTTGTGAACCGCCTTGCTCAAGGAATGTGATATAATGATTAGAAAAATATAAATATTTCATTATGAGGCACTAAATTTGCTGCTTTTGTAGAGAAATGCTTTAGGAGAGAGTGCCCTCTCCTTGACTCACTCAATGACACTAGGTTGGCTGCTTCATTACATGCAGTGTTAGTGGGCAGGGTATTGTAAAGCTGCTGCTCAGCGTTCATAAACTAGGAGTACATATTAATACTCAGCATTGTGCAGTGCCATCAATTTACTAGAACACAAAACTAAGTGGTAATTATTAGCAGTGCCCATTTATTATAGCCATTTTATTTTTTGTGTCCCTTAAACATTAATTGTTCTCCTTAATAGGATGAGCCTGGTTGAATAGATGTGAAATAAATGGTATAGGTCTGTGTTCAGTAAATGCTTTTTGAATTTTTCCACCTCTTTTTTATATCCTACCTATGCAAATGTACTATTTAACATTAGTCTGAGTGTTTAATAGACTCTTGTGCTTAAGTGTTACAAACAGTTACCAGAGACCTTAAAATAAATTAGCGCTGTTATGTGTTAGGGGTACTTCCCTGAGCAGCATAATTCAGTAGTAGAGCAGTTACAACAGGAATCATCGGGGGAGAACACAGTGTGTCCTGTTGTAGCCATCACACTGCTGCATTGTGTAGGGGAGTGCAGTGACTAACCATAATGATTTTTTGTAGGATGGAAATCTCTATTTGCATCTATGTTGATGGGTATCCTGGGTAGTGACATTCAGCCAGTCAGATTAAAATTACTTTTGAAGATTACACAGCAGAAAATAGTTTAATTCCCTGAATGCTGTTGTATTTCATAAAGAAGAAAACAAAACGGGTAAGCAACCATTTGGATACAAAGTCACTGTTCCTGTTAACCTCAAGTAATTACAAACATTTGATCTAGAAAAATTCTTGAGACTGCTACTGCAAACACCCCCACCCCAACTATCAGCCACCAGCAGACTTTGGACCTTGTAAAAGTCCGATGCTGAGCATTGCAATGTTTCACCCAAGTTTACAGGCATCATCTAATCTTACAGTGCTGAGATACTTTCTCAATACTGTGTTAGCTTTTCTTTCTCCATTTTTTTCTGAAGGAAAAGACTAGCATTGAAGTGCATGGAAATGTTTGGCACAGAACTGGTGTCCCCAGAAGGCATTAATTTCACTACACTAACTTTAAATTAAGAAAGCTTAAAATTTGACATTTATTTTATTTTTGAAGAAAAATTTTGTCTATATATTTAACATTCAAGTTTTTTATTCATATTAAAAAAAGGGAGGGTGGGAGGGGAACAACAGAATCCCATTTGTGCAGTCTGCTTTCTTTCCATTGTCTTCTCCTAGAAGTAATCGGGGAAAGAGACCAGGAGAGTGTCAGCCCCCAGTGCACTGCCCACTGCATGGGCACCGAGCATGACCGTGTTCATCCCCTGGGAGTACAGGCTGCTTGTGCAAGCAGGTGAGTGTGGACAGATGGACAGACACAGGATGGATTCAGCTTCCCAGTTGTATGCTCATGGTCAATCTGCAGAAATTAGAGGAGTTTTTCTGTGACACTTCTGTCTGCCAAAATACCAGAAAACACCTTCTGTTGCCTGGGTTTTTGTTTGGTGGTTTTGGGGGTTTTGTGTGTTTTTTCCTCAAAAATCTGCATTTTGTGTCTAGTGTGATCAAAAGAAGGTGCCTTTTCTTAATTCACAGTAGCCTGCCTGAAAGAGATATTGAGAGCTGGTGTCCATCAAGTCTGAGCTGCTGTGTGCACACATAGAAATCTTCTCTCTGACTGTGTTGGATCTGGCCTTTACAGGCTCATAAGTAAGGGGACAGGAAAGCACCTCTTCTGTTATCATTTCACTGTGAAAATTGGTAATTTCCTTGCCTCCAAATAATATATTTCCCTATCTAGGGCATAGTGCTTTAGGCAGACATTTATTGTGGTGTTCCTCTCCCCTACTAATTTCCTTTTTAAACAGAAGAGCAGAAAAATTAACATAGAACGGTAGAATCATAGAGCAGACCAGGTTGAAAGGTCTTGTCTGAAAGATTGTCTGGTCCAGTCTTTCATGGGAAAGGGAGCCTAGATGAGATTTCCTGGCACCCTGCCCAGCCACATGTTGGAAACCTCCAGTGATGGGAGCTCCACCACATCCCTGGGGAGGCTGTTCCAGTGAATGACTGTTCCCAATGTAAAAAATTTCTTGTTTATATTAAGTGAAACCTCTCCCAATGCAACTTGTACCCATTGTGCCTTATCTTCTCCATGTGGCTTCTTGTGAAGAGGGAGCCTCTACCCTCTTTGAAGCCACCCTTTAAGTACTGGAATGCTGTGATGAGGTTTCCCCCCAAGCCTTCTCCTCTCCAGGGAGAGAAGACCCCACTCCTTCAGTCTCTCCCAGAGAGCAGGTTCTTCAGCCCTTTGATCATTGGTTGTAGTTATGATCATCATAAGTTGTGGCTTAAATTCCTTATTTCTACAATTGTTATTTCTTCACATAATTGTTGGGGTTTTGTGGCAGGATGTTTGGGGATTTCTTTGGGGGGGATACTAAAACACTTGTCATGATCTTTCCTTTTATGAAAGTGGGAAGCAGAATGCTGAAATGGGTTCCGGAAGTGCCTGCTGCAGTAACTCACAAGTTGGCAAGTTCCTGACTATTTGATGCTATTAAATATAAACACTTGGATTATTCTGTCCTCGTATGTGGTGCATAGGAAAAATTCCTGTTTGTTCCCGGAGTAGGACTTGTTTTGTTGATACACTTAGGAATTAGCCTATTCATTACCTTGTAAACAGTCCAGTCCCAAAAGTGAAGCCTCGAAGACTCCAAGTTTCCTCCACAGCCGATTTCAGACTCTGGAGAATGAGAAAATAACAATGTAGGCCAAAGATTACTAGGCAATTCTTTCTGATTGTTTCTATTTCTGCCTGCTTAGAAAACCAGGAAACAGGATTTACTTTTGAACAATTGCATTAATAGTCAGTCAAAACTTCACCTTGCTGGAAGATGGGTACATTTTGAACTGGGAAACCAAAGAAGTGGTAATCCAAAATACTTGACCTTGATGTAATATTGTCTATTTCTAGAGCCTTAAATCGTGACAATTGCAAACACCTCTAATTCATCAGCACACTCATTCTGCTCAGATCCCATGTCATCTTCACAGAAAAGGTATTACATGTGCTTTTCCAGTTTCATTTTGAGAATTAGCACTTATTTTCAGTCATGTTCTTAGGATGGAAGTTTGGGCTTGAGGGATCATGGCCATCTTGGATAGGTTATCTCCTGTGTGCTTCCTGAAGTATAAAATACGATGTGGCTCTCTTTAAATAGCTGTTTTTCATGGGGAGATGAATGCATTATGTATGCATGTGATCTTGCAGTGTCAATGTCAGCCATGGTAAGATCCTCTGTCAGCAAGGAGTCACGCTTGTGGGTTCTGCCCTGGCGCCTTCTCTGCTCTCATCATAGGGGCTGTGACCAAGAAAAGGGATGACAAATTTCCCTGTGCTCTCCTGACTTGTGTCTCTCCCCGGAGCTGTGGGTAGCCAAGACTCATTAGATCTCCCATCCTACCTGGACATGGAGCATGGTTCATGTGCACCCAGTCTGCGGAGGCAGAGGTACAGAAGTGCTTTGCCTCCCACTCCATTCCCATCCCCCAGCACTGCTGCTACACCCAGCCACAGCAGCACAGTGTGGGGGCTCAGCCCGCTCCAAGCAGATGTCTGGTCTGTTTGGCATCCTGGCCTGCTCTGAGCTGTACAGGGTATTTCTTAGCCCCAGACACACCTGCAGATCCCTCAGCACTGGATTCTCATCACATCAGATTAGCCTACCACAAGTGTAATCATCTGAATTACCTTTCCCTCTGCTTCCTTCAGGATTCAAGCAGAGAAGAGACACTTAAGAGAATCCTTGACCTTCGTGGGTCTCTTATGAATCATTAACCTAGAAGATGGATGGGGGAGAGATCCTGCAGCTTGGCAGCGCAGCTCTTGCATTTAATTTCTGTATATCTCTAATTCAGCTGCTGTTCTGCTCTTTTTTTTTTCTGGCAGTATAACATTATTGCATGCTGTGGAAGCGTAGCAAAGGTCAGCTTTCCCATATATCTGTTCAGTTTAACAATCTTTGCCCTTTATCCTCATGCATTTGCATAATGTGTGTATAATGGAGGTGCAAAATTCTGCCTCCTTGCTCCAGAACCTGCAAATGAGTTTGTCACAGTGTCTGCTTCTTTAAAGAAATAATGTTGTACTAATGTGTAACCTCTGGAAATCACTCTGACAACATGTTGTAGTACAGCAAAGCTTTACAT
Source organism: Falco cherrug (assembly GCF_023634085.1). Taxonomy (NCBI): domain Eukaryota; kingdom Metazoa; phylum Chordata; class Aves; order Falconiformes; family Falconidae; genus Falco; species Falco cherrug. The sequence continues at coordinate 24,572,019 of NC_073703.1, forward strand.
TTAAGCTCTTTTTTTTTTCTCTTTTCCAATATTACAACCTTTTGTTTTGCTCTTAAGTTGAAGAAAACTCATATTTTGTCATGAGGCTTTCACAGACACACACGGATGCACACATGCCTTGAGGTAGTGCTTGCTGCTCAAGGGCATAGCTACATTGGACTGAAGCTTTGCAGTTTGTGGATACATTTCTGGTGTACTTCAATGCAAGTCAATCCATCAGTCATGAAGAATTTCCTTCCCATGTGAACTTACTGATGAGAAGTCCAATTCCAGAGCAGCATTGGGATGATTTTATGCAGGTCTTCATGAGGCTAAATGAGTGGTTACAAAACAAAAGCCCTTGTTTTGAAGGTCCAGTGGGTATTGGTACTTCAGCACTGCTGTCTGGCCGCACTGACCACCCCCTGTACCATGTGCCCATGCTGTGGGCACAGGCTGCCCCAAGGCTGCTGTCTGTGGTGGAGCTGCAGGGGGTCACACTGGTCTCTCCTGGCCACCACCCAGGGCACTGGGAACCATCCTGGCCATCCTCTTGGGCACAAACCTGGATCAAGCCAAACCCACTTTCTGTGCTGATAAAGACTGAGGGAGTGTGTGAGAAAAGTGGTTTCTGTAACAAAACTCCTCTTTCTACTCACAGGTTGCATGTGCCCCATTAAACAGCTGTGCCCTCTTGAAATATTCAGCATGAGGTAAGGTGCCGTGTGAGCACCTCTGAGTACCTATAATTGCTACACATGTGAGAAGAGAACTCAACATAAATATAAAAAAAGTTCAACAATTCCCTACCTGTGACTGAACATGGAGCACTGATTAGAGGTGAAATAATTTAGGGATGCACAGAAGATAATAGAACAAAAACTGAGACAAATTATGTAAGGAACACAGAAGAAGGGGCAGAAATGTGGAACTTTCCAGCAGTGAGATAAATAATGAATTTCCTGCTTCTGATCTGAAAATGGAGTAGAGCTGCTGCTGACAGTAGTACATCTTGAAAAGAAGAAAAAGGTTTCCCGTTGATTTTCTCCTTTATAATTACACATACCAAAATGTATTACCTGTAGATGCTAATCAGCTAAACCTGGACATGTGCACATGGCCAAAATCAGACAAAACCAGACTGTAACATGAATTCTCTGAAGAGATATTTGCCTGGACTACAACATCAGTTTTCTCCAGGCCAGAACTTGAGTGAAGGTTTATGCTGGTGCCATGGGCAAAGGGGGAGTGGAGGAAGGGCACTTGCAGATCACGGTAAGGGTGCTGGCTGTAAAGCAGGAGAATTTACAGCCCAGCAGCAGGTCCTGCTGGAGCATGGGCAGCTCACGGGGAACACAGATTATTTTTTTTTCCCTGCGTTGTGACCTGTCCATGCTGACCCTCATCAGCAATTCCTGTAGCAGCTCATTTTTCTGGGTCTGGGGGACAGCCCTGGGCAGCCAAGGGTAGACATGTGACCCTTGATCCCTGCACAGGCATGGCATTGTCCCAGCACAAGGACAAGGCTAGCTCTTGAAGCATATGTGTTACTTTCTGCTTAGAAATTATGAGCTGTGCTGAGCTGCTGCTGCGTGGCCGGGCTCAGCTGCAGTGCCACTGGGCAGCAGCCTGAACCTGTGGGTTTAAAGGCACTACAGTAGAGATGACGTACCTACTCCTAACTATCATTAAAGAAGTCACATTAAAAAGTTTAGAATGGAGGAAAATGTAATGTTTTATGTGCCAAAGGTTATTCAGAGAGTGTGAAAGAGGAAAAAGTAAAGATTGACAGAGTCTTTAATTTTAAAAATAGCTCTGTTTGTTAACCTCATCTCTGGATCCAAGAAAAACTCACACAGCAAATGCTTGTGATCAACTTTGCTGTCCTGCTGGAATTGCTCTTGGGGTGTCTATGGAGGTTGTCCCGACCTGGCAACTCACCACTCTGCTCTGGCTCCCAGGGGCTCCTTGCAACAGGGCACCAAGGCAGATGGTGATGGCTGCAGCACCCTCCCACAGCATCACTGTGCCTTCCTGTGTCACCCATGTGATACGCATGGTGGAGCCCCAGGTTATTCTGCTGTTCCCAGAAAACAGCACCTCACTTCTGCCCTGCAAGATAAATAAACCATCCAGGTAAAAGCATGGGGTCTGCACATCTGCTGCATTCACCCATGTGCTTTAGTTCAGGTGTTGACAATGGAGCAGGACCTTTGCACCATGTGCAGCAGGTGGCACAGTGGGGCTTGCTGCCCCCATCCCTTTGCCCTTGCCCGCTCAGAGACATCTTTCATGAGAACTCCAGTCCCTCTTGTGCAGGCAGATGCCTGTCTACAGGACGGCACATACACTCTGCGCTTGCGTGGGAAGCTGTTGCAGGTCTGCATTATCACAGGCTGCCTGGGCAGCTCTGCATGGCTGCAGTTCCCAGGGGAAACTTACCTTGAAGTAATAAAGCGACAAAACTGGAAAGGTTGGGTGTATGCAGAATACAGGCTGGTGAAAATCACCACAGACTTATTACAGGTATGCTCTCAGTGTTTGGTTTGTAATTATGTCTAGCAAACAGCTTATAAACCATCAAGCCCAATGGAAGTTGCAGAACAATGAAATACTGCAGTACTGTATGTGCTCCCTATGGTCCCACCCAGAGGAGCTCTGTGAGACCAGGGGTCTTACAATAGCCAGTCTGCACCAAGGTGCCCACTGGCATCACTAAACGTCATGGCGTCCTGCTAGGCGAGGAGAGGTCAAACCCAAGCCATTCATGCTGTAAGCGATGAGCTGCTGTGCACAAACAGTCTGGCTTGTGTGGGCTGATGGTGAAGGAGGGCAGGGGTGGCAGCTGCTGCTCATGAGCCCCTGGTGCCCTGATGCACGGCTGGGAGCAGGACTGAAATCCCTGACTTTGGAAAGCGGTTGAACTTCAAGATGCTTTAGCTACTTTCGTTTCCTTGTTCGCACACCTTTTTCTTCCCCCACCTCCTGTTTAAAATGTCTTATGATGTTTTAATTACCGAGTCCACAGACACACGCAGAGTTTAACTACAGGTCTCATGGAGTATAAGGGCGATAGGCAAATGGAGACTGGGCTGCTAATTGTCCACAGTACTTATCCAATTTTAGCCTGGCCCTGCAGCCCTGATGGGCACAGGAGTTGTCCGGTCTGTCCCTGGAGGCTTGTTACCCAGGGCAGGGAGCAACAGACATGTCATGAGGCAAAGAAGAGCTTTTCTAACCTAAGAGGAACAGCAAATGTAATTTCGCCTCCGTGATGGGGAGAGGAAGAGCAGCATTTCACAAGAGCTGTGTTACCAAGTTATTAGTACAAAGCACATGTGAATTCTTAAAATTTACAGCATAGCCTTGGAAGAAATGGGAAAACCCTGCTCCCAAATGAGCAAAGACTTCCTCCTCCTGGTCAGGAAAGTGCCTATCTAGTTTCCCTATTCCCCGGCACTGCAGTTGTCTGACACTGTGGGAAGCTTTTTTAATAATGAATGATAAAGCCTGGATCATTATATGAAAACTCATTAAGAATCTGTTGGCAGGACTCTCAGATGAATCCTGTGCTTGTGTGCAACTTATGCACAGAGGAACAGGGCTTTCCTGTGCTGTGCCCTGGAAGATAACCCTTCCCTGAAATCCGTCATCTGGATGCATATTTCCACACCGGTAGATAACGCACTTGTGTTTACTTGCTTTTTAAAATTAACTATATGTCTTTTTACTGTGGATTTCTCAGCTACCTGTTGCTGCTCCCAGCCCACAGGATCTAGATGTTCCCAGGTACCCCTCTTCCCAGCCGGGGGGGTCTCGCCACCTCCCGGCTGCTCTCTGGGTCTCCCTCTCCAGCCAGCTTTTCCCAGGGATGCAGAGCATGGCTGCGGAGCCAGGTCGTGAGGAGCAGGGAAAGAAGATAATTTTTTTCCTTGGGAAACCAGGCTAATGGACAGCTGGAGCCATGAATTCTGTTTCTGGATCACCTGTGCTCTGTGCTACTGGCTGCTAACTGTTTTAACAAAGCCTTTATGAACACCTAGTCTGTCCTTGGGCATCGGTTGCTCCAGCAAATGTATTCCAGCAGCTCCTGCCGCAAGCCCTGTTACTGTATGGGAGCCAGAGTATGTGTTTTCAGCTGCCACTCTTGACTTGTAATCTTCAAGTAATGGTCTCACATAAGTTTTTTCAGCAGTTATTTAAGGTCTATATTATCTACAGTTTATCCCCGCTCCCCCCCCTTCCCCCCCCCCCCCCAGCTGTTTGGTTTTTTGGTTGTCTGCTTTTTGTTGTTTTTTTGTGGTTTTGTTTTTGTTTTTTTAATCTCTGGAAATTCAAATTCAGCCCTCTGTTTTTACCTGGTAGGTTAGAGAGTCCTCAAAGATCAAGTATGTCCTCCCTGTACTTGTCTGCAAGTGCATGCAGCTGACCTTTGTCAATGGGCTCTGTGTGTGTGTGTTTATATACCACAACGGACTGTTAAATTACATGCTGCCAGTGTGAGTAACTTGATAAAACTGGCTGAGGAGGAAGATCTGTTTTGTGTTAGGTGTACTTGTTTTCCTGGAGAGTTCCCTAACTGTCACAGTAAGAATAAGATTGTTCATCAGCTACAACATAGTACAGTACAGCAACATTTCAAATCATTCTGTGCTAGTGAGGAAAACCCAAAGCTGGATATATTTAGTAGACCTATTTTTATTTGAAATATGCCCATGAGTTTGTAAAATGTAATGATTTGAAATTATCATTAATTTCATAATGCACTGCCTTCTTGGAACACAAGGAAAATTAAAAATACAAAAAAAAAAAAAAAAAGAATAAGATTTAACAAATGCAATTAATCTAAAATTACTTGGCAGGGAAGAGTTGCCATTGATGTATTTAACAAAAAACTAATTAAAACAAAATTCAGACTGAAAATAAAAGATGTTATGTAATGCAAATAGCACTGATTAAAACCTGTAGCCTCAAGAATTTAAAGCCTATGTAGATAAATCATGGACACATGTACATTTTGCAGAGATCAGTCTTTAACAGAATTCTAGTCCCAGACATGACCGAGTTTTTCAGTGGAACAATTTCCTTTTGAAGGCTTTCAGTCATCACCAATGTTTTGATAATGTATACTCCACAGAGGTTTCCTATATGCAAATGCAAGTTCAGGCCTGCAATGGCAGGGGAGGAACTTGGCTCTCCAGGGGAAGGAACGGGACACAGAGCCTCTTCAGGGCTCTGCAGCACTTTTCCATGGTCCTGCAGAAGCCATCTCAGGTTTGAACAGTTGATTCAAGTGGTAGAGGTACTTGTGCAAAGAGGAAATGGTCTGAAGCGAGGCAGGAGATAAATAACTTGTTAGCAAGATTGCTCTAGGTGGATTTTGAAGCAACAGTTTTGCACAGAGCATCCACAGAGCAGCTTTTCAGAGCCCTGTCTGAATCCAGTTTCACACCAGTTGGAGCAGGGGTCCTCAAACTGTGGCCCGTGGGCCGGATACAGCCCCCCAGGGTCCTCAATCAGGTCCCCTGGTATTTATAGAACCCCCCCGCCCCGCCCCCGCCGGGGGTTGGGGGGGAAAACCAAGTAGCTGCAGATGACTGCCTGCCACTTCATCCGCGCGCCGGCCCCCTGTTCAAAAAGTTTGAGGACCCCTGAGTTAGAGGTTGGATTCATCCTGCAGCACCTGGCTTACTCACAGGCTGCTGGTTTCAGAGTTGTAACATTCTGCTTTAGTGCCATCCCAACTGATGACCACCTCTCAGGAGGATGGAAGAGCAATGAGGAGAGGACTGGAGTCCAGCCAAGGCAGCAGTTTACCCCCAGGAGCTTGCTGGCTGCTCAGGGATGCTCCCACACACAGCTTTTGGGGGACAATTTGTGGGGCTGTTTGCCCTTCCTTCCCCACCAGTTGTATGGGAACACTTCGGTGGTTACCCTCATCCTCCCAGCTGGGTGCCACTACAGCTGCATCTCACACAAGTGCCGTGCTCTCGGTGGACAGAAAAGCTGTGCCCAGGAACACACAGAGGCATGCACACATGCACGCGTGCACACACAGAAGCATGGGAAAGCACATCCCTCCTCCTGAGCAACTGCACTCCCTTACACACCGATAACCAACCTCCATTTATTGTCTCTCGCTGACCCACCGTGACACCCAGTTCTGGCTCAGGGGAATTGCATGGCAAGAGCCAGCTGCATTGTTTTCATTATTTTTTAAAGCTGCTTTTTCAGTTAAACATTTTATTCCTTTTCTGTAAAAGGAAAATGGAAAAGCCTGCCTGGCACAGGAAACCCTTAATCTGTTGTCTGAAATTTTGTGACAGAGGTGGCCTCACATTTGCAGTGTCCCTCTTAGCTTGGCTCCTTGGTGCATGATATGTCCCCTGATCAGGGTGAAGATTCTCAAGAGAAATCCCATACCAGCAGTTTCCAGGCTTTCTGCAGCCAAACCTCACTCGACACTGCTCTCCCCAAAGCCCCCAGGGCTGCTGCCACCTCCAGGTCACCTTTTTCCTGCTCCTCCTCTGGGTCTGGGTTCCTGCCACATTGTGGTGCCTTTCCAGGAGTCCTCAGGAGGGATGCTGTGCCAGCATCTCCAGGTACATTACACAGACTCAGGTTGGACCATCAAAATGGCCCAGCAGGACCCTTCTGAGTTCAACACTTCCCAACCGTGCTGAGGGTTCCAAAGTAACCTGGGAGGAGCCCAAGACCAGTGAGTCGTTAAGGCTTGTGCTACCATCTGAAATGTGAAAAAAAACCAACAGTCACCTGTGTTTTTTCAGCTGATGTTAAAGCACGCTGACTTTGATAGGGGAGTTATTGGTTGGTTGTCCCTGTGCAGTGTGCCGCAGGGAGCCCCATGGTCTTGGAGACGACCAAGGACACAGGGGCGATGGGTCCTCAGTGCTCGGGACCCTGCATGAAAGTTCATTTTTCACCTTCCAGCAGATGACCTCTGACAGCAAGGACTTTCCAGCTACGATTAAGTTAAGGAAATCTGGGGAGCTGGCTGGTACCAGTCACACCCACGTACACTCCAGAGCTCCTTCACTAGTAGCTAGATGTTCCTGTGAGGGAGAGCGCTTCCTTTCCCCATCCCCTGGGGATGTCTTCAGCCTTGGAATAGTCGCCTTCTGCTGAAATGCTGTTCTTTCATTTAGCTTTTAGCTAATTGTTGTTTTTTAAAGTTTCTGAGGTTGGATCACCTGGCAGGTACAGCAAGATGCCCTGCAGCATTTTCTACATGGTAATCATCACCTGTGTTGCCAACAGATGAAGACGCAGTGATGGGGTCTATACTTTCCTCTCCTGTACTCATTGTTTGAGTGCATCTATTGTTTAAGAAAGCACTCATGGCAATTTTTGTGCTGTGCAGCGTAGAAGGGCAGTCAGGAGGTAGGTCACTAGTGCTGCTTATCAACAGCAGGATGGCTTTAAATGGTGGGGCTGAGTTTGACAGATCCTAGGTCCTGGTGCTAGTGAGAGTAAAATGGAGCCTGTAAAAACAGTTCAGAAAAAGTCACCAGAGGAAAAATTGTTTGCGGGAAAAAGAAGCTATGGGAAGAGTTACAGAATGAAACGTTGAACTACTCAAATGTCATGCTCAGGTGGAGGTTATTATGAAGTAACTGTACACTCCTGAATCCCTGTGGTTTGATTGTCTTCTCATGGTCCTTAGTAAAAAGCAGAGGTTTCTGCATCCTCTTTTGCTGCCTGGGAGCTGTGTGATCATAATGTGCAATATCTTTTGATTAAGAGAGGTCCTTTTTTACTTGGTGCTTTCAAACCACAGCTGGGGTGTTGCATCCAGCTCTGGCACTGTAAGGGGTTTGGATGGAGACCCTTGAGGTCCCCTCCCACATATATGGTTGAGTAAGATTTTCCTACAGTATTCCATGTTCAGTGTTGTCAGCACTGTTTCTCTGGTTTGTCATTCATTTCTTTAACAGAAAGTGAAGACCCCCCACTCTGCTGGATTGTTCAAGGTAAAAGAGCCAAGATTTTACACTCCTAGAAAGCATTAGTGTGAGGACATGCTCATGTTTAGATTTTAATTAGCTTTTATGGTAAGAGTCTTTTTGCCTTTATTTTTACTGCTTTATTTTTTTCTCCTCTTCCCTACAGAATGACTGTGCAGAATATCCTTGCATCTCCTCACCCCCAGGTCCTGCTCACCTTATGGCAGTAGTGTGCCAGGACATACTGACTCAGGAGCACGACTGCTTTCCCTTGCTGCCTTACAGCAAGGGAGCTTATTGCAAACCATACACAGCACCCATTTTCTGTAAAATATTATCATCAGCTCATGGGGGGGGGGGCGGGGGGTGGTGGTGGTGGAACCAACGAAATGCCACACAGAACTATATGGTTGTATTTACTATGGCATTTGTTGTTCAGCATTTCATTACTGCACACTGATGCTGTTGCACCTGAACACTTGTCAGTGTTAAAGATGTGAGCCTCATCTCCCTCTCCATGGGCAGGGAAGTTTAACTGGAATAATTCTAGTAGTGCATTCTTATGATCTTGAGAGGGTGTTGATGAAATGTTGAGTTCAAAAGACAAAATGTCTAATGCAAACCTACCGTGAGCTGTGTGTGCAATGCAGAACAGGAACGGACCAAGTTAAATATTGAGTTCAGCTCAGCTCGCCGTTCAACCATGTTTATAATTTCAGTTCAGTGAATCTCTGGATTTTGCTTTTCAACTCACTGCACCCAGTCCAGAGAATCAATATGAATTATCAGTAATTTGTCAGGGGTTGATATATGCCTTTATACTGTGGAACTGCTGCCAATCCTTGCATTGTCCTTGCTTGTTGGGTAAGCAGTATTTTATTTTGGTTTTATCCTTTGATGTCACAGTGATACGGTATTCTACAGTAACTAATCTGCTGGGTTCTTAGGAGGTTAAGCAAACTATGGCACTGTTGGTAAAATATGTTTATTTTAAATAAATAAAGCAGGTGTATGGTTCCTTACATTTTGGAATAATAGTCACACACAAAATAGAAGCAATTCTCTTCCCATATGGCAATTTTGTTTGTTTCACAGACTGCTCTCATTTCCCCAGGGTCAGACCCTGTATCCACAGCCTGATGTGCTCATGGGTGCAGTTGGACCCACAGCTGCAAATATCTCAGTGCTGCTAGGCTCTGCTTTCCTCCATCATCCCAGGTGTGCTGCTGGAGGAGAGAGTTGAGTTGGTTTAGCCTCTTCCAAAAACCAAGGTTTGGGCAGGGCTTTGAGGAAGGTTTGAGGCTTGAGGTTTGAGGTTTGAGGTTTGAGGAAGGGCAGGAGGACGCTGATGCTTTTGGTAGTGGTGGAGCATCAGGTTGTCCCAGGGTCTCTGGTCCCTGCTGGGCACCCCAGCTGCGCTCACCAGAGCAGCCTCACTGGCACACCACACCTGCAGCACTTCAGTGTCGCTTAAGATTTGATATCCAGCTTCAGGAGCCTGCCTGCTGATATTGAACGACTAAGAATATATTTAACCTGAAACTGGAGTTCAGCTATGTAAGACTGCTTATTAAAAATGAATGGATTAATATGGTGAGAATCATGAACTTCACTATGTGATGCAGTAGAAGAAATGAGTCTTCTTTCTCCTGTATTACCGTGCACTGAAAATATGCTTGTTTTGCTTTTTCACTCAAATTTCCTAATTATTGACCCCTCTTCAGACACAAAGTGCAACAAACAATGGAAGAAGCTAAGTGAGAGCTGTACAGCAACCCCATGGCACTCCTTGGCCACACAGCCCAAGGAAATGTCCTTTTTTCAGCTGCTCTTGATGTACACTTCAGACCTGTTTATTCTTTCTTTTTTGTCCAGCTTTCATCCCACTGGACATTTAAGTATTGAGCCTCTGGGCTAGGGCAAATGTTCTTGTTGTTGTTGACCACACAATAAAAATAGATACAGGTTAATTAGCACTTGTTAACACGGTCTGTTCAGTGGCTGCTAGCTCTATTAGCAGCAGTGCAGAGTCACAGGCCAGCTTGAGCCCAGCTGAAGAAACAGTTTTCTTATTTGAGTAAAATAAAAAAAAAAGATCAGCTTTTGCAGAGCAAAATCATAGAAGTAGCTTATTATCCCTGTCATAACTTGTTCTGCAAGAGCAAAATGATAGACAGAAGTAAAAGAGATCAAGTTCCAGTAACTTTTCTTCCTGGAGGTTTAGAACTCATTTATCAGTTTCCCACCTTGATTGGAATAGCTTGCAAGATCATAATTAATAGAATTTTGAAGTTGCTCTGGCCAATCAGAATCACAGAAAGTTCAACATTTTTGCACTGAAGTGACAGTAAAGAAAAATAAATATTTTTCCAGATATGAAAACTGTTTAAATATCAGATTTCTACTTTTTTTCTAATAAGAATTGTGCACAGACTAAAAATTCCCCATGCTGCCCAGGCCAGCTCCTGATTTTCACCAGTCTGTGATCACACTCATTGCTATGGTCATCATTTAATTAGTCTGTGTCTTACCCGTGCCTCCCACCCGCGCTGCCTGTGACGTGGCAGGAGCTGTCCCTTGTCCCACCCCTGGAGCAGAGGGCTGGCGGGTGCCCTGCGGTCGAGCAGCAGCAGGGCTTGGGCAGGAATGGCCCTGATGCACCGTGTCCCCTGGCCAGCTGGCCATGGGGCAAGCACAGACCCGCCAAGTGCCGCACGTGCTGCAGCAGGATGGGGGGAAATCTTTCTGTGATGTGAGCTTGGGTCTCAGCAGTATCCCCTGCTGATACAAGGGCAGAAGTGATATTCACCTGCAACTTCCCACACGTGAGATTTCCCTGGCAAATGGGACTTTTGTCCTTGGCGTGTGCAGCCCTGCTGAGCAGAGCAACTTCCTCCTGTCCAGCTTGACTGTGCTGCCTGGGTGCTGTTTCTGGGTGCCAGTGCACGGGATGAGCTTTGGCTCTGCATTCACAATGAACCTGTCATTCTATCTCAGGTTCCATCACATCACTCAGATTGGAAGCCCTGTTACGTGGTCTTCAGAATTCTCAGATGAAAAAGAAAGTGGGGTGTGATATTTTTATTTGTCTTAAGGTCAGTAACAGCAGCCGCCTCTCCCTTGTTGTGCTGGTGCTGGCCGGGCTGGAGTGACTGCTGGTCCCGGCGCCCGCGTGGGGCTGGCTGGGGTCTGTGCTGGGAACAGCGCTGAGCACACAGGGCTGTTCCAGTCGCTGCTGAGCGGGGCTTGCCCAGAGCCAAGGGCTTTGCTGCGCCTCAGCCCACCCCACCGGCGAGCAGGCTGGGGGGCACCAGGAGCTGGCAGGGGACACGGCCGGGACAGCTGACCCCAGCTGGCCCCAGGGACGGCCCCGACCATACGGCGTCACGCTCAGCATGTAAAGCTGGGGAAGCAGAAGGAAGGGGGGGCGCTGGCAGGGATGGCGTTTGTCTGCCCAAGCCCCCGTCACCCTGATGGAGCCCGGCTGCCCTGGGGATGGCTGAGCACCTGCCTGCCCTGGGCAGCGGTGGGGGAACTCCTGGGTTTGCTTTGCTGCTGTGCGCGGCTTCTGCTTTGCCTCTTCAAGTGTCCTTGTCTCAGCCCGGGAGTTTTCTCACTTTGACCCTCTGGTTCTCTCCCCGTCCCAGTGTGGGGGGAAAGAGCCAGTAGCTGTGTGGGGCTGAGCTCCCAGATGGGGTTAAACCATGATAGCCCTTTTTTTTTTTTGGTGCCCAGCTATGAAGAGAATTAACTTTATCCCAGACAAAACCAGCACACCTGTGTCCTGTCTTTAACATCAGTGGTTCATTTGCACAGCTGGTAGCTAATGTGGATAGATAAAAGCTAATACAAATGGTCCCAGCATCGACAGACAGAGGCACATTCCCATGTTAAATACCACGGTGGATGCTGAGGGTAAAATCATAGAACAGAATCATAGAATCATTTAGGTTGGAAGAGACCTTGAAGGTCATCAGGTCCAACCGTTAACCCAGCTTTGCCAAGTCCATCACTAACCCATGTCCCTAAGCACCACATCTAAACATCTTTTAAATCCCTCCAAGGATGGTGACACCTCCCACCTCCCTGGGCAGCCTGTCCAGTGCTTGACCAACCTTTTTGGTGAAGAAATTTTTCCTAACATCCAACCTAAGCCTCCCCTGGCACAACTTGAGGACATTTCCTCTTGCCTTGTCACTTGTTACTCGGGAGACGAGATCAACCCCCGCTGACTGCAACCTCCTTTCAGGCAGCTGTAGAGAGTGGTAAGGTCTCCCCTGAGCCTCCTCCTCTCTAGGCTAAACATCCCCAGTTCCCTCAGCTGCTCATTATCAGACTTGTGCTCCAGAGCCTTCCTCAGCTCCGTTGCCCTTCTCTGGATGTGTTCCAGCACCTCAATATCTTTCATGTACTGAGGAGCCCAAAACAGAACACAGTATTTGAGGATATGTGCTCTACCATCCCAAGAGACCCCTGGACCTGTACTCCTACTTGCTCTGCAGCCAAGGATGGTCTCAGCATCTCAGAGCATTCCTGGATAATGCAAAGAAAATTGTGTTTGCATTGCAATGCAAGTGAAATGTAAATGAAATCAAATTAAGAAAGAAAAAAAGATTTTAGCTGCCTGGCTCAAGCAGAAGAGGCATTTGGTTTGTCCCTGCCCCTGTGCCACCCTCCTGGGACTGGGGGATGCCAGCATGATCAGCGGGCTCCAGGCAGCCACTGTCACCCCCAGCACGGCTGGGCAAGAGGGATCCCCAAAGCACCGCACAGCCGTGGGGCTCAGCATCTGTCAGCCTGCCTGCAGCCTTTGCATCACTGCAACATCTTGGCACTTTGAATATCTCACTGGAGGAGCTGGGTTTAAATGGCAGTGGATTCCTCGTGCAGAGGAGGTCTGGCACACGCCAGATAAGCCTGGAGAGCCATAGCTCCCACGGCACCTGAGGCAGATGTATCTCCTTGTCCTTAGTGAAAAATGAGAAGTTTCATCTCTCTCCCTTGTTATGCTGAGATAAATGGTACCCTTTGCAGGCAATCCCTGTGATTGTCAAATAAGGGAAAAAGCAGGGTTATTTTAAAAGCAGGTAATTGCATGTGTTAAAATGGAGCTGCATGAGCGAAACAGGCTCCAGCTCTGTGCTCTGCCTGTCCCTTTCCTCCTTCAGTACTGGCAGAGGGGAGAGCATGAGGCAAAGGGCTCTGCCATCCCTACACGCAGTCACCAGTGTGGTATCGCATGACCACAGAATTCCATTTCTTGTCTGAATTTTACAGTAAGGAATACAACCAGCCTGGACAGGAGCCCAAAACACAGCTGTGTCTGGGGCAATGGAGCAGGGGACAGTCCTGTGCAGGACTGTGTGCCACCAGCCACTGGACCCCCAGGGGTCCCACCAGCTTATCTACAACCACTGGGCTATGAGAGCTGAGAAACAAACGACAGACATGACAGTCACCCCAAGTCACAGCAGCTTTGTCCAAAAGCCATTAAAATAAACAGACATTGTCCTGTGCTCTGTCTCCAGCTCAGGACATGAAGTCAGCAGATGCTTCTGCCTGTGTTCATAAAACCATCCCTGACAGTCATGTTTAGAAAGCTACCTCACGTACCACCTCACCCTTCCCACTTTTTTGTTATAGCCAAGGAAAAGTTTCATAGGATCACAGAATCATTTAGGTTGGAAAAAAAAACTTTCATCATCAAGTCCAACTGTCAACCCAGCACTGCCAAGTCTACCACTAAACCATATCCCTAAGTGCCACGTCTATATGTTTTTTAAATACCTCTTCCAAATTTTGGACAACACTTTCTGGAAATTGCAAGAGGAACAACTGTGATTTTTATTTTTATTTTTTTTTAAGCCTATCGAGTTTGCTCATTTCCGAGGGAGATGAGATGTTCTCTCCCAGTCTTTTGCCTGGGGACTTTCTTTGTGAGCACTGAGGGTGGGCACCTATCAGAAATGGAGCAAGAAACAGAAATTACATGCAGTATTTCATCAAAATCTCCAGGCTAGAGAAGGATACCCTTTCTGTTTTTTCCATTGCTTCTTTTAAAAAAAAAAAATTGTTTGTGGTGAGATGCAATGTAGAAAGAAGAAAGTGATCCTAAAGGAATTATGACTCATGGAGATTAGATAAATAAGACAGCTATAAAAGCCATGTTAAAAAGCAGTTTTGCATACAAGTCCTAAAAATTGTCTAGTGGTTTGTAATTCCATCATGTGAATGCAAAGCTGTTTTTGAGACAAAGATTTGGGTAGTAAGTACGCACTTGAATTTTAGTTAAGAAAATAATATGTCCTAAGGGTACATATACTTGAAATCATTTTGCATGCATGCCATGTTCCTTTTGAAAAGAGGAACTGCTATTATTTGACAGCTAGCTACATAAACTAAGAAAATTAATAAGAAGATGTACTTGGAGCATGTGCTTTACTGCAGAGGACAGGCTGCTCGGCAGAGAGTTGACCCCGGTGGAGCGCAGGGAATTGGTGCGCCCCTGGACCCAGTGGCTGACGTCTGATGGGATTGCAGAGCGAATGACATGGGTGCACAGCAAGCGCTGCACCAAATACGTGGTTTGGGAAAACTGGGACTTGGATGAAAAGGGAGGATGATTGATCCTCAGGGAAATTACACAAGCAATTTGTTCACCAATTTTGTTGCTGAGTTTTTGTCCAAAAAAAGAGAAAGATTTTTGTGCTCTGCTTAGCAAATGTTTTTGTTATTCCAGTAATTGTTTTTTGGGGAATTATAATAAATAAATAAATAAATAAATAAATCAGCTGACAAGAGTTAAATGGCAACTTGAGAGATTGTGGTTATTACCTCAAAAGGGAAAGGAGTCTCAGGTGACCTTTCTTGTTCATAAAAGTCTCTGCTATTGGCTGCATTTTGTACATATCTGAATAAAATATGTTTAAATTTAATTGAAACATAAACCTCCTATCAGCAACCTTTGTCTGGTGAGCCTGCGGGGGCTGTCCTGCCAGGGCTGACACTAAGGTGGCTTCAGTTTTGAGATTTGGTGTGGCAGGATGCAAAGGGTGACCTGCTGTCTGCTAACAAAAAGGTGCACCCCCCCCACCCCACCCCCACCCCATCCCCCGGCCCCTGTATCTGGTTATGTACAGAGTCTGCGCTGGAGGCAGGAGCCCATGGGAGCAGAAAGTTCAGGCTCCGGGTGACACCAAAGCACCAGTTTGAAATAACAGAGAAGAGGAGATGAGCATCTGAGATAACTTCTTGTGTCACTTACAAACTCACTGGCTCCTTCACTGTTTTTTATCACTTCAGTTGCTTCTCAGCCCATCCCAATCCCTTTGGTTACTCCCAGTCACCCTTAAAACTCCTTTTTGTTGAGTGTTGTCTCCTGAGCATCCTCACATAGCTTCAGTTCTCCATTGTCCTGTCCTCCCAAACCCACCTCAGCAGGGAAAGTGTGTGAGTCCTTAGCAGACCCCATTTTATACTGGGTCAGTAGGGTCAGCAGCTGAGCTCTTATTTCTCCTCATTTCCTGGAGGTTTTTGATTAAATTTCTAAAACCTTAGCTGCCTTCAAGCTCTTTAATAACTTTTGAGACCATTTTCTTGCCTTGCTGCGCCAGGCAAGACGTAGAGACTGGCCTGTTTATTCCTGAATTCAGCAGGCAGAGAGGCATTGCCATGACACCCCGGCTGCCATTTACCAGGGCAAGGACCCCCTCCTCACTGTTACTGGGATAGTTTGGAACTGAAAGCCACTCTTTCATGAACTGTAAATTAAACAGTTGTAATTGGATATGACTTTTTTTTTTCTTTTTTTTTTTCCAGAATTTGTTGATTCGGGTTTCTCCAGCATCTGTCAGTAGAAATACTAACAAATGAAGCTGAAGCCATAGAGGTTTTGGAAGGTGTGAGGGGTTATGGAGGTCCCCAGGGAGAGGACATTAACTGGGCACACGCAACATGCTCATCCTGGTACATCTGAACAAGTGTATCATGTCCCAGTGTCCCCATTACTGGTGGAGACCTCCGTGCAGTGGGGCAGGAGCATGGGAGCAGTCTGCAAAGGGGGCTGGCCAGCCCCAGCACTGCTGTGGACACCAGGGATGCCAGGGAGAGCCTGTCTGTCCCAGCACTGGCTGGGAACCAAAGCTGGCACCGGAGCCCTGGGCTGGGTCCCCCCGTGCTGCCAGGCAGGTGACAGGGTGTGCAGTGCTGGGCACCGGCAGAGGCCTTAAAAACAACATCTCAGAAACATGCAGCCAGCTGCAGTTTTATTTTTGTGGGTTTTCTCCTCAAGTACTTAGCGGATGGACGTAAGAGTATCTGCTGCAGCAGGGAAAAATCAATATGATTACTGTGCCATCGGGCTACATCTGCCTACAATGCCCCAGACAGGCAGGAGACACATCATTCACAGATAATGCTGCATTGCAGGTGAAGGGGAAATGTCGTGGCTGGAGGGGAGTGTGCTGGAGAGAATAGTACTAATAAAAAAACCAAAACAATCCAGATCATCTTTTCCCAGAAAGCAATTAGAAAAGGCAACAGACGTTGACATGACTCTGTAATTAACAGGAAGGCAAATGGTTAAAGATTAGTGGCTATTAACAAGATGCTATGTAAGCAGCTTACTGGCCCTGTGCTCTAGCTGGATGTCTGTGGGCAAGCTAAGCAGCTTGTGCCTTTGCATAGGTGACCTCTCCTCCTGATCCTGAATTTAATTATTAGTAGGCCAAAAGCTATGCTGATTCATGGGTGTAATTCTCAGGGGAGCTGCACTCTGGCTGGAAGACAGCCATGCTGATTCAAGGAGCCCGAGGAGTTCGTGTTTGCACATATTCTTTCAGGTGGAGGGAAGCGTGGGTGGAGTTTTGTCTCCCAATTAGCTTGTTTTGAGTTACCAAGTAAAAATGAAATATTTCCCCTCTCTTCCTCTACTTTTCTCCAAGCAGAATGTTAACCCTCCTCTCTCATCTGCCAAAACCTGAAAGTGAAATCCTGTAAGCAAATAAAGTGCTCACAATTAGCTGCATGCAGCCTTCCCAAGGAGCTGGGTGTAAATACCAGGTGAGGGTGACCAGCTTCCCCTGCCCGCTCCTCCCCCACCCCCCTTGGCTGCTGCAAGCCCTGGGATGCTGCCAACCCTCTTGGCCAACAGTGACATGTCAGGCGCTGGCCAGGACCCACTGTCCCCAGATGGGAAGTCAGCCTGTAACACCCTTCTCCTCCTGAGCTGAGCACAGGTGAGCTGCTGCCAGGTGGCCGTGGGTAATGACTGTGCCCTGCCTTAAGCTTTGTAAAATATTTGCCTGTTTGACAGTTTGCACTGTACAAAAGTAACAGAGGTCGCACCCAACAAGTGCAAACCAAAGCAGAATACTTTTCTGTCCTGAGTTACAAATCCAAAAGTACTTATTAACCAACCCCTTGCATGCTACACCAGTGCAGGTGACCAGGCAGGAGAGTTTATTACTTGTCATTGTGATTATAGCCTCAGAAATGCACGATATTTTAAAAGCACACTTAAATCCCCAGCTGGTCTCTGGGTGACATGGGCAGCGCTATGCTACACCCAACACTCAGCTTTGCCTCTGCTAGGATGGAAGAAAGCCAGCAGACCTGGCACAGCAACTCTGCTCCCCGAGCCAGCAAACCTAGTGTCCGTGGATTACATCTTCATCCTGGAGGTTCTCCCAGCACCGGTGCTGTCCCTGCCTGCTGCAGTGCCCAAGGCTTTTATATGCATCAGCCAAGGCCATGGGGATGTCCTGACTCCGTGGGAAGCAGGTCACCAGTATGCCTGTCTGTTTTGAGCAGATGGGGCACAGTTGTCAACAGGTATGCAGTTAGAGGCAGACAAATAAGAGAGAAAGAACAGAGTTTTGGAAAACTTCTGGAAAAGGAGTTATGAGTTTGAGCAATTCTTCTGGGTTGACAGGCTAGGGGATAGTTGGTCTCCATGGCTTTTACATGCATGCAGTGTTTTAAGGCATGTCCCTGGGTGTTTATTCCTTTAAACTCTTAGAATCATAGAATCACAGAATGGTTTGGGTTGGAAGGGATGTTAAAGATCATCTAGTCCCACCCCCCTGCCCCAGGCAGGGACCCCTCCTCCCAGCCCAGGCTGCTCCCAGCCCCGTCCAGCCTGGCCTTGGGCACTGCCAGGGATGGGGCACCCACAGCTGCTCTGGGCAGCCTGGGCCAGCGCCTCACTGCCCTCACAGCAAAGAATTCCTTTCTAATATCTAATCTGCATCTCCTTTCTTTCGGCTGAAAGCCGTTCCCTCTTGTCCTATCGCTACATGCCCTTGTAAAAAGTCCCTCCCCGGATTTCTTCTTGGCCCCTTTAGGCACTTTGGGAAGGTGCTCTAAGGTCTCCCTGAAGCCTTCTCTTCTCCAGGCTGAACAGCCCCAGCTCTCCCAGCCTGTCTCCACAGCAGAGGGGCTCCAGCCCTCTGAGCATCTTCCTGGCCCCTTCTAGACTCATTCAGTCAGGTATAGCAGAGAGATGCTCCAGGGACCCAGGTCATATTCCTGAAGCTCCAGCTAGAACATAAAACTTTGTATGAGGATGCTGAGGGTATAAACACACAATGCAGAGATCAAGGTAGGGATGAGCTTTGCATACAGACACCTTGGCTGCCACACAGGTTAGACTTTGCCATGGCATGTACCACCATCTGAATAAACCTTCATTAATGATGATTTCAGTTTTATACAGAAAAGTCACAATAATGCTGATAATACAGTTAACAGTGTAGCATACGTACATCTCATTTTTTATCCCATCTCATAGGGCTGTTCTCACCCTTGACCTGCTCTTGTGGGTCTTAGAGTCATCAGCTTTGGACAGCTGGAAAGGATGACATTGTCCATCATCAGCATTGGGGTCCTTTGCTGGGAGGAACATGATGTCCATGTTGATGGCTTTTTCTTCCTCCTTCCAGGAGTCATTTGGGGTCATTTTCACAGGTTTGTTAACATGCTTTTACACCTTTTCCCTTTCTTCATCAGTCTTCATTGGTCTCCAGTTCCAGGTTATGTCTATTATACGCAGTGCTTTCTAAGTATGCTAGATTTGTTTCCTTTGTTCTCTTCATTACCCCTGAAGCCAATTTTTGTCACTCTGCAGCTGGCAGTGAGTGAGGGCACTTGTCCCCTTAAGTGATGGAGAAAACAGATAGCAACCTATTTGTGTATGCTTGGCTTGAAGAACAGTGTGCTCTGGTAGAGAGTGCAAGGTCTAGCAGGAGTGGGAACATTTCTGCTCAGAAACCTGTAAGCACCATTTCTCTGAGTACTTGACTCCTCTCTAGGCAATTTTCTGAATCTTTATTACACTTTGATTCTGATTATCAAAGAGAAAAATCCATGGTAGGCTTAAATAAACAGATTGTCTGCTCTTTACTTCATGTATTAATTGCTATGCACACCACACGCACTTCAGTGCTGTGAGACATCTCTCAAACTTATTTGCACAAAACCTTGTATCTGGACTACCTATCTGCATGACTAAGTTTTAAATATTTAAAATATATATTTGCATATGTTAAAATATTAACTGTTTTAAATACAAATATACATAGCAATAAAATCAAAGTGGCCACTGAAGACCTTGATAGATTTGGTGATATTCTGTCCACATTTCTAGCACTTAACTTCTACACATTTTACCAAAAGCCCACTTTTCTTTTAAGACCACCTGTGAGTTTGCCACCTAAGTTATCTTCAGCACTTTGAAGTCTGCAAGCAGAAAAAATACCAGTACAGAGTGATGAGAGGAATATTCTCTATCACGCTGCAAACTGATTTTTCTCCTGCAGCTTTCCATGGGGGGCAGGAGGGAAAGGATGGGGCGGAACAGGGGTGGGATGGAGCCTGGACAGCTGCAGGAGTCACATGGGTGGGAGCAGCTTGGCACCACCTGCATCCCTCCCTGAGGGCCATGTTCCCCCTGCAGTCGCTGCCAGCAGCCCTGGGGACCCAGCAGGGATGCACCCTGCTCCCTGGCTGGCCGGTATTGTCTCAGAGGTCACCTGGGCTGCCTTACAGGAGCCCGGATATGGAGCTGGAGGGTTTCTGGAGCAAAATTCATCTGGAGTTGGTAGCCATGGCGTTCATCCAGCTGAGGAGCCTCCCACCCACAGTGCTGATGTGTCACAGCAGCTCAGCACATCACGGGGACCATCCACGGTGTCACTATGGGCCTCGAGGCCCTGATCTGGGCACCAATCCCCCTCTTGAGGCAAATGTTGTCCTGGGAGCCACTTTGGTCCTTTCTATCAAGCAGGACAAGAAAATAAGTCCTAGTTCTGATTGCTTATTTAATATGATATGGATAATAATGGTTTGCTTGGTGGGTTTATTTTACTTTATTATTTTTTGACATTCAGCATCTAGTCCATTCTTTCTATTGTTTGTATTTGAACCAAACTCTTGCCCTAGGCCTAGGATGAATCAGAGGGGAAGGTTTGTTAGAAATGGAGAAAGGAGAAAGGGAAAGGGAGGAAAAGAGAGCAGAAGAAAGCTGCCCAGCTCTTGCTGCACAATGGTAGTTAGTGGAAAAACTAAATTTAATAAATTTCAGAAGTCTCAGCCTTCCAGTCCAAATGTAGCTTACTGGTTGTTGCTTGATTATAGCTAATAACTATGAATTTGTATTTAAAGCTGGTTTTATTGTAGTTGCATTGTAAATGAGTAATTGTTAAAGCTCTTTAAAAACCGTTGACGATCTTCCTCTAGAACCCTGTATTTAGTCTGAGAAACCATGAACCTGAAGAAAGCATCCTTAGAGGACAGTTTGACAGTGGCTTAGGAAGCAAGGGTTGTGTCAGGGATTTTAAGCACAAGCACTGGCTTATAGGAAGATGTTTTGCCTTTTCCAGTAGAACATCTGGCACAATGGGCTTGTAACATCTGTGCTCTCCCAGGCACTGCAGCTTGTGAGAGCTGTTGCTGTAAAGGGCATCAGATGTGACGGGGAGAGTACGGTGAGGGGAGCAGGAGGGCGGTCCTGCATCCACAGGTGGTCCTGGTGCAGCAGGAGGGAGCTGGGCAGTGCAGATCACTGTCCTGTGCAGGGGTCTGGGCTTGGCAGCACACTGGAGGACACACAGGGCTGCATGAACCGGGAAGCATCCCTTAACCTTCCTATCATGCAGAATAATTTGTGTGAGTGGAAGAGGCAGGGGTTCCTTGAGAAACATGGCTTTCCTACAGGCAAGGCAAGATAAGCACCCTGCCAGTGGTGGGACCTGTAAAATCCAGCTCCTGTACAGGGCCTGGCCTGACCCTTGGTACCAAGTGCTGGAAGTCTGCTTGAACACTGGTAAAACAGGACAGTAGAGCAGGATGTGCATGCTAATGCATTCCAGTTCCTATGCAGGGCAGCGCACCTTGTACAACGCTGACCAGTCTCAAAGAGACCTGTGACCATTCCAGGATGCTCCTGAAGCAAACACTATTGTCTGAGGGCCACAGTTCTGTGTGTGCCATGTGCAGGTGCATCCCCCACCACAGGTGTGCAAGCACAAAAAAGGTGAAGGACCTCAGAGTCCTCCTTTTCTTTCTTACTTTTTTGTCTGTTGTTCCCCGCCCTGGCCCCCCGCTCCCCTTTTTTTTTCCTTTTTGGGTTGAAAGAAAAGCTGCTGTGTCTAGGACTTCATTCCTTTCTCTTTCTTGTACACATTGGCAAAAGTAATGAAAATCAGAACAGTCTACCTAAGCCTAAAATTGAACCAACATAACTGTCAGTTTTTAACTGAATCTCATTTTTCCCCACTAAGCAATACATTTTAATTGTATTATGGATTTATTCTGAGTGATTTTATAGCTTACGTTATGCCAAGGGCAGGCTAGGTAGCCACAGAAGTCTCTTCAAAACCATTAATGCAGTGTTTTCGAACTACACATACCAGCTAATAAATTTCTGTAACTGGAAGAATCTTAGAGTCCGTGTTTATGAACCCATCCAAAGCAAGCATCATTGTTTTCCCATGGGATGAAAAACACAACCTAAACCCAAATGTCGTTAAAATCCCCAGGGTGGCAGTACCTGCTCAGTAGCTGGTTTTGTTACAGCGTGAGGCCTGTGCCGCCAGTGTTACTCACCAGCTGTGACACCAGGCTCCCCAGGGCTTGTGCTGGGACACGGCGCTGGGCGCAGGCTTATCGCACCCATCAGCCTGCTCAGGATGCGGCGGGTGGCATGGCTACTGACACGGCCTCTTGCCAAGGAGGCGGCTCATCTCCAGCCCCTCCATCCCTCAGTGACTCCAGGAGAAAAATATCAGGCCACGAGAAGTAATTTGTAAGTCAGATTTCCCCCTCAGGGCACCCGCGGGCAGTATTTATCAGTCACCTGTGTCAGGGAAAGGGGATGTTGCTGCTATGAATATTTGTAAACTGCCATTTAATTTAACTTCCTATCTTCCCTGAGGTGATGGGTTTCACCGTGGAGTAAGAGTATTTATCAGCTTCACACTTCTAACTCACCATTACTCACCTTCATTTCTAGTTCCACACCTCACAGACTGATTTGAGAAATGGAAGAGTCAACTGGGCTGCATAGTCTACCTGTTGCTACACCTTTGCCTTTTAAACCCTTAAAATGAAAGCTCTGATTTTCAGTTGAATTTTAGCTCATCAGGTGTGGTTTTGCAACAATTCCATTTATTAATCTCAATTTTTTGGAAGTGATCAATACATTAAATGGGAATAATAGATCGTAACACAGAAAAACTGTTTCTCCATGAAGATGTCTCAATGGTTACTGTAAAACTCTAGTCCTGTCATAGTCAAGACAGATTTATTGGAACACTTACTCCTATAAAATACAGATTATTACTAATTGTTTGTATATTTTGCAATGTTTTGATATAGCCAAATAAGGCTTTCTTATGAAATTGATGTACAAAGTCAGTTAGATTTTATATCATTACAATAGATTTTTTTAATATGAAAAAGCAATTTCTATCCTGCAGTCAGGATAAGGAAGGGGAAACACAGAACTTGTGCAGTTAACACCATTACCACCTTTGAACTATAAAGCTTATGTTTACGTAAACATAATTGTGAAGTTTTCTATCTGATTTTTAAATTGCAAGAGTAATTAAAGAGTCTCGATGTCTCCTGAATGGCTTGCTTTCTGTCCACTCTGCTCTAATACACATACACGACTTTCACATCATATTTAAATACGTGGAGAAGGCACAGCTCCTTCACAATAGAGCAAAATAACAAAACTCTGTGTGCATTAATTATGAACACGATGGTAATATTCTCACACACGAGCCCCATCCTGACACCGTCGTACGCTGGAAGAGGCGTGTGTATACTCTGGGATTGCTGGGTGAAGGGTCCTGTCTGTGTCAGTGGTGAAGCACCCAGCCCATCTGCGCGGTCCAGGATGCTGTACTGCTGCCGCCTGTCCCGGCACCTTCACTGGGTGCTCCTGGGCTGCAGAGGCTCCTGCAGGAACTGCCGCCAAGCCATGCAGCCCAAGGGTGCTCTGCACTCTGCTTTCGGGGTCCCCCTGTGCAGAGCTGAGTGCCACCTCGCCTGCCGTGCCTGCCTGCTGTGGCCCCATCACCACATCTCTACCAGCTGCGTTCCCTGGGCAGCCCCCTGGCACAGCGGCAGCATGGCTGCTTGCAGCTCTCTCAGCAACTCGTGCCCTTTTCTGATCGCTTCTGTTATAGCCACTATCCCCCCCTGTCATAAAGATCACATCTTGGCCAGACTAAGTGATTTAAATGTTTAGCTGTGTCAGATGGAGGTTAACAGCTCTTTAAGGATGAGAAAATATTTTTTCATCCTCACTTGAAACTTCATATTGTTCTGCTTCTTCTGAATAGAGAAGACAAACATCTATTAAACCTTTTACCATGTTGCTCTAGCACTACTCCTATTCTGTGTTTAGAACTCTTTTCTTCTGTGTATACTTAAAAAAAAAAAAAAACAACTTCCTTATTGAAACATTGCAATTAATAGAGAAATCACGATTAAAATGCTCTTTCCTCATGGATGGTTGGTACTTGTAAATACCAGCACAGATTGGTGTCAGAGGGACGTTGTGCCGGGTATGTGGGCGGGGGGGGGGGATGCTGTGGGTGCATCCAGTGGGGACAGCACCCCAGCACCTGGGTGTAGGCAAGGCCAGGCTGGCCAGTGCTGTCAGGCACAGCCAGAAAGCAGAGGCAAAGAAGTTCCCTTCTTTTTTTGCTTGGTGTCTCTGAACAAGCAGCAGGGAGAATGTCAGGGACCTGCAGGGACCTGCGCCCCCTTGGCAGCATCC
The DNA here is from genome assembly GCF_023634085.1 of Falco cherrug. NCBI lineage: Eukaryota > Metazoa > Chordata > Aves > Falconiformes > Falconidae > Falco > Falco cherrug. The sequence continues at coordinate 24,596,250 of NC_073703.1, forward strand.
CCTGATGAAGCAGGTCTTGCAGTGTGTGTGACAGAAGATGCTGCACAGTCCCCGTCAGTAGGAGGGCTGCCTGTAGGGTTCCTGTGCAATGCTGTGGCTGGTAATCACATTACACAGTGAACTGTGCTTTCCTGAAATGTACTCACAAATTAAGGAGCCACTGTGAGCAACAGCATTCCCTAAGGATCAACAAAATGCCCCTCATCACTTATGCTAGACAGTCACAGGGCCACGGATATTTCACAATCCTAGATGGTGTATTTCAGCGTTTCCTGGAAAATACCTTGATATTGAAAAGTTTTCTGTAATTATAGCAAGTCTGAAATTGTAAATGATAACAGCATTCACACATCATTTTAATGACTATTGTATCATACCTACCTGATCTATGACAGCCTTTAATAACAGTCTTTATTCCTGTTGTCCTACAGAATTGCAATGTCACATCAGGCAGCCAAGCAAGGCTTACAAGGAATTGATTTGAAATTAAAAATGAAGACAGCCATTCACTTTTCATTACTTACCCTGTTTTTCAGAAAGTAAAGGTAAATCACTGTCTCTGCTTCTTAGCAGATCAAGATGGCTTAAGAAGGCATGCACACCCCCAAGCCATCGGAAATGTCTGTGTGCATGCGCTGCTGTACTGCCTCCTTCACCATGGCCCAGTGCTTGGGGCTGAGGTTTCCATTTCTGCAGCAGCAGTTAATTATGCAATATACCACACTTAACCGCTGGTGCCTCTGTCCTGGAGAGAAGAAATTTGTTCTTCTGGATGCTGTGAAGCAATGGATGCCGTATAACCATAAAGACCAGCACTTGCCATTGATATTCCGTGTCCTTTGTGCTTTCCACTTCTTTTCTGAAATTCTACTGTTGTTTTGAACAGAAGTGTTTATCTACTTACAAATATTTTGCATATATTGTCTTACAGCCTTGCTATTTACATCTGTTGCATGCATATCCCAAAACCGCACATTTTCATTTAGCTTCTATCATTGCATGGCGTAGCACATTTGAGTTTCTGAATAATTCATCACAATCTAATCTCTGTTATAAACTCTTGTAGCTTTTGAGCTCAGCACTCAGCTTGCATACTGTGGGCAACAGTTGGGTTTTTTTCTGAAGAGCAATTAAAAAAAAAAGGTAAATGTCTTATGAAGAAATAAAATGAGAACTTTGCGGAATATTTTGGGTTTAGTGTATAGCTATAATGAAGTGAGTATCACTAAATACTCTAAAACTACCTTACTCAGTTTCTCTGCAGCCCACACCAGGGTGTCTGCACCAGCTCAGAAGAGAAGGGAAATTCAAGCACAGGGCAAGATCAAAACGGTCTGTTCTTGACTGTTGCTTCATCCCTGGAAAGCTGCTGTCTGGTCATCTGCTGCCCAGCACTACAGAAGGGATTTGGAAGAGAAAACAAGCTCTGAAAAAAAGTCCGAGGAAGCACTATATTGAAAATAATCTAGGTTTCTAGATAATCTGAAACCGTTGTGAACAAAAGTTTCTGAAATCCTTTTGTCTCATAAAAACATGGTAGTACCAACTAGCTAGAAGTATCACGCTGAGAGCTACGGCCTGGCTGAGTGTTGCTTCCAAAGAAGCCTGGATGCTGTGCAGCTGGGCTGGGCTGGGATGGAGTGAGGTGGGAGAGGACAAGTCAAGATGGGATGGGATGGGATGGGATGGGATGGGATGGGATGGGATGGGATGGGATGGGATGGGATGGGATGGGATGGGATGGGGTGGGATGGGGTGGGGTGGGACAGGGACTTGGCCACTGCTTCTGCACCAAAGCCCAGACCCAGAGCACGTTCCCCACTGCTGCAGGCTGCTGTGTATGGACACACTGCTGAGTCCTTTCCAGAGTCTGAGACTTTGATGTGGCCCGCAGTCCACTGGATGTTCATAGTGTTTGCTCCTGCCCTCACAGCCTGGAAGTCTGCCAATGTTGCAACGGATTACCTTGCATGAGTTGCTGGTACATCTGGCTAGCTATTTCACATCATCCATGGGCAGCTAAAAGCAGATAGAGAGGTGGCTTCTCAGTCTTTTGCTCTGACAGCAGACATGATTGGTAGTACGGCCACGGTATGACAGCTAGTTTGGAAACACCGCCTCACACACAATTGCAAGATGTTGAGGCTGGGATGGTTTGGGTTCCTGCGCGGAGAGACCCTGGCACTGAAGGGGGTGAGCGATCGGCATGTGCTCACACAGTGACCTGTAAGATCATTAGTGCATTAAACAACTGTCACACCTTCCACTAAATAATTGTCATACATTTATATACAAAGGGCATATGTTTGTGTGTGCATGCATATTTTCTTTTTAAGCTAACACAATATAAGATCAGTAGTTTTATAAATCAGATTTTATTTATTATTATTTTTCCAGACAGCTATGGATGCTTCACCTGCCTTTCAAGGCTGATAGTAATGTTTTGGGGTGTGTGTGGGATTTTCTTCTGAGGTACAGGGATCCCTCCAATACCTAGGACAGTGACTGCCATGTAAACCTACCGTTTAAATTCAGAGGGCTCTTGGATCAATACAACATTCTTTCTCTGTGTAGTGAAACACATCTCTGCTGTATTTATTCATGCAGTTTACACTCTTTCGATGTGTCCTCTTCAAAATGGCACTAAATCCAGAAACTCAAACCCAAAGTCTCTGCTGGAAAAGCCACAGTGAATAGAACAGATTTGCAGACTAAATATCACGTTCCTGAGAGCTGATGCTGCTTGCCAACATCTTCCAAGGTTTTGGTGCAAGTTGTTACCACACCGCAGCTGTTCTGACTCTCCGTGTGTTTCCCAGCACTGTGCTGGGCTTTTCCCTTGAGGATGTGGGTTGTGATGGATCGACAAAGTGCCATGCACCGCTGCCCATGGCAGCAGCTGTATTAAACAGTTTGTTCATTTCCCAGGTGCGCTTCTCAGCGGTGAGGGTGCTCGCCGTGCTGGCCGCGCTGCCATCGCCAGGCTCCAGGGCTGCAATCTTGCGCTGAGTGGGTTTGCATGTCTTCTCTAAAGAGAGGCAGGGCATATGATTTCTAGCTAAATATGAAGTTGATGAGCCTTAGCGCTTTGTATTTTGTTTTATTGTGACTTTCTCCCCCACCTGTTTGCTTATTATGTATATTAAATGACACATTCACATTGTTTCCCATGTAGCAGTGCATTAACCTGACTGTGTACCGAGTCTCGCTGGGAGAGGTTTGCAGTAAGTTTGTTACAATTGATGCACACTGCTTGAAAACCAAAGTGATTTGAGTTTTCTGTTTGTACGCGTACATTATTTTTGGTCCCTAGACAGAAGGCTGGGCTCCTGAAAGCAGATATTTAGATCTAAGTACTCTCTTTTTCAAGGTCAAAATTTGCTTTCTGTAGATGTATTTTACATCCACATCTCTCTGGTTTTACTGCTCCTCCTTCCTTATTCGGCCTTCCTGGCATTGACTAGGAAATAAATTCCTGGAACAGAATCCTAAAATACAACTGATATATTTCAAGATATATAGGCAATTTATTTTCTTCTTACATAAACATAAGGAGAACTGAACTATGTAATAATCCTGCAAGAGTAATACATTAAAAAGTATAAAATTCTGGTCCATCCAATTATTTTTTCTGTAATATATTTTTGCATTAGTTTACTAACTTGAAGATTCAGAACTGCTCATAATTTACATATTATTCTTTCCATCTTCTATTAATACAAATCTACAAAGCAAAGCAAATACATTACGAGAAAAATGGTGCAAACTTTGAAGGCTTTAACATCTGCCCTAGCAAAGTCCCCATTACATCCAATAGATGCTTTGCCACTATAAGGACACAATGAAATCTACAGAGTATTGTCCTATTTGAATTTTAATACATTTTCATTTCTTCTTTTTCCCTTGTTTGCTTGTTTTTGAAAGAGTTGGTAGCATATCAACATAGGTTTATAAACAAGAAAGTAAAAGATATGTCAATATTTGCAATCTCAGAGGACTGAGATTCTTTAATTGTAATTACACTTAAAGTCAGTCTCCCCACACACTTTTTGCTGAATGTTTTTCTCTTCCTAATATTATATGGGGAAAAAATGCAGGCAGCGTCTGGTGACTTCTTGACAGGTTCAATTGATTGTAGCACAAAAGAGAAGTAAGGACGGTATAAAACAAGCTTTCATTGATTGCTGGAGTGGCATTGGCTTCACAGGGAATTTGAAGCAACATCAGGTTCAGAAGCAAGAGCCAAAAAAAGTAAAAAGAAACTGATGTCCGCATTTCTGAAGGGTTATGGCTCAGCTTTGCATTTTTACTAGATTTCAATGGTGCACCAGCCATGGTAGACTGGATTTTTATTCTTTTTTTTAAAAAAAAATTATATGTTCTAAATACTAAGTAAAAACAAATTATTACCAAAATTAGCAATGAAATTAATATATGATAAAAGGGCTTGGTTTTCCAGCAATGCCTGCACTTCTGACCATAACAATTAGTTTAAATAAAGGACATTATCTTTCCTTACTGGCTAGGCTTCTAAACCCCCAGACTGTCTAAATTAATGGGATTTTTGCCAATGATCACTGTTATACACTGTGATCACCTATTGTGTGATTTTATCCCTAGGCCAATCATGATCTCTAAGGTCTTGTCGTTAGTCCCAAAACATTTCACAGAAGTATGTAATCAAGCAGTTGATGTGGTGTATAACCACATTTTTAAGTGATGTATAACTAAAGGGAAGTCTGAATTATAAAAAAAAAATAACAATAAATCACTGTAGTCTTGTAAAAGAGGCACAAAGGCGCTGCACCTACAGCCCTTGGGAAAAGCCAGCGGTGCGCTTAAAATGCTTCCACTCCTCTATTCAATTCAGAAAGTTCATTTGGGGGATTGTCATTGCATTTTTTATACAAAGAACACAATGAGCCATGTACTCAATCAGTACAAAGTACTACTACTTGTCCGGTTATGAATGATGATAAACCAGTTTACACCAAATGGGATCTGCTGTACATTTCCAGTTCTTCCACTGGCATGCATTGCTGAAGGGCCCTCGTGGGGATGAGCTGCCGCTGGAAGCTGTGGAAAGGGAGAAGCAGCCCAGACCTGGGACTGTCCTGGGGTCTGGTCAGGCCAGTGACACTGCACAGGTACTGAATCCCAAACATCGGCACAGACCTGGGACTTCTTCGAATGGCTCCATGGCCAGGCTGGATGGGACTTGGAGCAACCTGGTCTAGTGGAAGGTGTCCCTGCCCATGGCAGGGGGGTTGGAACAAGATGACCCTTCCAACCCACACCATTCTGTGATTCTATGAAATGTTGAACAACCTTCATGAGCTCATTTGTAAATTCCAGATGATGGGAGAGAAGGCTGTCTGGATTAAGATCTGTGATTTCAGCAATAACTAGTAGTGATAGCAGCTTGAATAGATATTGTATGCATTTTTATTATATAATTTTCTGAAGTACCGCTATTAAAAATATGACATTAATTGCCGATTCCACAGGAAAACATGTATAGTATTGATTTCATTGTGTTTACCTTAGAATTCTGTTTATTCTATGTTATCTTTTCAATTAAAATGAAGACAAGAGAATCTAATGTGTTTCTTTCCTGCAGTGAAAAATACCCCTCATCTTTATCGTTTGAAACATCACAGAGAATGACATCCCACATCCCAGTATTTTTATCTCTCATTCTAGTTTGCAGCGTATCAGTGTGGGATAATAATGATTTATATTTTTACAGAATACACATAATAGGAAACGTATAGCCAACTTTCACTCTATTATCACTCTACTATTTCAGTTGCGAATCATCCACAGTGCAAAGAAAGCAAGACTTAAGAAACAAACATTTTAATCTATAAGCTCCCTGCCCCCCACCCAGTATTATAGTTCTTCCACTCATTAAAAGCATCACTCCTTATTTTCTAATGAGAAAAAAACCTCTGATATTTCATATTAATCTCCGCACTAAACAGAGCATTACCCAGCGTTGCCTTTGGGGCACAGGGGAGCTCTGTCATGGCACCCTCACCTTGCTGCTTTTACACAGCATCGTTACCAACACGTTACCAGCACAGCCTTTGACGATGTTCTTCTGCAAGTGGGTCAGATGGGAATAACCTCACCACTGCCGGCAGCTGAGCAAGTAGTACTGCAGGAATCCAGCAGCTCAAAATCGTCTGCATCTCACAGAAGCAAGGATGGGAATGTGTCCCTGTGGGTTGCTCCAGGTCCTGGGAAGGTGGCATCCAGGGTCTGTGATCAGGTGGGTTCCTGTTTGCTTTGGGGTTTGTCTCTGTTTTGTTTCTCGTGAGGGCTGGGCACAGCCAGGTGCCTGTCCTCCAGCACGGACAGCAATCCTTTACAGTTCCTGATTAAACACTATCCTCTCCCCAGAGTTAAATTGAATAAATTTGTTCTGACTTTCTGTTGTTATCTTACAAAAGAGCCTTTTTCTGATTAATTCTCATCTAAACATCAAACTACTTTCACTCTTGCTGCAGGAATATTCATTGCCTCGCTGACAAAAGCCTCTTTTAGTGTTGTCCTTCCTCAGGCTGCCAGTGCCCCATCGCCCAGCAGCCCCCCAGGGCGGCTCAGCAGCCAGGCAAGCTCCTGCCTGAAACCCATCACCCTGCATCCCACACCGCACCCCTTTTCTGAGGGAAGGGCAGCCCATCGTTGTTCTCTGTGTGTGTAGAATCCTGAGGAAGATAGCCATGAAAAATTACATTTAAAAATTGTGTCTATGAATAAAGCCCGTGGCCACGCACTCAGTGTGAGTCAGGGAAAGCTGCATGTGTGGCTGCTTGCCTGGTGGGGCTGACGTATGAGGGAATTGCTTGATGAGACCAAAATATGATTAATTTTTAAAGTGTTATAGCAACAATTATCATACACTGAGTGAGAATTTCTGTCTTCTGAGAGCTGCTCCCATGTGCCACGGTGGCTTTTGAGGAACACAGATGTTCCTCGACTCTTCCTCACTCCTTTCAGGCTCTCTAAACCCCGTTTCCTGGAAGGGATGTGCACCACCTTTGAAGCAGCTTAGTGCCACTTATGTATTGATTTCATGATGGATTTGTATATCTGGCTAATGCTTGTAGCACTAATAACACTGCACATCTGGTAGGATGCTGCAGCGGCACAGCAGGACCCCTAGGCTGTAAGGTGCTGTGGCCCAGCCAGTGTGACCCCTCCCGCACTGAGCTGTGGTCCGTGAGCAGTGCTTATGCATCACTTTCACGGAAAACAAACCAGGGCTGCTGCCAGCCAGGATCTGGTCTGTGCAATCTGTTCAGGATTCCAGTTTGTGCTTGGGAATGGGTGGAAGTGCTGCTAGAAAATGTTTCTGTTTGTGGTGGAAAAGATGCTGGATATAATTAAAAAGATTTGTGTAACATTGTGTCTATTTTTATTAATTTCTTTATATCTACAGAAAAAAATATGATTTTTCTTAGAAATGTTGCTGAATAAAGACAGGAAAGCATTTTCTCTGGTTCATTTAAAAATGAAAACAGACCATGAGCTGTTGAAATTTCCCACAGAATTCAGAACGTTGAATTTTGACTGCCTGGTCTCTGCTTGGGGACAAGGACAGTGCCAAAGCCTGGCTTTGCTTTCAATGGTGTGGAGCAAGGGAGCCCAGTGCTTGCCCTGGCAGGACCACCGCTTCCCACCACCTATGTGGTGCCCATGCTTCACTTTGCTCTGCTGACCCAAATCCTTGCTCTTGCTCAGATGCTTTTACCTCCTTCCTCACCTACTTGGTAGGCTCATCTGCCCCATTCCTCCCTCACCCTTACTTCCCTATGGGGTTTATGTTTTTCTGGCCCTAGACACGCACCCCAAGAAACGAGGACAACTATGAACGTGATAGCTTGCATAAAAGGGTGATCATTTTGCCCTAGGTGAGCTAAATGTGATTTCCTTCTGAGTCTTACAAAGTCACAGGATATAATTTCTCTCTTTCTATAGAGCTGCCATGGTGCAACTCGCTCCAGGTTTAATGATGAAAATCTTTTGCCTTGTTATTTCGTAAGATGCTGCATGCCTGAATCCTACCTGTATTCCTAAATAGCCATTCACTGTGACCAAAGGAGAGACAGATTTGTCACTCATTTCCTGTCCTTCTTCCTCTTTCCAATTTCTAAATCTATCTGATGCGCTCATTTTTAACTATCTAGTGGCAGTTTCTCAAAAAGCTTTTAAGTATATTTAGAAAAAATTTGCAAAGCAACCCTGAGAAAGCCTTTTAATGGTAAACATCAGTTCCAAGGGGCACAAATAAAAAAAAAAAAAACAAACCCACATTTATCTTTCTTTTCTCTAAGCCACTTACAGAAGTACGCAACAGTGAGCCGCTGGAACTTGCCCACTTGTTTTCCCACTGGGAAGGGCCTGCTTTGGCACTGGGAAAGGTGGAGCTCTGAAAGCAGAGCCAGGGACGAGTCTGGCTGGCTGGGGCTGGGGGGTGTGCAGTGCTGAGGGGGTCCAACCCCTCCAGGGACAGAGCAGCAGCACTGCTACCGGCTGCTCCACACTGGCCTTCCAGGCCCTAGCAAACACATTTCTTGGTAAGCTTACATGGCCAAGCTGAGGAAAGAAACGAGACTGTAAGACACTTTTTGTTTGCGTTTGACAGATTTGCGTTTGTTTGATTTGTCCTGAGCAGAAACTTGTTCTGGCAGCGGAGCAGAGCAGCCAGCTGGCTGATGTCCGCAGGACCGGCTGTACGGACTGTGCCAGAGCTGTGCTGGTCTGGGACCTGGTACAGAGCACTAATAAACACAGGGATGGGAATAGATGAGCTTCCTTCACAAAACTGAGTACTGTACTAAAGCTGTGTTCATCTTCAACCCCAGGTGTCTATTTTCTTCCCTGAGACTGCGTGAAATCTGGGGACATCATCCACCACCCCCTGTGACTTTGCATGCCCTGCCCTGCTCTCACGGCCACTTCTGGATGTGCTGCGTCGCTTCCCAGTATCCGCTCTTGCTTGCATGGTTCCAGGGGGATGCTCTAGCGGCAGGGTCTGCCCTGGCACAGTCTGCCCTGTCAGCACCACTGGCACCGTGCTCGGCCCCCTCAAGGAGGGTCTCTGGGACCATATCACACCACAGACAAGAGGTGTTTTTCCAGGCAGCTGCCTTGGAAAGCAAGGAAGGCTGAAAGGAAGGTAGAAGAGGTGTAGTTACACCCTTTAGCATCATCTCACCCTTTGGACCTAGAAAATTTTTGGAATTTTGTTTTTTATTTTATGGGATTTTTGCAATTTCTTTCCCCCTGTGTTTAGAAGCACAGACAGCTGCACATCTGGCTTGAAAAGGTCAGACACAGAACCACCGAAATATTACAGAGAAGGCTGCTGTTAAGTTTTAATTCTTGCCCCTGCCAGTGCTGATATTAGAAGGAATCATCGAGGGAAGCCCAGTCCTATGACATTTCTAGCTAGATTCGGACGTCAAAGACCCTTGTCATTTTCAGACTCAGCTCTTGCATTGAAATGTTAACCTTTTTTAACGTTTTGCAATTGTATATGGGATCTGGTAGAGTAGTTTAGCAAGCACAGAACGTTTCTTAGTAAGATATGGTAGGAAATGATTGATTTTCTTTGCAGAGGAGTTCAGCTTATTTTAGTGAGCTACTGGGTCATTTGGAAAATAAAGTTCTGGGAAAATGACAAGTCAGAAGGACTGATGAAGATCGTAAAGACATAAAGCCCAGCAGCTCCTGTTCACAGGCAAGTGAAGGTGAGAAAAAATTCTTATATATCTCACTGTTCTTAAAATATCAAGTATCCTTACCTGCCAATTATACAACCTCTGTGCCACAAGGGCAAATTACTTTAATTATAGGATTGTTGCATTCTCGGAGAAGATAATTTCTTTGGAAAATAAAGCTGAAATCCAGGCATTGTGGAGGAAAAAAAAAAAGTTAATTGCTTTGAGCTAGAGTCTTGTAGTAAGGGAGGTGGGATCCTCAGAGAAGTTTCATCAGGTCCGGCAAGAAGCAGCAAATTCAAGTTAAGTACAGGTTAGGCTGAATCAAGATTAGCTTCATATGATTGTATTACGTTATTGAGAGAAAAGGGTCATTATTTGCTGTAGTGCAAAGGAAGAGAGCAGAATAAGGTAACAGAACATTTTTTCTGCTGGAACAGGGTATGAGGAAAGTCACCTGTACCTGAGAACAGTCAGTACAGAGGGGCTAGCAGGGGTCACAGTGCACCAAGCCCAAAGCTGATGACTGTGTCTAGTATGGTTCAGAATTTAATTTCATATACTGGGGCACCAGGGTTACTTATCCAACCCGCAGGTGCAGAAAGGTTCTTGGCTTGATGCTTTCAGGCTGGCTTGAAGAAAGCCACAAGAAGCCTTCCTGCACAAATTGGTGTTGTGGGACTGCTCCTGACACAGGAGAGAAGGATGGAGAAGAAGGGGAGCAGCCAAGCTTAACATACCTTTGGTTTCCAGCTCTCTTCTGGAGTCTGTGTGTGACCATGACCAGCATGTTGATGGTTGTGGTGCTGCTTCAAGTCATGGAAAACCTTCCTTTGGCTTTGGAATAAGATCTCCAGGAGATACATTTGGCCATGGGATGAGCAGAGAGGAAGAAGAGAGTCAAAAATAGTTAGAAGGAGGCAGAAATCTGAAGATCACAGACACAACCAAACATACGGCCTTACCGCAGGTCTCAGCTCTTTGGAGGCCAAGTTGAGTTATGGGCACCAGTACCAGGCTGGCACTGGTGCCTCTGGCCGGTGAGTCTGCCAGAGGCTGACACCACGTCACAGGGAAGGATTAGCCCTCAGACTCCAGCAGCAACTGTTCAGACCTCAGATGCTGCAGATAAAGGAATATTAGGTTCTGTGGAGTGGATTGACACTGTAAGGTCTAGAAGTTGCTTAATATACCCTTTCATGTGATAAGATATTCTCATCAGACAATGGTATCCTTTATAATCTGTCTCCTTTTCTATACAGAGGAAACAAGAATTGCATGGAAATTTTATCCAGATACGCTGAATGAAGCTAAAAGATTTTTTCAGATACGTTGAAATCTTTCTCCTTTTAGATGATGAATCTCAGTTTTAAGTAGAAGAGAGTAATAAGCTAATATCTTTTGGACCAGTAATGTATTTCAAAGGGCATGCAAGCCACTAAGGTCTCCAGTGACTCTTTGTCTTATTTTTATTAACTACTTCATCAGTCTAGAAAATACCTTAGAGCTTTTTACAGCTGAAGACAGCTTTAAAATATGATAATATAATGCACCACAATGACATACCCATTTTTACATCTCTCCACTCAGATTGCAGAGCAAGGATGCTCCTAACAGATGAATTTAGATGTCTAGGAACTGTTGCTTACTTCCAATCGGTTCCCTAGATGGCTTCCTTCAGAACAAAGTTTCACATTGCACTCATTATTCAAAGACTAATTTTTCCCTTTCCAGGTAAATAATTTTCAAATATTGACCAATCTTTGTTTGAACAGTATATTCAACTCACAAGAAAAAGGCAGGCTGTAGCCCTGACATTCACAGGAGATGGGCTGGAGAAATTCTGCTCCAGCATTTCTCTTGGACAGCCCCAACACGAGCTCCACCCCACCCAACACCCCTCCCCACCCCCCATCATCCCATTCCCCGTGATGCTGGAGCCCCACAGCCCGACAGAGTCTGTGCACCGGCCACTCACCGAGGGGCTGACAGCTGCTGAGAGGGGGGTCTGCAGTGCAGCAAGGCGGGTCACCCTTTATGACAAACGTGTTTCATTTCCCATGACCAGTTTTGCTGCAGGGTTGCACGGTCGGATGACTGAACAAAGGCGTTTCAGCTGAAAGGGGCCTAGCCACGCAAACCCCAACCCACAGGATGGGTATGACACAGCCAAGCCATGGTCTGTGAGCCTAGCTGTGGGGCTTTGTGTGCTCTGGGCTGGCGAGTGTGGAGCTGCTCCAGGCAGGGGCTGTGGCATGGTGCATCCCCACAGCTGCCCGCTGCTGAGCTGCCCTGCCCCGGCCCTGCGCTGTTCCCGGCAGCTCCTCAGCTCACTGGTGTCACACAGCCACGGCAGGCTAAAGCCGGGGTTCCATCTTTCGCTGCATCCATGCATGAATGGCGAGTGGAGCATCAGCTGTAATCTTTTGGGAGTGCTTCTGACTGATGGTCCATCCTCTCTTACAGGCTTGACAAACACTTGAGAACTCAGACAAATTAAAAATGAGGCGTGGGAAAGCGAGACAGGTCTGCAGGAAGAACAGCTGACATGACTGCTCTCCAGGGACAACTTTATGGAGTGCTTGTGGAACTCACATCTGAATTTATAGATGTGTGTATGCATACATATATACATGTAGACATGCAAATACATTCACATTCCTACAATTCTGCAATGATTCCAGGATTCCCAATGAACTGGGAAGTAGTTCTGCTTAATGAAAACATCTTATTTTGATGCAGAGTTTTTGGTTATTTAAGCAAAACTAGAAACATTGCTCTATGAGCATTTTAAATGTCTAAATACAGAAACCTGGGATACTCATTGAAGCTGGTTCTCACTCCAAAAAGCTGAGGTTTAAAAAGCTTTCATTTTCAGACATGAGTATTTTTGCTGAAAATCTGTTCCCCTTCCTTGAAAAGCAGCCTACCCCCATATGGGAAGAGGTGTCTCAGTCCCACCACCCATCCCCTTGCTGGGTGTCTGGGTGCTAGGAGGGGCTGTGTTGGGCCATGTCACAGCATCCTCCTCTCCAGATTCTTGGACTAATTTGGGTGCAAGACCCAGTATTTCTTTTTCCAACACCAAAATGCACTTTATCATATTTTGCTTTCAGCAAGAGTGTCTCCTAATAAATGAGCAGGAGAAAACTTCTTGTACTTTTGCTTGTGGGGAAAATCCATCCTGATCAACAAAATAAAACCAATAAAAAAGCACCCCCAAACATTATCTCTGGCAGGATCCAGATCACTACTTGCAATGTCTCCAGAAGGCTGGCACTTTCTAGACACACACCAGGCCCCTGAAAGAAAATCTTTGTTGAAATCTCACCTTATTCAGGGAACAGACACAAAGCACCCAGAATGCTCGTAGGCAGCTTCTTTGGTTGTCCCCTCTTTGCTGTTAGCTCTCTTTTTATCTCACCTCCATTTCAAGGAAGCTCAGACAAAGCCAAGAGCTGAGCTGTAGGAACTGGTAGAAAGATGGTGTTGCCATGTTATATATTATCACAGTGATCACCATGGAAACGGGAGGATGGGACTGACCTTGCTAGTTTGCCACTGATCCTGCAAGGGCTCAGCCTTGCATCTCGCATTAAGCTCCTCTGGGATTGGAGATACACATTGAAGTTAATAAATTAGAAGGGTAAAAGCCAACAGAATTTTGGAAATGCAAAATGTAGGGCCCTTTAATCTGCACTTCAGATGTGCTTGTTGTGAAGGAAACGACTATTTTTGTGCAAAATGGTTCACTGCAATATAGAGGAGGTTTAATATTAAGTTCACTGTTAATTATACAATTCCCTAGGCTTTCTAGAGTTGTTCTGTAATATAGGTCTCCAAATGGAAAGATAGCTAATCCCTGTTTTCAGAAGCTCCCTCCCACCCTTGTCACCTCAGCAGTGCCCAGCTGCAGCCTGTGGCAGAGAATCCTTGTGCGGGGGCTCCGGACAGCAGCAGTGACTTAGTACTCTGCCCACCTCTCCCTGTTAACCTCATAATTTACAGCATTTTTGTTACAATTATGAACTACAGATCACCCTGAAAGAGAAACTGAGTGCTTACAAATATCTCCACCTCACTTAGGTTCAAAAGTGGGTTTTTAACCACATTTTTAATTGTATACTATTGCTATATTTATACAGAAAACCAAGTCTCCTGCATCAGTCTGTGGTACTTAATAAGCCTGCAAATCATGCTGCAGAAAGGCTCAAACACTCTGGATCTTTGCTCCTCCACAGGCTCACTCTGTCCTTACCTGCACACGGATACCTGGGGCTGCATGGCCCCGGCCCTGGGCACCCCGGGGTGAGCACACCACCTGCCCTTGGACGAGCTTCCCCTGATTCATGGTTTGGTGGGGTTTGTTTCCCTTGCTGTGGCTATATTACAGACACAGTACCTTTGGGGATGTCCAGTGGCTCTCTTTGCTTTTTGCAGGAGCCAGGATATTCCTGGAACGGGGTGTAAGGAGGTGCTTGCTCCGATGGGGGATGAGGAGCAGGTAGGGCAACATTGACTCTCCTGGAGTTCCTAAGAAAATGTGTGCACTGATCCTACTGCAGCCAGGCACTAACCTGAGGCCAAGAGTCTTTCTAGGGTTTTGTCTGTAAGGGGGAACTACCCTTGGTGCTCACCTGTTTATAGAAAAACGGACAAGAAAACATCTAAGACAACAAGAGCAAGCCGGTCCCCTGATACTGAGCAAAGAATTAATTACAAAATACAACTGTAAAGTAATAAGAATAATTGATGTGCTAAAGTAATCCAACAGTGAAATGCGCAAAAGGCCAGCAATGTAAAAAGGCGGGTGTTTACAGTACTGAGGCTACAAATTTACATAATCTATTCAAGACCTGTAAGCTCTGTTTACTTGCAAATATTCACTGTAGTGAACCAAGAGCTTGTGCTGCATTTATTCCCCTCTAGAAACAAGGGTGTTTTCCCCTGTGGGATTCTGAGTCCATTTTTATCAGTAACAATAGCGGCATAATTTTAAATTCATTTGAAGAATAGTAAGTTAGGCAACTGCTACTATCTGAATAAATCGGTTTGTCTCCAGAACTTGATTTCAAATGCTTCATACTGTTAGATGCATGTGCATGACTGGAAATGTAAGAAAATATTTACATGGGCTTAGTTTTGTTCTCTGCTTTTTGACCTGTATCCACAAGTGACCTTCTTATACAGCTGTTTGATATAAAGATGTTACTTTCGTATTTAGATTTAATTTAATTTGTAAATTTCTTGTAGTTTTTACATCTTCTCTTGCTGTTTGCATTATTGGCACTACTTTACAGGGATTTTCAAAGGGGAGAAATCTTTTTTGCTTTCCTTTCTCTTGATCTTTTCTGCTGTCTCTTCATTTTCATAATAGTCTGTCTTCTCACTGGTGTTGCAAACCCATCACATCCCACAAAGAAAATATTCAGGATGGCCTGAAAAAAAAAAAAGTTATTTAAAAGGCTAAAACAGACAACTTTATTAGACCAGCACAGTGTGTTACTACATTAAGCTCTAATCAAGGGCTATTAGTATGAAACCGAAAAGCTTACCTAACTTCAGCTCTTGGGGAGCTCTGATGCCTGTGCAGGCACCTTTTTCTTCCCTTTTATTGACAAACCTAATTTCTAAATTGCACTAGCATTAGCATATGCTTTGTTGCTCACAGAGCATGAGGATGCGGGGGGGCATGCTCCTGTGTCCAGCTGAGACTGTTTAGTTTTTTTCCCCTGTGAAGTTTTCACGTGTGACTACTACGTTTTTGTGACTGGTCACTGACAGTCTGTGGTTATGAAAAACCAGTCGTGGCTGTTTCCCCCTTTACCCCTCCACCTCTTCCCACAGTGATGCAGAAAATCTGAGTACCGCCCCCCCCCCAGGTTTCTAGAGGGGGGGTGTTACAGGCATGGAGGGAGGGAAGAGCTAGCAACTTCTTAGAAAGAAAAGCTCAGGCTTAAATGCCTTGAGAGGAGTGCCCTGCAGGCACTGGTGTTTTCCTCGCAAATTATTCTCTAATTGCCTCAATTTTAATGTCACTGCCATGGAAGAATGCAGTAGCAGCACCTTCTGCCTGCCTTTACCCTCCTACCCATGCCGCTGGGCTGGCTGGGCTTACAGCTGCTGGTACCGATAGGGGGGTGAGAGGAAAGAGAGAGAGAAAGAGAATGGTATCTGCTTATTAGTGGAAAAAACAGCCCCCCAAATATACGTTAACAACCTAAAAGACTCTACAGAACACAGCTGTTACTTTGGCCCCATTCATGCTCACAGACTCAACAAGAAGCCCCATTGGGGAATTACAGGCACGACCACAGGTGCACAACGGGGCTGCTCTCAGGGAGGGGCAGCAGTATGTGTCGCTCTGCGGAATGGGCATTTAGCATCAAGGAAATCGTTGCTTGTTATTTATTTTGGAATCCTAACCATGGAGCCAGGTACTTCTGTGCTATTTCACTCACGGCCAACACTGAAGTGGCTCCTGCCCATGGCAGCTTGCAGAGGCATGGCACTGTGGTTCAGCCCGTGCCCGTGTTCCTCCCCCAGACACGGCTGCTGGGCACCGGGGCTGCACTCCTGTCCTGTGGGCAACTTTGCCCCGTCTACATGGGGAACCTCGCATAAAATAGGTCTTTGGAGCCCTGTCATCTGAGCATCACTAACCTCATCACGTCCTGCAAGCCCCCATTGCCACATGCAGCTCTGTTATCATGGCCAGACCCGGCCTCATCTCTGAAGCTAGCTCTTTGGTGTTAGCCAGTGGCTGTGGCAGCTTCTCCTTATTTAATCTGAGAGCAGAAATATTTCCTTTTCTACTAAAAACAAGCAAACAGCCATGCCCCACTAACCCAGCAGCATAATCCCAGAGGACACGGCTCAACAGGAGTTTCACATGTGGTGTAATTAAGCCAAAAGACATTACCGAGCCATCGTCCTGGCCACAATGAGCTGAAAACCACACAAGTATGTTGGTGTCAGGGAAAGTGGAGGTGTTACCAGCACTGCATCAGTGATTTCTCAGGAGCTGCCCAAAGCCACATGAGACTGAAAGTGTGCACAGAAGGAAGATGACAGTTGCCCTTCAAAGAATTTTTTTTTTCTTTTGGGTTAGTGTGAAGGTGTGATCCCCCAGTCTTTCAGATAATAAAGCACAACCATTAACAATGGAAATACTGAATAGAAAGGTGTTTGCTTCAGTTCAAAGCCAAGTCTCCTTCAAAACTCCAACACTTCTCTTGGGCACGGAGCTCTCGTGGGATTTCTGGCACCTCTCGCTTCCCCCCAGGCAGAAGCAGCCTGAGAAGGGCTTTATCCCTCTCTGGGGAGATGACCTGGCAGGTTCCTCGGGTCTCACGTTGCCTCCAGCTGCTGCAGAAAACAGCTCGAAGAGGTAGCACGCAGAGGGAGTGTCATGCACTGGCATGCAAAGTCCTGACCATAGCAAGGAAATCCCGAGGGAAAAGATATTGCCACTTTTGGCCACAAAAAGTCATGAGACTTAAATATATATTTTGTAAAATATTATGCTGGTTTGGGGTTTTTTGGTGAGGTATGAAGATGTATGGCTTGTATTTAATTTTATCTCTTAAATAACACAGGCTGATGAAGTTTGGCAAAGCATTAGAGAATTTAGCCAAATTTTACTAAACAATGTGAGGTGAAACATTTTATAGAAGACAGCAATTTATTTCAATTGTTTTAAAAAACAATATTTAATTTAAAAACATTACAATTTTAAATTTTTCAAAATGAAGTACTGAAAAGTATTAACAATAAAAGATAGAGCAAACTGAAATTGTTCTTTTGCACCAAAAAAAGCAAACTTAGACTTATTGCTGGTTTTATTACTATTATTTTTATTATCTTCAAGAAGCTAAAAAGTAAGGAAACAAACCAAAAAGAATTATTTGCATAACCTTGCTGGAACTTACTTTAAACTGGAATTACCTCATAAGCACAGAACTCTGTATGTTGGGATTTCCAGGAGCGCAATAAAGATGCAGCATTTTCAATAAAATGTTATATTTTGTCAATGCTGTGGGGAAGACCCCAATCCATTCCCTTTCAACCCAGATATAAGATCAGTGTGAGGCAAAAGGTTCCACTGGCTCCCTGCGCTATCCAGCCTTGTTCATTCACTCATCCTTAAAACATCTGGATCCATCACTGTATTTTCTTGTGAGCAGCTTTGCTGCTGCTGGTGTCTTGGCTGCCAGGGGAGGGTCACTGGAGCCGTTTGGAGCTCTGCAGTGAGATCTGGGGTGGTTCCCCAGATGGCAGCTGCTGGGTAACACATTTGCTCTTGGATGGAGATGCCTGTGGCAACTAGAGATGGAGGCACTTATGGTGGTTGAAGATGGAGGTGCCCATAGTCATTGGAGAGGGAAATATTTGTCGTCATTGATGATAGAGGTGCCTATGGCCATTGGAGACTTTTGAGCATGCTTGAATGACCACATGGGGCTGGTAGACAAGGTAGCTCTGAATGGGGAAGCAATTCTCTCTGAAGAGGCACCTGAAAGCCAGGCATGGCATGTGCTCGGATAGCAACAGGAACCTGTCCCGGGAAGGGACACCTACAGTGACATAATTCAGTCTCCCTCTGGTTACAGCCACTGCTGCATGTAAAACAGCTACAAATAATGCAGGAGTACTGCTGGATTAGATAATCCTGACAAAAATCTGCACATAATGACCCATTTGGATAGTAAGGGACTGTTATTTCAGGGAAGCCTTACTGACCTCTGAGACTCAGTTTGGGTCTTTACGGTTTGAGTCAGCCCAGGCTGGGTCTCTGGCATAAAACTCAAGCCAATCATGTACAAAGCCTTAATCTTCTGTTTTGGTATTTGAAGAAAGAAGCCAGGTAGTTGGACATCTTCAGGAGGCTTTTCATAACCATAAAGATACATGGCTGTGAGAAAGGGGAGACAAAACTGGAAGGCTCTTCCTATCGATCTCTGTATAGGAGGAATAAGGACAAATCTATCCATCTGTCCAAAAGTCTCAGAGTTTCCATGGGAGGTAAGAATAATTATGTTTGAAAAGGTCAGCCTGAGAGTTTAAATCCGGAATGTCAAAGAGAACACACCAGATGCTGTGTGACAAGGGAAAGTTGAGCACTTGAGCACATGCAAGTTGCCAAACAAAATTGGATGTGTCATTTAGTTGAAATAACTTGATTTCTAAGAGGACGCAAGCCAGTTTGGCCAAGGAGGGAGCACGTGGTCCTGGGCAGCCTGGCAGGCACACAGAGCAGCAGAGCGAGCAGGGGCAGGAGGACGGTTAAGGGCTTGGTCCCTGCTTCGTCTCACCCAGCCGCAGGGTCTCACCTTGCAGCAGTCAACCCTGCTCTGCAGGGGGACCTGCTGGGGACCCTCCTGGTGTCCCTCATGCCAGCTGAGCACCACGGGGCCACCCCAGCATGTGACAGGTGGAGGTTTTCACTTTCTTCACCTCCTGCCCTTTCTCCTTTCTGTTTATATTTCTGGGAGGAAAAGAAGTTGTACTTTTGTACTTTTCCTTTTTCCCTTTTTTTTTAATTTTTATTTTTATATATGTATATATATAGAAAGTAAAAAAAGAAATGAAAGTTTTTACAACTGTCATGGAAGAGCAAAATGCTTCTTACTTCTCATTTTACACTATTAGTTTTTGCACTAGAGCTTTACACTGCAGACCCCTCTATAAATGACCAAAGTTTGAGCAGTTGGCCCACGGCTGATCAGTGCAGATGTGTAGGTAAAGTCCCACAGCCCCAGGTGAGGGTAAGGGCACACTGTCAGTGCTGTGGAGCAGCAGCCTCTGCTCAAGTCTCCTCCTTTCCTTAGCAAAAGAAACGTGTTGTTTGCAGCTCCACTTTCCTGTGAATGTCTGTGAGACAGCTGACGATGTGTGGTCATCTGTGGAGGTGGGCTGCACAAAGCTGCCTGGCATCTTCTCTCCTCACCCCATTCACCCCCTCCACAGAGTCGACCTCCCCACTTGCCTTCTGCTCATCTGCCCCCGTGCACTCCTTCAGCACCGTATAGACACCTACAGCCCTGCGCTGCAGAAGGTGTTACCAGTACAGGTATACAGCACTTTGGTTCCCCCATCCAGGTTCCCATGGAGATCATACCTGGCTGCCAGCCACAGCTGGTGAGCGGTGAGCATGGCAACCTTGGTACCCCAAGCCCCTCACATCCCCTTTGTCACTTTTGGAGGTTTTGGCTTTTGCAGATATTATTTGGAACTTCTCTTTCTCTTTGCAGGCATTTATTTCTGTCTTCAGACACCACTAACTTCTGAACCTGCCCAAAGAGTTTTAGGAGGTAACATCATAAAGCCAGTGTTTTCCTAGGTGTCTTCTTTCCACAATAAACTACATGTCAAAGTGAGCTTGCAGGAAGGTGATGCATGCAGCAGGTGAGAGTGAAGGATGTGCAGAAGGTGGTCGTGCATTCACCATCAGCAGCTGGGCTGGTCCAAGGGCTGTCAGTGCTGTGCTTGGAACCAGAGTTGCACAGATGCTGCTGGCGTGGCACAGGTGCTGGCTCTCCAGAGAGCCACGAGACCCTGGGGGGCATCCATGGTGAGATGCTGCTGCTGAAAACTGCAGGATGATGATAGTTTGCTACAGGAATTAGTTTTTAATGTAAAAATGGATTAGTTTGTCATTGCTCAAAAATATAAGGTAGATCTATGCTTTAGTCTGGTCAGGTTTGTGTGTGGCAGAGGAAATATCAAGGGTGCAAGATCCCTGCCCACAGTTAGCTGATGTTATTTAATCCAAGTAATAACCCAGATAATTTCAAAGAAAAAAATTATCAGGTATCAGAGTGGTTAACTTTTAGTTAAAAAGAAAAACTTTCCTTTGTTCCTCAGGGACATAGTGACAACAGTGCATCTTAATCCATCTTCCATCTATCAATCCTATTCTATGAGAAGTGATAAAAGAGGTTTCAAAATACCATGATGCCCTGGGATCCTCAGCAAGAATCTCCACAGAACCGGGTCAGAAAACAGTGTGTAGGAAAGACAGCTTTCCCCACTGTTAATTAAGTAGAATTTTTCATCTGGCTACAAAAGATTAAAAAAAATCATAGATGGGGGATAAGAGGTGGGAAGATTTGAAGCTCCAAAGCTGGTGCCAGACTTGCCTTTGGTCACTTCTTGAGGCAGGTCCCTGGTTGTAGGTTACTGGGGACAGCTGGAGCATCCCTGGGCATGGGACGGAGCCACCTGGGCAGGGGGTCATGTTGTGACCGACCGACGCTGTGTCACTGGGGTTTCTGTCATGTTTTGACTCACACTCCACAACAGCTACTGCATGCCTTTTGGAGAGCATTCATTTTGAGCTTTAGAAGGCCTCCAGTGACAGAGGAAGCATGGCAGGTTCTGGAGGACCGTGCTGGCTGATCCTTGGGGTCATTGCTCAGAAACATCTTCCTCTGTTAACTGACCTCATCTGCCTGGAGCATCCATCCATTTGATTCCCTTGCTTTGCAAAGTAGACCAGGAAGACTTTATTCTAATTTTGGTTCACATGAAGGCATTTACAGATAACACCATGCTCTCACTTTTCTCTTAGCAAAACAGAGGGTCCAGATGGGACTTCTGACATCTGTTTGTAAAACCCTGATGTCTCCAACCCGCTGATGGTTGTCCCTCAGCTCCTGGCTCTGCTGCTGTCCTGCTGGGTGACCTTCCCCAGCCCACTCCTACAGAGGTTCTTGCTGACACCGGCGTCAGTAACTGCTGCTGATTCAGCGGGTGAGGAAAACCCCTTGCCTTTGTGGCTGGCTGCGTTTTCTGGAGTGTTTGCAGTCCCATGCTTTTGTGCCACGTGTTTTACCCATCATTGAGTAACCTGGGATGAGGCTGTGGCACGAGCCGAGCTGCAAAGCTTTACCTGCAAAGTCTGGATGATTTTTTTATGACAAATGTGGGTGGACTGTGTTGAGAATGAACTTACAGTAGACACTCTTACTAGCAGAGTTTCAATGTAAATGGAAATTGGACATGAATATAGAGATGTCTCACGCATGTTCGCACTGAAATTAATTTAGGATTCAAACAAATAGTCACATATTCTATTACTGTATTCGCACAGCTCTAATCTAGAATAATAGACTTTACTGGATAATTGCAGAGACTCTTTCACAAGCAGCATTGCATAAATTAAATGAGTCAGAGCTGTTTTGCAGGCTAACGGAGAGTTGCAGTTATAGTTGGCAAAAGCAGAGGCATGGGAGTCTCTGGAGGAAACGTGAGCAGAGCCCCAGGGCTGGGCTGAGGAGTCCCCTGCAGGCTGCCTGCCCTCACCCACCCCTCCGCCAGAGAGACTGCCTCCATCCAGCTGTGAGCCTGGGGAAAATCTTTTTGCAAAACCTTCTGCCTTTTTTTTCTAAATAGGAAAAATATACAAGAGAGAGGGAAACAAACAGAAAAGACAGAAAGCAAAAAACCGAACCTGAACTTTTCAAATTAAATGAATCTCACCTGAAGAGAACAAACTTATGCCAGAACAAACCCCTGTCGTTGATATCACTGCCTGAACTGCCCTCCCCAGGGGGCTTCACTGGTTACTCCAGTGTCCCTGAGAGCCCCTCAGCAGGTCCTGAGAAAATCTCTGTGATGCAAATCCATGGAGCATTTTGCTGATGAGGTGGTGTGGAAACCCACCCTTCCACCATCTTCCTCTTCCCGTCCCTGCTCTCAGCGCTCTGTTCCCCCCGCCCTGCCATGCTGGATGGCTCCCTCCTGGGCACCCAGGGCTGCCCCGGCCCCACGAGCCCCTGCATCACCTCTGTGGTAGCGTGGCCCAGGGGGCAGGCAGGGGTGACACACAGACTGGGGGAGACAGGACCGACCTGGGGTCACATCCATCACAGTGCAGCCAATGTCCTGTGTCACATCAGAGGGCTACTAAATTTTATTTATTTTTTTTTTAGGAAAGTGATCATCTAAACCACTGCTTTCTGTGAAAAAAACATTAGTGATGCTAAATACATAAACCCATATATTTTCAGCATTTGTTAAATGAAGATGTTTCTATTTTATTTAAAATGTATTTTTAGTGAAGACGAGGGAAAGCTGAGAAGCAAAACAGATTAATTTCTGGGTATGAAATGTTTGGTTAGCTCACCCCTGGCCCCCTGACAGGCACAGAGCAGAGCGAGGCCATGCCGATGCTGTTGAGAAGCGAGGACTCGGCATGGGGAGGACGGGGGGGGCAGCAGGGCTCAGCAGCTGTGCTAAGGTAGCTGGAGACATCAGTCTGGCTCACCACCACGGGACCCCCGCTTGGAGAACGCTTGGAGAACGCACACAGGTCCTCTCGCTCTGTGCCTATTTGCATGTGAGTTACTGCGTCCAAGGTCAGCCTAGCTGCCCTTGCCAGGCAAATGAAAGGGAATTAAATGCTAATGTAGGTGGTGCAGCACAGGAAAACCTTTGCTCACTCGGATGGGCAATGGGTGCAGAGCTGAAAATAATGAGACTAAAAATACTGCAGAAAATCAATGAGACCCATGCATACAATTTTGAAGTCAGTTAAAACCTAGTACTTCAGCTAGGGCATTCCAGATCATAGAATCACAGAATGGTTTGGGTTGGAAGGGACCTTAAAGACCATCTCATTCCAGCCCCTCCCCCCAGCCCAGGCTGCCCCCAGCCCCATCCAGCCTGGCCTTGGGCACTGCCAGGGATGGGGCACCCACAGCTGCTCTGGGCAGCCTGGGCCAGCGCCTCGCTGCCCTCACAGTGTCTCTTTCTGTCACATGTTAAAACTAAAATCTATCCAGCATGCTTGATATGGTTCAATTTAACAGGCATGTGGATTGCAAATACAGCTTCTCTCCGAAATCAGTGTAGTGCTGATACAAAAGGTTCAAATGTTGAGGCTTAAATCAAAAATTTCCAGTTCTTTTACCTTTGCAAACAAATTAGAGCTGAGAAAATGCTGAAGTGTCCATGTTTCCCTAAACAAATTATCTGTTCTTAGGCACAGTAGAGTGAACAGTAAATATATAACAATACCTAATTTTTCTCCGTTATATTCACTTACCCTGCTTTGTTTAAGGAAATCAGTGCTTGGAGATGATGCTAGTAATGACAATAAAAAAGTTTGCCTGATATTCCTCATTAAAAAAACCTCATTTTAGCTGCCAATAACTTTGCCAAGGTTTTAAAATCAGGCTCTTCCCTCAGGCTGATGATTTTGGGATGGCTTAAGAAAAATATATGTCTTGGCAAGTTGTTGTTCTATTTGTTCCCTGTCACATCCCACCAAGAAGGAGGGAGAAGTGACTCACATTCAGTGATTCCCTTGGTTAGAATAGGGTATACACAATACCAGAGGTCTGTAGGTAAACAAAGACATTTATTCCATGGTCAGGCTTATTGGTAAATAATTGGGTAGAAGAAATACTTATCACTTGTCATACATGATTTTATACCTTGCATTACTTACTAGAAAAAGGTAAAAGAATAAGAGAAAAAGAGGAGGAGAGAGACAAAGAGAGAGAGAACAAAAGCGAGGTATCACCAGTCCTGGATCCAGCACTGGGCCTGCCAACGGGGAATGTTTGTTGTAGGAGAGCTCATCCCTTCTTTTTATTCTTATTCCCCTCCTAAAATGACGCTTGCCTTCCTCTTTTATTTTTATCCTTCAATGTGGGCCAACTCTTACTAAAATCAGCCTCGATTGCCATGTAAGTTAGCATGCATGTTTCTTACAGGGGTGGGGGGCAAGTTTTTTGGTCTTGGTGGTAGCGATCTCCCCCTGCTGCATTTACCTTTCCCACAGTTGCTGCAGATTACTGCTGACTCCGCTGCTGCGTCTGGGGCCATCATTCACTCTTTGACAGGCTGTTCCCTCTTACCAGTCTTTAGTTCATATAAAAACAGCCTTTTGTTTGACCTTGCGACAGGCTCAGGTGACCTCCACCCTGTATTAGCTTAACGAGTTTCATCTCCTGCTGTTGTTTGCACCTTTATGAGCTTTTCTTAGCATTAGATTGTTTTTTCCAGTTTGTCTCCTACAGTCTCCCTCCCTGTCTGGGAGAGCCTAAAGAAAACCAATGCAAAACGATGCAATGGACTCATATGGTCTCAGTGCACCCAGCTGGAAGGGTGCCTGGAGGTCCCTAGCCCCTCTTCTAGCCTCTGGCAGGGCCATCTCGGCCAAGCCTTTTCACAGAACCCTGTGGGGCCACCAGCAACCCCCTGGGCTCTGGTTGAGCATGGCCCTTCACTTCCCTGTCTCCCCTTCCACCACTGGGAATGACCTTGTACAAGGAAAACGTTCTGCCCTGTTTTGTGCAGCAAGGTCTTCAGTGGAGGATGGGGATGGAGCCAAGCCCTGCAGGTTGGTCCCTGCTCCCCGCCCTGCCCCTTCTTGGGCTGCGTATCAGCCTTTTTGCTTTGCAGAAGAGTTATCTCCAAGGCAGTTTTCTTTGCACAGGCTTTATTATTTTATTTTCCTTGCTGAGGTGTTATGGGAAAGGGAACTTCTGGTTCAAACACACCTTGAATGACTTTAAAGCACAGCTACTGGCCCCAACCACCGGCATCAGCAGTTCCTGCTCGGCAGGAGATGAGGGCATGGACCCTGCCCTGCCAGGTCTGAGTCTGACAGCTTCTCTGTCACTGTTAGCCAAGGGAATGGAAATTTTC
Organism: Falco cherrug; assembly: GCF_023634085.1. Lineage (NCBI taxonomy): Eukaryota > Metazoa > Chordata > Aves > Falconiformes > Falconidae > Falco > Falco cherrug. The sequence goes on from NC_073703.1 coordinate 24,621,641, forward strand.
AGCTCCTTCTGTATAATCGCATAGTCCTGTTCCTTCTCTTGCTTATTCACCATTTTTCAGTGAATTACCATGTCTGCTATACTGTGGAAAAAAGACATCTTCCCCATCTTTCTACCACCGGGTCTCGTTGCTCTTCTGCTATATATGTTTTTCTCATTCTATTTTTAATCAGGACAACCTTTGGTTTCATTGTTATGCAGATAACATGCAAGCATCTGACTGTTCCTTCAGATTCTCCAAATATAATTTCCACTACTGATTGGTGTTTTCTAATACTATGCATAATAGAGTCTTTCAGAAATAAACATCTCTCCTTGATTTCTTTATCAGGGCTCTGTAATTTTACTTTCCTTCACATGTCTAAGACTCCTGATGAGAAAGTCCAGGCTGCTGCATTCCCTGCACCTGCCAGGAATGCTGATTCCCCCCATGTCCCAGCCCTGCCCTGTGCAGCCCCCCAGCCGCACCAGCACGTCTGCCGGCCGCTGGCTGCAACGCAGGCTCCGCTGTGTCTGGGTGCTCACTCTGCTTTGGAAATTAAATAATTGAAATGGCTTTAGTAAATCTTAGGAATAATGTAACCGACACTGTCTGAAAGGGCATGAACAGAATAGCATATGCACTCATAGCCTCTATAATTAATTGTCACCACTGGCTTTCCTCTCCTGTCAAAATTCTGTTAAAATTTTGCTTCATGCGGTCTCAGGTGATCCAATCAGCTTAGTGAATAATTCGTAACATTATCTAATTGAAGATACATCTGTGGGGAAAACTGATGGGAAAGGCAAGCTCCATATTTGTGGACATTTGTAGGCTCAACCGCCAACCCAGCCACCTCCACAGCTCGCACTTTCCTCCCCTTAGAAAAAGACCTTTTCATTAGTGGACTGTCAATACAGGTTTTCAAGAGATTCCTCTAAACAACACATTTCTGTTCCTATGCCCATATTTTAAAGAGCTTTTATCAATCCAGACAATCCTAGTGTTTGTTCATTGGGTCCTTGCCTTGTGGACAACAGCCCGCTCAGAAGCCCTTGTGAGGCGATGCTCAGGCCGGTGCTCTTCGGAGGTGCTCTGGGGGAGTGCTCGATGGGTCTGCCTGGCACCTACGAGTGCAGCAGCGGGGTGCCCGCGGGCTGTCCTGCCGGGGCTGCACTAAGGGGCATGCTCGTGCCCAGCTATGCTCCCAAACCACACACTGCATGGGCACTGCGCCGCTCCTTCAGCGCTTTCCTCATTTCTCCAAATTTTTTCTACCCAGGCTGACCAGATTATTTCCCGCTTCACAACTCTGGATTTCTCCCTGCTTCCACATCCCCTAATTCTTAACCTTATTTGCAGTTGGACTTGCTGCTATGTCTGTGTCCATCAGTACCTTGCACAAGAGTGCCCAGAGCCAAGCTAGGAGGCGTCCCTGAAAAAACACTGCTTGTGGTGGCTGTTGCACATCTATTACAGAGCTTTCTAAAGTGCCAAAAGAGAAGACAACTACAGCCAGTCTCACTCCGATCCCAGCCCAAGCTGCAGAGTTTGTAAATGGCTTTACAGCCACCGGTGAACTGTCTGAAAACATCCCTGCAAGGCAGGATAACATTTTTTTTCTGGTTCTTCAGAGATACAACAGAACTTGCTGTAGGAGCCTGTACTGCTCTCTACTCCCAGAGGGATTTCCCTGTGTGTTTGGAGCTCTCGCCGCTGCAGAGTGCACAGGAGACAGCAACAAAGGAGGGAGATCAGGTGCTTGGATGGGGCACATGCAATGGAGATTCACACACATGAACTAGATCTTGGTGTTATCACTTGGAAACAGATTCATTTTCTGTGGAGCCCTCAACTGCATTTTCTCTGGAGTGTCACGAAAGGTGCAGACTTCGTCTGAGTCACGTCTGGTTCAGTTCCACAGGCTTGTGTAGCATTTTACCGGGGTGAGGGGTAAAGCAGCTATCCTAAGTGTGGACAGGCAAGGGGCTCCTCAGAGAGACATAAATCTAGTGTGGTCACTGTATTATTTGGAGTTACCATGGTCGGAGAAGCCTTGCTCTGTGGTGCTACAAAGGTTAGGAGAAAACTCCCGCAGGATCTCCTTCCAGAGAGCAATTGCCTTGATATTTCAGGCAATTCAATATTGATCAATATTGATCAAGTTGATAAAATTCAGTTGATCAGATTGATCAAACTGATAAAAATTGGTATCGATATTGATTGATAATTTAGTGCACAGAGCCAGACACTTCAGTACGTGGGTCAGCACCTCACAGGACAGCCGATTTGAGGTGTGCCAGGCTCCTCCAGTTCCTATTAAGACACTTCTTGAAAACATCAGCCATTGTGCACGGAGCACAGTTACCGGACCCGTGACTCACCAAAAAGCCTCCTGTACAAAATCAAGGTCGCCCACGATGAGGCTGTGCTGGCCCATGGTGCAGGCAATGCCCACTGCCCAGAAGACACTTGTGAACTTGCTCCTTGCAGTGACCATAGAAGTGAAATGCTTCTAATACCCACAAAAAGAACAGAAACCAAAAGGAGAAGTGAAAGGCTCGCTGAAGCCTCCAGCCTCCAGCCAGCTTCCCCTGCAAGGGTTCTGTGTAACGGCAGGGGTGTTAGCTCAGCGGCACATCAGCCTCTTCTGCACTTGTCTGCTGTGCCAGACACTCAGCAGATGAAGGCCCTTTGCAATGACAGGGCAAATGATCTGTGTAAAGATAGAAAAGGAGAAAAGTGCAAGTTTGAATCAGTTTGCGTAATGATCTGTAAGACAAGATCTCTTTTAAACGTGCCACCGCAAATTGCATGTAAATTGCATACAAATTGCACACCATGCTGGTGCTCAGGCTTTGTTGCAAGCTGCTTCCCTAGAGCAACTCCCGACAAGCCAGGTTTCTAACCTTGCTCCCTGCACTAGATATAGCCATCCTGACGCCTCGGCCAGCACGCAAGTGAGCAGCGCTGATCTGCAAAAGCCTGGGCTCTTCTGCTGGGGTGCTGCTTGGCATGCACTCGTCCCTGCAAGAAAGCAAGTATTCCCTTCCTCGTCAAGTGAGAGGCCCTGACCAAGATAAACTCATGCTCACTGTTATTTCTGACCTTCTGGGTCAGAAATACACTGACCCAGACCCAAGACACTACCAGCTGTGAAGAGGCGCGTTCAGCTCTGGGTTGCTGCTGGTTGGGATAGACAACGTCTGCAAATACCCAGCACTGCTGGGGCAAACCAGAGAGGAGCTGGTGGGATGTGGGGGACCTGTCCCCGAGCAGCCAGCTGATGGGGAAGTTCATGGAGCAGCTCTGCACCCTGTCCCCACCTTAGCAAGGAAGACCAACCCCACATGCTCTCCGCAGCATATTTACTGAGCACAAATTTAGTGCCATACATATGAAATGCAGTTACTGTGTCCATATGTGTGTGCAGACCTGTGCGCATGTCCGTGTGAATGTCTGTCTGCATATCTGCATGCATTCCTATGCATGCACACTTTAAAAAGGGAAAGAAAAAAGAAAGCAAAGGGAGATGGCAGTATCGAAACCCCACATATTTCTGTGGCTTGTAGCACCTCTCTTGAAGCTTCTCAGGCACGGTAAGTTACAATTACAAGAAATATTATTTGTGATCGAGGTAGAAAGTACTTGGAGAGAAAGCATGTTTTGAAAATAGCATCTGACGCAGATAAATGATGAAGTTTCACAGGTTTGACCCTGCTCTTTCTCTTCGCTGCTGGGGGTGGGGGGTGGGGAGGGGGGCTGCGTCCAGGGCCGAGAGGGGTCCAGATGCCAGTATTTTACCAAATATGCCATCTTCTGACAGGCTTTTCCATGGAAGACCTGTGAAATAAACATTTCCTAAGTTAGAGGTCAGGCTTCTGATGTGAGATCAAATTTGCCTTAGGAGAAAGTGGGGCAGAAGCAGCCGCTTGCTGGGAGGGAGCCGGCTGGGGTCCAGGGGGTCCGAGGGGTCCAGGCAGGGATGCTGTGCACAACCCAGCACCGGCGGGATACGGCCATCATGGGCACTTTCCTGTTGCTGCTCTCACCCTCTTCATTTGGGTTATGCAAAGACTTTTGAAAATTTTGGTGAATTTTGATTGTTTTGATCTAAAAAAAAATGTGGTCAAGGAGGGGAAATTTGAAAAAGACAAAATTGTTCTTTCATTTTCTCAGAATGAACTTTTTAAATTCAAAAATCATTAGGCTGAGCTAAACACACTTTTTTTTTTTAATATTTAATGTGCAACACAGTTTTCATTCTGTTTGAGGCAAACTATTTGAACCAAACCCAAGCTATTTGGCATTATCATTTAAGCACAACCGAGCAGATGAAAGAAAACCCTCCTTGGCCCTTATTGAGTCTGTTGCTTTCTCTCTAAATCATGGAAAACATCAAAAAAAATGAAGCGAAATATATTACAGGAAAGGGATCTTACACCTGAACAGGCACATTAATTTACTTTCTTTTCAACAGCACAGGTGTCTTATCTATCTCAGCCATTCAGTCTAACTTAATTGGCTGAAAAATGTTAATTCTTTTTCTCCTGTGCTGTCATATTTTATAAACCTTAAAACAAAACATCTAGCTACCCTGATGTTAAATAGAAACTTTTGAAAATACGGCTGCATTTAATTTTCAAATACAACAGAGAAACAGACTGAGTTGCATGATTAATATATTTGGTCCACAATTATTTTATTAAGATGCACAAAAGGAAAATTTTTGAGAATAATGCAGCAAAATGCTAATGAAAAAAATGGAAAAAAATTTCATCTTTACAAAATATGTATGTTGAAATTAATTATCAATAAAAATAGGGGTCAACACTTTCAATCTTTCAACCAAAACCTTTCAAATGTCCTAATTTTTTAGCATAATTAGACATTTGAAATTAATATATTAATACAATTAAATTGATTTTTACTTTTTTCATAAAATAAAACCCACTCATTTTATTGAAAAAAATATTTCAAACCTCTCCAAAACATTCTGTTCATACACATACATATGTACACTATGTATACAATGCATATAATATATGAATAATATGAATAGTATGAATTAATAGAATATGAGTGAATAGAATTAATAGTATGAACGGTTTAATTATATATTATTATATATTATCCATGTCATACATGTTACACTAGTGTTACACACTGGTACAAATGCTAACATTGCATACTTTGTATATAGTGCTATCTATTAATTATATGATGCGTATGTGTGTGCGAGTATAGACACACACACACAATTTTTCTTGGGTCAAATTCAATGTCTAATACTTACTGTTATAGCAACACGTTTCTTGTAAAGCTTTAAATATGGCCATCAGGTATGTTTCCTGCAAATCTCTGTCAAGATGGTGTACCTTTATGCTTCATGAGAAATACCTTGCTTAACTTTGGGGCCATATCAACTAAGTGACAAATCCTCTAGCAAATCAATAACTCTGATGTCAGGTAAGTTTTCTAATCCTGGCCAATGATTTTCTCTTTTCCCAGCAGGTCTTTATTGTAGGGGATGCATGGAGATGTGCTGTGTTGGCAAGAAGTTTCTTCATCCCTGCTCGCATCTATGACTGGAGGAGCAGGGTATCCCCAAGCAGGGTGGCAGAGCTCACTGTTGGGTTTGGGCATCTTCTTCAAGATGCTAATGAAATAAATAAAATCAAGAAAGCCTATCGGTGGCTGTATATTTACTACCAGGACCAAACGATTGCCCTGTGCCTGAAGAGCAGCCTCAGATCTGCAAGGAAGCATCTTACTGGGATTTTGGACCTCACGTGATGGCTGATCCTTCCCTTCCCAGCAGTCCGGGGAATGAACGTGGTGCAAACATCAAGAAAACACTTCAGGAAACAGAAGTCTGCCGGCTCCTCTTTGCTGCTTCAGCTGTGACAGTTTGCAGTGACAGGTTTGAGCTGGGAAGCTGCTCATTCCTCTCTCTGGAGTTATTAAGTGTTGGAGACCTGCACCCTGTCCCAGTGCCTTCCTGCATGGGCTGAGCTGGGACCGAGCGGTGCCGTGCAAAAATGCCCCTGGTGTGGGCACGGCGTGGGACATGGCATGGGCCTGATGGTGGGAAGGGGAAGGGGCTGCCATGTGGGTCCCTGGGGCCACACCAAGGCTCTTGTTTCTCATACCTGTGGCCCGGCAGCTGATAGTAACAACAGATACAAGAGAGCTGAGAAGTTTCCCAGACTGTAAAAAAAAACACAAACCCAACAAAAATAGACCAAACCAAGGATGAATAACACAAGGGTGTGAGGGATGCTGCTCCTCTGGCTGCTGCAGCAGAGGAGCCCCAGGCAGGACGGAGATGCTCACCCCCCAGCCAGGATGGGGACACTCACCCTGGGGTGGGGTGGGGATGCTCACCCCCAGGTGTTGTGATTTCCCAGAGCCCAGTAGCTGCTATGGCCTCTTTGTGAAAGAGCCAGAGGTAGCACTGTATCTTCAGTCCACAAGCAGTGCAACCACAGTTTTTAGGCAAGCAACAGACTGAAAAGACCCTAACAATTTTATCCTTCTCAATATTAATTAATCAGAAAGATAAAAAATTAAGTGCTGCCATCATGCAACAGATACCAGCATTTCCATAAAACAGAAAATTTTAAGTCAGCCATTTTCTTCCAGGTTGCACATCTGTGAAGTTTCATTGTGATAGAAAACCATTGCACTAGTACTTCTCCAGCTAAAACCATCTCTGCAATATAAATAACATTGAGATAAAATTTAACTTCTGTTTATCTATTTTTTCTCTCATAGTCTCCTCTTTCTCTACTTGCACTTCCACAAATCTTTTGTCTTTGTGAGGGATAAAGAAAAGAAGAATCATAGGATCATTTAGTTTGGAAAAGACCTTGAAGACCATTGAGTCCAACCGTTAACCCAGCTCTGCCAGGTCCATCACTAACCCATGTCCCTGAGCTCCACATCTACACATCTTTTAAATCCCTCCAGGGATGGTGACACCCCCACCTCCCTGGGCAGACTGTTCCAGTGCTTGACCACCCTTTAGGTGAAGAAATTTTTCCTAATATCCAATCTAAACCTCCCCTGGTGCAACTTGAGGCCATTTCCTCTTGTCCTGTTGCTTCTTATGTGGGAGAAAAGGCTGTCAACAGTCTCTTCCAGGGAGCTGTAAGGAGTGCTAGGGTCCCCCCGAGCTCCTTTTCTCCCAGCTAAACCACCCTAGTCGTACAATAGGACAATCACTGCCCCAGTCTTGCTAGCCACACTATTCCTGATACAAGCCAGGATGCTACAGGCCTTCTTGGCCACCTGAAGTCTCTACTTACAGAATATGAAAGGCTCCTCTATGCATCAGAATTTCTAAAAAAATATGTGATTTCTAAAAGCATATTCTTCAACATTTCAAGAGCTAAAACCTCTTCATCCCTTCCAGCTACACAACTCCTCAACCCAAGCTTTGAAGACCGTGGTATATCCAAGTGCGGAAGTGGAAGTGGTTCTGCTGTCTGTGATGCCCATCCCTGCACAGCAGATGCTTCAAAAGAGATCAAAAGGATTTCCCACGCTTCGCTGTGTTTGTGTGGAGGCGACGCCGTGCCCCTGCATCCTGCAGTGGCTGGTGTCTGGGCAGGGGCTGTCTCCAGGAAAGAGCAACTTGCTCTGCCAGCCAGGCTGTTACTCTGCAAGGGTCATGCTTGGCACCAGTTCAATTAGCAGATTAGGCTGTAATATTGTTTACAGTTTACGTTTTTACGTGAAGTCTTACCCTTAAAATCAACAGAAAAGGAGAATCTGTAGCAAAATGTGTTTTTCTTTCTGCTCACAAAATGTCAAGGGGATACAGGCTACCGAGAAATAAGGCTGATGCATTTGCATTGCAGTTTGTCATGTTTTTCTGGAGGAAAGCAGTGTGCAGCATCAAAATGCACCCTTTCAGCTTCCCTTTGCTTTGCATTGTTAGGATATACCAAAAATAAGGTTTTGAGGAAACTGGTGTTTTATTAGAAGCTAAATATGTCATGATAAAAATATAATTAATTAAGTAAATTTCATGGCAAAAAATCCACCACCTGACAGAACTTCTTTATAGTTGAGAACTGTCTCCTGCTGAGAACTGTGTATAAAAATCACAGTGTTTTATTAATACATTTATGTCTGAGGAAAAGAGGTGCAGGAAATTAAGCAATTCCTGACTGAAATTAAAGGTAGTTGTGCATTTGTGAGACACTTCAGGAAAGCTGCATTTCTGAAACTGAGCCCTGGGAAACAGGATGATCACCCAGCATGGTGTTCACTAATGGTGAGGAGAAGGGGGTGGAAGGGAGGTGACAGCATTTATAGGTGACACAAAGTTACATAGGTCAGCCAACGCAACAGAAGATATTGAGGAGACCAGCAAAAAAAAAAAAAAGGTTTAAATGGACATGGGGAGGCTTGTGAAAGCTGGCATGCAAAGCCAAGTGCACTGCCGAGAATAATTTGGCACTGGGATCTGGATTAAACACAGCCCTCACCCCTGCACAGTGTGGGCTGGGGGTTGGGGGGGAGGGGATCACACTCCAGGTGGTAGATCCTGGTCAGCAGCACAGGCTGAAAAATTAGTTTTATTTAAAACAGGCTATAAATTCTTAATTATCCTGAATCGGTGCATGGCTGTCTGCATATACGTTTAATTTTTTTTCTTTCTATGTAGAGATACATGGGCACATACATTCCACAATCTGGGAGTGCAGTTATAAAACCTATATATTATATAAAAATAATACATTTGTAACTATTGAAGATGAAGGACTGCACACATACGTACAGGTATATGCAGTGTGCGTATGTGCAGACATTCTCATGTAGCCTCCCTTTGTGCTGCTTCCTCTGAACCTTGTTTGTGATTTAAAATAAGCTGCTGTGCTGGCACCCCAATACCGCAGCCACAATTTCAGCTGAAGAGCCAGGAAAGGTACACCCAAGAGGAAGGAACATCTTTGAGTCTCATTATTTCTTAATCCCCATGAAGGCAAACTATGTTTTGGGGTACATTAGTTCAGAATTGTCCCCCCTGAGGACACTGCCAGGCTGAACGCTGCCCAGCCGAATGGAGGCTCTGGATTTGGCGTGAGGTGTGTGTAAGGACACGCATGTGCAGGGACATGGATGTGCATGGGGCTGGGGATGGAGACGTGAGAGGACGCTCCCAGGAAGGATGCCCAGCCCCAGCGTGGTGTGCTCAGGACCACCGTACCTGCTGCAGCTCCTGGCGACCAGGCAGCATCAGCCAGGCTGGACCTGATTTTAGTCCCTGTAGTTTACATCCATCATTAGACATCCTTGGCTTTACAGATTTGTCTTCTGACAAGAAAATCAGTTCAAAGTCCCATTCAAAGGTGCAGAAGCATGCTGGAGATAGTTTATTCATGAACAACATGTAAATAATTCAAACTTCTGCTGCTGGATATGGAAGAGCAGTTTAGGACTTTGGATGGTTGTTGTCTTGTGGTTGTTATTGTCCTTTTGATTGTTTTTACCCTCGTGCACTTGTCAGAAGAGAAAATACTGTTAGGAACTTGGCTTGAGTATCTGTGCATGCTGAGGCAGTTCAGCAGCAGAGTTATTGTGATCCCCACCACCCTAAATATTTCAGTCTAATAAGAAGCTTCCTAATCCTTCATTGTTAAGTAAAATTCCAAGCTTTTCTGAAACATGAATGGTTAATTCATTGTGTTTCGAATACAAAGGACAAGGTCTGCAGAGCAGAAAGCTTCAAATTTCTTGTGAACCAGAAATTATGCTGTCTCTTCAATATCTTGCTAATTATTTTGTCTCAGGAAGATTCAGCTCCTTTTGAACACATCTTGAAGGTATTTAACTCTCCTGTATGCTCTGCTATTCTCATGCCATGTGATGGAGAGAATGTAGTCTGTCCATCTGCCTGCTCGCCAGCATGCAAAACCACACTGGACTGCCACGGCCAGGCACGCTGCTGCCAGACCAGTGCTGCTTTCAGTGTGTCTGACACCAGTCCTTACTGGGGACAAATGGAGAGGTTGTATTGGAGACCTCCTAGGGTGCTGTTAGTGATGAGCAGCGGGCAGTGGAGCTGCCGGAGATGCTGGCTCCCAGCTCTGCTGCCCGCGGCCGTGTCCGGCAGCAGGGTGGCACAGTCCCCATCTGTGGTGACACCACATCGGGCTGCTCCTTCAGCAGTGACAGCCTTCTTGCTGCAGTAGTTAGCATTTACTGCTATGCTTCTCTTACCTTTGAATTAACTCTTATAATATGCCTTCAGGACTAATGAATTTGATACATAGAGCCCATGCACGAGAAACAGCGCCATTCATTTTCTGATGTTCCCCACATAAGATGATTGTCAGCTCCTCAAGCCTGCCAGCACAAACACTGATATGAATCCCTCGCTGTAATTATATTCCCCTGGACCTCCTTTTCATTGCTAATACAGACATCTTTTCCCCTTTCTCCCTTAATAAGGTTGTTTGCCTCCTTGGCAAGGACACTGTTATCCGTATGTTGGTGCCACATTCTGCGCCTCCTGGTTTCTCTTTTCAATTTTGAGATAAATTATCTTGCCTTTGCAGAGCTGTCATCAGCATGTTTTTGAAGAAGTGCATTATCAAACAGTATAAGGCTTGCAGTGGGGCAGCCTAACCTAAAAAGACATGTTTATCTTTATTATCACACTCCTATCTCTTCATTAACTTTCAGATATCTTCATGTTCCAAGGGTAGCTGTTGTCACATCTTGTGAGCAATAGCATTAATCTTCCCTTGTGCCTCTGCCTGGGATCACTCTGCCCTATGGCTTCCTTTGAGTTTTCCTGTTGTTTTTGTAATCAGGTCAATATTACACTTCTGCATAAACAAACAAGTAATGTTTCTTATGAATCCTTATGAATTTATTACAATGGAAATTCTTCTCTTTTATATGCACGGTTATTCCCTGACCTATTACTCCATATTTCTGACGTATAGAAGGAAGAGTATGATCAGTTCTACATAATTTAATCTCTTCCTCCATTACATTAATATTTGTCTCTTACTGAGAAACGTGCAACTCACTTTTGATGGTGATGGCATTACAACAGCCTGGCAGGGCCACCTACACCAGGAGAGACTTGCCAAAGGGAAGGCAGCTTTGTCAGCTGGGAGCGGCATGTGCCTCTTGGTCTTCCTCTGCTTCCATGGGAGCGGTGGGTGCCATGCGGGGATGCTCCTGTGCTTGTTTTTGGGCCCATTCCCTGCCCACGCTGCACATCCTACCAGCCGAGCCCTACGGGAGTGAGGTAGGGGGTTGCTGTAGGAAAAGGAAAAATTTGTGCTTATTTAAAAGGCAAAGATCTCCTATGTTTTTTACTGGGATAGGGAAGTATGAATGAAGCAGTAGATGCTGCTGCAACATCTCTGGCATGCTGGGCTTGGTGCCCTGCCCTTGGTTTGACTGAACAGCAGAACTGGCTGGCCAGTGCAACAGATCCAGCACCACCAACCTCTCCGACACAGCTTTCAAATGCTTGTCTTGCTCTGCTTTCCCTTTCACAGCAAACCTGCAACCCAGATTGACTTTACTGGAGATTCAACCAAACAATAAAAGTCTGGCATGGATGCAAAGGCAGAGAAGTGCATGGCATGCCCCAGAGAAGAGACATGAGGGTAAACAGTATTAGTTACGCTGCTCTCACAGGCAAAAATAATGGCTGGAATTGTGAAGGCTGGCAGGTGGCTTGTTCTTGGGCAGGTGCATGTCCAAACCCAAACTCTCCAGCTCTCTGTCAGGAGCCTGCTACTTTGCAGTTGCTGCCGGGATGGGTTGCCTGTTAATATCAGTAACACCTGGAATAAACAAAAGCCACGCAGCCCGAATCCTCTGGTTGGTAGAGACATGAGACAGAAGCAGCAGCTGGATGTCTGATCACTCGTGCTGCTGCACGCAGAAGGGGAAACCCAGGGCTCAGAGGGCTGGGGAGCAGAGGCATTGCTGACAGAGGAAGCCTTTACCTGCAAGAGGGCTGAGGGCTCAGAGGGGCGCAGGGGCCAGAGGAAGGTGCCAGTCCTGCCTGGGGGAAAGATGCTGGGGAGCCTGGACAGGAGTGCTGGGGTGCCCAGGGACCACTGGCAGTGGTGGGAGCTGGCAGGGACTCCTGCCCCACTGCCCCACAGCAGGAACGACCTCCCTGCCAGGAAGGATGCCTGTGGTGCTGGGGGAGAGTGAGGATACAGGACAGGGGAACAGGGGAAGAGTCTGATCTCCCCAGGTCTGAAATCCAGCCTAGCTTCCAGCTCCAGGGCAGGGTGCTGCTTCCTCAGTCCTGCCTGTGCACTCTGAACTACTGCAGGGATGAGCAGAGCGGCAAACAGCAAAGAGCTTTCTGTCCTCTGCACCATCCATCTTGAGATAACTTCTACTCCATCCCTCATCTGGTGCCAGGTCTCAGGCCTGTCCTCAGGGGCTTATCTGTGATATGAAGAAGATTAAGGTTCCCTGTTGATTCCTCCTGGAGTCAGATACACCGAGCAAATGTTAAATGACTGCTGTGGTGCCGGAGCTGTTAGCAGGGCTCACGGGGCTTCTCAGTGCATGCAGACGATGTGAAACGCCACACCCGCTTCAGCATTTTTGTTCAGAAAGGAGTAAGGTTTTGAAGCAACTTCCCTGTTTGATCCCATTTACTAAGCAAGGTTTGGTTTGCAGAGTAGTGTTGGTGCATGCAAACCAGAAATTAAACCAGAAGATCAGATCCAGATATGTATTGAATGCTCACCAGTCCCTAATAGATACAAGGGTCCAAGGCAATGACTAGTCCTTCAGACAGCTTCAGGCCATGTCTGTGGCAAAGATGCTTTAGCTGAACTAAATTAACTAAATCAAACCAAACCAAACTACATCTGAAGGATGGAAACTCCCAGAATAGTAGAAAGGTGGCTCTCAGCTCCCCCTGCTTTGGCTCAATGATGCATTTCTTTTGCACTAAGCAATGTGCTAAATTTGATGCAGATAATATGGAAATATCTGAGAATATCCAAAGCCAGAAATAAACTGAGTTGTTCCTTGAGTTAAGCTGCTCCCTCTCCACAGTGACCACCTGCTTCTCAAAGTTTATCGTTATACTGTCTAGAATATAAAGCTTTTCCCAAGTGCTATAAATGAGCCTGCCCACTTCCCCATGCCCTAAATTCACATTCTTTTCCCATTTCATCAGCATGTGCAATGAGATGATGGCACTGTTCTCATGGGATAACAGAAGACAAACACTGAGATGCGCAATTGGAAAAGTTAGGGTTGGGTGGGTTTTTTTCCTGTTTTTACAAATGTACATTTCTCTCTTTTTTTTTTTTTTTTTTTTTTTTTTTTCAAATCAGACAACCCAGTGTTTTTCATGCTCTTACCCATGCCTTGAGCAGGATGAATCAGTGCTTCAGACACAAGGGTGTATGCTGGTATCTGCATCACATCTCTGACAGCTCCCATAGGTATGTTCCTGGGTTTTATGCCCTCAGCATGGAGCAAACAGGCTGCATGGGAGAAATTTTTATTTTTATGTGTCTTTAAACTACCAAAATGAGTCATAACTTCCATTGCTGCCCTTTTGGAGTCATCCAAAATGGTTTATTTTTTAAAAAGCAAGGATTAATGGTAGCAGTTTATCATCAGTTTCTTGGTTTTTAACATAGCTTTAATCTAGAGATAACACAAGAGTGGGTTTTAGAAACAGCAGTTTCCAGCAGGCATGTGTTACATCTGCCCACAGTATTGTATTAGCAAATATGAAGTCAGAGCAAGAAAAGGTACAATTATCTTATCCTTTATACATTTTACCACATGAACTCCCTGTGTATTGTGGAGATCTGCATATTTTTCTTTTTTTTTTTTTTTAATATAGTACTATCCCTTCACTGGACAAACACAATTTGAATAAAAAGTGTCTGCCAAGCAACATGACTTTCAGGCAAACCATTGTATTTTCAGACATTGTGCTCTTAAGGTAAGTTTTTAGGCTCTCAAGGGAAGTTTTTAGGCTTGACACATTAACATCGCAGGTATAGGATAACTTGCCTTCGTGAAGTCCATGACGGCTCTTCCTGCTGAGCAGGGAACACCTGGAGAATATCTTCAGGGCTGGGTGGGATCTAGCAGATTTGAGCAGTAATACAAAGTCTTAAAACGATGCCAGGGGACCATTTCCATGACTGTCCTTGCACATACAGTTGTGGAAGCCTCACAGGTCATGCCGCCCCACGGCTGCCCCACGGCGAGGTAGACATCACCTTAAATCAAGAGGATACCACCATGAATCACTGGTTGGGGTGCTCTGTATCTCTGGGTCGTGAGGTCTATCTACAGTCTTTTATTAATGAAGTTACACAATCCCAGTCTCCCCTGGAGCATCATCTGCAGCCATGCAGGCAGAAAGGGCTGCCACCACCATGGAAAATAATCTCCTCACATTTCCTCCAGCTCTGCCCACCCTCTTCTTTCCTTCTACAGTATTTTTCATTCTTGTGTATTTTCTCTACTACATGTGTTCCTGGGTTTGGGGCCAAATAATCGTATATCTGAGCAGCCTAAAATAACTGCATGATTAAGATCTTGCTATGTTGACTGCAGTTTGTAGAAAAAAATGCCATAACACAAGATAGAAAATAACCTTACAAATAAATTAAAGAATTAGACCATGGACTCTATTAGGGTGTGCATTAACCAGAGCACTGCAGGGGAGAGCAGTTCTCTGTGGAGTAGGGCAGATGCAGAAATGGCTGTGTGAAGCATCAGTGGGGCTGCAGGGCCACCTGCACCAGGACGGGCTTTTCCTTCCCCTTGCAAAGCTCCTCAGGTCACTCAGGTGGGGCAAGTTGCTCAGTGATTTTCAGCTGGACTGTGTGGATCACCAAACCTCACTTTGTTTTGAGGTTTGCTCTGAGATAGAAGCAGGAAGTAGAAGTTTAGTACTGAAATTTCTCAGTGTAATGAAATAGCTGTAAAGGGAAGAAAGAAGACAAAGTGGTTGCTGGGAACAGCCCCCTCTGTCTCCCATGGAGGGAAAAAAATATGTTTTAAAGTGCCAATAGTTGTGCTCAGACCAAAAAGTCACTTTTATATTGGCTCTTGACAACTGTACTTGGTATGCACAGCTGTGGGTTGCATTTAGTTTTAAAAACAATCACTCTTCTCCCTTCTGTCCTCTGAAAAACAAACAAACAAACAAACAAACAGACCAAAAATTCACAGTTGGTAAAGTGACAGGGAGGGTGCTGCGGTTTTGTTCAGAAGAGGAGCCACTTCTTTTTCTGGCAGGTGTCTGACCTGTTGTTTCCTCCCTGCACAGTGACAGGGTGACAGGTGCTGAGCCACTCACCCCTCCTTAGGCACGGGTTTGGCTGGGGGCTGCTGGCGGCACCCCTGGCTGGCAGGGCTGGTGGGGGGAGAGGTGTGAGGGAAGGGCGGAGGCTGGTGCTGCTGCCTGTGGCACTTGCTACAGCCACGCACGGAGCCGCTCTCTGGAAGCAGAACCTGTATTTCATCTGATGCACAAAAAGCGGTGTCAGTGCGTGCTGTTGGCTGCAGACCCCAGGACACCAGCTCTTCACTTGCTCTTTCACCCCTTCTCTTCGCTGGCGGAGCAGAGGACAGCAGCGACCCGCTCTGCAGCGGCTGAAGGTGCAGGGGGCTTTACAGATGTACCTACGTACCTACATACCTATGTACCTACGTACCTCTGGGCCCGGAGCACCTGTCCTGGTTTAAACCAGCAAAGTACCAGGGAGCTGCTCACCCACACCCCCGCCTCCCTGTAAGGTGAGGAGGGGAATCAGGGGGAAGAGTAGAACTTATGGGTTGAGATAAGAATGATTTAATAATTGAACTACTACTACTACTAACAACAGGAACAACAACAACAACAATAATAATAACAGCAGCAATTAAAAGGAGACAGAAGGAGAGAGGAATAAAGCCCAAAGGAAAAAACAACCAAACAAGCGATGCACAATACCATTGCTCACCCCTCTCTGACCAGTGCCCAGTCAGTCCCTGAGCAGCTATTGGCAGCCCCCAGACAACTCCCCCCAGTTAATATACTGCGCATGGCGTTCTATAGTCTGGAATTTGGCTAGTTTGGGTCAGCGATCGTGGCATTGCTCTGTCCCAACTTCTCGTGCACCTCCTCACTGGCAAAGCATCGGAAAATGAAAAATCCTTGACTTAGGGTAAGCACTACTTAAGAACAACTAAAACGTCACTGTGTTATCAACATTATTCTCCTCCTAAATCCAAAACACAGCACAGTACCAGCTACTAAGAAGAAAATTAACTCTATCCCAGCTGAAACTACGACAACACCGCAGAGGGTGGCCAGTGCCGGTGAGGGGACACCAAGGCTGCCCTCCTGCAGGCTTGGAGCCGGGATCCTTGGGGCAGAGGCATTGCTGTGCCCACGCAGAGGCCCCCCCCAGAGCCTGCCCAGCTCCCAGCGTGTTCACTCTCACGCATAAACCCTTGCAGCTTCCCAGTGGGGAAGCGTGCACTGCACACAGGGGAAGATGCGTTTGTATGTGCCATGTTACATTCACTCTAGCCAGGACATACAACAGGTATGACTTTTCCCAGCCTGTGCAAGTACTGCACGCTCACAGACATCTCTTCTTGTTTCCACATCGTTTCTGAGTTTGGTGATAGAGGTGAAGAAAAGGCAGTTAAGGAAATATGCAAAAAACTAAATGATGCTGAGTGAAACTTTTCTTCATAATTAAAAGCATGTCATGAAAATGTGAAATGTCAAAAGGATCAGCTTCAAAGCTGTATGAAAAGAAACCTGCACTTTGATTTGTATATTACTTTATGAAGAAAGACATAAGAAAAAGAGCTTTCTGTGTAAATATTAGAGTTACGAATCACTACTTTCATGATTAAAATCATACCTTGAATAGTAAAAAATTTCATACAACTTTGGAACTGGCAGAAGAGCAGAAAAGATGGTTTTTCTTGTTGCATTGTGACACTGGCAAATGGCACGTGGAGCTGCAGGCTGCTGTCTTGGCCCCACACCTTCCCTTTCAACACAGACACCGCTGGCGAGCCTTTGCCTGCTAAAACCCCTCCTGCACGGAGGGATGCTCCTGCAGTCCACAGACTGTCTGTGCTGGCCAGGGAGCTCTTCCCACACCAAAATCCCCTTCTATTACTGGGGGAGATGTGCCTGCCATGCCTTGGTTTTCTTCTAATGATATTATAAGTCATCACCTGAATTCTGTACCTCCAAAATGTTGTGGGCTTCTTTTTTTCACGTCAAGGTTGCAACAAACCATAACAGAGAACTTTGTGAGACTTCTGTGCTGTGATTGTGTTCAATTGAAATGCAGCTCTGGGTCCGTAATGGCCTCTGTCCTTACTAGACAATGCTTTTCCAGATGCCAGTGAACATTTCTGGTGTCTGCATTTGCAATGGACAAGAGAAGTGACTCCCTACGCATGTTCTTGGGTGCAGCTGATAGGTTGCTACTTTCTGCAGTCACCTTGTGGACACGTTTCTGTCTGCTGGTTCTCTGTAATATGTTCTGATCTTCAGGGTTGAGGGTGGGGGGAATCAATTAATTTTAAAGCTGCTCCATCCGTGGGTTTACCTCTGTGAGGATAAAACAGAGAAACCTGCTGAGCTGTTCTGCGTGTGTACTATGGGGTAGAAATCCCCTATCCTCACACACTGATGACATCAGCCTTAGCACCTGCCTTCAATTCATCCAAAAACACAGGAGTCCTCAGTTCTTTGTCTGACTGAGGGGTTCTTCTTGGAAAATTTTCCATTAACTGAAACACACCATGATTATAAAACTAGATACATGCCCATACTAATCTTCCAGATTTCTCACCATGTTATTGAAACCTTCATGCCCACAGCTGAGATGCAGTATATGCAAAATGTTAAAAAAACCCCTCAGGTTCATGGGCATAATCTTACTTCATTGCTGTGTGTCTTCTCTGATAAAATTAACCTGTAGGTTCATTTTCAATCAAAGCAATCAGATCTTTTGATTCTTATGTAGCATCCACACAGCAAAGAAAGAACCAAACACATGCATTTTCCTCTCCTTTTTCTTTTTTCTGCCTTGCAAATCATTTTTTGGGGGATAATAAACAACTGTAAGGATTCCAGATCTAATTGGAAATTCATATTTTGGGGGTTGGTTTGTTTGTTTGCTTAGATGGTTTTTTTTGTGCTTTGGAGCCGGACACCTGCAGTCCCTGTGTCCCACCTCCTCTGTTCCACAACCAGCCACCCCTCCTGGTGGTACCTGCGCTTTTGCCACATCTGATGCCTTTTGCTGTCCACCTAGCAACGCATCCCCTCGCACCCGTTTGAGTCCAGTGTCCTGCCCAGGTGGCCCAGCGTGGGCACCATGCCTGCACACATTACCACACCAGTGTGGTTGGGGGATGCCCACCTGAGACTGCTGTCACAAGTGAGCCACTGCCACTGCTCAGCCTCCGCTGGGGACCGCGGCTTAAATCACTTCCTATTGCACCAAAATCCACGAGAAAAGATCACAAAATGTTTGATTGCAAGGAAATAACACACGCAGCTGTTCCTGAATCAAATCTGACTCTGCCCTTAGTGGTGCAGGCAGCCTTGCCTCATTTTTGAATAAAAAGATGTTAGAGCTAGAATACTTTATCCAAACCTTTACTTCAGGGAGCCTTGTTATCTGTGCAAGACTGAACGCTGTCCCAGCTGAAAGGAGAACTTTGGTTCTGAACAGAATTTCTATTCAAATCCGGCATGGAATGATCAAGAAGCACATTTCTTGTCTGAGCTCGCGGGTGTTGTTCACCACCCCTGCCTGTGGTAGTTACTCTGAAATGCTGATGCTGATGCATTATCCCATTGGGAGCAGGTAGATGAACACAGTGATATTTTTAGAGCTTGTTCATTTCTTAATACCCTGGTTATATATCTAGTGCATACTGGGGAGACTTCATTGTTTCACTTGTTACCTAAAATGAAATGCAGATCACAGATGTAAGGCAGGATATTGCAGTAAGCCACGCCTCTACCTCAGCAGAACAAAGATCTCTGCAGGCAAAGATTAATGTTGCCCGTGTAAAAAAAGTATTTCAATGTTTAGACCTGATTTGCAAATATTTAGATCCAATTTCCATTTTCAGCTTTCCACGTTGGTTGGTGATGCACATTTTGTGCAAATGAAATCTCAGCTTGCAGTTTACAAGCTCCTCAGGTTTTTGGTACACCCATATCAGGAAGATGCAGCACATCCTTCACACGCCCGCGGCCTGCTCACGCTCCCATACAGAGAGAAAAACTAATTGCTGGCACGTTTGAAAAAAAACAAATGTGAAGATAAAATGAAAATTTGAGTTTCTTAGTCAGCAGAACACAATTATCTTCAAATGAATTATTTTCGGTTTTCTTTCTATTCATTCTGAATTTTGCAGAAGGTGTCACTGTGGTTGCTTATAAATGAACACTGCGGTAACCTCAACAATTAGAAGATAAATAGCATTACACATATTTGAAATTAATCATTTCTACCCAATCTGGAGCAGAGTTTTATAAAAATAGCTTAGAATGAAAAATTAAAAATTACTCTCAGGAACATTGAATAAAATTGCTTAAATTTTTTACTCAGTGCAAAGAATTCATTTGTGCGGTTGAGGGCAAAGGGTGATAATTGACCTTCTGTCAGTGGCTGGAGCAGGAAGATGCAGCTGGAGCTCAGGGATGCCACTGTGCAAGAGCATAAAGAACGACCACCTTTTCATTTCATTCCTTAATAGACACTGATTTGCAGATCAAACTTCTCTTTCTCGCTTCTGGTCAATATTACAAAACATATGTTCAGCATTCCAAGACATTTTGATTGTTTCTTTGCTTTTACACATGTATAGATCTGTTTGTCCTCAGACTAATAGCAGGATTTTAGAACACAGCAAAATGCAGTCACTTTTTTTGCTAAACAAACACGCCAAAACCCCACTGCTCAGCTGCTTCTGTGGTGCTGGGACGGAATGGGCGCTCGGGGGGCTGTAGCAAGCTGCATCCCATGGGCTGTGGGATGCTTCAGAGCCATGGGAGAGGCCAGTTGGGTGCAACCCCAAGAAACTCCACTTTCAGGACTTTGTCAGGTGGTGAAAAGGCTCCTCCTAAGCAGTGGCTGAACCAGGCTCTGTGCAGGGCTTGTTGCCTCATCAGCGTAACCTCATTTGAGGAGAAACAGCCCTGAATGGAGGGCTGGGGACAATGGCTCCCCATGCTCCAGGCAGTGGTCTTCACCCAAAACCCCATCTCAGCTCATCACACCATGTTTGCACAGCCTAACCTGTCCTGGGTCTTTGCTTGTGTTTTCTGCCCTGCACATTTATCCTATAAATAATCTGAACTGTGCTGAGTAACGCACTAGAGGCAATGTGTAAAATCCCTTTTCAGTTCAAGATACCATCACCATGTTTAAAAAAGACCCCTTATTGTAAATCACAGTCCATTAAATGTTATCAACTTTCTGATTAAATATTGTTTGGAAAAAAAGAATTATCAAACACCAAAGTATTTCTCAAGGGACTTGAGTAAAAAACACTGCTAACACTTCCGTGTTTTAGCTGCTGTAAAGATAATTAGCAGGACAGCTATTTTTAACCTTAAACATTTTCATAATTCAAAGAGATTGTCCCCGGCTAACAGATATAAAGATGTGCCATAAGCATCTCCTGTGTTGCGACGCTATTTCCCCTGGCAGTACGCACGGTCCCTGCACAAGTCTGACACCCAGGATTCATGGGTGCCCACCACAAAATCCAGAACTTTTTATTGCTGGCTGCACTGCTGACCGGGTGTGGGACCCACTTCTGGTGATTCCTTCCCTATCCTCAGAGGGGCTGAAGGAGTGCCTGCTCTCCCACGCCGGGTGCTGCCATGCGGGGGGCTGCCTGAGGACACCCCTTAGGTCCAGGCGGGCTGGAGTCAGGGATGGACCTGGGAGGTGCATGTCCTTGTGCTGCAGCCCTGCAGCTGAGCAGGAAACCGTGAGGGCTTGATGTTCCTGTTCCTGTTCTTCTGAATTGAAAAAAGTGGTAATTTTTTGTTAGCTGGGAGAAGCACTTCTGGAGCTGATGTCTGGAGATTGATGAGCAACAGGAGGCTGGGATGAGAAGAAGATAATATCAGGGAACTCACCCAAGGGAGATTTTTGCCTAGGCTATTTATTTCACTAGGCTTTGGTTTAGACTACTAATGCTCCTTCTGGCCTTATAAATTCATAGGAACAAAACAGAAATTATTGGTTCAGCATGGTGCTTAGGGCCAAATGCTATCCCCTGGTTACAGCATCCATCCATCCATCCATCCATCCATCCATCCATCCATCCATCCATCCATCCATCCCTTCAGGCTGGACTGGACCCCTCCAGGCATTTCTCCGTGACATGGTCTATAAAGTAAAACCTCCTCCCTGAGAGCAGCACCCTTAGCTGCTAGGATATAGGTGTGTGCAAGGAAAGCAGCTGCAGGCAACAATGAGTGTCCCACATGCCAAGGCAGGTTGCCACCTCTCTCCTCTGCATGTCCCTCGGAGGCACCCAGACAAAGCCAGGGGAGGAGATGTAGCTGCCAGGATGAAGCCTGGTGCCAAGGCTGGGAGGAGAATGCCCCAGGGCATCAAAGCATCACATTAAGCCAGCGGTCTTCTGGGTTGCCCTTTTGGAATTGCCGGAGCTAGATGGTAAAGAGGACAGGGATGTGTTTAGGGCTTAAAAACATCCTCTCTCACTGGTGTACACAGGCAGGACACTGCTTGCTGCCACATCTCTGGGCCCTGCCCCAGCTCCTGCCACCCTGTACGTGCTGGCAAGAGCAGAAGGCCTGTTGGAGGCTCTGTCCCCTCCATTTTGGCATCATCCCTTCCCCCTTGACCCACCTCCATCAGCCCGGATGGAGGTTTAGTTGTCACTGCAACACATTTTTATAGAATCAGAAACTCATGTGAACAGCCGAGATCCCTTCTCAACCTCTCTGGCCTCATGTGCTCGGCAGAGCCCCCAGCCGAGGGCTGTCTCAATCCCTCTGGTCGGGTGTGAGAGCCGTGCGGGCTGAGCACGCTGTGCTGCATGAGGTGGCCATGGACAGAGCCCCTGGGCACATCCCAGGCCACAGCTTCTGCCTGAGCTGCCACCGAGCCACGGCCACTGTACTTGGGAGGACAGTTCATCTACTAACACCTGTCTTTGCCATTCGGTTTTAGCACTCCCAAGATTTCCTGCACACATCCCATTCCCAATGCAGCTATTTCCCCAGATGTTGCTTCTGAGTCCTTTGCCTGGAAAGGGGTTTGTGCCCAGCAGCTCAAGCACCATAAGGCTCCTTCCAGCCATTCTTAGGAAGCTGAGGCAGCAGGGACGGCCAAGCCCTCTGCTGGGGGCGGGGGGAGGGCAGGATTTTCCAAGGGGGAACCAAATTCACCTGGGGACTAAACCTGAGGCAGGAACACCCTCCAGTTCTCCACAAAATTCTATCTCTACCTGAAATTCAACAGGATTCTTCAATTGCTTTTTCATCATCTCCTATACCCCCTTGAGATGAAGCAATTATGCCAGGAACCAAGTGTATTTTTCTGTACTTTAGAGACTCCGCAGCCCTGATACTCCAAAAGTAAGTGCTGTATTCAGTGAACTAGAGCAAACGTTATTCTCAAGTGTATACATCTCTGTAATTTTCCTTTTCAGGATACAATATCAACTACATTATAAATGCATGTACATTTTTAAAAAACTGCCTGAAAACAGGGAGTAAGTAGTTGGCATGCATATACTCTTACGCACCTTACTAAATTCCCTCCAATGCAGAGCAAATGGTTATTAAGTCAAACACTGAAAACTGCAGGATGTAGGTTTTGATAGGAGGGCTTTAGAGAGCCAGTATAATTTCTACTGACACAATTAAGTCTAACCTCATCATGCATGATGCTTTTCTTTTAATTGCCTTTCTTGACTGATATCCTGTACTTCTGGTAATTGACCCTTTAGCAGGTGTGTCTTCCTTCAGAGCTGTGCTTCTTAGTTCATGTCATTTCCCCATCAGCTGGTATCATTATGTCTCCTCTGCATCCCACTGGATCCATGGATGTAGCTGTTAGGGAAGTCCCAGATGTCACCCATTAGCCTCCTTGAGCCCTTTCTGAGAGATGTTGATGAGATACCTGCGCTATTGCAGGTCCCCAGATAGTACTCAGCACACCTGAGATAAAACCCAAGTACCAGAGCCCAGCTTTGCTTGCATGGGAGGGAGAAATATACGGGAGAAGCTTAAAGACCAGCTGGAGACATTTTCCTTAAAAAGGAAAAAAAAAAAAAAAAGGAAAAAAAGTGAAAAATAAATCTGGTGGTTAATCCTAGAAATATCCAGGGATTACTTTGCTTGTTTCATACTTTTCAATGGCTTTCAGCCACTCCAGCCCATGCCTGTTGTTTATGGCTGGCTCTGGCCCAGGAGTGCTCCAGGAACCGATGGCCTGGCGCTGGGGCAGCCCCTCGTCCCTGCACCCAGCGAAGGCTGGGGAGGGTCTGCGGGGGAGCCCAGCAGCACAGGGGCATGGCTGCCCTTCAGTGCACTCAGGCAGCTGAGACTGCCGGCAGGAATGCTGGCAGAAACTGCCATTTGAATAATTTTGTCAAGGAAGCTACAAGAGACACCTAGAAATGGCCACTTCATAGATCCTGAACATATGTGACCAGCCACCTCTGCTGTTAGGGAAGGGTGAGGAACATGCCTGCGGGGAAGACCTGGCAGCCGGGTGCCTCCCCCCAGGCTGCAGCGGTGCTGCCACGGGCAGTGCTCCCCTCCCCAAAGCCTCATCAAGGGGGAGTGAGCCTGGAAACCTTTCCTTTGGTCCTCTCTTGAATTCTTTGATGAGACACAAACTAGCTGGAGCACCTCTCTTCAGGGCACCTGTCACTGTGCCCGGTCACCTGTGCACGCATCACCTGATGTCCATGGATTGTTTGTCTAGTGGAAGAAGAAAATGGTGGTGCAGGAAAGGCAAACCATTTTGAAAGAGCAAGTCTTTCATGACTAAATCAACCATTTGATCATCCATGAAGAATAAAGGCTTATTTTCTGGTTGCTGGCTGCTTTGCCATGAGGGGAAAACAAACAAACAAAAAATGAGCTCATTATTTTCTGATGTGCTCTCAGTGATAAACCATAGGTGGCTTTCAAAGGGGAATAAAACACAGGCAGTGATGCATCGCTTATCCCAGTGAGGGCTCTTGTCTCTTAATTTTTTTTTGTTTGTAATTTTATTTTGTGCTGGGTGCCAAAATATTGTTATAATCATTGTTGTCTGAGAAATGCAACAAAGAGATAGAGTATGGGACTATGAGAATATGTGGGAAAAGAAAGGCACATAGTCTTGCATCCTTTTTCGACCATGCAGTTGTTATCCATTCATAGGCAAATAAAAATGTGAGCCTGTTACATTTCTTGCATTATGGTTAGATTTAGAAAGGCAGTAAGTCAAGTCTGAGTGAAGAACACAGTTCCCTGAGTGGAATGTGATGAAAAAAAGACTGAATATAAGTGATATTTTAAAAAGGACTTTCTGGACTCATAAAGTATCCCTCATTAAGTAGTATATAAACATAAATTCAGTTTCATTAATTAATGCTAAACATGTAACATACAAATAGATATCAGAAAGCAAAAATACGTTTGTCCCATTTTATTAACTTACATCTATGTTTTCAACACTGTCTACTAGGTGTTAAATTTGAGCCTTATTAAAATAAATTGGATGTTAATGCAGGCCTCAGTTGAGACAAAATTTCACTTTCTGCATACAACACAATTACTTTGTGGATCTTTTTGTCCGGAATATGTGTAATTATTTTTGAGTATATTTGTATTTCTATTTTCCAAACTCTCCCATGGCTCTCAGTTCCATGTTTAATTATGCATTATATGGAAGAAAAGTTCTACTAATTAAAGTTTATTTTTATCTTAAACCCACCATTAGACTATTTGTTCAGTGACCCCTAGTTCTCATGATGGGAGAAACAGGGAACTATTTTTCCACAATTACTATTTTTTCGTACTATTCAGTTGGCTTTTTTGCATCAGAAGACTGTCAGATTTGAAAATATAGGTATGTATATATATATATATATATGTATATAATCTGGTTACTAGACATATCCAACAACAGCAGCAGCACTGACTACAAACACCAACAGAACAAACATGATCGTGCAAATAGGCAAGAGTAGATAAAGTTGTTTGAATGTGTGCACCATGATTCTTTTTCTAATTTAAAATTTACTATAAAGTGAGCATAAGCTGGGGTTTGGTTTGGGAATCCTTGGTGCACTATTTATGTAATATATACATATACCCACAGCATTGCCACATTTTGAGTATGTGAATGACACAAAGCAAAACCTGAATGGCCAAGACGTGTAGCAAAAGTATGAACCATGTATTCTACCTGGGACAGTGACATCACAGTTTTTGTCCTTGTCACTCCACAACAGCTTTCAGATAGACTTGCTATGACTTTTACCCATTACTTGGAGAATCAGTTCACTGATTTTATCACTTCAAAATTGTTGCATGTAGCTCCTCTCTGTGCGTGGAGTTGGGCTCACAGCCACAGAGACGCATTATCATGACAAACCAGGAATGTTTTAGGAGAACTGACTAGCAGGATCCTTGCTGTGGGATAATTTGTGAGAGGAATATCCTCTCGTGGTGTAGATCCAGCACAACAGCATCCCACTGGGAGAGCATAGGGCTGCACGGAGGGAGGTGACTGCTCTCAAGGCCAGGGCTATCCCTCTGAAAGCAACTTTGTGAGCCCTCGGGGCATATCCATGCACTTACCACCCATTTCCCTCCCAGGGGTGCTAGGTGAACATAAACATATGAAGCAGCAACCACAGCAATACCAAAATGTCCTTTTCCCAAGAATTATATCCTGATTTACTTTTGTTTTCTCAGGGGACAGACAGGTTCACACTTACCCTATTTCTTGCACCTTCCCGCAGTGTTAGCCCCCCCAAAAAAGTAATATGTGAGCAGAACCGCATGCAGGGTGTGTAAGGGCTGCTGCGAAGCCCTGTGGGGGCACAGCAATTGTCACCCCACAGCTGGCTCCTCCCGTCCACAGCTCTCAGCACCCATGAACATCCACTGAGCTGCTAAGCACTCGAAAACATCACTAAGAAAAACAACCTGCTCTGTTTCATTTGTTGTTTAGCACGCAAAAGCACTGTCTGTGGGATATTGCCACCAATAAAATGCTTTTGTCAGAATACCTGAGTGTATGTTTCCTGAAATAGGCATTTATTCTTTTCAGACAAATTTATTTTACTTGCCTTTGGTTTATGTATCATGAATTGCTAAAAGGAAATGAGATTTAAATCATTTATTTTATTGCAAGTTAGCATTGCAATAATGGTAACTGTAAATGTCAGGAGAAATGGTTGGAGCTGAGGAGGAGCCTTACTGTCTTAAGCTCCTTCTGAACTGCATCTTGATGGAGACATATGGTGGCACAGATATGCCACTAATGGTTCTGGTACAGTCCCAGATGTATTGCACACCTGTCACCGGGACAGCCAGGTGGCTATTTTGGATTTTGGAAAGCCCTTTGCATGATTTTCTCTCTGCAAGCGCAGTCTATATGCAGGCTGTCATCCTGTGATTTGTTGTTCGCCTGCTTCTGCAGGTGAGTTTTTCCTGAGTTTACCCCCTGCAGCGTCCTACCAGCCCAAGCATCTGACCAGGCTGTCAGTGTAAATGGTCATTTAGTAATAGGCACATAGATAAAATGGACCATCCATCATTAATCATCCACCAGTTCCTCCTCATTAAGTCTGTTTGTTCTGTTTGCCTTAGAGAAAGATAAAAGTGATAAAATGCAGCTCATCCCTGACACTGAGAGAAATGCCCAGGATCCACGACAGTCCTCACGTATTTCCCAGACACAGTGGTTTATGACCAGCTCTTGCCCCTACACCACTGGATAGCTTGCCCCCTTCAAGATGCAGTCACTCCTGGGCGGGACCCACAGCCAGGGTCCATGGCCAGTGCGTGCCCCCTGGATGTTAGCTTCTCTCTTCTGATCTGTCTGAAAGGAGAAGATGCTCTGCTGGTATCTGCTGATAGCGACAACAGAGTCTAAACATCTCCTCTGGAAGGAAATGCAATCCTGGGGTCATGCTCACCCCGCGCCAGGCACCAACTCTGGTCTGCAGCATCATCCCTGGAGGCCAAGAGGTCACTGGCACTGTTTTACCACCATGAATGTATATTAATATTATATAATATATAATATAATGCATATAATGTAATATAATATAATATATAATATGTAAAGCTGGAGAGCTTTGCTTCTTCCAGCCTAATTCCCAACACAAACTATTTGTTCTTCAGTAACAGGACATGTTTTGATTTAGTTTATGTTGCTAGGGAATAGATTTAAAGTATATTGAAAAGCTGCTTTATTCAATAGCAGTCACTACCGGAAGAGATATAGCAAAATAATTACTGTACTATAGTTATATGGTAATTATGTTGGTATAATTGATGAACCTTTCTAGTGCAGAAAACCCCTTACTGCTAATAGCAAAAAGAAACTGTAGTTTTCCTGTGTTCAAAAAATGCTTTATTGCTCAGTCAAAATACAGAGGCAACCAGTCTGATGGAGAAATTTAGGCCAGAGGGGGAAAGATCTCCACAGCATAATTAATGCTGATCTATCTAGAGCCCCATGTGAAAGGCAGAGTAAATTTTGGGATATAATTAAGCTTTGGTTCAAAAGCTTAAACTTAAATTGTATTCCCTGTCCTGTTGTACCCCTCTGCACGTTTCACTGGCAATGTAATAAAAACGTGTGATGTTGAGTGCCATTGGATACCAAATCTATTTACTGTAGAAACTTTTGCTCCCACGGGGACACTTACTTTCTAAAATTCCTATTCTTTTTTCCTCTCCCCATTGTAAAGAGGGGGCAGTTCACACTCTGTGTGCAAAGCAACCCAGAATTTTGTGTCCAGAACTGCACTGAGCGGTTTAGGCTGGCTGCATGGAGAGCAGGAGAAGGCGGTGTGTTAGTGCTCAGCAAACCCACGAGGAGCTGGGCACCATGCTGGTGGGGAGCAGTGAGGGGGGCAGAAGCAAGAGAGACCTTTCAGTCAAGTTTTGAAGGAGTAACACTTACATTTGGTTGCCCCTCCCATACCCCTGGGCAGTCACACCACTGCTGCTCATCTGCCTGCTCGCACTCATGTTAATATTTTACGGAGATTTGTTGTTCAAGTAAGACAAGGGCTTTAGGGAATGAAATCTCATCTTCAGCACTCTCAGAAGCACATCCCTCTTCTGACCTGACAAGGAGGCAGCAAGCTGTTTGCCCAAGGTGCTGTTTTGGGGTGTACAGTCTAAAGGGGCCATGGACAGTTCAGACCTTAGATAATAAAAAAAGAATAAAAGTCCTTCCCAGAAGGATGGATCTCTGGTTCTGGATGGTGAAACATTTTTGTCTGGGTTTAAGGCTTTTGATAGTATCAACAGGGGCAGTTTAGGGTTTAAATTTAGCCTTCTAACAAATGCTTCATATGTAATGGAGATATATCCATGATTTCTCACCCATGAGAAAGAGCATCTCTAGGCAGGGGACTGAAAATGACTGCCGCTGTATCTCTGTTTCACACTCTGCTCTGCTTACAGTCACAGCGTCCCTTGCACTTCACAGGGACACGCTGCTGGATGTGGTCCGGGGTATCCCCCTCCGATGGCCCCCTGTGCCAGCACATCCCGGCACCGCTGGGCTGGGACAGCAGGACACTGCAGTCAGGGCAGCACCTGCCTCATGCTGGTAGGACCACTGAGGACGTACCTTGTCTGCAGTTCTGGTAGCAATTCTGGAACATGATCCGAAATTCAAACTATGTCACCCTGCTACTTTAAACTTGATTTATCTCAAATGACTCGGGTATTCTTGAATATTACCTCCTAATAACAAAAGCACAATTCTGTTAACAGTACTTCAAGTCAGATTGCATGGCTGCCCAAGGGCATCAAGGCCTTCTGTCTTTTCATTACCTTCCTGTTGTATGTTTTTATATCCAAACTCCACAGTTTTGTCATTCCTACCTATGATAGTTAAAAGAAACCATCAAATGAGATCTGATTCTGCTAATATTTGAATTCATAGTAAAAGAAAAAAACAATATCTCAAGATCTGAAGAATAAAAAAGAAGCCTCTCATCATCCAATTTCTCTTATTCTTAAAGCCATAGTAACTAGGAGAATTAAAATCTTATTTTATTCCATATGTTTGGAAGAACCAATTGTGCTGACAAATGTGGCCTTAGCTCAGCTCTTGCCAAAATATGTTGTGGTTACTGGTGAACCGATGAAGCCAGCAAACCTCAGCTATTGACTACACTGAGCAGAAAATCACAGATAATGAGATGCTGTATTTTCTGCATATTTACTCACCTCCCTTAAGCTGTACCAGCTCAAAGCCATCTCTTTTTCCTCAAAGCTTCACACTCTGGTCCTCATGCAGACAGGGTGAGATGCTGCTCTCCTGGGGACAGGAGCAATTTCAGGGACTTTGAGCAGGGTGTCATGTTCAGACCATACCCCTGAGGCATCCTGCACTAGCTCTGTGTCTCTGGCATGGATGGAAGGAAAAATGGATGTTTTCAGCATGAGGCAGTGTAACCATCTGAGGCCAAATCCATGTAAAGTCCTTGTGCCTTGTTTCTGATGGCGCCCATGAGCTGAAGAAGCCACTTTCAGGAAACCAAAAGGGAGAAACCACCTGTGACACCTAGTAAGTTGTTCCCCATGAGAACAAGAGCTAGCGGTTGTGAGACTTTTCCCAGCTGCTTATAGAATATTTCGTCTGCCTCTTCACCCTGGTTGGGTGGTCTACAGCACACTCCCACCATGGTATCAGCCTTGTTGGTCTTCCTGCTGGTTCTTGCCCATAAACACTTAACCCTATTGTCACCATCATTAAGCTCTAGACAATCAAAACACTCCCCAACGTGCAGGGCTGCCCCACCACCTCCCCTTCCTTGCCTACCCCTCCTGAAGAGTTGATAGCCATCCATTGCAGCACTCCAGCTGGGTGAGTCATCCCACCATGTTGCTGTGATGGCAACTACGTCCTAGTTTTCCTGCTGCTTGAGGTCTTCCAGCTCCTCCTGTCTGTTGCCCATGCCATGGGCGTTGGTGTAGATGCATTTCAACGGGACTGTTGATCCCACCACCTTTTGGCAGGGTGAAGCCCTAATTCCTACATGACCATTCTCAGGTGCTTCTGTGGTTTCTAACACATCAATAACCCTTCATGTGTTCCACATGGATCTCCATCCCCTGTCTCTACAGAGATGGCAGACCAAAGGACCTAGCTGGCACAGCATCCCTCAAACATTGGCGTTCCACTCACAGGCTCATCTCTAGCAAACCTGGTTTTATCCCTTTCCTACTTCAAATCTAGTTTAAAGCTCTTTCCATGAGAGCTGCTAACTCCTGTGCAAAGATGCTTTTGCTCCTTTGAGACAGGTGTACCCTGTTTGTCACCAGCTGGCCTGGTGTCATGTAGACTAAGCCATGATCAAAAAGCCCCAAATTCTGCTGATGATGCCAGGCTCGGAGCTAAGTACTGATCTGCTGGCCTTTCCTGCTTCCTTCTTCATCATTCCCTGAAACTGGAAGGACAGAGGAGAACACTGAGCTCCTGATCCCTTTACCAGTCATCCCAAGGCAGTGACATCTCACTTGATTGCCCTTGGATTTCTTGTTGCAACTTGATCACTGCCCACCTGAACAATCAATAATGGATAATAATCTGACTGCCGTACCAGGGTAGGAAGCTTTCTCTTCACATCTTTAACCCAGGCCCCAGGAAGGCAGCAGACTGCCCTAAGTGGGTCTGGTCCGCATAATGGGGCTTCTCTTCCCTTCAGAAGGGGGTCTTCTATATGACAATGACCCATCTTTTTTTCTTTATGGAAACAGTTTTGATACAAGGCATAGGCTGACTTAACCTCAGTGATACCTCCATGCTAGATGAACCATCATCCTCATCAGCTGGGTTGCACTTGCAGAGCCTCATGGCTCTGGGAAGGTTGGGTGGTCATGGAGGAGACGTACCTGATGCCCTGGACAGGGACCTGTCCCCATTGCCTCCTGTCCCTTCAGTCACCACCTTCAGCCAGGCAGGGAAAGGATAGTGCGGTATGCATCACTTTTGTTGGGGTAAGGAAAAGAATTTACATTTTTAAAGTAATTTTTCAAAAATAGTTTAAATATTGATGAAATTTCCTAGAAAGCTCTGAAATTAAATCTATTTGACATGACAGAAAAAGCACTGAGCCAGGAAAAATGTCAGTGTCATTTTATCAGAGACACAACTTTTCTTTTCTGTATTGCTCCCATACTGAATCGAACCAGCGTGCACAAGGGTGCTAACACTGCCATTTTGAGGAAAATTAATTAAGCGAATACAATATTAGAGATACCTTTTTTGCAATCAATAATATCATGTACATATTGTATATGCGTGAATTATTACCATAATTTTAAATACAATTAAAACCATTTATTGCTGAGTTTCTAGAAGCATGATGCAAAACTGCTATAATAGATGCTCATATATCATGCTGGAGAAATTTTGATAGGAGATGGTAATTAAAGAAGAATAAATTGTCATTGCTACCCACATAAATGGACATATGTATGTTTTCACACATGTAATCAAAAACTTGAGGGTTTGCAGTTTGGTTCCATTTCACACCTAACTAGATGCAATTATCCATTTTGTTCTACAGGGCTTCTCTCTATTCAATTCTGTGAAGTAAGAACAAACAAAAATTATTTAATCAAATACAAAGGAAAGATTTCACCCTTTTCTCTTTTTTTTTTTTTTTTTAATGTTAATAGGTCTGGAAAATTTATGAGGGGAAATGGATACACTTACTTTCCCTTCCCAATGCAACAAGGGGAAAGGGAAAATGGCTAAAATATTCTAAGTCGACAAAAGTGTTATTTGTTGCAAGTTTTTCTGTAACATATGTACCTGAGAAAAGTGAAAGCTGTTTCCTAACAATTTTCCATGGAATTTTATTCTAATTCAGCTTTAAGTGTCAAAAGATCCAACTGGAATATTAAAATCTGTTTGAGCTCTCTTAAGTTGTCTCCTTAGGCAAAAGCTTTCTGTTGCTATGAAACCTTCCATGGGATGTATTAATTCCTACAGACCCACTATTTTTCATTTTAACAACTATTTTAAGGGAACTGTTGAAAACAATTTCCTTCAGGTTTTACTGATGAATGTGATGGTTTATAACACGGAAGTTCTCAAAACATTGGATACTGAAAACAACAGGTGAAGGAACCACCGTGCAAAGCCACCCGTGCCGAGGTCCAGCAGCCGGCAGCTGCAGCCACGCACCGTGTCCCTGCTGGAGGGAGGGGGAAGAGGAAAGCCGCACTCATCCTGCGGTCGGACCACTGACGTTCTCCTGGTGTGAATGAGCCTCTGTGGAAGCTGGTGCATTTCACATGCAGCCTGCAGTTCCTTCGGCTGGTGGAAAACAGTCCGGAGAGGTTTCCGTGCTGCTCACTGCTGGCTGCAGCTGCATGCCTGGGCAGGGCAGCATCCCCTGCCTGCCAGGACGGCAAAAGAGCTTTTCCCCAGGCCACTGCCTGTTTCAGCTTCCACAGGGGGTGGATTGTAGCCGTGATGGTCTAAAGACATAAACAAACCAGGGCTGGTGAGTAAAGCAAAGCACTTTTATTATAGAAGGAGCAGCCAGGTGTGTGGGCACAGCAGCTCCTGCTCCAGGTTCCTGTTGGCATTTCAGCCAGCCATGGCGAGGAAACCCCCTCATCTTGACCATCTGCCCTGCTTTGAGGGTACCTTGGTGGGGATTCTGGCAGACACTCGAACTAGTGACTCATCTGCCTGCAATGCAAGAGTCTTTTTGGAGTCAAATTACCTTTTTTCCTTTTGAAATCTGCCTTTTCATTCAAAAATACAATTCAAAACAAAATCAACCAATGTAGCTGAGTTTGTCTTCTGTGGTTTCTTTTCCCCTTTCCCCCCCCCCCCCCTTTTTTTTTTTTTTTTTTGACAATTGTAGTTTTGCTGAAGCGAAGGTTCAGACCTAGTTCTTAGGAAGCCATCAAGACTTCACGAGTCTTCTCACACATACGTACCGTGGCCTGACCTTGGTGCTGCAGAGATACCCTTGGTGCTCACCAGTTAGCAGAATATCAGCTTTTTTTTGTTTGTTTTTCACTACATCTTGGCACAAACTGATGAGGAATATGTGCTTTTCCACTAACACACATCCCAGGAGCCGAGAGCACCTTTGGCTGATGCACATTTTGAAGGGAACTGGAGGAGCTCCAGGCTCTGTGCTGGCTAGGGAACTGCAAGCCAAACCCTCACAGCATAACCCCAGAGCTGGCTTATCTGACAAAAGCCATCTTGGTTGGAGATTTGTGTCGTTCATATCTTTATCTAGCTGCTTTTTCTAGAGAGACAAGAAAGAAAAAAAAAAAAAAAAAGGAAGCAAAAAAGAAGGATGATCTTCCTTGGAGAGGATGAGGCAGGCACTCGTGTTTATTTGTAAGTACACGTTTCTGGATTGCCCTGATAGCAGCTGCTGGTTGTGCCGCTGCCGGGGAAGCACTAATGGAACAGTGTTTCTCACAGAAAAGTCCATACTGCAAACAGGCAGCGTGCTCTTTGCTTTGCTACTCTAGCACAGGCAGCTGATAACTGCATAACAAGCTAACTTTTACCCTTTCGTGTGTACAAACATACATTATATTTGTCTAGTATTTGTTATAAACAACTGACTTCGTAAGCCTCTGTATAAACCTGCTGCTGAGGAAGTGATGACCATTTGATACAGCTTGTTTGTTTTATTTAATAGAAAAAGTAAGATTATCAGGAAATAATACTTTCATGATAAGCAATGTGATGTAATAAGCACAACAACTGCAGGCTCTGCACTCTGACTTGTTTATCTTTTAGATAATGTTATGCCAAAGTCTTCCCCGAGTAGATGCTATGCCATATGTAGAAGAAAAACACAAATATTCTCCTTATTCATACTAAAAAAAGGAAAATAGGAAGTGTAGTGGGAAGGTAGAGACACAGCACTGCCCTGGCTTGCTACTATTAATAAAGCACCTTCAGCAACTTGGCTTCTGAAAGTTGCTGGGGAAGAAAAACAAAAACAAAAAAGAAAAGAATGGAAAAGTTCAGTTCAAACTCAAATTAATTCTTCTGATTAATCGTATGGTTTTAATTACAAGCAGGGCCAATGCTGCACTCTTGTCAGAGGGCTGCCACGCTGCAGGCTGTGATTTAAGCTTCCTTCCTCGGCTGTGGCTCAGTTTCCAGTGTCAGAACCCAAGAAAAGAGCTCTTAGCCGCCCTGGGGTGGGGTGGACATGCCCCACAGCCCTGGCCACCCCTCACCACAGTGCTGGAGCTGTGGGGGCTCAGGGTGGCTGTGCAGAGAGGGAACTGCTGCCCTACCTGCCCCTGCCTGCCCCGCCAGCTCACTCCTGGGGCCTGAAGGATCTGGGAATCTGATGAATTTGGCTTGTTTGATACTTGCAAAGAAGGACCGGATCATGCCCAGAGGACTTCAATGCCACCTCCTCCCCCCACCCCCCTCTTCCAGCATCTCCTTGCATCTGTCAGCATAAGCTCACCCATTCCTAAATCATTTTCAGATTTTGTATTAATTTTTTAATCATCTGTGTATGAATGATTAATAAATGTTTAACAGCTCATAAAATATTTATCATGTTTCCCTATGGTAGGCACTCCATCTTCACTTGTTATCACTCGTGGGTATGAAAAACTTCTACAAGGCTGCAGAGTGAAGAAGCAGCCTTGTATCTGCCTCACCAAATACAGTTCTTACTTCTTTCCAGAACATGCAGTCTTTAATGGAAAAACAGGTGAGGAATCCTGATTAAGTCTGCAAACACCGAGGCAGAAAAGTATCTGCACTGGAATAACTCAGCTGTTCTAAAAATCATTCTGGCTTAGGAATTCAGAAGTGATCCTTTCCAGAGAATGAGAATAAAGGGAGCAAGGTGTGCAGGAACCGTACATACCTGCTCCATGTGAATAACCCTCTTCTGACATGGTCATTCTTTTAATGATTTTCAGTGTTTATTTTTGCATTGAATTCTCTTAGGAAGTAACAACTTTCAGATAAGTAACTCCTTGTCATCGAGTTATGAGGATAATTCCTCCCTGTATTTCTTTTCTTATTAGGAGGTCTGGAGGCACAGGAGCAGCTTCTGCCTTTGATTGCTGACCACACAATCAGCCCTATCCCGTCAACACTTCAGCAGTGTTCTCCATGGCAGCAGCAGCATTGCCCTGGACATATTCTGAACCAGGGGTGTTCCTCCTATCCTGGCAGCCCGGGCACCAAATACCCCTGCCTGGGCTGCTCCTGGGGTGCTCCCTATTCCCACCTGGGCTGCTCCAAACATGACAAATATGCCCAAGAGTCCAAATGCCTTCAGAAAGCATCAAATCTTGGCCATCAGGTCTACTTCTGAGAGCCTCAGACCTGTCCCTGTGCTCTGGGCAGCTGGTCAGAGAACAGCAAGTATGGTTTATCTCCAGTGCTCTCAATCGATGGAGTTAGCCTGTTACAACTAAAGAAGAAGTAATTAATAAATAAACACACACATGGGAAAGGCTTTTGGAGTGATAACTGTTCTTAACATACCATCAAGCGTTCCTCCTTTAAGCTAAGCAGATCTGTACCAGAGACAGGACTGATGCGTAGAAATAAACACATCCAACAAGTGGGGACTGATTTGTGTTCCCAGCATGGTCTCTTTGCCTGTGGATAGGATTAATGTCCTTCACAGTCATCTTCTAAAAACAGGGTAAAGCCTATTTAAAGAACCATTAATGTAAGCCAAAACATTTCGCTGGCAAAAGGGTTGCGCCAGGGAGACACAAAAGGGATAATCCCTTACAATACCTTAGCTGCAGTATTGAAGGAACTACTGGGTGATGCTCGGATGTCTGCATGTTGTGAATCCCTGTGCCAGACTGGTCAGCCTGGTACCTCTTTCATGCTTAGGATATTCCACTTGTAAGCTGGCTAAATGACCTGTTCCCATCTATGACACTGTGCACATGGGGGTGTGTTTGATTGAGTGGTGGACCTGGCAATGTTTGGTTAATGGTTGGACTAATGATTTCAAGGGTCTCTTCCAAACTAAATGATTCTATGATGCTAAGATTCTATATTAAACTGTGATAACTGGGAATTTTGCATGTTGATTGGCATTCAGTGCAATAGTGGCACCAGCGAGCCAGTGTACAATTGCATTTGCATTTGATCGTGGAGGCTTTTCATCACTACAATCTTTGGGTTTTACTTGATTAAATAACATCTATGTCATTTGTAGTAAGGCTGACAGCAAATGCTATGCAAGTGCAATGGTTGCTGAGATGGATCACTTCATCTTTTCAGTACAGAGACAGAAGTCTGACCTAGCATGAACTGTTTAAATATTAGTTTACTTCAGTAGACCCAGTCTTAGCAATCAAGGACTTTACTTTAACCATTACAGATTATAGTTCAATATAACCCGAACAAGATTAGTAGGACTGACTTTTCTTCTAAAAGTTCCTTTTTCAAAGATACACTTTAATATGAAAAAAACATTGTAGAACAGCTATAAAATCTGAGTAGAAAAGTAACTATCTCTACTTGGATGAATAGCAGGGGGGGTTCTATTTTCTGGTATTTAAGTTCACTGCCTGTTTGAAGTTCTAGTAAAGTTTTGAAAAATGAAAATAAAAAAGATAAAGTATAACATTTAGCCCTCCCAGAAGAAATGCTCCTGCACCCCTGGGCATCCCCCTCCAGGCATTACCTCCCACTTGCACAGCCTAACCTGAGCTGAGGCCTTTCAAAAGTGGCATTACATGAAAAGTGAGATTTTATGCTCTTTTGACCAGAGAACACAACTCTACTGCATTTACCAAGCACCAATAACTATTCCAGCTGGATCTGCAAAAATAACTGGAAGACCTGTTTTCCAAATCAAACACAACAGTATCTTTCTTCCTATTTTTACTGAAAGGCTGGTGCTGTTTTACTTTTTTTTTTTTTTAATTATTTTTTTCTTTTAAGATTAAGGAGATTGCCTATGAACCATAAGAAGCAATGCTATATATTTAAAAATAAATGTAAAGCATTATAGGACAAAACTCTGAAAACATGACATCTGACAACACTGGTTTTGTGAGTAACAGCAAATCCTCTTCAGAAGAAGAAAATAAAAAGAAATACGTGGTATATTTATTTATGGATAAATCACATTCCTTCAACAACACTGCTTCTTTTTTGATTTTTGACATTTCCCACAGATCAGACATGTATTTCTTTTTGTCAATACAATCACCAATTCAATTATTATTTATCAAGACCGCGTGGATGACAAATGGCTTTGCTTACTGCAGGGATCTGGTTATCTTTGGTAACTCAGAGTATCAATTACTACTATTAAAAAGAAATAATTGCTCTAAGTGACAATTTAGCACACAATCAAACTGTACATAATTTCACCTAGTACCTTCTATTATGTCACATTATGTCAAAAAAGAAATCTGAATCATAAACTGAAAGTCAAAGTCACTTCTGTGCTTTTGACACAGGAATAAAGTCTGCTTGCTAAGTCCAGAAGATTGAAGAGAATTGGGTATGGGGCGAGGGGTGGGGTGGGGGTGGGGTGGGGCGGGAATCAATTCCAGTGCCACCAGCAAAGCTTCAGCCTCACCAGCATCCCTGCGAGCATCTCATGGTCCAAGGTCTGGGGCCACCCTGCATCAGTCCTGGCTTTTAATCTGATTTTAGCAAACGATCCCTGTGTGCAGAGCAGCGGGGTGGAGGTCGGTCCCGCTGTCCTGAGGGTGGTTGCACTCAGTTTGGTTTGTGCAGGCTTCGTGCTGTGCTCGGGGCTACCGACACCCCACCACAAAATGCAGAGCCCCACCTTCAGGGATGTAAGGAGTGGTAATTCACCAGCAGTTTTTAAGGATGTATTTTTAAATGAGCAGAAGATGGAATGTTTCCCCTTCTCCAGGAGGCTTTTTGTATGACACAACCCTACAGAAACTCGTTTCTAGCAGCCAGAGCCTTTTTTCGGCTAATGAGGTACGAAGTCCTCAGACCACCTGCAGAAGGCGGCAACCTACTGCAATCTGTGTGTGAACTTCTTTAAGAAAATACCAAGAGTTCATATCTTCAAAGATGCTTCTACAAATTCTAAAAGATTAAAACTAAAAGCAGTAAAGCAGAGGAAAAAAACTCTCCAGCTAAATCTTCGGAAGTATAGCTGCCACTCTGTGCTGGAGCAAAGGTCCTTCTGGCCCCACAGCCCTGACAGTGGCCAGAAGAATATTTTTTAGAGACAAAATGTAAGAAGGGAACAAATGGCAAAGAAGCTTCCCTAGGAAAAGTGTTCCCTGTGGCCACTCCTTCCAGCTCCCTGCTGGCACACCACCTCCCCTCTGAGGCTGCCCTCCTCTCCCATGAGCTCCTGCATCAGTTCCTCAAACCCTGGCAGCCATTCAGTACCCAGGTGTGCACCAAGAAATCCTGCTAACGGCTTTTAACCTCCGCTTCTCTGTTCTGAAACCTGACATAATGCATTTCTGAGCCCTCATCCGCCTCTTTCACAAATCAGCTAGCTGTAACTCAAATATCCTTTTCCAGAGAGGTAACGGACTGTCTGGAGGCCTTCATCCCACTTTCGCAACAAGGCCTTCCTCCCCTGCACCAATGCACATCAGCTAATTTTCACCTGTTTGGATTTTGCTTTGTTTTGTGTTGCCCAACCCTCAGCTCCCCACGGCTCCTGCGCTCTGACCGGGTGCTGCTGCTCTTGCTGCCAGCCCAAGGAACACTTTTTTTGGCAGCAGATTGTGCCAGCTCACTGTAGAGTGCCTCATCTGTACAGCTTATGAATATATTCATCACTGCAGGGCCCAGCTCCGATTCGAGCAGGGGCTCTGCTGAGGAACACAACCATTACCCTCAGCCTCCCTTTGCTGCTTCCTCGCAGCATGTTTCTCTCCATGAGCATCTTTAACTTTTATTCCACACCAGTTCCTGAAATGGGGGGAAAAAGGCACCCCCAGTTACATCTCCTCACTTGCTTGGGATTTTCTTATTCTACATCCATTATACTAAAAATAACTATGACGAGCTCATTTAATTGTAGCCTATGAGTGTCTGTATGAATATTTATAATACTCCCTATTATAAATGCTGAAAAGTTCCAGACTCTGAAAACATGATGACAGACCCCAGGGGAATAGAATGGCTTTTTTTTTTTTTTTCTATTTCAAGCCAGTTTCATACATCCTGCATTCTCGATGTGAAGTCTAGCACTGAATGTTTAAACTGCTTAAAAGACTTTGTAACATTTTGTGCTTGAAGAACACAAACTAAGTTCCCATGCTAGAAAAAGAGAATGTTTCCAAAGGAATTCCTTATGAATTTATGCAAGAACATACTTATTACAGTATTTTTCTGTTCACATCTGGCTTTACTGTCCTTTTGATTTCCCAATACATGAGAAAATACATATTATCAGCTCTCACCTGCCAAACCCCAGAGCTTCACCTGCTTCAGACAAGCAAATCTTTTCGCCTCCCCTAAACCCCTCTCTGCGCCCCAGCACTGCAGGCACCAAGAGTCTTTTGAATAGCTGCTGCAAAAAGAGTCACAAATCATTAACCATGGCAGCTCCACAGTATGTTTCTAGCTGGAAAAGAGGATTAATTGCCACCAAAATGTGAAGTGTAAAGGCTGTTTAAAATACAGGAATAGCCAGATGGGTTAGTAGAGGCAGATGTCTTGTTCCATATCTTTTCCGTACCAGTGGACTGAGAATACGCAGCAGAGTAAGATGCCTGAAACGCTTAGGACTCCAATCTTGAAAACCTTGTATTGGGGGAAATTTCTCCTAAGGCCTTCTAGTGAAAGGGTGTGTTGAGCCCTGAAGCATGAAGAAATTCCCAAACAGCCAGTTCAGGGCTTTCTCAGGGACTGCTGTCGTACCTGCCTGGCTTCTGCAGGTGACACCATCTCAGCCCACCTCTGTGCTTCACGGATCCTTCGCTTCCCCCTTGAAAATGAGCTCAGCAGAGAGGGGAGATATGTAAGTCTTCTCTATTAGTCAATAATTTTTATGCCATCTACTGCAGGGTGCATTTATGGTGGATCAGCCTATTGCAGGGAGGTTTTTTAGCACTTGAGTATAAAAGCGAGGATATGAAAAATTTAAATTAAAGTATTTTCCTTTATAGTTCACTTGGAAGAAATAAGTTAAAAAAGAAAGAAAGGAAGCAAGGGGCTGCAGGGCTCTGTGATTCTGGTATCAGCAACGAAGGTAAACGTATGACAGTATGAGGAGGTCCCGGGTAAAGTCCTGGTGTCATTTTTCATCTACCCGGTGGAGGATGTGAAGAGAGCACCGGGGGAAAGATGCAGAGATCCAATGCTGCTCTTCCCTATCTCTGCTTGCCTCCTCCAGCTCTGAAGCTGTACCCAAGAGCAGCTGTGAAACAGAGTTGAAGAAGGACTAAAATGAGTCAACTTCAGATGCCAGCAGGAAGGCATAGAAAAAGACAACTCTGATCAGCCCACTGGCTGCTCTCCATCCCTCCCTCAGCAGAGCAGACCTGGAAGGCTGGCATCCCTCCTCTTCCCGCATCCCCCTCCTTCACTGCATCTGTCTGTTCATCCTTTCTGTTTTTTCACAACCAAGCGAACCCTACACAACCTTTTTCATCTAGTGCTACCGCAGCCTTGGAGGACTTGAAGTGCCATTATTGTTGCTCTTAAGAATTCAAGGTTTCTGTACAACAATGCTAATCAATTTAAGCATTGCACTAGATGACAACCTCTCTGTAGCTTTAGAAATTTTACATCCTTTCCTATTCTCTGCTTTTCATTATGTCTAATTACCTGATCTATAGTTCCAAACTATATCAATGGGGCTGTATTGCAACAAATTATTGTTAATTCTCTTTTTAAAAAAAAGGATCAGAAAGTGCTATTGAATATGACACTTCTAATTATACAAAGCAAATTAGCTTTCCATTGGAGCTTGAGAGTTGGTAGCCAATTAATTACCGATGTCTCAGGTTCATATTCTGCTAAGTATATAATATTTTTATTTTCCAAATACTTCAGAATTGCCCACACACACACTTTCACAGGGAGGCTCTGTATCCTCAGTGCTGTATTGTGACATTGCTTTTTGTAAGATTGCACTCTGGCTGCACGACGTGTTGCATACAGGGAGATGTGCTCTATGGGAGCAGTGTGTGATTGCTCCCATCTGTGATGTGTTCCATCAGATCAGCCGTATATTACTGTATTACGTGTTCTTTTCCAGTAGCACCTATGATTATTTTTTCTAATATAATAAAGGGGATAGTGTTTCCCTGAGGTCCATAGGGAGAAATCTATGAACTGTGGCAAATTGGTCTGCCTGGAGAAGTAGGGTCATTAGTGATTTTCTGGTTATGAGTCAACGCCTGCTGGCCACTGACCTTCACCTCTCAGAAAAAAACCCTTTTTTTGTCCAACACGTCTCTCCTTACTCTCCTCACTCTCACTGCTCCACACTGGAGCTTCAGTTCATTTATCTAAAATTAGGTGCCAGTCTAACCTCATTGAAAAAGTAAGGCTATGAGAAATTAAGATTAAGTTATGGATTATGAAACACCGAAAATTAGCTGGTTTTAGATATTCTCTACTGTGGTCATCTTGTATACTGTGCAACATAAACTGAAATGAATGACATACCATATGTTTTAAGGTCAAGCAGTCACCATCCACAGAGTCTAGAATTAGGTCCACCACATGCAAATTGTTCAGGTGTACTGAAGTCATCCAATCGATAATGCTCCCCTACACACACTCACACAGTTTCTAGTAACAGGGCAAAACCCAGCTTTGTACAGTTATTCAGGCACTCAGAGCCAAACCTAAGTGACCTATGGATGACAAAGCTCAAGCTCCATGCTGAAGGATGCCCAACACCAGTGTCAACTTTTGGCAGAAGTGAGTCAGGATGTTCTGGACCAAACCAGACCTATGGGCATCAGGCATCGCAAGCAACAGAAAGAGGCTCATGAGTTCCACATGGTTTCACCCACCTTAAGCTTCTTCTGCTTCCAAACCACTATTCACATACCTGTCTTCTTCAAGCCAACAAGGGCATGCCTCAGTCCATGGAGCTGAGGGATGGAGGCCTCTGTGCCTGAAGTGTCCCACTATCTGCTCCTCTGAGCACACAAGAAAGAAGACCCTAAACAAGAGGTGATGAAGTAGCAGCTTGTCTTAGGGAAAAGACAAATACTGACTGATGTGATCAGTACTCTGTTATCCAGACAGGCAATCTAGGTACTTTGGATCATGTCCTTGCCCAGTCCAACCTACAAATGGGGAAATCTTTCTTGCCATTGGGAAAAGCATGTGTGGATGCAAAGCACTGCATAGGGCTGTAACCCTGCAAACCCTTTAGTTTGAGCACAGGAAAAAGCAGACTAATGATCGATATATGTGAGCATTTGTGGTATTGAGACTAGCAGCATAACGTCTTCAGCAGTATGGAGGTGCCTGAAGAAGTCGGGAGACTTCTTAGGTTTGTAGGTTTTAAAAAGCTTGGTGCTGGTGGAGTCGACTCCACTCCCTCTACCTCAGCTTGACTCACCTTGCAGGGGGAGGCACATTTGGAAGCGCTGCTAGTAGGTCCCTGAGCCCTTACACAGCTCCAAAGTCTTGAAAACCTGGCCTAAGTATTTAATTACCACGGTGGTCCTGGACTGCCTCTCAAGGGTATTATTTTAATTAAGGAAATTCCATTATTTTTGGTGTTTTGGTTTTGGGTGGTTTTTTTGGTTTTTTGTGGGTTTTTTTTCTGTTAGACTGTCTTTGCCACCTTCTGTGGTCTCTC
Source organism: Falco cherrug (assembly GCF_023634085.1). Taxonomy (NCBI): domain Eukaryota; kingdom Metazoa; phylum Chordata; class Aves; order Falconiformes; family Falconidae; genus Falco; species Falco cherrug. The sequence goes on from NC_073703.1 coordinate 24,664,664, forward strand.
TCCGTCTGTCAGTTGTGTCAGACACTGCTGGAACTCAGCTGAAGAGAAAAATTCAAGTATATGAACAGCCTTTAATCACCCGGCAACTGTAGCAAGAGGGGACAAACAATAATGAAGAAAAGCAATCTCAAAAATAACTGTGCTTTTAATGTTTCTATGGAAAGGAAGTGTGATACACAGACATACCACTTCATTTGGTATGCACAAGATGCATCATGCTGAGCTGCTAATGAGAAAGCGATTTGGAGGTTTGGGAAGTACTGACTATGCTTTTCTTGCCTACAAGAATCCGTGAAAACTGGAGAGTTAAGTTTTACAAAATTTCAGTGTAAGAAATATAGAAACTGTTGCACCCAGATGAAAGGGTCACATCTAGTAACAGGCTCAGTTCCTCACCTAGCTCATAATGGTGAAACATCTGTATCAGAGTTTTCTTTCTTAAAGGTACAGGAAAAAGGCATACTTGTTTTGCATTCCAGAGTCGGAACTTCATAAATATTTTAATTTGCCAAGTGCCTACTGTTTAATGTTTTTATACCAAGAAAATCTGAGTGAACATTGCCTCGCATGAAATGTTTTGAAAACAAATTTGGCGTCTTTGATTGCTTGCCCTGGTGTGGAATAAAGCTAGTGTTATGTCACTTGTCCTGTCTGTTGTGAGCAAGCAACAATTCTGGATTATTTGTATTTGCGGGGGAAAAAAAAAAAACAAACAAAAAAACCCTCACCACTGAACTGAATACCTCTGAAGACAGACAGTTTTGCTTTTGGCTATTAAAGAAGCAGAATTTGCTGAATAAATCATTGATTATGAGTTACATGTGAGTGCTCATCAGCGTTGGCTCCTGGGTGAGACAAGTAGGACATGTTTACGTGACTGCTGTTTAACTTGCAGCCTGAATCTGAACCAAGGGCTTCCCCAAAATAACGGTTAACGGAGCTGAAAAACAAAGATGGTGTCCTGCGTTGGCTGGTATAGAGTTAGTTTTCTTCGCAGTAACTGGTGCAGTGCTGTGTTTTGGATTTAGGAGGAGAACGATGTTGGTAACACAGTGATGGTTTAGTTGTTGCTAAGTGGTGCTTACCCTAAGTCAAGGAGTTTTCAGCCTCCTGTGCTCTGACAGTGAGGAGGTGCACAAGAAGCTGGGAGGGAGCAGGGCCAGGACAGCTGACCCGAACTAGCCAAAGGGTTATTCCATACCATAGAATGTCATGCTCAGTATATAAACTGGGGGGAGTTGGCATGGGGCCACTTATCACTGCTTTGGGACAGGCTGGGCATTGGTCGGGGGGGTGAGCAATGGTATTGTGCATTGCTTGGCTGTTTTTCCTTTAGGGTTTTATTCCTCTCTCCCTCTCTCTCCTTTTCATCATCATCATCTTTATCATTATTAGTATAATTATTAGTAGTATTATGATTATCATAACCATAATTATTATTTTTATTTAATTTAAATTCTTAAATTGTTTATATCTCAACCCACGAATTTTACGTTTTTCCTGACTCTCCCTCTCATCTTGCTGTGGAGTGAGGGGCATGGGGGCGTGTGGGGGAGTGAGCAACTGTATGGTACTTAGCTGCCAGCTGGGGCTGAACCACAACAGATAGACAGGAACCAAATCCACAGTGTACAGCACTACAATCTCTGCCACTTACCTCTTTGTAACGAAGTAAGGGTGGAAGCACCAGCGATGCCATGAGGGCAAAATGTAGATGAACCTTTTCCCACCCAAGCCCCCATGGACTGGGCATCCTCTGCCCCATGTTCCCCACCCAAAAGGGGTGCCCAGAACCCCAGCACCTCTGCCTTCCAGCAGCGTATTGCTTTGTTTTGTGGCAAAAGCAAAGTCATAAAAACAGGTCACTGTGGTTTGAAGTGACCTTTGCATCCATGTCATGCTGGCATGAGCCAGCTCCTGCTGCAAGACAGCTCAGAGTAGGAGATAGATAATATGCATTTATTTCAGCCTTGGATCAAGTAAGCGCATACATAAAAACTTAGGTCCTTATGGTTTCTGGATTGATGGTGCAGTCTCAAAAATGGAGGCTGTCTCTGGCAAGAGAGAGCAAAAAGCTGCTGGCAAAAAGGTATTAACTTCACTATGCTGCATTTTATGAGGCAACAAAGAGTGTCTTGGTTCTGTGCCTTGAAAGTAAATAGAACAATATTTCAGTCCTCCTTATTCAGTTGTCCAAATGCACATAACCGATTTTTTGCAGATAGGGATTTATGTTCACTTGTCAGCATCTAATAAAGTAGAGCAATTGAGTCTGCCATTTATTTCAGTGCTGTTGCCTTTATTTCAGTATCCTTGTGTACACTGCATGGTGCCTGCCTTCAGGTTTTACTAAGCAATATGCTCGCTTTGCAGATCTGCAATCCCACAGGATTGCTCTGGACCATGTGCATCCAAGCTACCAGATTTTAGAGGTGTTTGGTGGGCATGCCCAGCTTCCAGCATTTCCCCCCAGGCATCACCCATGCCAGGCTTGGTCTCAAAGAGCACCAACCTTCAGCCATCCCTCAGAGTTGAGGATACGGGAGAAGAAATGCCCTTCCATCCTTCTGACCTGGTCCACAACAATCTGTAAGAGCAAGCGTGGAAAGGTTGTGTCCTAACTGACTGCTAGTATTATTCTGTCAGCATCTGTTGCTGGTAGCCCTTATGGGCTACACAGACTCCTGGTCTGAAACAACTTAAATTCATTCTTTTAAAGTCTTTCTTCTTCTTTTTCAGTCTTTCTTCTTCTTTTTCAGTCTTTCTTCTTCTTTTTCAGTCTAAGAGTTTGTTCTGTTTGGGACATTTCCTATATTGCTCAGCAGCAGGGTGCCCATTCAATAGCCTGCAAGACAGGGAGGCCTCTCTCTTAAAGTATCCTAATTATCACAGCCTGCACCATGGTCCCAGAGCATTTCCATTCTTTTTTTTTTTTTTTTTTTCCATTTGTTTTCCATCTGGATTTTTGTTTTTAATTGATGTACTCTCCAGCAATTGCTCACCAAGACACCTCTTCTCGGTTTAGGATTCTCATGCTCACAGCCCTGTTGTGTGCTCCATGCAGCACACGCCAGGGTCCATGCATCAGTGGGTGAGAAATACTGAATGCACAGTGCTCTTAGCACCGTCAATCCATACCATTTTCTTCCTAGGAACCCTGTACAAAGACGGAACACAATTATCGAATTGCCAGTGGGATACTCGCATTGACTGACATCCCCTGCATGCGCACCTGACCAGTTGCAAGGGTAGGTAGCCTTTCAGAGTCCTCCTGCCTCTGCTGTGAAACAGGAGTGGTGGTTAGCTGTGTGTAAGAGGAGTTTAGTGAATAGTTCCAGGCAGTCAGAAAGCTGCTGCCCCACGTAGCCTGCTGCCCCACTCTACTCGTTGGCGAGCGATGAGTAAAGCGCTGGCTGGGGGGTGCGTACCTCCACATCACACGTGCAAGGTTTGCCCTCATGAAGAGGTTGCATGGGCAAACTGGGAGCCAGTACATAGTTCTCATTACTTTGCCAGAGTAATTCAGAAAGAGGTTTCTACACTTCTGTGGTACAGTTTTTTAAGAATTTTTTCATGTTTTATTCAGCTAGAATTTGTATTTCAGCTACTAGTTCCTTGAGAGGAAATATAAATCGATCCAGACTAACACTGGCCGGTTCATCCTTATAACTGTCTTTATAAAGAATTGCTCTGCAGAGACAGAGGCCGGCAGTGTTAGCAGGAGAGCTGCCAAAAAACCCCAGGGGTCTTTGCAGTTGGAGTCTGGTTTACAGCTACTTTGCTCTCATTTAATGTTAATGGCACTGCACTAATTTCTGAAGATCCACGCCACAGAGCAAGTGAGAGCAATGCCACTGGATCCTGATCTTTTGCCACTGTTTGAAAAAGATGAATTGGTGGGAAAATGTCTGTCCTGCCATGCTTCCTGGTTTTGGGAAGCATGATTTTAAGAATTATTTTACTGTGGATTTTTTTCATGAAAAGTATTGAAGGAATTGAAGAATGTTCATAAACATGATGGTTTTCTTGAAACACTGCAATTTTATCTATGACGATAGTGTTCATACTTCCAATATCCTCCTATCCAAATTTTCTGATGGAAATGTTTTGGACTCAAGTTTTTAAAATTGCAAAAAGAAACTAATGTTGAAGTATTGAAACCCTTCTCTATGCACATCTTTACTTATGTTCTTGACATAAAATATCTTGACAAAATTTGCGTAGCTAGTTCCAATTGAAATGTACATCCCAAGTGTTTCAGTTTTACATTAACACCTAGGAGAGACAAAGGATGAAACATTGACTCTTGTGGTTTATTCTATAAAGGATGTGCTTGAAACATAAATAAAGAAGAAATAAATTAAAAAAAAAAAAACAAAACACTGCTTTTGAATACCAGATGCTAAAAAAGTCCATGATTAAAATGTCTTCATGACCCATCTGCTTGTCCATCTTTACTCACAAAAGAAGAGAAAAGAATGACAGGGCTTACAACCTGTGTCTGCAAATCCAAGTCCATAAATGAACTAAATATTTTCTACATTTTGTCTGTTCCAGTAAAATGAAATCCTGATTGCTGTTTTATTGACTTTTTTGGATGTGCTATAAATAAAATTGCATGCTGGAGGAGAACCCGGGGGTTTGGTGTTTATATAAACACAGGGAGATTCTCCTGTGTGTAAAATCAACTGAATTTAAATGAGCTGCTAAAGGTCTGCATCATTTGCAGCAGAAGGATTGCCAGTGATGCTGACAGCCTCCTGCAACAAGGGTTGTGCAAAGCAAAGCCTCATCTCACCATCAGCACAAGGCCACAGTCACCAAACCTCCTCTTGCCATTTTCAAAAGAGTGCAGGGCTCCAAAAAAGCCCTTAAAAGTGATAAGGGATATTTATAGTTATAATTTGGTCCTTTTAAATGTACCATTTTATTTTGTCTTTTTTAAATCACAGTTTAATTTTTACAATGATAACATGCACAAATATAAATTTATAGTGATATTTATGAAGCTTAACAGCAAAGAGTACATTGCATCAGAAAGAAATGTGGCAAAGTTAGGATTTTTCCATGGAAGGCTATAAATGACTTGCAAGACCTACCAACTTTAGCCTAAATTTCTGTAAATGAAACAGTCTGGGCAGACAACCTAAGGCATATCCTTGCATCAAGCAGAAGTAGCCATCAGCATGGCATGGGACACCTCTGGGCTGAAGCTGCTGGCGCTCAGACCCAGGCTTCCACAGGGAAGGGACATCCCTTGGGACTGGGTCTAGCCTGGCACCGTGGTCTGAACACTCATTAGCAGACAGAGCTTGTTACTTTGCTTATGCCATGAGTATTTTGTTTGCTTTTTCTTCCCAGAGGATTCTATTCTAAATAATGATGTGAACCAAGCCTTGTAAGAGAAACCACCATGAGACCCAGTCTTGGTTTGAACTGCAGAACATGACATTGTGATGGTTAAAAAAATACCCAGTTTCTAGGGAATTAGAGTATTAACCTTTGCCTGTACCTCCTTGGGTTTTCTCCTCCCAGTTATCCTTTCTGCTTCTATAGTTTTGTCATTCTTCTCATCATTATTATTTCTGATGTGTTCACAGATGTTAATCATATCCTTAGTTCAACCATTTTTTTGCTGTGCTAAACAAGTCAAAAACTTTTTGACATCCTTTGCGAAATATGGTGTCCATTATCCTTGTCAGCTTATACCTGGTTGATGTCAGTTTCCACCTGAATTTTGCCCTGCGCGGGTTCGTACGTTATTTTACATGAAGCTTCTCCAGTGATTTGTGCAGCAGAATTACAGAGGAATATGTCCTGGCTGCCAGTTACCACCTTTCCAGAAAATGCTTTCTCTATTTACAGAAGACTTCCCTGTTAACATGAATCTTCTCTCAAACTACGTAGGAACCCAACAGGGCTACCTGGTGAGTAGTAGTTGAAACAAATACATTTTAAATCAACAGACTGGCAATGTAAGCTCAGCATTTCTTCAGAAGCAGCCCACCATGACATGTATGTTGCAGTTCAGTGTTCTTCCATCCCGCCCCCCATGCTATGACACTCTGCTGTGCGTTCACTGTGCTGAGGAGCAGCAGCCCCAGGCAGTTTCCACGTGCAGCCACACAACAGCTCCTTAGGATCTGCTTTCACGTGTGGCCCATGTTTGGTACCTCTCATGCCACAATGTGTTTAACAGCACCAAAAGAGTGTTTTGGGGTTCAGGGGATGGGACAGTGCCTCAGGCATCTTGATTAAGTTTTACAGAGGTCCACTAAGTATCTGCAGCACAGTCTTCCACCTCCCCCCAAGGCCAGCTCAGCAGGATGCTGCAGGAGGTGCAGGAGCAGCCAGGATGGTGCACAGCAGCTGCTCCCTTCAGGAGGGATGTTGGAGGTGCCCTGGGCATTACTCTTTTCATCTGCCTTTAGACGTTGCAAAGTTAGTTGCCTATGTCTAAACTGACCATCTAGGCTCCACTTCTAGTCACCAAGACAAATTCTTCCTACTTGTCTTAAATATTTATTTTCCATGGTGATAACACCCTCAGGGAACACTTGCTTCACTCCAAACACAGCATGAGTCCAGGTGAGTAATTTGGAATTGAATGACTAACTTTGAAATGTTGACACTGAAATAAGATGAGTTTTTCTCCTCTCCTCACCCCCAGAAAGTTCCCGGGAGCTCCCCCCAGCTGCCTGAGCCAGCCCAGGCTGGTGGCCGCTGTGCTGCGAGGTGTTTGCTGCTTGTGGGCAGCTTGTCCACATTATGTGCTGCAAAGTTGGAGCTTTTCTCAGAAACCACCTTGTATTGCCAAATAAGTATAGTACTGAAAAGAAGATTTTTTTCTGAGCTGCACACTGGTATTGTTTTCAGTCAATATTTCTTTACAATAGTGGTTGTGTCTTGAAAATAATTAATTTGGCAGGAAGTTAAAAAGACAATAAAATTGAGAGGCTTGAAGGCTGGTTTCCAGTTCTCATTCCTCTGTCTTTATCTCACAAGGAAAGACTGCACACAGGTGTCAAATGAGAAGGCTGCTCATAATTACTCTCCTTAAACACTTAATAACATTTTCTTAAATTAATATATTGCCCATCTGTGTAGCATTTAAGACATTCAGCTCATAATATTGCCTAGTTTATCAGTGTCAAATGACACATACTCAATCCATTGGAGAATATTATCAACAGATAGAGGCTTAACGTGCATTATTGCTCATTCAGCTAATGAGTGTGATTCAAGCTAGCACTTATAATTAATAACAGAACTAAAATACCAGTTATAGTGGGGATCCTAACTTGGCTTTATGCAGAAAAGCTGTGCAGAAATAAAAAGAAACCAAACTCCCCCCAAACCAAAGCAGAGGAGATTCCCTGTAGCCGGGGCTGCGCACTGCCGGATGGAGACCCTGCTCCTGCTAAAGGCCAGGGGAGGCCGGGGGGCCTGGGGGAAGGAGGAGGCTGAAGGTCTTGTCAGTTGTAGGCTTTTCATTACCACTGCTGAAGGAATGGAGGGAAAAGGATTCAGTGGTGCCAAAGGGCTGGGATGGAGCAGCCGGTTGCACACCTGGATGATCTGGGGGATGCACCTGCAGCTTCTTCCATGGTGCGAAGGCTCAGAAGTCAAAGGAGACCAGCTGTTCCAATGTCCTGTGCCCTGAGCGGTGGCACTGATGTGAGGTTCCACAACAGCCCAGTGCTGTGATGGACCCATGTGGACCCCAGGGCAGATGATGGAGAGCAGGGTGGCCAGACAGGACACGGCCACTCAGCCCCACCAGTGCTGCAGCCTTCTCCAGGCACCTGAGTGCCAATGCTCCTGGTAAATACCTGGTTGTGCCGCTGCTGCTAGCCTTCTGATCCTGAGCAGTGCCAAGGACAGGGCCAGCGCAGGAGACAGGGCTGTGTCATGTGTGTGTGTGGCAGAAGCCAAGGTGCTTTCAGTTTTTCAGATCTGTCCAGTGGTGTCCTGATCACTGAGCAGAGCTGTGTACAGAATAATCCGAGTTTGTTCTGCCATCTCTCCCGTTGCTGGTTTGCTTTGAATCCTCAGTGCAATGATACCTAAAAGCTTTTGTGTCTTAATTATTTACATCTTTTTTTGTAATTAAAATACATGCTCAATCTGTTGCAGAATTCCTACTCTAACTACTGCAGTGCCTTGCTAAGTAAAAGCACATCATTAAAATGCTTTCCTTTCTCTTCTGCACACACCGGCCTCATTGTCATTGACTCCGTTTTACAGGAGGTAGAAATTTCAGCGGTTCATCTGGCCGTGACCCTGTGCTGGGATACTGGATCAGGCTTCAAGTCTCCAGTTCTTCAGCTAGGATTAATGCGTTTCTGAGGAACTGCTGTGCTTGGCTGTTTAAGCCATCTGGGAATCTACTTACTTGATTCTATTTAGCTTCCCCTGTCTCTTTTTTTTTTTTTTTTTTTTTTTTTTTCTTAAATCAGGCTTGAAGTTTTTTCAGCTAAAACAGACCAAGTGAAGAGCTTTACAGAGCCCAGGTCCACGCTCGCTCCCCTCTGAAGGGAAAGTGCACAGCTCCCTGGGTCCCAGCTTTGCTCTTATTAAACATCCTCTCCTTCCCCGACATGTTAAATTTCAGAGGATCTATATCTCAGTTTACAAAACAGAAATAATAGATTCAACCAGAATTTAAAAGAGAGGAGACAGACTAAAAAGCTGTGCAGCACTGACTGGACAATTTCATGAGTCAGTGTAAGGATTTGGTCTAAAACATCAGAAAGAGAGAAGTGGATGAGAAATCCAAAATGGAAGAAAAAACTCAGGACGCTGGGAGCTTAGCAAAGACCTATAGCCACTGGTGAGTCAGAGGAGCCAGCTAGTCCCTGCAACAGAGAAATTAGGTCCTGCTTTCCTGGATGACTGTGTACCTCCGTGCTCCAGGCCAGTAAATGGGCTTGCTTTTCCTGTGAAAAAACGGGGAAAGGGAACTTGCCACTGATGGGTGGGAATGCAAGAGTGGTGGTTGCCAGTGCATGTGTGAGCCAGGCTTCCAAGGAAGACCTGCAGTGTGGACCCCTGAGCTGTGGGTCTGTTGTCAGCCCAGGCTGTGTCTGTGCCTGGGATGCTCATGGAGTCCCACCAGATCAGCCTCTGGTGGCTGGGTCTGTCAGGAAAGTTCTAGAAACCTCTCAAGAAACTGATGGCAGAAGAGGGAATTTGGGAGGGGCACTCTGGCATGGTATGCTGCTTGACAGGAGCAAAAGTGATGATGCTCAGGACATGGGACCTCAAATTCTTTAGGAATTAACTCTGCCCTGGATTTTTGCAGACTGTCTGCCTGAACGTATGACTTTCTTTAGAGATCTCTAGCGGAAGGAAAAGCAAATCTGTAGGAATACTTAAGGTGCAATTCATCATGCCCTGGAATCAGGACATAGATGAGTTTACATGGAAGGTCCCTTTTACACTATTCCCTGTGATTCCATAAGCATTTGGCTATCACCCAGAGTCATGCAAGAATCGTGGTCTGTTTTCTACTTATGCATTTCTTTCTGATAAAAACATGTTTTCTGCCATTCCCCTGGCTGCAATATTAGCCCTCAGCTTGTCTAGTGAGAGCGATTATTTCTCAGTAGCCATAAGAAGCAGAGAACGCAGCATGCTGCCGTTCCCAAGATGACTGGCAATGCCTACCCCAAAATCCTAGAGAAGTTGGTAAGACAGACCGAAAGTGGGAGATGTGAAATAAGTGTTCATCAGCGAGCACTGTGCTGGGCTGGTGTCACTCCTGCTTCCCCCAGCAGCAGTAGCCTTTGCTCAAGGGTGCTCCTGCGTAGGAGATGGTTGTGTGCAATGGCCCATGCAGGCAGAGCCGCGTTATCCCAGGCAGGGCTGGGGGTGCGATGCTGTTAGAGGAGCGGCACAGCCCCGAGCCCATCTCAGCACAGGAGCCAGTGCAGAGCTCGGAGCCTGCCCAGCACAGGACAGCAGGAACGTGCAGCGATCTCCAGCGCTTGCTCCCACTGCCAGGGAGAGCCCAGCCCAGGGTGCATTGCTCAGGCTTCCACAGGCAGCCAGCCTGGCAGGTGGGAGCGGGAGAGTGACAGGCAATTTTAAGATCAAACTCCAAATGAGAGTCAGTCTCCTTCAAAGCACTTTCATGCACCGTGGGCACTGCTGCCTGTCTGCAATCATGTTGTAAAGGTAGATATTCTGGCAGGCAAAATAGACTTCAGGATTTTTATTTTATTTATTTTATTTTATATTGCTCTCTATTCTGAGGTCTCTTTCCCTGTTACTTTGCTTATCCTTGTGAGAAAAATAACTGCAAGGAAGAATCTCAGAAAAATTGGAACAAGATATTTGCTTTGTTTCTGATGTTGGGGGGTGTGTGCCTTTTTTTTTCTTTTTTTTTTGGGGGGGTGGTGTTTTTTGTGGGTTTTGTGGGTTTTTTGTATTGTAATTGCAGACTCTTCACTGCTGAGCACAGGCTCTGAGCCAGGCGTTGTTCCTTTTTTCCAGTTGACAGAAAATTTTTGTAACAACATTTTAGTCTAAGGGGAAAAGTTAAATATAGGCAGGATCAGGAAAAATACTGTACAGCATGGTGGAGAAAGTGCTGACTCGAGTCTGTTTCTGAGCAAGGACAGCAATGATTTCGTGGGGCAGAAGAGCTGACTGCCGAGGGAATGGGTCCTCCCAGGCACAGATTTGCTGCTGTGGTTTCCAGCATGTCTGCAGGGCCAGCGTTATCAGGGTTCCTCCCCTGCACCCCACTGCACCTGGGGCTGCTGACAATCACCAGGTCTGCAGGTCATTGCAGCTGCCTGTGAAACATCTGCAAGGGCAATGACTCCTCTCCTTGGAGCCTGGGAAGCTGATGTGTCCTTCAAAAATCAAAGTGTTGCCCTGAGCAGCTGTGCGTGCCTCCATCTCTCAACGGTCTTTCTGCTTTTGTGGTGACTTTGGAAAACAACTCCCCAGTCTGTACCCCAATATGCAAACCCTGCCTGGTAAAGAAGGTGTCTTCATAGCTTCCTGTTTAATTCAGAAATATAAATGAACTGTGAAAGCACCTAAAATAGGAAAAATAATAGAATATAGGACAGGAAAAATGGAAAGTGCAACAATGACAAGATGAAGAAGACAGGCAGCCTGGGTCTGCTCATGTGAGTCAGGAGTCACTTAAGTCAGGAGGCAAACTACATGGGATAAAAGAGGAACCATATGAAGCGGAGGTCTCTACAGGATCGGGATTTCAGCCTTTCTCCCACAGTGTGTGACCTGAGGCAGCTTCCTCTGACTTTGTGGCAGGTTTCTTAGGTTTGGCCTGGAATCAACCGAGATTATAAAATAAAAAATATCCTGTACTGTCTTTAAACAAAAGTATACAACAGTCAATTTGTTGATCTGTTTTCAACAGTCTGCAAGCCAATAAAATATTATTGAAGGAAGAAATAAAAAGCAAGGGTGCCTGGAAGAAAATCCAGGTTTCTTTGACAGAACAACTAATATTCTAAGCAAAAGTCCATGTATTTCAGAAAAGCATATAACTGGTTACGTTGGAGAAAACTGAGCCTAGGTGAGTCTGGAACACGATAAGGGTGAGATAACCACAGGTTGCATTGCATGGAAAATTATGGGCGTAACAAGTGGAGTTTCTCCATAGTAGGTCTTTGCAAACACGGTATTTTTGTGACTGATTCTGGCACTAAGACAGTCATTCAGTTAAACTTACTGAGGATGTAACGCTATGATTCTATTGCCAATAAAGATTTAGAATATATCAGAATAATACTGAGGTACGATGGTGACTTGAAAACAGCAGTACAGGTGCAGGGTGACATCCAGCTGTACAAAATAAAGAGGCTGGCACTTCAGGATCAATAGCTGCAACATCTGCTGCAACCTGGACACCCTTGGGAAGGACAGAGATGTGGAGATTGTGGGTCCCTGGGAGGAGAACATAAGCCAGCTGTTAGATGCAGCCATGAATAAGGCCACTGAATGAAAGCATTCCTCAAAACACTGCTCACTGTGAGCTGCCGTGTCAGTGCAACTGCTGGTGCTCATATGACTGTTTCACAAGGGCTGCATGGGAACCGTGCGTGACTGCTATTTTTTAATACAGAATTGTAAGCATCTAAAAGAGTCCAGGAAGGTTGCAAGCTGAGCAATAATGCTGGTCTCCAGTCCTGCTCTATTCTGATGTGTGTGGGTAAATCTATTGCAGGCTGTCTCCACCAGCTTCTTCTTTTGAAATTCAATAAGTACTTGCAATATCTTTCCTTCCTGGTACAGCCTTCACTGCATAATAAGCAAATATCACAGAATGACTTGGGTTGGAAGGGATCTTAAAGATCACCTGCTTCCACACCCCCCTGCCCCGGGCAGGGCCCCCTCCCCCCAGCCCAGGCTGCTCCCAGCCCCATCCAGCCTGGCCTTGGGCACTGCCAGGGATGGGGCACCCACAGCTGCTCTGGGCAGCCTGGGCCAGCGCCTCGCCGCCCTCATGGGGAAGAATTTCTTCCTCATATCTCATCTACATCTCCCCTCTTTCAGCTGAAAGCCATTCCCCCTATATGCCCTTGTAAAAAACCCCTCTGCAGCTTTCTTGTTGGCCCCCTTAGACACTGGCAGGTGCTGTCAGGTCCCCCCGCAGCCTTCTCTTCTCCAGGCTGAACAGCCCCAGCTCTCCCAGCCTGTCTCCACAGCAGAGGGGCTCCAGCCCCCTGAGCATCCTCGTGGCCTCCTCTGGGCTCACTCCAACAGGTCCATGTCCCCCTTATGCTGGGGGCCCCAGAGCAGAACGCAGCGCTGCAAGAAGGGGGGTCTCACCAGAGCAGAGCAGAGGGGCAGAGCCCCCTCCCTCACCTGCTGGCCACGCTGCTGGTGCTGCAGCCCAGGGTACGCTTGGCTTTCTGGGCTGCGAGTGCACATTGCTGGGCCAGTTCAGCTTCTCATCCACCCACACCCCCAAGTCCTTCTCCTCAGGGCTGCTCCCAATCCATTCTCCACCCAGCCTGTGTCTGTGTTTGGGATTGCCCCGACACACATGCAGGACCTTGCACTTGGCCTTGTTGAACTTCATGAGGTTCACACAGGACCACCTCTCGAGCCTGTCAAGGTCCCTCTGGATGGCACCCTTTCCTTCCAGCACGTCAACTGCACCACACGGTTTGGTGTCATTGGCAAGCTTGCTGAGGGTGCACTCGATCCCAGTGCCCCTGTTGCCAACAAAGATGTTAAACACCACTAGTCCCAGTACCAGACCCTGAGAAACACCACTAGTCACTGTTCTCCACTTGGACATTGAGCCGTTGACAGCAAGTCTTTTGGTACGACCATCCAGCCCATTCATTATCCATCCAGTGGTACACCCCCATCAGATCCACGTTTCTCCAATTTAGAGACAAGGGTGTCATGCAGGACAGCGTCAAATGCTTTTTGCACAAGCCCAGGTAGATAGGGTCAGTTGCTCTTGCCTTATGAAAAAATTACATGATCAGTGATTACCATGTGAACCCAGTGAATATCAGTCTAACATGGCTTACGAATTTAATTAAAATGGAGGTTTCATGTGGGAATTAGTAGAGACTTGTCAGGAATATGCATAATGTCAGTTACTTTAAGCTAATGCCTTGCATGTAGATGGAGTAGATGGTTCACAGTGCTGTTTACTGACACTGCAAGTTAGTCAGAGTGCTGCTGTTTTATGCATTAACAGATCTAAGAAAGTAAATCCCCAGAGGGGCAGTGATCTAGCTGTGCGATTCCCATTTACTGAAACTAATTGTACTTTCTTCTCTTCCCATGTTTTGAAAGCACACACAGAGTACATTCGGTGCGAATCAAGTAGGTCAAATAGCCTTATTTTCTTCTTTCCTCAAAATCTCGTTCCTCTAACAGGATATTCTCAACAACATGAGAATGCCTCCTCCAACCTGGTGACTGGTCTTTCCTACCTCACCAAATCATTCAGCCCTTGTCCTTGCATGCAAACTTGCCTTCCATCCTGCAACCCGATAAATATAAATGCAAGCCCTGTGTGCTGCTCATGGCTGCTTCTGCATTTCATGTCTGCTGGTCTTAAAGGACACGTGAGAACTTGGCAGAACCAGAGGACCACTCATGACAATAAGGTAAAGCCCCCAAAACAACAGTAAAAATGAAACAGAGAAACAACAACAAAACATTTTTCCTATGAGCAAAGGGAGAATCCATGTGATTTTAGAAGAGGAGACAAGGAGAAGGGGAAAATCATAGAAGCGATTAAAACATGTAGGGCTTGAAGAGATGTGTCAGAGGCCAAAAGACAATCCATGAAATTCAAATTACATTTTGCACAGTCTGCAGTCTGCTGGGGAAACTTGCTGCTACATTAAATTGTTCAGGCCAAGAAATCAGCATGATTTTAGGAAAAACAGAGTTTCTATACTTACTAATAAAGATTTCTGAAAACCAGCATTCCCATCAATCAGGAATTAAGACAGCCACTAGCAAAAAGCATCTTGAGTGAAACCAAAAGTGTTGTAGGAAGACCAAACCTGACCTTATGTATGAGTTGATTGTACTTTTCTCTGAAGCAGCTCTTTGCTATTTTTTCTGCCTTGTTTCACCTCCAAGCTCATGCGTTCCCTCTCATCTGTCTGTAACCTCCTCTCGGTACAGCTTCTCTGTGTGCAGTGCAAGTGCTGGAACCTGTGGAGGAAAAGGAGCTGTAAAAGGAGCGGGGAATGGGGAGATCAATATAGCTCTTTTATCTCACTTCTGTTGCTCTGCGCATGTGATGAAGCTTTGGGTAACGATTTATCTGCTTGTTCTTGGTGTCAGCGGAGATCAGCAAGAAGCAGGGCACTCTGCAGGCTGCAATGACTCTGGTGGGTAAGACATTTGCATCAGTCAATTCTCATTGACAGCAAGGGGCACATGAATCAATGGCATGGCTATGGCAGTGTCTGGCTATGGTTGCACAGTGCATCACGCGGAGGTACAAGGTGTCTCAGGTCACCAGCAAGGAGACCTCAGAGGGAGCCATCACAGAGACAAGCACCCAAAAGAGACAAGAGGCATCTGTCTTCTCACCATTAAGAAGTGCAGCTACAGTCCAGAGAGCAGTAATGGAGCACTGGGATGGAGGACCTGGGATGGACTTCAGGCAAAGCTGTGACTGGCATGGGCCAGACCCTCCCCTGTTGCCCACACACCTATGGTGAGGTCAGGATGTAGACAGGGCTCAGATAGGACTTTCTCTCCAAAGTGTGAAGGACCATCCTGGTGGTCAGGAGGCAGAACTGGTGGGGAAGGGTGGTGTTCAGGAAGGTTCATGTCCAGGAGAGTAGTGATGCTTTGCTGCCTCCAAAGCAGGTGATCCTGCAGCATGCTAGCTGGCCACGTGATGCTGTCGGGGTTAAATACTCTTGCTGCTGCACCAGGAGTCAATTAAAGTTTCCACCTACCTATGAAAACATGTGGTTCTAATGTAGTTTTAACTTATATGCAAGGGTTCTCTAGTCAAGGTATTTATGGACAGGTACACCTGCTCTTAACTGTCCCTGGGTGAATTTCTTTTTTTATTATTATTTTTTAAAATTTTATTTATATTTATATATATAAAATAATAAAATTTTTTTAAATTAAATTCATACTTGCACACATCACATATATGTTTTACATCATGTTGTATTGTATTTTGTGTAAATACTGTATTCAATGTTTTTGTATAATAAATGCACCTACAAATGCCAATTACCTCTGGCTCCTTTCCCTCCAAACTCCTAAATGAGCCAAAGGACAAATTAAAAATTTGGTCAGTGAATTTCTTATATGACTTTGCAGGCAGGGCAAAAAGCTTTTTCAACTCTCAGGGAGTCCTGGAGACTTGTAAGCCTAGTAATGCATATGCCCCCTTTATTATTTTATTTTTCTACTCTTGAGAAAAATAAACATGCGCAGGGGACAGCTCAGTTTAACACTAAACAAAGGTTTTCTTCCTTTAGCATTTAGAGGACTTTAAAAAACTTGAAACTTGACATGTTGCGGAGAAATAGGGAATTCCATTAATTCATTTGACAAGAACTTATTTGATGAATGTTGCAGTTCTACTTTACACTGTGTTGTTTTAAGGGGGCATGTAAGGAAAAAAAAAATAATCAACGGATTTCCCCATTTTTCTGCTCGGTGCAACAAACTGCCTGTGCTGTAAGAGGTGCTGGAGGAGCCTCTGGAAAAACACTAACACCACCCCATCTGTCTTTTTTCCTGTCCAGCCCTCTGCAGCCTCTGTACGTACAGAGCCTGACAGCTGATACTTCAGCCCAACACTGATTTTTCTCTTCAAACTTGAATAACTGGGACCAAACACACAGCGTACTTTGTTTCAGCTGATCCTACCTCATTAGCTGTTGCTAACACACACCTATGGCACAGGGAGTACTTGGGTGAAAGCTCTCTGGTCACTCAGGCAGAATACAGTTCAAGGACTTAGCTTGCTCTCAGAGGAGCCCACCCAGCCCCCGATGGGGTAGAGCATCTCAGAATGAGCAGAACTATCAGTGTGGCCTAACATAATCATAACTCAAAGCCTTCTACTAGAAGGCACCTGGTGCTGACATCAGAGCAAGCCTGGATATTTTTGTTTGATGGAACTCTTGAATTTGCGGCTTTCACTGCAAACAGGTAGGTGTGTAGACAGCTGCATTGTGGAGTTGTCTTCTAGCTCTAGGACATCATCAGGCTCTGTGCTTGAGTTCTCACGGGAACCTGGTTCTTTGCAGATTTTCTCAGTTGAATCCATGCACTGACTCTAAATTTCAAGGCCAGCCCTCCAGTGCCCCTTCTCTTTCCCAGAGCCTGGTGGTGTCATAGTCTTGCCCATCTACCCCATCTGAGCTCAGAGCTGCAGAGCTAGATGTTCTCATTGGGACCTGACATCTTTGGCAGTAGGTGCTGGCAGAAGCTGATAGGTATGTCAATGGTTCTGAAATGTTCGTTCTCGACCTTAGTTCACCCATGTAAAAATACCCAGCTTGGTAAGGTCAGTGAAGAAGCCTGTTTGCTATTCCATGCTTTGATTTCCTGTTCAACAGCAAAACTGCTCTTCAGTGTTCTTTAGAATTGGGTCCCAATTGTATCCATGAAGATCTGCCATCTTGCACGTTTTCTTTTCTTTTTTTAAATCTAATATTTTCTTCTTTACTCTCATGTTTTAAATCACTGTTCCCTAAAATAATCAGGAAGAGAGTTTAGCAGAGCTTTCAGGCCCCTTTGCCAGGCAAGCCCTTGTACCACCCATAGGTAAATGACTGAAGCTTTTTGTCATCAACTCCTTGACATTTCAATCTTTAAATAGAAGGTAAAATGCCATCTGGAAAGGCTGACAACCGAAGAAATCACATAAAGACATTCAGAGCTCAGTAGAGAGAACAGGCAGTATAAAAAATATAGTACAGTGTATGTAGTTCCTTTTCTTTGCTATTTAAAGCCTAGAAAACTCATCTCCATGAACACATTGGGTGTCGTGTATATACATCACCATTGTTTAAAAGAGCTGTAGAAGGCCACAGGAGGCATTTGCTGAGGCCACAGAGCGTTCGCCCTCCTTGGGTTCTTCAGTGTGAAGGGACTTTTTTTGGCCTTTCTCTTTCCTGAGGTCAGTGTCCCAGCAAAGGACAACAATGGGAATGTCCACCGGGTGGTTAGCAGAATTTAATTCCATACACCATTCACAATGTACCAAAATGAGCAGGCCCAGTGAAGCCAGTGAGGGAGTGGGCTGTGTGGGGAGGTCCCGCAAGGGCACCGCCAGCCCCTCCAGAGGGGTCAGCGTTTTTCAGCCTGGTACAGCAGGCGCTGCCACCAGCCTCCCTGCCCACGCCACATGGCTGTCACTCACTTCATACAAAGAAAGGAGGAAAACAATGATCTGCAAAAATATGTGTGGTCTGAGCATTGGTACATCTTAAGGTTCCCCCTGTTCGCATTTGTCTGATATCACGCTTTTTATTTTGTGTCAGATTAGTCAGTGGAAGAGACAAATAATACAGTTCTGGAGCATTACTTCCCTGAACTTGCTACGTGCTTCTTTCCCATCCTGAAGAACAGATGATGGGACATTTCCAGACATAATGAAGGTTTAAATTTTGGAGTATATTTAATGGTTGTCTTTGGCCAGAAAGAAAGAAACAACACCCTTGTCCCACCAGTCCCACTGCTGCAGAGCTGTTACACATTCATCTGTGGTTTATGGCCAATAAAAAGATGGATTTGTGGCAAAAAGGTAAGACTACTTTTTGTTTGTTTGTTTCTTTGGCTGCCAGTGTTTGGTAAGCCAGGTATCTGAGCAGGAAGCAAGACTGGAAACTTTTGTTAAAGAAACAACAAAGAAGAAACAATTTGAAAACTGGGTTTACTACAACTTTGATGTATGAGTAATGCAATGGAATACAAAGGCATCTAGTTATGAGTTGCTTAGAAAAGGATTGAAGAGGCTATCATGTATGGAAGAGAGGAGGAGTGGATGGTACTCTACATTAAAGATAGCTTCACTATTTTCAGTAAAATTGCTAATTATGAGTCCCAAGGGTTAGAGTCAGTGGATATCATCCAGGTCTAACATGAGAGACCCTACCTCACAGATCCTGTTATGACAGATGAAGATTCATTGCTCATCGGAAAATTTTGGTTGCTTTAAAAACACTTATAACCTGATGATGGGTTACGTTATCAGATGCAGGATGGGGCAAAATATCCTCATTGTAGGACACATTGTCACCTTGTTTCATTCTAATACAGGTACACAGAAACTCACAGTCAGGAATGCAAATGGTGCAGAATGGACGTCTCAGACCTGAACACAGCAACTGTGAAGCTGGCAAAAATACACACAAAAAGGGCAATTTTATCATTGTGTGTACAGAGAGGGCATCAGCAAGGAGGAGCAATGTTGTGTCCATCTCAGTTTTCGAAGGCTGATGAAAATCTAATGAGAGGATGAAAAATACAGAAAAATCCTGTCTGGTTGATGAACTACCCTACAGTGAATGATTTAACTAGTTTATTCTTTTTGTTTATTTGGGGGGTTTAGTGTTGTGGGTTTTTTTTCAAACACAGAAATGTCAACAATAATAAAGTCATCACTTTGATCGGTAAAAATACCCAGTACCAAGAGGGTTTGATATCCACAGGAAAAGACACTGTAAGAACTAGTGGCAGGGCATCAATACTCACCAAATACAGACAATGTGTAATTGGGAACCATCGGCCACAAAACCTGTTTATCTTGGAAGAAAATGTGAAGAGAAAGGTGGAAGACATGCAGGCTTATCCTAAAGCATATGGAAAAATCTTCTGTCAGTCTCAGCTGTGTCTGTTTGCTTGCATTTAATTACACCTGCACTATTACGGCAATGGCAATGGCAATCACTCATGAACTCATACTCGCAGCACACACACGTGCTGTGCAAGCTGCTCTCTCTTGCAGGAGTAGTGAAACCCTGTTGCCTGAGAATTTTCACTTTATGTATTTATATCCTTAACTCAATAAAGTGTAATTGTATTTCAAAAATTCTTTCTCATTGTGAAATCAAATGAGCATGATTGTAATAGTGGGTATTTTTTTTTCATTTGGAATATACACAGCAGCTAATCAGCCTGCTAATGGGATCTTTGGGTTCAGAGTCAGTGCCCCATTATGTTACACTCTGTGAACACCTACAAATGTGTTTTTAATTTCTCAGAGGCAGCGCGGATCCTGCTCAGCACTGACCACAGCTGCTGTGGTGCGGGCAGCTGGCCATGGAGCTGAGCAGGTGGGCAGCTGAGAGCCTCCCCACCCTGCAAAGCCACAGCCAGAGGCATCTCACCATGCACAAGCCTATCTGCAGCACTAGCCCTTCCACTGCTAATTGATAACTGTCTTTAAATAAAGTTAATTGGTGTGTGCTCCTTCTCTCTGCATTATTTTGGCATAATTATCCAATATGTAAGCTGTTGCTTTCTCAAAACATACAGGTGCACAGCAACAACCAAAAAGAGGTTGTCTTTTCTTCCTCACAAGAAAATAACTCATTAATGCAAATTTGTTTGGCATCTGTGTTTTAGCTTGCCATAGGCAAAAGAAAGGAGTCAGGTTCAATCCAAGTTTAATTGCTACAAATGCTATTCTGGGACCTCATGAAAACAAAGTGATTCATACTCGCTATTAAGCCTTCCAAGGGACTGCAAGCCTAAATATGTGAAGTAGATAGAGAAAGGATAAACAGCAAGTTTAAAAACAAATACAGCCTTAGTTATAACAGAATTACCCCAAAGCAGTTCTGTTGATGGTAAATGAGGTCAGGTTTTAGTCCCACTTTATTAACAACAGAGACTCCCAGTATCTCCCAGATGCAGCTGCACAGCTCACTGCAGCACCCTCACTGGGACCAGGGTCCTGGTGGGGCAGGGGTGGTGGGCACTCCGCTGTGATGATACGACTCATGCACTTTGTGGAGGGGAAAAGCATGTCTTAACTTTTAAAAGTTGGAAGGGAGAAAGGAAGAATAGACAGGAAAATATAAACGAACTTTAAAAAAAAAAAAAAAGATAAAAAAAGAATGTCAGAGGTGGAAATACAGAAAGACAAAGAAAGCAAAGAAGAAAAGTATACTAAAAGAAAAATAATAGAGAAAAAAGAAAGAGCAAGAAAGAAATGCTTCCAACAACACAGATGGAACTGGATATAAACCAGAAAGAAACAAAAGCTATACAGTGATAGAAATTTTTACGCAAAACTCACCACTGACCTCAGATAACAGGAAAGAATTCAAGCCCAATAATGGAAAATCAATGGGGGTAAAAGAAGAACTCAAGAGCAAGCCTGCAGAAAGTGTTCCTTGAAATAAACGAAGTAATAAAGAGCCGGAGTCACCTTTGCTTAGAAATGGGTGTGAAAATTGAAAGAAATGATAGATACTTTCTTTTTCTCAGCATGTATTGTGCAAAGAAGGAAGTTTTTTCCCCCGTCTGAGTAGAAAGCAAGAAGTTTTTCCACTCTAGGACAAGGGAATTTCTAGAAAATCTCTGTCTCATGTTATTTTTCTAACATGTATGTATTGGTTCAAGTGAACAATATAAAAATGTTAAAACCTGAGAGAACAAGTAAGCAGAGTAAAGGATATCACTCTGCTTAGCTATACAGATTGTTAGAATTATAAATACTAAAAATTTACTGCCTAAATAATCCGTACATTTCAAATTTGCCTTCATTTTGACTGCTAATAAAACCTGAAGAGTAAAAACATGACAGATCTCACAAAGATGTGATTTGCCATTAAAAAACAGCTTCTTGCTCAAAAATATTTTGTTACAATTTTTACTGCCTTCTAAATTCTATATTATTTTTAAATCTTAAAAAATGCAATTTGAAAATTGCAATTTGAAAAGGTTGAAACATTTCTTTCCAAAATCTCGAAAGAAGTTTCACCAGCACCTAAACTCTGCTTGCCATGATGCTTTTGTGTCTTGTTTTTCAGAAACCAAAATTTAGTGCAATGGACATTATTTTGCTAAGGGTTTTTATTTTGGTTTATTACCATCTTATTTTTCAAAGGATTCATGCGGATGCTGGGAAAATAACATATAGGAATGCCTTTTTTCTAACAGAAGGCTCAGAAATTATTTTTTTACAGTCCTTACAGTAAGAAAAGTTGATTATTCTCTCCAAACAGAATGTTTGGTCATTGGGGATTGCTTCCACAACAAAATTGCAGCCTTGGCTTCACTTCTGGAGTACTCTATCTTAAATTGCAGGTGACAGCCAGAGCAGAACCATCTCAGATGCTTTTCTCTTTTTCTTGTTCTAACAGAGACTTTCTCCAAAAGCAGTGATAAAACTGAGAAGAGTCTGGGGAGGGGATGAATAAGTGCCCCAAGGAGTTTTAGGTAAGACATTTTTCCTGGCCTTTTACACCCCATCCCTGAAATGCAAGAATCACCTTGCCTCTCTGCCTGTCCTTGCTCCTGTCCTGGCAGGAGCCCACTGGGGCTGGGGCTGGTCCCAGCATGGAAGGCGGTGGGCTGGTGGGCAGGGGTCTGCTTACGTTTCAGGAACTGCAGGTAGGTTAGGAATTCACTCCGGGTGAAAAAGTGGTAGGAATAACCAAAGTAATGAAGTGATGAAGGAGGAGCACATGTACAATATGAAATAGGGTGACACAAGACAGTGCGGTGCCCCCTGAAAGCTGGGCCGCAGGCAGGAGCCGCCCCGGGGCCAGGAGCCACGGGCAGGCGGGCAGGAGCCTCCCTGCCTGGGGAGAAGGGCTGGGGCTCAGCTGCTCAGCGCCTCGGGGGGCAGCCAGGGCAGGGGGAGCTGAGCCCCACCGGCGTGTAGATACGGAGCCTGCTGGCAAGGGCCTGCTAGCTGCTGAAAGAAAACAGGCTGCTGAAGTGGTAAGACTCAAGGATACCTGAAGTGGTAAGACTCAAGGATACCAGGGTAAAATCACTGTGGGAGGGGGAGATCCCGACCTCCTACTCAAATGGCCTCCCCAAAGAGAATGAATCCCCCCGCTCGGGGAGAAAGGGTAGTAAATTTCAAATGAACTCTACCTTTAAATTGAAGAGAGAAAGCAACTAACCAATAATTAGCTCGTAGGTGTGGACTTTGGGCAGAACTAACCAGCTTCACTGTATAAATATGTATTGTGAGTAAAACTACGTGTGCAAGTTAGGAGGAGCGAGCGACCGCCTTGCACCCGGTGCCGCAACAAACACACCTGCTTTGTAAGTCCTCGAGTTGCAGTTCAATTCCACATGTCAAGGCTGGGTTGGCAGCTGTATTTTGAGAATGTGAAGACATTTCACAACAGTTTCAGGAAGAAGGTTTTCCTGGTTGTTTATTGTTGGTTTGTTTTTCTTTTTCAAAAGTTGTTACATTATATGTACAAAGCCAGCAAGCTTGGCAATGCTCAGAAGACAATAAAGTATACCACGGAGTCTTTGTACCGTATTTAAACAGTGTAAATTAGTGTCATGCCAGAGAAAGCAAACTTGTTTGCACTGATTGAGAGCTTGAACGCATTGTAAAGTTTGAGTTCCTGCACTGGTTTTGTACTGATTGAATTTCCCTATGGTTGCAGTAGACACTTTTCAGTTTGTGAAAATAAAATCCTTCAATTATGATAAAAGGTGTATGATTTGTTTTTCCTTAAGTGGCATTATAGAAAAACAGAGTAGGAAATAGCACTGCTCCAAGCCCACACTTTGGTCAAACACGTGAAAGACAGAGTTGGCAGAGGTGAGCAGCGTGTGGATCCGAAGGTGTCTGCTGGTCACTGCTGCTGGCACTCCGCAGCTGGCTGGCTGTTGGTCAGGGAGATAGAAGAATAATTTACATCACAAAAGAAAAAGAGTCAGGGAAAAAGAGGTAAATATCTATCGTGATAAACAAGAAAGAATTTTAAAATCTCAGGATATTAGTTAAATTGTTACAAACATTTAACAAAACTTGGCCTTGGAGAAGAAACAGAAACCATAAATATGTGGACCTCAGGCATGACAAGACAATCTCAAGGAGAACCGAATGGTTAATGAGTCTAAACAGAAAATTACTGGAACAATGCGTGAACTATCCTAATTAGCATACTGACCGGCCCACCCTGGGTCACCTGCTCACAAAGCTCGATCCCCACAGAACTGCATCATGGAAAAAAATAACACTGTACCTTTAATTGGAGAAGAAACTTGTGAGAACCGATGAGGATGAAGTGTGACTAAATGTCAATGTCAACAATTGTTCAGAGATGTCCTGGTTTAACCCCGGCCGGCAGCTCAGCCCCACGCAGCCCCTCGCTCACTCCCCCCACAGCGGGACGGGGAGAGAACCAGAGGGTCAAAGTGGGAAAACTCCCGGGCTGAGACAAAGACACTTGAAGAGGCAAAGCAGAAGCCGCGCACAGCAGCAAAGCAAACCCAGGAGTTCCCCCACCGCTGCCCAGGGCAGGCAGGTGCTCAGCCATCCCCAGGGCAGCCGGGCTCCATCAGGGTGACGGGGGCTTGGGCAGACAAACGCCATCCCTGCCAGCGCCCCCCCTTCCTTCTGCTTCCCCAGCTTTACATGCTGAGCGTGACATTCGGTGGTAGGGGATATCCCTTTGGCTAGTTCAGGTCACCTGTCCCGGCTGTGCCCCATCCCAACACCGCGTGCCCCCCCAGCCCTCCCACCATCAGGGCTTGAGAAACCAAAACCCCCTTGACTTAGTACAGACATCACCAGCAACAACCAAACCCACCGTGTGCTGTCAGCATTGCTCTCACACCACATCCACACCACAGCGCTGCTCCAGCTGCTCAGAGCAAAATTAACCCCATCCCAGCTGAAACCAGGACAAAACAGTATAAGAAGTTGTGCCATGTGTTAAGAGGTGTGCTAGCACCCATCTCTGCACAGACATGCAACAGGCGAATATCTTGACCCTGTGTGTGGATCGACTCTTGCACACTGGGTGAAGAACCCAGATTTGGGACAACAGGGGACACTACCTGGCAGATGGCCTGTGATCAGCTCTCATCATGAAATGCATCCAAGCAGCATCCCAAAGAGCCCTGAGAACAGATGACTGGGAGACACAAAAACCTGGAACCTTTCAAAGTCACAAGCTACTGAGCTGCTGTGGAGTGAGCAAGCAAGCAAAAATATCATAAAACCCCTCCCACAACTGGAGCAAACAGCTTTGTTATAAAATGTTTAATACAGATAAATTGGGCTCCTAAATCAGCCCATTTCCTCAACCTTGTAGGAGGCTGATTTGAAAGCAGCTCCCTGCCTCAGAGGCAGTGTTCAGGTTTCTGCTCCCTCTGCTCAGCCTGGCAGGCAGGGTGGTGCAGGATGCTGCCCCTTGCATCACAGGCGCTCTGGGGGAGCAGGCTGTCACCTCCCTGGGGATTTCCTTCAGATGAGTTGCAGCCTAGTTCCATGGAGTGAGTGAATGTTCATGAGTGGAGTGTGCTTCCTGGCTTGGGGGTAATTTTTATTACATTTGCTTCCAAGAAGTTAGAAATATATGATAAGAAAACAGTATAATTCACTTCTCTGGTTTAAAGTACTGTTTCATCGCAATATGTAAATTATTTATACAATTCTTATACAAATCAAAACTGAGATAGTTTGCTTATTAGTCACATTAAAATCTTCTGAATCCTCAGAGTTATATTTTCTTGAGATGTTGATTTTAAAAACTTCTTAAACTATTTTAAACAGATTGAGACTGGAATCTTTTTCAGCTGTTACAACTTTTTTACAATACGGAGAAGAAAGATCCACTGAGATACCTATAATCATATCAGTGCACAGGCAATGTCTGTGGACTGCAAAATGTGAGAGGTAAAATCATCACTGTAACTTGCTCTGATGTTGTTACTGTGATAACGCACTGACCGTGCTTGCAATTTCATGTACCACTTGAACGTCAGTTTGGCTTGTACATGTACCAACTCAACACCTTAGTGCATCCTGTTCCTTGTATTTCACAGTGCTGCCTTTATAATCTCTTCTTTCAAATTTCAAAAATATTGCTCTGGTCCTTTTTATAGTGACCTTGAAGCTACGTCAAAGTCATGTTAATCTGTACCATGGATCATTAATGTAAAGCTTTCTAAGTTTTCTGGAAACCATTATCAAAGTGTTAATTTGCACTACAACTTGCCTTCCAGATGCTGAGTTGTAATTAACACTCTGATGGAACTGCCTTTCACTTCACCCCACCTCCTGAAGGGATAAGGAAAATCAAATAAAAGCAAAAACCAGTTTTTGTGGATGAAAGGGAGCGAGGGAATGGCTCCTGGGTGCGGGGTGCCTTACTGCAGGTGGAGGTGAGAGATGCCTCTCCACTCTCCTGAACTCACCAGATGTCTGCTATCACATGTGGCATCTGCTCTAGGGGCCCTGTTCCAGCCCCCAGCCCTTGTTACAGGTGGCTGTTTAGTGGGCACCTGGGACCCGGTGTGTGCATAGAAATGCAAAAATGTCCAAATTTTATTCTCACAAACCAAAATCAATTCCTATCGTGATTTAACCCCGGTGGGCAGCTCAGCCCCACGCAGCCACTTGCTCCCACCCTGCTGAGATGAGAGAGAGAATCAGAGGGTAAATGTGGGAAAACTCCCGGGCTGAGACAAAGACACTTGAAGAGGCAAAGCAGAAGCCGCGCACAGCAGCAAAGCAAACCCAGGAGTTCCCCCACCGCTGCCCAGGGCAGGCAGGTGCTCAGCCATCCCCAGGGCAGCCGGGCTCCATCAGGGTGACGGGGGCTTGGGCAGACAAACGCCATCCCTGCCAGCGCCCCCCCTTCCTTCTGCTTCCCCAGCTTTACATGCTGAGCGTGACGCCGTATGGTCGGGGCCGTCCCTGGGGCCAGCTGGGGTCAGCTGTCCCGGCCGTGTCCCCTGCCAGCTCCTGGTGCCCCCCAGCCTGCTCGCTGGTGGGGTGGGCTGAGGCGCAGCAAAGCCCTTGGCTCTGGGCAAGCCCCGCTCAGCAGCGACTGGAACAGCCCTGTGTGCTCAGCGCTGTTCCCAGCACAGACCCCAGCCAGCCCCACGCGGGCGCCGGGACCAGCAGTCACTCCAGCCTGGCCAGCACTTTTCTGAATGGCGCTCTCAATAAGTTTGGCCCTGGTGAGTGATGCCAAAAGAGAAAGGAGAGAAGAGGCATCAGATAACAGGAGCCATGGCTCTGAAAGTCAAAAGAATTCTATGGAACCCTCTGGTGTGCAGCACTGCCTCTATACTATAAAGAAACTACAGCACAAACCTGTAAAATGAAGGCCCTTGACATAATGTTTTAGCAAAACCATGCAGAATTTACCATATTTATATCACTAATATTACAGAATATTATTTTAAAGGTACATGAATGTAATGTCACAGGGAGTCATTTGTTCAACAGTAGGAAGAGTTGCAATTCCATCCTGAATGCCCTTGCTTCTCTAGGTGTCTTACAGATCTTCCTGTCTGGACAGAGATCTAGGACAACCACAGATGAAACTCTTAAAGTGAGGGGGTTTTCCCCCTATTTTTTTTTGCCTGTCATCATGCTCTGCTTTCTTCAGCACTGTCTCTGAAGATGGCCTATGGGACCATACCTCCTTCTTCAGCTGGAACATACCCACCACCACAATCAGTTTTTTCTCCACCTGTTCCAGCAGTGTGCAGCCTGCCCAGGTTGTTAGTGAATTACTCTGCTTGAGACAGCTTCATCAGGGCACGCAAGACCATTTCCAAGAAAGCTTGTCTAATTTCCAAGCTAGCTTCTCTAAGAGGCATTGCCTGTGCCGAGACCTCTGCAAATATCCTTAGTTCAGCATGTTTCCAACAAGCCACCACTGTGAAGTGTGATGCTGAGACCACCGAAACAGACACAGAAGTCAGTGAAATGTTGATGCAAAGCCTGACCAATCTAAGACATAATTTCTTATTCAACCACCTGGCAGGCAGTTATCTGCATGTAAAAAGTAATGAATATGTTCACAGTCATTGCCCACTATCGGTAGAATCGGTGGCTACTGTTTTTTTCAAAAAGCTTAAGTTAGCACCGGGGCTCCTTGCTGCACAGCTATTCTGCTAGTCAAGGACCAGCTGTGATTAACTGACATGTCCACCAAGCAAGACCCTCTGCTCTGCTTGCAGACTAGATATAAAGGAGAAAATTTTCACAATGTGGGTAGTGAAGCACAGGTTGCCCAGAGAGGTGGGAGATGCCTCATCCCTGGAAAAGTTCAAGGTCAGGCAGGACAGGGCTGTGAGCAACCTGATCTAGCTGAAGATGTCCATGTTTATTCCAGGGACATTGGACTAGATGAGATTTAAAGGTCCTTTTCAACCCAAACCGTTCTGCGATTCAGCTTTTGTGAAAAATACCAGAAAAGAATCAACACAACTTCGAACAGTGTTGATTAAAAAAATAATTAAGAAACAATTTGTGATGAAGCCACAGCAACAACTGCTCAAGCCTGTTCTGAAGTCCTACACTGGGTGCGTGTGAGCAGATGCAGGTCAGTGCAAGCTTCATTGCCCTTTTTTGAACTGCTTCCAAATAAAGCAGCCCTAGTCAGAGCTGATATGAATGCACTGATAGGATTTTGTGCCTGAGATAACATGATGCGGAGTCCTATGACACCTACACTGTAGCAGCACGCACCATCCTGGTGAATAATGCATTGAGCCAGAAGCACCTGCAAATTCTGTGTGATAAATTCCTTTTGCTCCTAGTCATTTTCCTTTAAAAAACCAGAAAGCATACAGACTGCAGATTGTGCTTCAGCCTGTACAGATTTTAAACTAGCTGTCTCTTATGTGGGGACTGATGCATGCTGTGGCAGTCCAATAGCATTACCCCAGAACTGGGACTAATAAAAAATTCTGCTTTTCCATAGAATGAGAAAGGGACTTGATCTTCTATTTTGAAAATACTGAGCTATGTTATCCCTTTCCTAGTCTTCTGGAATGTGACCAGATTCTCAGGCTGTGAATGACTTTGTGAAGCCAGAAATTATATCCATTCTGCTAGCCTTGAATAATTCTGGTGTGATAAATTCCAGTACTTTATTGCTGTCAGTCATCTATCTGTCTGTCATTATAGCCCTTCTCTGTAGGGACATCAGTATATCTGGTCATACTTCATATAGCCACAGAAGCAGACTGTTTCTTAATTCAGAAGGTATCTTCCCAGATGTGTTATATGTCACTATTGTGGAGGTGTTCCTCCTTGTGACATTTAGCTGGTGGATGTAATGGCAATGGATGCCCACCTAGAACTTCACAAAGCATTAGATACTGGATGAAGCAGATGGCCATAAAATGACCATAATGTCTCATAATGAAATGTGAAAGGGATTGTGAAAAGAACTCCATGTCTTCCTTTTAATACAAATCCTTCAAGTCAAATTTTATTTATAGGTTTGATAAGAAATTCAGTTTCTTATCTTATTTTGTCTTTACTTCTTGATTCTTAATGTAAGCATAAGATGGGTAGCAAAGAGAAGAAAATGAATACAGAAAAGAGAAAATAAAAAAAGTGGAAGAATATGGACACATCTCTGAAAAACCTGTGTGGTAAATCATGCACATCATGATGCATATATTCAGTGTTTCAATATGTTTAATCTGTTAAAAAAACAGACAAACAAAAAAAAAGCCCACCCAAACTGCAAATGGTATCTCAACATGATTAAAAGAATGAACCTTGGATGCAGCAATCCTGGGCATGCTTGCTGAGCACTGAGCAAAGGCTGAGAGAGGTTGTCTCAGCTTCTATATCAGCATGATGGGAAGAGACAGGAATGCAATACTGGGAGAAATAAAGAAGTAGACTTTAAGACATAAAATGAGCATTTTACAAGTAGCAGGACAATTACACATGAGGATGCTATATTTTCGGATTCCTGAAGAAGAGGTTAAATTAATGTTTGCAGAGGCAAAGTCCTAAGCTCTTTATTAATTATACAGCAATAGTGGGTTTATCTGCACTCTTCACTTGCTTTTCCTGCTGCTTTCCTTTGATAGAATCTTTAATGTTAAAGGCTTTTTCTGAAGAAGGAACACAATGTAAAGCACATTTGAGGTGGCCAGCTTCAGCTGATGCTCAGTACCCCTTCCCTTCCCTTCCCTTCCCTTCCCTTCCCTTCCCTTCCCTTCCCTTCCCTTCCCTTCCCTTCCCTTCCCTTCCCTTCCCTTCCCTTCCCTTCCCTTCCCTTCCCTTCCCTTCCCTTCCCTTCCCTTCCCTTCCCTTCCCTTCCCTTCCCCTCCCTTCCCTTCCCTTCCCTTCCCTTCCCTTCCCTTCCCTTCCCTTCCCTTCCCTTCCCTTCCCTTCCCTTCCCTTCCCTTCCCTTCCCTTCCCTTCCCTTCCCTTCCCTTCCCTTCCCTTCCCTTCCCTTCCCTTCCCTTCCCTTCCCTTCCCTTCCCTTCCCTTCCCTTCCCTTCCCTTCCCTTCCCCTCCCTTCCCTTCCCTTCCCTTCCCTTCCCTTCCCTTCCCTTCCCTTCCCTTCCCTTCCCTTCCCTTCCCTTCCCTTCCCTTCCCTTCCCTTCCCTTCCCTTCCCTTCCCTTCCCTTCCCTTCCCTTCCCTTCCCTTCCCTTCCCTTCCCTTCCCTCAGACACTACAACTACTGAGTTAACTCTCTTTCTTTCTTTTTTTTTTTTTTTTCCTTTTTTTTTGTAAAATAGTCATGTCAGACTTTTGGGAAACTCTGCAAAAAGGGGACTTTGGAAGCAATTACCACTTCTGTAAACCTGCACATCAGGAGCCTGGTCTGGTCCAGGGGCAAATCCCTGCTCTGCCCAGGCGGTCAGAGTGGCCACAGCAGAGGACATTAAACCGGCTTTGTAAGATTAACCTTGTACTTGTTGTGGTCCCTTGAAAATCAGGCTGATGGAAAGTGTCAAAGTTTAGCTCCAGAAACACAATTAGCAGTGAAAACAGGACTTTCAACAAATGGCATTATGATGGATTAAGGAGGGATTACTGCCTTGTATCTAACAGCTCTCAAGAAAATAACTTTACAAAAAAATAGAAAAAGCTAGGAAATTAACTTGTTTTCCACTGGAAGTAGATTTGTTTGCCTTCACTGCCATCTGCCAACTCTTGCCTATTTTATAAACAAGAAAACTAAAACAATAATACAAATCACTAAGGAAAAACTTGACTGTGAAACTCATTATTCAGGCCTGGCAGTGACATGGGCAGATTGTCAAAGAGCTGCCAGCACCTATTACTTTTTGCTGGGCTTGACAAATCTCCGCTTTGTGATTGGATTCGATTCTCTCCTCGGCTGTCTGCTGGGCAGAGCAGTGACCACAGGGCAGTGGTGGGAGTATGGAACCAGAAGGCATCCCAGGCCATCAGAGTGGGACACCAGCTCTGGCTCCCCACTGGCTCATGCCGCCTGCTTGCCCAGCTCTCTAGAAGAGCAGCTCCTCTTGCTGACGTCTGCTCTGTGCTCAGGTCATCCTACCCCATCAAAAGCCAAGGCTGGGAAAGGGGAGTTGTACACCAGATAACTCTGGCTGGGTCTGCTCTCTTCCCACCAGCCCTGTCTGTCCTCCATCCCCTTCAAAATTATTTGAAATCATCACCTCGGTGATCTTGGGGGATAACCCTTGGTCTGCACTTTATTTCCCAGCTGGTCCGGTAGGCTATGGGAGGTGGCAGGCTGAGTGCTGCGGGCTGAGGTGATGACAGCCTCACGCCCTGGCTCTGCACCCCTGCTCCCGGCCACCCGAAAGCCTTGACAAGCGCCCGTGTTTGCTCTGCAGCAACCTGCGATGTGGAGTGTTTGTGTGTATGGGTTGCCCACAGCTGTGGAAAGACAATGCAGTAAGTTTCAGCTTTTCCCATCTCTCTTTCTCTTCTCCTTTTCTGGTGAATGTAATTGTATTTTAATTATATAATTTATTTTATTTTTATTTTATTTTAATTGAATAACACAATAAAAGTCGTCCTAATACTTTCCACTCTAGTGCACTATGTGGTCTAGCATCCCAGGGAGGTAGCATTGCACTAGTAAAATCATATTTAGGATTCAGGATCCCTCTTAAAAAGAATCTGTAAAGTTTTTAACAAGGATAACCAAACCTTTTATTTTCTCAGTGGGCCACAAAACAATACCGCTTAAGGTTATTAATTTTCTCACAATATGACTCTCAAATGCTGAATGAAAAAGAATTTATATTCCAGGCAGTGTGTTCATTTTAATTATGTTTACCTTCCCAGTCTTTCTAAATCAGAGTTGATTGCATTTAATAAGGGCTTTAAATGTGTCTTAATAATGTTTGGAATTAATACTGGTTTGTGAGTAGCTGAGGATCGTAGGTCCCCAGGAGACCCTCTGATATCTTGTTGTGATAAATAATCTAAAGCAACCACATGTGATAAAAAATATTTTGCATTTTTTTCATTAATTTTCTATGTCAGTAGGGTTTTTTTCACAGTGTCCACATAGCAGAATAGCTCTGGCAGTAGAAGGCAGGAACAGCAGCCAGTATATTAAACTGTCCAATAATTTTTTATTTCCTTCTGATGATCTTTCTTAATAACACTTTCTGTCCATGAAACGCAGCAGCCTGTGAGGTATGCAGCAAGTACACAGCCCATAGACTTTTCAGACATTACTTGCTTTCTTGGCTGGAAAGTTAAAAACAGTGAGAACACGGTCCTGCTCCTGCTGAAGATGCTCCAGTGGGTATTGTGGTTTAACCCCAGCTGGCAACCCAGCACCACACAGCCGCTTGCTCACTGCCCCTCACCCAGAGGAATGGGGAGGAGAATTAGAATATAAAACTCGAGAGCTGAGATAAGAACAATTTCAAGGTAAAGCAAAAATCACACATGCAAGGAAAGCAAACCCAGGAGTTCCCCCACCGCTGCCCAGGGCAGGCAGGTGCTCAGCCATCCCCAGGGCAGCCGGGCTCCATCAGGGTGACGGGGGCTTGGGCAGACAAACGCCATCCCTGCCAGCGCCCCCCCTTCCTTCTGCTTCCCCAGCTTTACATGCTGAGCGTGACATTCAGTGGTAGGGAATATCCCTTTGGCTAGTTCAGGTCACCTGTCCCGGCTGTGCCCCATCCCAACACCACGTGCCCCCCCAGCCCTTTCACCATCAGGGCCTGAGAAACCAAACCCCCTTGACTTAGTACAGACATCACCAGCAACAACCAAACCCACCGTGTGCTGTCAGCATTGCTCTCACACCACATCCACACCACAGCGCTGCTCCAGCTGCTCAGAGCAAAATTAACCCCATCCCAGCTGAAACCAGGACAATGGGTTTCTGGGGACCTCACAGCCACTTGGCCAAATCAGTAACACCATGGTGAGGCTGAAATTGCCCAGGTAGTCACTGAGCTCAATTAAAGTTGTAACAGCACTGGGACTGATGAGAAAAAAAAATAATTATGGCAGAATTTTTATTTAGGAGGAGTCTGTGTGAGGAAAAGGAGGTGTAGAGCTGGCATTCAGGAAAGTTAAAAATAGACAATAATTATGAAATTGTGTGGAGAGCAAATGAGGGATTTCATGTTGGTGAGAGGGGGATGGCTACAGGCTGACCTGTGGGACAGGACCCCTGGGCCAGCCCACTGGGCTCTCCAGCCAGTCTGTGTCCTAGAGTCTTGCTGTGAACAGCGCAGCGAGGAGGGACGGGTTTGTCAGGAGGAGCAAACTTGCACCGTACTGCTACGTGCAATAGCAAGGAAGGGAAAGGGAGTGTAATTGTAAACGAATGGCACTTTTGTGTGGGATTTGCAAGGTTTCTCTGCAGCAATGCAACTGTGTATCAAAACTAACACCAATAATAGTAATAGAACTGGAACTTCTCATTACTTGCAGGGATATAATTATGCAGTGACATTACTGGTAAGTTTGTTGTGCTTATTGATCAATTAAGGTATTACTGGTTTTTAAAGGTGTGTTGC
Organism: Falco cherrug; assembly: GCF_023634085.1. NCBI lineage: Eukaryota > Metazoa > Chordata > Aves > Falconiformes > Falconidae > Falco > Falco cherrug. The sequence continues at coordinate 24,698,079 of NC_073703.1, forward strand.
TTAACCTATAAACTGTAACCAGCCCGTTCAGTTTCCTCTCTAAGCTCCACTTTGAAGGGATAGACTCAGACCAAGGGAGTAACAGCTTCAGCTTGTCTTGGGCCGGTCACTCTGAGACTCCCTTTATACTCGACGGGGAAAGTGAGGGAGACATGGTTCACCTATAGCCAGGAGCGCCTAGATCAGGAAAGATGGACGGAGCTCCAAAACTGCCGGGTGGCTGCAGCAGGGTGGCTGCAGCAGCGGCTCTGATGCAGATACGTGAAGTTATGTGACTCACTAAAAATTGGTCGGCTGACGGAACCCCTTTAGCAGCAAAGCCTCATGGTGAGTTGTTACTGCTCTTTCCCAGGAGCAGCTGGAAAAAAAGTCCAAGAAATGCAACAGGGAAAAAAAAAAAAGTGTAATTTTATAATAAGAACAAGTAACTCTAAGCTGAAATTCTCCAACCACATGGAGTTAGCTGCCTCGAATGTGCCTCAGATAAGCTCCAGTGTGAGAACTGGCCTTCTAAAGGTTGTGCTATCCAGTGATCCATAACAGCTGCCGGGGCTCATACAAGTAGCATTACCACTTTTTGCAAGCAAGTTTGCATGTACGAAGCACATTGTTGCTGCGATGGAGAGACGGGACGCAGCTTGATGCAAGCAAATGTCAATTTATTGTACAGAAACACGAGCTTATATATACTTTCAGAAGCTGCACGTTTTAAACAGATTGGTTCTTGCATCCTAGGCAATCCCCGATTGGTGGTTAACTACCATCCATTAACAGCAAGGTGTTACCTTTCCTTGGCGCCATCCGTCCCCCACTCCCCTATGCTCTCTCAGCATGACTCATCATGTTAATTGCTGTGTCTATTCACACTCCTTGTCCTCCCAGGGTTCCTGCCCGAGAACATTCCCCTCAGCTAACTGATTGCCACGCATGGTCCTAATTTCCAGCCCATTCCTCCATCTCCCCCTTCCTGTTGCACAAAAAGAACCTTTGAAACCAAACGAGTCATTAGTTTTTGTAAACATTGTAAAAAACAAGGTATAAGTAATAGAACAAATAAAAAAGCAACTAAGGCATATATAATTGTCTTTACTAAACTTCTTAACCATCCCGAAATGCCCTAGCCGCTAAACAGTTTATCTAACCGATCCCAAGTATCACTCTGTTGGAGATAGGAAACTTCATCCTAGCTTTTCTTCTCATACTCCCTCAAAGTTATTTAACTCTTTGCTGCAGGATCGCAGCTGCACATCGTCAAAGCAAGGCCACAGCTGCACATTATCAATGTCAAAACAACCCACTGTCTCTGTTCCATACAATTTTACAATTTCCCCTTTTTGTTTTTTGAACAGCTAGTACCAGGTTTGCCATGTTCTGCAGGGCCCTTGCAAACATGACAGCAACCAAGGTAATAGCAAACAATACTGCCAATTGAGTGAATGGATGCCAAAAAGGCTGAGATTTTCTCAGATTTTGATGACATGTTGCTGCAAAGGGGCGTCTAAAATCCACGCAGCACATACCATCAAAATCCTGACAGCCATGTCCTTGAACCAACAACAAAAAGCAGTAGCAATTTTGACTCACATTCTTAACTGCCTACCAAACAAGGTGATTTAACTCTTTAATGCTTTCCCTGCTGTTACTCCGGATAAGAGAAGAACCGCTGCAATACATTCCCATCATAGCCTCCTCCTACCCTAGCATCTACAGAAAGACAATTATCGACATTCAAAGTGTAAACAATATCAACTTCTTTTGGATTAACGTTATACATAGGTAATCAATTATCCCAAATATCAAGGCTTTCAGTAAGATTCTTCATTCCCCACATACATTCGAAACATAGCATGCTTTCTCTGAACATACCTCTGGGGTCATTCCCTTCATTCCCTCTTTTTTTTATGCAATCAGAGATACTTTGCCACAACAGAGAAGCCCATATTTACACCTCTGAGCCCGGACACAAACCACAGCTGCATGCACCACCAGGCTCAGGGCAGGAATCATTCATGCAGTTACATAGCTATATATCTCTACAAGCATGCAGACACCTATTAGACACTAGATACCCATGTTTATCTTTCCTAGTCTCCTTCACAATACCTAGTTGTTCTCTCATCTCTTGTTAGGTCAAATACTCTCCATCTTCCTCTCTTCTGTCTCTCTTCATTTGCAAATAGTTGTCCATGGGATACCTTGCCTGAGTCACAGAATGGGCACAATCATTTTCTCCAGCCAACTGCTCATAGTTAACAGCAATTCCCCGATTAAGGTTTTCAATCAAGGCCACTCACAAAAATCAGATAACCACATCATATACTGTCGAGGTTGATTTGTCCGACAGAATACTGAACATGCCATAGCGACTCCAAAAACCCCTCACTGAAGTGTTTCCAACTTGCATTCCTTCCACCAATCCCTCAGACCCCCTCTCACCCTCCCCAAAAATACAATCAATGCATCAGGAGAGACAAGGGGGTGGGGGTGGGGGAAACATCTAGCTCCTTTTCCAGATCTATAGGACCTGGATCAAAAGATTTATCAGTGTCAATGGAATCATTGTCCAAGTTGTCCTGTTCCTGTGCTTGGTCCTGTGTTGTGAGGGTCACTGCAATCAGTGACAGAAGCTTTGGGGGCAAAAGAGGTGTGGACAGAATCGCCATCGTTGACAGTGTGTTGAGAAAAGTTGCCTGTCAGTGGAATTTACAGCCTCCTCTGGTTTAGCACCATTAGTAGAATTAGTCCACACTTGGCAAAGAGTAGTCAGAATTTGCCACCAAGGTGCTCATTTCTTTCAAAGTCTCTAAAGTTTCTTGGCTGCTCACCTGTCTCAATGAATACAGGTGTTATCCTCAGGGTTTAGGTTGTCCGCCTGGTCCAGCCAGCAAGATGATCGTTCAGCCAAGCCGTCTCCTCCGGAACGCAGCCCTCTTCCACGAGCTGTATTTTTTATTGACCAGTTCCGGCCTTATTCTTCCAAGGCTTCGGAACACCACCATAGGGGTCACCGTTTGAGGAGACTGAGGCATGGACTCACGGATCTGACTAGAAGACCCTTTATAAGTCCATATACGTCTCTCATAGAGGAAGACACCTGATTCTCAAGTTTCCCACAGCTCACCTCTCAATTCCAGAGGGACTTTTTTTTCAATTCCTGCTTCCTTTCAGCAGCTCATTCAACGTTCTGTGGGACTCGCAGCCTGCCGCTCAGCCTGGCGGTTCATAAACCCATCACGTCGGGGTCACCAATTTGCTGCGATGGAGAGACAGGACGCAGCTTGATGCAAGCAAATGTCAATTTATTGTACAGAAGCACGAGCTTATATATACTTTCAGAAGCTGCGCATTTTAAACAGATTGGTTCTTGAAGCTAAACATTGCATCCTAGGCCATCCCCGATTGGTGGTTAACTACCATCCATCAACAGCAAGGTGTTACCTTTCCTTGGCCCATCCGTCCCCCACTCCCCTATGCTCTCTCAGCATGACTCATCATGTTAATTGTTGTGTCTATTCACACTCCTTGTCCTCCCAGGGCTCCTGACCTACAAGCTCCAGCACATTCCCCTCAGCTAACTGATTGCCGCCACCCATGGTCCTAATTTCCAGCCCGCTCCTGCACATTGCCGTATCATCATGCTGCCTAAATGAGTTACAGATACACCTTTATGTAGTAGCAACTGAAACATTAAAACCATTCAGGTACAAATAGAGGAACATATGTAATTTCTGACTGTGCTTGAAATAATTTTTTGTGCAATAAATGGAAACCCTTTTAGTTAGGATCTGTGCACTAGATGTTAATGCTTTTGTATTATACTATAGTAAAACATGGTGATATGCATGAGCTGTCTATATGGAATTAGGGTTAAACTGCAGAGGAGCAAACTACAGCCATAAAAGTACAGAAAGCTTTGAAGAAGAAATGGGGACTTTGAAAACAGCAAATAAAGTGGCCGTGTTTTCCTGAGAACAGAGGAAGAAAAGCAGCACCTGTGACTCCAGCTGCCTGATCACACGCAGTTCTGATTCATGTAAAGGTTCCCAATGAGGAATCAGACACGTTATACAGGATTTTTAAACTCCAGAAACCTAGTGCTTTTGCCCCCACAAAAGTCTGTATTTGCCTTTGTTTTCTCCTGCCTGTATCTTACATATATTTATCTCTGTTTCACTGTTGTTCTAAAGAAAGGGTGATGTTACAAACGTGACCAGCACTCAATAGTCTCTGTTCTGACACCCTTGTACCAGTTGCAAATATAAATCTACATACCTGCTAGGTATCCAGCAGGGCAATGCCTTCAGCAAGTATGAGATCTGCCAAATCCCTTCTGAAGCTCAGCTGTCAGCTTTTACGCACTTCTGCACAAAAGCCCAAGGAGGTAAGTGCCGAAGGCAGGAAGGCAGCAAGGAGGAACACAACCTGTGGTTTGGATGTTCAGATACTGAGAAGACCAGTCTTGTGCAACAAGGTTTGAGATGTGCTGTGAGATGCTTTCTCAGCCCAGCCAGCTCTAGGCAGGCAGTGATGCTTGCCAGACATAGCTCCATGAAACAGAGGGTCTCCATCACCTGCTAGCCCCAGCTTGCTGGGGACCAAAGGCAATCCAGCCTGCTCAGAGTTCAGCAAGTCCAGACCTTGCTGGGGATGCAGGACATGCTGTGGTCCCTCTCCTAGCCAGCACCTTGCTCCCAGGAGAGCACAAAGTGGTACATATACATATATACCGCTACATGTATAACATATATGAATAACAAATATATCAGCTGTGCTGAAACGGAATTATCCCCCTTTGATGGCATAGGGGAGTTCAAGAATAAATTAGTGTTATTGATGACTGCTAGTCATCTACTTCTGTGACCCTTTAAGAAATAAAGGAAAAGGAGATTTATGTCTTTGATGTTGGCTGTGCAGGGAAACCACTTCAAAGAAAGAGGAAATGATGCCGGTAAACTCAAGAGGTTCTCAGGTCCTGGAAGGAGCTGCAGCCCTGTGTCACTCAGCCACCAGTTACCTTTAGTTCTTTGGTTTTAATTTTCTCTCTCACACAGATATCACTGAGCTCTTTAATACCCTGCTTCTGATCTACTACACAGAAAAGCTTGTGCCAAGTTATTTCTGGATGGTTTACGGTAAATATAAAACCTGCAGTCCTCCTGTAAGAGGACGTTTGTCCTCTCCTTGCAGGTCTCAGCCCCAGGGACCCATGAGCACTAGAGACTGCAGGAACTCCCACCCACACCAGTGAATGAATAGGCATTTCTGGCTGCAAGAATCCAGCCTGATATACAGGACCTTCGATTTGGCAAAGCCAAACGGATTAGGAATTCCGGTTACACAGGCTGGAGGAGCAGGAATAAAAGGAAATTCAGGAAATTTTTATGCTCTTCAGCCATATATGGGTAACTACACAGCCAGTATATCCAAAGCATATCCTTTAGCCTCATCCTTGTTTCTTTCTGTACTAAAGTTTTCAGGTCACCAGAAGTAATTAAAAACACCCTCTCTAGTTATATTGTAAACTTTCACAATTCACAAGAGTATTATTAAAATAGATAGATATGGATAATAGACAAAACTGATTTGCAAAATGAGTAGATACTGATTTTATTAAATTCATGTTGTCTATTAAGTTTTATAAAGGATTAGAATCATGGAATCACCCAATAATTTCAGCTGGAAGGAGTGTCTGGATGTCCAGCTCTCCTCAGACTGGGGCCAGATGAGGTCAAGTTGCTTAGGGCCTTATCTATTCTTATTATAGATTATTACTTATACCCAAAAGAAGGAAAGGAACAGAGTGCTGATGTTACCTGCTATTTATTCTGCCCCTAAAACAAGCCAGCAAGACCCCAACCCTTCAGTTAGTCACTTGCTGAGCTGTAGCAATACAACCTGCCCGTTCAGTTGTACAACTACCCATCATCGTCACCAGTCACACGTTAATAACTTACTTATACATAACCAAAACGCTGTAAATAGCTAAAATATAATTCTCCTCACACCCCACACACACCCGCCCCAGAAAAGGCAGCACACTTCAGCAGTGGGAGGGCAGTTGTATTTCAGTGGATGCTGTAAGGAACAGCATCCAGCCCCGGTTGTTTTCCAGCTGGTGGCAGTGGGTGCTTTGCTGCTGGGTCCATGTTTGCAGGTCCCAGGCTTGTGGAGCTGGGTGAGTGCTCCCCAGGGCATGGGTGTTACTCAGCCCCTGCCCGTGGGTGATGCTCAGCCCCTGTCTATGGCAGGCAGGGCCTGCTGGGGATATCCTGGGTGTCACAAAGTAGTTCCTAGAACTACGGTGTGTAAACACAACACAATGTTTACAAGAAAGCTGGCATTTGCTTATAATTTTTGCAGGCCAGCAGAGTACATGCATTTTTATAGCATTTAATCAAGCAAGTGTCGTGGTTTAGCCCCATCTGGCAGCTCAGCCCCACGCAGCCGCTCACTCACTCCTACCCTGCTGGGATGGGGAAGAGAATGTGAAGGGTCAAAGTGAGAAAACTCCCGGGCTGAGACAAAGACACTTGAAGAGGCAAAGCAGAAGCCGCGCACAGCAGCAAAGCAAACCCAGGAGTTCCCCCACCGCTGCCCAGGGCAGGCAGGTGCTCAGCCATCCCCAGGGCAGCCGGGCTCCATCAGGGTGACGGGGGCTTGGGCAGACAAACGCCATCCCTGCCAGCGCCCCCCCTTCCTTCTGCTTCCCCAGCTTTACATGCTGAGCGTGACGCCGTATGGTCGGGGCCGTCCCTGGGGCCAGCTGGGGTCAGCTGTCCCGGCCGTGTCCCCTGCCAGCTCCTGGTGCCCCCCAGCCTGCTCGCTGGTGGGGTGGGCTGAGGCGCAGCAAAGCCCTTGGCTCTGGGCAAGCCCCGCTCAGCAGCGACTGGAACAGCCCTGTGTGCTCAGCGCTGTTCCCAGCACAGACCCCAGCCAGCCCCACGCGGGCGCCGGGACCAGCAGTCACTCCAGCCCGGCCAGCACCAGTGCAGCAGGGCTGACCTCAGTTTCACAGGAGCTTTCCTCTCTTGGAGCATCCCCTGCCTGCCCCTGCCCAGCCCTTTGGCACCCGGCTGTTTCGGTCCTGTCGACGGCTGCCCGCTGCTGGCAGTTTTGCTGGGCAGTGGCAGCAGTGGGGACACCCCAGGTCCTGACACCTCTCAGGTGGCGCAGCCGTGGGAGCAGGGTTTGGGGATGCTGCTGGCTCTGGAGACAGGCAACGGCAGGCGAGCTGTGTTCCTGCTTTTCTGCAGGGCTCTGCCAGATGCTCCTCTAGCACCTCTCTAGAGGTGAAGATACCCACGAAAAGTGCAAACCCCCAAGGCTGAGCACAGGGCTGCCCACACCTGGCAAAGCAAGGCTTGGCTGCACCAGTGGCATGGTCAGTGCTCTGGAACTCCTGCCTCCAAGAGGTAATCAAACCCAATTTGGAGGGCACAGTTATGGCCACACAATTGGTATTTACCGCTGGAAGAGTGAAGTTTTGCTTTTTCATCTTTGTGGCAATCATTACTGCTAAGACTTTCATCTAATCAATCTTAGAACCCCAAAGCAGAGAAATTTATTTATGACACTAATTATTTCTGAGACTTATTTGTCAATATGTTATTATACAAAACATGCCATCTGCTCCTGTTATCAAGGTTGGTCAAAATATGGCAATTAGAACCTTTTAAATATGTGGGACTGGTTTCTACGCCACGTTACCTTGCTGCCAGCCTCCTCTTAGCACCTTGCAGCTGTGGCAGGGCCTCAGGGTGAGATCCTGCAGGGCTGCATCAGTGGCTCCTCCACTTGCTCCATGCCCCAGCAGCATCACTGCCATTCCCGGGATGTGCTCAAGGCCAGGGCCACCGCAGAGCGATGTCCTCACGGGAGGGCTGAACCACAGCTGACCTGAGCAATGCCTTGGTTTAGAAGACACATTAGGCATGGAGGGAATCCTGATGTGAAAGAGAGGAATGTTCTGAGCTCCTTTAGCCTGCTCTGTTGATACAGCAACTGACTCTTCTCCAAAAGCTGGGAGTGTGCCACAGCAGGCACCCACTACTCACGAAGAGAGGACAGGCAGGGCGCACTCAGCCTGGAGGTGGATGTGCTCCATAGGAACAGTTCGGTCCCACCACATATCATCCCGTTGCAGCCCGGCTGGAAGGAGGGCGACTGCCCAGGCCCCAGAAGCATCCTGCACTCACTGGAGGCTGACAGAAAGGTCTCTTTTCTGTAATTAAATTATCATCTCCCAGAAATCTTTTCAAAGGAAAAACTTAAAGATCCTGTTATTCTTGCTCAAAGTGTATATATTCCAAATTCAAATGTGTGACGTTAGCCCAGGTTTTCATTATGCTGCTGATCCTTTGCAGTGCACCGATGGGAGAATCTATCATTCTGTCTTCACAGACAAGTTAATCCGCAATTTCTTAAAATGTACAGAAAGATAATCTTAGTGGTAAGATTTAACAAAAGAAAATACGTGTGATAAAAGTCTAAGCTTATGTTTGCAGAATAAGGCTTTTGCAAGTTCAGTGTTTTTTCTACAGAAGTTCCCCATATTTAGAACATTTGTTTCTTTCTAAATCAGAACCAAAACATGTACTTTTAAAAAATCTATTAAATTCATAATCTATAAATTTTTATATATGTGTGTACACAAAAATGAGACGTGATCATACTTTATTGATCAAAAGCATCATACTGATAAACCTTAATTTTTAAAATTTTTAGATTTTAGCTATTGTGATTCTGCATAGCATTTATAAATGTGCATCATTCCTTTCAAGCAAAAATAGTTTGTTTCACATATTTTTCCCTAAATAGTTTTGCCTATGTTGACATATTCCCAGCAGATGCTTTTTTGATGAAACAGCATTTTCTGAAAGGTTAAATTGGATACTATTGGAAAACTTTCTTCCAGAGTTTCTGATGAGTCAGAGTAGTGATGTGAAATATTTTCATACAAGCTAGAAAGATCTGCAACAATTTTTTTGCCTTTTGTAAGACAGATTTCTGAGTTGTTTATTTTTTTTTTCCTTTCCAGTGTTTATTTTGGATGTGCCATGGAGCCACTGAATTTGAAATAGTTTGTAGCAGACCCAGGGACAGCACTCCCGCAAACAATTTCCTTGGATGATAACTTGGAAGTTGAAATGCAAATTTTCCACCACCGTATGCATAGTCCTTGTGTCTCTCATTTCCACATACATTTTAGGAGATGAGCTACTTAGGCGGAAATTTAACAGAAATAATGCATTTCAAATTACCAATGGAGGTATTTGAAAAAAAAAAAAAAAAAAAAAAAAGAATGCTTAGCTTAAAAAGTCAAGCATCTCTATAAACAGCATAATTTTATGCTTACAGAACTTAGATTTCTAAGATGTTTTTCGGGAGCTTTTTTGAGACTCCCTCATCCAAACAGTGACTCACTTTGTGTTTGTGCTGCATGTTTCCTACTACAGCTGCTGGCAGCTGGATTGAGCTCTACCTTGATTTTTAGGCAAGTCTTCTTCATCCAAGGAGAGCACACAGATGTGAACATACTCTTGCTACCTCTGTGTCTAGGGAAAACAGTCTGTTTTAAAGACTACTCATCGGCAGCCTTAATTTTTTTTGGCTTGTTCATGGTAATTCTGTTCATTAGGAAATGAAAAGATGTGCTTCAGCCCCTGATGGGCTGTGACCTGGCCTCGTAGCTCACCTGGTCAGGAGGTGATGGACCCTTTCCCTGCTCCTATCCCTGCCCCTACATTGTCCCATCTCAGGTGCCATGGGGTTGCATCGTGTTTGGGGGTCACAGCCACACTGGGGACACTGCTGCTGGCTCCACATCATGGACACCCCTGTGCTCCTGGCTTCCCCGCCACAAAAAACCACTATGGCAGTTCTGCAGTGGTTGTGTAGGGCAAGGCACCACTGAATGACCCTCAGTGATGGTAGCTGGGGTCAGAATAACAACCCTCAACCTTGTCCTTGGGCTGGGTGCTAGTGTACCATTGCAACATGCACTGCCAACAGACGCGGCGCTGCAGACTGTTTAAGTACAATCTGTCATGGGGATAAGCTTAGGAAGGTCTAAAGCACCATCATCTTCCACTGATTATTGCATTTGGTAAAAGAGGCTAGAAATGGGACAGTGACCCCATCACCACATTAGTGCACCCCACCTCCAGCATCATGACCATGCAACAGAGAAGCTTCCCTTAGGGGACATCATATGTCATCACTTCGCCCCTTGCCCTGCAGAGCACAGCCATGGACAGCAGAGCCTGGGGGCATGGGTGCATTTCTAGAGAAAACCAACACGTGCACGTTGCTTACGGGAGAGCTGCTTTCAGGAGCTGCCCAAACTTCAGCTGCGGTGGCTGCGGGGAGGGGAAGAAGCACAGGTTTGCTGTGCCCCACAGCAGGCATGAATATTTGTTCCTTTAAAGATTTCCCACACTTGCCTTTTGGGTTCCTTTATGATGCTGTACACTAGGGATAACTAATTGCAGCACAGACGGCCTTGGGAGCTGTGTGACAGCAGCCAAACCCAGTGTCCATCTCTGTTGCAGCACAAACAAATTAGCAGGCTGCAATGAGGCTTTTACCGTCAGTCAGATTCTACTGTCTGTGCTGTTTCTTCATACTGTTCAGACCAGTCCCTCTACTGCATCTTTCTCCTATCTCTCCTCCACCCAGGGCACTGTCTCCTCTCCCTCTGCTTCTTCCAGGTCTCTCTTCATCAGCTACTCCTCTTCCATACAGCCCTTAGAGCTACTTAACTACTTAACAGAACCAGCCACAGCCGCACCTTATCCCCATCAGCCAACCCACCGCCCCTGAAGCCAGCCCACAGCTGTATGTTATCAGTGTTAATTAACCCAGCTTCTTTCTTCGACACACCTCCACTGCTGAAAGTCAGCAAAACTTCATCCACTCCTGCCCCCATATTACTATGCATTTGTGGAGTTATTTTAAAGTAGATAAAAAATATTATTTTTATGACCTTCAATAGCTTCTTCAAGAGCTAAAAAATCATTGTCTAGTGATTTCTTCAAATAGCATTGAGCATACTGTTTGAAAGATACTTGATTTTTTTTATTATTTTTTTTTCCCCTGAGCTGTTTTCTGAGCATTTTGAATTGGAGCATTTGTTGGTTTTATTTGAAATTGCTGGTCCTTGCAGAAAGCCCATCTAGGTGATGGGAGATTTGGGAGAAACTAACAATTTTCATTTCACAAATATCTGCATGGAAAGAAAGTCCACTTCCAGAAAAGGTGAAATGGCATTTGAAGGAGCAACAGAGATTTTAGGATGCAAAAACTGGCAGAAATTCAACCTGCCACACAAGAACCATGATTTTGCTACAAGATAATACTTGATGTTTCAGCAGTAAATTTCACCCTCCTCAGCACAACTCTCTGAAGAAAAGCATCCTGTTTCCACCTGAAGAAAAACATGATATAGAGGACAAAGCACTGCTTCCCCCAGCCTGAGAGAAGCACCTTTTCCAGGAAGGAAAGGGGTTTGATGCAATGAAAATGTGCTGATGTGAGATAATTTGAGACCAGCTGTGTGTTCTGTGGGGCTGGGGGAGGCTCTGGGTGTGGGATGGGCAGTGGAGGCTGAGCAACGGAGGGGCTGTAGGCAAGGGAGCTCCAGGTTGCTCTCATGGAGAGAGCTTCATGCTTCATGGCCACGCTGCTGTGTAGATGGTATTTTTTACACCTGTTTGAACCAATTTCTTCCTCTTTCATCACTCTTCCAATAATCAGTTCCCAGATGCACTCTTCATGTTGTCATATGAAGTGACAAGCAGATCAGAATGAGGGAGGGGATGCTCAGGCTGTGAAGGTGGAAGTTTAGGGGAGGCAGTGGGAGAAATGAAGGTGGCGATGGTCCCAAGCTGGGGATGGACACACGGCAGGGACTGTTTGAAGCACATGAACCAATAACCTCTCCAGCTCCCCTGCCTCCTCCAGTGCCTTGGTGGAGCTACGGCCACACTAGCCAGCCCCAGAGATGTCTGGGATGGAACAACAAGAGATGTGCAGCTGAGAGCCTTGAGATGGACAGCTTGGCTCCTCTGAAGAAGACAGTGAGCCAGTGCAGTGGCGCAGGGGCTGTGCTGTTCAGGCATGGTGCTGGGCAAGGGATTCTCTTCTCCTGCCTGGAAGAGGTTGCAGGGAGCTGCAGCAAAGGGTATATATGGGCTGGAACTAACAGGCAGGTGGGCACGCAATGCGTCACTGTGCCGTGCAAGGGAGTTTGTCATTCCTCTGCTGGAGCGGCTGAAGGGTGGGTGACCTCAGTGTCTCCATAGCTAAAGCTCTACACAGCTTTGCTTCACAGCTGAGCAGGAGCTGTTCCTCAAAACGAAATATTAATTTTTTTCTATCTTTTTTGTTTCCTGACTGACTTATCTAATGGGGCAGCTTCTCTGTTTTGGGTTTAATTTACTCCTCTGGATTAATATTCTTCCCTATTGTAATGACAAAGCAGCAGGTGTATATCAGAGTCAAACCAACTCATAAAACAAGAATTACCTGTAGAAACTATATACTTCACTGTAAATGCTTCTCCTATGAAGAGTGGCTGAAGGAGCAGACAGCACTCACCAGGTGTGAAACCTGCCTTGTGCCATGCAGTGATGAGAAGGTGCTGCGATTCAATAATGGTGGTGTGAAAAACCATATGGAGACTGGAACAGCACCAAATGCTTGCAGAACAGCTTGCAGAAAGATAAATAAATTCATTGGCATTGAATTGCTGCACAGAATTGATATGTGTTACTTTTTAAGAGAAATACAATTTATGACACAAAGTGAAGTGCTCACCTGCACAAACTCAGGAAAGTATAGGTAGATAAAAGTTAGGAACACATAGTATTAGAAAAGTAGTTCTGCAAGAAACTTTCCACTTATTCCCAGGAAAAAAATACTTAGAAGTCTATTAAAATACAATCAATGAAAATTAAAAGGATAAAACCGTATGTAAAGACTTTATATTTGTCTGTAACAAGAGGTCTGTGACAATTTGAAAGAAAAAAAGAAAATGAGATGCATTAATATTTTTCATGTATAGATTTTAAAGGACAGCACTCTTTGTGGATGGCAATATTTTCAAGTAGAAAAATAACTCTGCATATAGTTAATGTCCAGGTATAAAGTGATAACCAGCAGATACAGAATGTAATAGTATTGCAATTGTTCAGTTTTCTAATGATGCCCAGCACTGAAAATTATTACTCTGGCTATTTACTGAAATGTAAAATTAAATGCTGCAAATAATGTGAGTTGCAGTCACTGGTGTTTCTACCCAACAGAAATTCTACCCTCGTTAATCCAAGTTCATGGTTTTCAGTTTCATTTCCCTCTGCTAACTCCTTTCTGGTGCTCCATCAGATCATGTAATGCAGTTGCCCCAGGAAATGTGATCTTACCTGTTATTTTAAAAAGTTAATTCAGCAAACACCCTCTACAAATGCATATCAGTAATTTCTTTGGCATGTGAATGAAAGAGCTTAATAATATTTTGCATTTTGCTACCATGTTTATACAAAATGAATGGAAGGCTATCTTTTAAACAATGAGGGGAACAGAGATAAATTTAAAGGCACAAAGATTTCTCAGACACTTGGGAAGAAGAGAGCCCAGCCACTGTTCACGCATAAGGCATTGCTATTCCTCCCAGACCTTCCCTGGCGATGCTGCCAGCTCCTGCCTTGTCCATGCTCTTCCATCATCCCTGTTACACAAACCTTGCTATATCCACCGTGGCATCCTCCCGGGGCTGTGTATTTGGCAGCTGCTGGGGGGCTGGTCCCAAGGAGCCACTGTGTCATCCACCCCACTGCCCCCTCCCCACTGCCCCCCTGGTCAGAGATGAAGAGACATCAAACACACTTGAAAAGCAGCGCATACCATCCAGCTGGAGGAGGAAAGCTGCATCTCACAAAATATCTGGAGGGCTTGACTTTTGTCTTTGTTGTGCATTGAATGGAAAATTTGGATAGCTTTGTACCCTCCTCTGCCTCTTCTTCAGGGCTGAGGTATTGTATCTTAAATGAGCAAAACCTTCTTCACGAGAACTTCATAAAATTGCTGCATCTATGTTAAGCCTTTCTATTTAATTTCTATTTCTCCTGGGTGGATGTGTTTTACAAAATATGCCCAGTAGGTTCCAGACTATACCAAAAACTTGAAAATAGTCCCTTGGGTCATCAATGCAGTAATACCACATGGTGCTGCAACACATTGTTTGGTAGAGAGTGGCAAGACGCCCAAAGGTCAAGTGGGGCAAAAGTGTCAGGATCTTAAACCGGGTGATCCTGGCTCAGCTGGTGCCAGCAGAGATGCTAACAGTGGTCCAGTGACACTGCTGCAGATGATGGGGAAGAGGGATACTCAAACCACCTTATTACCCCAGTTGTTCATCCCATCCCAGGTGGATATCTAAAGAGTCTTCGCAAATGTAAATTCCCTGTGGCCAGGCATTTTGATGCTGCAACACTCAGGTGTCAAGATATGCTGTGATCTGGAAAGCATTGCAAAATACAACAAAATTAGGGATTTAATGAATCCTTGACACTGCAGAATATTCCAGGACCACACTTCTAACACATACCAGCCAGTTAAGAGTGTTTCTGTCTCAAAGTGGCTGTCAGTAAAATGCAAGTTGCTGGGTTCAGTACATGGGCAACAAATTAAATGCAAACATTTGTGATCCCCAGGCAGAGATAATTGCGGGTTTCACTCTGTAATTATGCATATCAATAAGGTTGATCAACTCACATTTACAATCACTCAAGAAATAGAAAAAAGAGGAAATAAAAATGTATAATATATATTTAAAATTTTTTCTACATATATTTACATATTTGTGTTTCTGTGTAATATATCCATCTTATAATTTACCTACAACTTTAAACTGTGGACTTAATGATGCTCTGCTTTTAAAGTAAAATGAACATGGCTATCGGAGACGTATGGATTCTTAGTGCCCAGGGACTGCATCGTCATTAATAAGAAATGCACCTATTAGATCCAATTTCTTGGACTCAGTTCAATGCAAAAACACATTAGGCCAGTGGCTCAGAGGGTGTACAGAACCCTAAGAAATTGGAATGAGTGAAACTATGCATTTTATGAGCCTTCATACTATGATTCCCTGTTACACATATTCACAGAAAGGGATGTAAAAAAAAATATTAGCATGAGGATACCTGTCCTACTATAGCCAGCACATTCATCACAGAGTACTGTCTTTCAGAACAGTCTTGGTTTTCTTCCCTGAGCATCCTTCCTGCAGGAAGCTCTGGTTTCCAGCTGTCCCTGCCGCTGATGAGTGGTTTCCGTCTGGATACCTTCTTCAGAGCAGCTTCACAGAGCGCTGACAGTGCAATCAATACTAATAAAGGTCTCTCTAAAAAGACTTCTCTTTAGAGGTTTCCTCAAATATGTGGAGTTTCCTGACCTCCTTTTATTACAGTCCATTGTGTAATTAGAATGTGATGAACAATCAGCAGCTGAGTAACAAAGTAATTAACAGCAGGGTGCAGTCAGTCAGGACCGCAGCGTGAAATTACTGCATTACTCCTAGGTCATAACTTTATGACACCTGTAATCCTTTGCAGGGAACCTCTGCCGCACATGATCCTGCCCATCCCCTGTCCCCCACGCCCCTGCAGACCCCTCTCCCCAGCAGCCGTGCCACATCTGGGAACACCCACAGATGTTTCAGGTGCCGTAGCCAGGACACCTGGGATGGACCCACTGACAAACCTTATGTATGTTACATGTGAAGAACACGGGTGGTGATGAAGGGGAGTTATTTACAGAACTGTTTGTGTATTTTCTGTCAGCTGTTTCTGACACTGTTTATTTTATGATAAAAACTTTCTTTAGAAAGTTTATCTTCCTGAAAAAATGCAAAGCTTACCAAATAACAGAAAGAAAACTAATCTTCCAGTTTTAGACAAAATTTAGCCAAATTCCTGTTTGCAACTATTTCTTTTGACTCGGATTAAAAATATTTTGAATTATTTTGAAATTTCACAGGGAATAAACATTTCAAGTTCTGAAACTTTCTACTTGCACATTTTATTTTAATTTCTCATCTTACCTCCTTTGAAATGTGAAGTGGAGGTTTTTTAATAATCATATGAATCAGGATTTTTCTACTCTTTACCAAGAGAAAAGCTATTCCCAAAAGATTTTTAATGAACTTCTTACAGCAAACTGTTTACATCCAAATATCCTAAATACCATAATGCATTTTAGTTATCTTTTCAGAGTAACACTGAAGTTTTTTCATGCCTCTTCCAGTTAATTTATGTTACTATTTCAACATGACGTAAGTCTATAGGTTAGTTTTTTTAATTTTATTTTTGCTTTCCTATATTAAAAATAGTCTCTATCTTACCAAAAAATGATATTTTCTTTTAGCTAAAACCTTGGCTATAATGAAGAATGTTGCAATAAGAAAAGACATCTCCGGTTATTAATAAGACAAATTTGTTGCTCCCAGTGGTTATTGTCTGCTTGACAAATGAGGAAGAGGTGGATTTTCTGCACCAGCACAACAGAAAGCTTTGGGCTGCCAAGCTTCACGCTACAGTAGGAAATAGTGAAGTCCAAAGAACGAAATTGTGCTGGATTCATTGCATGAGCTCCTTTAGCTAGTGGAGCAGAGCAAAGGAGAGAGCCCTTGATCTAACCAAGAGCCTTTTGTAGACCATCCTTAAGACTGATTATATAAGGGACATGCTATTCAAGTAATAGAATTTTCCTTGAAAACAAGGGAAAATTTTGACCTAGGTAGGACTGTGAGGGCGGCGAGGCGCTGGCCCAGGCTGCCCAGAGCAGCTGTGGGTGCCCCATCCCTGGCAGTGCCCAAGGCCAGGCTGGACGGGGCTGGGAGCAGCCTGGGCTGGGGGGAGGAGGCCCTGCCCATGGTAGGGGGGCTGGAACTAGGTCATCTTTAAGTATTAAGTTTTTTACAACCCAAACCATTCTGTGATTCTGTGATTCAATGATTCTACGATGCTACGATTCTATGACTAGTTCCCTGCTTCCGCAGATTTGGCTTTTAACACACCTGTCCTCGAGTGTCCCGCTGGACAGTCTGCATGGAGCACAGCAAATACCCTGACGTGCTCAGCCTTCAGGGTTGCATAGCAGCATGGTTATTCCCAAGGTCTTCCTAAACTTTTTGATCCAGAAGCATGATTTTTAGAAGTAGGAAGGTAAGAGTTCATGAGTGAATTAAATCAGAATTCACAAAAAAGTGACAGAGCCCAAGCCTTGCACGGTCAGTGGGGTGTGCCCAGTGCCCGGGCACAGGCAGCACAGGGGCCCTGAGCTCCCGGAGGGCTGCCAGGGAGCACCGCGGCATCTCTGCTGCTCTGAGACCAAGAGGAAAACATCTGCCCAGAGTAGCTGAGCTGTAAAAGATCTTGTTTTGAGGCAGGGCTAATGGGCAAGGCAGTTCTTCCGTGATGCTGTGCTTGTACATCTGCTTCCTCTTATTGCAGTCACATCATCGAAGATACCTCTGGGGCTGAAAAAAATGCAGCAAAGATTTTTACTACATAAATTTTGATCTGCAGAAGGGAAAAAAAAAAACCCTGTTGAAAATTTGTTTGCACCTAAATATGACACCTGGTATTTTTTGTTCCAGGTAAAAGGATATAAAGTCATGTTCCTGCATGCGTAATATGCCAGGATTTCCTCGAGAGTTTGTCCTCAATGGAAGATAAAAATATCAATATAAAAGATTCATTCATTTCATGTAGTAAACATCTTGAAAAAAGATGTAGTAAACATCTTAAGAAACAAATTGCATCAGGAACTTTCTTGTGAATATAGGAATGGTATAAACTTCAGAAAGCCTAGGGAAAAATCTTCAGTGTATTACTTTTATGAAAGATTTTCTTAGATAGTTTTTCACTGAACAATAATAATACACCAACACCCCCAATAAACAGTGATTTTGTGGGACTTATATACTCTAGTACATTTTCTTAGGCTGATTACTATTGGTTTGATGTTTAGAGGACCACGTTTCCAGCTACTATTGTACATTAATGTCACCCTGGTGCAGACTGTGGAGTTAACTCTGGGTTTCACCAACTGAACATCTGACCCACAATGTGCAAAACTATATAATCATATTTCCATTCTGGATTGCAAATAAATAATGAGATTGCATTGGTACAAAGCTGTGCAACTGCAGAGAAGAGCAGGAAGGTCAGGAGCTGAGGCAGTAGGCAAGAACTCCTTTAGCCTGAGCAGAGCAGTGAAGACAGCTCTCGGAGCAGCTAGGGCCAACATATATTTTGTAACACCCTTCCCCTGGGGGAATCTTTCACTTGGCCCCCACTGATAAGCTGTTGTTCTTTATAGCCCCAGAAAACTGCTAAGACATCAGGCCTGAGCTTATAAGGGTACATATTTATTTATATATATGGATATATAAATATATATCCATATATATGGATAATATATGGATAAATACTTATTCATATAATACTTATCCATATAATATTGGCGTATATAAATATTTATTGCTCAGCACCCACAGGGAGGATGGGTGCTTGCTCTGTGTGAGCAGAAGACACGGTGGTCAGGGGAGTAGGAGAAGGTAAATGAAATTGCAATGCAAGTCAAAGGTTCAAAGCATAGCACCCTTGGCTTGCTTTTGTACGTATGGGTGTGAAGGCTAAGCAACATCTGAGAGAAGGCAACACAGTCAGTCATCATGGCCCCTCATGGGAAGCACAGCAGAGGTGAGCCAGGTCAAGGCAGCGGTGTTCCTGGGCAAGGCTGGTGGACAGGATTAATGCCCACACCCTCCTGTGGGAACCGTTACAGTCTTGCCTGTATTTGAGGTTGAGCACGGCCATGGCTTCATAATGGTCATGGTCACTGCAACTGTGTTTACAGTTTGAGTGTGTCGGCAAAGACCTGTTCTGATGCGTGGAGGAGCCCAGTCGTGCTGCTGCTGAGGGGGCACTTCTCAGTCAAACCTCTGGGGCAAGATGCTGCTCACTGCAACTGGGGGGGCTTCGGGGGGGGGGGGGGTTGGCAGGGGCGCAAACAGTGTCATCAAGCAGCTGTGTTTAGCTCAGAGAGGCTCAAGTTCAGCATTACATTATGTGATTTTTCCTACAATAAGGGTCTTTTTATTTATTTATTTAATATAATAATTGGAATATTCAAATTATTTTTTATTGCATTTCTCTTCATTCTCCTCTGAAGGTGGAAGAAGAATTGCAGATTAGAGGAGCCTTGAATTTTCACATTGAACAATTTTTTTTTTTTCTTCTGCAGAAGAAAATGCATGTGTTGGAGCAAAATCATTTGGAAAAACCTATTTGTGGGGTTGTAAAGCTCAGTTGTCGAAGTAAATAGAGTGTTTAATCCTGAGTGTGGTTAATGCTACTCCTAGTGAGCAGAAAAGTTTGGAACAGGTGAATAAAACCATGACTGTCTATACTAAAAGGCTGTATGACTTGAGCTGAGATAAAACCTGCTGTACTTAAAGTTGTCCAAAACCTGGTTTCATGTCAGTGATAAAGTCGGCACTACAAAATAAGGACATGATTCCCCCAACAGATCTCTGTGCATGTGCTCTCTGTGATTTTCTGCTTTGTACTGCTATTATTATTTTTTTGTATTTAGACTTGGAAATGAGGTATTTTCTGATTCTGTGTAGGGGAGCAAACAGAAAGCCCAGTTTGGGAGACCAGAGGAGGTCACCAGCACATGGCGGCAGTGTAGGAAGAGAGTGGTAGCATGGTGCTGGTCCAACATCCAAGCAGGTGGCCTGCCTCAGTGAATTGGCAGCTGTGCAGGAAAGCCAGATGTCATAAGTGAAAACAGCATAACAGCATCCACATCACCTCTTCTTGCCTCGTCTCAGCAGGGCCAAAGTGAGCAGCAAGCAACTGGCAACCGAGCTGCAAGAGTTGCTGTATCCAGAGCCATTGTCATCCACTTAAGCAATTTCTTATAGAACAGCAAACAGTTTATGCAGTCCTCTCAAGAGAAAAATAAAAAGCTAAAGGGATAAATGACCAATTAGGCTGCCTCATTTCAGACCTATAAGCAGGGCCAGCAGTATGTGATGGAAAAGCAAAATGCATAGGGACCCTTTTAAAGAAAATGCTCCTTCTTCTGGCTGCACTTCTGCTGAAGATAAACCTCTGTCTCAACAAAAGGAGCTTTCCTCTCCACAATCCTGAGAACAGGGAAGAGGAACTGCTGGTAACACTCATCCACAGCCTACAACCTCATCCCTAGGTAGTTTTTTCTGATTGAACATACTTTGGTGCCTCTCTGTTCAAGCTACCTTATGCAGACTCTTGTTACGTTCTCCTCAGACAAAGGCAAGAAATTCACTTTGGGAGCAAAGTCACCTGCTTTGACCACAGCATCTTAAAAGCTGCACACGAGCACATTCTCCTTTCCTCTGTACTTGCAGGGGAAGGGAGAGCACATCAGTTTCCTCCTTTCCATTTACTCGGATCCTGTACTCCTCTGTTCCTCTGCAACTGGCTGGTACCTGCTTTAACCCATACACAGGCACCACACTGCACTTTGTCTTCCATCTTACTTCAGTTGCGGGGTTTTCAAAGGGTAAAAAAAGATTCTGTAAGAAGCCAGAAGTGTACTCAGTGTCTATGACACTACCATCACAGAAAGTTGGACAAACACAGGGAAACAACTTCTGCAGGCAGCTGCAGCCTGGGGGAAGGTGTGGGGCTCGCTGAACGGTGTGATGCTCTTATGCAGGCATGGGCAGGACATCAGCTGAGGATGCTGACGCTGAAGCACCAGTCTCTGACACCCATAGTGATGCTGTGCTCTGTTCCATCCCACCACGACTGTGCTGTGCCACCACCAGGCATGTCTGTATGGGAGTTCCTTCCCACAGCCTGGCTCCCAGATGGCCACTCAGGCTCCTGCCACCACCTCCTCTCCCAAGGAAGGTGCAGACAGATGGGGCAATCAGTGGAGAACCTGCCCGAGGTGGTCCAGCCATTTTCAAGTTGTTCCCATGAGCTGTCTGCTCACAGAGGATGTTTCTAGAGGGTAAACCTGTTAGTGAGGTTCCTACCCTCCTCGTTCAGGGTCCTGTGGTGGGGGTCTGCGCTCATGCTGGCATCCACACAGTGCAGACCTGGGGACTGCCAAAGGCTGGCGAGTGGCTCTCTCAGCTGTGGCATATGGTGGCTGAGATCCTGTGTCCCCTCCTGCTGAAGTGGATTGTCCTGTGTGCTCTGTGTGTGTGTGTGTGTGTGTGTGCATGTGTGTATAACCCCCCACGGGGCTTGCTGGGAGCCTAGGAAAAGGGCTCTGTCCCCCATCACGAACTGCAGGAATTTCTGCGCAGTTGTAGTCTCATCTGCAATCAGAGCAGGGAAGAAGCGGGTCAGCGGTGATTATCCCCGCCTTCCCACACATGCTTGTCACAGGCTGGGACATGCTGCTAGCATGCAAAGGGACACGCAAAATGCACAGGCATGTGCAGACCTGGTCGGGACAAGAGGGCTGTGCTGTCTGTGGTGTGAAGAACACTGAAAGTGTGCCGCTGCTGAGATAACAGCAAGTGAGTTCTTTACTTCCCTTTTAAATTTTAGAGAATCAATTTTAATGCAAATATCCATATGGAATGTCTTCTGGTCATGAAAGATGCTTGCGCTTACGCTGTGTCTCCAGGGAAACTCTGCAGCAAAGCAGGGTGTTGTGCCACTAAATCAGCTCTTCCCTAGTATATACATACAGGCACTTTATCTCAAAGAATCAACCCTGCTCAGTCTCCCGGCTCTTTGGTATCTGTGAACTCCACGTGACTGAAATCCAGCGAGTCTATTACACCCTGGCATGCGGCACATGGAGGGGCGCGTGGCTGGATCAGCCCCTGCTCGCTGTGCACTGGCCCCGGGAGCTGCAGAGAGCCACTCTGCTGAGATCTTCCCCACCAGCTGCATTGCTATTCCTGGCATGTAAGCTCACAAATAACCTTTGGTGATGTTTGGCAGTAATAAAATAGCACATTGCCATTTATTTTGCTTTCACTCCTCATGAACCCTTTTTTTCAGCTTTAGAAATAGTCTAGTGTCTTAATCTGTGGAAAAATGGAGATGTACATTATGAAAAAGCTGTGCAGCACGTTAAGCTCTGCCCAGGTACTCCTTTGTTGCCAATATATGATTGACCAAGCTGAAATATCATGGTAGGATGCATAACAGTTCTGAAAAAGGACAAACAGGTGGCAGCTTTGTTTTCTAATGAGTTTTCTGTCAGACATGAATTTCTAAGCAGGTTAGCAAGTGTGTTCTCCTACAGATTTCCTGCACTTCTTGTTCTGTACATGGAGCACCAAAATACCTCCTGTGATCTGAGCACTGTGCCTTGCAGCCCCAGGTGGCTTTTCAAGTCTTATTTTTCCTACATGTCTTGAGAGATTTGAGCACCGTCCTGCCCACGGGATCTTCTCTCCTCATCACAGAGGTAAACTGGGAGGGGGAGTCCCAGAGGTGTCCCTGCAGTCTTGCAGCCACCAGTAGCTTTCAGCTCACTGGCCAGGTCAAATCTCATCTAGAAGAAACCCCTGAAGAGCCTCTGTGAGGGCATGGGTGGCTGTGCCAGCTGTGCTGCATCATGGCCTGTGCTCCCCAGTTGGGCTCAGCATCTCCTGTGCAGACCTGGGCACTCTCTGCTGGCATTTACCCAAACAGACAGACTTATCCACAGGGAGAGCAATTAGCAGCATCAGACAAGCCAAACCTCATCTGTATTTTGCTACGTTTCTGCCGGAGCATAGATCATCACTAAAAAAGACAAAAAAGAAAAAAGAAAAAAAACCTGCCCAAACCAAGAGCCCAAAGATGTAGACATTTTATTGTGAGAGAAATGCTTGTGTCTATAAATATGAAATATGTTTAATTTACTCTCTGCTTCTGGACTCCAGACCTTCTTGCTGCTGATTCTGGTTTTCTGCACAGTTGTAAGCTTTTCCATGCAAGGCTTTTATTAATCCCCAGGCAAGCATCACTACGGCAGGGAGACAGAGCCGATGGAAGGCAGCAGCAGCGATCCTGCACACGGGGACCCACAGCCAGCTGCCAGCGCTCTGAGGAGCACTTGTGCATGAACAGGAGAGCACCAACTCTGCAGCCAGGATCTGAAATGAACTGTGCGCGTCATAAGGAGGCAGAGGGGAAGAAAGCATGCTGGTGGCAAAACATGGCCCCAGCTGCGCAAGGAGACTCTGAGTTGCTGCTGAGGACAACATCTGGTAACTGCTGACCTTTTCAAAACTCTGTCTCCCACCCCGGCAAATCACTCTCTCCGTGCTGCCAAAAGAGCCATCAATTAAAAATGCATTACCACAGCTCCCTAAAGCAAAGCCAAAAATTGCTGCTTAATCATTCTGCAGATACTCAAAGCATGTTTACAGAGAATTTTCCACATCAAATATACTTAAAAATTAATTGACCTCACCTGTGAAGAGATGTTAGAAAAAACAAGAAAGATAGGTTTGGAAATAATGTCTCCATCTGTGTGTGGAGGTACTTCACAGGCAGAGACAACAAACATTTCTACCATACACCGTGTTTCATCACCTTACCTGCCTGCAGGTGCTGCCTGTACTGCACACCTCACAGCCACTGCGGGCAGGTAGGTCTGTGGGGAACAGATGCCAGGCCAGGGGGCAGGTGGGGTGCAAGACACTGTGGCATTGTGTCCCACGTAGGCAATTCACAAAATCACAGAATGGTTCCTAACCCCTGCCCCGGGCAGGGCCCCCTCCCCCCAGCCCAGGCTGCTCCCAGCCCCATCCAGCCTGGCCTTGGGCACTGCCAGGGATGGGGCACCCACAGCTGCTCTGGGCAGCCTGGGCCAGCGCCTCGCTGCCCTCACGGGGAACAATTTCTTCCCAATATCTCATCTACATCTCCCCTCTTTCAGCTTAAAGCCATTCCCCCTTGTCCTATCACTAGATGTCCTCATAAAAAGTCCTGATGTCCATCGCAAATAAAGGGCATCGAAGAGCTAATGTTGATGATTTATCAACTGGTCAAATGCCGATTTACCAACCAGCCACGTGTGTGGTTCGGGAGATGGGGCTTTACCTACAGCCTCTCCAGGGCTGCTGCCCGCAGCCACAAGCACAGTTGGTATGAAACCCAGCAACTGAAAAGCAGAGCTTTCATTAAGGCTAGAAATAAAAACATGAAGACGGGGGGGTGGGGGTGGGGGGGGGGAAAGGACTGTACGTTAATGTGAGACTAAATTACAAGAATAACAGCTTTGCTGGCGATGTTCAATTTTACAGTCTCTGTCTGGATACACTTGTAATAATTACGCAGCAGTTCAGGGAGAAGTCACGGCTTATCTGGATGAATTATGGAGCAAGAATGTCCATCTTAGACTTGCAGCAGCCGCAGCACTGAACCGGGATACTCCTGTCCCCTCAGTATGTGACCAGGGACATTGATGCTCCCCCGGGTTTTCCTCTGAGCTGGTCAGTGTTCATGAAAGCCATGTAAGATTCAACCAACCAGATGCAATGCCAGGCAATGCAGCCTTTATTACGGTTTAATTTGTTTGGTGGAGGTGTCTGTAGCTGTTTGAGGTACAAGCCCTGGCTGTGCTCCTCAGCAGCAGTGCTCGAGGAGAAGCTGTAAGCAGCACGGCTGGTTTTGTAGGATGAGGTTCATTCTGCTGGGAGGCAAAGGCAGCAAAAACTCTGGGAACATGCACAGAAGGCATCTGGCAAGAGGATCGGTCCTGAGATGCTGATGACCTCAGACACCAAGTCTCTCATTCAGGAGAGCTCCTAAAGGTGTGTCTGAAGTGCCTGTGACTTACTGCTGGCCAGAACGATCCAGAGGAGCGATGGTGTGCTCTGCATGGCTTGTTAGGTGATTCTGAGCTGCCCACACCAATGCTGTTAACACCTCTTCTCGGTAACAGTGATATGCTTTTCTTCCAGTGCTTGCTTCCTCTTGAGCTTCTATTTTGCTTTTGGTTTTTGCATCAGTCTTTTAATGGGGAGGGAACACAACCAGGAAGATTTACAAAGACCAACATTCTCACCCAAACACAGCAAAAGATTTTCTGAGGGACCTGGAGAGCTTCCTTACAGATTGCCCCTTTCCATGGATGGAAGTAAACCCCAAATATATAACCTGCTGAGGTACCAGACATGGTCCGGGTTCTCAGTCTGGGTTCAAGCCCATTTCTCTGTGACAGCAGAGCTAAGTATGACATTCAGATCAAAATGCTCTTTTCAGTGAATGACAGAAATGTTAATACTAGTGGGTTTTTTTGTCTTTTTCCACCTTGTTCCACATAAAAGTGTAAATTATATTTGCTCTGGGCCTCTAGATAGTATCTCAAACTTAATAAATATCTACTGCCTCACACTTAAACTGTGCTGCTTTGGGAGAGCAGTCCACAAACACTAAAACAATACTATTACTGAGATGTCAAAATGTAACTGAACATGGGCTCTATAGCTACTGTCTGCTAGAGAAATTAAAAATAATGATCAGGTTACAAATGCCATCTTTTGCATTTGAATAGCAGCAAGGAGGCAGGCACTGTAATGCATGCATTATCTCTGAGCAGGTAAATGGCACTGGCAGTCCCTTATTTATGTTGTTGTCATAAACATGCCTCCGAAATTTGTTGTCACAGTATTGTTGTTTTCCTATGAGATATATGATGTGCATATATTAAAAATATGAGGGCCTGCTTCTTTCACTAACACATGCTTTACTCCGTTATCTTTAATGAATTCACTGCAAAATTAAATAGCTGTGTAACATGCTGCAGAGTGCCTAAAGTAGATCAAGCAATGCACTCTTTGTGTCGTTCTCGTACAGCTGAAATATATGAATCTTTTGAGTAGCTAAAAGTAAGATGAAACAGGGAATTCATTTTTAATCTGGGCAGCATTCCAAAGCTGATATGTAATTCATTTCCCCATAACCTTAGAAAGATGGAACATTAAGGTGCAACACTGAAAAAAAAAGGAAAAAAAAATACAGCTTGGAAAATGATGGGTGCTCCCCCTTCAGGTCAAAACCAGCCCAAGACTAAACCTCCTTGGCCCTGTCGAAAGAGAACAGAAGTGTTCATGCTTGTGACAACTCGGGCAGAGACTACTCTTCTAAAAAGACCAGATTTACTTGGGCTGAATGCACATGTGCTCCTCGCTCCTTGACAGAGAGATGGGGCACTGCCCTGGATGCCAAGCAGCAACCCTGGCTGCCCTGCACACAGGTGCCCTCATTTGCCTCTCATGAGTAAACAAACGGATTTCTACTGCCTGCAGAGGATGAGCGAAGTGGTGCTGGAAGTTTCTGTGAGAGGAGATGAAACTGGGATCCATGCGCTGGGGAAAAAAAGTGGTGATCACACTGGGGTTGAGGAGGGAGCTACTATACCAGGCATATATCGTGGCGATGTCCACGTTGAAGGTCTTACCCCCTCATCTATGGCTGATGTGAAAGGACAGCGTTATCTGGGATGTGTTGGGATAATGGTGCTTTTGGGCTGAGGAAAGTCAAACGGCTCTGGCACCATAAGACACCTTCTCCCCTCGCTCATTTTGTGCAGGATCCAAGGAGCAGCTGGAAGATGCAGGCTACCTTATCTCAGCAACAACATCTGCACCAGCATCTCCTCACCACGTGGACATCGTTAGAGCTGCGGCAGGGGACAGCGCCACGGAAATAAATGCTGCATTGCAGGTCCACATGTGCCCTCAAAGGTATTAAAAGTGAGGCAGCAGCAAGAGCATGGTACATCCTCGTCTGCAGGCACCTAAATGTCAAGTAGCTTCACTGACACCAAGCTTAGATGAGTGACCTCTCTCAAGATCCTTGCACTCACAAAAGAGGCAGAGAAAGGGCTTAGACATCACCTAGAGATAGCAAAACCCCAACACACACTTCATCAGCTCTCCTCCTCCTCCCTGCTCTCACCCTCTCAGCCATTCCCTGTGGCTGCAGCCCTCCCACTGCCAGCATTTCCCACCTGCAACTGCTCATCTCCTCAAATTATTTTACTGCTCACTTTCCTGTCAGTCCTGAGTTTTCTCCTTTCCACCTAGCATTCCTCAAAGCCTTAACCTTTACTATGAACGTTTGCCTGCATTATTTGGGCTTCTTTATGTTCTAAAAATCTTCTGAATTGTCTGCTATTCTTAGGTTACATATATGCCCGTAATAGAAAATCTCACAAAGGACATTGATTGTGGAAGTCTGTATTCAAGCTTTTCTGTGGTTTATGCATATGGCTCGGAGTCAACGACAAGATCGTGTCAACACATAGAATGGATGGACGCTTTCATCCTGGCATGCTGTACAGATACTCTGAGACCTGTTTGACAAGTGCTAAGTTACACTTCTCTTAATATATATAACAGCCACCCCTGTCACTCCCCTAGAGGTGTGATTTCAAGTGCCAGCTCAGCTGAGGCTCACCTGAGCCATGGTTTGAGCTCCGGGGACATGGGTGCTTATGGACACCCCAGCAGCAGACACAGTGTGCTAGAAAGGAGCAGGGACTACAGAATGAGATTTCTCCAGCTTTCTGTGTCTAAAATTATCAGCACTTCCAGAGTATGTAATGGAGGAGAAGGTATTGAGTAGATCATTTCCAAAGGAAAGGAACTGACAGTCCTTGCTTATAAGTGCCATCCGGGAGCTGCATCAGGCTGCATGCACCTTAACATGAACAGACGTTTGTGCTCTTACGATGGGAGCACACGGTGTCCAGGCATGCTGCTTAAATGTGCAGAGATTTGATATGGCACTGAGAAAAGCTGCTTGTCTTCCCCGCTCTGTGTAACTGGAGATGAAGAGTTTTGTAAGCACATCAAGATGGTTATGAGACTGAAAAGAAGCAGGTCCTGGCTAGGCTGCAATTACTCCCTTACCATTTTAGACTCTTCCCATTTAGGCAATGTGGGTCCTGGTAAGACTGCAAGAATACATCTTTTTAGGTTTAGAAGCCACTCGGGTACCCTGTACCTAAGGATCCAGCCTAAGACGTGGCTGTATGGTAGCACAAAAAGAACATGTAACCTCTCACGGAAGATGTATTATAAGGTTTACAAAGAAAAACAGATGCCATTTTGGAGGACCATGTATGTGAATGGTGGTCCTCAGTGTGCTTTTCTACTGCACCAGTGGAAAGACCTAAATTAAGGCTGATACGTGAGAGGAAGGGTGCTTCTGGTAATCTGGGTCCTGTCGAAGTATTGTCCTTGATTCATTGTGAAGTATTTTGCCCACAGCTATTCAGAAAAGCACTTTTGCTTATGTTACCTTACTCCAAAGCTGAGCTGAATCACAGTCCTGGCAAAACTGCTGAGAATGTCCTGACTGCTGCTCAGGCCATTCACCTGATGTGCCCTGGAGAATGATCTTGCTTAGGTCCAGTGGTGTTTAAAGGGATTTTTGAGGGCTTAAAATGCATCAAAATATTATTGGATTTAGAAAAAACAGCCTCGTTTCACACAGTTACTCACAGGCACAGTCATGTCCGCATTGTGTATGGATACTGCCATGAACAAGTCTCTTGGTGCTTTCCTGCAGGTGACACCTGACACAGAAGCATAACATGGGTCAGCTCTGAGGGCAGCCACCAAAATCCTGTAGGCTCACCATGCTTGGTTGAGTACTTGCACAAATGGGTGCTCAATATTAGTTTGCACCAGTGTGCTGCTTTTGGCCCAGAGGGAGTTCATTTTCTTTGTAATAGCTGGTACGGGGCTGTGTTTTGAATTTGTGCTGACAACAGCACTGATCACACAGGGTTATTTTAGTTGCCGAGCAGTGTTTGCACAGAGCCAAGGGCTTTTCTGCTCCTCACCCTGTTCTGCTATCCTGGGGGTGTCTGAACATTTGCCTGCAATGGGAAGCAGTGAACGAATCCCTGATTTTGCTTTGCTTGTGCTTGCAGCTTTTGCTTTACCTGTTAAATTCTCTTTATCTCAAGCCACCAGTTTTCTCATTTTCACTCCTTTGATTCTTCTGTCCACCTTGCTGTGGGGGAGTGAGCGAGTGCCTGGGTGGGCTAAGCTCCCCACTGGGCTGAACCCATGAGAGCTGGGACCATGCCACCTGCCCTCTCCAGCATGCACCGGTATGTGTGAAGAGACAGCTATCTGGTCACTCCACAGTATGGGTTCCCAATGCCAAATCCCAGTGCCCTTTTGCCTGTCCTCTCTGGTCTGAGTCTCATGACCCACCTTGCCATATCTGCAGCCCAAGGTGCCCTGAAAGCCCACTGGTATCCCCTTGCAGCAAGCTCAATCACGGCAGAGATGGTTCAGGAAAGGGTAGAGGTAAGGTGGGGAAGGAATACCAAGGCACAAGGCAACCTGTTACCAAAAAAATGTCTTTTTTTTTTTTTTTTTTCTCTTTCTTTCCTTTCTTGCTACTAAAACCATGGAAATGAACTGGCAGGTAGAGCAGAAAAAGCGTATAGCAACTTAAAACAAAGTACCTACTGTTGGCCACCGTGATACCCAAATTCTCACTTGGGATAAACCTCCACCAACCCAAGTGGACTGAAGTGGGATGGTTGTCCCACTACTCAGCGATGGGCCTGAATATTCTCCTTGTCTCCCTCAGTGCGCCATCACATTTGTTTTCCTAGATGACTGTTCATGGGATGAGCAGCCCCTTTGCCCCAGGCATTGTTGCTCCACACATCTCTCAGGCCATCAGCCCCAAACCAGGCATGCTGCAGCTCACCTAATCACTGTGCCTCTGTCTGCCCTCCCAGAAGCAAAGGATTTCAAACATCTCAGAAGTTATTGCGATTTTAGAACAATTAAACAAGCAGGAAAATGTTTTGTAACAAAATATAATTGTTCACTGCAGTTTAGGCTTTTGGGCCATTTCACTGCAGTTTGTCTTACCATTCAGGCTGTGATGAGGATAAAGCTAGGCAAGCAAGTGTAGCAAAAATTGCAGAAAAATGCAATATGAGACTGAACTCTGCTGGGCGTGGTATTTGTTTTATCTCATTTCAGCTCCTTTGTGTTTCCATGTTCTTGGAAACCTTGTTCAGCCTCGCCCCCATGTTGCTTGCACGCCCTCCGAGACCCTCGTTCCACAATCTGCATTGCACCCTACCCACCCTCATAAGCATTCCTTTGAGCAAGGTGTCTTTACAGGGTAACTTCACAGTGAAGCAGCCCCTGACTCCTAACAGGAGTGCTGAACTGCTGGCATGGCCAAAGAATCCCTCTTTTCATAACTGCATACCTCTACAATAATAAAAAGAGAATAAAAATCTCCTTTGGCTTCCAGAAAGTGTTTGCTAGCAAAATCCATGCCTTCCTTCTTGGCAGCTCCTGCCAGGAGCATGAGCAACTCTGGGCTGCAATTCTCTGTACACTGCCATGGTGCTGTAGCTGCTGGGTTGCCACCAGCACTGGCCATTACCAAACAGCTGCTGCTGCTCAGACAGCGCTGCTGTCACCACAGGGAGACCAGCTCTGTGCCCTGGCCGTGTTGTACCACTGCAAAGCCGCCCACATTCTGCTCCATCTACAGGTCTGCAGGCTGCTCAGTGGAAGTGAGCAGGGGAGACGGTGTGCTGTGTTCTGGGCATTCATCTCTGCCCCATTTCTTATTGCACTGTCCTCTAACCCACCTGCAGTCCACGCAGTGTTTTTCTCCTCCTTCTCTGTCAGACTGAAGAAAAGTTATTTGCCCTACCTGTGAGAAACCCTTGCAGGCTGCATTCCTGTGCTGGCTGCATTTCATTCACAATGGAGACAACAGCCCCATTTCTGATGGACCCTGAACTCACCTTCATTTTTCACTCACGAGATGCTCAATTAACCTTTGTGCTTTCTGCTGGGGGCTCTTAGAATGGTTAGAATAGTTTGGGTTGTAATGGAACTAAAGACCATCTAGTACCTTAAAGATCATCTAGTACTTGTACAGACACCACCACACCATCCCACCACCCCCAACCCTAAACCTCTGCAAAGCAGTAGTCTTCTCTGGACCCCTCCCCTTTCCCAGATTTTCTAAGAAAGCACTCAATATTGAAGAATAAAAGCTTTGTTGCTTCTCCCAAAATGAAACCTGACCTTGAAAATGTCTGTATAGCAGGGTCACAGTAACTTTGTCAAAGTACTTATATTTAAGACTGTCAAAAAATATATTACTCTGTCTGCTGAAGGGGATCAGCACCAAAGCATTGGTTTAGCAGTTCTAGTTTATTTTCCTACTGTAAGCTCAGTTATCAAGACTTACAATTTTTAAACACACAAAATATGGGTGAGAGGGGCTTCAGGCTGCTGGTTAACGATATACCTGGCCAAAGAGCATTATGAGCTGATCACCGCAGCATCTCTCCCAAAGCAATGCTGTCCCCAGCCAGGAGCTTGCCCAAGCTGGCCAGGAACCTGCTGGGGCAGGTTGCCAATAGGCTTAGCAAAGCGGCTGAAAAGCCTGCGGTGGAACCTTGTGATTGCACAGGGCTGTGCAATGAGGAGCTGCGAAGTGTGATCCCTCTGTGTGCTCTGTTGCATTTCACCCAAGCAAGATGTGGGGGGTTTCCAGTCGTTGTGGTCATAAGGGTGTTATTTAACGAAAAGTGTTTCTGGAAAAGACTGGAAAAAAAGGAGAAAAAAAAGCACCCTGTAAAGGAATGTTACCTGTCTGCATTTAATAGCATGATTTATTGCCTTTTAATTGCTTAGGAATACAATGTGGTTCACTTAGGGAAATGATTGCAATCTAATTGTTATATTTGTCTGATAAAATCTAGTTATCATTTTAATTACACTTACGAAAATCCTTGTTTGTGTCTTTCATGGGTTTTGTGCATTGAATGTGATCCCCTGCAGCAGATCTCTGTGGTAGACCTCTTCGTGGTACATGGAGCAGGTCTCCAGCAAAACAGCTCCCCCAAGCACTGTGCATTGCCTTTGAGTGCGACACATGAAAGCAAATGCTGATTTCTACCCTGGATATGCCGGTGTTTCGAGTGAGTTTTCAGGCAGCACGAGATTTGATCAGCACTTTGGGTAGACTTGCTCCTCTCTCTGGCAACACAAAAACTGCTGATGAGGAGGGAGATGGAAGGAAAGGCATAATGACAGCCTTTGCAGCATGGTGCAGTGACGGAAAACAAAGCAGGCATGGATCCTGCCCCTGAGTGCTCAAGTGACTTCGTGTCACACATGAAGGAGGCTGCAAAGGCCAGCGGGACTGGCATAGGAACAGCAGGTGACCGTGGGCTCATGGAACTCATGGCAGCTCCTTCCCTGCTCACAACCTCCCGGGACCTCATCCCAGGGTCCAGCTTCATACATGATGCTCGTCAGCATGACTGTGACTTGGGGTTCTGCAGGCAAGAAAAAAAATGGGGGGGGGGGGGGGGGGCACACACACCGAGAGATATTTTATCGGAAGAATGTTAATTATTTTATCAGAAGAATGTTAATTATTTTTTCTGCTAATTAAAAAGCCCATAATTTATAGATTAGTATTCATCAGTCCACAGACTCTACGTTAGTCAGATCAAAACACGACACAAGATTCAAGTAAAACATGTGAGCAAACCCATCTTAGTACTTTAAATCCTTTGGGAGGCTGCACCACATATCTGTCAAAGAAGATGCTGAAGAAAAGACCGGAGACTTTTTATCATCACAGAAATATCTTACTGCTTTCTCTGCTTATCTACTGCATTTGTGCTTTCCAAGATCTTACTTTTTATTTTTGTTAGAATTGTTCACTGAATTCAGCACAAATCCACAAATGATTTATCTATGTATGTAGATGTATGTAGATACACATATCTACATACATCTACATACATATCTATGTATGTAGATGTAACTACATCTATGTAACTACATTTCTCATACATATACTGGCTTTGTAAAAAAAAGTCCAATTCCGGTTTAAAAAGCAGACATCTGACTTAAACCAAAGGGAAAGTTCTGGAAGAAGATTCAGAAGTTCATTTGACTGAAGGCAGCACGCAATGTGCATCACTTGTGTTCCTCAAGAGACTGGAAACGGCAGGGTCACATACAACCAAAAATGTATTCGTGTGTTTTGCTGCCTTTACAATTACAAAGTTTTTCTTGCTGCCTAGCCTAAACGTCTCCTCCTGGAGCACAGAAAATGCAGAGGAATTTTCACTTGTTTCAGTACATGGGTTCAAACTAAAAATCAGGTATTTAAAATTCCTTAATCGTCTTAGATTTTAAGCATATTATTAAGCATGTTTGAAAATTGCACTTCACAAAGCATTTACTCTGAAGATTTACACTTTTTCAGGTTGGTTTGGGGTTTTTTTATTGTTTTGTGTCTGTCAGAATGTGTGTTTCATAGAAGTCAGGACAAAAACAAGTGCTTTTCTGGAACATATTTCTTTGGATTTGCAAACAGACTGTTGAGGGCTTTTGAGATTTTGGAGGATGCCTATCACTGCTCTTTCAGTCAGTTGTTGCAACACTGTATGAAACGGAGCTAAGTGGCTTTATTTTACTGTTCTTCTAGCTATGTGCAAACAATTACAAATACTCTGTACTTTTTCTGCTAGCATGTACCTGTTCAAACTCCTTCTAGGATCTAACACAAATAACCCAGTGCAGAGGCACAACTAAACCTGTGCTAGACATTCATTTCTGCTTTGTTTCTTATTCACATCACTGCACGGTGCCTTCAGGGGTTGGAAAATAAGGGTGGCTTTTTTGTGATATCTTGAAGGCATATGTACCTCCAGTGACAAGTGATTTGAATTTGGTAAAAACATGACTTGCAATAAGTAAGTAACTAGACTGCCAGATTGTGTTTCATCCTCTCATATTATTAAATTCATGCTCCTCCATCCTTCTTCCCACCTGCATCCCTGCCTGGTTCTGTAGCACCCTGTCTTTCCTGTTGTCATACCAGCTTTGTGAACTGGTCAGGCTGGACCCACATTTTCATAGAGTTTGCCAGCAAATTCCTGGGCTAGAGAAGAAGGGTCTGGAGGGCCCAGTGGTATCATCTGGTACACCTTCAAGTTTTTTCTAATTTACTGTTTGCAAAGCAAAACAGGCTCAAAAGAAGAGACAAGGATCTCCAAAAGCTGAAAAGTCCCTTTAATTTGTTTACCCTAAAATTTGGTTTCATGTCCAGTTTGTGATTCTTACCAAAATTTATTTGGAGAGATGCATTTATAAGGAGATCAGAGAAAAAAATGGGAAAAGTATTTTTTATTACATGTTCAAAACCATTGAAGGGTCCATAGGCCTGATATGACTTGTAACACCCACTTCCAGAGCCCCACTTCTACACAGCTTACTACTGCCTTGCTTTGTCTTCCCTTTCCTGTTTATTTTCTTTCTCTTTTATTTTTGTGGTTTTGCTTTTTAAAGCTGTGTTCAGAGTCTGCCTCTGGGCACTGTGCTGAAGTTAGCATGCTGCACAAATGCCCTTTTAATTTCCATGCTACTGAAATGCAATCAAGATGAAAGGTTTAGTTTTTCAAATGCATTTGATATTTCATGGCCATTTGTGTGTCTTGATACATCTGCTAGTCTGGTGCCAGTTGCATTGCACTTGGATGCTGCTTAGACAGCTAGCTTAAAGCTGCTCCAAGAAACAAACACTATTAATGTCTAATGGGGATGCAGCCATAAATCCCCAAATAAAAGCACAAAGGAGAGCAGAGATACATGAATTCTGAAATCCATAAAGAGAGGATTTTTTACGCGTAATTTACAAAATCAAGATTTTTTTTCTTCTGTAGCCCTTTAGAAATGAAACTGACAAAGCGCTGTATAAGCATATAGGTATTTTTTTAATGCATCTTACAAAAGTTTAATGTTACCTTTGCATATTTTCCCAGCTGTGTGAATCTACACAGGAAAGTTAGTAATGGGAGGACACAGTCAAGTGAAAATTACCAAGAAAGAGCTCCGAGCTTTTGTTTGGGATCAAGCATCTCACCTCAGGAGTGCAGCTGCTTTTAAACTGTTAAAAGGGAAGATTTCTGCTTTGCCATTGCATATCTCCAACGAGCTATTGAACTCTGTGGATGGAGCTGGTCAGCAGAAAGGTTTGCCTTGTGCATCCTTACCCCTAATGGCCTCACTCTCTCTTACCAGTCACTGCCCTTTGGTGATTTCAGCTTCAAACCCACAGATAGTGGTAAAGGGTGTGGAGCACAAGTCCTGTGAAGAGTGGCCAAAGAAATTGTGGTTTAGCCTGGAGAAAAGGAGGCTCAGGGAGCCTGAAAGGCTGAAGGAGGTTGTAGCAAGCTAGGTGTCAGTCTCTTCTTCCAAGTAACAAGCAATAGGACAAGAGGCAACAGCCTCAAGTTGCATCAAGGGAGGTTTAGATTTGATAGCAGGAAAAATTTCTTCACCAAAAGGGTTGTCAAGCACTGGAACAAGGTGCCCAGGGATGTTGTTTTAAATACCATCTCTGGAGGCATTTAAAAGACATGTAGATGTGGCACCTAGGGATGTGGTTGAGTGGTGGACTTGGCAGTATTAAGTTAATGGTTAGACTCAATGTTTTTAAACTTCTTTTCCAAGCTAAACAATTCTCTGATTCTGTGATTCTATGAGTCTATCCTTCGCTGTTGACCAGCTGAGCTGTGAAACTCCTTCCCAGGAGGGACCCCACTGTGATGGGCATCCAGTTCCTGTGTAGGGGGAAGCTGCAGACTCGTGAGGGATGACAGGGACAGGAGGAGGTGCTGGGCCACAGCTGAGCAAGAAAAGCTTCTTCCCCTAAAGTCTTTCTGAAGTGCTTCAGTCTGCACTGCAATGAGCACTGACACACCTAGACCAGTGGCCATGGTCTCCTGGGGCTGGGGGCTGCTGGGCGTTTGCAGCATCACCCTCCTGGGAAAAGACCCACAGTCTTCACCCTTGGGGGCTGTCAGAGGGATCGAGGCTTACTTTCTCTTTGCTTTGTGGAGCCTGCGCAGACACGAACATTTATCATAATGCTCGGGTGTCATTTAGCTTCAATGTCTACAGGCTTTGACTGCAGATAAAAAGGGACTTTGCAAGATCAAAGACACACAAGCGTTGTGGGCATGTAAGTGATTCTTCAGGGACTTAGAGCCCCCCTGGTTAATCTTGCTGCTCTTTCCTTCTAATTTATTTCATTAACAAATCTTATTTCTAGGATCTGTGATGCTCTGCGGCCATGTAGAATTCTTTGCTGTCTGTGATGGCCTGCTGGATCTGTCCTGGCACAGCCTGTGAATTCTGCTAGGTATTGTAAGTGACTCTTTCTGACCACATGTGCCAAATTCCAGGAGAATGAGGGATCTATCTCTCTTCTCTGCTTTTTGCCTTTCTGTCACATTGCACTTGGATAGATGGCCTTGTGCTGATAATTCTATCCAGCCTTGGTCATTTTTTTTATTTCCGTGGACTTGGGGACAAGAAGCAGAGCCAGACAAGTTGGATTTTGAAATGTGAACTCCAGATGAATATCCTTGTTACTGCCTAATTGTTCCTTCTGCTTGTTCTTGTTTGTCATCTCTTGCTTCGCCTCTAGTTTGTAAGTTCTTCAGACACTGTATTTTTTCTTGATTTGCCTGTGCTGTACGTATTCTTTTTAAAATTCCAGTGCGACAGGTTTTATTGTGTTTAGGTGGCTCCATGTAAACAGATATGAAAAATAATAAATATGAAGAAATGATGATTTTGTGGAGGAACTGATTATTTGGTGAGAATGAAGGAGAGTTAGTTTACTCTAAAAGAGGCTTTTTCTGATCAACCAATTTAAAAACAAGAGAAAGAGAGGAAAAAACATAGAATATAGACTGTAGAGGAGAAGCCGAGGTTCAGGAGAGCTGCCAGCGTGGGGAGGTGTAGCTTTATCTTTCAATGCTTCTAAGACACGTGGAGGTGTTTTCTGGCCTGGTGAACAGCTACACATTCACACATCTCCTGTATCATCCACCTCTGAGTAACTATGGATTCAGTGCAGAATATTGGACATCTGGAAAAGGCACATGACTGTGAAGTCAGTGCTTCTCCTGTGCTACCTCATGAGGAGATGGCACGGAAACCAGCACGGGGCAGTTCCTCAGCTTACTCAGGTCCGTAGAAGCAGATAGCCCCAACATTGTGTGGCTGTGCAGCCACGTCAGAGCACTGGAGGAAAGGGTGTCTGGAGCTCTCTGGTCCAACCTCCTCCGGACACAAGACTACCAGGGATACCAAGTAAGGTTATCCAGGGCTTCAACTCGCCAAGTCTTGAACATCTTTAAGAATTCAGACTCTGCCCTTTCACTGTGCATGTGATGACAGGTGAGATGAGGTGTTTGTTGCTCAGGGCATCTTGCAACTGGCATTGGAGGCAGCACAATGGCACATGCAAGCACTGGCTTAGCTCAGTCTATTTCAGTTCTGGTTTTCAGTAATGATTTTCTTACACTCTTTGCCCAAAGAGTTTCTTCCTGTTGGCTGCAGGGTTTGAGATGCCTCAAAATAACAAAAGGCAAATGTAACTTGGTTATACATGCCTGAAACAATAAGCAGAAGATAAGCATCTTCAGACACTTTACCCTTCAGCTCTTCTCCCTTAGTTATTTCAAAATAGCTCAAGAAATTTTCCTCCACAATACGCGTCATCCTAAAGAAACAGCAAACAAAAAGAAAAAAGAAAAAATAGAAAAACAAATCCCAAAACTATTTAACATGACATGACTCATGTATTTGCTTTGCAAAGCTGGTAAGACAGCTTTCCTGAGCATGTCTACAGAGGGAGGAAAGCAACATGAACCTCTGGAGCTCTTGCATCTGGGAATGTTCCCTCCAGCTCTTCCAAGCTCTTTTCCAGGCATGAGGCAGAGGATTCATTACAGTCTGAGGGTTGACTTCTTGTATCCATGTTTGGTTAGGGGTCTTTTTTCTAAAAACTTGTTCAGACCGTCCTGCACAGGGAGGAGGGCTGTCCTGTGGGGATGTCCCCCCCATTACCAAGCCCTGTACTCCAAGGGTTGCCCTGACTTTTACCTCCTTATGAGCTTCTTCCCAGTTACTGGTGGTAAAGCTTTAAAGCTGCAAGCTGGTGCTTGCTTGCTCTGCACCCAGTCCACACAGCTTCATTTTCTAACGCAGCCACAGAAGCAGCACAGATTTTCTTCTTGCTCAACCAGTTTTTCTTTGTCGTGACAGTAGTATGTGACCTTAAGATTTCTGTCCTAGTTTTATTTATGATTCTTAGCAACAGATATATTTTAAATGCACCTAAGGCACTCACAGTGTGTATCACAACTTGAAGTAACTAATTGCTGTTAGATATTTCTGTGAAATATTTATATACATGTAGAAGTATACACACACACACGAATATTTCTGAGCCCTGGGTATTATAAATGTACTGAAAGCAGAAATCAGGTTCCTACATTCACGGACAAACTCTGTATCTCTGTCAGTGCTTTTGAGGGAGGTTGGCTGCCTTTGGCTGTGTGTTATAGGATTCAGTGTAGTGTTTACTAAAGATACTTGAGGAAGAAAAATAAAGGTGATAAGGTTTTGGATCAGAAATGGAAAGGATGCCTGGAAGAGAATGATCAAAGGCTGGATTGCATTGCTCCAGGGGCTGACGAGTCGGTATTTTCAGACACTGACCAGTGCCAAGACAGCACTTAGAAGAGCACTTAGATAGATCATTAAAGTACTCTATCAAGAAAATAGCTAGAACTGGGAACTCTTGCGTCATAGCTAGTTCAGTATCAAAATAATTTAATCCTAAACCATTGGTTAGTAAGAGCACTTCTAGCTATAACTGTGACTGTGCTACTGAAATAGCAGCAATAATGTTTTCAAAATCAAAAAACAAAAGAAAAGAAATTAAACTAAAGGAGCA
Source organism: Falco cherrug (assembly GCF_023634085.1). Lineage (NCBI taxonomy): Eukaryota > Metazoa > Chordata > Aves > Falconiformes > Falconidae > Falco > Falco cherrug. The sequence continues at coordinate 24,736,952 of NC_073703.1, forward strand.
AACATACACTGGCCTCATATATTATTGAAAGATTTAAAACAAAAGGACATCAGAATTATTTTTAAAAGTTTCAGTCTATATGGTGCCAGGAACAATCTCTGGTGGATAATGTTGAAGTCCTACCACTTTTCAGAGGAATGGGGAGGACAACGGCATCACAGGGGTCCTGGTACCTCTCCTGAGCTCCACCCCCCCTTCCCCAGTCTCAAGAGTCACTTCATGGAAAGCTGGTACCATAAATGTGTCAGAAGTGTTCACCTTCAGCTTAACATATGAAGGATGGCATCTCTCCATCCCACCAGGCTCCTGCACTGCACACAAGCCAGAGGGCAGGTGGTGCATCCCCCAGGGGTGGAGTGAGCCTGGAGATCCTTGCTGTGCCCCGTCAATACTGTACTGCTGCCTGTCAGTATTCTTCCCTTTTATGTGGAGTCGCAGGAAGATATTCCCCACCACTCTTTCCTGATATGAATAACAAGAGGGGGGAAATTTGACCCTGGGTTCAACACCGAGCAGTTTTGGTAGAATGACTGTAGTAACAGCAGAGAGGTGGTCCGCATTGCTACATCACCATGTTGCCCAAATCTATTCCATAAAGCAAATTTAATATGTTTACAATTCATAGATCCTCTTTTAACATTTACAGGACTGTATGGTGTTTTTGTAAAACGTTTGGGGCTATGCCACAGAGCATCACACACGCCAGATGACACCTGCACTCCTTGTTATTTGGGTACACAGTATAACAGGCAAACGTTTGCAACAGCTGTGCTAGTTAGGAATTAGTTTTATAATGAAATCAATTACACACAGTTAGCTTCACTTGGATTTTTGCCTTCACATAAATAGGCTAGCGCAACCGTCCCCAACTGACCATGTGTGAGCTAGATGAACAAAACGATCCTCTCTTCATCCAGACGATGATTGCTAGCTCTGCTGTCATTTGTACTGCAAATCCAGGCTTAACTTCAGCATTCAAATTCATCTTCTTTGCCTAAGTTGGGGAAGGCTTGTTGCATAATAAAATCTTCCTTCCTCATTTTACACTTCTTTTTTTTTTTTTTTTCTATTTCTTTCTTGAATACTGGACAAATGAAGAATATATAGATTTTTATGTGTAATTCCAGAATCTTTTCCTTTCGCTTCCCTTCAGACATATTATAGTCATTAAAGCCATTGATAAAGACACTATAGCTGTTTCACAGATCCCAGATTCACAGAGCAGGAAGACAGAAGAGAAATCCTGTTTTAATGTTTTCTTATACGATGCCTTAAATAAAAGCAGGTAAGGCAGAGCAGCGTGTCAGAGCAGTTGCCCTCCCTCCTGCACCGCTGTGCTCAGAGAGAGCTGGTTACTGGAGAACAAAGTCAATGTGCAGCCAATTAACTTTTGAAAAGTCTCTTCCCTGTAAAGTTCGACTCACAAGGGTTCTGGCAGGCAGGAATACCTGGACACCCGCCAGAGGTGGGAGGGCAGCAGCCACCTGAGGCCAGGTGTGACGGTGAGGGGCACTCCAGGCTGCCCAGAGGACACAGCCCTGGGTGGCTGCATAGCCTGTCCCACCAGCTCTGGCTCTCCTGGGACACTTCCAATGTTCAGGCAACAGTTAGTTCACTTGAATGGTTTGGAAGAAGCCCCAGACAATGTTTGGTGGTCTCCCAAAGAGAAGCAAATACTTGTGCCCACACCACACAGAATTTTCTCTGGCTTTGTGGTGTGATTCATTGATCTATATTTAGTTTGCAAAGTGGCATGCCAGGATCACTATTAATGCCATGAGAATATTTTCATTCAGATTGAAATGGTACATTTTGTGTCAGAATCAGCCTGTGGAGGTTGCTCTACATGGGTTTGCTGCCTCCTGCAGAATGTTTCATCCATGCTAACAGCTGCTGGCATTGGGCCATGCGTCCAACAACCACCCCAGTGCTCCCAATACTCCAGGAGGGCGTGTTGGCAAGAGGGCTTGAAAGGCAATGCTGCTTGGGTTTGCATCCCTCCCTACCAGAACCCTCCTGCACGGGGCAGGTGCTGGCTGGGCTGGCAGGATGAGTCACACCTTCGGAGTTTGCTGAAAAGCGGCAGCAGTAGCAGCTCCTGAGCCCTGTTTGTAGCACAATGGTACATAGTTCCTCTGTTCATGGGTTTGAATGCTGCTTCCCAAAGAGAGGTGCAGCCAGCCCTGCAGCCAGCAAGGGACCAGGGAGGTTGTGTGGCCCTGACCTCAGCACTGCTGTGGGAGACAGGAATGGGTCCCAGAGCCGCTGGTTCTGTGGCTGCCAGCCTGGGCCACCTACAGCAAGTGCTCAGAACACTGATGTGACGGCAGAAATCTGTGAGCTCAAGTCGTTCCCCACAGGGAATAGACACATTGTAAGAAAATGTGGTTTGGTTTTGTTTTAGGAGTTTTTTCAGAAAAAATATTACAGAGGAGGTTCAATCATTTATCCATTTTGCTCCTGTTTCCTACAACTTTACACTGCTTTGGAGAATGTTATACTGATTTTTATCTTGCTCTTTCTCTTCTGCATGCAGTCTTTGTAGAACACAGCAAATGAAGCAGAAATTACTTTAATGTCTCCTTCCATTTAAAATGTTTTATTTTCCTTACCGCTATGAATGCCTATTACTTCCTTAATTGATAAGCTCCAAATTCCTGACTTTGTAGCTAAGAATGAAATAACTTTATTTGGTAAAGATGTAAGCTTACTGGCATTATTTAGGGTAGTGTTTATCAGTTACCATAACTGTTTTAGTACATATTTAAATTAAAAAACTACTGCTTCAGAATAACTGTAAAGAACCATAGACATACAATGGTAATATAATGTGGTTTTTTAAATTTCCAAGTTTTATCTCTGTATTTTTAATATAATGACCTAAAGAACACATGAGCAGTGGTCTGAACGCTCTGGACTGCTCCTCATCAAGCTTCACTATGAACACTGTTATTGTAGGAAATACAAGGGATTCTCGACTGCAGGACAGAATGTCAAGAAGAGCCTTCCATTGGATGGCCGGGATGAAAAATCCCAAAGACAGAGAAGGTGTGTAACCAAGTCCTGTGTCTTGTAAGATTTTTCTCAAAATGTCCATTGTACTTTCCAACAAAATCTGTGTAATGCCTGAGCTTTGAAGGACGTCATCGATGAAACCCACTTTTTTGTTTTGCTTTATCAAGTGCCTTTTGGTCATGTCAACATCCAGCAGTACAGAAAAATAGTAAAAAATTCTGTCAAATAAAATATATAAAATATGTTCAGGTGGTTAAAAAAAGGAGAGAAAGAAAGAAAGAAAGAAGGAGAGAAAGAAAGAAGGAAAGGAGGAAAGAACAAAGGAAGGAAAGAAAGAAAGAGAAAGAAAGAAGGAAAGGAGGAAAGAACAAAGGAAGGAAAGAAAGAAAGAGAAAGAAAGAAGGAAAGGAGGAAAGAACAAAGGAAGGAAAGAAAGAAAGAGAAAGAAAGAAGGAAGGAAGGAAGATAGAAAGAGAGAGAGAAAGAAAGAAAGAAAGAAAGAAAGAAAGAAAGAAAGAAAGAAAGAAAGAAAGAAAGAAAGAAAGAAAGAAAGAAAGAAAGAAAGAAAGGAAGGAAGAAAGGAAGAAAGGAAGAAAGAAAGAAAAAGATTGACCTGTGCTCTGTAACTGAGTTCCCCAGTGGTTTTAGCAGCATTTGGACAGTAATAGAGCCACAACCACGCTGTTTCACTGCAAGATTTACTGCCAAAATCAAGTAAGGAATGTATAGTTTCCCATTGAAAGGAGGCATAAAAAAGACCAAACTAAAACCATAAATACTCACAGACTTTCATTTGTAGAGGACATCAGTTGTTACTTTGAAATATATTTTTAAAAGCAAATTATTAGCAGTTAAAACAATTCTGTAGTAGATTCAATACTCAGTAAATATTCAAGTTATATTCTGCAATTTCATCTGTGCACATGGTGTTTGGAAAGGGTATCTGGTGCTTTGGCTGGATAACGATAACACATTAAAATGCCCTAATGATTTTAGCAGATCTAAATATTATAGAATGGCCACAGTAAATAAAGTTAAGATGATATTTCAGTGGTTTACTTTATTATATATATAAAAATATGGATATTGATGCAAGAAATTCCCCCCAAATGCTAGCTGTTAAAGGCAGCCAGTTCAATTAAATTGCAAATCAGTGCTATAGTAAAACTTTAATAATGGAGAATAAACATAACTAGAACTTTGATGGAAAAACGAAAAAGTGTTCTTTTTTCACCTAGGAGCTGTTATAAATGCATATATCGCTTCAATCACTCCTCAGCGCTCATGCTGGTAACTTGGATTGTGTCCACATCAAATCTGACAACTGAGTCAAAGTGCTTAAAACCCGCCGGAGCACCCGGGCTCTATCAGAGATCAGCTGGGCTGCAGACATGCAAGCTGAGTGTGTGCTGAGCCAAATCAATAACGATGATAAAGAACAGGATGAAAGGGCTCACAGACACCTGTGACATGCAATGTCACATGAAATAAACCTATTTTTATAAAAGTATGCCCTGGACACTGGAATTCTTTAAGAGTCAACCAGTACATGGGCAAGGGCAAGTGAGCTGATATAACATGCCTGGATTTCCACAAGGTGTATAACAAGGCATTCATGAAAGGATCATAAAGAAATTAAGTAGTGACAGCACAAGAAGAAAGGCCTCCACCTAGATAAAAGACTGCCTAAAGCCAGGAAGGAGTGTGGAGGGAGAAAAACAATTTCTCAGGTGGGAAAAAAATCCCCCCTGATATCCCACGGAGATCTATGCTAAGGCATGAAGCATTCAAGATATCCATAAATGAAATGAAAAAAGAGTGAGTGATATGATGACAGACCGGTCATTAGAGGCAGAAGGTGCGGAGACAAAGATGATTTATGAAGAGATGCAGAAGGACTTTCAAATAAGCATCCAATAGGTATATAAACTGTAATTTTGTTCAAGTCAATCAGAAAAATGTAGATGTGCAGTGAAAATGCACTTGCCGGGAAAACCAACCTAAATTTACATACATGGTAAATGATTTGGGAACAAGGTCTTGGGGGTTTGTCATGGTTTAACCCTGGCCAGCAACCAAGTCCCACGCAGCCAGTCGCTCACTCCCCCCACAGCGGGATGGGGAGAGAACCAGAGGGTCAAAGTGAGAAAACTCCCGGGCTGAGACAAGGACACTTGAAGAGGCAAAGCAGAAGCCGCGCACAGCAGCAAAGCAAACCCAGGAGTTCCCCCACCGCTGCCCAGGGCAGGCAGGTGCTCAGCCATCCCCAGGGCAGCCGGGCTCCATCAGGGTGACGGGGGCTTGGGCAGACAAACGCCATCCCTGCCAGCGCCCCCCCTTCCTTCTGCTTCCCCAGCTTTACATGCTGAGCATGACATTCAGTGGTAGGGAATATCCCTTTGGCTAGTTCAGGTCACCTGTCCTGAATATTTCATAATCGTTTTGGATGGTATGTTACGGCAATTAATTACCATCAAACTAAGAAGACCTTTTGGTTTCCTTTTCAGCATTTCCAGATTATGCTATGGACACTGTTGGCTTTCTGGCCCCAGTGTTACTTCAGAATAAACCCAATAGAAATTACTATGAAAAAATGTATTTACAAATGAAATGTCTTCAATTTTCCAGCTATCTCAGTATGAAATTTGGTTCATATCAGAGTAAGAGGTTTAGAAGTTGTAGTAAGAACTACTTAAACGACTAACAAAAATATGGAGATTGTAACTGAAAGGCATCTAGTTTACCACAGAGCTGAGAGGTGATAAATGAGAGCTAATATTTAAAAAACTTCTTGGTAATGCAAAGAATTATGCTGTCATAAACTTTCACCTTGCTACACTCCAAATTGACCTAAATGAGAGCTACCAACAGAGATAATAAACAGTCTGTATTACTTACAGAACAATTATGAAAACAGCTGGAAGACGACAAAATGTTCCTGCAGAAGTCAATGGCCTGCAATCAATCTATTGGAAATATCTGAATATTTCAGTGAAGTCTTAGAAAAGAGAGCACGTCACTAGTTGATATAATTCATGTAAAGTTCTTTGACCAGGTGCCCCACAAAAAGAAAATTGTTTTGGAAAGCAAACCCCGGCTGTGAGCCCAGTAGTCTCTAAGGGCAGGGCTCAGCGCACCGCCGGTCCTTGGCCAAGGGCAGCAGAGGGGCTGGGGGCTGCTGGCCGAGTCTCTGGGATGGACAGGAGAAGGTGAAGAAAAGAGACAGCAGCATATTCTGCAAAGGTAACTGTGGTGACGCAAGTCGAGGTGGACTTCAAAGAAATACTATGTCTGCATGGCTGGGTTCGGACAAAATGGCCTTTATTGTTTATACAAACTATTTATGTATCTTAGACAGTGCAGGTGTTAGACCCTGATAGGTTTTTGTGTCCTTCTTGCTTGCTATTTGCTGTTGCTGTAGGTGCCCGTATGCTGCGATTCTAAGTTCAGATTCTTCACATCCTGTTTACATACCTGACAATTTGTGGCCGTCTTAAAGGTACACGGCTAAGTCTTTGAGGTCAACTAACTTATCTGCAGACCTCCTGCAGACCCCAACAGGTAACAAAGCCGCTTACTGTAGAAAAACCAGAGATGACCAGAAAGGATTTCAAAGACAAAAGAAGTAACAAGGAAACCAGTCAATTAACAAGCAAAAGAATTAATGACAGGTCCAGTGCAGCACTCCGTGATCAGAGCTTTTAAGCCTTTCTTACACACACCTTAAGCCTCTCTAGCACCACATCCTCTCAGGCAAGGGCTAAAGGCTGGCTTGGCTGGGACATCCCACCTTGGCCTATTGCCATGGCTACCCACCACTGCCTCAGCACCACCTGGCACAGGCCACCTCCCGTCCCGCAGGACGTGGGCTGTGTGCAGCACTGCCCTGGTGCTGCTGGGACAGTTCTCTAGAGCTATATTTGTGTCATTTCACATCTGTTTGGGGTAAAAATAGTTGCTGGCATGGTCAGGATGCCAGATCCTCAGTGTGAAAGCAGCGTGCCTCCTGCACTGTTCTGCAGCAGCTCCGTGTGTTTGAGACTCTTTGCACACCCAGAGGGGGGCACACACCCGTTAAGGCCATAAAGACAGTCCCGCTGGGTGACCCGCTGCAGAGGCTGGGGTGATTATTTCAGTGTGAAACACTGCCACTTGTGTCCTGGAGGCTGGAGGAAAGAAAACTCGAGTCCGAATTATCTTCTCACCAACTAACCCTGCTCTTTCACTCTGCTGCTCTTGATAAGCTTTCACCTTGGCTTAGAGTTGATCAAACTTCTCCGATGGCTTTTTTTCTTTCTTTCTTTCTTTTTTTCCTTTTTTTTTTTCTTTTAGCAGTCATATTTAATTCTTCATTTCTGAACTTCCTACACACAGACTGTGGTAAGGTAACCACATTTTGGTTAAAGAATAAGAATGCCACTAAGTATGGCATGAATAGTATGCCAAAAAAAAAAACCCAACAACAAAAAAACCAAAAAAACAAAACCAAAACCAAAAAACAAACAAAGAAACAAAAAACAAAAAACAACCCAAAAGTTGATTCTATACCTCATTGGTAAAAAGTACTGGATTTGGTTGTTGATTAAGAGGAGATTGCTTGCTGCTTCCAGAAGGAGAGGTCCTTTAACGTTACATGGCTACTTAAAGCTTTCCTGTTTGCAAAGAAAACGAATTGACTCTCCTCAAAAATGCCAGTGTATATGGCACAATGCTTGCTGGTGGCAGTTTCTAAAAGTCACAATGTCCCATTGCACCATGGTCAAGTTCAGACTGAATTATAGCAGAGATATGAATAATGCCCATCAGCAAGGACTGGCATAGTGACAGACAAGGAGATGTTTAGAGTAGGAATATTATATTATGTCATAGGACACCAAAATATTTCATCTGGGAAACAAGAGAATCCATTAATATGCAGATGCCTGTGAATAAGCTGGAAGTTCTTGTAGCATGCCTTTGGATGCAGCAGCTGTGCCTCTCCCTGCCAGCAGCGTGCATGCCATGGGTTGGGACTGCACTGGTCCATCATCCAGCCCTGGCTTTTGGAAGGGCATAACTCCCACCCCAGGAAACACCCTGGCCCCACATCACTCCTTCCCCAGTGGTTTTACTGACCTTACACCTCCACTGGTGGTTTCATCCTTAATCAGACACTGATATACCTGTAAGTGATACTCTAGTTACTTTCTGCCTGTAGACACAAAGTCTTCTCAAAGTGCAGGAAGGTGTAAAGCTCAGCCTCTGGACAGAATAAGACAGATACAACACAAGCCAACTAAACATTAAACTTAACAAATTTTGAACTGACAGTGTCTGTCTCAAAATAAGCACATTGCCTGCAATTTCACAATGTATGTTTGGCTAGAGAGGGTTTTGTAAAAAGGCATCTTTTCTAATCTTCTAATCTGCAAAAAATGAGCAATCCAGCACTTCATTTTGTTTTGTCACTATTATAAATAATGTCTTAATTCTCATTTGCAGGGATATTTACATATAAAGTTCAGCTATTGTGGCTATAGGTCATAACTCTTCCCCTTTTTGATGGGTTGGTCCCACCGTGCCATATGGCACATGTGAGTATAACTCTGTAGGACCAGAAGGACTTGTTTGAGCTGGAGATCTGAGTGTTGCCATGAGCAGGCGCATGTGCAATGTACCGGCTCCTGTAGGAGCCTTCTGCTCCTCAAGCTGCCACTCCTCACAAATACAAACGTTGAAAAGCAATGAACAAAACAAAAAAAAAAAAAAAAAAAAGGGTGTCCTCCCACCACATCTATATTTATTTCACGACAATGCTACGGTTTAATAAGCCTTGACATCCACTATTCTTCTGTTGAAAGGAAACAATTTTTTGGAAGGAAGGAAGTTCTGCTCCTTTCCAGGAATAGAACAAGGTCAACGGAAGAGCTGAGGACTTCTCTGATGTCCCTTGCCACCAGGTTATTACCACCCACAGTGTAAAACAAATCACATTACGGTCCTGTTCCTTTTCTCCCTTGAAGCTCTGCAGTTCATTCACATGTAGAGGTATGAGTGATGTTGGACTTCTGAGGGAACGTGACGAGCAGGACTGCTCTTCTACAAAGCACTTCTGAAAGCTTTAAAGCATCAGCAGACCAGCATGGTCTTTTGACTTAGTTTTATTTTCTTCACTTTTCTTCTTTCTCTTCAATCTGAATTCATCTCTGCGCCACATAGAAGAGCAGTACACAGTGCCAGTTATTGCTTTCACTTCCCCTTGAAGCACAAGCTCTTTAAAAGTCATCTGCCATAGAGGCAGCCCACGTAATGGCACAGCAGCCCCATGCCCAGTGGCATTCCCATCACCTGGGGAAACCTTTCCTCAGTCTGCCATCCAGAGGCAATGCCACTCAGCTCATGCAGTACCTCTTTCTGGAGTGCAACTATTATTTTAGCAGAAAACATTAAACTGCTCAGTGAGCTAATTGCTTCAGAGAGAACGGGATGGGTGAGACCTCGCAGACAAGTGACGAGCATGCTGGTGGCTGGCTGAGCATGCCTGAGGGTGTGTGCACATTTGCTGGCAGGGCACGCACACGTGCCTGCCTATGTGCACAGGAGGCTGAGGCAGTTGCAGTCCTGTTGCTGGAGCTGCCTGCCTGGGCTGCGGGTAGCCATCGGCAAGTGCAGGGTGACGAACAGGGTGAGTACACGGAGAATAACTCACATGCATTTCTCACACCAGGGGACATCCAAAGAAATTTGCTGCCCTAAGTTTAAAAGAAACACGGGGCAGTAAGTTTGTCACACAGCCCCTGGGTGGATTGGGAAATGGCTGCCGCCGGAGTACAAATCCCCGTCACCGAGGAGCTGAACAAATTTGTGTGATAAAAAGGTCTAACAGTGACCAGATGTCACTGCTGGAGGAATGCTTAAAGAGGTGGGAGGGTTGAGTTGCAGGAGGGAGTCTGAAGCAGATGTGGTGTGGGACGAGTGGAGGCAGTACGGCCAGTGCCCCAGCCCCTATCCTGTGCAGACAGTGATTCAAAAGGCAAGAGGGTGTCAGGTAAAAGCAACATTTCTTCAAAAAAGTTTTGCTGTCCTATTGTCCTTCACTGCTGCTGCCCCAAAATGCTGCACTGAAGGTTTGGTTTAAGCTACCTTTCAGCTTCTGCTACTCCTAGATGAGCCAGGCTCCTGGCTGGGCCCCACCAGAGGCTCGAAATGCTTCAGAGTCATTTGTCACCATCATTCAGCTCCAAGCACAGGGAAATAAGTGTCTTAAAACTCAAACTCAATGTCAGATCTTGCAGAAGGAAGAAGTGACCTTTACTGACAAAATCCTCAAGCAAGTTATGCATTCCCTCAGACACTTGTACCCTCACAGGTGCCAGATATGCATGTCCAAGCGGTGGGGCTAGCATCCACAGTGTGACATGGGGGACAAAAGACACATCCCATCTTCAACTACGTCTTAGGTGTTCCTTTCGAATGGTGACAAGAAACTTGTTTTTGGACAGATCTTTGTACCCTTTGGAAGACAATAGCTTCTGTCCTGCTGTTCCTCCTAGTGCTCACACACATTTCAGGCTGTAGCCAAAGCAGCCTCAGCTTTTCTGTTATGAACCTCCACAAGCGCTGCTGTAGAAGCTAGAAAAGGGAGGTGTAAACCTGCAATGGCCACAGAATCAATGTCCTGGTGCTAGTCTGTACACCAGGCAGTCACATTGCCTTCATGCCCAAAGGGGTTTCCACCACAGCTTGACTCGGGTCACCTACAACTTGTCTGGATGTGGAACAGCTGCTCCTAGGAGGGATGAAAATGACAGAAGAATCATGAATTCAAGTGTTTCCTGAACCTTATCTCAAACACTCAAGCTTCCCACCTCTGTGAAACCATCCTGGCAAGCTCCCAAGACTGGACTGTCTGCCAAGATTCCCATTACACCCTGCCACTGGGATGGGTGGGGATCAGGGATAGACATGTCATGCAGAAAAACATGCAGTGCCCCGGATGCAGCAAGGATGTTTCCCTGAGCTCCCCAGCAGCGTGGGAGAGGCTAAATGCAGATGTGGGATCATCAAGAACACCCAGCTGCTGCCTGTTTCCTATGGGCATGGAAACCCAGTGGTCTGGGGAGAATCTGTGGGCATTTCAGGCAGTATGCACATCTCACATGCCCACTCTGGTCCTGGGGATGCTGCAGGACTGGGGAAACAGGTCAGAAGGGGGAACAATTAGGGCATTGCCTCAGTTTTGCTTAATGGAACACACTGTAGAAATGACAATTGTGAAGCTTCAGAAAGAAAGCCTGGTCCTATAAAATTCAGCCATGGTTTGGGTGAAACAAATATGGGTGGTCCTCTGCTGCCAGCCCTGACCTGCTTGCATGCCCACTGTGCCCTCACTGCCTTCACCCAGTGTGGCTGCCCAAGCCGCACTGGCATTTGCCACAGTGCAGGGCAGATGGATGCTCTGGGGACAGGGCTTTGACATTGCTGGTATGAGCTTTCCATTTTATTTTCCTGTCTCAGCTGAAAGTATGTCACATTAGAAGGTGTGGGTCTGCAGGAAAGCTGCCAGGGCTGCAGGCAGACATGCCACCAGCCTGACCCAGAAGGGAAAATGTCAGGGAGCACTAAAAAGCACCAGATGAGCCTGTCTGGAGCCGTTACCCTCATGTCTACATCTGCATCACCTAAGCAGTTACCTGGACTTGAGCCCAGGTGAGAGGGACTACAGGTGCTGGGGGGTCTCCAGCCAACCCCTGTGCCAATGAAAAGCCGTGCTCTGCGCATCCCCCTGCACCTTCCCAGCCCTGCAGACCATGGGGGGGGGCAGATGGCCAAGTGTTGCCAACTTTGCTTTTATTCTAAATTTCTGCCAAATGTTATAAACCGCTGCCAGTCCAAGCACAGAAAAAGATGTATAAATATTGTCAGTGACTTTGCAGTACCAAGGGGTCCAATCTGCCCCCAGTACAAGCAGACCCACGGTGTGCTCCTGGGACAGTTCAAATGCTCCTGAGGGGCATTTCTTGGAAATGTTGGCAGTAAGCATGAAAATAAGAGTTAAATAGGTGCAAATTTATTTTTTCAAAATTCAATCCTCATGGAACTACAGTTATTTTAAAGTAGAATATGGGTAAATAGTTCTGTTTATGGCTTCCCTCCTGTATTTCTGAAATGGAATGTAAAGAACCTTTGGTGCAAGAACCTGAAGTGTCTTCAAATTTCTGGAACCGCAATAAGGTGCTGCATTAGTGCAATAGTTGAGGTGTTTTCCCTGGAAGTAATTTAGAGATTCTCCACTTTACCCTTCTCTTTCACAAATAAAACATTATTTCACAGCAGCAAATCAAGCCGAATCTGATTTTGATATGCTCTAAATCTAGCTATGAATTTTATTATACCACTAAGGGAAAAAATATTAGAACTGCATCTGTCACTCACATCACTTTGTATAAAATAGTCATAAAATACCTTTTTAAAAAATAATTTCTGCGAAGTAGTTATATCTTTCTGAAAAAAAACGAGAAATCATATAATTTTGGAAAATTATGAAAAATCAAAATAATCAACTCAAAAGAGAAAAGAGTTTTCTATATTTTGTGGAGAGGGAAGTTTTGGAGTTTCAGGTTTTATTCTGCATACTAGTGTGGTTGAGTGCTGGAGGCTGGTGGCAGGGAGGGATACTCGCTTAAAGAACAGTCTCGTCTCCATGTACATATGCACACCAGAGAAGACTTCCTCTACCTGTGGTTTGAGGTGCAAGGAACAAATTGGCAGCACGTCCCAGGTGTCTGGCAGATGTCACTAGCATGTCACACAGAGGTAGATTTTTGATCCTGCTGTATAAAATTAATTAAAGAAGTAGTGAAAAGCAGAGGTCTGTAAAGCCCTTAGATGCTCTGGCTTGGTGTCTCCTTGTGACGCCAGGCAGGGAATGGCATCCAGCGACTCCTGCTCTGAACACAATGGCTTGTGCTGTGACATTACAGAGCTGGGCTGTTGGGGGAAGGGAAGGCTTCCACTGCTGGGTCATCTGTGCAGTGACAAAGCCTGAGTCATGTTTTGACTGTCAGATGTTGCTTCTTGTTATGCCTTTCTCAGCTAGGGTAAGGATTGGGTCAGTAAATAGGATTTTTTTCCTTTGTTGGCATGCAACAATGATCAAGTCACACCATGGTTTTTTTCTGATACTTTTCTATATTGAGCTCTTCAGATTTATACTGTCAGGCATTTCATTCAGCTCCAAATTATTTTTTCCATGTCTTTTCTGTAACTTCCCAAATTTATAGTTTCATTTACTAAAGGAAATGTAAGCCCTGGACATGGCACTGCTCTTGCTGGTGCCACACATCGCTGGCAAGACTCACTGCTTGCTGCTTGCTTAGCCTGTGGGCATTTTCCATTTTAGCTGGAGTTTGGCCCAGGATCCACAAGATCTTTCTGTGTGGAGCCTCATTAACTGAATTTTGGAAAACCAAGATCAAGAAAACTTCAGTACATTTGGTAAAAAAGAACTTCTCTCTCCAGAATCTATGCTGATTGTTACCAAACTCTAATATTAACTCATGTGTTTCAGAATAACACCATCAAATATTGTTTGTAATAGAACTGTTGGTGCAAGCATCAGGGATGCCATCGGGTCGATGCGCACATCACCTCTTAAGACTTTTCTAAGGAGAAGCATCAGATTTTGTGGTTTCCATTACTCTGGCAAGAGTAAATTGACTAATCTGTCACCCATCCCAGACAAAATGCAACCCCTTGGGCTGGATGCTGCAGGAGGCAGTGAGGCAAGGACATGAATTGTCCCAGTCGGGCCCTGGGTACAAAATTTGCTCCACTGACTGGGAGTGCTGCAACAGCAGCTGGTCCCCCAGCAGGAGGGTGTGTACGAGCACCGGGGCTCTTGCACTGCTGGGAGACCTTGTCAAGACTGGAAGGAGACAGCGTCGCTCTGCCCAGCTGTGACCAACCTGCATTGTCAAATACACCTGGCACATCGTGCGCTATCCTGTGATGTAGGGCTCAAAGGAATTGCGCAGAATGGGGAAAGGGAATACTGTCATAAAAGGTAACAGGGGCCTTTTAATGTAAGTTTGAAGGCATAAGGTCTTGCCAGTTTTGTTCTTTCAAGGGTAGTAAGTCAGGAATGGAACTAATTTTTGCAAAGGACATGTTTGTAGAGATGTGTCCTGTGCTACTTGAGATAATGCTGGTTACAGGTCTTCTTGTTACTGGAATTTTTCCTCTAAATGTGATCATCTTCAAGGGAAAGACAGTGACAATGTCTTCAATGACAAAATGTTTCTTGTGTCCTACAATGTGCTAGCCTGATGCATTTAGCATCTTCAGTCCCCTGGAGAGGTGATGAATAATAAATAACGTAATAGAAAGAGCTGATTGTGCACAGCTTTACACTATGTCTTTTGTGAATTCAAAGGAAACCGGGCATTCAATAAATAGCTGGTTTGAATTCAGCAGAGCACCTCCTTGCTGTTCCATTTTATCCAGGCTCCCTTCCCTGGGTCCCGTCTGCTGTCAGTCCAAGTGGGTTCACAGGGTGCTGGAGGAAGAGCAAGAGATCCTTCTCTAACCACCCTTCACGAGCGCACACAGACACGGGGTGCACAGCCCCCCCAAACCAGCCAGCTGTGGGCTTACCTCTGCAGGAGCTGGCAGGCTGCTCTGCCCTTGCTTCTCTAAGAAATGCCAAAAAGAGGAGGTGCTGGGCTGTAGTGCTGCCCTGCTGAGCTCATCGGCTGCTGCAGGCAGGGCCGTTGTCACCAGCACACGTGCCTTGCCACTTTTTTGTGCTGCACCTCGGCAGCTGTGGGCTCTCCATCGGCTGCGTGCAGCCTCTGGCAGCTCACAGGGGGACCAACTCCATCCACAACTGAACTCTCAGCCAAGACTGAAACGTGGTTGTTAAATTCCTGGGTTTAATGAGCTCCACTAATTTTGTCACTTTTTACATTTCCACTTTTTTATTTCCAGCAGCAATAAGTTCTCCAAACAGCTTCAGGGAGTGAAGCATCAGGCAGCACAGTGGAGGCCATAAAAGATGCTGCCCCATGAGAGCTGAGTGGCGGGGGGAACACCAGCCCTCATGGCATGCAGTCAGTCTCAGCACTAGTGTGAAGCTCATGAGGATTTTTGGCGGGGAAATGAAGGCTTTGATTCTGCTTGTGGTAAGCATTTGTTTAACAAATTGGTGAGGAGAAGATGAGATGGGATGGGACAGGACTGGAAAAGAGAGAACAGGAGAGGAGAGGATAAAAGAAGATAGGATGAGATGGGATAGGCTAGGCTAGGCTAGGATGTGGTAGGATGTGGTAGGATAGGATAGCATGAGTTAGGATGAGATAGGATGGGAAAGGATGGGAAAGGATAGGATAGGATAGGAAAGGATAGGATAGGATAGGATAGGATAGGATAGGATAGGATAGGATAGGATAGGATAGGATAGGATAGGATAGGATAGGATAGGATAGGATGGGATGGGATGGGATGGGATAGATTGGGATGGGATGGGATAGGATAGGATAGGATAGAATAGGGTAGGGTAGGAGAGGAGAGGAGAGGAGAGGAGAGGAGAGGATGTGGTAGGATAGGATAGGATAGGATAGGATAGGATAGGATAGGATAGGATAGGATAGGATAGGATAGGATAGGATAGGATAGGATAGGATAGGATAGGATAGGATAGGATAGGATGGGATGGGATGGGATGGGATAAGATAGAAGCATTGCTTGTGGAAATACAGGGAAGAGCTGATAAGTCAAAAGATGTGTAGAGAATGGCCAGGCTCCATCAATGACACCTCCACTCCTGAACTTGCACACATCAAACTCTGAACGAGGGCTAAATGGTCCATCTCGGCACAACCAAAGAACAACCTATTGCCATTTGCAGACCTTTTGGAAAATCTGAGAAGTAAAATCCTGAGGCATGTGGGAAGGACAGTTCTGACAACCAGACCTCCCGGAGCTGCTGCTCCTCTGGTTGTTTCACCTGCCATGTTGTCAGGCAGTGGGTGACAGGAAGCCTTTGCATGAGTTATAAACAAATGACAGGTAAGCCCTTCATGCCACCTTTAAACAAACAAACCTGAAAGAACTTGGAAGAAAAAGGTGGGAAAGGTGTGCATGTCTCTCTCCTGGCAGGTTGGTGGCACTGCCCCTCGGGAATGTGCTGTGTACGGTGTGTGAGGACCAGCTAAGGGATGGGTGGCTCTGCAATAGCTCTCCAGTGTCCAGGTGGGTGTCGTGCCTGGTGCTGATGCTGTGGTAGGCACGCCAGCCCCTCAGAAGTGCCTGTAACTAGGATCCAAATTTGAAAGCCTCTTGTAGACAAGCAGACATGACAAATGGAGGCACTTTTCATCTGGCAGGATCCTTGCCATGGCATAGGAACACCATGGGTGTCTCACATTTAAGCAGTGCCACTTTTCAGACCATCAATTCCTTGTCCCTACAAAAGGCAATTTCCTTTGCACACATGTAGTTTAAGGAGCAGCTGCTAAATGATGTGGTTCTGCTCTGAAGGTCAGGTCTCCTTCCCTTGGCACATTCCTTCCTACAGAACTGGAAGAAGCTTTCCACATCCAGGGAAGGCAGAGCTGTCTGAGCTTTGGAGGGGTGTTATTTTAGGCAATCGACTGCATTCCTGCTGCCAGGATTACAGGGTATCTACAGAGATGCAGACTGGTTAGATGCACAGCAGAGACACCATGGCCCAGCTACCGAGCTCTGCTCGCAGCGTGCCACAGGTCACGGTGCAGCTGCACACTTCAAGGAAAGATTTCCCCAGCTAGATCTCTGAGGAAATAAATTCCCCCGGGATCACTGTAGATCTTTCCATGGTAAACCCAGTTCTGCAAAGTACTTTATCAAATTCCACCACTAAGACATTATTGTGCAGTTCCAGCAGGTTATCTGGCATAAGGACATAGAGAAATGGTCAGATGGTTGTCGGCACCAGGTAGTATAAATAACTGCAGCACCCTGTCGCTTAGGTCTCTGAATTATGAGTGCAGATTCGTGTGAAAGTGAATTTTCCATTCTTAAGAACAGTGTAGAAACGGTTCAATTAAGCAGTTTCTGGAAAGTCCTTGGAAGATCTATGTATGGACAGTTGAGTCAATTATCTCTCAAACAGAAAATTATTTCTATCTTATGAAAGTTGAAGGAAATAAATCAGTGCGGTTAGCAGGTCATTTGTAGAATGTGTCTTCATTACAGCGTGTATTACAGCACATTTCAGCTATATGCATGTTGCACTCCTTCTCATTATGCTCATTAAAAACTAGGCATTTAAAGTAAAAGTAACATAGATCACTCATATGGCATAAAATATGCAAATAAATAGATATCAAAGTTATTGACTCAAAAAAGAGTGCATAGCAATGAGAGTTTGAAAGATAAGAGTATGTTTCATTATCCCAAGAGCGTGAGCTCTTATAAAGTAATAACCCATCATTATGAGACTAGATGTTTGAAATAGTATAGAACAGTATAGAATAGAGTTGACAGAACAGAATTTTTAAACATTCAGGTGTAATTAAAGAAAAATAAATATAGACCAGTTAGGCTTCATATCCAATTACTTGCTTAGAGAATCATTCTTGTTTGGTCAAGAGGAACCACAAGTAATAAATCTCAATTATTAGAGAGTTCTTATTTTGGCAGTTCCACAACAGTAGCACAGACCAATGACTACGGTAATATCAGACTATATATGAGGACAAAAACATTTTTCCATGAGGATGGTGAAGCACTGGCACAGGTTGCCCAGAGCGATGGGAAATGCCCCATCCCTGGAAACATTCAAGGCCAGGTTGGACAGGGCTTTGAGCAACCTCATCTAGCTGAAGGTGTCCCTGGTCCTTGCAGGGGGCTTGGACTAAATGGTCTTGAAAGGTCCCTTCCAACCCAAACCATTCTATGGTGCATTGATTCTATATTGCACACAACACAGTAAGAAATACCAATGATCATTAAGAGAAAATTCAACCCAATATTTTGCTTCTTGAAAAGACAATACTTTCCTCATGTAAACTATTAATAATTTTATAATGCAGTAATCAGCTTACAGAGACACTCAAGTTCGAAATGTAATCCTTCCCAATGGAATCACGTTTAACTTCTAAATAGTTTAGATTTAAATATCTACCTGAAAAATCGAGGATTACTGGGTGTGGTTTTGGATACTCTATCACTGGTCAGGCTCCTTTCAGGTATGCATATGGTGTTTCGAGCCTATGCCTTAAAACCCTTCTGATCTGTCAGGGAGGCTTGTCAGATGGAGATGTGAGGATGGGGCTGCTCATTTTGTAAAATGGGATGGGGGAATTTTTAAGCTGACACGATCTGGAATTCTGGCTGTCAAAGTAAATAACTTCTCCTTCTTCAGCTGCATTGATCTTTCTGGAGAAAAGTGAACAGAAAGGTATTGCCAGAGGAGAAATGCAAATGCCACCAGTAAGGAAAAGCAAAGAAGGGAGTGAGAAGAACTAGTCGGGCAGCATACAGGGGGAGTGTAATATGATGGGGAAGTGCAAAGCAAGGTTGAGCAGGCACTTGAACACTGAGCACCAGCCATGTTTTCGACACCATGTGAGTCCAGGGCAGCAGCACCTACCCACCAGCCAGCTGACTCCTCTGCCAAAGATATTTTAGTTTCCTTTTTTCTTTATTTGTTTTTATTTGTACATAGTCTGTGCTAACACTTCAGATGCTAAGGTCCATTGCAGGCACAGAGGGTCAGTCTTAGATGCTCAGCACTCAGCTGGATGAAGCCCACAGCAACCTGTGCTGACTGTGCTGCTAATTAAAATGCCTCAGATGAGTTACTGGAGCTGATAAAATGCAGCGTTCTGTACAGCGCTTGACACAATGAGGCCCTCAATCCTGTTGCCTCCTTTTTATTATATGTTAGGTTGATTAAAATACAATTATGATGGAATATCTTTATTATCATTTTTATATGCATTGAGTATTCATCCTTTTTAATTCCTCAGCAGATAAACCCTGAAATGTCTCCTTAGAAAAGGTGGTTGAATGACTGTTATTTTGGGGCGATTTGAGGCAGAAATGTGGCAGTATTAGATCAGGTAAAACAATTGAAATATTCTGTTTCTTGCATGGCTATAACTATTTCCCCAAGAGGGTGTAAGCATGGTCATGTATAGTTCAGAGGGAGTCTGGAGACAGCCCACACAACATTTTGATAATTTACTCTTATTATTATTGTTCATGTGGTTAAGAAATGTTTTTGTTATATTGAAACCATGCATCAGGATGAGGAATAACTTTCTGAAAAGTTGGGGCACTGGGGTGCCTACCCTGCCCCAGCAATTCCTCTGTGCATTTACAAGAACCAGCAGCTATTGAAGACCTTGGGGGGCACCAACCCTGGCCTGAGCCAGAGCTCTGGGCCTAGGGGCGGGGGGAAGCTGCAGCATCTGCCAGCTTGTCCCATGCAAGCAGATCCATTTCAAACAGATGCCCGAATGATCAATGTACAGCACAAGAATCAAATAAAAGCTGAAAAACAGTGCAGGTGCAGGTGTGGAATCACAATGTGAATATTGTGCCAAATTGCAAGGATTGAGATTTATCAAGATTCTGTCACTCAAGGAACTTATCATTGAATTTTCCACTTTCTGCTCCAGTAATGGATATTCCACAGCTAATCACTAAAGGATGTCACCTTTTAAATGCTATTTCTATTGAAAGCAATATATCTATACTCAGAATTACCATCCTGTGATAAAAATTACTTTTTGATAGAGATGAGTGCTGCAAGCTACGAAGGAAACCACAGTCCTTAGTCCCTCTGCTGTGTGGTGGGGCTCCAGAGAGGGCTTTCCCTGGGAAAACCACGGCACACCCAGCAGGCATCGTGCTGAGGGGGCTGGGGGGCATCAGCTCCTCGCAGCCAGCGGGGACAAAACCCACAGGCAGCCGGGCTTCATCACCCCCGCTGATGATACAGCAAATTGCTTTTCCTGCAACACCTGAGGCCTGTCAGGAACCTTTGACATTTATTGATGTCCATCTTGTATGGGGTACTCGTATGATTAATGATATATTGCCTAGACTTAAGGAGGGGTCTGTTCAGCTGCTGGTCACCTGCGCATCTGAACTCCTTCTAAAGCCCATGGAAACAGCCTTGGCCACAGCAAGCTCCATGAACCTCTGCTGAATCTCCCGTTTCAAGGAAATATTCCTGGCCATGGCAAAGTGGTCAGGATCTTTAAGGTTTCCTTCATTTTTATTTAGCTGGTTGGTTCTGTGCATGCAAGCTCACAGGGACAAGAGTGTATATGTGCTGTGAATATAATTGTGGTAAAGTTTATCCAGAGGTAAAATAATAAAGAAAATTATCAGCTGATAAGGTGCTCATAATGTCTCATCATACTGGTCTAATTTCCCCCCTTCCTCTCTCTTTTTCTAGTTTAATCTGTGTTACTGGCTGTGTTTTCAAATGCAAGTACCTGAAGCAACTGAGTGACCTATTTTCCTGGTTACCTACAACATATCTGTTTCAGAGACTGCAGAAAATGAGGACATAAGAGCCCGTAGACACAGATCTTCATGCTTCAAGCTACAGCTGTACAACAGATAGAGCTGATCCAAACTGGGATTGCTGGAGCCCACCTGCCTCCAGCCCCCACCCCAGCAGCCCTCCTGCCTCCTCCACAGGGACCCCACGTAAGAAGATGCCAGGGGGTGCAGGGGGGTGGCTAGAACAACCTTACTCAAAAAGTGATCGGCATCTGGGCTCATATCTAGGTCTCTGGGCTGAGCTCAGTTTTATCACAGTCAGCAAAAGGAGGGATGGGGCATGGGGAACGCCGGGGTAGTGGCAGTCCTGGCATGGTTTAGTTTAAATTGCTATAAAACTGAACCCAACAGAGCTCTGAGAGCTTGTGCTCATTTGGGCTGAACATATTAGCCCCAAGAACCCCAGGTAGCAGAGCCTGCAGCAACTGCATAGCTGCTGCCAGCTGCGTGGCTGCAGAGGAGCTGCGTCCTTCCCGGGCACAGAGCAAGAAACACACGGCGGCCGCTCCACGCTCCACGAGCTTTCAGACTTGTCAGTATTTGGTCGCTGCAGTCAGGGAAGATTTGGAGACCTTCCTGGCATTATTCCAGCCAAGCCCTGCTGAATGACAGCTGCAGAGAGCGCTTTGACATTTTGAGAAAGGAGCAGAACAGCAGCAGCAACCGGCAAAGCCCTGAAAAAGCACTTAATGGATTCAGTTCAGCAACTGGGTGTGAGTTAAACATCAGAAGGCAGTTGCAAAACACTGGGGCTAAACTAGTCCTTAAAGTCAGAAAGGAACAAATTTTTCCCTGCAGACCCTTTAGCAAGCCCCCACCCCACCCGTCACCATCACCCTCCCCATCACATCAGTGCTCAGCATGGGACATGTGACCCTGACAGCCGGGGCTTTCTGGAGAGCTTCAGGTCAAATGGAAAACAGAAAAAGTCTTCCTCTTGTGATTCAAAACCCTCATCCCAAGCTGGGGCTGACATTCAGAAGTCCATGTTGTGGGGACACTGTCACGGCACTATCCCACTGCACTGCTCCTATTTTTCTGGCTGTTGATACGATGTACCTGTGGTGCCAGATATAGAAAACAAGTTTACGATTGCATCGAACGTTGTCGCCCAGCAGAAGCAGGGTAAGCGGGAGACGGCCGCTCGTTACGGCAGCTGAATAAAAATGTGTTCTCCCCAGCGGCAGCACAAACAGTGTCAGAAGTTTGTATTTGAAAGAGAAATGCATGTTTTTGCTGCCTGCCCTTACACACCACTGATAAAATGTGTCCCTTCACAGGAGGTTAATGCTCAAACCTTCCAAACGGTCTTTTTTTTAATAATCCTTTGCACTTTAGTGGACTTCAAGGAGTTTCACTATACCTCAGAGAACCGCAAGGCAGACACTGACTGTGCTGTTTGCTAGGGGCTGTTTTAGCACTATTACCATTTTGCAGATCTGGTAGACACTGCCTTATCAGAAAATCAAGATCTGCCATTGCTGAAAGCAGGAGGTAAGCACAGATCGAAGCAGGGTGAAAGCAACACTCTGCTTTGATAAAAACAACTTCTTTCATACTTGTTTGCATCTAGAAGCGTGATTAGCTTAAACAAACAAGGTAGTAGGGGAGATGGGTCCCAAGAGGCCATACCGGTACCTGTTGCCGTTGCCATTTTTAGGGCTAGAGAAGTTACTTTGTAGCAGCATGGTTCAGACAAAGCTAAAGATCGGTGCATAAGCAAGTGCTATGGAAACGACTCTCAGGTATTTTCCATAAATGCCATAGTAAAAGAAACTGTGGTTTTGTCTTCGTTTCCCCCACGGGCAGAGTGAACTACAGGTGGTAGCTGAGGGGCGGAGGAAGACAATTTTTATCTCATTGCTGCAACGAACACTGGAGGCATGGCTCTCCTTCAGGCTGGGGAGTCCAGGGACTGCAAAAAAAGCATTTGTACAAAATTGCACGGGAGACTGCTAAGTGTTGTGACATGGTTATGAGGTTTCCTGTAGAGCAAATGAGCTACACACAGATAGTTGAAAGGTAGAGATTTTACTTCTGTGGTTTGAAATCCAGAAAATAAAAGGGACACAGCAACAGTGTTTCCTGAAGACCTGCATTACGTTTTCCAGAAAGGAAACCACCCAGCAATTTCCACCCGCATAGCACCACAGGTGACTCCAATTCTTACAATCACTCAGTTTGCAGATAGGTGTGTCAAATAAATATGCACAGAGATTTCAGTGAACTTCTAAAAATAATAATTTTCTTATTAATTTATAGTCCTTTTTTTGTTGTTGTTCTGACCTTTTTAACTCCCACGGCCTCCACGGTGCAAGGCTCCCGTGTGTGGTCTCCCCAGTGCTCAATGTCGTGCAGCCGGAGCAGGGGCATGCCAAACCTTGCTGACAAGTATTTCCACCTCAGTGAAGCAGGACAGAGGAGGGAGCAGCAGAGCAGGGCACTAGTGGCAGGGCAGCCCACACCAGGGACACCCTGCTGCTGCAGTGCATGTCCCAGGGAATGCAAGAATGGAATCTGCTGGCCCCACGCGGTGGGAGGGAAACCCTTCTGGAGAGTGAGAGAGGTGAGGGGATCTTCCCTTTCATCCCTGCAGATTCTTGTCAGGACAAGGACACCCTTATCCCCATCCACCCCACGGGCAGGAGCAGTCCTGCACACAGCTCCCCATTTAGAAGCCCCAGCTCCTACCCAGTCTCACAACGGGTTATGTACTCTTGCGGGGGTTAATCAAAATGATGCTGACAAGACCTCTCCAGCTTTCTCAAGGAGGGACATAAAGATGCTCAGAGGGCTGGAGCACATCCCCTGTGAAGGTGGGCTGAGAGAGTTGGGGTGGTTCAGCCTGGAGAAGAGAAGGCTCCAGAGTGACCTTAGGGCAGCCTGCCAGTACCCAAAGTGGCCGACAGGGAAGAGACTTTTTACAAAGGCATGTAGTGATAGGACAAGGGGGAATGGCTTAAAACCAAAACCAGGGGGATTTAAATTAGATATGAGGAAAAAAATCTTTACTGTGAAGGTGGTGAGATACTGGCCCAGGCTGCCCAGAGCAGCTGTGGGTGCCCCATCCCTGGCAGTGCCCAAGGCCAGGCTGGATGGGGCTGGGGGCAGCCTGGGCTGGGGGGAGGGGGCCCTGCCCGGGGCAGGGGCTTGGAACTAGGTAGTCTTTAAGGTCCCTTCCGACCCAAACCATTCTATGATTCTACGGTGATTCTCATCTCTAGCTGGTCAACAATTAACTGCACCTTTCCTCTCTTGAACTAAATTCCTTTCTCACATGTAATTTCTTCCACTAAGATAACTCAGAACTACCGAATTAATATGTAAAAGCCTTCCTATTTGCAGAGAGGGATGCTGGACATGGTTATGTTGCATTCTTCCTTAAATAAGGGAAGTTATCGAGTGTTGACCATTCCCAAGAAAAACACCTTGAGGAAAAACTATGTGAATTTCCTTCATATTTTTTTGAAATATTTTGAGAAGTTGGTGCCAGATGACTGCAGGCACTGCATATATCAGAACAATTGGTGTATTACAATTCAGAGAGGGCTGGTATCCCACACACTCCCATTTAAATCATTATCGGAAGAATGGTTTCTTATCATCTCCTCTTGTTATTACAGTCCTTGTGAACGGGAGGGCATAAATTGCCTGAATAATAATGAGGGTGGATTTGGAAGAAAATTACTGCCCAAACATTTGGCTAATGCTGGAGGTGGCAGTGAAAATGGAACAAGATCCTCGGCATGCAGGAAAGGCAATACTGTTTTTAAGGCTATGCATCTTTGGAGAAGAGTAAAATATGATGGCTCCAACCAGCACTAGCCAAGTTTCTTTCCCTACTTTTCAATTTTACTCTCTCTCATCAAGAAGAAAGCAAAGCAATCTATTGCAGCTTGCTTTTCCAGCTAGGCATGGCTGAGGATCTCTGTGCTGGTGCATGGATAAGCTCTCCAGGAGACCAGATGGGAGCTTGGCTGCATCTGCATTTTGACAGTAAACTGCACCTTTTTCTTTAGCCATGAGCACACAGGAACAACTCACTGACCACCCGTAACTTTTCCTGTCCCACCCTAAGCCTGGTTTATTATCCATCCAGGAAACCAGCAACACTTTTCTGGCCTCAGCAGAGACAAAGTTCTCCACATCCCTACTTGAGATTTGCATGTCAGTATATTGCGAGACAAACCAAGGCCTCCTTGGGAAACATTTTATAGCATGTGTGACATCTTTTTTTTCTTCTTGAACTTCTATATACTATGCTATATTTATGCTGTTATATATTATGCTATATATTAAGCATACAGCAAGGCAATCTGTAGAGGAATGAAGGCAGTGGGTTGATTAACATTGATAACATGCAGCTGTGGCCTTGCTACGAACCAGTGGGCTGATTGACATGGATGATGTGCAGCTGTGGCTCGTTCCCAAAAAGTGGTTAAATAGCCCTGAGGATTGTGGGGTAGGAAGGCTGGATGGAGCAGAAGCCCAGAGAAGGAAGAACCCAGAGGAAGCAGAGACAAGGATCAGGGTGGTCTGGCCTCAGGCTGGTGGAAAAACAGCATGGACGGTAGAATGCGACCCACGGTAAAGCCTTTTTTGCAGCTGGCTGGTTCTGCTTGTGCTGTGACAATTGATGCCCTGTTGAGGCAAACAGATTCAGACTCCAGTTGCAGCAGCAATCCACACTGGCATTGGTTGGCATGGGGTGTCTCCCTGTAAGGGGCCTGGCTGCTCCCAGCAAGCATCTCCAACCTGGGACCTGCCTGCAGCTCTCTGGATTCCCCCTTCAGTGCTTCCCAAGTAAGGGCACAGGCTTTGCCTTTCTCCCTGTGTCAGGATCTCTCCAAGCCTCCGTGGCCTTTTGGAGAGGACAGGCAGTGACACCCTTGCTGTGACATCTGCCAGCTGGCTCAGCACCCCTGTGCAACAGCTACAAGATTTACTGTGCCTAAAAATTACCAGTGGGAACTGCAAATGGAATTAATACTGTGACTGCAATAATCTGTCTGATGCAATCCCACTGAACCATTCCCTTTTAAAAAGCTAGTCACAGCACAGAGGGACTGAAACACACTGGGTTGTCGTGTACCTGTTGTCGTGTCCCTGTTTACATCCCCAAACTGTATCATTATCACTGTGTTATGCTGGGTTGCCACTGTTCCCTCTGCCTGGTCCCTGTCTTTCCCAAGTATTTTATTCTAAAAAAAAAAAAAAAAAAAAATCTTTTTCTCCAAGGGAGACAAAGCAGAGGAAACCAGGCAGAGTTCCCCTAATGCCTTTTCACATCATATGCGCTATTGTGTAAATTTCTTTAACGCTAAAGAAATAGAATTTCCCTGGGAAAATGGACAGCGTCATCTCAAAGGAAGATAGATTCCCCTATGCAAACAAGAAATGGCTCTTGCCAGCCTCTCCCTCAGTTCTTCCCCAGGAATGTGCAATAACTCTGTGACAGACGACTCGTGGCACTTCACTGGAGGCTTTAATATATGTCTCTTCTGAAGAACTCTTGCAAATAGTCCCATCATTAAAAAATCCATCTGAAAATGAAGAGCTATATAAAATCAATTTATTTAATTAAATTAGAAGTGAAGTGAGTATTTTGATTCGTCCTTGCCTTAATTATTTTCTGAGGGGAAAATGTGCTCTCTTTGTAGCTCTACACAACATGCCACATTCAGCCTTTTCCCCATGATTCAGCCCAGTGCAACATGTTGAAGGAGAACCTGGAAAACAATAGGCATTAAGAGGTTTTTGGGAGTTCCTCCAGTAGAGAAAAACAACTTACTCTGCATCTCTGCTTTCTTGCCAGCAGCTGAGCCTGCAACCCATCAGAAAACAATCAGTCCAGAAGGGTGGGATCTGTAGTGCTTACAGGGTCTTTCTGTTGACATTTATTTGTGAGTAGTGATCCTGAGAAAGAGGAATATTTACATTTTTATAATGAACCTGAGGCCCGAGTGATGCTTGCTCTCCTGGGACCTGCGTTCACCTGAGTTTTTGAGGCAATAGAAGCAAAACATTCCCTTGTAGCAGGAAATCTGCATCACAACTGCTCTGAATCAAGGATCAGTGTGATAGTGAAGTGACCTCTGTAGTGAGCTGAATCACGCACACCAGTGTATGTACACATGCGTGGGTGAAAATCTCCTTCGAAGCTCTCAAATACTGTTCACACTCTGTCTTACACCTTGCTGTAACTAACCATCACAGCACCATGAATCCAGAGGAAAAGCAGGACTAGCTGTGCCAGCGATGCCGTTGTAGTGCACTGGTAAAAATTAGCCAGAAGACCTGAAGGAGGGCACCACCGGTAGCCCTCTCCCAGGAGGTAATGCTGTATGTCAGTGCACACGAAGGCATGGAGCGTGCAGGCAGTCAAAGCAGAAGAGCCCTCAGTTTGCAGGGATTTGGACAAGATTGGGGAAAACGGCCTTCACGACGCCAGTGAGCTTCATATGCCCTGAGGATGTCACCAGCCCCAGGAAGCTTTGGATATGTTTAGGTGACAGCCTTCCAGATGTGCAGCCTGGGGGGTCCTGGAAACAGAGACTGACTCTGAGACGAGTCAGAACAGGAGGGGAGCGGCGCCCCCCACTCAGCAATGAGATCCCACTCTGTTCAGTTGGTGGGGTGCACGGGGAAAAGCTGTTTGGAGATCTCACTGTTCACATGGAAGTGTGGCCACATTTAAACACCTCCAGAGTCTGCAGCCAGGATCACTGTAGGTCAAGACCCGAGAAGCCCAAGCATCCCCCAGGCACCGAGGGGATCCAAGCTTTGCTCAGTGGAGCGTACCCGGGGATGGCACTGCCTGCGCCCTGTCCCCAAGCCATCTGCATTTCTTACCTGGCATCCAGGCAGATGAACGCATTATGAGCTGATTTTGATTCTTTAGCACTTAACACATAATTCAGATGAGCAGGATGTTTGGAAGATGGCCCTTATGTGACAAGAGGTGAGGAGAGTTAGATGACAGCTCCGTCAAAACTCACGTGGGCTCTGAGGTTGGCAAGCAAGCCCATGCTCTCAACAGCCCTGACTTCCTGTGGATGAATACTGATCTCATATAGAATCAAATATTTATTCAGAACTATGCACAATAAAGCATTTATGAGCCTGTAAAAGAAGTTAAATTGTCTCAATACAAGGTAAACCTTTGATGTTTAATAACCTGTATTATAATAAGTATCTGCTTTGAAAAATAAGAAATGAAAATTGAAGTCTTTCAAGCAGAGCAATCATTCACCTGCTGCAAACTGGTTTACAAGACATTTTAATATATCACCAAATTATTGCAGTTGCTGACCAGCACACTTAGCACCCTGGGAAGGCAGGGCTGTACCTGCCAGACTTCTGCAGCAGGCAGAAGGAGATTTTAAAATAGACACTGGGTTATTTTTTCTCAGGACATCACTTCAAGCCAAGAATGCATTTCAAAGCATCTTGTGATGGACGTACTAAAAAGCTGAGAAAACAAACCACCTGGGAGATCAGTCCATGCAAAGTGAGTCAAAATGAGACATTACCTTCTCCTGTCCCCAACCTAAAAGTGCAGTCAATTTTTCACAACATCGTTATTTGCTCTATAAAAAAATTATTTTGCAGATGGAAAGCAAATGGGTCAGTGGCTTTGAAGGAGCTGGAAGAGGCTTCCTAGAGAGGCGGTCGATGCCCCAAGCCTGTCAGTGTTGAAGAGGCATTTGGTCATTGCCCTTAACAACATGTTTTAACTTCTGGTCAGCCCTGAAGTGGTGGAGCAGTTGGGCTAGGTAACCGTCGTAGATCCCTTCCAGCTGGAAATATCCTATTCCAAATTAGAAAGAAGGAATGAAGCATTGTAAAAAAATGGGATTTTTTGAAAGGTATATGCAGTAAGGAGCTGCTGTCGTGGTGTTTTTACCAGTAGGCAGGCAGAGGCCTGACAGAAACATGGTGCCTTAGATAAGCCCCAGATGCTGCAAAAGCTCTTGCAAGAGACAGCTAAGGACAAAAGCCACAGGTAACAATGAATTCCAAAAAACTGGTGTGCGTGTGAGCGCGTGCTTGTTCATGTGATGAAACACTGAGTAAATGGTTTCATAAACAAATTAGAAAGGGAATAACTTGAAGCAGGGCGAACAACTCTAATTAACAGACTGAAGAAAATCAAGAGACAGTTGTAAGATAACGGGCAAAAATGCCGTCATCAATGTATCTTAAAATACAGTGTTTGCAAAACCAGGAATATTAAAGTTATGGAGAGTGAGTAATGAAAACAGAGAATTACTTAGAAGATTGGAAACAATTCCTTGGCAGTAATGGTTTGTAATGAGTTGCTTTTGTTATATTTATCATATGCTTCTGTATAGTAGTTGAACTCTGTAAAAGAGCCAACATTTTCATCTGCTGCTCTCTCTGCTTAGCATGTTGCTGTCCAATTACTTATATAATCCAATTAAAATGGATGGATTGTTTAGAAATGTATAAGTAAGGATAATCAGCTTATTGTACCCATGTAAATAAAATGTCTGACTATACAGCTTCAGTGGTAACCTAGAAGGAAAATACTTGAAAAAAGTGGTAAGAGGTGAGTCCTTGGTGCTGTCCCAAGCAAGGAGGAAGCCTGCGCTGGGCCAGACCGTGTTTGTGCAGAGGAGGACATGCCTCACAGGGATGCTGTGCCTGCACTGTGGCACCAGGAGCAAGGCTTTGCCAAGGAGGACACTGCTGCTTTCATGGGCTCCTTGGTCACAGCAGAAGCACCCCGGCGTGGCAGTGGGGGTCACCCTGGCAGTGCAGAGGTGATGGCAGACATCGGTCTGACATGGGGGCAGACGCAGGGTGCCCACTGCCCAGGAACAGCCTGGGCGTTCCATGCATGGCGGGTGAGCATCCAGCTCTGGGGACCCCAGCATAAGTGGGACATGGAACTGTTGGAGTGAGCCCAGAGGAGGCCACGAGGATGCTCAGAGGGCTGGAGCCCCTCTGCTGTGGAGACAGGCTGGGAGAGCTGGGGCTGTTCAGCCTGGAGAAGAGAAGGCTGCGGGGGGACCTGACAGCACCTGCCAGTGCCCAAAGGGGCCGACAGGGAAGCTGGGGGGGGGCTTCTTACAGGGGCATGGAGCGACAGGACAAGGGGGAACGGCTTTAAACTGAAAGAGGGGAGATTTAGATGAGATATTGGGAAGAAATTGTTCCCTGTGAGGGCAGCGAGGCGCTGGCCCAGGCTGCCCAGAGCAGCTGTGGGTGCCCCATCCCTGGCAGTGCCCAAGGCCAGGCTGGACAGGGCTGGGAGCAGCCTGGGCTGGGGGGAGGGGGCCCTGCCTGGGGCAGGGGGTTGGAACTAGGTGTTCTTTAAGGTCCCTTTCCAACCCAAACCATTCTGTGATTCTCTTCTATGAGATTGTACCAGTAAGAAAAAAAAAAAAAAGAGGTGGGGGGGTGAGGGGGGTTGGGCCATGGGGGAACGGGAACAACCAAGCCAACCAAAAAAAACCCCAAACCAAAAATCAGGAGAAAATTTACTTCATGTCAATCATGTTTTAGTGTAATAAAGTGAACTAGCTTCTCCAAATAAGTTTGTCATATTTGGAAAAAGCTTCTTTATTTCACACTGTCATATCATTACTCACTGTCTCAAGCTAATTTTTCCTGGCTTCATATACAAATTTTCTGAATGCTCACATACAGCTTTCCCAGCTCCTTTTCTTGTGGGCATGCAGCAGCTTCTGACTGGTAGCATTTTGAATCTTGTGTGTTGTGAAAAACTATGCGTCCAAAATTCTTTAATGAGGGTACACATGATTTGATGGAAAAAATGTTTTCTATGTATAAGGCAAAATAAAACCCTAAAGTACATACCACTAGATAATAAGCAAAATTTGGGGTTTGGTTTTGGAGTTCTTTTTGTGGTGTTTTTTGGGGGGGATTTTTGTTTCCTTTTTAGGCAAGCAAATGTTTAAAATTCTTACAGATTGATCATATTAATCTGTGTCTACATAAAGATGATATATAATATAGTATATCATAACCTGCAGTAGGTATAAAGCACGCTTCCATCACTTTCCACTTTTACAGGAGTTACAGCTGGGCTGGCAGCTCACGGCATCCTTACCTGAAGCTTTGGAATAAATGATAAAAATAACTCAGTTTTCATTACTTGTAGCAAAGGTCCTTGCTGCTGACACAGGGTGATGACTGAATTTACAGATTATCCTTACAAGCTCTCATCCATTTCTCGGTCCCTTCAAACACCTCCTACTTAATAGCGATGACAAGCAGTCTGAACTCCAGGACTTCTGCCTACTATTCCTGTTAGCTCGCTGAGTTACACACACATTCTCATCACCTTATTAGAGCTTTCTGAGGCTCTACCAGCAGCATTTGCTGGGATGCTTATTGTGATTCGACTGCCAGCACTGGGCAGCAGCATAAAACGTCCCTGGGATGAAAGTTCTCTTTGCTGCTCGATTTTTAAACTGTATTTTAACTCTTACCACTGGACACCCATAAATTATGTTGTAACAATGCATATAACATTTTAGACCAAATGTACAAGACTCCTGGAAAGAGGGAAACCTGCCAGTGGTGCATGCTGTCACGTGCTCCTAGATACAGTTTTGGGCATAATTTGTCCCTCTGGTACGTACATGGCTGATGCACTGAATGAGCAGAGCAGTTATGAAGTGAGATGCCAGCTGCCTCTGCGTGCTCCGCACTCCTGTGCAGTGACACCTGTATCACCGTGCAACCTGCTCTGCCTGCTTTTAGGCATTATAAAGCAGGACCTGGGCTTTAAGAGGCCAGGTAAGGCATGCTTTAGTGCACATCAGCTGATCTGAACAGATCTCTCATTTTGTTTTTTCCATAAGACGGATAGAGTGTTTAACTTTATTTTCTCTGATGCTGCCATGGCACTTTCTCTTAATCTCTTTTTTGTTTTCCCCCTCTGCTAATAAACAACCTTTACTTAGATTTCTAAGGTGCATCTTGCAGATATATTCAGTTTAAAAATAATTCAGTTTTTCCCCTATTACCTTTCCACACAAAATTAAGCCTTCTGCACATGGCAATCAATAAAAATACTTCTGGCATAAATAAACTTCTCCTGTGCAAGATACCAGGGGAGGCAAAATTGGATTTTGCAATAGACTCCAGGCTTCTGCCGCCAGCAGGAGAGCCCAGGCAGGGAGCACTGGAGAGTCTGCTCATCGATATGTCAGTCCCCAAAACTCCTCAATCAGCAAAAATAAATACTGGTCACTGCTGTGAAATAAGCCGGCCCTGGCTGCAGGCAGGTCTCCAGCCTGTGGGCTTGGTGCTAGGATGACAAACCTTTCTGTGCGGCGAGCTGCAGGCTGGCGTGGGACAGCCCCATCCTGGGACCCCTCCCTGGGACCCCATCCCCACTGCTGTCCCGCCCCAGCCTGGCTCTGGTCCCCTCAGCCCCCCCGGCACGCTTCAGCCCCTGAGCCACCCTGCTTCTTTCTAATTTCTTTGTGGCTATGTGGTTTTGGTCTTACAGCTAATTAATACATAGGTATGTGCAAACAGCAGAAAGCAAATATTTACGATCAGAAAGTTTAAAAGAACATTTTCAGCTTCCTCATGAGCAAACAATACTTCTCAGTTATCTTCCGGCTGTTTTCCTTTACTTGCCATATATTACCATTAAAGAAAACAGGCATGAAAACAAAATAAAACCCACACCTTGACAATATTTTCATTTCCAAACCAGTTTGTTATGGCAACTTTAGCTTTACAAATAATGACAGAATCAGCGTTACAGCGTAGCAAGTAACAGTCATTTAGTGTAAATGTTTCTTTCAATGTGAGCTCAGCCCATTTTTAAGCACTTCCAAGATAAACTTCACTACCTACGTGAGAAAACCCAAATCACATAAAATGTACGTTTGTAGTTTCTAACTTTAAGATTTTCATTCAGGATATTCCAAGCTTAAGTCCTAAAGGGAAATAAAAGTATTTTTTTTTTAATAAAATAAAATAAAATGAAAATTTTAAGAAATAAAAAATAACTATCTAAAAATTTTAACAAAATAAAATTAAAAATTGGGGGGAAAAGGAAAAAAAATGGAAACCCAGCAGAAATAATTAACCTACAGCCTCAGTTCGCCCTGGTGAACGGTGTGTCCCTCTGTGGCAGCAGGCTGGGTGCAGGGGACCTGGCTGCCACCCCCTCTCAGCCACAGCCCCTCCAGACCACAAGATGCAGCCACCTGTCCTGCAGCAGCCCGGCTCTGCCCCGGGCAGGTGGTGGTGCAGCACATCTCAGGCAAGATAGGGTAAGCACCCAATAACAGAAATCCTTCGCACCAGCTGCTCTCGGTGTCACTGGGCAGGCTGAAGCTCAGGCATGAGACCTGATCAACACGGAACAGTAGCTGGCCTGGCACATCACACTTTTATCTTATTCAGGTAAACTGAGAAATTCAGGCAAAGATAACTGATAAGCTGATGTGCAGTAGTAACCATCAGGTTCAAACACAACTGAGCAGAATTTTCTGGAAGGCGCTGCTCCTCCTTTCTGGCTCACAAAAGAGCTGCTTTCTACCAACCCCTGTAATTTAAAGCTGTTGGCAGAGCTTCACAATGGGTGGGCAGCTAATGGCAGTGTTTTGCATTACTGGAGCTCAGGCAATACACAGAAATTCATCATATTAACTCAATTACTGTCTCACATGACACTTGTTTAAGAAAACTAAGCAAAGGTTGTGTTAATGTATTTCTGTAAAATGGGTGCAAAAATGTATAGATGCAAATGGTGGATTGCTGGATTAGTAAGTATGGGCATGTAGCAATAGGACAAGGGGGAATGGCTTTAAACTGAAAGAGGGGAGATTTAGATGAGATATTGGGAAGAAATTCTTCCCCGTGAGGGTGGCGAGGTGTTGGTCCAGGCTGCCCAGAGCAGCTGTGGGTGCCCCATCCCTGGCAGTGCTCAAGGCCAGGCTGGATGGGGCTGGGAGCAGCCTGGGCTGGGAGGGGGGGGGGGTGTCCCTGTCTGGGGCAGGGGATTGGAACTAGGTGGTCTTTATGGTCCTTTCCAACCCAAACCATTCTATGATTCTATGGACTGGCTGTTTATCAGTGCCTGTGGCTTGTTCCAGCCCGTGCTGTATGGGCAGCTTGGAAACCTGATGCAGGACAATAAGGGTAAATACAAGGTAATGCACTCAGCAAGGCTGCGCTCATCAATACAGGATAAGGAACAGCTGCCAGAAGATTTGGGGTTACTGGGCATTCCAAGCTAAATGCACGGTGGGCATGTCCCAGCATTGTGGAAAAAATGGTGTTTTGTGAATGAGGCAGCACAGACATAACTCAGCCCTGCAGGAAATATGATGTAACATTTTTATTCTGCTAAAGAAGCCTTAGCTGGCCTAGTTCACATACTCTGGGCTGCCTCTTCCCCAGAGCACAGTGCCAGCTGGAGGCGATCCAGAGGAGAGCCATAGAAATCCCCAGATGGCTCCGTAGTTATGGAGGATGGTGCTCCTTCCACTAGCATCCAGAAAGGATGATAAGGTCTGGGTTAAAGATCACTAGGAAATGAACTGTATTGTTTCTTCCCCAGGTGGGTAAAAGCAGGAGGGGAAAGAACTGGCTTAAAATTTTAGGTACATTGTGCTTACATGAACAGGGTTTTGGTACTGGGGGCTGCAAGGCTGGCTTCTGTGAGAAGGCACCAGAAGCTGCTCCCATGCTGGATAGGGATGGCTCCAGCTAGCTCCTCGATGGACCTGGCACTGGCTAAAGCTGATCCCGTCAACACTGGTGGTGCTTCCCGGTGCTGGAGCAGAGATTCCCTAGCAGGCCGTAATGAAGACCATGGCGAGGCAGGCTGTGCCCCCAGCCCAGGGAGCCCACGGGGGAGCAGATCCCCCCCCAGCCCTGCAGGACCCCACGCCGGGACAGGGGGTGCCCGAAGGAGCCGTGACCCACGGGCAGCCCGCGCTGGGGCAGCTCCTGGCAGGGCCCGTGGCCCCGTGGGGAGAGGAGCCCGGGCTGGGGCTGGGCTACTGGCAGGGCTTGTGGCCCTACGAGTGACCCACATTGTAACAGTCCATTCCTGAAGGATGGCACCCCATGGAAAAGACTCATCCTGGAGCAGTTAATGAAGAACTGCAGCCCATAGGAGGGACCCATGCTGAAGAAGTTCATCTCTCATGGGAGGGACCCCACGATGGAGCAGAGGAGGAGAGTGAGGAGGAAGGAGCAGCAGAGACAAACTGTTTGGAACTGACCACAACCCCCATTCCTGGCCAGCCCCAACACCCACCCCCCACCCCACCACTCGGGGAGGACATGGAAGACTGGGGAGTGAAGTTGAGCCTGGGAAGAAGGGAGTGGTGGGAGATGGTGGGTTTAGTTCTGTTCTTATTTGTCACTATCCTACTCTGTTACAGTGGATTGGCAATAAATTAATTTCCCCAAGCCAAGTCTGTTTTGCCTGTGACAGTAACTGCTGAGAGAACTCCATGTCCTTATCTTTACCCATGAGCTTTTTGTGTCATATTTTTCTCCCCTTGTCCTGTTGATGGAGGAGGAGTGGCTGAGTGGGCACTTGTCAGCCAACTGAGGTCAACCCACCAGAGAGGGGAGATTCCATACTGACCTTTCAGGAAAGCTTTGTGGCAGTAAGGGCATCGGGAACAAACTGCCAGGTGAGGCTGCAAAACCCCTGTCACGAGCAGGTGGTGGTGAAGGATGCTGCGGGGGCCAGAGGGAGTGGGATGCAGGGCAAGAGTCTGCAGCCCGCTGGCCTGTTTCCATGGCTGTGTGGTTCTGGTGAGACTAGTTCTTTGCAGAAATAAGCCAGTTTATGCGAAATGTATCAGAAAATTGATTTAGTTAACGGGTCTAAAAAAGAACTGGTAAGTAAGGAGGCATGGTTTCATAAAAGTGTTTCCTAGCGGGGTCTCGCAGGGGTGTTTTCTTATTCCACTATCAATCTGTTTTGTTATATGTCCTGGTGTTCTGTGTTGAGGTAGTGAATACAAATCACAGATTATGACATAATGGGTGAGGGCAGGTTACATGTAGGGTGAACTGAATTGTATGGTAAAATGATAGTGTTCCCTTCAGCCCTGTCACTTTATAGGGATAAAAACCAGCACTCCCATTTGCTTTAATGGGGGTAAGTGTTCTTTGGAAAACAGTAACTCCAAAGGATCTTGCAGGTCATGACCCTCAGGTTTTGCATAGGCTGTGAGGTTACATTCAGCTTTGTAATGGCACAAAGGCAGTATTTAGACAGTAGCCTTGTTGTCTGGATGTTGCCAATTTAAAAGCTTTGTCTGTGTATCAGTGGAAAAATCCAGGTAAGCAAATCTCACTGATATGGCAGATGATCAGTCTGGAAGCAGCGTTTTTCTTATGTGCATTTAACTGTGCCTTGTTAGTATGAGAAAAGTTTTATATGTCAGAGGAGAAACATAATTATATTTGCTCTTCCAAGTAAGGGATTCACCATGCCCTAAATCTGTGCTACATACAGATGAAAATGTTGTGTAGCAGTTAAGGAGACAGCAGGGAGAAAGGACAGTCCTGGAGGAGGAAGCGCTGTGCACAGGTTGTCCTGGGCTTTGCTTGGGAGCTGCAGGTGCGGTTATATTGCATGGGGCAGGGGTACAACTTGAATGTGGTTGGAGAGATGTGATGGGGCTCTTCCTTGATGTGGTAGAAAATAGTAAAAATTGTATTCATATTTTGAAAGCACTTGCTTCTCAGCCTGGCTCTGGAATTGCTGCAAGGCGGTGCTGCTGAGAGTGCTGTGGCAAAAACCAGTTTAGTCCCAGTGCCCGTGCTTCAGGAAGGCTGCTGAAAGGAAGGGAATTGCTATGTAACCTGCCCTGGGGTCTGGAAACATGTGCAGTGGGACCAAGACAGGGCACCCGTCTGGGCAGACCATGGAAAGGGTGGGAGGCAGCTGTGGGCGGGGAGTGCTCCCTCTGCTCCAATTGAGCAGCTACAAGATTCAGTGCAGGGAAACTGAAGCAAGATGTTTGCAGCCCAGATTTAAGGAGAAAGAGAATAATAAACTAGGCTTCTTTATTTATTTAATTTTTTTTTTTTTAGATTTGTTTTAGGCCAGGCTTGAGTTTCTGTCCTTCAGTTAACTGCAGCACCTTTCTACGGGATGCTTTTAGATCAATATGGTGTGTGGGTTTTCGAATCAGGTTGGAGAACGCAATGATTTATAAGGCCAGATAAAGGACTTGCTCTGCGAAGTTAGTACGGTTCACTAGTGTATGCCATTGCTTTCAGTGTAAGCCTTATACATGTGTCAAAAATCAAATGTTCCTCTAATCAAAGGCAATATAGACGTCATGTTCATTTATGTAAAAATATTTTAGGCTGTCTTTAGCCGAACTGAGTTATGTAACAGGAGGATAAAGCTTCTACTTCGTGTTTGGTTGACCGTTTTTCTTTGTGCTAAAAGGAAATAATTCTTCTTGGAGAGAAGAGGCTTCTAGTGCTGATTTGTACATCAATGAGCAGTGTGGAAGGCAAAGCTCACCTGAATATTTGTTGATATAAATATTTATATAATTCTCTTGACTTTGAAATAGCTCTGTCTGTAGGCAGGCATCAGTATGGGATATAAATGAGTAGCAAAGATAGCTCTGGAGAGAGGCTTTGGAGGAGCCTTCAGGAAGACTGGGCCAGTTTAGCATTAATTGCAGCTGTATAATCCTAATAAATGATTTTCTTAATAAAAAGACTGTTAGGTCCTGAAGTCATGTAATTGCTAAATTCACAGCAAATGAAATGTTCTGACTGGTTTAATCTCTGTCAGTAACTTACTATATACATCACCATCTAAAGACTTACTCTCTTCACCCAGCTCTGCCTTTTCTTCAGGCTAAACTTTTTATCATTAAAAATGTCATCTGCACAGACTGGTCACACTGGGACTGCACTGTGCACAGGATCCCTGGTGCAAACCCAAATTATATAAACCTGGAATCTGAATTATAAAAGTAAGTCTGAAAATTAGGCAGATTAACTAACGTACGCAACTGGGTCGTGTTTCTGAAACACAGCAGAGTGGATTTAGATGCTTCTAGCAAAGATATAAAATGGTCCCAGCATACCCAAGTATGCATTACTTGGGAGACAACCCATCAGTATAACTCTTCTATGGTTTTGGTTTTTTGTTTTGTTTCTTTTTTCTCTCTACTGTGCTTCTGGAGTCTTTAAAGTTGAAGTTAATTCATGGTAAACACACTCTTAATAATGCTCTGCAGGTCCTTCTGTGGGTGCTTTGAGTGTTGATAGTACCCTGAGTTAGTACCCTGAGTTTCTTCTATACCTGCTTACGTAGTTAAGATGCTGCAAGACTAACTGCTGCTACATCTCAACATCTCAGGGTGCTCAGGACAGGTCCTGCAATCTCAGGTGTGGTGGTTGCAAATAAAAGTATAATCAGACTCCTGGTTTCTTAGAAGGTGGAAGAAGTCCAGGCTGGAAAGAACATGGATTCAAAGTCCCAGAAGGAACATGACATGAGCCGATGTTTTCTCTAAGACCCTGGCTTTTTCTTTGCAGGAGCTCTGTCCTTTTTCAG
Organism: Falco cherrug; assembly: GCF_023634085.1. NCBI lineage: Eukaryota > Metazoa > Chordata > Aves > Falconiformes > Falconidae > Falco > Falco cherrug. The sequence continues at coordinate 24,775,083 of NC_073703.1, forward strand.
CTTGTTCTGCAGCTGAGTAGTTCAGATGGAGCGAACAAAACTAGCTCAATGCCACGAAGTCAAGCTGATGAAGGAGGATTTCTAGTGAACATGCCATCTGTTTCACCCTTCCTAGTTTAATACCTAGCTGCTATTTGTAGGTCACGCCTGTAAACAAAGGGAAGAGCATGTGAGAGGAAGAGGGCATCGTTTCTTTGTGAAAGAAGTCTCTAAAACCTGCAGCAGTCAGAAAAATCATGGTATTTTCTAGCATTAAGCACAGATTGCATTGTGGCAGAAGCACTGTGATGGCAGAGAAGTTCTGGAAGTCAGCTGCCCAAAAAGTGATGGTAGAATGGTTTGGGTTGGAAGGGACCTTTCAAGATCATGTAGTCTGACTTCCCTGCTATATGGACAGGGACATCTTTCACTAGAGTGGGTTGCTCAAATCCCTGTCCAACTGATCATGTCCACATATGTATGAAACGATGGATTTATACGACGATTGAAACAAGTTGGGAAGCAAGGCTGGACTCTGAAAAGGCTTTGCAATTAAAGATGTGTTTGGCCACATCTCTCATTTCCAGGTTCCTCTGGTTTAGGGGCAGCCTGTTTTAGTTTCCACTTGGTAGAAGTAGTGTGTCAGAGGTACCTTCCCTCTAGCATGAAGGTGGGAAGCCTCTAAGGCACAGGGACTGTAGGGGAGGAAGGTTCCTGAGCAGGGTGGTGGACCTGGGGTGTTGTTGCTGTAGTACTGGGAATGGATGAATTCTTTTTCTTTTTTTTGACCAAGACATTACAGTTGTAAACATGACTCAGGTTAAGGCTGCGCTGAATTTTGGAAGCAACAGGTTCTGCAGTTTTCCCTGTCTGTCTCACATGCTTGTGATCCTCCCTGTACTGCTCGGTAGGCTAGTGTGAGCTGCCATGAGGCTACCTCCCTTCGGCAATTCTATAATCTAGTGCAAAAAGTGGGGAGTTCTGGTGTGATGCTCATAATGGTTAAATGTTACCAGCAGCAGAGCCCATCCAGTTTCAAAGTAGTGATAGTGAAGTTTACAGTTTCCTTCCCAGATCTAATCAGAAATCAGTCCCAGGAAGCCAAGTGCATTGCATGACCAGTGATTTGCATCCATACCTGGGGCACAACTCTGGAAATACCCAGAGAAGGCCATTGCACTTACTTGTTCCTTTATAGGGTGGGGGCTAAGCTGAGGTGTTATTATCTTACCTAATGGCACAATGCTGTTTCTGCTGCTGGTGGTTTTTCAGATGCAGGATTTTATTCGCATTGCTAGCCTAAGAAACAGGTATTGGAAAGGAGTCCTTATGTTGTCATTATCGGTGAGAAAATGAGTAAATTTGGCATTGAGATCTCTCCTGGGATTGTAAATGCACTGAACTGATATACAAATAGTAGCACATCTATAATTTTGGCAGGGATCAACGGCATTGATCTCTTTCAAAACAACAAATTAGAAGGCAGAGGGAGACCCATGAATTAGGATTCACTGCCACTGTTTCTTCACTGATACTTTGTGGGGTTTTTCTTTTTTCCTAAGGAAAGATAATCTGAAAGTGGCACCTCTTATTTGTGTTTCTGAGGCTGGAAGTCTCCTGTGTAAGATCGCTGGAAGAAGCTGTTTCTGGGTACCATTCACAGCTTCCTGGTGTTGTTTCATCATCTGGTTAGAAGATCTGGAAAAAAAATGGCTTGAGAAAGCCCGGAAGGAGAAGTCTGTGACCCCACAGTAGTTGGGAGATCACTGGGACCTGTCTCCACGGCTTTATGCTCTCAGGCAAGAGGTGGGACACATCAGACCAAGCAGCCCTCTGCCTCTGCTGTATAAACACCAAAGCTCTCTTGCTGGTGAATTCTCTGCTTCATCAAGAAGCGCTTTGATGCTGACCCAGGCAATGGCACCTGTGAAGGTACAGGGATCAGCCTGCAGACTTCAGCCTTTATCTTCACAGGGAATTGAGTCATATCCATGGAGAAGACACAGGGTTTGATGTCTCTAGAGAGTGACGGAGCTGATATTTTGTATATTAAAAAACCTTAGACAAATCCTTTAACAGGCTGCTTTTATGAAATATATTCCCTGTTCACCGCCCCCTTACCTGATTTTCAGTTGTAGTTAAAACTCAGACCTCTCCTCTGCCCTCTGAAAACCAGCTAATCAATGCTACAGTATCTGAGCTGGTCCCTCCTCGATGTGCAACAATAGGAGCATTGTGTTCATATTGAGGACAAATGACTTCTCTGCTGCCGAACAATACCAGCTGATAAGAATCTTCTGGATCTACAATAGAGCAATCCACAGACACAGAGTTTAATAGGCTGTCTGCTCATCTGGGCTACTCCTATTGAACTGTTTGTGCAGCTGTTTTAGATGTTTTGGTAGTAGACCATCTTAATTTTTACCTTTTTTTCTAGTGGGGGTGGGGGAAGAAGCCATAATTAACTGTCTGAAGGAAGCTGGGCAAATTCAGTCATGTTGCAGACCTCCTCACCCCTTTCCTGCCCCGCAAAAAATCTCAGAAAAATGAAGCTGCAGCTGGAGCATGGGAAGGTGTGAGGAGAAGCTGAGAGGTGGGTTTGTGCAGTGTGGATTTTTCTGTCTCCTTCGGTTCCCTAAAGCAGCCTAAGGAGAAGATGGAGCCAGATGTTTCCCAGGGTGCACTGTGAAAAGGTGAGTGGAAAAAATGGGTAATTTGATGTTATCCCTATGAGTTATATGCTCAACTGGAGACCTTTGAGTCTCTTGAAAACAGACTTTTTCCACAACTACAGTATGAATAGGAGTGTGAAATTGTGATTGAAAATGCCAGTGTGATTTAGGACTATGTGAACAGAGTGATGCCTGGTAAAAGCTACCAGTACAGATGCTGTGGACGTTCAACACTACAACAATGCTCATATCCACTAACAAGACATTTTGGCACGTGAAGGACCAAGAACAAGGGAAGACTGTGTGACATGCCATATAAAACCCCATGAACTCCATAAGCCTTTTTTTAACCAAAACAGGTTAAAAATTCTTGTCTATAGGTATTTACACAATGATTTGGCCACAGATGGATCTTCAGAGGAACAGATAAATGTGTAAGAGCATTCAGCGGCTTCATCTGAAGCGAAACAAATCCAGGGAAGGCATACATCATTTCCAGTAGTGAGAGCACTTGGCAGGTGTAGCATCCCTTTTTAAGCTGACAGGGCATGGTTTTGTTGTTGGGCTTTTGTTTGTTTGGTTTTGGGGAGATGATGTACGGTGGGATGAACTCTGCTTTTGGTGAAAGAACCCTTCCCATTCCAGGAAGGATGGAAAGCCAGGAGGCCCAAGGCCTGGGGCTGTGCAAGGTGATCGAATAACCGCAATGATACCTTCTGTCTGTTAAAGTCTTCAAGTGAGTGATAAGGAATTCTTTTGTACTTGCTCCTTTATAACTATGTGTTACCTACCAGTGACTAAATCTAGTATTTTTCCTAAGACTGTAGATGATGTACTGTGACTCATTTGTTTCTCTGAAAACCTATTTTCTTTTGCCTCACTACTTTGGAAGCAGTTATATCAATTGCCTTTTTTTCTTGAACAATTTACTATTATTATTACTCTCTTCTATAGTTTTAAAATGTCTGTAGTTAATGATGCACACTATTAAAAAGCCACTTTATCCCAAGTAACTGTGAACATCTGGCTTTATCAGTAGTGATGCAACAATTTCTATAACTCCAAGTTAAGCAAAAAGCTTTATGTATCATGTTAGAAACCAGAACTGAACAATGTTTTAAACTCAAAATGAGCAGAGTTTTCCTTTGTTTGAAAAAACACTTCTGTGAGAAAGGAGTGGCATTTTAGATTTTTTTTCCAGAGTTTAACATACTGAAATCAATGAAAGCCAACTCAATTCTGGTTTGTGGTTTTGTGTGTTTTTTTAAAGGTTTTCAGAAAACATTTACAATTGCAAAATTTTCAGATTTTTGCCTCACCTGGAACGAGTCAATAAAACTTCCTTACAAGCAAAGCTGTGTCAACAGGGGACAAAGGCTACAAAACTCACTGCCTTCAGTTCAGGGTCAATTATCCAAACGTGGGAGGTTGCTTGAATCAATGCTGAGGCTTATGGAGATTTAGACAGTTTTTTCCTTGAGTCCAGAGGCCTAATTTCCTTGACACTGAAGTAATTCACTCAAATGTCCAGGGTGCGTGAAACAAGCATGAGATGAAGTGCCAGTAGTATTGGGGGGGGAGGCAGTCAGACCTCTTTAATCTTCAGCTCATTGACCAGTTGTTGAATATTAGTGAGGTAATTTCATACCTGGAAAGCAATAGCAAAAAAAAAAAAAAAAAAAAAAAAGATTAAAATAACACTCCTGTCCTGGGACTTGACTTTGTTTATTTAAGTTGACCAACAATATGTAGCCAGTCAGAGGTTATTCAGCATGGAGTGGGGAGAGAGAGGATTGAAGAGGGATTTTGCTGAATTTTGCCAGAAGATGGAGAAGTCTATTCCTTGTTTCTCACAGTAGGAGGCAAATTTTGATACTCAGATTACATCTAAAACAAGAAAGATAAAGTGTTTGGATTTTGTGGGGGTTTTAGGTTTTTTCCTCCTCATAAACCTTTATTATCTTAAGAAGCCAAAACTCTAAAGAAATTCAATCTGTTGATTAGCCAACATCATGAAGTATAAAACCATCAGCTGATAAAAAAGTACTAGTAGTCTAGTTAGAACTTCCAGAGGGGGGCGGGGGGGTAGGAAGCACCCACAAACATGGATGGGTCAGTGTTATGAGGATGTCAGTTCTCATTCAGTTTCTCCTAAAGGCCCTCAGGAGGGTGAATGCCAAGACCTTCAACAGTCCCACCACTGCTTCAGCATGTGCTTCTTGGGGTGCACCCAGGTGGGAAGACAAAGCTCCTATGGACCCAGAGCTGGGGAAGATGCTCTCAGCAGGTACCGTCCCTGGGTCATCTGCTCTGTTACTCTTGGGTCTCTGAGCCAGCACCTGCTGCTGCACCTCTTTCTCCTACCCAAGTAACAGCACAGACCTATTTATGTATTTCCAGTACATCCATCATAGCCGGGGTGGCTCATCCAATGGCTGCTCAATCCTCCCATGTATCAGTTTCCTAAGTTGGAATATCCATTCATCTGTACCATCTCAGACATGATTTGCTGTGCAGCTGCAGCAATTGATACACCTGCTGTTGCTGTATGAATGATTTTGGACAGGATGCGAGTGTGCACCGATGAGATGGATTTGATTTTTAACCCAGGAATTGTCGAGAACTAATTAAGGGACTCATTGGAGTGTTACTTTGCTCCATTATTTCCTGTTTCTTATTGTGTCAGTTTAGGGTGTTTTCACTGAATTACATCAGTTATTAGAAATTTTCTACAGTGATCTTTAAATATCATGTGTCCTAAATATTTTATGACATTTTCACTGGCAAATGATGACTTTAATCAAGCTCCAGAGAAATTTGTCTTGGAAAGCACTCTAGGGCAGGGGCTTTTAAGAGAACATAAGTGTCAGGTTCCTGGGAGCTTTCATACTCTTCTGAGCTAATGCCAAATGCTCTTTCTAATTCCACCCTGGAAAAGAGGAGGAGATGTGCTCTCCCACCACCGCTGTCTGCCACGTGAGCATCCTTCTCCCGCAGTCACAGCGTGCGGCTGTCTCGGTTTTCACTGCTGTAGCGGATCACAGCTGCTGCAGCAGCAGTTCAGAGCAATCATCTACGTTGCTTTGTCCAGCCCGAGCTCAGCCAGGCTGAAGAGGCTGCAGCTGTGCGGTGGCCAAGCCACTGGTAAAGCAAGGCACCAAAGGCAGGAGATGCTCGGCCTTGTGGCCCAGCGGTGCTGTCGTCCAAGGGGCGCATGCAGGGCAGACAGGCCTCCAAGCTGCCCGTGGCCTGCGTGGTGTCCCTGGTGTCCCACACCACTGCTCAGCTGCCACTTAATCCTCTGCACCATGCTGAGCCTGAGAGGAAGCAATTTGCCTGGTAGCACTGCACCTCCAGATAATTTAATCTTTTCATGTTTTCCCCCACAGAACATTGCCTGAGACTTGGTGCAAAACATCTCAGGCACAATATTTCTAGAAGTGAAAGGCATTAAAACTGCAATTGTGAACAAGTCAAATTACAAAGACTTTTTCCATGTATTCCTCGTGTGATCCACCCTCCAGGTCTGAAGTTAAGTATACCATTGTAATACTGAATGCCAGCATGGCAGATGTCTCTGATAATTTGCTGTAATCAGTGATGAAAATGCTTAAAAGATGCCTTAGCAATTTTTTAGTCAATAAATCTCTGTACTATGTAAACTCCATAACTTTTCTTTTAAAAATTAAGCTTGCTGGTTAACTAAAGAGATAGCAATTAATGTTGCATAGCCAGCCTTCAGGAGAGCCTTTGCTGTGGTTTGCAACAGCATCTCCATGGCCTCACAGGGGTGATGTACACTGCGTTGGTGGCTGTATGGGGCTGGGAAACTGGGAGATCTTTTGGTCTCAAAAGACTGCCCAGCAGTATGAAATGCAGAGGGTTATGAGCAGCGTCCTTTGGGGTCAATTCTTCTAAATGTCTTGGCCCAAAATCGGGAGAAGGGGTGGCTGTACTGGAGGTAGGGCTGTTGCTGGGGCGACGGGGGGTGGGGGGCGATGGGCAGGCTGAGACCATACAGAAGGGGTGGGAGCTGCAGGGGGAACCAGCAGCATCCAGCATGGAGATTGGGGTGGCCACCCCTCAGTCAGCGTGTGGCTCACCTACATCACTCCAGGAACTGAAGCACTCTGATTTCAGACTCTGTATGTATTTAACTAATTTTTTTTTTTCATTCAGACTAGAAGTTCTGGAAGCTCTACATAAAAATTTAGAGAGAAAAAATGCTGTCTGAATAGAGATCCTTCTGCATAATGATGTGCTTTCCAGAGAACTACAGAAGTTAAAACACAAAAATTACTACCTGCATTTTTGAACAAATCGCTAAAGATGATTAATGTACAGAGACAGTTTTTACTTGTGATTATTCCTTCAAGATGTATGGCTGTTACTCGCAGGAAGGAAAGGTCTGCATTATAAAACTTCTGCATGATGGTGGTTGCTTAAAGAACTGCTGGCAGTGTGGGAGACATGCTGCCATTTACTCCAGAAATTCTAGGAAAGGTGAGAGAACAGCGTGGCCAGGATGTCACTTCCCATGAATGAGGCACAGAAAATATACCTTTTTTTTGTGGAACAACTTACTTAAAGTAAAAGATTACTTCAATATCAAAAACACAATGAAAAAAAAAGTCAACTCTTCTTTTAAAATTAAGTAGAATAGAGTGGTCTGGCAAACTGATGGAAAAAAGCAGCTTAGCAGAAGATGATTGAAATCACTCAAATGGTTATGAAAAGTGCTGGCTATTTTTGGGGAGAAAGGCATGCTGATAAATGCAGTTCAGCACTGGCACTGCTGGTACGTGCCTTGCCCTTGCATGTCCCATTCAGCCCTTCCCTAGGCACTGTGAGGACGTAAAGAGCAGTAGTACTTCATGGAAAGCTTCAAAACCCAGGGAGGAACAAGCTTCTTTCCTTAAAAAGGGCTGCAATTCAATAAATGAACAACTTTTGGCTTGAAGGAACATTTTTAACATAGATGTATTTATTATCAGGCCCAAAGTAAATAAAGAGCCTGGGTGAGGCACCCAGTGCTGAGCGGCAGACAGCAAAGTGGTGGGGTGGGATGGACCTCCGGACCCCTGGGCTTGGGCTGAGGTTGCTGCTTGCAGCATGGTGGGTTAATAGAAAAAGTTCAGTAGGTGTGAAGAAGGGGGTGAATAGAAAAAGTTCAGTATCCAAATTCTGCTTAGATAGTGACTTTTTTATAGAGCAACGTGGAACAAACAAAGTAATGCTGCTTTCCCTTTTTCCTTGAAAAGGAGAAGGGAAAAAAAAAAACCCAAACCCAACAACTTGCTTGGTAAGGGCAAACGTGGCCATTCCCAAGCGATGTGCGTGGCTTCTGCACGGACAGAGGCACCTGAGAAGGGCTGAGCTAGCACAACCTCCATTGCCCCTGCCAGGTTTAACAGGAACTGCAGCCCACACTGCTTGGTGGCAGGAGTCCAGATAGATTTGCTGGGTTGCAAAAATTGATATGAGAAGTAATTTAACCTACTTCAGGCCTGAGAGAAACCCAAGAGATAAGCTATGTACTGCAATGAATTTACATGAGGAAAGTGCGCACATCTGAAAATAATACTTGAAATCAGTTGATTCCTTTCTTCCAAATGAAAAGCAGTCTTCTATATATAGCATAATAGCATTCTCAGGTGCTGCTTGTTGAGGATTTTTTATAGATGCTTTATTTTTAAGACTGCCTGGGGAAAAACAAATTTTACTTGGCAAGCCCAACTTCTTTTCTTGGGTAACCCTGGCAATACAATTTATTATTTTCTTTTGGGTTAACTTTGACAGATGCTGCCTGACCGGAGATCTGCTGATCCCAGGGAGCTCTGGGTGCCCTGGGGAGCATGGATGGCAGCGTCCAGTGGAGCCCCTGTGACCCTCCACTGGAGGATGAACTCAGGGTAAAGTGGACATAGAGGATGTCTTCCTTGACGTAACTGCATGTGCTGTGGGGCTGGTGGGCAGCATGGACAGGCATAATCTCATGCTGCACCACCAGCAACTGGTACAGAACGGATGAGAGTGTGTTACTTGCAAATATGGTTTATTACAAGGGCAAAATCTATAGAAAAGGGATACATTCCCTCATGTAAATAGAGGAGACGTTTGCTGTGACAGAGCTAATTAGGATCCTGGGAGAATTTATGCAGAGTTAATAAGAAACAGAACTAAACGTTGTCTTAATTTACCCTCAAGCTCACAAAAATGTTGTTCATTCATGTTGCACTAATTAAGCCAACAGCCATTAACCCTTTCTTCAGAGACAGAGACCTTTGGCACTGAAGAGGAATTAAACCACATGCTTTCCAGTGAGCATCTTTGTGTTTCTGTGAGTCTTCAAGCACTTATCTTCATCCTGTAGTGAGCACCAGTTGTGCTAATCAGTGGGGCGAGGAGTTACTCCTCTGCCCTTCCCAACCACAGCTGTCGGACTCGCATTTGCTGCCCAGCATCCCAGCATGTCACTGTACAACACCCCTGGGGTGAGGCTTTGAGCTCCAACTAGCCACAACTCTTGAGATGTCCAGCCTGGGTTTAAGCCCCTTGGCTCATATCACGGTGGGGTGTGTGTGGGTGTGTGTTGTGTTCAGCTGTGTTGGTCAGTACAGGAGAGCTAATGGCTCTGGAAGTTCTTATGCAAGCCTGTGCTAGAGTTCAGCTGTTCCAAAATGATGGGTTTTTATGTCCAGTTTGCTCCAACAGACAGCAGATATGACAAAAATCTTGTTCGAAGTGTGTTCTCACCAGATTTCAAGTCCAGTTTTGGAGGCTTTGATCTGGGACAGTCCAAGCATGGTTTAAGCAGCATTTCAACTTTGGAGTGCTTAGCTAAGCTCAACCTTCGCTCTGAGCATTACTAGATACACACTTGCCTCTGATAGTTTGCAAGTAACCGGTAAACCAGAAAATGCCAGAAATGAGAGCTGTAAGGAAGAAATTATATTTAGTGGGGTTTTCCTTTTTTTTCTCCCCATTTCCCACATAAAGCAGTGAAAACTCATGATTAAGAGTAATCTGAAAAAGAGCCCTGTTCTGCTACTGCCTTTGCAGTATCACTTTTATCTGAAGTACTTCTGCAATAGCTCATCCAACACTCAGCTTCCCTGACTTAAATGTGAGAAGAGCAAAGCCTCTCCTTCTCTGTAGCTGAGGTACATTACAAGAATTCAAAGTGATCAGGAGAATGAAAAGGGCACAAAATGATATTTAGTGTTCATGTGCTTTAAAAAGCAAAGTTGAACCTGGTGACTACAGCTCCAAGCAGAGAGTTTTCTGTGCCTTATTTTACTTTTTTTTACTTATTTTACTGCAGCAGCAGTGCACCTTTGTAAGTGAGATGAGAGTGAAATGAAAAACATGGTGCTGTTTCTCATAGTCTTGTTTCTGTGACTCATTTTGGGGTAGCGACTAGCAGTGACAGACCGCTACCCAAGAGAATCACCACTGGCTGCCTTGCTGCAAGTTCCATTCTTGAATAACGTGAGTGTTTTACTTTGGGTGTAAGTTCTCTTACATTGGCTTCATGTTTTGGCTTGCAGATCTCCCTCTGCTATTATGAGGAAGGAATATCCCTTGGTCAGCATTGCAGTGCTTTCAAGGTTATCAGATTATTTTGTTTGATTTGGGGGGTGGGTGAGTGTGTGTGTGTGTTAGCTTGTTTTAGTTGTGAGGGGTTTTTTTGCTTCTGGTAACAGCGTCATTCAAAACAATATTTAGCACTTTCAAGTGTGTTTAGTTACTTGGAGAAAACTTCGTGAATTATGCAAGTCAGTTGTGCTGCCTTGCCAAGCTTTCTTGTAAGGAGGTGGTGGGAAATGCGTACAGTGCAAAGGAAGCAGTGTGGCCGTCACAGCCAGGCAAGAGGGAAATCTGTGCACATCAGCATCCAGATGTTGAATTTGGCAGAGAGACAGAGAAAGGAAAAACTTGTTACTTGTCCAACCAAGTTGGTGGATGTCCCAATATTACCCATTAGGGTATGGCCTGAAATTCTCTGCTGGCAACCAGTAATCTGGGAGACTTCAGCGTGGGAGCTGTATTTCATGTTGCCCTTTTCTGCCTCCCCGACAGAGGTCATTCCTGGAGACCTGGGTCAGTACGAGACTGTTCCTCGAAAGAGTGTACACACACTGATGTGAAGAAAGGGCGAGCAGTCTCCGGAGGTCATAAATTATTCCATTATTCCAAGAAGTCTCTCATTCATAGGGTTGCTTATCAAATAGAATCAACATGTGGCATTAGCTAAAGACGTTTTATTTCAGATAATGAGACCAAAGTCTCACATTGATGCTTATTTCTGTAGCTCTTCTCATGGAGCAGGTTGTGTGCTCTGCAAGAGAAATGCAAAGGACATAGAGCTCTTGCCAACCAGCTTCGTAACAGTCGAGCACGCAGCAAAGAGCAGAACAACCCAGCAGTGCAAATAGTCTTTTCTTCCCTTGAAAATGTGGAAGAAGTTTTCTAGAATGTTTAAAAAAAAAAAAAAAAAAAAAGTTTATGAAGAAATCTGGTCATTTACATGAAGAATAGGAAACGAATCTGAAGTTCTCCTGATGAGATGTGCTCAGCACAGTCTGTCCTTGTTTGTGCCGGTCCTCTTCCCCACACACACACTGGTCAAGTCCCTTGCCGATGTCCACATCCATGGGCACGCTGAGAAATTCAGCTGCTTTTGCTGCACTCTCTTCCACAGCCAGTTGTGTGCAATTCACTTATGGTCAACCCTGACTGCTCCTGCTTCTGTTGTTGGTATCTTTCATGTGGAAAGAAATACAGGACTCAAGGCATGGCGAGCTGATCTGAGACTGGAACGTGGCTGTAATTAGATTTATCAGGCCAGCTAGTTTTCCAAGTTTAGGTTTTAATTAAAATATACTTTATATGAGATTGGAAGAGTAAAAGAGAAGGCATACATCTGAGTAGACCAATCTGATCAATTCTGGGGCAGCGGCCCGGGGGCTGCTGATGCTGCCTTGACCCCATGTGGCTGTGGCTCAGCTCCTGCATGGGGCCATGCCCAGGGAGTGTGCATTACATACTCTAAATAGTCCAACAGTCTATTCTAGCTGTCCAAAAGCATGCAACAGAAATTGTAAGTTCACATGAGCAGGATTTTATTATTGCTTCTTTTTATTGTCATTTTAATTGAAACAACTCTCAAAATGATCACCAGTTTAATTCTTTTAGTGTCAATGCTTTTTTATAAGCCAGTGAAAAACTCAGAGAAAATGAGGAAAAATGAAGCTTTAACAACAACAAAAAAAAAATAGGCTATTTTTTCATCTTTGTCTTTTCAAAATGTTTGTTTAATCATTGCAATGTAGAAACTTGTAGTCATAAAATGTCACCGAGCGCTGTTATGTAATATAAAGTTAGTATCACCTTTGGCGTGTATGTGTGTGAGAACCTGCATTGTCTGTGAACTTAATCCTGCTATAGGTATTTTGTGGTGCAGTTCAGTAACTTTACTGTATTTGTAAGTATTGCTTATTCCTTCAGATATGAGCAAAAATCAAAGCTGGTTGGGTTTTGGCTTTTTTTTCCCCCCTAATATACAAATATGAAGCATTCACTAAGTGCCCTCTATGAAACTTGCTCTGAATTGGGGGTGAGAGACAGTGAGATTTTCACCGAATAGTTCTGAAGACAAAAATTGCTGCAAACACCTTGGAGAGAGCACCCATCAAAATTCTGCAGGTATATCCATGAACTAGTTCCAGAATCTACTGATTCTCAGTATGAACCTCTCAGCTGGGAAGTAGAGACTCCACAGTAATTTTAATGACTTTTTTAGTAATTTTAAGTGTTTATAATAAAACCTCAGCATTGTATTATGGTGTTATCTGTATTTGCTATCATAATTCATTAAATCACCGGTAGGTGATAACGTATTTTTCAGATATAAACCTTTCCTCTTTCCTGAAATATATGGTAATATATTTCTGACGATGAGATGGCTGGATAAAATCATGTCAACATGTATGTGGCGTTTCCTTTTGCTGAGTTTCCTACTGTATCTCTCGATGTGAAGTCAGACTCGCACGCCAAATACTGTCAGTGGGGAAGTGCTGTGATTTGTATTAATGAATACGCATCTCCTGAGATTTTTTAGGTGTTTGCCTACGCCAGGGCCCTTTGCTGTTGGGATACTGAGGCACAGTGAGTCATCAGAAGGTTCTTCATGACAGGCTGTTGTTACACACTGTTGTATTTAGTGAGAGACAGACTCCCTGCCCATTGCTGCAGGGGCTGATCTATTTAATGATGCTCTAGCACTTCTCAGTGCCCTTTACTTCTTCTACAGAGGACAAAACTGGTGTTCAGACATCCACTTTTACGCGACTTGGTCTTACTTATCCCTTTCTTAATAAATCTTCAGTCTGTAAACAGATCAAACTATCCATGTTTTGGAGTGGAATTTTTTTTTTTTCCTCGCTGGGTTCAGGGAGGCTCCAGACTGCAGAGCAATCTGCAAAATCGTTGCATAGAGCTGGAACTAGCCAACTGGCAAGTGTCTGAACCTGCCTGGAGCCACTCAGGCTGACTCCGCAGGTTGTTGCTGTCTCACAGCTTTTACAGACACCAGAGCCAGGCTTTGGTCAGAGGGGCAGAGCCTGGGTGTGCTCCAGCACTGGAGGGTGTTGGAAGAGATGGAGTGGTGTCACTGGGTGGGAATGCACAGTCCTGAGTCACCCATGCAGTGCGCACATGCAAGATCGGAAATGTCTGGATGTAAATGCTCCTTAGGGGAGGTGAGAAGAAAAAAATCAAGAGAGGGGAAAAAATGCTCAAGGGAGGGGTTAGTGTGAGGATGTGGGGAAACAGGTGCCCGTAACTCCTCAGCTACAGCCACAAAAGATTGGTCAGAAGACATCTAACCTGTAACTAGGTCAGGTTGTAGAACAGGGAAAAAGCCAAAATTTCAGATGCACATTTCCTTCCTAAGAACTGGGAGGGGGCAGGGAAAGCTAGAAAAAAAGTTAATCACAAAGCCTAACTTAGTAAGTGGTTTGAGCTGGAGATATTTATCTGATTAACCTATAAATCTTGTGCATCTTATGGATTGTGTTTGTTTAAATCTCTATTTTCCAGATTTCCAATCCAAGTGTTACTCTGCAGGAGTAAATGCAGGAAAATCTCTTTCGCTTTCAGTAAATATTTTTGTATATTTACCTGAAAGAATATTTTTTTATCATCTGCATGTTCAATTAATTTTATACATTGTTGATGGATGCTTATCTTTATGAAATGACGGTTCATGGAAGGGGGTAATTACTTTGCTAAAGATTGTATTTATTTTTGTGCATTGTTATTGTTCTATCGGACTGCATACCTGTTCAGCCCTAACAGTTTGCCTTGTTTTCATCTGTTTTCTACACAGACTTTATTTTCATTCCTGGTGTTACTGAAGTCAATGAGTTCCCTGAAGCATGACCAGACAGATTGTTTGGATTTTCTGGTCTGGCAGAAACTGGACAAAGCAATCATTTGTTCTAGGGGTGTCTTATGATTACTTACCAGTCTCATAGATGCTCAGTAATTAAAATTAAGTCATAGCAACCACGAGATGTTTACAAACCGAACCTGATGGCATTATGTTTCCTGAAGTGCAGAGGTAGGTTGGATCTTCAGCACTTACCACCATACCACACTGCACAGCCTATGTCACTTCATTTTTTGCACATGCATTAAAAAAATAAAAAATCTTTCTCTTGGCACATTAAAAACATAGTACAAGACATAAAATAAAGGTGTAGTCTAAGGAAAGAGCAATATGGAGCTTCTCTGCCCATGTTTTTGTGCAAGCTGGCACGTCAGCCACCACATTCCCCTGAGGACACGGAGCAGTACCATTGCTGACCTCTGATATTTTTGCACCCAAGGCTGGTCTATGACTTGTTTTGTGCTTCCCAGGCAGACCCAAAGTGCAGGTCACTGCAGAAGCCTCTCCTGGTGCTAACCATGATGCTCTAATATCCCTGGCAATTTTTGGACTAAAGTTGAAAAAAAAAAAAGAAAAAAGAAAAAAAAGTTTAGCTTCCTTCCAGGGAAAAAGGAAGTGTGACAAGGCAGGAAAACGTGACAGAAGAGAAGAGCTAATGAGAAGGAAACTGCAAACTTGATGAGTTCAAGCTCACCCTGCTGCAGAGCTTTGCTTCTGCAGCTGCCCCTGGGTCACCCTTCTCTTACAGACGGGTTTCTGCAGCTCAGTCTCACCAGGCATGATGCCAATAAGCACAGGGGAACATCCAGAAGTGAACAGCCTACGAACCACTGCACGAACCAATGTGTGATTCAGAGAGTGCCCTTTGAGAGGTGGTAATGAATATGCTCATGTGTCCACAAGCCACTGAGGTGCCCCAGTCCAACTGAGCACGGCGAGTCTGGAGCAGGTGCAGCTGCTTCCATGATTAACAGTGAAACCATGTAAAGGTACACGGGGACAGAGAAGTGGTTCGGCAAAAGGAAAGTAAAAGAGAGGAGAAGATGTATTTCCTCTCTATAAATAAACCAATGGAATAGGCATTAAAGAGGGAGCAGAATTAATTAAATTAAGGGATGCCATTGTGCTAAAACCAGATCAGTGTAACGTGGCTATGAATACATTTGGAATATGTAAATCAAAAGGTGTTAGCATCAGAGTAATGAGGGTCAGGGACAACCCTGAAATGAAGAGTAGAAATAAAATTGACTTCTCTTTTGATAAAACTTGATTATAACTGTAGTTGGACCTGTTAGCTGGGAGAGCTACAGCTGGAATGTGAAGCGCTAGTTTGTGTTTTCATGAGCTAAAGTAACTGGTTTTGAGATTATTTTTCTGTTTCTTCTTTTTCCCCTTGTAATCATGTTAAAACTTTGTAAATGCAAAACCAGGTCCGGAGATTATTCCTTTAAAAATGAAAGCTAATTTTCAGAACATCATATTTTTGGCATGATATATTTTTTAATGACATACTTGTAATCAAACACCTGGTGTGTGCTGGTGCTCAGCTGGTGATGGTACTGACAGGTGCCCAGGGTCACATCTGTAACTTCATTTGATTTTCATCCTGCTCTGGGATTTTCAGGTAGCATCCATTCCCTAAGAACACTGCTGCTGAATGCAGATCGGGTTTTAAAACACAGCAATTAGTGTTTGGCTGCACCAGATCTCACAGGAAGCCTAAAGTACAGCATGCTCTTGAGTCCCAGCCCCATGAATGGGGAGCAGCAAGGTCTGGATGCATGAAACTTTCTTGGTGTTTCTTCCAGACAATCAATTGTAGAAATTATAAACCCATGCCAAACCAGCCCAACATCCCAGAATATCTCTGAGATGTTTCCCTGTGCTTTGTCGCTACTCTCACCCCACTTGCAGGCAAGCAGTCAGCTCCTCTCAAGCAGCGCAGCAGCCCTGTTAAGCCAGAGGTAGGGGTGACTAGGTTGCAGGATAAGGCTTATTATCTGGAAAAATGAGAAAGAAAAAAAAAAAAAAAAAGAACACAGAGGAGGATCACGTACTGGACAGTTATACTTCACCTGGTGGGAAGCTAGAAAATGCTCTCCCTTGTTTTGAGCTCTGCCTAGCCATAGATTTCCGTGTACTTTTAGCAAGAAAATAAAAGGCAGCAGCTTAATAGCTTAAGTGCAAAGCTTACTGTCAAATTCAATCCTTTGCAGGAGTAGAAAGAAAGTCTTCTGAGACGGATGGCAAATTTGACATGTGGGCAATTTCCTGCTCAACTTCTATTATTCTTCAATGAGTTGCTTTAGTTGTCTTTATACCTTTCTACACTCTTTCTGTTTCCTGAAATAGTAATTAATGTATAAGATAACAGGGCCAGCAATATGCTAAGGATACCTAAGACTGATCGTTGGAAAGCTTTCCTTTAGGACGAATGGAGAGAGCAAAGGAACACTGCTGGTCTGGAAATGCACAAGCTGTGGTTTTCTTGCTGAAAATGCAAAGTATCCAGTAGATGTATTTAAATAATGCATGCAAGTCATGCATGTTCTTCCAATTACCGATCAGGAAATGTGGAAGAACAGATATATGCATGATAGCTTACAAGGCTGTTAAATTTGCATGCCTTTCCATCACCACTTGCCTCGACTGTGCCCATGCACAGACATGCTCCTCTCTACTTGGTCACAGGACACCCCACCAACGCCCACTCCCCTGCCCCTCTATTTATCATCCAGACGAGGGGGAGATTGCCATGGAGACAGATAACCCTGGTGGAAGATGGCTTACTCACACCTGTGGATAGGCTGGCAGTGCAGGTCCAGGTCACAGAATACATCCAGTTTTCCTTCTCTCTTCCTCGGCTGCCATCAATCCAATTAACTCTCTGGGAATCTTCCCACCTGCCATGTATTGGAAAGAACAATTTTCAGTGCATGCTGTCTCTGTAGTTCCTAAATCAAATTTTTGTTGCTGTAATTTGTGAAAATTTGTGGTGTTTTGCCTTTTTATTGTTTGGACAAAACTTTACTTTTTTGGCTAAAATCTTACTATTTTTAGTGTCTTCATACTTCTGCTTGCCTTTGGGGAGCTGACTCTGGGTTTATTCTTCTTCTGTGATACTTTCAGGTTCTCTTTGAGGGAGAGGTTTGCCTTAATCTTCAGCCTCTAATACAGCATCTTAAAGCAATGTCAACGCTGCCGAAAAGCACTTCTAATATTTTATCTGGTTCTTCTAACTTGCTTCAATTAGCTTAAGAATGTCTATGGGGTCCTGTTGCCAATGTGGAAGGCTGCTGTCAGGCTGGGGCACCCGCTGTGCCTGTACCGCAGGTCGCGGGCAGGGGAAGGGCAGGGGGCAGGGGAAGGTGGTGGGAGGCATCGGTCAGAGTTAGACATAAGTAGAAGTAGCAAGCGACAGTCAGGGGTTTCAACCTACTGTAAATTACCCTGCTTTCAGGTGTTTTATAGGCAGAAATCCAGACAATGGAGACCTCAATGGAAACCTCTATGAAATCTGTAGCCCTTTGCAATGAGAGTTCACGTTCTTTCTGTGCCTGGTGCTGGAGCTACCTGGCAGGCCAAAATGAAACTCAAGGTAACGTCTGATTTGGAGCCAAACACAACAGCCATTATCTTCTGTAAAGGACAGACAGGGTTTCTCAGCCCCAGAGGTCAAATTTCAAACACAGACAACAGAATCCTGGCTTGGCCCAGGATCTGGGTGAAATTGCACATTTCTCTGCATGAGAATGTCCAGTATTTCTCATGGGTATCTACAGCATTTTTGCCTGCTATCAATTAACTTCAAGTTAAATAAAATGAAAGGAATAAAATGAATACCATAGATTTAAAATTAATAAAAGGAACAGCTCCAGAGTGTCATGAGCTTTATCTGATTTTCTTCTAAATCACTCCATCCCTCTAGATACTATATTATTTTCCTTTCAAACCCACATTTCCAATGCTAGGACAAATGAGAACACCCACTCCCAAACTCCTGATCTTTGTGTTTATTATCAAAAGCAGCAGAGATAAATGTCTCCATAAAATACTTTGCGTACATTCTTACATACATTTTTCATGAACTTTTTTGGAGCGAAAGGTAATGTTCTCCTGGGATCCACCTGAAACCTCACCCAACTGAGCTGTTTTTGTCAAAATACTCAGAAAGCGATCAGGAGTGTTTCTCGCCTGGTGTATTCTCTAACCAACTACTTCAGGGTCCTTCTTGGCTCCAGCAAATCCAACCGCCACAACTGTTGTTGACACTGATCAAGGAGCTGATAAGAGTTTTGTTTGCTTGTGTGCTTTAAAGATGCAGCCTGTTTTGTGGAAAGCACCTTTTGGTTTTGCTTTTGGTGTTGTCAAGCTCCATCTGAGGACAAGCAGATGGGGATCTGTGAGGGCACCAGGGTGAGGAGCAGAGTCCTGCACCACTGCAACAAGCAGCATCTCCCTGTTCCTGTAGATTTCTTATTTATGATCATTATCCCACACCCATCCCCCTGCCCCGATATACAGCTTTGGTCTTCACTTTTGAAAATAAATGCTTTGCTTCTCAGTTAGAGAAGTCAGTGCTGTTTCTTGAGACAAACCAATAAACTGGGGCATTTTACTGAAATGACCCAGCAGTGCTGGTGCCTGTGTGCAGGTTCCCTGTGCATCCCCGAGCACCCAGAACCGACCGTGCTGTGCCAGTGCCTGCTGATAGCTCAGCAGCATGTCAAATCACCTAAAGTGACTTAAACCCTCCCTCCTTCAAGGCCAGCACTTTCAGGCCAGATGTTTCAGTTATCGTACAGCACAATCCACTTCAGATCCCACGCGGAAAGATCTGAGCTCACTTTCCCTTCAGATGTAGGTAACAGACATGACTGCGGCACGTTTCGCTCCCCAAGCTGCACCATGATGTGCTGCTGAGAGCAGCTGGGCCAGACTGCAGCAACAGGTAACCAGCTTCCTCAGTTTATCCATAATTATTTTCCATCACTCTTGCCTCTAAGCTTTTCTTAAATGACAAGGTTTCTTTAGTCGAGGCGTTAAATTCCAGCTCCCAAAAAGCCTCTGCTGTGTGACTTGTACATGTGGCGTCACTCTCCACTATCTGCTGCCATTCTGCCGGAGAAAAATGCTGCTTTATAATCTGACAGTCCATAAATGAAGCAGTTATGTGTCAAATAGCATCTTTTGACAAACTCGCCAGATGAAAGACGACTTATTTTTGTGTGACATTTCACCACCTCTTTTTCTTCAATATTTCTGACATTTTTTCTATTACTATGATGAAGTTCTAAGGCAAAAAGAAACTAATAGTTTGTTCTTCTCATGAAAACAGTGAAAAGGGAAGGCAATGAAAATTAGAGGAAAAAGACGCTAATATTGTCATAGTCAACTGGAAGATGTAGGACTAAAGTTTAGTGTATATGTAGATGTGATAATAAATATGAATGCTGATGATTTGAGACCAACTATGGAATGGGATCATCTGGAAATATAACTTCCCACACATTATTGACAGTATTTTCCAAAGGCAGATCCATTCTGTGTTTCTGACTGGTAGTTATGTGGCTTATTGTCCGGTGTTTTCCATCAGAAAGCTGACTCTGGGCTACAGCATGGCACCCAGAAATGCAGAGATTTAGACAATGTCCATATCACATGTCTGTGTATAAATACATTTAACATTTATGGTGAGACTGGTGGAAAACTCCAGTATTGTTCTTATCATTTGCAGCCATGTAGCAGGTTTTGCGAAGCTTACATTCTACTTTCAGGTCGCTTTGCGTTTGCACCAGGGCCACTGCAGGGCAGAACCCTGCTCCTGCCTGCTCTGACCAAGCTTTTAAAGCCATCACCTTTCCAGAGTTTAAGTTGCTCTCTTCAGAGGTAGGAGAATTTCTTTACAGTTTCCTTTATTGTATTTGAATGGTGTGCCTTGTGAATGTAACTTAAGAAAATATCTCTATTGGGACTTTTATTTCGAATTTGCTATGGTGACAGCTATTTTCTTTCATTTTGGTTTTGCTTAGTGACTTACCAGCAGCAGGTTACACAGAATGGGCAGCGGCAGTGTCATAACCCAGCCCTGCACGTAAGGATTCCTCTTCTAAATTTACCTTTTGTCTGTGGAGCTTTTGCAGAGTCAGGGGGCCAAGAACTTGGGAAACTGGGGGAAAAAAACTGGGTCAGTCCTGCCAAGCTAATATTGGGGAAAAAAGCAAAAAGAGGAAAAAAAAGAAAGGAATCTGGATACAGAGGCAAGTGACTGCGGTTTCTCACGCTGCAGGACATCTAGACAAATGCATTGCACTAACTGTACAGCAGCAATTATTTAATGCATGGTACTTGAATGTGGAATCTCCTGGCAGCACCTGATGGCTGCACGCGGCTGAGAGCAGCCCCACTGCCAGCCGGCCGTGCATCCCCCCACCCGCCACTGGCCGCTCGCACCCACCTTTCTGAAAATTTTAGGCAGAAGAGGCTCAGCTTTTTCCCAGACTTGTAAAGTTTTCTCCAAATGCCTAGGATTTGTCCCACAAGAAGACGTTGCTGAGCACTGGTTCTTTATAGAACTAGTCCTTTGTAGTTCTATAAAAAATATATAAAATTGTTTTGCTGGAGTTATGCCTGCTGAATATCTACTGCTAGCATCCAGGTGATGGAGGAGGGGATTCCTCTTTCATCTCAAACAGCTCAGGAGAGGGTGATGGTGAAAGAAGAAAACAGGAGGATGGATAAAGCCAGACAAGGGATTGTGCAGTTACCAGACACCTCTCCTCACACATTTTGTCCCCTACCATCCACACGGTTGTCAGGCAGAAGCAAGAATGGGCACAAGCATTGGCAGTTTGCGGTTCTGCATTGGAAATTAGTGAGTTTGCACTAAGACGTTTTCACCCACAAAGCATGTGTCTCATCATCCTCAAGCTGAGTGGACTTTGTGAGAACTGGCAAATCAATCTGACCATTTTTTAGTTAAACTGATACTTAAAGTGACCAATTCTGTGGAGTTTTCTGTTGTGCTCAGCTGGGAGGGAGAGAAGGATGCTTGTATGCTTAAGCATCTTCCTAAGCATTTATTTAGTTAAATCCTGCGCATTATATTTCACTTTCTGCAAAATAATTGTGATGGAATTAGTCATCTGGATTAGCACAAAGCCTCCAATGCTAGATATTTTGCAAACACAAAGACAGCACTGTCATTCCCAGAGGGCTGCAGTTTAAAAAGGTTTTGCATCTCTAATTTCACTCTCAACACTTTTTTAAAAGCTTCTAGATAGATAAAAACTTAGAGAAGAAATGCTGCCTGTGCTTTCTATAAAGTCATTGATTTTAAACCAATGACTGGTTAGTCAGATGGTACTTCAACCCTATATATCCTTTGATCATCATGTAATCATTTTTACACACGTGAACTTGTCACTTTTCAATAATCATGGAATTAATCATAAGATGGAATTCTTACGGGTTTCATCTCTTTTATATTTAAGACTCAGCTGTCTGATACTTTGCCTTCCATGAATGGTTTTTCTTTTGCATTTGGGAAAAGTAAAAGAAGCTGAAAAACAGAAGTAGCAAACAGTACAAAGTTGTAAAGCCATTTAGCATGTGGTTTGAGACATCCTGCATTGTCCTCAGTCATCTTCTACGTTACGATAGTTTTTAATATCCAGTTAGGGAATATATACCTAAAATATTTTCTGTGATTGAAAAGTAGTATCTTTTAATACTGTAGATAAATACTTTATCATTTTATTCCTATTTTTATTGATCTATTTTTATTTATCTAGACATTTTTTCATTTGCAATGTAATGGTATATGACCTGAGTAAGACTGGGGGTTTTTGTTGTTGATTTTAACTATATGTCTCAAAGTTTCTAAAAGGAATGTAAAAGTGAATTACGTTATGTAATTAGACCTCTTTCTGTAGTGAAATATTGAAAACATATATTAGCAGAATACTCACAATTTTTCATCGTTCCTGTATTAAAAACCTGCTTGGCCATGACCATATGTGGACACACACATATATAAATATACATACATATATATGTATATTTCTACTTAGCTGCTTTTTTTTTTTTCCTTGAAGCCAAAAGCCAGGTGGCATGAAACCTGGTGAGTGAAGCCAGCTAACTCATAGGAGCATGCAGGTTGCTGTGTAAGATTTTCACATTTATTACATTAATTGCTTCCAATTTTACTCAAACTAGGACAAAATCTGTATAGCACATTGACTTCGCTACCTCAGCCATAGGTCAATGGCATCCAGACTCCTGAGTGACTCTCCAAGGGAATGATTGCTCCAAAGCTTTCATCTACCATGTCCTAGGCAAGCACTATGAAAATAAGATTTCACAGACCACCATTTTCTCAGGTTTTGCTGTTAACCTTTGTTTTCTAAGCATACCACTTTCCAGGAAACACAGCAGAACTAATTTCAATAATAATTTTGGTTGTGTCAATCGCAAATGCTTTTTCTGTTCCCAAATTTTTTATTAATAAAAAAGTAAAACCAAGAAGTTACTTTTCGAATATTATTTATTGACCCTAATTACTTATTCATTTTTGTACTTGAACAGCTGTGTCCATGGCCACTGAAGCCCCCTCACGTTCTTGGCTGTCACGTCTCATCATTCCTCTCATGAGTTCATCAGCTTTTATTTAAATGCTCTTTTTTCTGGACTAGTTGCCTTTTGCTGCATTGTGTCATAGAAGATACATCTGTAAAGAAAGTTAAAAATGTCTCCCCAGCCCAGCCAGGGTCCATCAGATCCAGCATTTTCATAATGATCAAAAAGTAACAAAAAATTACTTTTTGAGGAGTCTTTTTTTTTCTAATGTCATGCACAGAATAACCTGTATTTCCTTACAATGTCATGGCAAAACCATGGTAGACGCTGTAGAACTCCAGCCACCGTCATGAGACATGAGCCCACCACCTCTGTCCCATCCGTATGTACACTGCTGGAATCTTCTTGCAGCATTTTTCTGGGCACTGTAGCATCTGGAATTGATTTCAGTGAGCTGTAGCAATGCCTCTCTGTTTTTCCTTAGTAACATCACCTAGCTTCTATTTTTAAGTTTGTCTCTTCCTGACGTTGAGCCCTGATTTAGCTGTGCATCCTTCACTTAACAATGCTGGGGGTTTGTCCCCCTTGGAGCAGCAGCCACGCAGAAAGGACCCCAGCTCCCTGGGCATCCCTCTCCCACTAATCACACACTTCTTTCCTCCCCCTCCCTATACAATTTCATGACCACACTGCCTTGTTCTCCCCACACCAGGACCCCTGAGCTGGCCTCCTGTCCCTCTCAGCCTCCCGCTCAGGATGCAGGTGCACCATGGCCATCCCACTGTCATCTTGGATGGAGCACCCATGTCAGCTGGCATACCCCTGCCCATCTGCCCACCATCCTTGTGCTGAGTGGCTGTCAGCCTTCCACACACACCTTTTTCTTCCTTCTGTCCTCCTCCTGTGCCCATCGGATGGATGCTCATACTATTGATTTTGATCAACGCAAATTTCTAACGTCTTATCTGGTAAAATGCTGGTTTTTTGAATCTCAACCATTAAAATATTACAAATCCCACAGGGAGGTATTTTTACAGAAAGAAAATTACAGCAGCCTAGCAATGGTAAAACAACTGGTGCTGATACTTTTGGAACATATACTTTAAATTCTTTCTTTCACTTTTTTCTGTTTTGTAATTTTGTTTAATGTCATAAATTTTAACACAGAACTTAAAACTGAAATAAAAGCACAACCTTACTTTTTTACACAAAATTTTCACTCACAAATATTTTTTACATATCCCTGTGTCTAACCATATTCTTTCAAGGGCTTTGTTCTGCTTTTTTCATTACTTCAGTGATTTGAGGCTGTTCAAGAAGTGTTCTTTGAACACAGGAATTGTGAGGCATATACAGGAAAACTGCATCCTAAATTGTACCTTAAACATCCAAATTTGGGAAAAGGAAACAGAAAAACCATGAAGTGGAACTACAAAGTGATAGCCTCTAATGCTGTCTCGTGAGAAAAGTGGAAATCTCTTGTTCTTTTTAGCTGGCCAAAAAAGGCTGGTACCTGAAAGCATGCTTGGTGCTTCCAGGGGCAGGGAGGGCAAGCAGCAGAGGCTAGAGCCAGGTGCTGTCAAATGGCATAAAAAGTAAAATTTTTCTTATGGAAAGAGAAGCGGGCCGGGGCGGGGGGGAGTGTCAGGAAACAAGTGAGGAAGTAAGGAAGGTGGAAAGCCTCTACATCATGCTATACTGGAGAGCACTCCACTGCTCTGGGGCTGTGCTGGGCTGCAGGTGGCTGCTGGGCTTGGCAGTGGCTGCTGGAGGGGAAGATGCAGCCAGTGGGGACCAGTGCCCTGGCTTGTCCTGCCAATGGGCAGCTCACCCGGCGGTCCAACAACTCAGGGAGCTGTTGAGTAAAACTCAAAAGAACATTCTAGTCATTTCTCGTTTTCCTTCCGGAACAGTGAAAAGCAGGTTGGGAGGCTAGAATGAGATCAAGTTAAACCGACGACCACTAAAGGTAAATAATTATCCAGTTTGCTCTGTGCAGGTGCTGAGGGATCAGGTATTGATTTCCAGTCATGAAGACTGTCTCCTCAGGTCAGTATGATTTGCCATGATCCCTAGCAGGACAGGGTTCTGCACAGCAGCACGCTGCACGTAGAGGTGTTCACGATTAACTCATGCATTGACTGTAATTGTTAGGAAACGTTATGGCCCTGGCGAAGATGTGCAGTAGGGAGTGATGGGATGTTTAAAAGGCTGGATCGTGTGCAGTTGATACTAAAAGTGCCTAGACTGCAGTATTTGCAGACAGCAGAAGTTAATCCCTGCTTCCAAGTACTTCCAGCTTACAGTGCTGCAGAAGTTTAATGTTGCTTTTCTGCAGCATGGCATTTCAAATGAGACACATAAAATGAAACAACTAAAGTCTGAGATCTGAGATATCATTCAATATACATCCAGAATAATTTATCTCTAGACACTGAAAAATATGAAACATATTTTGGTCAACATCGGATGGATTTAAATATTCTGAATATGTTTAATGGAGTTTAAATTATTTTTGGCATGTACTTAACTGCCTTAATAGGATAGAATAATTTTGAAGAACTTAGATACAAAAATAATTTATACGACTGCTTTATGCTGTGATGCACAGTAAATCATTGTGAATGGATGGAAATGATTTTTAGAACTCATCTATTTGAAGGCTTTTATAACAATGAAAGCTACTTTTGAAGGTCAGCAGGTGATTTTAGTTCCGTTTGTATCAGTGCATTCATGATTTAAAGTTCTTAAATGGGAATAAACACTTTTTTTTTTTTTTTTCCCACCAGAAGAGTAGAATTTAAATCACTTTAAATACCAGGAGAGATTTATTCTAGTATGTGAGATCCCATAATTAGCACTGGAAAATGAAGAAAACTGCTGGAGAATATCACAGATTCCCAGGAACAGGTCAGATGAGTGAGATTTCCAGGTTTTTCATCCCATCATCACCACGAGCACTGGGACGGTGGGGCTGCCAGCACCACGGGTGCCCGCATGGCCCTTGGCAGGGTGGCCTGCTCTGCCCAGACTGTCTGTGACACTCATTTCTCATGTCACTCTAGATCTTCAGTCCATGGGGTCTGCATCGCTGCAGCCCCTGGTCTCCAGCTGCAGTGGGGGTGCAGCTCCCACAGGCAGCTCCCCAGGAGAGGGCTCAGCTGCCACAGTGCTGCTGACAGAAGGCAGCAATTAAAAAGGAAAAAACCCTGGGTTTCACCTAGGCAGAACTGAACAGAGGGATGTGCCTGGAATTCCGATTCTTGCTGAAGTTCCTGAAACCTGCAGTTCACCTCAGGCGAAACCTGGAGCTGAGTGTGCAAGTAATTTCATGAAATGTGGATAAGTTGTTTCATATTTTCCACCTTTCTATTCTTGCTTCTGTGTACATGTGTCTATTTGTATGCTTAGAGAAGATGGACACGAAGATGTTTCTGACCTGCCAGCTTATCTTTTCAGAGCACAATTTCAACCTAAAACACAGCCATCTCCTCTCTGGAACCCCACCTGTGCTGGCACTGTCTCCATCCGCACCACGGTCCTGTTGTCCCCCTAAGGAGAGCAGGAGGGACACCCAGCCACAAAATCTCCCTTGAGGGCAGATGCTGCCTGCAGATACTCTGCCCTTCCCCTTGCACGAGCATGGCTGGTGCTGCCTTGCTATGAGCCCCAGGTGGGAACCACCCAGTAGCCCCTGGTTCGAGTCAGCAGTCACCTATGAAGAGATGTTAATCAGTTTTGCTTAGACCGATCCACTCAGGTGCTGTGTTTCGAGATCCTGTAAGTCCTGGGAGCAAGTCAAATGCAAAATAACCATCTTGTTCCAATCCACAGGCTCCCAGGTCCTTCCTGCAGCCCTCAGGTGCTCCTGAAGAGTGCAGGTCTCTTGTGGGTCTGTCAGCCCTGTGCAGATGCTTTGGTCATGCCCAGGAAGATGAAGAGGCAGGAGACAATGTGTGCATTCATCAGACTCCCACGAGCCCTGACATCACTCGGGAGTCATCAGAAGCTGTCTGAGCTGCATCCTTTTGAACACAAATGCAGGGTCATCTGTTCAGTGACATGAGGTCTTTCCACTCAGTACTTCGCCAAAGCAGGGCCTGTGATCTCCGTGCTCTGCAGTACAACCAAGGAACCATCATTAGCTCTCCAGAGCCCTTTCCTGCTTGCCTGGCCTGCCAGGTGGCCCCGTGGCTCCTTCAGCAGCATCCTGCCTGCAGTAAATGGTCTTCTCACCTTTGTCCTCCATACTTAAGCCCAGCACAATTATGTCCAGCAGAAGCTTTTGTCCTCAAGACGTTTCCAAGACTCTCATTCATGTGCAATCTGTTTGCCTGGATCATGGATGCCGTTTAGAATAACGTCCGTGTGCTGCTGCATGGAAGTGTCAGGCATTTGCTGACATGAAAATTAGCAGTGCAGCTAATGCATTTAATTCAAGGTTATATTTTGGGGGGCCACTGACTTGCCTTTTTAAGAAGTTATCTAACAGAGACAAAGCTACCAATGCAGATGACCTGAGATATTTTAAGGAACAATAGAATTGCAATATTTTTTTTCTTTTTTTAGTTATGTTTTTCATTTTTGTGTGTGGTTCAGCTCCTCTACTGGCAGTGATCTATGGCAGCTATCTATTTAACTGTCCAGAAGCCTGTTTTCTGAGTAGAAATCGGATACTCTATTTTTTCCCAATTTTTATTTGGACATCTGTTCTTTCCCTTTCTTCAGTACAGTTTTTTCCCATCCCCATACAATGACTCTTTTCCAGCTGTTCTGACAGGGGTTTCTTACAAAGCCTGGAGGAACTGACAGTGCAACCAGTTTGGTTTGCCTGTGCCTCCCAGCAGCAAGGCAGTCCCAGGGTCCTGCCGAGAGTCTGTGCAATGCAGAGGACCTGCATTCCAAGGGACGGGACCAGTGGCTGCAGATGCTGCTTCCACCCAGGACTCATCTGTTACTGCTCGAGATCTGGCTGTGAATATATGGGGATTGTGTTTGTAAGCTGATCTGTGCTGACAGGGAACTAGGGCACCCGAGTTTACCCACAAGCAAACATGTGAGGAGCCTCCTGGAAAAGGGCAATTTAGAGGAGTGGATTTCATATCTTTCCTCCTTCTACTTGTTGATCTGCTGTCATTAAAATAAAATAAAGTCGTGTTTCTGTTCATGCAAGCAGTATGTTCTTGTTTTACAGGAAGGAGAACTGTCTGGGTCATCGTTAACATATGTCTCTCAAAAAAGCACTATTTTTTAATTATAGCCATCAGAAGATCAGGAACAGCTCACTGTTACAGGATTCCTCTTGAAGAACCGTGCTTTACACCTGCTTTGACCATCCCTTGAATGCAATGCCTCAGTACTTTCAGAATGAAACCTTTCCAGAGATTTAGAGGACTGCATTCCAGCAGGGAAAGGCACAAGAACCAATTCAAAATTCATGTTCAAAATTAGCAACACATTTTTACTAGCAAGGTTGATCAAACACAGAGCAAACTGCTATGGAAATGGCAGAGAATCTGCCTATTGGCATCCCTAAATTAGGACAGATTTTTCTTTAAGATGACATGCTTGATCTAAACACAACTTGTCAAGTGTGATACAGGGCAAGTGCTGAAATCAAATACCCTGTCATATAGTGAAGGTTGTATCAGCTGAGATAACAGTTCCTTCCTACAGGACATCAAGGCAGAAGGCAGTTACTGCAGCTGTTCTTGCATGACAAAGCTCCCAGTGTTGAGTCACACCGCTCCCATCTCATCTCAAGACTTGTAATAGAAAGACTGTCTGGTTTGAGGGTTGTTGGGGTTTGGTTTTGGGGTTTTTTTCCCCTTTCCCATAAACATTTTGGAGGAGTGAGCAGAAGGAATAGCTTCACTGTAAGGCAGACCAGCTGCTAGCAAAATGATGTAGAAATGATACTGTAAAAATCAGGAGGCTGTGGCTGCACAAAGCCAGCACAATAACTTCAGGAGACTTGCTGGCAAGCTCCTGTGATGTTCAATTTCCACCCGAAGTGCCCTGGGCACCTGGCCAAGAGCCGGGAAGAGCCCGTGCTCTCACTGCCCGTCCTTGTTCAGAGCAGCCATACCAGACTGCTGAATAAACACTGGAGCGCCTGTGGAAAACAGCAACCTTGCAGCATCTGCCAGTGAGCTGAAACTGCCGACTTAAGAAATGACATAGTAAAATGCCTTCCCAGGTGGAACTCCTCCTTCCATTCCCCTCCAAAACAAACTCAAGCTAATAGACTCTTATCTTACACTTTTAAAGACATTTTCCTGGATGCGTTAGTGGAGTGGAGAAAAATTGAAAGCGATGCAGCACAGGTTTCTGTATAGGGAGTGCAAATAAATCAGACTCCGGGGTGTTAGACTGTGCCTGCACTTGTGACCCTGCAGCCAGGTTTCTGCAGCCTGTGGCTGCCATCCCAGCCTGCTGCTCCACACAGCCATGCAACTACTGACCAACTTTCTTCATGTTTCTACATTGAAAGTTTTTTTCCTGAAGCAAATTACCCACTTCTGTTATCTGCTTCTTCCATGTTATGCTTTGAGGATTTGCATTTACAGGTTCATGCTCTTCTTAATTGCCTATGTAGCTTCCCAAGTGCCTTAACAGAGGGGCACCTTCTAGATAAAATAATTATAATCAAATATAGATAAATACTCATTACATAAATAGCATGTATAACAAACAGAACCTTTGCATTTAAAGGCTAAATGACAGACTTAATGATGAATGATATAGACTAATTACAGGTTTCTTAATTCATTAGCATCAAAATGCAAAAATACCTTAAAGCTAGATAAATTGGTCAGAGTAGCCCCTCAGTTGCAGTGCCAGCCAGCCTGCCGATCAACGGCAGATACCAAGGAAACAGCGGGTTTGTGCTCCTCCTGTCCTGTTTTTTTAAGCACTATTTTGAAGGTGTGCATTTACCAGTGATACTGGGGGCTGGGTGGAGACAGGGCCATGGTGCCCGGTGAGCAGCCTTGCTCTGGCTGGCAGGAGTGGTTCATCCTGCTGAAAGATGGGGTCCTGCTTGGGCCCGTCTGCCACTGCAGCTCCTTTCATGCATATAGTGCACGTGCTGAATTATTGATGGACTGCTTTGTCCTGTGGACATCTTCTTAACCGGGTGCAAGGTCAAGCCTATGAAATCATTGCACAGCAACACCACAGCCCATCTCACTACTTGTCTTCTAGATGGTGAGCTACACATTCCTACTGCTGTCGGGCCTGCTCAATATTGAGAAAGAACAACAGAAACATACCATTAACTTCATCCCAACACGTTTTGGCTGTGCAGGCTCTTTTGATTATTTTTATTTGGGTATCCAAGCTAGTATAAGGATAGAAAGGTAGTCACAAGGGCTAACAAAGGAACAAACGACACACAGGAATTGCTGTGGCTGAGATCTGTTTAAGGAAATACGCTGTCAGCCACAAAATCAGAATTCACTGCTTCAGCTAAATGGTAAGATCCTGTAAACACAGGAAATAAAATAAGAGTAACCTGCCCACTTCCTAAAAGAGAAAGAGTGTTAAATACTGCTCCAAAATGCACTAACGTTAATGAGGGGCAGTTTAACCGCCACCATGAACATGACAGGTAAAAACTTTACAAAATGCCTGCACTTGATGACTTCCTCAGGCAAGCAGTTGTGGAGATTTTTTCATATATTGTCTGAAAAAAAAATGTTTCTTTTGCTGTATTTTGACAGAAACAGCAAGGAAAATTATTAAACTCGTCATGCAATGTGTCAATTTATGTATATTGGTTCCTTGTGGCTGAAAGAGGACTGTGTAACTGATAAAACAGCTGTTCTATCATGTATTTATGTATCTATCTATCCATCCATCTATTCATCCATTTACATACTTACCTATCTGCTTACTTTTTGAGCAGGAGACCTACAAAGAGACGTATCACATGGAAAAGCCAATGGAAAAATTTGAAACAGTAGAGAAATTCCCTCTCCCTGTAACCAAAACCCTGATGGCTTCCCTGAGCACCAAGGGCCAAAGCAGCAGTACAGGTCTGTCTTCATGGCAAGAGCAGCCGAGGCACGTGGTAAGCAGCACAGTGAGTGGAAATTGCAGAATGGGCTGGTAGAGATCTGCTGTCAGTTATAGAGATCTGATGATTTCTATCAGCTGCGCCTGGTGCAATGTGACTGCAAGACCAGCTTTAAACTCCGTTCTATGCTTCTCCCACTCACCCACATCTTACGCGTGGCAGCCCTTACTGCTGAAGCCGAAGAAGCTATGTCCATGAAAACTGGCATCGGTGGGATTCCTCCATGCTGTTGGCAATGCTACTGCCCCAGGGTCTCTCCTGGCTGTGGGCTGCAGGATCATCGTACGGGACCTTGGAGGTAAAGTTGTTGTGAAGTTCTGCAGCAGACACAAAAAATAATCCAGGTGTAGCAGACTGGGATAACCTTCCTGCCAGTCCAACCTGGACGGATGATTCTGCTGCTGCTTGGCCAGATGCTGCACTGCCAGACTGCGCTACGCAGTAGCCTTGGGACAAACATCAAAAGCAAAATTGTGAATTCTGTAGCGCTTTCACTGATCTGATGGAAATCTCCTACATAACAAGAAGATAAACTTGGAGCTTCGTAGAGAGATTTGCCTGGCTGTGAGAAATCCTGTCAATTTGGAGTTGTCATATTTGGGAGAGAAATTTTGAATGAATCCTATCACACCTGTGACAAGGGATGTCAAATGTGATACACACGACAACTACCTTTTTTGGCCTGTTTTACACAGTATCGTTAGAAAAGTGTGTTGGTACAGCTTCCAAGAAGGAATTGCAATTATTGATCTCTGTGGAGCAGTTATATTTCCTGGCACTCATGAACAGACATACATCAGGACTGTCTGAGCGGTCACAGCAGTTTTGAGAGGCAAAGCCTTGTCATAGGAAGGGTTTGTCAGGTGAGACATAACCTGTCATGATTGTGGTGGCCATGCCAGGGCACTGGGGATGGTCACCCTGCAGAAGACATGCTGTGGGGCTGGGGAGGTGGCCACAGGGGCACCCCTCACTCCTGCAGCACCTGCAGCTCCATGGGAAGAGGAGCAGAAGAAACTGCCTGCAGTAAGATGACAGCCTTTCTCCAGCACCTTAGTGATGAATGTCCAGTCCTTGTGGCTCAGAGGGACCTCGTAAGCATCTCCTGTTCGTACAAATGCAATGGCAGAAAAAAGGCAAAGAAGCACTCTGAGGAGACATACCATGTGGTTGCCATTGTCTCTGTGGTGGCAGCAGTAGCACAAGTTACAGTTCATCTAGGAGGGATTATAAATTAGAATCATAGACTCATAGAATCATTTAGGTTGGAAAAGACCTTCAAGATTATCAAGTCCAACCATTAACCCAGCACTGCCAAGTCCATCACTAAACCATGTCCTTAAATGCCACCATCTCAAAATTGTTTAATGAAAGCTGTTTACTGCCTCCAAACCTGTACACCTGCCTGTTCCCTGCCCACAGATGTTAACTCCTCCTCTGCCCACTCCAGTACTATTATTCTTGACTGTGACGACTCATAAAATGATGACATCCAGTATCTGGATGGTACATCCTTTACTACCTGCAGTGAATCTGTCCATAAGACATACCATCAATTACATTTTTAAAAATGCAGATATTTTTTTTTTAAATTAAGCACAAAATAAGAAGGAAATGTAGTTCAGTCTCTGCTAACTATATCCCAATTTTAGGTTTTTTTATAAGAGATGCTGTTGTAAAATTTAACCTTTAGATAATTCATATTGAAAGGTGAGTCTTATGGAAACATAATTACTTATTGTTATAGCTTATTCTTATTATGCTGTTTTGTTGCTTTGTTAGGCAATATCTGTAAAACTTTGATAGCAACGATGCACAAATCCTAAATTTCTATAGCATATGTGACAATGCTGCCTCAGAAAACCTGTAGCACATTGCAGGTATGGGAAACTCACCTTGAGGGGGGATTAGAGAAAAATTGGGTCCTAACAGAAGTGTAGTATTACAGAAAGCTTTTTAGGGTCAAATACAGCTACCGCCTTCAGGCCGGCTGGCATGCAGAGGATCTCCATCAGCACGGCTCCCCAAGGCACACAGCCTGCTGTCCCGGAGGAGCTGTGGGGGCTGGAGCGGAGCGGACACACCGCGGCCAGGCTCTGCTGTGCTCCTGCAGGGCTGGGCACGCGATGGTACCACACGGCCCATAAGCTGCACAGCGGCTGGAAAATACATGAGAAGGTGCCTGTTGCTGGGCCGACAGCTGTGGTGAAGACCAAGCAGGAGCCTCATTATCTGCGAGAGAAGGTCGGGAACTCGGCCCCTCAGCACTTCAGAGCCTTCTGACGAGGACATGCTGACTGCTAAAGGAAAACAAACTGCTGAAGAGATAAAATTCAAGGATGCTATGGTAAAATAGTGGTGGTAGTGTGAGATCGCGACCTCCTACTCAAATGGCCCCTCCGAAGAGAGTGGATCCCTCCTCGGGGAGCGTGCGCAGTAAATTTAAAATGAACTGTGCCTTTAAATGAAAGCGAGAGAACTTTACACCAATAATAATGAAGGAATTATGACTAGAGTCGCCCAAGCCCCACCTGAGAGCAAAGAGAAGCATAAAAAGTGAAAGAATGAGGGGCCAAGTGGGGAAGACACCACCGAGGACAAGTGAAGGGAAGACACCACCGAGACAGACTCCTGGGACCGGCCGATGGGCTGAGCTTTGCTTCTCCCCGCTTGGGACTTGGGCCAGACTGAAACTAAGCACCTCTTCGGGAGACTTGGGAATCTCTCTAGAGAGCTACACTTTAACATTTGTAGCCAGGCTGCATTGTTGTAACTTTGCTGCACGTTTTATACTTCATAACACTTTATTTGCATGTGCCTTTTGCAGACAGTCACTGTCACCGGCGATCAAAGGAACCTGTGTCTCTGTCGCACCAATAAAACTGCCCTGTTAAGCCGCCTTGTCGCAGTTTCTCATGGAACCGACGAAACCCTGGAGCGCGGCCGTGCTCGTTCATGGGCAGGGCTGGCCTGGCAGTGCAGGCGCCATCAGTGTGTCCAGGCCGTGGCCGTTTAAGGGGCATATTAAACGTGACTGGACTGATAGTGGGAAATTGGACATCACCTAGAATTTAACCCCAGCCTCACCTAACCTCCCACCTCGGTGAGGAGAGTGGGAAGGCAGGGGGCTGGGGGGTGGGTGTATTTCCTGCTAAATTACTCCATCCCCTTTAACGCAACAGCAGGCAAAATCAGGAAGAAGAAAAATCAGGCACTGGAGAGTGCTGCCATTCTGCTTTGATTCAAAATGATCTGAAAAAGCATTTCTGATCTACCACATTTCTCTATGCTACAGCGTTACAGGACAGACCCAGCATCTGGAAACATTTCAGACTTTCTTTTTTCTTCATTTAGAGTTTAACCTTTTGAAATATAATTAACACCTTTTTATTGGGGGAAAAAAAAAAAAAGACCAAAAAAAAGCTGGTGGCCTTTTTGAACTTTCCAAGGCACACAAGGGAAATCAGTGGGAAATCCGTTCAGTTACATTTGAGAATGTATAGATTTGTTCTATGTACCTGAGTTTTTCATATAATCGTGCATTATTTAGGTTGGAAAAGACCTTTAAGATCATTGAGTCCAACTATTAACCCAGCACGGTCAAACCCACCACTAACCCATGTCCCTAAGCACCGCATCTATACATCTTTCAAATACCTCCAGGGATGGTGACTCCACCACTTCTCTGGGCAGCCTGTTCCAGTGCTTGACCACCCTTCCTATGAAGAAATATTTCCTAATATCCAATCTATATCCCATATCTGATTTCTCTCTTCCCACGCACCATCGGGACTGGTGGGAGCCTTGAGAGCAGCCGACACATGAGGATCAGTGAAGGGTCCTCCCTGTTGGTACTCACCAGAGCATGACCTCTGTTTCCTTCCCACAGAGGACACGAGACTTTTGGTGATAAAATTGGCCAAAGGCACAGAAGAGCAGTGGTAAAACTCAATGGGGATGACACCACAAGCATATTTGGAGCATGGCACAGGAAGCGTTTGAGGAGAGTGTTGGGTATGTTTTTGCATCAAAATTTTGCCTGGTTGGAGGACATTGGTCTGCAAAGGCTTCCTGGTCCCCAGCCAAGTGGCAATTCTGCAGAAGATGTGCAGGTAAGGAGTGCTGCCGAGCAAGCCAATGGGGAAACAGCAGACTGGAGTGTACTGGGAGACCTGTGCAAGATAGTTCTTGGTGGTATGAGATGCAGCTCTTGTTTTTCTACTGAAGGCAGAGAAAGCTACTATAATTGAAAGGTTCCTTAAATCCTTTAACCTTTAAATGTTTCTTCTGGGCTGTGGTGTCGCTGGATTACAGGCCTCCACTTCTCTGAGGTAAGAGAGAAACTACACAATGGCCAAAATGAAAAACAAACAAACAAACAAACAAACCAACATTTCTGGGTTTTGCCACATAAAATAAAACAACCTGCCCCCTCAGATATCTCAGGCTGTGAAAGCTTGAGCCTGTGGACCTTGTGAACAGAGACTTTTTTTATCAGTTTATTGTGTTGCTGAATAACCACTGTGAGATGACTGATAGAAATTCTCTGTCTCTGTAACATATGTGGAAATGTAGAGAGATAAAACAGTCTTAAAAACATGGGGAAAAACAACAAAAATAAAGTAGCTGAATGAAATTTGCTCATGACAGCTGTTCAGTGCTACACTAACTGCTCACTGCTGCTGATATATGCTTAGGCACATGATTATGTTTCTTCAACCCTACGTCTAAGTCACAGCAAAAATAACATGAAAGAATACTCATTAGCCACAAAACTCCTTGTTTGCATGCAGATATGGATGGGCATTTGCATATAAATAACCCGCTCCTTAGATATTTCTGGGAGGACAGACCTAGTTTTATGGGTGTTAGTGACTACTGCATAGAAGAGATGGTCAGACTCAAACATAACAGCTGTCTGGGTTAGAACAGATGTTCAGGAATGCCATTTTGCAGTTTGACCAACTCTAGTAATTAAACAGAGCATTTGGACCTGGGGGAGAGAGAGAAAACTTCAAGTATTCCCATGTTGCATCTCAGGATTTCATGCCCTTCTCCTTTCAAAACCATATCAGCCAGAAAATATACTTGCAGCCTAAGCTGAAGTCCTTGCGCATGATTGATAAAGGACTTCTTATCTAAGAATTTTCTTTTCAAAAAGGAAATAAGAAGGTTGACTCCTTTTTCCTGTAACATCTGAAAGTCGTATCTGACTTCAGAAAAAGATTCAGTGTTTATTTCCTATTATATTGATGCAATAACGACACATATGATACAGTGATTAATAACTCCTTCAGTCACCTTTCACTTTCCTTGTTATGTAGGTTAGGCAGCAAAAAGCAGTGCCTAATTTAACAAGGATAAATCTATTTATCCCTAGTAGAGTTATTTCACTGTGCAGCACCAATTTTCTCATAGTAAATTTCATTTACTTTTGACTCTTGACCAATGGAGAATTGATACATATGACCATCTTTTAAATGCCATTAACCTGATGATGTAACAAACATAGAGAAGCCCATTAATTCAAATATAGATAATCAAAAAGTCATGCAAACTAAATTAGATCTACAGTTAGAGCAAGAGATGCCATCTGTTCAAACTTTCTAAGGGCTAAAGTAACTGAGATGAAGCCAATTTCAGTAGGCAATAATAAAATTATGCTGCAGAATTACAGGCTCTATGTCTCACAATTTATTCCCTTTCTCTTAAACGATTATCCTAAATCATACAAATACAATCACCTTCATCTGTACATTACCTGTTCTGCCTCTTTTTTGACTATTAAATCCAACAACCTTTGTCAGTGAAATGTGGAGCAGAAGTCTTATAGCTGCTGAAATGGCATAGGAAAATGTGTCATTAATTTCCCGACAGCAGTAATTTCAAATATTTTATATGCTTTCTTCAAATGGTCACCACTTGTTCAATACAAGCAAAATAAACATTAAATTATATAGCTGACCCTTGCGTATAATGTATTGAATACTGCTGTGTTTATGGATGTGACGCTATTTTGCACAAATGTTATGAGTCTTAAACGAATATGCACCCCAGTTGCCCCATCAAACAAAACACTTGGGAAAGTCCTAAGCAAAAAAAATTGTTTGTTGTTAAAACAATTTATTATTTCAGACTTGCAAAATGTCACTTGAATAAAACAGACCCGAATGGTGCTGCCAGGGAAGAGAGCAGCTCTGGCTCCCCTGAGTTGCCCAGCTGCTGGCACAGCTGGGCACGATCCCAAACCCGCAGCCACGTCTGCCATGCCAAGCCCTGTGTCCCACACCCCAGACACACACCGCAGGGCAGGAGGCTCCCGCAGGAGCCAGCACATACAGCACAGTCAATTTTTAAACAAAATGTGGCACCTGGAAGGGCAGCAATTTCAGCAAGGGAAGGCTTTCCAGCTGCACCTGCTTTTTGCAGTGATGGAGGCACAGAACAACCCCACCTTCATGGGTGTTCAAGCACTCCCATGTCTGAAGCTGTGTTACCTTTCTGAAACTATTTTAGCACAAGCTGAGCAGTCTCTCTTGTGTGAAGCTGGGAGAAAGGGCCGGGGGGGCAGGCGGGGGGGTGTAAGTGCAGTTGGAGAGTCTGGGCTGCAGAGCCTTTGGTGTGCTCTCGCATGCCTGGAGTTGATGGTTTGCTGCTGGTTTTTATCTCCTCGCTAAATCAAAGCACCGGGTAAGTGATAAGGATATCTTCTTAAAAACCCATTTACTTCTTGGAAATCAAACCACAGATTAGGAGCCTAATCCTCCTCTATTTAACAGTGCAAAAAAGGGCTGGTTCCCTAGTGGGGGTCCCCAGTCTGAGTTCGGCAAGTACCAGCTAGCGTTGTTCAGAAACCCCAGACACTGTTTAGGATTTGGATTGGGGCAAAGGAAAAGGCCAGCAGACAATGTGGATGCCGCCATTCTGGGCTGGAGGGTGAGCGTTTTCATGCCAGAGAATGATCCCAAGATATTTGGCTTGTGAGTGCAAAGTTAGGGATTGTGTCCAGAGTTTGCTGTGCATGTTTCTTGAAAACACTGTGATTCCTCAGACTGGTATGGATTGTGAGTGAGCAGCAGCCTTCAATGTGTAGACCTCTAAACCGTATAGAAAGCCTGAATGTATGAAGTGAATACACCAGAGAGTCCAGCAAAATAATGTACAGGCTTAGAAGTATTTACTGCATTGAGCTAAAGTGTCTGTTCTGTTTTAATTGGGTTTAGCAACGATAGCCTCTTTTAGGGTAATTTGAATAAAATCCTGCCTTTCTGGGAAAACGACAGCAAAATAATAAAACATGCTACAAACCAAGGGCAGACTTTAATCAGGAGCCTGAGCTTAGTCTCTGGGTAGGTCAGACTTCCCAGGTGGATGTTCAAAGAAATAGAGAATAGCTGGTGAGGCATGTATTGCAAAGCCCAGCATGTATAGACAGGTTCTCACCCCCATCCCTAAACATTTTCTAATCCAACAATCCCTCTAGATGGAGACAGGATTTGTCCATGTGCCCATTGCTGTGTCCCAGAAGCAAGGATGAGTGGGGACCTGCAGTTTGCTGTTCCAATGCATTTGCATGTGCCATTGATAACAGATCAGGAAAATAAAGCATCTTTCTAAAAGACATTATATCCGTAAAATGACCCTGCTGCTGGCCAAAGAGACTGTGAAGATGCTGGGAACAGGGGAAGGGCATGGATAGATGGGATGAGTCAAAGGGATGGCAAGTGTGGTCCTTTGGGCATCATCTGCATCCCACAGAGCCCAGGAAATGGCCTGAGCTGAAGCTGCCTGCTTCAGATGTCGGGTTTTTCCTCTGCTGAAAACCTCCACTGAAGACTGTGGCTCTGATAGAAATACTCACTGGGAAATGAGGCAGGGATTGCAGCTGCAATTCCAACCTGAACTTTTATTCCATTTGTGAAAATGAACAAAAGACAAATGCACAGTTTATGTTCCTTTTGATTTTTTCCCATTCTACTCTATTCCTGTTGGGATTTACATTTTTTTTATTTATTTTATCTATCACATTTATTTTCCTGATATTGTCTCAGTTCTAATTTGTTCAAATTGAGTAAAAGAAAAAGAAGTAGAAAAAAAATTAGATAAGTCCTTTGAGTTATTTCTTTTACTGAACTTGGGAAAAGAAAGGGAGGAGAAATTGCACTTTAAAAGCTGGAGAAATATCATTCATTTCTGAATCTAGGAAAATTTAAATAACTTTGAAATGTCAGAGCTTACTGAGTACCTGTAGGCATTTCTGTGAGCTGCTAAGAGACTGGTTTATTTATATTATTTGCCAATGGAGAACAAGTGGCTTTCACCAGCAGCATGTATGATTCTGGAAACTTTCACCATTTATTCACTTGTACTACACAGGCCAGGATGCAGCAAGCGATATCATCAGGGGAAGGTCTAACCCTGAACAAGGCAGCCCCGTGACAATGCACCAACATTCTGAATTTTTCAAAGATGGAAAAAAAAGTATCTTTTTTGATGGAAGCATGCAGTGAAAGCCATAGCGTTTCCTGCAGCTCCTTGAGATATGTGGCCGCTTTCCCCTGCTTGCGGGCTAACCCTGCACAAGGCATAGCTCTGCGCCGCTGCACCATCGTGGAGCACACTGCTGAAAAATGGGACAGTAGGGTTAGACATCTGGGTAAGAGGGCTGAAGAAACCTTTTGGAGACACTTTTTAGTATTGAGCTTTTGATTTTAATAACCAGCTACTTCATAAAAATAACCACATACATCAGAGATGTAATTTTTATTGATTTCCTGTAGAAATTGTTTATAAAATAGATTAAATTCAGTTAGAATTGGTTAGATTACATCCAGGTGAGCTTAAACACGGAACGGTTCATACCTTTCTCTCTCTTGGTGTGTTTTGATTGGTGGAAAATATGGTAGGAACAGCCCTGGTCCCGTTCTTTGAAATGTAAATAGTGCAGACTACCCTCTTTCAAAGCATAGTTTGGTGCTAATCAGATCGTTTATGCTTCCTCTCGTGCACCAGAGGAGGTTTAGATTGGATATTAGGAAAACGTTTTTCACCAAAAGGGTTGGCAAGCACTGAAACAGGCTGCCCAGG
Organism: Falco cherrug; assembly: GCF_023634085.1. Taxonomy (NCBI): domain Eukaryota; kingdom Metazoa; phylum Chordata; class Aves; order Falconiformes; family Falconidae; genus Falco; species Falco cherrug. The sequence continues at coordinate 24,814,933 of NC_073703.1, forward strand.
GACGTGGTAGAGTCATTGTCCTGGGCAACATTTAAAAGATATGTAGATGTGGTGCTTAGGGACATGGGTTAGTGGTGGGCTTGGCAGTCCTAGGTTAATGGTTGGGCTTGGTGATCTCAAAGGTCTTTTCCACCCAAAATAATTCTTTGATTCTGTGATTCTTTAAACATGGGCTAAGGGCAGCAGAACCAGTGCTAGACAGCTATAACTTCCCACAGTGCTTGCCCTGCAGACTGCAACATTCTTAACATGGAAAGAAACTCCATGCTTACTCCATTGGTTCCCTTGACTTTGTGGTACTAACATGTCAAAGAAAGAGTCTGAAAAGTAGCCCCAAGAGAAGGAGACACAGCTCATGTCCAAGGGATGCGCATGGCCTTTGCTAGGATGATGGTGCGGCAGTGCAGCAGCCCAGTGCACCAGGGCAAGGCAAGTCATGGGACAGGGACCACCACCAGCCCAGGGCATGGCACAAAATATTCAGCTTGTCAGGGGCCACAGCTTCCCATAAAGCACCAGGGTAACAATGACTTGGTAGGTGAATCATCTCCAAACTGTCAAATACCCACCCACGATAGAGGATTTCAGTAGCCATTACCCAAAGACAGATAGCATTGAAATCCTGCATTAGTAGGCAACTTGGCACTGCAAAGCGGTGTGTGACATTTTGAAAGGAACAAAAAGTAGCCACAGGGGCAAAATTATCTTTGCAGATAAGCAGAACCAAGTGTGCTTTCACTGTAAGCTTAAAGCCAAGCTGGTTTGGGAAAATCTGCAAGACTGAAACAAATGCGAATGGGAGGAAGGAAGTGATAAAAACTGTAAGTGAAATGTGTCGGAGCAGAACCTGGGCTGGCAAAAGCTGCACCCTGCGACATCCAGCTCCTCTTCACCTGGAGAGATTGCTTTGCTTGCTTTTTCTCAGCTTTTTTAGCCACTGTGGATATGGTAAATTTTAGTGATATCAAATGCTGCAGAAGTGTTAAGATTCCCCACCAGGCACTTGGAATTCAATTGTCTCTTTGGCTCTCGGTGAGTGCATCGATACCCTGTGTCTCCATCAAAGTGGTAAGCGAGGCCAAGAGAAGCACAAGCTTCTTTCAGAAAACCTGAGATCAGGGCAACTTGCCTTAAACCAGTTGATATAAACTCATATCAACAGCACAGTAATACTGTGTAAGGGCAAATAAACTTAATCTTCTGGGTGTTGCATTACGGTTTCTCTCAAACTCTGAAGCGCTGAACCTCAGCCCTAATGAGTGACATGTCAAAGCTCATCCTCTGAGACTGTGATAGACCAAAGCGTTGGTTGAGCCTGGCTTCCACTCGCTTTGTTCTTTATGGACCTCTCCTCTAAGACCTTGACTTTAGTGTTTGCATTGGAAGACAAAGCATGGGTTTTACAGTGGGTCATGGTTTAACCCCGGCTGATAATTAAGTACCACACAGCTGCTCATTCACTCTCCCCTCACCCATAGGGATGGGAAGGAGAGTTGGAAAGGAATGTAAAACTCAAGGGTTGAGATAAGAACACTTTAATAATTGAAATAGAATAAATATGAAAGAGCAATAATAACAATGATGACAATAACAGATACAATGAGAAGGGGAAGGGAAAGAATAAAATCCAGAGGGAAAGGAAGAAAGGAACACATGGTGCACAACACAACTGCTCACCGCCTGCCGACCGATGCCCAGCCAGTCCCTGAGCAATGATCTGCCTGCCCCGGCCAACCTCCCAGGTATATATACCAGGCATGACATCCCATGGTATGGAATACCTCTTTGGCTAGCTTGAGTCAGTGTCCTGACCATGTCCCCTCCCAATTCCTTGTGCCCCTCCAGCCTTTTCACTAACAAGACCTGAGGAACTGAAAAGCCCTTGACTTAGTACAAACATTATCCAGCAACAACTAAAAACATCACTGTGTTATCAACATTGTTCTTACATCAAAGCCAAAGCACAGCACTGTACTAGCTCCTAAGAAGATAATTAACTCCATCCCAGCTGAAACCAGGACACAGTGGCACCTGAGAGAATTTATTACTGTCACATAAACTAACGGCAGGCAGAACAAGTAAGCTGGAAAGCACAAGTATACTATAAAGGAAAGAACTTCCAAGAAGATTTAAGGAGAAAAGTTTTAATTTTTGTTTTGTGGCATATTTTGGTGTTGTTTTTTTTTTTATTTTGTGTATTATTTTGTGCTATGGATTTTACCTTTATTGTCTAATTAAACCATATAGCTCATTCTAAATTAATATATAAAAAAATAGGCATGTATGACTTCGATCATGATGGCTACTTCAAAATGCAGCATTCAAACCTAATTAATGTTATGCGTTCCTGCAGGCTTCAGAGTAATCTTTTGCTATTATTAATTTATTTTGAAGTGTATATAATCACAAACAGTTTAATCTTGTTTACTGTGTGTCACTTGTAGGCTAAATAGTCACATTACTCAGCAGAGTACTCTAAAGAACTTGGTAATTTACTGTTTTGGTAGTGAACCTGCTCTCTGGGATGCAGTTGTATGGGTAACTAATTGACTGTTCATTTCTTTGGCCAGATTAAAACAAGGACAACTTTTCTTTCTCATCAACGTCAAAAAAAAAAAAAAAAAATTAATCAAGTGTTTAAGGTTTAATTTTTTCCTAAAAGAAACACTTCCTTCCCCACTTAAATGTGCTAAACCCAAATTGTATTAAAAAGAGAGGGAAAAAAAAAGGAAATTGAAACACATACCACTGTAAAAATAAAGGATTTCAATTATTATTTATTTGGTTTTCATTTCTTTCTAGTTGAAAGGATCTAACACATTCATTACAATTCCACAAAAGCTGTGATTAATCTGAATTTGCTTTCATTCTTTAAATATTTGGCTAACACTGGTTTTGCTCAGCTGTACTTTGCATCAGCATCGCAATTGCTAGTGGAAATTCGACGCCTGGCCTGTTAATGCTTACCGTGCTCAACAGCATGGCGCGTGCTTCTTTGACCCAGCTAATTACTCTTTAATGAGTGCCTTCTACATGGGATTAAATTGAATGTTAATAACAATCAAATGGGAAGGAGGTGATTTTTGGACACTGGTTTGTATGTGTGTCTCTCCAGAAGCTGCCGGCTTGATGCTGGAGCGGTGGGAGCGTTGCATAGTCAGGGGTCTGTGTGCCTCCATCAGCTGAGGCTGCAGCCACGGCACAGACCTGAGGAGCATCACAGCCACGTGAGCATGGTGCCGTGACTCAAACCCTATGGCCAGTGCACTGCACAGCACTCGCAGAGTGAGGACCCACGCCCCAGGTGTCCCAGCTGGTGTCAGGAGCCAGCAGAAAGACCTGGGGCAAAAGCAGTTCTGTGGAACCGTGGTGTGACACCACAGGGTCACAAGCAAACCATTGGCTGCCGATGTGCACGGCAGAATCCTGCTGATGGTAAGACAGCATCCCTTGGCAAGAGCTGCTGCCTCCCAAAGCCCCCACCCCAAACCTTCAGCAAACCTGCCAGCTGCTGGGCTAAAAACAAGTCTCAGCTTGGAGCTGGATTAGGCTTTCCCCCTGGCAAAAGTGGGGCTGCTCCACAGTTCAGCCCTCCCTGCTGGATGTTTTCAAAATGGCCTCAGGGATTGACTGAGGAGCTGTGTGAGTTTCTCCTCCAGGGATAGATCTGCAAGGGAAAAGGAATCCTCATTTTCCTGCTTCAATAGCTTTACCGCTAATTTTTGCGATTCAGAGCACAGGAATGAGTACCACGTCTCCAGGGAGAGTGGTGGGTGAGGAGAAGGGGTGCTGGAGACGGCCTTTCTCCCAACAGCACTGGCAAGGGAGAAGCCCTGCCCTCTGGGGAGGGCTGCTTGCTTATCTGCTGGGACTACAAACATGTTCTGTGATGGGAGAAAGGTGTCTGTCATGGAGCACAAAGTACAACCACGCCAGTAACAACACCATTTAGCATCCAGCAAAACAAAGGCTCCTCAGAAAAAATGAGAAAACAAATAAAGGATGCTTTTTCATTTTATTTCCTAATGCCAGTCTGGACTGCTGAGCTCTCTCTTTGCTCCTTCTAGGCCGCCTGCCAGCGGCCACCATACCTGGCTGGGCAGGGATGCTGCCGGACTGCCGTGCCCAGGCATGCCAGCTCGACCCCCTTGCTGGGCTCACCGTGTTCACGTTGCCCCCCATTCAGAAAGCCATCAGGCAAAAGGAGCAGGGTCTCCATATTTGCCATGCCAGGTCTAGCAAACGAACCTCCATCCCAGTGTGCCAAGTGTGCTGGTGCACAGCAGATGGTATTTAACTGATTTCAATATTAATCACTTTCTTTCAGAGACATTAGCTCCATGTTCAGGTGAGAACCTGAATTAACCATCATCTTATGAACATTTGCCTCCATGGAAGTAAAATGGAGGTGTAGTTCCCCAAAACTGTATTCTTGGGGTCAGCTTGTCAGTGTGGGCTTCCTAAAACTCATAGAATCATAGAATCATTTAAGTTGGAAAAGATCTTTAAGATCGTTGAGTCCATCTGTAATCCCAACACTGCCAAGTCCATCACTAAACCAGTTCTTAAGCACCACATCTACATATTTTTAAATACCTGCAGGGATGGTGACTCCACCACCTCCCTGGGCAGCCTGTTCCAAAGCCTGACAACCCTTTTGGTGAATAAACTTTTTCCTAATACCTGATCTAAACCTCCCCTGGCACAACTTGGGGCCATTTCTTCCTGTCCTGTCACTTGTTACTTGGGAGAGATTGACTCTACCTGCCTACAGCTTCCTTCCAGGGATCTGTAGGGAGTGATCAGGTCCCCCTTGAGCCTCCTCCTCTCCAGGCTGACCCCCCAGCTGCCCCAGCCACCCCCCATCAGCCTTGTGCCCCAGCCCCTTCCCCAGCCCCTGCCCGGCTCTGGACACGCTCCAGCCCCTCAGCGTCCCTCTTGGCGTGAGGGGCCCAGAGCTGCACACAGGGTTCGAGGGGCGGCCGCACCAGTGCCCAGCACAGGGGACGGGCTCTGCCCTGGCCCTGCTGGCCACACTGTTCCTGGCACCAGCCAGGGTGTGTTGGCCTCCTTGGCCACCTGGGCACCCTGCTGGCTAGTGTTCAGCCGGCCATTGAGCAGCCCCCCGGGCCCTTCCCCGCCGGGCAGTTCCCAGCCCCCTGCCCCAGCCCGCAGCGCTGCCTGGGGCTGGTGTGACCCCCGGGCAGGACCCGGCACTGAGCCGTGTTGAACCTCACACACCTGGCCTCAGCCCATCAGCCCAGCCTGCCCAGCCCCCCTGCAGAGCCCCCTGCCCCCCAGCAGGGCAGCACTGCCCAGCCTGGTGTCATCTGCAAACTGACTGGGGGTGCACCCCCATCCCCTCGTCCAGATAGTCAGTAAAGGTATGGATAAAGCTACTCTTCCTTCTAATTTGTGCAACTGTAGTTATCTTCCTGGCCAAGAACAAGCCATGCACATCATTCTCTTCATGTGTCTGCATTTTTTTTTCTCTTTCTTCCCCTCTTTACTACAATGTTAAGAACTGGCAGGCATGATTTTTGTTATTATAAATATGTTTCCATTAAAAGCCTCTGGTCTAAATACTCCTCAGAGAAACGATACATCTAAAAAATAATTTTACCATGGAATACTTGATCCTTGACACAAACGCATTTCTAGGACACTGAGGAATAACAGATGACATGCCACCTTCCCTCCAAATTTCAATTGCAAGTGGCATTTCCTTAGCAGAGATAGAAGGTTAATAGGGCGAGTGTTGTGCTGCTGGAAGGGTTCAGTTTGTGACCTCGGATCTGGAGCAGAGAGAGGCGTCTGCCTTGAATGTCAATGGTTGCAGTCACAATACTGCAGCATTTATCTTTTGTCCCCCAGAACATACATCTCCCCTATTCTCAGTCTCATATTTCCTTCTGAAGTGAAATCTCTTAACATTGCAAAACATTATTTTTTCTGTTTTTATCCGTTATGCGTTGTCTTTCTCATTTTCTCAGGAATTCTTCCATCTATCTGAGGTTTTTGCATATTTATTTGCGCAGGGGCTTGGAAGGTGGAGCAGTCATCAGACCATGGTGTCAGCCATAAAAACAGTGACTGAAGTGAATTCATTTTAGCCTCTTAGAGAGCCACAAGCTGGAGCCACATTAGCTAAGCATACGTTAGCCAGCATTAAAGTGTTCAAAAATCAATCCAGCAAGGATATTCAGCATTTTTCTTAGATGTTTATGATTCTGCGGAATTAGCAAATCATATTTAAGTATATGAGTCTTTTTAGCCTGAAAACAAAAATAAAGTAGGAACAGCATTCTGTAAATCTAGAACACTGAAAATGAGTCAAGGGAAATAACAAACCTCATTTAAAGATGAATTTCTAATGAGATATGACAAGAAATTAATCCAGTGTGACTTGGGTAATAAACACAACAGCTCCAATTTATACGGAAGATGGAGTGTAACTTTACTACAGTCTTTTACGGGAAGTTGTAGGAAAAACTGTCAGTAATAACATTCAGGGTAAATTGCTGATGACAACATGATTTTTTGTAACGGGCTGGGGAACTGGCCTATATAAAGAGTTTAATACCACAATAAATGGATTTAAGCTGCAGTTTACCAGAGCCTTTCCAGGTCCCCAGAGGCTCAGAGGGGCCTCACGTCCCAAAGACCTACAGTCTAATTGTTTCAGATTTCTTCCTCTTCCATGTTGGCTCTTTGTTATAACCCTGACTTCTCCCTACACCGTCACTATATTTTCCTATCCAAATTGCATTTCTCTTCCATTGGGTTACCTTCTGTGTCATCCCATGGTGTTCCTGTTAATTTTGAGCATAGTTCTAGCATGCTTGAACATGTCCCTTCTTGTTGGTGACAGTATCTGGCAAAAGGATGATGAAAGGACCACTGGCCTACAGATATTTCACTAAGAACTAATTAAAATAGCTGCTAAAAATCCTCAAATAAAATGTGATTTAAGATAGATTTTTTTCCAAAGAACATAGTGAACATAATAACTAGCTTATAAATACATGTAAATGTAAATAAAAAAGGATGCTGTAATAAGAAGCCTGGATACTCGTGACTGTTGCAATACTAAAAGTTGTCATCGTGGTGAAAATAAATTATGTTTATGTGTTGTTTGAGAGTAGGCCATTCAGTACAGAATAATAGCTAGAGAGAAAAGGCTTTCACAATTCTATTAGTTGTAATGGATTTGTAGGTTCAAACATACCATTTATCATCTGAGTTCCACCCAAAATGAAAAGCAATACATAGAGCTAATTAAATACCAGTGCAGGTAATTAACTGTTGCTGAGATGGTTATATTTTCCTGAGATGAAAGAACGGATGCTGTTCAGTGTGCAACTTCATAGAAACACGGCATCATGCAGGAAAATTGCTGGGGGAACCAGGGCTTGTGTGCCAACACCACTGCCAGACGACTGCCCTGCCTTCTGCACCACCACGCTGGCAGGGCCCGGGTGTTAGCATCTCGGCTTCTTGAGGCATTGAAAGGTCATCCTGGTACATGGCATGGCTTGTTCTGCCTTGGGGGTGTGGCACTGATTAATCATTTTATCCCTGGTTCGTACTGCAAACACTTCAAGTATCAAAGCTCCTGTCTCTGGGCTGTATCAGAAGTCTCGGTGCTTTACAGGCTCAGGCAAGCATCAGTGCAGAATTAAAGCCGAAGCCTTGATTCTCTCGAGACTGTCTGCTGGATGGATTAAACACACCTCAAATATTCTTCTAAAGCTTCAAGCCAGGAGAAAAAAAGCAACCTGAATCTCTAACTGTGCCTTTATTTATCAGCTGGAATAAAGCTGATGCATTATGCATTTTAGGGATGCATTAATGTTCATGTTACTTGAGAAAAGGGAAGATGGGATTTATGGCTCTGCCTAGTGCACCTGTGGGGCAGCTGGGAGGCAGGGCTCTGGTTAAAGGCTGGCTGATGGAAGCCTGGGGAGCTGCGAGACTCACCATCTCGCTCTCGCCAGAGGGGAGCACTGGATCAGCAAGCGCCTCAAACACTTCTGAGGTTGGTCGCCAATGCCCATGCCAATCTGGCCCAGGGCAGTGCAATTACACAGGCAGGTGACGCGTTTACTGTTGCTGCTGTTTTCCCTGCAGTGCCAATCTTTCAGAAATGTGGAGGTCTCTAGCTGTAAGAGCTATCACATTTTTATATGGAGACAATGCAGGTTAGAAATCATCAGTACTAGGTCCATGCAAGCAGAAGATGCAACACAGGTACATAAAGCATAAGGATACTGGAAATGAAGGCTCTCCAGCACCTGCACTGAGCCCCTGCCTTCAGCTCACATGGCTGCTCCTGCCAGCCCAGAATGCTTGGGGATATCCACTGTGTATGTGCTGAGACCAACAGCCCAACACAGGAGGGTCAGAGCTCAGTTCCCAGCTCCAGCCACCCCTCTGCACCCCAGCAGACTGGGAAGGGGAGCGCTGGCCCCTCTCCTTAATTCCCACCCTGCTCACCTCCCCTTGCCTCTCCCCAGCAAGCATCTGTGGGTGCACGCCACGGCCACAGTGAGGACCCGTCCGCACTCGGAGAGTGGCACTCTGGGATGAGGAAACGATCAGGTCTGACATAATTAATCCTCCATCAGCCTGAAGAGTGAGTCCAGAATTTTAGGAGGAGGCTCATTTCTGATTTGTGCATAAATCTTTGAGTAACGAGCATTACGTTTTTCATCCATGCCCCTTTCCCCTCTTCACATGAGCAACTGAACAGCAAGGTTATAAGAGAATTAATGGTGCTCAGGAGGCAAACTAGACCTGCTCCCAGGTCAGTCAGCTGTGCTAAAAGGTACATCCCTCTAAACCTGGCAGGAGGATGAGACCATGCTGCTTCAGGACCCTCAACTACAGCTTCTTCATGGAGGCTCTGCTCACCGAGCCCAACATGCTGAGATAAGGGGAAACAAAGTCCCTGGCCTTTGAAGTGGCAACCCACTGGCAGAAGCCCCCTCCTTCTGCCAAGGTGGGAATCCACACATCATATCCCCTTCTTCCCACCCAGGAAAACCCCATCCTCAGCAGTCAGCTGTGATGGCAAAGTGTGGGCAGGGGCTGGATGGCAGCCAGGCTCGGCTGTGGTGTCCACAGGCTCTGTCTTAAGTCATGCCCGTGCTGAAGCCCATGGACCCGGTCCAGAGCTCCCTTGCAAACCTGTGTCCTCCACCACACCTTGGCTGGCTTTCTGCAACTCTCCTGAGCTGAGCAGACGTTTCCAGTGTGAGGGCTGTAATCAAAGGGAGCAATACTTTTCAATTACTGGCATAACGAGAAAAATCCTTTCAGCGTTATGGGTTTTAAAAGAAATTCTTTCTGCCTTATTTCCAGAAACCCACATTTGAGATGTGGGGAAGAAACTGCCTTTCAGTGTTCACTTCTCAGCCTCTGTACTCTTCCTTACAAACTCAGGCATAAACCCCTTCCCCACAACTTTGGCCCTTGTGAGAGAGATGCTTTCATCTATGCTATGTAGGGTGCTACTTTTTAAAACTATCTGGAAACTCCTAGGTATGGATGAATACAAATAAGCAGCTTTTAAAGGCATCTTTCTAATCTTAGTTCCTTGAATTGTGTTGGCTTTTATTTGATTTCCACATAGTCTGAAAATGCTGGTTTTGAACAGCAAACGCTTAAATGGGCTTGAGAGTACTGTTTGAAAGGAGATGCAATAAATAGCCTTAAGTGCTCTCTTTAAAAGGGGAATAACAATTATCAATATCTGAAGGAAAATAATATATAAAAATTATGCAAACCCTTTCCAGTGGCTAGAATATAAAAAATCATAATGGGATAAAAATAAAGGGCTTGCATTTAGCTAATTAGCTCAATAAAAATATTTTTATAGTAAGACCCTACAGAGAAAAGCATAATCTGCCGGAAGTAATATTATGGCTAAAAAGCATTCAGAGGATGGAAGTGAGGTGAAAGTAGGTGGTGACGGCAAGGTAAAGTCCCACAGCACCCACAGTGCCACCAGTCTCCCTTCCACAGGGCAGGGACCCACACCTTGTGTGCCCTGGGATCTCCATACAGAATGAGGTGTCTGCATAGGTACCTGGATCTGTCCCTTTGTATTTTAAAGGAGACTATTCAAACCTGGCAACGTCCTCCTTGTCCCAGTTCTGGGTCAGAGTTCAGGGCATGCTCTAAGACACCTCTTTGCAGGTTTGGGTATGGAGAGGTTCCTCTGAGACACCTGCAAGGGCTGATACCAAGCAATGTCCTGCATGAGCTTTCTTGGGGATCCTGCTCTAGATGGGCCAGGAGTAGCATTTCTTGGAAGAGATGGGCAGAGAAGATCTCCACGCTGCCCTGACCAAAGGGGAGCAAAGGACTGAAAGCGCACTGGTGATAAGAGGGGATAACATTTGAAGGTTTCTGAAAGCAAACTGTCTCTTCTAGTAGAAGTATGGATCAGTTATCACTTTGCTGAAGCTGATTCACCCTGTCACCTCAGGTCCTCTGGCAGACTTTCTGATTAGCAAAGCCCGCATCATGTACTTAACCTCTCACTGGGTTTTCTGACGTCCACAGCTGTGGCTTGACAATCTGGAGCTGGCCTGCCAAGCGCAGAATAACATTTCAGATTTATAAATGTGGAGGGCTGCACACACCATGCAAGAATTTTCAGGGAGAAGGTGATTCATCGTTATAAATCACAGGTAGAAGACACATAATCATTTGTTATTAAACGAACAGCGTATAAATCAAACACTGAATGTAACTCTGAGAAACGCTACAAAAACGATGGGGCAGGTAATGGGAAAAACAGGCAATCTGGCAGGAACTGAGGCTGTGTGGGACAAACACAACACCAGCTTGTTCAACTGTGTTTTGACAGTAATAACAATGATGACTAGCTCTGTGTTGATGTGGTGCAGGAAGTTTTCTGTGCTTACATGCCATGACCTGTATTATTGATTCTAAAGAGGCAGCTGATTGGGATCAGAGTGCAAGTACCAGGGAGCAGTTGCTTACAGGAAGAAGAGGAAGAAGTTGTGTATCTTGTGTTACTAAATCAGTCACAATTTATGGAAAGTGAAATTAATAGTAACCTACACCTGGTGCTGGAATGACTGAGTGACAGCAAGGGCTGGATCCTCATCAGCATCACCTGCCTTTAGCATCCTGTGAGTGACTGCTTTCCAGACAATGCTCCAGTTGAAGCACATCCCCGATCTATGCTGGATTACAGGCACAGTGGTGGGAATGGCATGTTCTCATGAAGGAGGAGGCACATGGAGATCTGTTCTTACGGAATTGGATTTCTTGATAGTGAATACAAAAAAAAAAAAAAAAAAAGTAATCTATTAGCTTTTCAGCTACCTGCTGCAGCAGGAGCAGCATTTCCAAAGGGGCACAGAACTGGCATTGTGATGATGCCTGCCTCCCACAGCAGCTCACCATTGTGGCTTTAATTGCTCTGTCTGGCAGAAGCCACATAGTGCACATGATGCTGCAAAGGCTCTGTTCCCATGGAAAGCTGCTCTTGGAGGCAACTTTTCTAGATTCTGTGGGACAGCACCACCTCCACACCAGAAACAATGCTGATTCTGTCATACCAGCAATGCACAACCTTTTCTCTTCCCCATCACTGCTGCCTTGGAAGGTTTGTGTCCAACGTCCCAGTTTCCCATCTTTGCCCATTTCAGTCTCACTTGCCTGAGTGCTGGGGAGGGTTTTGCCTGGTGCAGCCAGCACAGGCTGTGGGAGGGTGTCACCATGGCTCAGCACCTCTGCTCCTGGGAGGAGGTGCAGCCACCCTGGGCAGCCAGTGTGGACTGTGCCAGTGGAGCCCCAGGTTCACGTTGACTAGCGCTGCTGTGCACAGCACTGACCCACCAAGTCATGGCTTCTTCTCTGCCCACAGAGAAATCCTGATTTCCTCCCTGCTTCTGCACGTCCTGGCAGAGGTGGAATACCTGGTCCCTCTTCTTGCTGGACTGTGTCTCTCTGCTGTTGTAAATAGGGACTAATCAATGCATGCTAGCTTGTCAGTGGACAGACATGGGTTCACAAAGGGTAAATTTACACTAGAATTTACACTGAATTTTTGCATAAGAATAAGAAAAAAAATAGGACTACAGAAAAAAATGCAGCCTGATTCTGATTTGCCACGAAGGTTGCACAGATCCTCTCTATTCCTGGCTTGCCAGAAACCCTGTTGATTCACTTTTAAACTTCATCCTGTTGTTGAAAGTGTTGATCTTAAAATGTTTTCACAGAAAACAATCCTTAATGTGAAGTTCAGACTAATGGCAAATATCCATTTTGCCTGCAGCAACGACCCCGCTGACAGAGCTTCATTCCTGGCCCAGTGTACTGTGCTGTATCTGTGCCTCCACATCCTTAAAAGTTAATTAGAGATTGTCATAGCTACTGCCAGGAGAGTGATGAGCTCCTGTTTTACTGGTCCACATCTGTGTTAAGCCGCTAGGCATAAACTGGATTTGGACATGTTCCTATCCCATAATAAGGCATACTGCAGGATCTTTAATTTATCTGCATAAAGCTTTGCTATATTATGCTACATCAAATCTAAAATCTCATGAATCAGTTACAAGTCATTATGATTGAAGCTCATCAGTGGTCTAAAGATTGTTCCAAGCTGCTTGTTGGGTACAAGTAACGTAGAATAGAATTATAAGTGCCAAAATCTACATTTGCATCTCTCTGGTATTGATTACTTGTGCAGAAGAAGTCATTTAGCTACCCAAGAATCAGACGCAAAGACTGGAAGTGGAGGAAGCTGGAAGACTGCTGAGAAGGCAAAAAGGATGAGGTACGGAGAGGCTGCTCAGAGCCACCTTGTGAAGAAGTTGAAGAGTGTTTTGCTTGATAAAACTCAAAGGTTGTGTTCACGCTGTCCTTTCAGGTGTTCCCAGAAGTGCGAGACCAAATCCCTGCAGACCCATGCTGCTTCATATGCCATGGGGAGGAAGGGCTGTCCTAGCTAGAGGGATGTGAAAGGGACCTTTGGGGTTCCTGCCTCAGTGCTGTGCCTGGGCAACACAGCAGCAAAGCATCGCAGGTTTCTTCTGGAGAATAGCTGGTGCCAGAGAGGGGGGATTGGGGAATTACTTTGAGATGAACCACTGTTTCTGGGTTGTTGTTTTGCTGGTTTGATTTGGTTTTGTTTGCTTTTTCCTATCTGTGGATCTTCTGAGCTCATTTAAAGGAAGGCAGCAGAATACAGATATAAGAAATGACATGCTGTCTTCAGGACAAGATTGCTGCCACCTTAACAGACCTTCAGAGCAAAGGACTAAATAGAGGAAGATAAATCCAGAAGGTTAGACAATGCCTTTAGAAATATTTTTTGTTTCTCATATTTATAATGTTTTCTCACAATACAGTACTGGAAATCTATTAAATACAAACATGAAGTTCATAACTTGTATAAACTTCCAAGAAAATGTTTTCCTTCTAGTCTAGTAATAAATGTCCAAGTGCATGTGAAAATGTATTGAAATTTAAATAACATTTTCAATCCAACATGTAATGCCAGAAATGACATTTTTAAAAGTGACGATATGAAAGTCTCTGCAAAAATCAGCTGCGGAATAAAAAGAAAGATAACATTGTAAAGCCATCACTGTTCAGAAAAAAAGTGGCTTATGCAAACTTTTAAAACACCTAAACCTGAGCGGGGGAGGGGTGTGTGTGAAGTTTGAGCAAGGCATCAAAAAGAAAGTTTTTTGATGCCAATGTGGCCAGTCTTGCTGTTTGGGCAAAAGGACAGTGCTTCTTTCAGGGCCCTTCAGAAGCACCTGAGCTCCTGGTCACAGGTTTTAAGCACTGGCAGGGTGCACAACAACTGGGAAAGGAGGCAGTGCTTGCTCCTGGCTCAGCACCTCCCAGCTGGCTTGGCACCATGGTGTCTCTGGGGTGCATGGATCCATGGATGCTCTGCTCGTGCACGTGCTGCAGACCAGCTCGGTGGGGCAGTGTGAAGTCTGCGTCCCCTCTGCTGCAGCAAGGTAGGGCTCACAAGGTTGGCAATCCTTCTTTGGTTGCCATTAGGGCCATAAAGTGTCTTGGCACACGCTGCAGTCTGGCTCCGTGACCATAAACATCTCTTCTCCTGCGAAGGGAGATGTGAGCATCCCTCACCGAGCATGGTGCTCACTAGCCCCACACAGATCCTCTCATCTGCCAGGGAAGTGGCAGGAGGTCATGCTCCCAACAGCACTAATCACACTTATTCAGCCTGAAAGACCGTAGCAGTCAGTGCACTGATACGCAGCTTTTTGACACTGTCTCCCCATACCTGTAATACCTTTTCTGCCCTTATATCCAAAACCTCCGTCTCTTTGCAACAGGACTGTAAATGCTCTTTAGTTTTGCACATACCATTACAACCCTATGGCTTGCCTTCTGATGCACTATTTAAAATATTGACTTAGTTACTGGGTTAAAACCTCAGTCACAGTCGTACAACTCCACTGTAATTCTCATCTCCTCCTTTTGTTCATCCGTCTTTCTATAGCAGTGTTCAATTTTCAGTTGCAAAGGTTATAAGTGCAGCCACAGTATGGGTGTCATACAAAATAAAGCAATAATAGCACTTTCTACTCTGCACCGTAGAGTTTCTCATAGCACATTTATCACTGCAGTGCCAGGGTGCTTTCCAGAAATGCATCAAGCAATGCAATGAGTACATCTTACAGGGTGCTAGGACTTTCACTCCTCCTCCAAGACAGACAGGCATAGAGGAGGGGAGGGAAAGTAACAGTAAGCTGCAATATAGCTTTACATTAATTCTGACAACATTAAGAGTGATGCTCCCTCTTCTTATTTATTAGATGGTGGGAGCATTCCCAGTCACTGGGACTGAAGCCACATCTTGCTATGTGCAGTAAAATTTATGATTATTCGTGGTCATGTTAGAAAAATATTATTCTGTTTATTTTACCAGAACTATGCTCATAAGTCATGAGTGTAAGTGTCATTACCTACCCACCAGCTGCTGTCCTCGCTCGTCCCTCAGGCAAAAATTCAATCACAGATTCTCATGAATAAGAAATTTGGGGTCTGCTCTGTCGGTGTAGTTGCAGGATGTCATTGAGCAGGATGGTGGTGCTGATGTGCTCCACTCCTGCAGACTGATGGACTGGTTAGACAGCATTCATGTCCTCACGATCAGGACAGCAGCACAGAGCAGCTGGACATCAGCAATAAGACACTAGCAACAGTATTCCACTTTGATCACCAACCCACAAGTAACTTAAATAAATTATATAAAAATTACATTTTGACGTCCAAATCAAGGATTCAGAATATTTGGCAATGTTGTCTGAAGTCAAACTGAAGGTTTTGTTCCACCTGGAAGAATTTTGTTTAATGTTCCATTTAATAAAAGCACAGTGTCAGATTCAGAAGGGCTAAGGCATCTCTGAAAAATAAGTGTATCTCCAGAAGCCTCATATCCATGCCACGTCTGTTCATTCCTTGCCTGGATAAAAACATCCACCTCCAGGGCATTGCCCTGACCTGGCTGTCAGGAGATACTGCTTCATGAGTCTGTCTCAGAACTGCTAAATTCACTCTACTTTAAATGGAATGAAGAAGCACTCCCTGGGCCAGAGAGCTTGTGAGATCTTGGGAGATGGGACCAAGTCCTCCCTGTCCCAAACCACCTCTGTGATCACGGCTGTGGCACCTGGCTTGTATGTGTGGCTGGGTACTGACAGCTGTGATCTAAAGGAGCTAAAGACCATGAGGTGCTCTCATGCTTCCATTTTGGAAGTCAGAGAAGGAAACTGCATTATGAAAGTGCGCTGGGGATGCAATACATTAGAGCTACTGCGACGGGTCAAAAAGAAGGTCCATCCGTCCAAGACCCCTGTTTCCAGGAGTCCATATGCACAGTGTACTTTCACTTGCGGCTTACCCCCAAGAGCTTCCTTGGCCAGGTGTTCGTCTCAGAGCTTCCAAAACCTCAAAGGCCCCTTTCTCCCTTCCTCAGTGTAGGGAGGCAGGAGCTACAAGGACATGGTTTTCACCTTGGAAGGAATAAGGAGAAGCAGTACAACAACCACAGGTCTGCGCTGGGGTCAGCAGCTGTGCAGTGGCAAATCTGTGGACTTTCATTCCGGTAATTAGTTATAAGTTAGAAGTAAGATTTTAATATTTTTTTTGCATTTTTCATTTTTTGCATCTTAACTCTGACTTTTTTAATTAGCTATCAGAACTGAAGGAAACCTAAGCGAGGGAGCTTCCACTGATAGCAGTGTTTAGGTTGGATGCTGCAACAGCTCTTGCAGTTTATTTGGAGTTGGTGATGCATCTCGTATCTCTACCTGCTTGCAAAATTTCAGCACCATCCACCACAGGACTGGACAAAACTAAGTGGGTGCATGATAACATAGTGGGAAATATGCAGATGCTTTCTTGGCAACACACCCTCCAGATAGGACTATATCTAAAAACATAAAAGTTGAAATACTGGTCTTGGCATTGCAAGGGTAGATATAAAGCATTGTATCACTATGATACATTCTCAGGAAATGGTTTCTAGGTCAGTCCTGGGGTTTATGTTTCCTGAGCAGCCAGATTTGCCTGATCATTGCAAAAATGTTGCATGTGGGTATTTGTGGGCCATGAGAAGCCAGCAGCCTCTGGCATGGGCAGAGGTTTCTGCTAGAAGCCGGTCTCCGCTATACAGATTTTTTTTCATGGCCCATTCATCTTCTCTCTGCAAAGACAGAGTGCTCTATGCAAACAGCACATGACAGTAAGAGCCTCATCATAACCTGATGGTCTAGCAGTTGCCTGGGACTCCTTCTCTGTTCATGGAATGAAAGTGTTCTTGCCGAAAGTCTCCAAACCCTCGTGATTTTACCTTAATGCTTTCACCCTTCAAACACATTGAGCTGTTGCACTTTGTTTATTGCTTATTAGTTGGCAATTAACCATCATTCCCCAGTCTTCTTAACTAATGCCAGTGACAGTTGCTCTCTTTTGCCCACACATCACTGTGTTATCAGGATTGTTTCAGTCACAAATCTAAAACAAACCACCATGCTAGCTGCCATGAAGAAAACTGGCTCCAACCCAGGCAGACCCAACAGGAGTTTCTACTGCATATCAAGTTCCAATTCCGCCTTTAATGACTGCATCACTTCAACAAGTTACTTCATATAAAAGAACCAGAAGAATTAGAAGTAGAAAGACGTACTAGGTCATTCAGTACATTTCCTTGCCAATGCCAAATCTGTTCCCTGGAGTCCATTTCCTAGGAGCTTTTAAAATAGCCTCAGATTAAATGAATTTTTAGACATATGCTCACTGATTAGTTGCTCAGTGAGTTCTCAATATGAGAAGCACAGCTGTATTATAACAGTCCAATAGGAATAATGTTAATGCAAAAGTCTATATTTCTTCCTAGTTACTTGGCAGATCTTTTCTGGATTTAAGCAATTTCCAAGTAACTTTGAGACCAAAATGCAATGTAATTCCTAAATCTGTACTCAGTGAATCAAGAGCTATTAAAGATGTGGTAGAGCCGTATTTCATTATGCATCAATGTTAAATTGTATCTCATGTTCTCATTTTTGTTCTGAAATACAATTTCAACATGGATTACTTGTAAAATACAATGCATATGTAAGCTTAAACATGGCTGGGGAAAGTTACATTCACACTGGAACAGAGTAGAGTATTCACAATTCAGTGGGAACATAAAATGGTGTAAACAGTCAATTTAACTCCTATTCAAATTTACCATATTCTCACACAAAACACCGCTTCCCCTGAAATTGTAAAGAAAAGAACTGATAGTTCAGTTTTCTTCCTGGAACACTCATCATGCAAGATGAATAGAAAATGTAATAATGCTTTAAACCTCATTTACTTGTTTTGACTAGAAAGATTTTTATCATAAAAATCAGGTAACCTGCAGCGCTTAAAACAAGAAGTGCTTGGATAAAACACGATGCTTTTTGTTAATATTCTCGCATTAATTTGTGAATCATAAGATTTTTACATCTGATAAGTGTCTACATATCAAGATCATCAGTCTTTTAATAGACCAAGTGAATAGGTAGAGAAGCAGTCAACAAGTTGGCTTTTTTTTTTCTCTTCCTTTCTTTCAAAAGTGGCATATGACAGAATGACTAGACTATAATATAAATTATTAACAATTGCAAAATTTTCAATTCCAGTTGTCTAGAAATTGGATTAAAATATTAAAAAAAAAAAAGTCAAACAATCATCAGTGGAAAACTCTATGGAACCTGTATATAATTCCTGTCTGTAGAGCATAAGCAAAACAGACAAAGCTATTCTGCATGTCAGCATGCTCAGGAAAGAATGTTTTGCTACTGTTGTGTTGTCTGCCCCCCCCTCCCCGCAACGTTTGGCATTAAAGTCATAAGCTGCACCTCTAGGCTGGGGTTACTTGTTTCATATGCAAGCCTTCATTTTGGCCCTGATTTAACAGATCCTTATGAGGTTTTAAATGCTGAAAATCCAAGCCTGGGGTACACCAGAGTGGGCCAGGGGCTGTAGACAACCAGTCACTGTGAAGAGGAGAGGCCAGCAAAAAGTCTGACTCAATCATTTGCCTGAACTGCAACATCTTACAGTGCTTGTATGTAAAAACATTAATGCAGCAATGCACCTGATGTGCTAGCCCTTTCCTGGAGTCTGAGGAACATTTATGTCCTTGGGCATTTTTGCTTGTTTAACTATTCAGGAATTTGGTGCCACTAAGCTGTAATGCTCAGAGCGGATCTTCTGCTCTCCTCTCCTGCAAGCATTTGTCTGCATCAGCTGTAGTTAAAGCATCAGACAGGACTGGGCATAATTCACTGGAGATTTCAATGAAGAAGCCTATTGGGGGATTTCACTTCGGTAAATGTATGTCTTCATAGTAACAGCCCATCCTCAGCCATTATCCTGTTTCTGATAGCAGATCTCTGACAATTTTACAAAGTGATCAGAAGTTGGCTTCATTCTTCCCTGTTTCTTTTCTGGTGCAAAAGAATGTGCTTGCAAATGTGCTTTCCGTTCTGCACAGAGTATGTTTGTGTGCAAGCTCCAGACAATGCCGCTGGGCCCGCATCTTTCAGCGTTGCATTAGCAAACAGGCGTTTGTAACACCCATAGGCTCTCCAAGTGCCACACTACGGTTTCCAAGTGTTACTCACTGATAGCATTACTACTTCCAACGTCTTTTTAATTATCTTTCTTGTTCTCACTGATTTTTCTCTTGTTCAGAATCCTGTTTTTCTCTTTAATTATTTTTCCATCATTATCACTGGAGGAAAACATCTGTTCTTTAAAACACATCCTTTGCCCTGGGACTGTATTGCATCTTGTACTTCCCTATGTCCTTTGAGATTTCTTTCCCTACAACATCTGTTGGGGTCCTTTAAAGCTTAAAACACTGAACTTCTTCCTTTCCAGTAGTCTCTATCTTTTTCTTTCACTTTTTTCCGACATAATCACTTCTTAGAGTAATTTGTGGGAAAGTTGCTTCTGCCATTAACATTGTCTATACTTTCAGCTTCCACACAAAGTGTTGCATGGATTTTTTTCCAAATTTTAATTCAGCACTGTATTTTCGGAACTGGAACACACTCACCACACTAAATAAAACCACCAGAATGCCTTCTCTTGCTCCCTTCTTGGCTAGCTGGATGACTGCTAGGAGGTGTGCAGGGGCAGCGGATTGTGCTCCTCTGCAGGCACCTGGGCAGGGAATGTAAGGTTTGGGGTCACAGGGGCAGCTCAGAGACACACTGCTCGATGGTACTGGGAAAAAGCTTTTATTCACCTCCAGATAAGGGACAGACAAGCAGTAATAGCAGATTCTGGCCTGCAAGGGCACTGAGACTATCCCAATCAGAAGCTGAAAATAAAATCATAGAATCACAGAATGGTTGTGGCTGGAAGGGGCCTCTGGAGATCATCTAGTTCAAACGCCCTGCTAAAGCACATTCACCTAAAGCAGGCTGCACAGGACTGCACCCAGACAGGATTTTAATATCTCCAGAGAAGGAGAAAAAATCATTGCAGGTGTTGTTCCCTTTCTCCCATTTCTGTTTGCCATTCACTTTAATAGATAAATCCTTACAGGTGATGACTCCACCTGCCCTGAGGGTATAGCCCATATGCCCCACGTGTGCAGGCTCCGGCAGCGTGGGCTGAGGCTCACCCAGATGCAGGTGAACCCCCGTGAGCCGCAGCACGCCAGGGGTGTCCCTCTGGGATGGGCACAGGCTGCGGCTCAGCAATGATATGCAGATGTACCTTCTGCTGGCTTCTAGCAAGGGACTTCTTCTTTTGGGTGTGCTGTGAGCAAGTGAGTGAGGTAAAGGCTTGTTACATTTCTGAGAGACAGCTTCAAGGCAGTACTGTGGGAGATGCTCTGCCTAGCCCCCTGCCCAGGAAGGGGCTGTAATTCCCCCTCCCCGCCAGGGCAGCAGGGAGCTGGCAGGTGTAGGGGAGAAGATGCTGAACTTCCCAGGATGCTGGCAGAGATGCTGGGGACTAGAGGATGTGACTGGGGAGCTGCTGCCTGATGCCTGCGAATGCTCTGAGGGGACATAAGAGGCAGTGAGAAAATCATCCCTTGGGGACCAGTTTTAACATTTGGAAAGTTATTTATTTTCAGCTCTGGGGAAGAAAATGGTGCTGTCAAACAAAGGTACAGGGGGCACAATTAATTAGACCCAATTATAAAAGGGAACCAAATGTAGCACTGCTGCACCAGTAAAGAGTGCTTCCAAATTTTCTATCCTTTTCCAGTTTCTTATTTTCGCTTGGTGACTAATAAAGAATTGAATGTACATACCACTTCATCGCGAGCAACATTGAGAAAAATGGAAAGATTCTCTCCTGAAGCACATTTAGGAATCACGTATTTCAGTTCACTCTGTCAGAGAGTCTATTCCAAGAAATAATCAAATTTCATGCATAAAAGAGTTTACAGTGAAAACTTTTCCAGAAACCCAGCTATCAGAAACTGATAGCTACAAACCATGTATAACCATTAAATGTGTTCACAGTTACTTTACACTCTTTCTCCTCATGCCAAAATTAGCCTCAGCAACCATATTTCTATCACATGAAATTGTCAAGCAAGTTTTAGTACATTTTGGTTGTTGAAAAAAAACAAAACCAAAACCAAAACCAAACAACCAAAACAACAAAACCCAAGAAAGTATAGAAACAGAGTTTCCAGTCTTGCACTCTGCTTTTCTTTCTTGTTCAAATTGCCTTCAGACTCCTGTGCAATACAGAAGAGCACCTTCAGTACCAACTTCTAGTCACCCCCACTTTTCATAGCATCACAGAATGGTTTGGGTTGGAAGGGATCTTAAAGGTCACCTAGTCCCAGCACCCCTGCCATGGGCAGGGACACCTTCCACTAGACCAGGTTGCTCAAAGGCACAATTAATTTTTGCCTGAACAGAGGCGCTGATGACACTGGCAGGTCTGGGGTGAGTGGGGGTAACGGGGCAGCTGACCCTGCGAGCTGGCACTGACCTGTCTAACAGCTTCTCATTGCAAGTGAGAGTGCTTTATAAAACTGAAGCAGTGCCCACATGTTGAGTCCTCCAGTGGTTTTCAATTTGCCACTTTTTTATTTTGGTGCAAGTAACTGTATTCTGTAAAGAAAATCTTGCAGATAAAACTAATATGGTGTACAAGGTGATATGCATTTGGGGTTGTGTGGGTTTAAAAGCATGTGTTTAAATCCATATGCCACATCCAACCCTCTGCTGTTCTGGTGTGCTGGTGACTGGCAGGAGCTGAGGCCAGCACTGCATGCTCAGGAGTGGGCTCCAAGCAGCTCGGTGGCACCACGTCCTGCACAGCCTCAGATGTACTGAGCTGGTTGGTGAGCTTATGGTGCTACTGACGTTACAGAAAAACTTCCCCTGGGCACCTTCTTTGGACTGCGATTCGGCATAATGTTTCTGTAGGAGGTCTGGGAATAAAAGACAGCAATTAACGACTCATGAAGAATGGTTTCATTGTACAAATCAGTAATAGGAATAAAAACTTGCAGACTGATCCAGAACTTTTCTGTCTTTTAAAAACACACACTTTTGTAAACAATGTAATTATTTAACCTGTAATTCTCCCAGGGGTTGAAGTAGTAAGCAAACAAAACTCATCTGAAGTCCGTGCTGTGTATCTTCGCCACATGAAACGCAGTATCTGTGATGCAGCACGAGCAGAACTGGTGTATTGGACCAATACCCTGCTGGAGGAACCAACTGTCACCCTTTAACAACCCCTATTCACAAGTAAATTACACTTTCCCATTTGTTTCTTCACTTTTTGTATTTACTATTATTCAGTGGTTAATGGATGAGCACGTTTGGGAGGATGCCCTTCATTTCTGTTAATTATGCTTTCATACAATGTGCAGTTCAGTCTGGCAGTAAACATATACCAGCCTTGCATTTCATTCCTGGGTGGATATTGTAAATGTGTCCCTAAATCCTCTGTACAATTTGCTACTAACTGCATCCCTACCAGCTGGCATGAACAGAGCTGATGTGGGGACAGCTCCTCTGTTACAAAGCAAAGCCATTTATTTCCTTGCAACTCCAGCAGATGCAACTGCATTTTATAGGAACCCCTCGAGTACATTAATCGGGCTTTCCCAGGCTTCCTAAACGAACACTGCTGCCTACACAATTATGATGCATAATGCTCAGTACCAGAACAAACATACTGCAGAGCATGGCTAGCTCCTAACCCATGTCAAAAGAAAAGCAAGTGCTAGTCAGTGCCTTTGCTCTGCGGTGATTCATCACCATCAGTACAGGGGAAAAGAATTACAGAGAAAACTGCTAATCTGCCTCCCGCTGCTCTTGCACAGACAGATTTTGCAGGGATCGTCCATCCTGTGGCTTTCCAGCAACAGTTAGCTCATCTTTTCCAAGGATCCTAGAAATGCATCCCTTTTTGGTACAGCTTTTGGGTGGAGTGGCCATTGCACAGCATAACGGACTTGCCCTGCTGATCATCTTGCTTTTTGTAACATTGGGAGCTAATACCTCCTGCCACAGGACCGCTTTTAGGACTGCACAATTCCTCATCATTACCAGTCAGAATTACTTCAGAAGCCCTCTCAAAACTTTAAGGGGGGAATGTATTTGATATTTAGAAAGGGACAAGGGTGTTAAGAGTGGGAATCAGTGGTTTGTAAGGCAGCAGGCTAGTTCCCTGTAAGTCTATTGGAATCTGGGTGTGAAGTGGGAACTTACCCTGGGTCAAAGGAACTGCATCCTAGCCGGTAGGGATTGCCTGGTGCCCGATAAAAACTCCTTGTAATTCTGGGAAAACTCTAAATTCTTCACCAAAATCAGATAACTTTGAGTCTGAATTTCTTCACTGTAAACCCTCTGACAGATATAACTGTCATCCTATGAACATAATTGTGCAAAACAGGGAATAGGAACTATACCACTATTCTATCTGCAAGACAAAACAAGAGTGAAGAGTAGAAAATGAGCAAAGGGAATATGAGGATTGGGATCTTCTTGCTTCATGGACCTGAACAAAGAGCTGTCAGGACCTTGAGCACAGCAGGTTCATTTGCCCACACTCAAGGCCAGCCCTGACACTGTGCAGCAGCAACCTGAGCTGCTGCTGCTGGGAAAGAGCTGGATGGGAAAGATGTTCAAATCAGTCCAGCTCCTTCCTAACACTGAGTTGCTTTCCTGTGTTTCCTTAACGCTTTCACGTATTTACGCATCTGGCCCCAGGCTGATGCTGTGGTATGCAGTGGAAGTCTTTGCTGCAATCATCACCACCCATAGTTTGGCAAGCTGGGGAAGAAGGGTGGTGGAAAACAGGAGAAGACTCTACTTGTTGGTAAGACTCACTCCAGCACTGAAAGAGCAGGCTTTGTCATTAAGGCTGCCTCATATTTACTGTTAATAATGCATCGGCATTTGATTAAATACCAACAAACTCTGTTCTTCTGCCCTGCAGTTTTCACCACTTGTTTTCAGCCAGTTGACTCCTTGCCCTGCACATTTTAATAGTTTTAATGTTTCAGAATTTGAGAGTATGAATTAACATTTTGGAGTCCTGGAGTCAGAGGCACATTTCTGCCCCTGAAATGGAGTTATATGGGGAAAATAGAGGGTGACGAAGTAACTGTTAAAATTGAAATTGATTGGAAGTCTGACATCAGTAAATTATGGATCAGACCCACAGAAACATGGTAAAGGAGAGGGGATTAACAGAGAACTACAGATATGACATTTCCTAATTTCTCAGTGCCTGACAGGGTTGCCACTTCTGTTTTGTTGCTGTAGGCTTACTTTATTCTTCATTACCATTGCTGCATGGAGAATTGTATACGCAAGTGGATCCCTGTGCCCTCCCAACCTTTTTTTCAACAGTTGGTGATGGGATTTTGAGTGAAAGACATTCTTTTCCATAGGCTGTAATCTTGTAAAATATAGCAGGCCACTGTATGTTCCTTAAATTTTCTTATTTTCATTTATTTCTTTACATTATTTTTCCTTATATACATAATGACAATACGTATCATGCTCCTAACTGGTAATGATACACTTCTAAACCATATTAAAAGCTTTTCCCCATCTTTTAGACTGCCAGACACTGATAGGAAATCGCTTCATGGAATTGTTGAATGTCTCAGTTTTAACCAAAGACAGACCTGGTCACACATGTAATCGGGTTTGCATTTCAGGTCCACCCACATCAGTTCTTTGACAGGGGAAAGGGCAGCTCAGGAGTAGCATACCCATTCTAAACTCATTCACAAGATTAAAGAACATCTATGAACTGAGAGTGGATTTATTTAACAAGCCAAAACAAACAAAAAAGAAAATTAAAATCTGGACCCTACAAGCATGACACTGAACAGTGATCTCTTGCCTTGCCTTGCAAGACAAGGATCACCAGCCCGCAGGAGTTTGCCCTGTGCTTCACTATCCATGGGAGAGCCTCTGTACCAGGCTGCCATCGCTGCTATTTGCGTGGAACATCCCATCCAAGGATGCTACATCAGGTTCTCACTACCAGCAATAACTTGATCCCTGAGTTACAAAACTGTGTCAGGAGGAGGAGGGGTGGGAGCCTGTTGGTAAATCCCTGAGTTACAAAACTGTGTCAGGAGGAGGAGGGGTGGGAGCCTGTTGGTAAACAGCATGGGAGGGGCTGTAAGCCTGACATGATGCAATCAATTGCATTTTTCTGTTAAAAAGGAAAACATAATGTATTGTGGAAATATCTCCCACCTTATACACCCCCTTGACATTGTAATAACCATTTTTCCACCTCTGAAGTACTTGCAGCCCTTTTATCTGCATCATCACAAGCAAACAGCATATGAAACCAAAGAGACATTTGTTCCCTGATACCTCACAGTGGGAGTAACTGATGGGAGATCTCTCAGTGGAAACATATAGTCTCAAATATGTTATTGGTACCTATTCTTTATTCTCACATAAGCTACAGCATGCTTTGGACTCTGCTATGTTGTATATACAACTGTGAATAAAATCATGGAGACCTGAGAGAGTACCTCAGCTACAGAGCACAGTATAGGCATCAGGATAAAAGATACGCTGAAGGCCACTGTGATCTTCTACTGTCATCAGGGAATACTACACTGCCGGTTTTAAGTCTGTCATTCTCATATCTGTTTTGGTAAAAACCTCTTTGTGAAAGCTGTTCTGCTACGGCACTACCAGAACGAATCTTGCTCACTGCAGCAGAAGATCTGTGCATTTAAAGATGTTAGAGGGCACAGACCCACTGCAAGTGCCAGTCGGACACTTTGTTGTGCTTGTCTTCTCCCAGTGAACCAATCCTTATGTTATCTTACGCCAAAAAAACCACAAACAAACCGAACCCCCCAAAAAGTGCCTTTGGTGCATTTTTTTTGCTGCTTCATCATTTATGTTCTATGATACAACAGAAGCACTTCTCCCTTCCTAAACAGCAGCTGTTGCAGCAAGGATTGCTCATGTATAAGATATAATAACATGGTGCTTACCATTCACTCATTTACCATTACCTGTCACCTGACACAAGTTTATCCTCTTTCTGTCTTTGTCACATACAGGAAATCTGTAGCTCTAATTCCCTCTCATATGCTTGTTTTTCTCAGCTGTGACAGTTCTTCATCTGTTTTTGTGGGTTTTTTTTTTACTTGAACTTCATAAGCTACTAAATTGGCTCATTCTCATATTGTGATTTAATTCTCCATGTCAGGGCTGTCACCTTTATAAATATTTCTCATAAGTTTTATGGATCAGTGCATCAGCAGAATACTAGGAAGGAGAAGATGAGTAAATTGTGTCTTCAGATAAGTTGCTGAATAGTATTGTAACTGTTAGGGGTATAACCAGTTATGACCATATACTTGCATCGCAGTACCATCTGGAGGTTGTCCAGGGGATGGTGCATTATGTTAGGTGCTGTATAAACAGAAACCTCAGTGGGTTGTTTTAAAATGAGATGGAGTAAATGAAGTAGGCGGCTGGAACTGGGAAACGAGTAGAGAAATATTGGAGGAGGAAGGGAAATGCAACAGAAAAAGCACATCCTAAAGGGCACAAGGCAGAGTTAAGGTAAACTTGTCATATGAACCAGTAGATGTTTTAAGCAGAGGAATGGGAACTGGAGGTAGAGGAGAGGAAAAGCCAGAGAGGGACAGCAGGAAACAAAGGCAGGGGATGGAGGAGAGGCAGTTGACCAGCTAGGGACCGTCTAGACCCCAGTAAGAAGTCTCACTGGAAAGCAGCAGCCCCAGGCTGCTGGTACTGCTCAGAAGATGGGTCTGGAGAGGCAGAAGCTCTCTCCAGGGAAGAGAAGTGCTGTGGGGGCACACAGAAGGAGGGTGCTGGGGAGCCTGCCCCAGCAGCTGCACTGTGATGGTGGAGACACATCCTGGAAGGGCATGGCCCCGAGGAGCTGCGGGGTGTAGACAAGGACAGGCACGAGGTGCACCAGGACAGCTTTCACCCACCTCTCTGAACCTTCAGCAGGTTCTGCTGGATACTGGAAAATAAATAAACCAACAAAGCCAACAGCAAAATGAATCTGCAGGAACGATGTATCCCAACACGCGGATGTCCACACCGGAGACTTGACTTTACTGCTTCACAGCTTTCACAAAGCCCAGGGATTCAGCTGATCAGCTTGTTCTAACCCTATCTCTAAAAGTGAAAATGTGTTTGGAAATGGTAAATAAAACTTCATTATCATGACAGATAATGCATTGAAGTGTAACAATTTTTTTTTTATTAGATTCACAGATAGTAAGATGAAGGTCATCCATCCAAATATGCTTTGATAGGTATGGGCCCTACACTGGTTCCATTTTAGGACTCTGGTGCAGTGATGATGAAAGTCAATTGAGATTTGGATGAGCTGAGCATGTTTTGCTTTTTATGAAGCCCTACCAGCCGAGTTCACACTGACTGCACTCAGAGCAGCGCTCCAACTTTAAAGGCACAGCAGGCCCAGGAGACAGACAAATGGATAGATAGATCCTGACCTGATAGACCTCGTTGCTGAGCAGTGCTGATGGGCAAAGAACGTCACTTTGAGAAGGCAATTGAATGGAAAATAATCAGATTTCAGTATCACTGCTTGCACAGTTACCTTCTGCAAGGAGAACCTTTTGGATAAGATCAGGAAAACGCCCTTGTCCTGGGTGAGGGGCAGGGCCACAGATCACATTCCCTTTTGGGGTTCAATGCATTATAAATCTTCATTTATGCAGAGGAATAACCTGAAGAGAAGTGGAGTCTCCAGCCTGGGGGTGAGAATGCGTGTTGGCACCCTGCACTCCACTGCTGGCCGAGCGGCTCTCCTTCGCTGCCCTGCTCCTTTGCCGCTGCTTGTGACGCCGAACAAATAAGCCAGGGACATTGACCCAATTTCCTTGTTACTAAAATGTTGTGAGAACCTGGTATCTGAAACAGCATTTGGTATTTTCTTATAGCTTAGTTATTTACTGCTCATGGAAGGAGCTGCCAGTCAGTTAATTGTGTAGATATTCCTAATTATGTCTAAGGATAATACCAAGAACAATTGAAATAAAATTACTGTGATTTTAAATCAAAAACTTCTCTATGTTTGAAATGATTAAAAGACCACACGTAAATATCATCATGTTTTGATTCATTTTCCAATGAAATTTTAGTTAAATTATTTTCTCTGGCAGGAGATGTTAATAACGCCACCAGGAAATTGAACATCAGGGTTTAACTCTGAGGCAATAAATCAACACATAAAAAAGGTTAAGGGTTGTACATTATGAAAACATTTCCAAAGATAATTACAAGTTAGAGGCATGTGTTGATTGAGTGGGAAATCTTATCATATAGACAAGGCTGCGTTCACAATGAAGATAATCAGGTAAAGTACTACTCGGTGATTTTAAAAAGAAAAACTCTGTTGAATACCCAAAATGTGTATACCCCAGTGTGTCTGTGGAGTGGTACAATACACCCAGAGTTAACCAACAAATCTTCCTCCAAATCAGGCCTATGTGCAAAAGCAGCCCCTGGCAGGAGTGCATCAAGCTGTCACTCACCACCACCTTCTGCTTCAGGACGCTTCGTGCCAAGATCTGCAGCTCTCGGGCTGAGACTGGGGAACGATGTGTAGTGCTTCACATAAATCTGGATGTACCAGCCCAGGCTCTGGCTCCATATGCCCATTTGCAATGAAATCATTGAGCCAAGGACATGCCTGGGAGGACAGAGCTCAACCCTTGAAGTTTTGGAATATTTTTTTCCAGCGGGAAGAATCTGTTTGATTGCAGCTATAAACCTGCTGTTTATGGCTGCATATTGCCAGTGTTAAACACGCAAGAACAAGAGATAAGGAAAAGTGACAGCAGAGTGGATCATTTGAAGAAAACCCAGCACCTTTCTCCTGATTTCAAGGCTGCATTGCAGAGAGATGAAATCAGCACTGGAGAAATCAGACCTTCTAATGATGCACACAAAATGGGATGTAAGCTAATCCATTACAGCCTACCCCCTACCAGCAGATTTTCCAACAGCCTGAAGCAGGTATAATTTGGTTATCACTTAGTCTAAAGCAGTTGGCCAAATTCAAACACAGTTGTTACCAGCAGGTACACTTTAATTTTGCAATGTGCAAGCTGCTTTAATGACTTTCCCCTTCTCCCTGTTTTGTCCAACTTCCAGGAACAAGAATTTCTACTGCCTGGATAGCTTTGCCTTGCCAGGTACTCGGGTTTCAATCTAAAGAAAGAAAATAGAAAACTCCTGTGTCCAACACAAAAGACGCTTTTAGGATAATTGCATCTTTAAAGAGTTTAAACGTTCTCTGTCAGCGCTCCAGACCTGTGCCAGGTTGCTAAAGGGGCTGACGGAGACAAAGACCACGCATTGCACAGGTCCAAGTCCTGGTGGCTCAAGAACTTGGATCACACGGGAGAAGGGTGGCTGTCAGAAACAGGGAGCAAGGCAGCACCACACGCTGAGCTGGGTGGGGATGGTGCCTGCCTGTGAGGAAGGAGTCCTGCTGGCTGCTCTCCAGCCCCAGGGCTGCTCCGTGTGAGACAGAATCATAGAATCACAGAATGGTCTTGGCTGGAAGGGACCTTAAAGCTCATCTAGTTCCAACCCGTGGGCAGGGACACCTTCCACGAGAGTGGCAACGGTTCTGGGAGAACAGGCCGAAAGGCAGGGCTCTCCCACGGCAGCCAGGGTGGCCACCCATCCAGAGCCCCAGCCCTGCACTCGCGGCCCTGCGGCAATGCCGCTAGCAATGGGCACGAGACAGCCCATGGCACAGCCCAGGAAGCAGGCACCTAGACGGTGTGCTTCCCTGCGCCCAGTCCCAGCCCAAGGCTGTGCCCCCTCGGAGCTCTCCCCTTCCCCAGCAGGGCAGGCAGCAGGCTGCGGGTGGGGGAGATGCTGCAGCCTGGGGCAGGGAAGAGAGGGAGAGGACAGGGGAGATGGTCCAAGATGGTCCATGGACTGGCTGAACCACTTCCAAGTCACCTGCCAAGCTCCGGCTAAAGCAAGGTTTTCTCCTTCCTTCCTGTGATATGTAGCAGGCTTGCTTTTTTTTTTTTTTTTTTTAAACTCTGCTCCTTATACTGCCCTTTAATCCTCTTAAATCTTGCTTAACACTTGTCTGTATTAACTGCTGATGATTAGGAATGGAAGCAAACTTTTGGGTCATTTTCCTAAACTTCAGATGGTAATAAAGTCCTCATGAAAGACAACTTTCAGGAAATAATGTTTAGCCCCATTTAAAAGACAACTATGTTCTGGCAAGCCATTCCAGTCACCTCATTAAGTCTGAATAAATATGAGAATTTAATATTAATTTCATTTTTGTATATCCAAATTAGAAGGCAGCAGAGAAGAAAACAACATAATCTGATTAAACAAATTAGAATCACGCTGCTAAAATTGCCCCTCAGTATTTATTTATTTTTAACTGCAGTAGCTTAAAAAATATCTGAAAAACAAACTCCCCCAAATGTTACCTAACATCTAATTACCAGCTGCTCCTCCCCAGGAAGCACCCAGCTGTCAGGGCATTGAGAGGCTGGAAAGCAGAAATTCCAAGTTAGGCTTCAAAACCTGCACATTTTTTACTTTAATCCTGCTCCAGACTCAGGTTGGGGCAGTGAAATTTGGGTTGAAGACTGATGTCTTCTCTCCTCGACATCCACTGTCCAGCTGGGAAGTGGCTGTTGCACAACACCAGGACATCAACTGGGGAGCTGCCTTACTGGGAGATGTGCACAGCATCCCTCTGCATCTGAAACAACCATGCCTGATCATCCCAGGCACCAAGCACTTCCAAGCCCTGGTCTGTAGTCCTTTAGCCCTAATGAAGCCATTTGCTCTGTGGCCATCTCCCACACTGCTGGAAGGTGCCCAGACCCTGGGCTGCAGCCAGTCAGACAGCAAAATAGGAAATGCTCCCATGGGAGACATCAGGAGCTCATTAGGGAGCTTGTTACCATCAGGGCACTTCAGCTGTTAGCTGTGTCTGAAGTCTGCCCACCTGGACATGGCGAGGGTGAACCAGCAATGGCTTCCTTGCATGCATCACTGTGCAAAACCTGTGTCAGGCATCTGTGTCTGCTGCAAGGAACAGACTTTGACTGAAAATGGGAAGGACCTCACTTCAGTATGTACAGTCCTCTCTTCTTTTAGTCTTCAACAAAAAGGCTCCAGGTCACAGTGATTCAGTGCCCATAGAGGAGTCCTCTGATCCTATGGCAGTTTCACAGTTGTAAACCTACACAGGTACCCCTGGGTCCACCCCCCCCCCCCAGGATGGGTCCTCACAGAGCCTGTCTGTGGTGTCAAGGATGTCCTCTCAGCCTCGCTTCTATCAGCTGCGAGATCAAAATCAAAGCACCAAATCTGAGTTTACCAGCTTTTGATCCAGCAGCATCTTCAGCATAAGGCAGGCTGGAAGGAGCCTGGGAACACACCAGCCCGGTCCCGAGGGAGACTTCCCTCCTGCCAGCTCTGGGCAAAGCCATCAGCTCCCAGAGAAGTGCTAGCCTGCTCTCACCTCGAGGTTATGTCGTTGACTCCAGAGACATGTGCAGAGCTTCAGGACAAATTAGTCTGCGCTGAGAACGGAGCTGAGAGGAGGCAGCACCATGGAAGGGAGAGCACTATGCTAAAGCAGATATAGCACCGTCCGCTTTACTAGGTCTGAAGGACGAGGATGGTAACTGCGTCAGCTTTCAGCATCTCCCCAATGCGGGGAGGTTGAGTCTTTTTGCATTGTAATGCAATAATAAATGGTAAATGTTTGCATTTTGATGGCACTGTGATTACAGCAAGGGACAAAGCCTGCAGTCCAGTAAACCATACCTGCTCAATGGAAAAGGGAACCACAAGCTTCTTTCCCCTTCCTAAACAGAGCTCCATGATCGAATTACTCAGCTTTGCTTGCATGAATGTCTCTGGCCTTTCCCTGAAGAGTCATCAGAGACTCACCGCTCTGTTGGGATGCGTCGCATGGCATAGCACGCTGTGTCCATAAACACTGTGACAGCTTGCTTGCTTCTGGTCAGTCTGTGCACATAACGCCGGGTTCCTTCCCCTGCTAGCTTGCGCACGCATCCCTCGCACAGCTCTGGCTGCTAGGGATGCACTCCTCCTTTTTTGGAGGCATCAGCTGTGTGTACGTGCGCACTTATGTGCGTGCATGTATATAAATAAATAAATAAATAGGAACTCGATAGGAAATCTGGAATCCAAAATTTGCACTGGATTTTCTAGAGCAGGTTTCTAAATGAGAGAACCTTTCAAATGTAATTCCCCACCTCACAGTTCAGATGCCTGGTCACTCTTTGCACACACCAGGCACAGAAACAGCTTTTCAAATCCAGTCCAATCTCCTGACCACATGTGAAAGAGAAAGTCTTCAACCCCTTACCGGGATGGGCCAGGGTGCAGCTCCTGATGCTGCCCTGGGCTGTGGACATCAGGAACTGTATGGGGTCATGTACAAGTGAGGGGGATCTGGGGCTGTGCATTGTATGCATTAATATTAATTATTATTAAATTCAGTTGTTAATGTTAGTAGTATTTTTATTATTAACAATATTTTCTATTAATAATCTGATTCGTATTTTTATTGTGTAGTTTATTTGTTATTGATTTATGAAGTTTCTATAATAAAATAGTTGAATAAAAGTTTATGATTTTTATATGTTATATTTCATTTTTGATATTATTGTGTATTATTAAATTATCTTAAATTTCTTGTATTTCTTGTATTTCTTCTATACAAATCATTGCATCATATACTAAATGCATTTTTAAGATATCCATCTGGCAGTCATTTTTAATGCAAAATCACTGTGCAACATAAGCTTTATCTTTACTACAAAAGCTTGATATTGAACCAATTTTATTAAGTGTTTTACCAACGACATGGAAGAAAGCAAAATTATTTCTGGCAAAAGGACAAGGGTAAGTCAGCCATATGAAATAAGGTAGAGAGCCTGGTAATCACAGCTTGCTTGGCCATCGTTTATTGCTCTCAGTGTGACATACGGCCTCCCCTGTTGTTAGAATAATAAACAGAAAAGAAGAGTAGGGGGGCATTTTATTATCATAAGCAGTCTTAATAAGGTCAATTCTGATACTAAACCATGAAAAATGTCAACCAACAAGAAAAAGTCCAGACAATGGCTGCCAACATGACTGTAGGTTTGGAAAACCTGCTCATCAAGGAGATAAGTAGTTTGCTGAGGACTCGGGGATGATTTGTAAGTTGTAAGGTGGACACAGCACGGGTAGCAATGAGGTGAAGGGCTTCCATTGAGGAGATGTTTAAGCATGGGGCTGTTTTCACTCAGGGTCTAGCAGAGTGTCTAATACCTGAAGTCTTTGTAACAATGACTACACTGAAAAAGGTGTGCTTATAGGCAGCGCATAGGAATTGGCAGGGAAAATTCTCTGGTGCTCATTGCAATAATGACTAGACAGTGTCATTTGGTTAGTAAGATCTATTCTGGTTGGGCTTTTATCAGCCATGCTACTTTTATGTTCCTTGTCTGCACTGTAGCCAAACCGTACTCCAGTGAATGATTCCAGAGCCTCCAAATCTCTCCACCACCTCTCAGGTGAAGCCACAACACCAAAGAAAATACAGATTATTTTCTCCCTGCCTCTTCCTCTACAGTTTTACCAGAATCCCACTACTTCTCTAGACTTTTCTGCTTTGCTCTTCTTACCTTCACAGCATTTGGCAATTTTCTGTCCCCATCTGCCAATTTAAAGCTCATCCAAAAAACACAGGTGACAATTACAAAAAAAGGTTTTTTTTCCTCTGTGAAAGAAAAGGCCGAGAGTAAGAATAGTTATCTGCCTGGAAGAGCACTGTAAAATCTTAATTAACATGCAGAAGGGGCAGGCAAGAAAGCACTATCTCAGCAAAAGTGCAAGGACCCAGCACAGTTATGACAGCGCTGCCGTGCAGATGAAAAAGCTGGTGTAAAAAAGAGTGGTGAGCTGTGCTGGAAGAAAAGTTCCCCAAAAGTAATGAAACTATAGAAGTAGGAACTCCAAAAATACACAAGAAAATACAGCATCAAATAAAAGAGAAAGAGCAAGAAAATTCACATATTACAGTAGGATTCATGGGCAACAAACTGTCCTGTGTGGGTACAAATCTATCATGATTAAAGACAGATAGTAGTCTCAAAATTTTGTGGTATGTTGAAAAACTGTCTTTGAGATTAGACTAGATCATGACTGCAGAGGAATTGTAGAGGAATGAAGGTGGGTTAATTAACTTCAGGGGCGGTGGGTTGGCTGATGTGGATAAGGTGCAGCTGTGGCTGGTTCCTGCTAAGGAGTTAAATAGCTCTGAGGGGGAGGGAAGAGATGGACTGGATGAAGGGAGACCTGGAAGAAGCAGAGGGAGGAGAGAGAGTGCCCTGGAGGTAGGCAAGACAAGGAGAAGGGTGCAGCAGGGGCAAGAAGCAGAGGGACTGGCCTGGAGAAACAGCACAAACAGTAGATGGGCTGTTGAAACCTTGTGTGGGATCAGTGGCTGTGCCGGGGCAAGGTGTGTTAAGTACCTATTGAGGTTAACCTGGTATGGGGTGGTAAAAGCCTTGTTGCAGCCAGCTGGTTTTGAGAGTGCTGTGACACATGACCATTTATAAGGAAGATCTATTTTATATATGTGTAGATACATATCTAAAACTTCAGTATACAAGACTTCATGCCATTTTCAGGGCATTTCATATGAGCTTTGCCATAAAAATCACCTGTATGGAAGGAGCTGAGTGTTTAGGCTGTGCCCAGGCCTTGGCCAAGGACCAGCACTCAAAGCTGTGGACCAATACCTTGTCTGTGGGGCACCTCCTACTGACACCACCTTCACTTTCCATCGCTAAGTGCTGGTGAGTACCTTGAAGCTGGGCTCAGTCTCAGCGACCAGATGTTAAGCAGACAGAGAACTAACCTTGCAACCCATAAAGTTTCCAGGGGGTCATGCGAGTGGCTCAGCTCGCTTGAGGACTGCCCCTGTGCCAGAGCCAGCTCCAGGTAAGATCTGAATGCATGGCTGGGATTAGGGCCATAGCAAGACCCTCAAGCTATGCCAGCCCAAGGATGGACTGGATTAAATAAATGATGACCCTATGGCATGAGTCACTGAGAGCTTGTTAATCAACCATTTCTTGAAATATTCCCAAGTCCTGGAGGCAGTAATCTGGATCACTGACATAGAGTTCAAACTCTGAAGCCCCCTTAGTTGCCCAGTACCAGACACTGTCAATCCAATAAACATAATAACAAAGATTTGGTGTGCTTCACACAGGGCTGGGTTTTACTTGAGCTATAATACTAAAATATATGGCTTGCCACACAAATCTGAGCAGTGCCATGCAGTATACTACAGGAGCCCATGCTGCTTTAACGCTGTTAGGAAGAATTTGAAAACCAAAATGATTTGCCTTTCACCAGAAGGATAGCTTGTTTAATGAGGTTTGAACAGCCTGGTAGGGACAAAGCTAAGCATAGACTTGGATGGAGTCTATAGATAGCAAAGTATTTTAAATGTGTCAAAGAAACTAGCTGCAAAAACCCATCCCTGATCATCAGCCAGAAGGTAAACCGACATTGTCAACAGAGAAATAATGAGGGAAATGGCTGCTGGGTTCATGTGAGATGGATATTGGCAGCTCCCACTTCCCTGTTGCACATGCAGGAGAGCAGTGCTGTAGGTGCTGCAGGAGCTGGTTTAACACTGAAATATTTGCAGTGAGTTTATTTCGGTTTCCATACACAAGGTGCAATCTGAAGTCTGAGCCAGCAATTAAACCATATTCCTTAAACCCTGCCTGTGTCTCAAGCTGATGTTGTATACTAATTCCATTATTGCTGTTCTTCATCTCCCAGAAGACCAGGAAGTTTGGTGCTGGTGGAGGATCTTCTGGCTGTGCAGCACAGTGAGGGCTATGCCATGGGAGAGCTCAGCCATGGCCACAGGGTCAAGTTAATTGAGGCAAATGCAGTTAGATCTTTCTCTTCTGGAAGAGATACCGCTCAGTGAAATCACTCAGTACAATAAGTTGGGTGTGTTCAAGTGCTCCCTTTCTTAATACTTTGAAGCAATATTGCAAAATTGAAGGAAATCCAATGTAAAAAGAAGCAGCCTCCAGTCCCTGAGGGTTGATCAAGACGACTTGGTCAGAAATAACAGCTGGGAGAGGTCAAGGTTACAGAACTTACAAATGTTAATATCTAACAAAATTTCCTGGGCATCCATTAAGAAAAGGAAAATGGGGGTGGGCGTTGAGTGGGAAGAAGAAAAAAAAAATGCAAGAGAGGACCCCTCACTGGCAGCAGATGTAACTGGAGACATTAAATGAAATACAGAAACACAGTGGTTTTCTTGAACTGGCCAGACCACAGAACAAAATAACGCTTGCTGTAGGGAGTTTCCTGAATCTTTAGATGTTAAGCCTAAAGCAAGCATCAGACATCAGCATTCAAACTGGCACTGCTATCACTGTGACGGCTGGTGCCTGGAGCTCTGAGGATGGTGGAGATCATGTGTGCTGCGCCATCATCTGCAGGGGTCATGACCTCTGCTCAAAGGGACACCATCACCTCGGCATTCAT
Source organism: Falco cherrug (assembly GCF_023634085.1). Lineage (NCBI taxonomy): Eukaryota > Metazoa > Chordata > Aves > Falconiformes > Falconidae > Falco > Falco cherrug. The sequence goes on from NC_073703.1 coordinate 24,851,589, forward strand.
TTGAACTCGCGTTCTCACTTTTAATTCTTCTCAGTTTTCTGCAGGAAGGATACCTGCAGCAACAAAGCTCAGCCTCCAACTCCAAGTGAGGAAAAACATGGCCTTTGTAACCCAAATCCTGCAAAGTTGTGTCATTAATTATTTTTGCATGGCTCTACATTATTTAAAGACGCATTGTACCCATGATGACACAGACCAGAGGCTTATGGCTTTTGATATTTTTCTCAATTTTTTCTCTATAGAAACATGCATAAAATGTTCTGAGTAGCACTTAACACCTGCTGTAATAATTTGAGTGAATGAACATCACATTTCTGTAGGTGGCCTCTTTAAAACAATCCCTGCAAATAAAAGGTTACATCTCAAATGAGCAAGCCTGTGCTGTAAGCTCCTGCAGCTGGGCGCTTTGGGCAGTGCCTGCTATTCACTGGGCTGCTCAGGCAGAGCCCCCCAGCCTGTCTTCATCTGGCCTTTCTCTTCACCATAGTTCTTTTTTTGTTGGCAAGAAAGCATATTTTTCACACACAATTTCTGCTTCAGGACTTCTGAATATAGGGAAAGGTATTTATTTACATTAGGCTGCCTGATTACACAAACACAACTGTTATCTGAGCAAATGAGACCTGGCTGCTTGTCCACTACCCACGTACCGTTTGTTGCCCTGTTGATTCTATTGCAATTAATGCTAATCAAGTGCTTGTCAGAGCTGCAGCACGTGGTCACGCACAAACCCTGGGTGCCCGGTACCCACTGGTGCAGGCTGCTGCTCCAGGAGATAACGGAGAGGACAAGCTCTCCCAGGTGGATCCATGGATATAGCAATTATCCCCTTTTTCTGCCTCTGGCATGCAGGTACCCTCAGCAGAGAAGATTCAGTTTCTCAACAGTTAAAACAAAGGCCAACAAAGAAATAAGCAGAAGTCTGTGGGCAGCTCATGGGTTTTTTTGTTCCTGTTTTTAAACCTGGTCAGTGATCTACATTATTTTTTCTTTAGACAGCTTTAATTCCACCCCCAGACTTGTAGTAGGAATACAGCACAGGGGTAAAAAAATAAAAAAAACTTGTTTTAAAACATCATGTTTCCCATGTGGCCCAATTCAATCACATTCTAAAGCAAGAGATGGAAAAGTCCTTCCAGCCACAAACCCCAGAATAGACACCCATCATTCCTGAAAAGTCAGCATTAAGTTTAGAAAAACACCAAAAACTTCTTACAAATTGTGCCCTTTTTTCCAAACGTGATCTGTAAGATAAATCCTATTTAACTGCTGCGTGGTTGCACTGCCAGAAATGATGGCAGGTCGGGAGAAGATGTGCCCTCCCTCTGCAGAGAAAGAGGAAAATACTAGTTTCCTAATCAGCTGTTACGGAAACATTTGTTACTTTGTTTATAGTGAGCAATTTATCACTTTATTCTTCCATTTTGTTGTGCAATCACAGGTTAAATATTTACCCAGTCAAAGTTGTCTCGTTTATTTAAAAGGTACTACATCAAAGCTGACCTTCCATTTAAGATTCTTTCAAGAGACTTTATATTAAGATTAGTGACAAGTGTAACTTGGAATATCCACAGTGGAAACAGGCAACTGTCCCTGACAGAAGGTAACCTGTGGTGGGTGAATGACTTCTTTGTGGTATAAACAGTGCTATAATGCTAAGGCTTTCTCTATCTTTCTCTTTCTTTCTTTCTTTTTTTTTTTTTCATTAAGAGCTTTCTTAAAGGATAGAAGCATATACTAAAACCTACATTAGTCAATATTATCCTGCTTTATCCTTGACGCTAAATGTCCTTGCATGGAGGGATTTTCACAAGCAAGAACTTCTTCCAGCTTCTGAGTTAGACCTACCGGGCATTCCTCACTTGCATGGGCAGTGATGTGTTTGCAGGCGATGGTGTAGTTTGGTGCCTGTCCTGCAGCCCATGTGCTCAGCCCCATTCCGCTGACAGTGACCAGCTTGGGGCCGAGGGGGACACTGGTCCCTCCAGCCATCCCAAGCCGTGCAAGCACAGTAGCACCCATGCATGTGCTGTCAGAGTTGGGAGCACGAGCTCGGGAGATGCCAGGACCAGCAGCCAGAGAGGCTTTGGGAGGATCTGCGTAGCCAGTGTGTTGGATCTGGATCATCCAAGCCTCCAGTCGCAGTTAGGATCTGCAGGAACATGTTGCATCCCTCCCCTTGTTTATCTGAGCACGGGCACCTGGACACAGCTCCTCCATATATTTTAGTGCTAACTGCCATCGATTTCCACTATCGTTGGGCACCTAAATGATCTTAAATGCTGTCTGCCTATGTCTCCCTTCCCAGTAAGTGTAATGGTGATAAAAGCACTTCCCTATCTCAGAGAGAATCAGAAGGAAAAATATATTAAAGACTGTGAGGCACACAGATGCTACCGTGATTATCTCTTTTTAGACAGATGAGATGAAGAACAAACAGATACTGCCGATTACAAGTTTAATACATACAAGTAAGAGATGACCTTTCCTTTATTACCATCTACACAGTTTAAGGATAGTTGATTCAATAATAAGACATCCATAGTAAATATTTATGAAACATCACATCACATAAAAATTATAGGTTATTTAAATTTAATTTGCATTTATAGTTTCAAATCAGGTTATTGTATAGCAGAAATGTACTAAAATTAAATTCATAATACACATTACAGCAATTTGAGCAAATTGTACCTTGAAGCAATTTGTATTTGAAATGCAGTCTGTGTGCTTCTTCACTTTCCTGCAGCCTGTAAATAAATTTACAAAGCATTTTCAGTGACAGCCATAGTGTTCCAGTTGTAAATTGATGTAGTCTGAAACAAAGAACAATTACCACTTAAGCAGATCCTGTTACACTAAATCTTAAAGCATTTGAATTCCCTAGCAAAACAAAAGGAAGTGATTTTTCTTTTCTCCTTAATCCACAGCAACAGTTCTTGTCAGGTGGAAAATGTTTGTGCACTAACCCCTTGTCTGTTTGTCTTCCTAAACAACCAGCTCTTAAAGGGGTCAGGCTGCAGGTGGGCTGATCAGTAGAATGAGACCGATGTCCACACTGACAGTGCTGTAAATTGTGTAGCTTGAACCCATCTCTCCAGCAGCGGAGATTAAGTTAGTCACAAAACTCTTCCCCAACAAACAGTTCCATCAGAACACATTCCCTGAAAAGTTCAGGCTCCTCTGTTTCAACCACAAACCTGGGGGGGGGGGGGCGGGGGGGAAGAAAAAAAATCTACCTACGCGAGGCTGTGCAGCAGTTAATAGTTTAAGTGAATCAAAGAGCAAGAAACAATGGCACTTCCTAGGAGATGCCTGGGAAAATCAACCTGATGACTGCAATACACCCAATTACACAAACGAAGCATGAACATACACTCCAGCACAAACACACACACACAGAGTTCGCACACCTACAGGTTTTGGCATATGAATGAAAAGTCACTAAAAGAAAAAAAAAAAAAAAAAAAAGCATAGTTGAAATCCCATGGCGTTTCCATTTCCAAAGGTTGAATCATGGTGTGGGGGGCAGAGAGGGGGAGCAGAGCCAGATGCACCCTTCACCATTGCCTGTGGCTAGTGGGGGTGGGGATGGGCTCGGTCAGAGCTGGTGAAAGGGACCATTTGCTATTGTCCAACAGGCCTGGACAGGACCTCAGTGCCCAGGAGGTCCTACCCACTTGGCCTTCAAAACTGCACCCTGGTCATTGCAACAGGATGCTTTCTCCATAATTTAGCTAACCAAACATTTTTCTCCAAATTCCACTGTTTCACATGTGGGTTTTATATTTGTAATTCTGTATATATTCAACTATGAAATGATGAAAAATTTCTTTTAAATATTTGGGAAAGAAAAAAGGACATGTTATCCTGCTCTACAGTGGAATCCACTTTCTTTTATAAAAGACACAGGAACGGAAGGAGCACCTAAAAACTTATTTTCAGAAATGCAGACCAAAAATATTGGGGGGAAAAAAAATTTATATATATATATATATGGGGAAGCTCAGACAGACTGGGGTTATGGCATCCCTAACTTTCTACTACCATCAGGTTTACCCCAAATTAACCTGTAGGTGAGGGGGAAAAAGGCTGATTTTCCCTGCAGCTGTCCAGGTGGGACAGGTTCAGTCCACAGACTGGGAGCCCTCCAGACACCAGAGCCCAGAGATTCTCCTCTGGGCCAAGAATAAGGTGCCAAACTGGGGACAAAATGCCCAGGGTCTCCCTTGCCACTATCTGGACCAGGGAGGCTGGGATCACTCTGGGGGATCTGCTGTGATATCCCGGCACATGGGTACTACCTCCAAGGATGCACGGTGAAGGCATGGAAATACAGAAGGAGGATGAAGATAAAGTTTTGTCCTCAGGGAAATGTGTGGGTTAATTCAAATGAGATTTTTTTGTGTAAGACAATATTGATTTCAAAGTGACAGATCAAACATAAGCATTTACATTCACAATGACATTTTTTTGAACATTTCATTTCAGATGTTGAAATGTTTCTTTCTTAATTAACATTTTCAGTTTTGCCATTTTAAATTGATTTCTTAAATTGTGTTTATTACATTTTTTCTATTGGCTTTCTCTTCCCTTTGGAACAAAAGCAAACCTTGGACCATCAGCATTTCTTCCCAGCACTGTCTGCTTTTCCAATTTAATGTATTTAGCAGTCATATTTCTTGAGTGATTTATCTTTAATTATTTACTCAACTGTTTTTTTCTTCACTAATATCCTTACCTCTTCCATAACCTAAGTGTGAATTTTCAGAAGGTTAGCCCCGGTACTGACGGCTCATGTGGGAGCCTCAGCCTGTTCTGCATAGCCAAGGTGGGGATGCTATACATTTACCCTACACACATGACATACCTGTTTCTCTTATAAGCAAGGTACAAGCTGACCAGTACCAGTCTGTGCCTCTCCCCTAAATGTCTGAACGCTGCAGGGACATAACGATTTCAGCACTCAACACACTTCTGAACAGTGAGGTGTTTAATAATTTGGCAGTGATATCCACCAGAGAAGCATAGTGGGAGCAGGCTGGTTAAATCAAGTTTTGCACCCCAGAGCAGGATGGCTGTAGGAAGCTTTGCCATTGTGCTCGCAAGCGAGCAGCCTGACAGCCAGTGCACGTGGTCTGTCCTGCACTGCAGCAGCAGCAAAAGTTCTCCTCGAGGATCTGAAGTCACTGTAGGAAAAGGTTTTTTTCTGATTTGCCTTTTGCTTTTGGGACTCCAGCGTGTCTCTTCTATAATAACTTCATCCCCTAATAAGAAGACAGTGTGTCTTTCAGGATGACTTAACAGGACTGAGCCAATGCATTTTCTGTATTAAGTCATTGATTTTTGGATTCATATAGAAATCCAGAAAACCTGGTTATAGAATTTATATTCCTTCTGAATAGAAGATATTCATACATTTCTTAAATCCACCCAGTTCCAAAGAGGAATAGTTCTCCACTCTCAAAATCTTTTTTTATGTCCTGCTGATGCCTTGTTCAATAGTTTCTTGGGAGACTTTGTTTCAGAATCACAGGTAAACTCTCACACCTGTTTGTGAATAGCACACAGCAATTTTGTTGTTGCTGTTGTTGAATATAACAAAGTGAAAGAATAAAAAAGGACAACAATCAACTATTCCATGGCTAAATTTCACTTATTTTTAAAGCAGAAATTTCAAGAAGATGGGCTTTACCTAAGAAGTGAGCTCATTTGATTGCTCTCTGCAGCACACTCATGCATTTTCCTGTACAGGCAGCACTTGCAGCCTGGTCTGACAGAACCTGTGGTCTCCCAGTGTGCGTGGATGTGCAGGCAGGACCATGGCCTTCCTCAGCTTGGACCACCCCAAGCTGCCTCATGTGGGGTCCCCGTGGCCAAGCCAGCCCCACCATCCCAGCACTGCCAGCCTAGGAGGCTCATGCCCTGCTTTACACCAAAGATGTGTCTGTGCCTTGTGTGCCAGGCTGAGAAAAAAACCGCTGTAGTAGCTGTCAGTCCCTTTAAAACAGAAGCAAAGATGGGAGCTCTTCTCTCCTTTCATAACTATGCAGGTGTTTGACACCTGCCTGAGACACTTCGATCCCACTTTTGCACGAAGAGTCTCAGACCCATATCTCCTTTGCTGTGGGGTCAGGCCAAGGCGCATGTTTGCTGTTCCTCTTGCTGAAGCTGCAAGTTGAAGAAAGGAAGAAGGAAAGAGAACAGAAATGAAACTGAGAATTATGATCTTAGACAATAGGGTGTGTTAAAGATATTTGGGCAAAATATGTCATGTTTCACTATGAGGGCTTGTAGAGCTTAAGTCTTCCCTTCCTACAGGAGTTTAATCATGTTAGGTCTTCAAGTAATTTTTTCTTTCACATCCAATGGACTTGTATGTTGTCCACCCAGTAAAAGAGCTGTAGGAGAATCACTGAGCGCTCCATCTTGCCAACAACATACAAGGACACTTTATTGGTCTGCATGGATAAAAAAGGTAATTTAATCTGTACCTCCGATGGATCACATTTAACCACTGAGCACTGGTGGAGGAATGCAGGGTATGGGATGCACAGCAATACTTTGTCTTCTGAATTGGCTTTGAAAAGAATTAATACTGCTTGGGTATTTGGAAGAAGAACTGGTTCCCTTCTTAGCATCTGACTTCTCTGGATCACATCTGCCCAGAGAAGCTGTGGATGCCTTACCTCTGGAAGTGTTCAAGGCCAGGTTGGATGAAGCTTGGAGCAACCTGGGCTGGGGGAAGTTATCCCTGGCCGTGGCTGGGGGGTTGGAATGAGATGGTCTTTAGGGTCCCTTCCAACCCAAACCATTCTGTGGTTCCATGATCCTTTACATCAAGAGTTCCTCCTGTACTCAGAGGCATTAACCCTGTGGGTTCCTGTGGTGGGCTGGCCAAGCACCCACCTCCTCTCAGTGACACAGGTCTCGGTGCCTGTCTCCATGGGAGAGGGCTTGGGCAGTGTTCCTCGGTAAAGCAAGGTGCAATTAGGTCATGTGTAAAATGACAAGCTGCTTTTCAAAATGAGTTACTCCTGTTCAAGTACAAAATAACACAAGGATATGCAAGGTCTTGCAAGATTATATATGTTCTAGTCCAGGGGCTTCAAACTGCAGGGACGGCAGACCATAAGGCAGTCCATGCACTGTTTCTCTAGAATCTGTGAAAGGTGAAGAAGAAAAATTCAAATATGCTTAATATCAGCTACGTATATGAAATTTCTATGGTCCATCCAACTGAGCTGGAAATGTTTAAGGGGTGCCATCTTGAAAACAACTGAAAACAATTAAAATATGCATGACTGTTAATAAATTGTTCTGGTAATTCACCTGGAATCACATGTTCTCTCTAAGGACAGAAATGGCAATGGATAATATGCATATAGAAGCTTTAAAGTTTGAAGGATGACTTTATTTGCCTTCAGTAGTTAAGACTCTTGATAAAATGAAGGCACTAAAGCTGTATTGGCACTCTTCATCAGTGAAGCTCATTAAAGCTGGTGTCGTGGCCAAATCCCTTTTGTGCCAGAACGAAGTCCCAGGCTAAGTGTCTGCAGTGTGCCATGCAGTGATCTGTGGCACACAGAGTTTGTCCGAGTAATGGCTCTATTTCTAGGTCAATGACATTAAACAGTTGTCCACTTATCTGCTCAAATTATGCTGATGACCATGCAATTGTGGTGAATAGAATTCCCATGATTAATCATCCATAACATCAGAAACCCTTTTCCGCGGGAGCTGATGCATGCTGGAGCAAGCACAACTCATTCCTTCGACACATGCTAAAACCCCAAGTCTTTACAACTCCTGTCTCACAAGGGTGAACTCCATCCTGTGTGACCCATTTCACAAAGATCAGCACAATCAGTGTTCAAGTGCAGAAAAATTCAAACAAAACCTCTGTCTTTCTGCCCACCCAGGAAAGTGATTATTTCAGCTTTTTTTCTGCAGAAAATACATAGAAAAATTGAACATCAATTAATTTTTCAAACATAGTTGCCATGCTTTGTAAAGTATTGACATTTAAATATAGAATTGACAAACTTGGGGTCAGAAGATCAAACACTGTTTTAGTTTAGCTTCTGAAATATTGAATCCAGTCAGCTACGAAAGTGAGTAATTGCCCATGCACTTATTTAACATATGAAGTGACAAAAGATGAACTTTCTGACTAGGGACCAGGGTGCCCCCTTCACAATTTGTATTACTAAAAGCATCATGTAATCCATTTTTAACCTGATAGTGAGCATGTTAAACTCTGATGGCTTCAGGGTGAATTTCAAATATTAATGGCACGCAGGAACAAAGGAGCCGTGATCCACGGGCAGCCCGCGCTGGGGCAGCTCCTGGCAGGGCCCGTGGCCCCGTGGGGAGAGGAGCCCGGGCTGGGGCTGGGCTGGGGACCCCGCGGGGACCCCGTGGGGCCGGCTGGGCCTGGGGGCAGCACCTGTGGGGGGGTCCCACGCTGGGGTAGGTTGTGCCTGGGGGGCTGCGCCCCTGGGGGGGGACACACGGGGGCAGGGCAGAGTGTGAGGACAGGGCGGCAGAGACAGCGTGTGATGGACTGACCGCAGCCCCATCCCCATCCCCATCCCCATCCCCTGCGCTGCTCGGGGGAGGGAGAGACACTGGGAGTGAAGTTGAGCCTGGGAAGAAGCGGGGGGTGAGGTAAGTTGTTTTAAGATTTGGGTTTATTTCTCATTACTCTGCTGTGATTTGATTGGTAATAAATTAAACTAATTTCCCTGAGTCGAGTCTGTTTTGCCTATCATGATGGTAATTGCTGAGTGATCTCCCTGCCCTGCCCTGGACCCACACGCCTTTCATTGTACCTTCTGTCCCCTGCCCAGCCGAGGAGCGCAGTGACAGAGCAGCTGGGGTGGGCACCCGGCATCCAGCCAGGGTCAGCCCCCCACAGTCACCTCTGAACAACAGATAGTCAGCAATGCTCTTGTAAATTCAGTGACATTTTGACATTGCCTACTCTGCTTTCATTACTGTATTTCTGTATCAGGTTTCCCCAGGTCAGCATGAGAGTTATATGGCAGACAGACAAATTCAGATAATTTTGGTGTAGGTTTTTTTTGCTTTTGTTTTTAGCAGTGACATAGGTGCATTCAAAGAGAAAGGTAAAAGTCTCTTCCTTTTCACAAATATAGTATGACATTAGGGAGTGAAACCTGATGTATGTATTTTAGATGCCTATGAGTAAATGCAAGATGACAGACTGGATGTCTCTAAACCTATATAGAGCTGTAAACTAAGGCGCGGCGAGGGTGGTGGGGTGGGGGTGGAAGGAATCGTGTTCTTTCCAGGAGCCAGGTTAAGGTATTAAGTGTACTTACACTTGCTTAGAAGTTGATTTTATTTCTGGTATTGGATTCACTCGACCATTGTATTTATAGTATCTTTTAGAGTGCATTTATAGAACATTAGTCTGCAACTGATTAGGGCTGTCAGCGTACTTCTCAAACTATAAAAATTTTAGGACTAGGGCCTTATTACAAGCTATTGAAACAAGGATTCCTATCAGCTTCAAAGATTTTGGTCAATATCTGAGTCACCAGAGTAGCACAGAACTAAGGCTTAGTTCCTGGAATCGCAGGATGGCTGCAGCTGGAGGTCACTTTGGTCAACCCCCTGCTCCAGCTGGGTCAGCAGGTTGCCCATGACTGGGTGCAGCTAGGTTTTGTATATCCCATGGATGGAGACTCCAAAAAATTCTGGGCTACCTGCTCCAGTGTTTAACCACCCTGACAGTAAAGAGGTGTTTTCCTGTCTTCAGATGGAATTTCATTTCTTTTAAGTTGTGTCCGTTGTCTCTTGTCCTGGAAGTCGACACCACTACAGAGTCTGGCTCCATCTTCTTTACTGCTCTCCATCAGGTATTTATACAAGATCGCCCTGAGCCTGCTCTTCTCCAGGATGAACAGTCCCAGCTCTCAGCCTCCCTCCATATGAGATATGCTTCAGTCCCTTCACCATCTTTGTGGTCCTTTGCCGGACTCTCTCTAGTAAACCCATGTCTGTCTTATACTGGGGGCCCAGCACCGGACCCAGCATCCCAGCTGTGTCTCACCAGTGCTGAGCAGAGGGGCAGGATCCTCTTCCTGGACCTGCTGGCACCGCTCTGCCTGATGCAGCTTAGAAGTCTGGTGGCCATCTTTGCCATGAGGGCATGTTGCTGGCCTGTACACAATCTGTTGTCCACCAGGATCCCCAAGCCCTTCTTTGCACAGGTGCTGTCCCACCTCAAATGCAGGACTTTTTGCACTTCCTCTTGTTGAACTTCATGAGGTTCCTCTCAGCCCATTTCTTCAGCCTATCACGGTCTCTCTGGGTGGCAGCATACCCATCTGGTGTATCAACCACTCTTCCCAGTTTTGTGTTGACTGCAACCTTGCTGAGAGCGCATCTGCCCCATTCTTTAGGTCGTTAACAAAGACGTTAAAGCAATATTGGGCCCAGTGTCCACTGCTGCTGTACATCACTAGCAACTGGCCCCCAGTTGCACTTCATACTGCTGATCACAGCCCTCTGGGTCTGGTTGTTCAGAGAGTTTTCATTCCACCCCACTGCACCTACAAAACTCCCATTAACCCTAGGTAAATGCTGTTTACATCTAACAAGCATTATTTTTAGAAGAGGATGCACAAAATAAAATGCACAAAATGCTCCGTTGGTTCATGTCAGGTCAAGTCATGTTGAATAAAGTGTTGAATAAAGTATTGTTCTTAATAGGTTCTGCCTTAATGTAAATGCACTTTTACCAGTTCTTCTGAGTTACTGAAATCAGCCTGAAAGGAAAAAATTAACATCGGCCACATCTATGACTGTCCCCAGAGGCAGAGATCACTCCCTGCATGTGCACACTGCCAGGGTAGTTCCCTGATGGCTCTTAGCATTTCTCCAATTTCCCATGTTATTCATTCATGGATTCCTGGATTCCTGGAGTTGTCAAGAAGTTCTTTAACCTGGGAAGATACATGAAATCATGCACAGCAGCCTGTCCAGGGTGTAAACACCCTGAGCTTCACAGCCCCGCTCACTGTGGGATGAGTATATGAAATCTTGACCTTCTTAACAGAGGCACTGCATGAAGTCCCAGCTCCTCTGACATTGGCTCTCAGTCACTTCAATGGAACAAAGATTTTATGGGAATTAGGACCTGCTCCAGCTCTGCTGAAGACAAAAGTCAAAGCCTGTTGAAGTCTATAAGAACATAATTGACCCTTACAATACAGATCGTGACCATACACAACAGATGGATAAGGTTGCTCTGTGTAACATACCACCACCATCAGGCTCCCATTGGCAGAAAACCTCAAAAGCCCTGAAAATGTGCCTGTACATCTAACTGTTCATCACAGATAGTACTGAGTTTCATAAAAGGACAGGGCAGAAGTCAATCTGGCTAATGAAAGTCCAGCTGGATCTGGGTAAATTGGCTGAAATAAAATATTTATGGGTCCCTGTAACAAAACCAAACTGCTCTGTTGGTTTTGTGTGAATACATACCGTACAAGGTATCCATCAGTACTGGAGTTAAAATCCTACACTTACAGAACAGTAACTAAAGGAATATAAAAACATTTACAACTAAAAATCATCTTCTCTTGTCATCTAATGTTAGTAAAATTTTCTCATGTTCTGTTCACAGATATTCAGCAGTTGTTCCCTTGCAAACATGGTTTTAGTTCACACTAAACCACGTGTCACTTAAACAAATATGATTTTGTTTTGCTCTTACAATTGCAACTGGTTGTATGTTGTGCTTATAATGATCCAAAGTATTTGAAAATACTTCTGTATTGAGAAAGGGAATCCAGTTCCATTTCAAGGTTTCCACTGCCAGACTCCCCAGATGGCCCATTAGGCTGGGTGGAGACAGAGCCTGCTCCTGTCCCTGTCCCTGCTTGTGTACCGCGGGCTGCATCCTGGTTAGGTGCCACTTTCTCTGCTCCCCAAGGGGTCCCTGGATTTCACATTCAGTTATTGGCATTTATGCACTTACTTTCCAAATAAATGTCCGACTTTATCAATAAACTGAGCTTGTGCCTGCAGGCAGTAGAGGAGTTTCTCCTAACCATGACACTGAAATGGTGGGAAACACCAGGAGAGGTGGGGAGAATATTGTTCAGTAAAGGTTGAAGACAATTGAAAGGTGTCAGTTGGCAGGAAAAATTAATAATATTACTCTCCTTTTGAGGTCAAAGATTATTCCAGTGTTTTTTCTTTTCTTCAAGGAAAAGAAGACCTGTGTGGTCAGTGTTATTGCAGGTCAAAAGAAGGAACTGCTAAGGTCTCAGATGAAAAATATGGAGCACTTTTAAATTCTCATCGGTTACGCTCACTGTCACTGTACCACAGTACAAAGCCTGACTATTAAAAACAAGATGGACTGTGCTCCTCCAAGGTTGCATCACCCCTCTCAGAAGTCCTCAGCTCAGCAAGCACACATCTCAAGTTTTGTTTTTCACAGCAAATGGTTCAAAGCTGACTATGTATCTCCTTCTCACTTCAGAGGCAGCCAAACAGCACAAGTTCCCAGTAATCATGGATAACAACATGGCAGTAAGGGCCACAGAAAGAGACACTTTATTAAAACTAGTGTGGTTTTATATATTAAAAAACACCACCTCCTGTAACAGACTGAATTAAGCACAGTTGTTTGCAGATCAGATGGAGCTGCAGGAGCTCTGTCCCCACTGTCCGCGGTCCCGTGCATCAGTAGATGACAAGTGAAGCACAGTATGGACCATCAAGTGAAAACTAGTCTGCGGGCAGCTTCTGCCTCACTCCGGGCATCCAGAAGCAGGATGGTTCTCGCAGGTGGGAAAATAGGATCTCCACATTCACAAAGGATTTAGAGATTTCAGATTTCTGTATGAGTCAAATCTGAATTTGGCAAAAAATGTGGAGACCAGAACAAAGAAAACAGCAATACAGCATAACAGGGTTTTTGCAGGAATACAAAAGCTTCTGTACAAGAAAGAGCAGGTCGATTTGTTACTTACCCAAGGGATTCTTTTGTACCCAGGTTTCATACTCATTTCACTGTTGATTACAAGAATTTGAATATTTATTGGCTTTAAGTCAATGTTGAGAGGAAATATCAACAAAAGCTGTAGGGTGGACATCACCCTCAAGCAGAGGTGGAATTTGCTACATGTGTAACGGTATGGACGTTGTGCTAGTGATGATGGCTGAGCTCTAATGGGAATTGAGAAGAGGATGAAAAATGGGGACAGGGCAGTGAGAGCAGGATGTCAGGACAGGAAGGGCTGGAAGGTCTAGGGCTGGGAAGGAAAGATATGCCCAGAAGGACCAAGGATGGAAAACATAAACACTGATCAAAGTGGAAGAGAAAGAGGTAAAATACTCTGTGGTGGAAAGGAGAAAGGCAACTGGGAACAAAAATAACAGTGAAAGACAAGTGGAAAGCGTGGCTATATGCAATGATCATGCGAAGAAGGGTAGTAGGTATTCGCAGCAATATGAAATGATCAGAACAAAGATGCATTCAGGCTGAAACATGCACAGAAAGGCACTCCTCGGGGAGTGGAGAATGCCTTTACAAGAGCAGCCTAATGAGGCTGGCTTCTTTAGCCTAAATAAGCAGAGGCTGAGAAAGGACATGATTGCTCTCTACAAACATATCACGGGAAAACATCAGGGAGGGATAAAAAGCCATTTATTCTAAAAATAATTTTGGCATAAGAACAAATGGTGATAAACTGACCATGAATAAATATATTCTTGAAAAGTACGGTGGTGTCATTAGGAGAAAGTTCCTAAACATTTAAGCTTGCAGATCTGTGAACAGTCTTCCAAGTGGAGCAGACGACATCTCTGCTTTTAAGGTCAATGAGTTCATAAAAAGGAACAAACTGCTGCCATCCCAGGGCACTGGAGTTGGTAGCCCACGAGTCCTTTCCAGCCCTGCATGCCTTTGTTCCTGTCATTGACAAAAAGGTTTGACGTTTAAATTATGTTCATTTAACAAGCACTGAATGAGATAACATGACTGAGAGCTCAGCTGCAATTCCAGAAGGTGCAGCCCTGCCCAGACAGGCTCTAGCCTTCTGGCCACGGGGCACAGCCCGGCTCTGCCAGCTGGCAGACATGCTGCAGTTGGTCACATGCAGAGGAAGGACAGGGCATCCCGAGAAGCGTATGGCAGGCAGTCCTGCACACACTGCGAGCTGGCTGCAGGAGCCTTGTGGTGCTTGTATCTGCAGGCACTTCAGACATTGCCCCTCGCCCCTGTGGGGGAAGCAATCATGTGCCCACAGCCTTTGCTTGTGAAAGCAGATGTCCTGCTCATTGAAGGGCATCTCTATCCAACAACATGGTTCTGCAGTGTGGCTATCTTATTCCCAGGCAAGAGGGAAAAGCAAAGCAGCCTCACCTAAGAAAGACCAATGCATCAGGACTTCTTCCCAGACCTTCGTGCCCACATCTTGCCCAGCATGCAGTGAGTCACTTTCCCTGGAGGCTGTGTCATCATTAAAACTGAAATGGTACAGTCAAAGGAAAACAGAAAGTTTCTACAGAGTAAAGAGTGTTCAGCTGCAAAGGAAGAGGTTAAATTTGTCTTCAGCCACGCAAAACAATGTTTTCATTACTGAAAAAAAATTTGGTAGCAGTTGTGGCAAGTAAGGGACACACACAGGAAAGAGGTTTGCGAATCTCTGCCTCTTTAGGAGATAAATATGTTAAGATTTCAGAAGAATAATTTACTCTATCACTGGTGGAACCTCTAAAATAACATAATCGGTGGCACCTGTGAAAGAAAAGTACATAAAGATACTGACTGAACAAAAAACTGTGAATGGTTGAAAAGGTTTAATAAATGAAAAAAATAATCCTTTTGTGTACGTTTTCATACAGCATTGAAGTTTTATATATATTAGACGCAGAACGTATATATTTGCAGACTACAGTAATGGAATGGAATATTTAATATTCATGCCTTTGGGAAGGGCGGGGAACAAATGAAATTAAAATCTAAGCGATCTAATTTTTGTAAAGATTTTAAGAGAAATTTTCAAAGGACTACTAAAGAGAGACAGCCTCTTTAAAATAAACCAGGATATTACTTCCTCTCTTTAATAGTTTTGTCATATGCTTAGCTGATACCTATATAAGTTAAAAAAACGGCCCACAAACAACATCAATATTATTAATCTTGTAAAGATCATAAACTCTATCATAACAGTTTTTCAATTAAGTTTGATATCTGAAAAAACCTTTGGCTAGATAGCAATGCCAGATTGTGCAGTGTGATGGAAGCCCAGTAACACATGAGGAGAGATGCCCATTTACATGAGATCTCAACTCCACTCTCATCCATAAAATTTCATAGATTTGCTCCAAGTTTCCATTTTTCTTCTTTAAAGCAAGCCACTTTAAAAAAAAACTGGTTCACATGAAGTAATATCAAATCTATTTTTCTTAGAGTACTCATTCTTGTTTTCTTCAATTTCCTCAAGTCCTGTAATCTCTGTGTATAACAGACTGCAGAAAAAACGGCCAGCATTCATTTACAAATACATTAGACTTAAAAGGCAACAAAATGATCCATAAGTGCTGGAATATATTCCACTGAGAAATGGTTGAGAAAATGATATGTAGTTGAGAAATGTGTTTTGAATTATTAATAAAACTCTTTGAATAAGTGTTCTGTATAGAGAAGCAACCTTGCAGTAATCCCCACCACGGCTGCGGATCATGTACAAAGCTATCAACAGTGATTCAGAGCACTGTTCTTCTCATTTAGATCTTCTGAGGTGAATTCCTTCTTTAAGAGAAACTGAGCTAACACGGTAAGAGCAGCTCAAGGAGGTAGCATTCAGGGGAAAACCAGAGCTCTGCTCACTCAGCCAGGGCTCGGCAGACGTCCTGCTTCACACATGCAACCCCTGGTTCTGTCCGTGCATGGCTCGTGACTTTCCTACCAGCCAAACCAGACTCTGAATGTACTTTCTGAAAGGTTGTTGGTTTTTTGGTTGGTTTTTTTTTCACTTCTATTTCACTCATTTTTGATGGACCACTGTGTGCTTGGCATTCGGGTACAGGCGGGATGTGATGCAAAAGGCACAGAGTGCTGTGTGATCCCAGCCTGACCCAGCCAGTGCCCGCAGCGCCTCGGCAGAGAGGAGAGGCAAGTCTCTCCAAGTCAGTGACCGTTTAAAGCATGGGCATGGGCAGATAGTATTAGAAAATACATTGATCCCATGCCTGGCTTCACAGGTCTTGCTTGAAGTGGAATCTCATCAAAAAAAAAGAGTATTTTAGGTAACTTTAACCTAACAGGGGAATAGGCTACAAATGGGGAAAGAAACAAAAACAAACAAACAAAAAACAAAAAAACCCAAACAAACAAAAGGCACTGGCTTTTTGGCCCCAGAGCTATTTAAAACCACTGAACTACAGCCAACCACAAATACCTTGAGCTCAAAGGCAGAATCTTTCTTATCTAATTGCAACTTACATTGCATATGGCACTGCTGGCATTTCAACACTTCTAAGGGAAAACCAGCCATTCAGAAATCAGGTTTTCTTATGGTGAGCTTTGATTTTCATCCTCCTGAAGCACCAGTGCTGTGCCAGAACAGCCCGGCCTGCCTGCCAGGACGGCTGCCCGCAGAGCGGCGTGGGCTGCCAGGATGGTGCCCCCGAGCTCCTCCATGTGCTGCCGCTGCCCACGTGGTACAAATAGATGGCTTCCACCAGCCACCAGTGCAAGTAACATTGTGCCCTTTGAAGAATTTTTCTGTAAAAAACAAACCAAACCGGATAGATATATAAGAGGGGTGGGGGTGGTAATATTATAGGCTAAAAGGTAAGATCAGGTAATTACGCCCATGCCAGGAGGGTCCCCAGGGTACATGCTGCAGGACTTCCCATCACACCTGGCTCACCACCACCTACCCAGACCCTCCCAGACACTCCTTTCTCCAAAGATATCCCTCAAATGCTCAGTTAGGAGAGGGATTCATTGGGACCATGGTGCTGGACAGGGGACAAGTAAGGCTTCTTGTGATGAAATATAGTTCCTTTTCCCTCTGAATTTTTACTCTGGCTACATTTGTATCTTCTGTGGTTGAACTTTTTCAAAACTTAGCCCATCAACAGGTATCAAAAAGCCTCTTGTATTTTCTGACAGGGCTATGCTGTAGCAGCTTAACTCTATATTGAAAATGAGCCATCCTGAGTGCTGAACAAAAGCTCTTTTCTCTGCTTGCTTCTTTGCCGCCTTCTCCACAGATCTCACTCATAATGAGGACACATTTCATTAATCTGCTAGACTTTTCAGCCACTGATTTCTGAGAGAATAGTAAATGACTGGAAAGCAGTACAAGGAGCAAAATTGAAGGCTGAGAAACTGAAATAATAAATATACCTAGAGTTAGACTTGCACAAAAGATGTTTTCAGTGAGAGCAAGTATGCCAGGACTGGAAGAATCAGTTGTTCAAGTCTCTTCCAAACCCCACGCTGCCACGCAACACGAAGTAGCACCAGTCTTGGTCCCTCCCCGGGACACAGCTCCGGGATGCCTCCTCAGCACTGCAGACCCTGCAGCCCTGCAACCCAGACCCCACACTGTGCAACCCAGACCCCCCACCGGGGGGAAAGGCTGGATCCCAGCAAGTCTCCTGCTGAGAGAGGCTCAATGGCCAAGCAGCTTCTCTAGTCCCCAAAACCAAGAGTTCTCATTTCTTTTCTTGCGTGCTCAACACACCCACACACAAACACCCACACACAGATTTAACACATCATCTACACTATTTCTTAATGAGTATATTTACACACCTTATAGATATGAGCGCTCTGAGAATGCTAATTATTTGCTGGGAACTTTGTTTTATCTTCACAGTCTATGTGTGGTGGGGAACTGTAGTGTAGCAACATAGATGTATACAGCAATGCTGGGAATCCCCAGGTGAAGAAATGCAAATTTTTTTCACTTGTAAATAAATGGAAATTGTAATTCCTCTGCAGACACAATGGGCATGGTACAGACACAAGGTGGCTGTAGGCTTAAGTGTCCCAGTGGTTTTCAAACTCGTAGTATGTTTCACTTGTCATGTAATACTTGTTTCAAAAACGAATAGGTGTTACACTGTTTTCTGCCCAGGTTACACAATGCAGGGCTCCTGAAGCTAAGTCACTCTCACACGACTTTTGTTCTTCTCTATGACCTTTTCCCATGTTATCAGCAGGGAGAGTTCAGATGAGGTCTGTGAAAGGACCCACCATGGATGCTGCCCAAGGATGAAACCCTACTCATGTCCAAGGAGAAATTGTTCCACGTTGACTGAAAAGCCTCAGGGAGAGAAACCACAAGAGCAGCTTCTCCCACCCCAGCTATGATGTGGGCCAAGCAAGGACATATCCAGCTGCCCCAGCAGAAAAATGGACCATGCCTGTGCCTCCACACCCTCCCCAGATCCGTGATGCTGTAGGAGCACAGGCACTCTCTCTCCCATGCTCCCTTGTTTCTCAGCTGTCTCTGAGCTGATTTCCTCCTTGGCCCCATTATCTGATTTATCGCTCATGCCCTGAAGCCTCACAGTGAAGCTCAAATGCTCTTCTCTCAAGTTTAAGGTGCTAATTCACAACCTGTCTGCTGTCAAAGACAACTGCCTGCAAAGCGAGGAGGCCACACAGAAACATCCATCAGATTTCCTGATGGCACAGACTGTGAAATGCTGCAATAATTTTCCTGAAGCAATATGCCACCAGTGTGGTGGTGCAGCGTGTCTCCTGTGACAGGCAGCACAGTGAGAGTTCCCCATGCTGCTGCCAGCTCTGCCATAGACCCACTCTGGAGTACGGCCAGCACACGCTGTGCAAACCCCTCCTGGGACTGGCTGTGTGCTCCCAGTAAAAAGGGTCCATAACTTCCCAATGGCAAAGCGCAAGAGCACACAGAGCAGGTGGGGCAGCAGCAGAGAGGGATCCCAGGGACAGAAGTAGGGAAAACGGTGTCAGTGACGATTTGAGTCAAAGCGGGTTGGAATGAATCCCTGTGGACATCTGCATGTAAACTGAGTCTGCCTACAGAACCGGACGAGAGGTGCAGCAGAGCGCTGGCATAGGATAGCCAGGTGCCCTTCTGCTCTATTTACAAGAAAACACCTTTCCTACATATTCCATCTTTCTTTACATAATTATTCCTGTAAGTCTGGACAATAGCCTTAGATGCTTCAGATCTGCTGATTGAAACACAAGCTGTTGCAAGCAGCTCTTGCTGAGCAGTGCTGGTTGGCAGCAGCTGTTCAATAACCCAAGCAGAGGTGGTAGGCATCAGAAATCAGGCAAGCAGCAAGGAGCAAACAGCCGGGTGAGCTGGCTGGAATGATCCTGAGGGCCAAAGCTTTGAGGATAACACGGTGTGTAGATGCATTTAATAAATTCTACAGCAAGCTACCTGTATTCGGTAAGCCAAGATGTACAGCACTAATCAAGGGCGTAGGTGTACATTATTTATTTCAATAAATCCACAACTCTAATGTAAAAATTCTTGGGAATCTTTGAAACAGTGATCCCTTGAGAAGTGAGTGCTGAACATCACTGCTTTGGGACTGTAACCTGGGCTGGCCAGGCATCCCCTGTGTACCTCTGACTTCTTGTCTTGTGAGCAATGCCTTGGCCTCTTGCTGACCTTCATGTCGGGAGAGATGGAAACAACCTATTTGCTGCCTGAAAGCTATTTGAGGCTGAGGCCATCCATCTGTGTTCGTACAGTGCCTGGTGTGAACTCACTGCTGCACAGAAAGCTCCCGGGCTCTGCAGCTGCAGGAATGAATTATGACGCCGTTTGCAGCCACATAAATAAGAGTTCTGTCTTATCCCCAATGAATTGGTGTGCTAGGGAGCAGGGGCTTTCAAAGGTGAGAGGAGAAGGACATCCGTCCTCTCCTGGCCTGAAATGATGCCTGAATGGAAACATGCCCACAGTTCTCCAGATGCAGCCTGGTCTGTGTGGGCACCACATACACAGGGAGGTAAAGGAATACCTAACTTTTAAATATTGTACTAACCTTACAAAGTATATTCAACCTTCTCTACGCTGACCCTGCTCTGAGCATGGCAGCTGGACACAGACCTGCACAAGTGCCTGTCTTACCCAGTTTGTTCGGATTTCATGGATATCCTTTTGGATCACAGGAGGAGAATCCTGGGTTCAGTTTTGGGCCCCTTACTTCAAAAGGAACGTAAAGGTGCTGGAGCATGTCCAGAGGTGGGCAGCAGGGCTGAGAAAGGGGCTGAGGCACAAGTCTGATGAGGAGCAGATGAGGGAACTGGTGGTGTTCAGCCTGGAGGAGAGAAGACTCAGGGGATACCTGATTGTTCCCTACAACTACCTGAGAGGAGGTTGTAGTGAGGTGGGGTTGGTGTCTTCTCCCAAATAACAAGCTACAGGAAAAGAGGAAACAGCCTCAAGAGGCACCCTGGGTGGTTTAGGTTGGATATTAGGACAACAATTTTCACTGAAAGGGTGGCCAAGCACTGGAACAGGCTGCCCAGGGAGGTGGTGGAACCACCACCCCTGGAGGTGTTCAAAAGACATGCGGATGTGGCACTTAGAGGTGTGGTTTCATGATGGATTCGGCAGAGCTGGGTTAACGGTTGGACTGATGAACTTACAGGTCTTTTCCAACCTAAATGATCCTATGATTCTATAAGAACAGCACCAGGCAGAGCACGTCTTTGCTACTTAAGTCACTGGTGGGAAATCACCTTCCACCTGCTCCCCTTGCCCGCTGTATGAACGAGGGGATGGCTGACTGCCTGCCCTGCACACACAGAGGGCTGGCAGGGCTGGCTGTGGAGGACAGAGAAATGTACCGCTCTTGGAACATGGACCTCTTGCTATTTTCTTCCCCCCTAAAACTGACAGCGTAGCATCTTTGCACCAGATCTGAATTCCCCTACTACCAGGCTGGCTGCTCGAGAGAAAATCTTACGGTCCCTTTTTAGTACATCCCACACAGCCTACGAAGTGCTGAAATGATGGGGTGAAGCTAACACATCAGCTACCTGCCGATACCAGGCATGCTACGTGCAAGGCAGTTTTACTGACCCAGACGTCACCTCCGCAGGTCTGGACCTGGTGACACCAGGTCCCTGCAGCCCTGAGATGTGGTGCCTGGTCCACAAGCAGCTTCACACTAGCACAGCATGTACCGAGCTGGCCTTGCCACTGGGTTTGACCTGAAATCTGACACGACCCTTTGCAATCTAGCTGAAGGGGAGATGCTAGAGGGACAAGTGATACCAGCTTGGTACCTACTGAGAGCTCAGTCTCAGTAAATGTGTCTGTGAAGCCTCACTTGACCAGATTGAGCTGTTTTCCAGCTCATTTGAGCTATATACCTTTGAGCAGAAAGATGGGCAGCTTGTCTCGCTGTGGGTGAAGGGGTAGGCAGTGAACAAAAGGAAAATATTTGTCCGCCTCAGCTTCTGTGTTTGGCTCCCAAGATCACTTATCTCCAAAGAAAATGATCGTGCTAAGTATATTCTGAAAATGAATTAACAGACATAAATCATGAGAATGACACTGGCAATTCTTCTCAATGGTATTAAGATGTTTTGGTCTGGTTGATGTGGATGATTTTTGTTTTAAACATATCACTAAAAAAAACCACAAACACATAAAATGTATGCTGGAATTGGAATTAAATGTGTCAGAACAAACATCTGCATCAAATTTACAAAAAGAACAAATATTTGATTAGGAACTGGAAATGTTGAATTTGCATGTCAAGCTCCTATTAAATGGTTAAAAATATGTACCATTCCTGACATGCATCAAAGGCACTTACAGTAAGTTTCCGCATTGTCTTTTCTGTGCGGGCTTCTTACAGCAAAACCCAAGCTGCAAGAATTACCTCTGAAAGCCGAAACATTGTCAGAAAAAAGTGTTTTTTCAGAAGAGGGCTCGGGACTCAGCAGGAAATTACAGAGCAGTTAGCCTCTCTGTAAATGAGCAGGCGCTAATCAGAGCCACTGGCGGGTTCAAGGAGAAGGGCACTTGGTCAGCTCATCGCTTAATGAAGAGCATCTGTCCTCAGCTGGGGAAGGAAATCCGTCTGGGCACAGCTGCCAGGCAGGCAGCAGGCAGGGCGCTCAGCATTGCCGGCCAGGGCGCTCAGCACCGCTTCTCCCCAGAGCCCACCCACCGCACATGGCCCATGGGAAGGCAAAGACAGAGCCTGGGGGGGTATCTGGGTGAACGCTTCCACGTTCTAAAAGCCTTTCTTCTTGAGTACAGAGAAGGATGCCACTGTGGGGTTTTCTCTGCTGTTAATGGGTGTTTTCCTCGGGGAAGGTTCTTCTTAAAATGTTTTCAGTTGCAGGGGTGATCTTCCATTGGAAATGAAGTGAATTATGGGGAGCTATACTCATACATGATAAAGTTTCTGTCTCGGCTTACCAAAAAAGAGCAAAAACAACCACACCAAGGGGAAAAAAAATCCAAAAGTAAAGAGTAAAAAGTGGGTTTGATTAAGATTTATTGCATTATGCTCAGGTAGGATGAGATAGGAATTTTAAAAGTATAAGTCATCCTTTTTCTTGATATTTGTTTGTGACTGCTAAAGAAAAAATAGACTGTTAAAGCAAGCCTTTATAATGGTTTACGAGACAGAACAGCAAGAACAAAAGTGCTACAGAGACTTAAATATATTAACCTGTAACCATCCCCTCAAAAGCCTACCTTCAGGTCTGAGGACTTCTTACTTCTTTTCCAGCTCACTCCTTCACAGACAGCTCATGTACCCCCACAGAAATAAAAATGTTTCCTTTACTTGACAGGACTAGTGGAACCCACGAATCATGAACATAACTAAGAACCTTCTCACAACCAGCCCCTGCGGAGACTCCTCTGGGGGTGCAGTGCCATGGCAGAGCGTGTCCTTGCTGATCATGCACACCGAGCTGCGCCAGGGAGAGGCAGCATCTGCAGAACATGATCCTTCCTCCCCGGGTCACCTCTCTGCTAGGGAAGTTCCCTGTGCAAACACATCCAGGGCACAGCCAGCACCACACAGGGCAGGACAAGCAAGTGGAGGGTGGTGGGGGATTGCCTGGGTGTGTAATCTGCAGCCTGCGAGCTGCACGGATGGAAGCTGGAGAGAGACTTTTTACAAGGGCATGTAGTGGCAGGACAAGGGGGAACGGCTTTAAACTGAAAGAGGGGAGATTTAGATGAGACATTGGGAAGAAATTCTTCCCCGTGAGGGCGGCGAGGCGCTGGCCCAGGCTGCCCAGAGCAGCTGTGGGTGCCCCATCCCTGGCAGTGCCCAAGGCCAGGCTGGATGGGGCTGGGAGCAGCCTGGGCTGGGGGAGGGGGCCCTGCCTGGGGCAGGGGGGTGGAACTAGGTGTTCTTTAAGGTCCTTTCCAACCCAAACCATTGTGTGATTCTATGATTCAATGAGTTCCAGCTCCATTGCTTTGCAAAACAGATACCCATTTTCTCATTGCAGGGTTCTTCCCTCTTCTCCCTTCCCTTCTGCTCCTGCCACTCACTGCCCTACTTAAGTTTGTTTGTTTGCAAATATAACACAGTACCAGGTTGCTAAAAAACTCATTAGCTGCTGTGGTGCTACCCAGAGATGTTATTACGGAAAGGATTACGTAACAAAGAAAAAGAGCATCAGTCTTACTGGAGTGATAAATCCACCCACACAAGCCATTCAGACAGCGAGTGGAAAGGTTGAAACCAGAAATTGATGCTGAGTGTTGGTGTCCTCTGAGAAACTGTGGGTATGCCTACTGCCAGGGAGAGCCGATGGCGTGGGACCCAGGGCACCCACACAGGCTCATGCATGCCAGGCCGACACGGCGCAGGCAATGTGCAGCAAGGCTAGACTGTTGTCACAGTGACAGAAATTCTCCCATCCACCTCCTTCCTACCGTGCCACCAAGGTCACAGGAAAGTCAGCCCTGTCACTGAAAGCTGCTGAGGTTTGAAGCTTCATCCCGCCCTGAGTAATCCATGGATGATAATGCGACACTTTCATCCCCTGTTCAGTGGGCAAAGGTCCATGTTAGGGACCTTCTGTGGACACACACATGGACACCTCTGTGTGTTTTGCTTTCATTTTCTTGGGGTTTGGGGCTTTTTTCTTTTATTTGTTTTGGAAGGGGGCAGGTGGAACACTCCCGGAACTGCTGGAGAAAGAGCAGGGCTTCTAAAGAGTGTCTGCAGATTGGATCTGAGATAGAAAAGCAGTCAGGGAGCAAAGAGGCAGAAATATGGCCAGCACCCTGATCAGAGCTAACGGTAACTTACAGAGACATGCTGCTGATTCTTTGCTGAAACTGCTTTTGAGTGACCGGTCACAAAAGCTCTTTGGCCATGTCAGGTGCTCAGGGGCTGTTTCTGTATCCTGGATCAGTCAATCTCACCCCAGCTGGCCTTGGGTTCGGCTTGGTTCCTGCTGCTCTACACAGGAGGGATCCAGTGGATATGGACAGCTCTCCCCGCATAGCAGGTACTCGTGTGGCTGAGGCCAAGGAGGCAAAAGTCACTCTCCCAGCCTAGCCTGGCTCTCCATGATGTCTCACCTTGGTCCCAATGGAGAAATAAGGGGAGGTAAGCACTGAGATAATATATCAGCGTTATTACCAATATATGCTGCTTTGAAACAGCACTTAAGGAAGGGAGACCGTTAAAAGTAAGACAAACACAATGAACGCTGATATGATGTATTGCACTTTTCATTTCAACAGCACTGAACTGGGAGTAGAGTTCTTATTATCAGGGTCAGCACTCAGAGCTGTTCCCTTTAGTGCTGAGCTGACCGTGGGATGCAGCGCTGTGACTTGGAGCTGAGCTGAAGAGAGGCTGTTGGAGGCAGCTGATGCAGAAAGATAGGAGCAGAGCACTAGGAGCAACCCTCGTGGAGTGTCTCGTGGAAAAAAGCTCAGCTCATACACCTGTCACATGGAGCTACCAGAGCCTTCAGTGATTGTGGCATCCAGTGGGGAAAACTGAAATAAACTCAGGTTTTTCAAATGCAGAAAAAGATGGACTTCTAGATACCTGAAACTGCACAGAAATCCAGAAAGAAACCTGGGGCAAAACCTGGGCTATGACGTGAGACTCCAGGAGCTCATCTTTTAACCCACATCTACCATAATTTGAATAGACAGACATGAGAAGATAGCAGAAAAGAGATCTGTCAGTCTTGAGAAAAAGGCTCCACAAAGCCCAGCTGCTGGGTTTCTGGTTGCACAGATTCATCTGGGAAATAAGGTGCAGTTCACTTGGGATCTAAGTGAAAAAAGCAGAACTATGTTCCCCAGATAATGGATCTGCCAGAGCATGGCAGCTTTGAGATGAGCTGGGACAGCCCTAACCCGTGGTTGAGAAGGAGTTCCACAGCCGGTGGGTGGGGGTGAGAGCAGTTATTGCAAATACAACCCTCAGAGGAGACAACTTGCTTTCTCCATCCGGTGCATCACCACAATGTATGGGCACCCAGGAGATACCCAGCCCTCTGCCCTCACTTCAGTCTTATGGCTCCCTACAACTGACGCCACCTGGCGTCAGAAGGCGGGGCGCCAGCAACCTCCACGAGCAGACCAGCTGTGTGATACAGCCTGCTTTACCTGGATGGGCCCAGTTAAACCAGCAAACAGCCCAGTACGGCATCTGAGCAAAAAAGGAGGTTTGGTGGGTTTGTTTGTGGTTTTTTTTCCAGTAAAAAACAAACAGTGCTGCGCCACCTATTTGAGAGGCTACTGAGAAGTGGGTGAGGGCTTTATTATATTTGTTTTCACCAGTAGACTGTAATTAATCCAAAGGTTTTAGGGTTTCTTTCTATTAAAAAAAAAAATGACAGATCTAACAAAAACACTATAGTAGTTAAAGGATTTTTATGTAGTTGTAGAATCACCCACTCAGACTCACTCAGGCTGGAAAAGATCCCAGCATGTCATAGTCTAAGCTCCTGCTCAAAGTGAAATCTGCGCTAGATTTGTACCCGGCTGCTCAGGGCTTTGCACAGCTGAGTCTCAAAAACCTCCAAGAACAGAAAGTTTTTAGCCACTTGCATGAGCCCTTTCTGGAACCTTATTGTGTGTCATTATCTATAGGCATCAGGTAGCAGCTCTCCCGTCTCTTTGCTCTGTAAGTAAATTAAAGAACAGTTTGAATTACAAATTAAATCTCTGTTAATAATACATGTGCTCTGGAACCGCAATCAGACTATGCAAAAATGGGACAGTTTTAGCACAAAAAATAGTAAGTATGGCTCAGATATTTTAATACAGTTCTAGATTTTAATGCCTGAAGCAAAATTCATTTCTTGAATGAAAAAGATATGATTCATTTTGCTTGACCTTATTCAGGGGATTTTAGATAGCTTTTTTCCTTGCCTGATTTAACAGTCTCATCTTTGTTTTACTTTGCATTCCTTTGCCTCTTTTTCTTTCTTTATTTCTTTTCCAGTACTATGGAAGGCTAAAAAAAGAAACAAGACAGGGAGAAACAATATTAAATATTAGGTAGCAGTGAAATTAGATCTCTCTATTAAATTAAATAAAACAAATAATTTCTATATCTAATCTAAAGTATCCATGGAAAGTTCTCATTTTCTTTGGAGAGCTTTTGTCATGAATAATAATACTGCATAGATACTGTAGCTCTTGATGCTTGAACAAGCAGAAAAAGCAGGCATCATTGACTCTTGTGACAAATAAATCCTCTCTTAGGGTCGCAGTCAGGTTTCCACAGACTTTTTTTGTTGTTGTTGTTGCTTTTACAAATGTGTCCCCACACACCCCCTTGCTACAGGATCAGCTATAAATAAGCGCCAGGCACCCGCAGAGCGTGGGTGAAGCTCACACCTCTATGGAGCTGACTGCAACAGCTTTCAGATGCTTCACTTCAGCTGTGCTCAGCTCCCAGCTGAAGACTGAACAGAATTTTAATAGGAAAGGCTCCGTGCTCCGTGCCTGCCCAGGGAAAGCCAGTCACTGTGGATGGGTGCTACACCAACCCGTGTCTTCTGACACATGAGTTATGTCATGATATCAGAGTCCAGCCACAAGTGGTGGTGGGAAGGGACCTTCAACTATCTTCTTGTCCACCCCCTGCTCCCAGTAGGGCTGTAGCCAACACAAGATTGTGTCAGCGTGTCTGGCCGCTGCTTGGCTTTGCTTGTGAGGACACAGCTGGAAAAGCAACTGGCAGTCCTGCCACGGAGAACATCGGTGAGTGCTCATGAAAGGCATTCACCACCTCCCCACCATGGACAAGGTCTTGGTATACCTTTGGGCAGCTCCACTGAAACTGTGAACACAGTCCAGCTCAAAAAATCTGGCCTTAATATAGCAATTCCCTGTTGACAATCTCCAGGTTCAAATCTTCAGTTCACTCTAAGAATAGGCAATTTCCTTGCATATAAAAATTTCCTTTTTTTGCATGGACCAGTGGGCTTACAGAAACACTCAAGTGCTGTAAATACTTCGAGACTGACTGAAGATGTATAAGGAATTTTCCCATACTTGTCCTTGGCCGCCTTCTCCAACTGGCTTGCCTTGTTTAGAAAACCCTTGTTCTATGCACAGGAAAAATGCATGTATTCCTATAAGCCAGTTCCTACAAATGAAACAACTTATGGAAACTAATGGAAATGGACCCTAATAATAGAATTTTCTTAATTTTATAATAAACTGTTACATTTAAGATTGCTTGATTTCCATCATAAAGTCTATTTGCACTGTAACTCAAACATATTTGCACTGTTACTCAACTGCAAAGGAGGCTTTATCTGAATTTTAGTAAGAGAACTAGTACTGTATTCTGAGATCAAATGTGCTTGATAAGTTTATAAAATACATAGTTTAGCCTTTGCTATGTTCTATAGATTATGGGCTGATATTTTATATTTTTGTCAGCTCAACAAGTTTGTTGGTTTTTCTTTTAAATGAAAATTATTAATTGGTACTTATTTCCAGGGCTTTTTTCAAGATTTATATAATATTAAAATAAATCAGTTTGATATGATTTTTTTTCCCCAGATTAAACATGGATATGTCTTTATTATCAACGTGATATAACTTAAATATCTAGAAGCCATTCTGGGTTTTTCACTGAACATAGAGTATTTGTTAACAGTCTACACTTTCTGGTGAAGAAAACTAATATATGTGCTTCTTAATGCAGTATATGGATTAAAATTGCCTAAAGAAAGTCTTAATGTAATTACATTCTAGTATGCAAGAAATAAACATAAAGGTTTGGAAGGTTTCAGAGGAAGGGCACAACCAGAAGTAAATAACATATGTCAAAACATGCAAAGCCAACTATGAGAAAAAAACTTAGCATTAACAAGAGAGATAACTCTGCCTCACAACCTCTGAGCCAACATACAGCACTGGCCAGATCATCCCCTCAATTATACAGAACAGGTAAAAAATTCTGAAAAGAAGTACATAAAGAAAAGAAATAGTGAAAGAAGTACATAAATTTACCTGGACTTTAAGGTTTTGTGTATTTGTAAAGAATCCTTATCATCCAGTTTTGATAAACTATTAGATGTGTTCTGAGAAAGGAAAGATAATTTAAAAAAACATTTTGCACTGGGTTTTTCACCACTCACACCAAGGAATTTTGAGAAATAACTGATAAACATCTAAGACTTCTGAGCAATGATCACTTTCCTCTTATCCCCTTTACTTGGGCAGTTGCTAAAATGCACTAGTCATTATCTCCTCCACGACAGCTTCACATGGCTGGGCTGCTCAATTTTTGTGGCATCTGCCATTATAACCCAGCTTACAGCCACGGAGTACTGGAGCACGAAGCACAGGGTCAGGGGGTGGGCTGGGGCTAGCTGGAACCATCCCACCTCCAAAGCATCCTGAGCCCAGGCACACACTCACATCGATATTTTGTCTATAGTTGCTAAACAGAAAAGGCACAAGAAGTGGCAGAATGTGCCCAAGAGTATTGGAAAATTACATTTGCCCTTTATCCAAAGCTGTTTAAACCTGAACACTTTCCTTGTGTATATATGTATAAAACTTCACTCTTTGCTCAAGAATTACCCAGTGGTCTCAAATCTAAGGCCAAAGCAAACAAAGGTCACACTGGATATCCACCCCCAGGCAGGTCTGTCGTGCTCTCGTTGAACTGGGATGGAGCCACACTTCTGCTCTCAGTCCAGGCAAAGTGTGATCTGTCACACCCCTGAGTTTGGGGCAGCACTCTGTCCTGCTGCCCTGCTCTCCCCGTGAGTTAACGGGTCACACAGGCACCATAAGGGGATGTTCAAAGGGAGTGTCCCCACCCAAAGCAAACGGGATCAAACCACTCCTCAGCTCTCCATGCTGTGACGGTCTACAAATTACCATGTTGCCATTGGTCCCTGCAGCACTGGTGGACTCCAGGAGTTTCTCTTCCGTATCTGCAGCTACAGTTGTGTCCCCAGCTGGCTTGGTGTAACCCAGGACTGCATGGCTCTCTCAGTGGGGAACTGTGCCCATTTTCTCCCCCTTTTTGTACAGCATCAGCTTCTTACTGCACTAAATAATACCAAGAGAGAGGACCATTTCCCCATACTTTCCTGCAAACCCACTCTCCAGGGAACTCATATTGCTGGGAACCTTGTAGAGAAACCTGCTGGTCCAGGGTCACACAGGGACCCAGCAACTGATTGCACATACACAGCTGCCACCTCCATAGGGTTTTTCACAAATTTACAGACAACACTGGGGCTACGGAGGCATTGGCTCATGCCATTTGAAGTGGTCTGATGAAATGATCCATCATAAGAAACCACGTCTGCTAGAGGGGATTTCAGAATATGGCTTGCAAGTACGGCAGGAGCATCACGTCTCCTCTGAACACTGCCAGCAGCTCAGGTCAACCCATTCACTGCAACTTACTGGCAGAGCACAGCCTCCCCAGCAGCCCCCTGCAGCAGATCTCTTTCTGAAGGTACCCATACAGCAAGACCACATCTCTGCACTGACACACTGGGGTTCAACAGCATGTTTACATCACAGCAAGACTCCTTTGAATTTGGACTTGCCAATTTAAAATCCAGAATAACTGAAATGATAACATTCCCACAGTGAGTTTTAGTCTAATTTGACATGGAGCCACAGTGCACATAGCGGTTTAAAAACACCGTCATATACTTCTTAAAGGTAACTATTGCTTTCTATCACTGCATTGGAGTTCATTTGTCTGAAGCCCAAGCAATGTGGGAGAAAAAAACCTTTAGATATATTTAATGAAAATTGTTTGGAATTGGATAACACTGCCACTGATGTAAAGATCAAAAAAACCCGCCAACTTAAACAGCAGCGCTGGGTACTTTCTAACATTCTGAGAATGCCTTTTATTTATAAATGGTCTGAGGTTTCATAACCTTTCCTTCACCCAAAGGAGAAAAAAGCGGAGCGAGAGAGTCATAAAACTGATTTGAACTGTTGTTTTCATGATCCATTTCTCAACAGAATAAAATTGTTCATCAAGCAGCAGTATGTTTATCCTGATCACAGCGCTTCTTTCTCGGTGGTAAAGATGCAATTTGGGAGGTGTGAAAGACTAGAACTACAAGTATAACCAGAATAAATTTTCATAATGTAAACCATTTACAACAAGTAGAGCAACAGACTTGGAAATGGTAAAGTAAGACAGATATTAAATGTATTCCACCTTTGTCTGCCAGACATTTCTGTTTCATTTTATCCTCTTTTGGGCGGACACACATCTACATGGTGGATCCAAATGCTGCTGACAGGGCTGGCAAGTGCATTACTCTTATTACTTTCACTGAAATTTTATCTTTCTTCAGCAATATCAGGTGATGATACTTGTGTGTATGGAAATATTTATATACACACATCCAAATTGATAGGGCTTTGAAGCATGGGACTTCTTAATTTTTTGCGAACAATTATTTACCTGAAAAGTCTCAAAGAGATATATGAATTCTATAGTTTAGTGGCAACTCTAGTTCAGGAACCTGGCCATGAGCAGCGGTTCTGTGCAATTTTACCAAACATTTGTTTATTCTTATTGGAAAACAATAAATATTTTTACTCTAAAACTGCAATTACATCAACAGATAACTTTGCTCCAAGTCTTGCAGCCTCAGTTTGTCAAAGATAGGCACATCTAAGCACTTTGCCCTTCAAGAGCTGCCTTTTTGGATGCTGTGGTGAGCAGTGTCCAGTTTCCCAGGTACCACTGGGTTGAACTGGGCAGCTCACCCAGGGACAGCCCTGGGAGAGGGGACAACCTCACACCTAGAGCCTGCTGCAAAATAAGCCTGAAGGATCAGAAAGAGGGGGTCAAGAAGTGGGATTTGCTCTGGGAGAAGCTTAGAGAGGGTGGACTGATCACCCATCCTGAACCAAGGAAACCGAGAGCAGGGGAACCTGAAACCAAGACCACCCCTCCTTCCTGGGTCATCAGATGGCTGCAGGCTCACGTGCTGGTTGAGGAGGCCAAACAGGCATGTTTTCCTGACAGTCGTTTAAAATTTATGCTCTTTATTTCTTTGATCCCTTTGCTTAAAACTAACAAACAAAAATAACCCCTGTTCTTGTCAGGTTAAAACTGAATATCCTACAAGATGGGGAGATTTTTAATTCTTCCACTCAACCCCAAGTAAAATTTCAGGGAAACAAGAAATCATTAAAACCTGCACTTTATTTCAGTGCAACTGTGCTGTCTGATAGCTGATCACTCTGGCAGAGATTCTGATCAGCTCCACCAGGAATGGCCATGCAATGGGAACAAGCCACATCAAGGCTGCCAGACTTCTGCCTGCAGTAACAAGCTGAGAAGACTTTCCATTAAAATGCTATTTGTAAAGACCGGGTGGGAGGAGGGGAAGGAAGGAGCAGGCTTGTTCCCAAGTGAAAAGTCTGTGCAGCAGGTCAGTACTGAGCCAGGAGCAAGGTCTTCTGGTTTTTTACCACTCCACAAAACCCTGAAAAGTGGCCGACAGTGACAGCTCTGACACACACTCCCCACTGCAGCACGAATGGCACTCTGGTAATGGTGATTTCTCATAACCAGCCTGTCAGATTTATGTAAAAACAGACAAGATAACAGTAACTGACTCTGCTTTTGTCTGCCAGAAAACTGTGACCTACTTAGAAATTACTTAAAACACAGTATATCTACATGCTGACGAAGGGCGCAGCTGAGCTGACGTTCACCTTGCAGAGGCAGTGACATTGTTTTGCCAAAAGTTCCGTGCAGCCAAATAGACTCAGTTTGTGGGAAGGGATCATACAGCAGAGCTGTAAGAAAATCCCTGCAGCCCCTGGGAAGGAGCACGGCTCCAGCATGAGAGCACGCAGTGACCAGGCAGTGATGCCTCCCAGGGATGACTGGAAGTGGCAGGAGGGTACCTAGATTTGCAGAACGAGGTTTATTTTTCACTGATTCCTGTACTTCCCTGAAAAGCTGTGCTTGCAGCAACACACCTTTATCACAACCTGTCATTTCTGGAGGCTGTTGTTTTTGATGGAAATGAGCACTTCCACAGTCTGGCATGAAATAAAATGGGGCATCTTGCCTGATCAGGACTGAGAGTGCATCACCTCTGCAGGTAACTCCTGTCCTTTAGACAAGGGAAAGACACAAGATAAATAGATCCTGAGTAATCCCACAAGCCAGATACAGCAGTAAAGCTGTGTGATTGATAACCCTTCAGTGGGGAAAAAAAATAACATAAATCCTCATCTGACAATGTGTAGTCAGAGAATTGGACAATTCATTTGGTTGATGTATTTGCTTTTATGTTGCATTATATCATTTGTGCTACAGAGCCCAAAGGTGTCACTGAGATCTGGGCTTTACTTTGCTAAGTGCATACCCGTACCTAATGGCAAACCTGTCCTCTGCGGTGCACGGTGCACGCTCTGGTGCCCAGCTGGCACAGGGTGGCCCGCTGCTGCTGGGAGACAGCGGTGTGTGCACAGGGCAGCCCTGAGCAAGGCAGACAAGGAGGGAAGGCAGAAGTGCCCACCGTACTACAGCAAAGGGAAACTGAGGCCCCAAAAGAAAAGTTCTGCCCCAGATCACCCAAGGTAAGTGTCTGGAAGAGACGGCGCTCCAACACAGTTCTTTCACGGAGGCTGGATCCCTCCTCTCTCATAAGCACCAAACGTGCCAGCGAAGATGATTTATTTATACTTGGTATTCAGATGAAAAATAATTGCAAGACAGTGATCTTTTGAAAAAACAAGCTTAGCCTCCTTGCAGCCACAAAAAAAGATTCCAAATTCTTTGTTCTTTTCTGTGTTGTGGTTCCTGTTGTCTAACAGACCTTTTGTTTCTTTGTAATGAAAGTCGTTGTGGGTAATTAATGTAAAAACACTCAGGACATCTCCATGGACGAAATTCATTAACCAAAACAGAAATCCTGCTTTGTTGTGTGAGCTGGTTCCTCAGACACAGCGTATCAGGAAAAAGAAGACTACGCTAAACAAAACAAACCCCTGGCACTCATTTTAGACCAAATTCATAATCCACAGCCCATTTTCTCTCCGTTATTCCCACCAAGCCTCTGCAATGTGGGCAGAGACTCTGGGAAGCCAGGAAGCAGCACCGTGATAAACCAGCATCACTTACACACCGTGCATGGGAATTACACCAGTAGTCACCAGCCAGGCCAGAAGGCTGGAAATCCAAACGAGCACAGCCATTCCTGGGACACAAAGGAATTTTTGAAGTGAACACATGGGCAGACAAGTCTCACCGCGCAGAGAAGTGAGGAGGGCTTTACTCTTCTCATAGCGGTCGGGTAGGAGGTGTGCTGGCCATTTACTGCACTGACACTCCGGGGGTGTAAGAAACTCTTTAGAATTGTGATTTAGGCCAGAACAGACCAAAGACACACAGCGATTACTAGGCAGGAATGGGATCCATATCAAGGAGTTGGGGTATTTACTGCCTCTGTGACACAAGAATGAATAATGCAAAGGACAGGGCAGGTAGCAAGGAACGTGGCTTTCTCCGCGTCCCCTTTCCCACCACGGCAGCAGCGGCCATCAGCAGTCGGGAGGAGCAGGGTTTGGGCCACTCCAGCTTGGTCCCCGCAGTCCCTGGAGGTGTCCCCATGGCAGAGCTGGGGCAGGTGAGAGCATCCTCCAGACTGACGGGTATTCAGCTAAACATGCACCACACCAACAACCAGGCTGGAGCCTCTGCCACCAGCGTAACTGCTCAGGCGGCATTAACTCCGCAGGTCAGGACAAAAACTTAACCTCAAAGCAGAGAAGACAGAAAACAGCTTCTAAAGTGGTCGGGCAACCTTATGCTTTAAAAGAACTGTGACAAGAGCGAAGCTGAAGCAAGGGCTTAGCATGAGGTCTTCCCGTAAAGCATTCAAATGCAAGGAGCGAGGAGCTAAAGAAACAAACATTTTCAGCAGCCCGTTGTTCATTGCCCGTGTTTGAGATAAGCCTCATAAAACGTCAAGCTTCCAGCACTTTGGGAACAATGCCATTTCCATTTCCAAGGGCTTTTGGCTAGGGCTTGTGAACAGAACATTTTTTCAGATGACTAGTTTACTTGCCTAAAATAAATGATGTTTGTTAATTTGGACTGAATTGTGGTTTTGTTTTGTTACTGCTAAAACAGAGATTATTTTCTTGAAGTTTCAAAATCTTTAACGTAGACATTACCTGTTATCTTTGATTGAAATTTTAAATCTCTAAGTCAGACCATGACATGAAATGGGTTTGGCTTTTGTTGCATTAATAAGTGAATTATATTTCTTTCCTGTTCTTGGTGAACCACCTTTTTCCTACCTGTGACTTTTGGCTCACCTTCTAAATTAAAAGTGCAGTTATTTGCAGAGTTCTCGTTGTCACTGATAGTGCAGCTCTGCATCCCTGCCTGACAAAGGCACGCACGCTGGAGAGTATTAACTGCAGGCACCTCATCCATCTCTCAGTAAAGTAAAGGAAATCTTCCAGGTGGCAATTTACATCCTATAAGCTAAGCCTCACCCTCTGAAGTTACTTCCTTGGTTACAGAGCATCCTGGGGAGCCTGATTTCCCAGCTTGGAAATGATGTCTTCCTTGCAGGAGAAAGGACAACCTCAGAAGTAAAATGTGAAAAGCAGCAGACTGTTCCAGGCCATTAGTCCTGCTCCATTTCAATAACGACAGACTTACCTTCCGCTGAGATCCATGTCGGATCTGACAGGCTGACATTCACGTCAGGTTTCTCCAAGGTCAGCTAATTCTTATAGATGTGCTGACATGCCAAATATCATACACCGGGTCATAACTAAATCTGATTACACTAGTAACAGTGGGTGCCGGTAAGAATGAATTGCAGGAATAATGAGACGTGCATGGATGGCTTACTGAACAGCATGGGGGATTTTTTTTGTGCTCTTGCTTTCACTACTTGAGACCTGCTGGTTTGTAAACCAGCATCAGTATATAGCTTCTGAAGATGAGTAAAAGAAATCTAATTTC
Organism: Falco cherrug; assembly: GCF_023634085.1. Lineage (NCBI taxonomy): Eukaryota > Metazoa > Chordata > Aves > Falconiformes > Falconidae > Falco > Falco cherrug. Next base: position 24,887,079 of record NC_073703.1, read on the forward strand.
ACTTCTAGATGGAAGGAAGGAGGAGATGTGGCTGGAAAAAGAAACAGAAAAGAAAGGAAAACAAAGAGCTAGGCAGAAGCCCTTAAAAAAAAAAAAAAAAAGAAATGGGAACGAAAATATTTTTATATCAGCTGCTGCCTTTCTCTTCTGGAGTGCCTTCCATTCAGGGGATTTTCCTCAAAAGCTAACACAGCTGAAGCTGGGTAACTGATCTGCAGCCAGTGAGCACTGACTATAGCTTAGCAAATAGGATTTACATGAACTAAAAATGAGTTAACAGAGGAAAAGGTACAGCAATTGTGAGAAAACATTTTAGCTTCCTGAACTCATCCTTAGTATCAGCTTTTTATATCACACTTTGCTAGGCAGAAAAAGGTGCTTATCAGAGTAGGAAGGTTTAGCATTTAACATCTGGGCTTACAGCTAGTTTCAGCAGCATGAGTTTTATATTGAAATTCATCTGGAAATATTAATGCACTAGGTACTATGTCTAGAAATAGCCTGTACCTTGTGGAGCTCGCAATCCAGACAGCCCGAGAGCAGACTCTGGAAAACATGTACAACAGACAACCAAGGAAAGACAGGGCTTTCCAAAGAGGCATGTGGCACTTTTAATGGAGAATTAAGAAATTAATCCTGCTTTTTCAGGACCTACATCTGTGCCTTCATTTGAAGACCTTGATATGGAGAAATAGTGTGAAATGGGGACAATGGACATCGATTGTGATTGTATATGTCTGCTCAGGAATGTGGGTATGGTGACTGGTCATGGGTGCGGTGTCTGGTCACATAGGCACACAGCTCTGAGGAGACGACTACAGTTTTGAGGAGACGCCTGCCCTTCTTCCTCTAACAAAGGGGCTATTTAAAAAAGAATGAGAAAAGGATGAGAGACATTCCAAGGCTATCTAGGGGGAGGGAGTGCTAAGTCTCCTTGCTGGAGAAGATCGGATGGTCACAGATGGTCACAAGAACAAGAATCACCTACAAACCTGCAAGACCACCACATTCCAGGCAAAGGACTGCTAAGCTAATTAACATACGAAGCGGGGTTTAGTTAACGAATATGTATAGGCGTTAATTGAATATTCATTTGTTTTATTGTATGAATGTGAGATAGTTCGTCACTTCGGGCATGCACGCTTGTGGAGGAGCGATCCCCCGTGCATCTGCGCGCAATAAACATGCCTACTTTATAACTTTCGAGTTATAGAGTCTAATTCCGCACATCAACCTTTCTGTCCCAACTGGCAGCTCTACAGCCCCAGGGCTGGGTGGAGGCCAGGATCTGGTGCTCAGTGGGAACGGCTTTGTGAGAGTCCAGGACCTGCCTGCGCACACCGCTGCTCGCCTTGCTCCTCTGCACGCTCAAAGCTGCGTCGCCTGCTGGTCCGAAGTGCAGGCTCTGTTGTAAGGCGTCCGAAAGATTTCTCAAAGGTTGAATGAAAGAACATACAATCCCTTCATAACACTTTTGCCATAGTTGTTTTGAGACAATCCACAGCTGTGAGGAACAGCTTTTTCCAGGAAATAACGATTGAGACAATGGGTATTTTTTTACATTAATCGGGGCAATACCTCCTCTATCTGCTCACTCAACACATGACGAAAAAGAGAGACTGGAGTAAGATTTTCCTCATGATAAGATAAACAGTTTTAATACAACCCTAGAGCCGCCTTCGTGATGTAGCAGCCGAGATCCTCCTGGAAGAGGAAGCCGTTATGAATAAGAAAACACTGCAACAGCCTTCCAACAAGATTTATTCTCTTGATGATAAACCAAATTAGTGTTGCTGTTCTCTTCTTAATCTGATTGACAGGGCAAATCTGTCATCTTTTATCATGACACCTAAATTGGAAGTAAATTAAATCAACACATATGAAACTATGTAACACTTTATCTTGCACTTAACTGCAGGGCAGGATTCACAATGGGACTGTATATCCTCCTTCTGGATGCTGTAATGCGTGTTTACGGTCAGGCTGTAAATGAAAGAAACCAGTGTAATGGCTCCCTTTGCCTCCAAGGTGGAATCTTCTTGCCTGCAGGCTTTTATCCGTCTGCATCCTAACAAGCCGCCTTAAAAATAATTGGATAATTGGATGTTATAATTCGTGCATCTTAACATTTACTTGATTTAATTGAGCATTAGTGTTAATTAAAACAAGCCCATGGCTTCTATCCCAGTTCAAGAACTTGGCATGCAGGAGAAAGTGACTTTCTTCCTACCTATATTGAGATTTATCTCTGTTATGGTACAGAAGGTGAATTAGTTGAATAAATAAAAATCGGTCACCCTTTTTTTTTCAGTCAGTTACCATGAAGTAAGTGATATTATCAAACAGATCAGTAGTATGCTAGCCTTCCCTTAACTAAAAAAATGTTACAATAAAATAGGAAACATGTTCTTCTCCATCCTTCCTGTAGTCTCCAGAGCAAATAGGAAATCATTTCTATTTTGAAAAACATTCCATTTTTGAAGTGTTACGGATAAATTCTGTAACCTCTCATCTGATCCAGTTCTAAGTGAATCCATATTTCCATTTCTGTTGATTTACAAGGAAGTAGAACAGCCACTTAGTTATAATTCAGGCAAAAACTCCCTTTGAAATTAAAAATTTGCCTAAGAACTACAGGATTTTCTGCAAAACTCTGACTTCCCCCCCCCCCCCCCCCTCCCCCCCACCCCCCTTAAGTTTTGCTGAAGACTTCCCTCAGCAAAGAGTGCATGCTTTTGAAAAGAAACTACATTTCTAGCTTGTCTGAGCAAAAGTGATTTTTCACATCTGGTGAATTTTATATTGCATGCAGATACATTATATTTTTCACTTGTGTTCACTATTTTTTTAAAAAATCAAATCTCCTCCATTCTTTTTCTGAAGTAATACACTTATTGCCATAAAGCATTTCTTAACTACAGCTGATAATCTGTGAAAAGTAAAATGAAACAAAACAAACCTTATCTAATTTCTTGTAGACATTACAAGTGTAGAAACACCAGTGTGTCCCAAAAATGAAATTCTAAGGCTCCAAACAAGATCTCATGAAAATTACAAATGCATTAATTGCACTAAATGACCTCAGTAATCACAGAGAGATACTAGCTTATTGGATATTAAATTATTATTATAGAGTACTGAAGAATTTTAAGCAACATCATCAGCTGTGACAAAGTCCTTGTGTGTACTCATCTCACTATAAACAAAACTGGGAAAATATTGCATATTATGTGGAACAACTACAGGAAATCTATTTTTCTTTATATCAACAAATCTATTTTACTTTGACTTTTAAGTCACCCAAAGTTAATACGGATCTCTTAATCTAATATTAACAAGCTCAATGAAATGCAAGAAATGTCTTTAGTTCATTGCGACCATCTCTGGGTTTTTCAATAGACAGATACCAGAACCTTTGCCAAACAGAACAAAGTGGAAAACATATTCAGAGTAAGAAAGAAAAATGTTTACATGTTGTGCTAATGCCAGAACGACAAGACATCAAAAGCAGACAGCAGGCAGCTGCATCAGAACAAGTGAAATGGGATGTGCAACAGAGTCCTCCCTGGAGAGCTCCTTAGCACTGGGTATTTTGATGCTAACAATTTTCATGGGTTCAAAAAGCAGCTGTGCAAATTCAGCAAAGAAAAAATGTATCAGAGAGAAAAGGTACAAAGTCACTCTGTTTGTCACAGGACATTTTTGGGTCTGTATTGCTGATGGCTAAAGTTTATTTTAGAAGTATATCGCTACATGCTTGTGCATAGGAAGGGATGGGTGAGAGGGAGAGAAGGGCTTCCACTACTCCCTTCTAGACCTACCATTGCCTTTGAGAATGAGTATTTGGTGAAACATACAGTGCAGCAACAGGCAACTGTTACTATGTAGTGCCACATAGAATCCTACAAGGTATAAGGTGTCCTAAAACAGGCAACCAGTTACCCTATTTCATCATCTGAAGTTTGGTATAGCACACTTCTGAGGGCTTTAGAGACGCAGCTGTCATACCTGCTCCAGCTGCTTTTTTGTAACGAGATGTCTTCATTATATTATATATACATACACACCCTGGTGTATGATCAGAAATAGGTCTTGCTGTCTGTTTCCATTAAATACAATGAAGGGGAAGAATGTTTTTTTTAAAGTAGAGCATGAAAATTGCACAAAGAAATTAATTTAAAAGATGAGCTATCCGTGGAAATGACACAGCTACTGTGAATGTGATGTACTTATACCAAAGTGTAATCCCCTAACTGCTGATAGAACCTGGAGTTAATTAAGCTCCATTTATATTTATATTTTTGCACACTACCTAACTAAAATTGATTTAAACTTGCCATAAATGTAGGTTTCTGTAAATATTTTTTTTTCCTAATGAAACAATTCCTATATTATGTCAGGGTATAGAGAATAAATTGCTTGTAACTACTTCTGTCTCAAAGCTTAGTCAATACCTGAGTTTAGCTATTTTATATCTCATGTAATTTTTTCACCTAACTGTTCAGATCTCAGAAGACATCTCGGACAACCTCTGCATACTTTGAAAAAGGACACCTATCTGTTCTGTTTCTGTGGTCTTTCTGTATCCAAAGTATTTGCTTAGCACACAACAGGGAACAGAGCCGCCCGCCTCTGATCAGTGACACCTCCCAGAAGGTATTTAGCTTGATGTGTATGATGGAGGAACAGAGTCTTTTCCAGAAGAGATTCATTCTGTTGCCAACAAGCTAGAAATAACCAAATTTTCGGATCCCAGACAGACTGTAAGGTTGGTAAATAAAAAATCAGGCATTTAATATAAATAGGTAATTAATCCTGTCTCATAAGTGGAGTAGGTTTGATCCTAATTTTTTGGTGGTTCAGTAAATATGATGCTTCTGAAGCCTTTTCAAAGGAAGGTCATATTTATCACAGTGTTGTTACTCGGTCTGATCAGACTGGTCTTCACCACCTGGCTTGACCAGAGACTTTACCCACCTTATCAAACCTATAGAGAAATTCTGGATATGCAGCAAGCAGTAATGTGAGCACCTGTTAAGGAAAGAAAATTCTTTTTGCTGCCCACTTCATAGCATTTGAAGTCCTGGAACCGAATTTTTACACAGGTGAATAACACACAGAGATGAGAATTGCTGCCCAGGCAGGATCACCCTTCCTTTGCTGACAGGGAAGGGAGCCTTGTGTTAGGAAGTCACCCAGCTTCTCACTCACACAACTTCCACTGGTATGTCTAAAAATACTAAAATAAAAGTGGAAAAGCTGCCATCCTAGGTATCCTCAGTGAGTCCCTGGGAAACATCTATAGGTATGTTCCTTTTGGAGCCAAAAGCAAAACATTTCTTCAAGGTGCCTGCCCCTTTGAGTGCTTCGTGCTGCTCTGGAATAATGCAAACTAAAGAATGGTCCTGAAGAATTTTGATCTGCTACATGTTATGTAAAAGGAACTGACCTTTGTACAATATAGGTGCATCTCATTAGTCCTACCCCATGGTAGTATAATGTTCAGGAGGCTTCTTGCTCAGTATGCTTGAATACGTTAAAAAATTTCCTACCTAAGCAAAAATGTAGGAAAACATAAAGCTTAGTATGAAAACACTTACAAAGAGCTTCAGTGTAAAAAAAAAATCCAGTCTGTTGTAATCCCTACAAAAACACACTATAAACTTGAAAAATTCAACTAGATTAATCTGAATTTTCCTCATTAGCAAACTGTATTTCACTCATATGCATTAGTAATTTATTCTGTATATCACATGATTAAACAGCTCTTCTCAGGTTTCAAAAAGCAGGAGAAATATTTTTCTGTTTCAGCAGGTTATTCCAAATCCGTGTGCAGTGTCCTGTGTCACCCAGGCACGGGACCTCTGCACCATTCCAGTGCAGTTGTCCCGCCTGTCCCATGCAGCTATGAGATGGTAACATGAAGTTTAGCCTAGAGAGAGCCTATAAATAATATATGTATAGAACCCAATAAAATCAAAGATACTGGGTAAAAGTATCCATCAAACAGATTACATCTGCAACCAATTGAAGAAAAGAGTGTGAGCCAAGTCCAGAGGGCAATTCATCCCTCTTGCTCTGTGCACCTACTTCACAGTAGGATAAAACTGTTTCTGGAGGTGTCAGTCGTCCTTCGCTGACAATAACAGAAGCCTGTATAACTAGCTGAGAGCAGGGGCTGACAACCAATAGGTGAGCTAAATCCCAATTAATGAAACAAATGCCATCATGAGGTTCCTTCTTCTTCAGTCTCTGTGTTTCAAATGACGGGAAAGAGGCAGCCCACATGGCAGAAATTACCCAGTATCTGACTGAAAAAATCAGCCACAATTTCCTGATCATAAGTTGAACTTGAAATTTATATACCAAAAAAAATCCCATTAGGTGAAATGAAGCCTGCCAGGCTCTCCAAAGCATCTGTTAGACCCAGCTCCCCTCTTGTACCAGCAATGCCTGTGTGGGAACCAGACTGTTGAGTCAGTGGTGCATGCAGAGCTTTTGATTACAAGATAATTCAGTGACACAAGGCCATTTAATGGACTGAGCATAGATATGTTAATAGAAACCTGTCAAAAATTAAATGTACAACTCCCCAAGCACACCAACTTTGTTGAGATAATGCTGTTGCCTTTCTCTGTAGTTGAGCATCACACTTCATTAAAGTGTGACTAAATCAATTAATCTAAAATTAAGCTTTAACTTTAAAAATAACATTCTCCAATAAATGCATTTTGGAGTGGGTTTAACAGTTAATATGGCAGATTCTGAATATCTTGTGATGGAAAGACTTAATGCCAATTAATTAGTATTACTATTACTATTTTCTTATTAAGTCTCCATGGTAATAATACTGTCAGAGGATGCCAGGGGAAAATTGTGTTTGGTTTTGATGTGAGGAGTTCAGATCATTGCAATAATATTCTTAGCTTCTAACCAGGGTTACTGTAGAACACAAGACGCAGATTTTGGCCTTTTTCATCAACTCCTATGACTGAAGAGAGGACAATTTTAGAAAAGCAGCTACTCATAATTTAGGGATTTCAAGCAATGGAGTGCCTGCTACACGCAATTACATCCCCTGTACAAAGTTAAAACCTTATTTCCTGTGAGATTGCTTTCTAGTGTTCAGAATTTCTAGTTTGAGCTTCCACTGAGCAGATCTCAGAATTTCATTGCCTGATAAAGTAAACAACTTATTCTTTAACACAAACATGCATAAATACATACACACCGCGATTGAGTCGGCTCAGCTCCCTCTGGGATAAAATATTTAGACTGAAGGGGAGGTTTCTGTATTCTGTATTTTCCTTTTCCAGGCAGGTTTTTCCAGAGCTCATTTAATTCTTCTTTTTGTTGTTATCACTGTTTTGTAGTTCTCACCTGAACAATCATTTTACTACGGGAACAGAGGGAGGTGGGAATGTTATAAGGGCGCCTTTGGTGTGGGTTTCTAGGGATGAGTTCTATGGTATATATAGGCTTGGATGGAGAAACAGTTTCCAGAAAACAGAAGGACAAAGAGAAGACGACTTTTTATAAGGGATTGTAATGACAGGACAAGGGGGAATGGCTTTAAGCTGAAAGAGGGGAGATGTAGATGAGATATTGGGAAGAAATTGTTCCCCGTGAGGGCGGCGAGGCGCTGGCCCAGGCTGCCCAGAGCAGCTGTGGGTGCCCCATCCCTGGCAGTGCCCAAGGCCAGGCTGGATGGGGCTGGGAGCAGCCTGGGCTGGGGGAGGGGTTCCTGGCCAGGGCAGGGGTGGGAATTAGTGGATCTTTAATGTCCCTTCCAATCTAAACTATTCTGTGATGTTATGATAAGAATACATGGATGAGGAGGCAACTTGTGAATGTTTCCTAAGGACTGGTGAGTTTTAGAGAGCAGTAAGTCTGAGGGACTTTCTGAGCAGCCATGTAGAAGCCACCAACACAGCAGTGCCAGCCTCTGCTCCTGAACCCAGAGCTGTGGTTGGGCTCCCACTGGGCAATTAGGAGTGGATGTGTTGAGGAAGCCAAGTGAATTTGTGAATATGCAAGAACAGTTACCTACTGCTGTTAACAGAACCAAGCTGTTAATAACAAGAGCTTAATGAACAAAGGGTGCTCTACAAGAAGTTCATTGTGATCTTTGACTCCTGACACTGTAGCTCCTATCAGGGAAAAAGTAATTTACAGCTGAAGGTTACTCTAATTTCTTTTCTACTCCCGTTTCATTGTGGGTTACAGCAGTGGAAACAGAGTGAGCAGCAGCACCCTGCTTTCATCCCCACCGTGGTGGATTTGCACCTGCAAGGACCATTCCTCAGCCCCACAACTATGGCTGAAGCAGCAAAAGGTGCAGAACCAGGGTCTCTCTTTGGCAGCCAGAATAATTTTCATTTCTTCCACCTTCACGTAGCCAAGGATACATTAATAGTCAGCCCCAGTGCCTCCATGGGAGCTCACACACAGTTAGAATGAAATCCTTTCCTCATATAAATATTAGACATCTAAACCTGAGCCAGTTTTCCAGACTCCCTTTAGAGTCCGTAGGGAAGAATGGATATTTCATTCCTGTTCATCTCATTTACCTACATAACAACTGTCCTGATGGTCCCATTTCTCTTCATTAGTTCTGAACAGAATCCAGGGTGAATTGCCATGATTAAAGAGCCCAGCTCTTAGCTGTCTAAGCCTAGACATGCCTGGTCCTAATGGTGTCCACTTGCTGCTTCCCAGGGCTCAGCTCCCCAGCTCCCCATACCGTGGAGGGCTTTGTCCCTATACACTTGCTAATTTACATGCATAGTAATTACACCTTGCAGATCAAAACCAGCTCCACCACTCCACTCAGATCATCTCTGCCACACACTATATGCATGATAATCTCATTAATGGCATTCTTGGCAGTGATGATCCATTTCCTTTCATGTCAAAATGTTTCATAGCAAAGGTCCGAGAACAAGCAATAAAAAGCCTATGAGTTATTCCTTGGTGGGTTCCTCATAAACAGTACATATCAGGTATTCATGCTCTTGAAAGAAATAGCTACAGTGCTTCCACCTCAGTTTAAAGAACCTTGACTGTATAAAATAACAGAAAAGAGCACAATTTAAAACTTTAGGGAGTATACTGTACAGGTGGAGAACAGTATGACATGAACACTTAGTGTTGGAAAAACCGTCATTACTTTGTTTGTTTTGATTTTAAGACATAGAAATCATGTTCATGACATTTCTTCTTGTTTAATAGGGATGATCATGGTACAGTGGAGCAATATTGCTGTGAAAACTGAATGGAACACAGTTTGATCCTGTGGAGAGAGCTTGCTGAGCAAGGGCAGGAGTCCTGTGTCTCCTCTGTCTCATCTTCACTAGAAAAGGTTCAAGGAGTAACCAGAGAGGATTGTGCCCACCAGGTTAAAAGAGGTCATGCAGAAAGACTGTTTTATTGTCCACCACAGTTACCATTTACATAACCTGGATAATGGCAGTCGTCAGGCTGTAGTAGGAGGTCCCACAGGAGCTCCTGAGTATGGGGGACTTACATACCCCTTTGAATGGGAGAGTGCTTGGCCACATTCTTGGGAGAAGAATCAGAATAAACTCTCTCTTCAGAGAGTCTTGCCATAAAATCTTTGTATTGTGTAAGCTGATGGGGTTTTATGGGTATTTTGAAGTCCATTTCCCAGAAGCATTGCTAAGAAGTTAATCTCTCAGATTGGTTGGAGACTGTTATAAAAGGTACCTGGCCTATCAAAGGGAGAAGAGGACACAGCTCATAAATAAACATGAGCTGTTAAAAGGCTTGTTCTGTCCACACAGGTAGTTTTGCAACCAGACCAGTCATCTTGAAAATAATTTCTGTCCACCTAGAACCAGGAGAACTGGCTGGTTTGTGAAGGGCTGTCAGGGGAGGTGTGAGGGTGGTTTTAGCGACAACATAAAAAGATGTCAGAGAGGAGCGTGATCTATCTACCCTAGCCACAAGCATAAAATCAGTAACAGACTCTCGGGTAAACGCAGCTAAGAGCATCACCTCTTGTTTTTCTATCATACTTGCAGAAAAGTACAGTTTGTGAAGGCAAAACAGTTTTTGTCAAAATAAATACAGCTCTGGCTATCATATTTGTTTCATGATTTATCCTCCACTCAGTATTTAATCTTTATCTTGCAGAAAAGTGGCTACAGGTGCATTCAAAGTATTGTCAATGTTTTAAGAAGTGTATCCAATTTTCTCTGTTCTTAACCAGTTCCAGAGATGTTGACTCGGCATGGCCAGGCTGTGGGATATGCTGTAACATGCAGTAAAGTATTTACCGAGGATCAGTCCGTCCACACCCACCACTGTGCTATGAAATGTCTGGTGAAACAGAAAGAACTACTGAGGGCACCTCGTAAGTGCGTACCGGCAGTGCCATGGCAGAGCTGTCTCCTTTCTGGGACACTGGGGGAGGGGTGAGTGACCACCTCCACAAGTGATGCTTGCCTCTGCTCCACTCCTGCAGGGACAGTGTCCTTCGTGACACTGCATGCTACATGCACTGCATGCTACAGCTGCAATCTGCAGCCCAGACCTACAGCTATGCAAAACTTGGGTTACAGGCTTGTGTTACAGTCCTTTACAAGACAATGGGGGGGCGGGGGGGGTGGGGGTGGGGGTGGGTTGTGGTGTGTGTAAGGAAAGCAAAATACAGGGAAAACATGCTGACATATATAGTTTGGAGTAATCAGAAAACTTTGTTTTCTTCTAAAATCCTTTTGTTAAGTCATCAGGTATTTTTTAACCTTTGAAGATACATACTGCTACATATTGAAATGAGATGTCATGTGTCATGTTGGAATATTCAAGGCATAACATCAATTTAGATTAAAAAATCCAATTTTTTTTTGTCTGAAACTGTTCACCAAATTGAATCTAATTTGCAAAATATTGCAAGCAACTGCAGACCTACACTTTTAGTTTAACAAAGACATCCTACCTTTCCTGGATGGTTATTACTTGCTTTGCATTATAGGCTGAAATTGTTCTCTTATTAGCTTTTTAAACCTGAAGATTGTGATGGCAAAAGGGAATGATGGTACCAAAAGATTAAAAGATAAACTCATTTATTCTTTTTAATAAACAGACCTAATTTCTTCATCCATAACTTTTTAAGATCATTTGCACAGAGTACAAGTGAAAAAGATGCCTTCCCCCCCCCCCCCCAGCCCCCTTTCATTTTGAATTCCTGTGACAGTAAAATAGAAAACAGACTTTTAAAATAATGACTCCTATTTTGAAACCTTCACTAATGAGGTACAGCCTGGTTTAACAGCATTGTTCTGAAGGTTTAAAACCATGGAATTAAAATTAAACCATTATCACAACATTGCAGTGGTCACAGTTTCCAGAAAGCCATTAAAATGGCTACTAAAAAGGCATGGTCACAGTGGAGTAACCCCCTGACTCATTAGACACCTCCTTCAGGATCCCGCCAAGGTGGTTGATTACCAGAGCTTTTTACCAATTGATTTAGTACCAAAAATGGAATCAAATCTTCTATAGACTCCTAATTACTGAAGAGAGTCATCACAGATCATCTAGAAGAAAGTGATTTACTGAGCTTTGCAGTGATTACAAACCCCATCATAGACAATACAATGCCTACTTTACACACAACCTCCACAGGGCTTTGGGCAAACAATTAAAGCAAATACTCTGTTATTCCTTGATTAATTTTGCCTGATTTCTTTTTCTTCTTCTAGTGAAATGTCCTTGAGTTTATTGCTCTTTCTTTGGGTAAATTTATTATTCAAATTTACTCCTCACTCAGATTTGTTTGAAGAGTATTTGTATTTTAAACTTCCTCAAGGACCACCTGCAAACTTCAGAGTGAGCCACCACCTCCATGATGCCCTCAGCTACTTGGGCACTGCCCTTTGCAATGAGGGACCAGGGTACCAGGCTAAAGGCATCTAAGAGCTGACCCAGGTTCCTCCCCACCATGGAGGACCCAGTCATGGCTTCACATGTAGACAGGGGGTCGCTGCCCTCTGCCACACTCCCACCATGGTGGGGTGCCCAAAATTGTGTGTCAGGCCCACCCAAGGGTGGACCCAAGGGTGAACAGGTGGCTGGTCCCTGCTTGGTGTCTTGCAGCCATCCACCATTGAGGTGCTCCTGGCATGGCTCAGAGGCAGTGGAGGTGCCACCTGTTGCCCAGGCACTCTCAGGACCTTAATGTTGAATGTGATGGCCATGAACACTAGTGGGGGTGGGGAGGGGACAGTCACTTTTTGTGTCCACTCCAAAAGTTTTTGTATTCTTAACATTATGAAAATATGTATGGGCATGATAACATGCCTTGTTTTCAGAGACAACTTCGCCTCCCTCCAGATTTCTCTCAAAATGTGTCTCCACTGACACTTGAGGCATCCTGGTGCTATTACATGTTTGGGAGCTGCAGCGTCAGAAACTTTAGTGGGTGTAGATTTTCTGAGTTGATGATGAACGATGGGCTGTTTGTGGTAGAAAGCTTTAGAAAACATGTTTTCTCAGGAATGATTGTGCTTTTTTGAGGAGCCATTATAAGGGTTATTAAATTGAACATTCTGGCAAGTTGTGTCATTTATATCAAGATTCTCCTCTAACAATTCTATATGTTCTTATAGCAAATTATCCCAGGGAATGTGGGAAAGATTTCAGCTTATTGTCAGAGGGAAGGAGATAAAGGACTCGTCTGTCCTGTAGATTGTACTGCACTGTAGAAATACGTAAACTAATGTTAAACAAGCAATTAAAACTAGAAGCAGTTCAGCTATGGCAGCACGGGGTTTAGCAGAAGCTCATTCTTTGCTAGAAAGCAAGATAAAATAGCCTACAAAGAGCCTGCTTTTGCAGCTAGAGTACACCTAGCGTCTGAGCTGGCACGTCATTTTTCCTAAAGGATGCTGAAATCTGTTTTGCAGAAGACACAGGTGAAGGAGTTTCTGATCCTTTTTTTTTCTTGGTTTTGAATGGCAAACTGGCTGCTAGAGGTGGGATCAGAGCAAAGCATGTCAAGATGGCTTCACGGTAAGAGTAGCAGCCATTTAAGCAAGGTTTGGATGTAACCGATCTCCTTCTGGCAGCTTTTCCCAGCCAGCCAGCCTGCCTTTCATCAAACCCTGATTTTGACAGACACCTTGGGATAGTCATGAACATGTAACAGCTTGCGGTCAGATTAAATGTGCGCTGATTAAATCAAACCTTTATGGTGGCGTATATCAGCTGCTATCATACTTAGTTTGAGTCCACCACCCCTCTGCTAGGTACCCCCTGGTAAGCCGGGAAGTTGCAAAGTTTTCCTACTTAGAAAAAATATTTTCTCACATATCCCTAATAGCCCATAGTATGACTTGGAAAAAGCAGAAAGCCGAGAGCTCGCCGAGATAAACTCACTGGTCCAGGTGATTGAAGGTGGGTGGTATTATACAATGATAAAAAGTTAAACTCCCCAGATTTCTCCCAGAGTCTATTGCACTTCAGCCAACACTCCTGTATAACAACACATTCCTGAGATCCTTCCTGGGTTGAATCAGCTGCTTGTGAGGCAGAACCTGGCCCTACTTCTGCACAAATTATACATAATGCAGCAGTCCTGATAAATAATATAGATGAGGCTGAGATAGGTTTGGGTCTTCATCTTACACTGTCCTTCAAAGCTTTCAGATGCTTTCAACTAAAAACAACCAACAAAAAAAGGGCAAGCGCCATGCAGTGTCCCGGATCCTCTGCCCGTGGAAAGGTGAGCCTGGAGTGGCGTGGACACAAGCTATGGTGCGCTGCATGACTAAGAAACCAGGCATCCTTCTGGGCTGGAAACACGCCTTTGGCACTGGGTTGCAGCCATGTTCAATGTCAAGCCAAGATTTGGAACAAACTTAACTGTAAACTACCAGTTCCTTCAAGTAACTCAACCGAGATGCCCGAGGTGCGCCTTCCACTTTTCTACTCCTCTGAAAATGCCAACCCACGTGCTGATAGTACCAGCAGAAGGCCAGCAGAAGGTGCAATGAGGAAAAGAGCAACCTTGTTAAGAATCTGTATGATATCACTCTCTCGAATGAGCTGGTGTGTGTGTGTGTGTGTGTGAGTCTTTTCTTTGTCTTGTCTTCTTCCTTTTTTTCCTCTTTTTTTTATTTGTTACTTTTGTTCTTGGGTTTTTTTAATTTTTTTTTTCCTCCTGTGCAGCATCTTGAAAGACACTCCTCTCCCCATGGACTTCCAGAGCAATCAAAAAAACCAGAGCAGCATCTCCTGGATTGCAGGTAGAGCAACAGGTAATTCACAGTGCCATGACATCAGCTAGCGCAGGGTATCTTGTCAGCATTTGGATAGATGGATCATCAGGGATTTTTCCTCTTATATTTGAAGGAAATATGGAGGCAATCATTTTGGTTCCTCTTCTGCCACTGTTTTTGTACCAACCTAGCAATTGGGCTCACAGGTAAACTCTAGCCAGCTGCAGCAGGGTTATAAAGAAGAATTTGGTTATTTCCTCAAGAATTCTTCACAGCTGTCTTCATAATGTTTACTCCAATTTGGAAAAAGATGTGATATTATTGACTGTATGTATACAGCACGGTTCCCACCTAGTATGGATGAAACAGCAGACAGTTGAACCAGCATTAAGAAAAAGCACTGGACAGCAGATCTGGGCATCAAGACAGTGGTGCTGAGCTCACACAGGAATATGTGTGGGGACAGCACTTCTGTCTGTAAGCTCGCTGGTCTATGGGTTTCGCTTTCTCTGTTCCCTGCTTGTTCAAAATCCCTACACAGACGTGGTTACTATGTGAAGTTTCATCTGGGTTCCACTTTGCATGAATTTCAGCAATTGCTTTGCAAAATCCCCAAACTGCCATTTTACATTCCCAAACTGGGAAGACATAGCTCAGCAGGCTGCAGTGTTTCACAAAGATGAAGAAACCCAGCTCGGATCCCCACTATCGTGGTGGTCACACTGAGAAGGCATGTAGCAGGACGATGTGCACACTGCATATGTTTGAGATACCCTTGAACAGCTTGCAATTTGCAAAGAGAACAGGAGGTTAAGGTCAACAGCATAACTGGTTACTGTGGCCCGTTGGCCGATCTGTGTCGGGGAGTGGTGCAGTCTGTTGCAGATACCATTAAGAGCTCATTCTCTGACCCTGTGGAAGGGATCCCTGCAGACCTCTCTGCTATAGTAATGGTAGTGACCCCTTTGGACTTACCGTGGACAGTTTGCTTTGGTTTTATTGTTATTTTATAGAGGCAAAAACATTGGGTATAAAAAGTATATGCTTGGTCAAAACATGTAATTTTTTAAGAATCCTGAAAAAAATGCCATTCCTTTCACTATATCCTTCTGTGATATATCTACTTCAGTAACAAGGACACAGGATAAGCCACAGACTCTCCTTGGAAAAGGTTGCAGGGTCTGATAAAACACAGTTGCAGAAAGATGAAGGCATAGAAAGAAAAAATGTTCATTTGGGGTTTAAATGTTGTTACAATGATGGAAGATGCTCTTCCTGCTGGGCTACACACTCATTTGTCTCTTTTGTATTTTCTAAAGTGACTTAACAGTAGTGTCCACTATTAAGCAAAAAGCAGCAAAGAACACATTAACTTAAGCTTTAAAGTTTCAAGAATTATGTATTTTAAAATTTGACTCATTTGATTTATGCTTCGTCAGAGTAAATTTTTGAAGAATAACTATTAGAAAATATTCATTTTTCATGCAGCTGCTCTTTAGAATGATCATCAGCCTCTTGGCTGCTTCCTGAGTAGATCAGCTTGCCAAGCGGTCATACACCTGATTCATCAGAGGCAAATCCAGTTTGAGAATCCACAGTTTTGTTTAAAATGCAGAGCCTCTTAAATATTGCAAGCGAAATATGCAGATACAATTATAAGACACAAAGATTAACTTCAGAGTTTCCTGTCACTTGTTGGCACCATCACTTAGGTACTGGACTTGCAGCAGGGACTGACCCAGGGCAGTTCTGCGGTGCGTCCGTACAGTCAGGTCCGATGATCGCGAGGCCCCTTCTAGCTGTAAAATTTGTGAATCTGTGGAGGGTTTTTTTTCACCATTAGAAAACTTACAGGTATTTGATATGTGTAATACATGGGAATAAGACTTGAAGAGTTAATAATACTTTATTAGGGCAGGAAATGCGCTTTCTTCTCACCAGAGTGCTGCAAGTATTTGTTTTTCAGACAGCAATACAGCTGGGCTTTGGCTCTTCTTTGCTGGGTGCTGGATTCAAACACCCTACTGGTGCAGAGCAGGAGGATTACCATTGTTCCAGATCGGATGGAACAGACTTTACATTAACTTTACATTAATACTCACAGCTTCAAATGGGGGTATAAAGCATATGGGAGGGCTGACCAGCGTGCTGATTTTCCTGATGGCCCTACAGAGGGAGATGCATTTTCTGATCATCTCCTGCACACAGCAAACTGCACACTGCTGCAGGTGTCCTGGCCCACAGGCGTCACTGTCACTTTTGCTATTGACTTCAGTCGGGTCAGATCTGGCCCTTGTAAGCTTCTGTGTGGATGAGGCAGGTGGAAAGGACTGTCAGAACTGGAATTTCCAGCGTATCCTATCAGTGGACTAACTAATCAGTGAGAACATCCTTCTTGTCCACAGTGCGGTTGTCAATTTCGGGAGCAGACATAAATCGTTATCCTAGTACACCTTAGCTGTCCTACATTTAGTACCAGCCATTAATGCTGAAAGTGAAATTCAGCAGGTAAATAGCTTTATTCAGCATGTCGCCACATGATTCACACATCTGGAATGGATTTCATCTTAATGCAGTTTTCCGAATCTGCCAAAGGCAGCCAGTCCTGACCATCTCCCTACACTGGCACCAACCCGTGCTGCTGGAGCTGGTGGAACTGCACCACATTAAAACTGGCATGGGGGAAGCCAAAAGCTCTTTCTAATTATTTTTCTACTTAACACATTATTCTTTTTCTCACTTTTGTCTATAAAATGGCACCATAGGGCTTCAGGTTTATGACATCTTATGTGATACTAGATAAAGCACATTTTCTGAGTCAATAGTTTTTAGTTGCTTTTTTTTCCCCTCTACCAGAGGACATTCAGTATTTGGTTTTTTAATAAGTTTGCATAACACAAACTTTTATGAGTCAAATTAAGCTACTTGCTAGCTCACATTGAGCTCTCACCAACATAAAGTCAGTCAGTCTTAATTGCCATGAATTATCTTAATTCTCCTAATTGTGTTTGTTCAGACCAGCTGAGGGTCTAGAGTAAAACTGGCCTCAGCAAGCTCAAAAATATAAAACTGATCTAGCATTGGAGAAACCTAACCCAGTGCAAACCATCTTATGCCATCTGCAGAAATAAAACAATCCAAAAGTCAGTTATCATTAGAGGGAAAAAAGTTTGCAGTATGAGTAGGTCAAGTGAGGAGTTTCCATTTTCACATTATTCCTTGCTCAAAATGAAACCAAGGTAATAAGCTCGCAATTTGAATAGCAGGAATGTGACTCTGAAATAATACAATGCCAGAAACTGCTGATAGAATTTACTCTCCTTTATTCTTTCACCAAAAAGAATTGGTACCGGACACTCACCGTGAAAGAAACTGGAAGACTGATGATCGTAAGTTGTATGTATAGACCTTACCAGAAATAGTCCTTGAGAAAACAATTTGAAGCCCTCTGAGTCATGCATAAAAATGATTTCTATTTGTTCATTCAACTTCTGCATTAGAAGGATGGATACTGAACTGTGGTGTTTTGAATGAAGAGAGAAAAATTTAAAGCCCCGGACAAAACTTGTGCTCACATTTTTTTCATGAAATACTGGAATAAGACTGATGTTTGCCTGCATTGGGTTTAAAAGAGTATCAGTCATGATATCCTTAGCTAGCTTAAAGCTTGGCTACTGGAAGACCCAGCAAATTAACCAGACCTATTTGGAAAATGATCTTATAATTGCCTACTATAAATTCAGACTGGGTATTCCACCAGTTGGCATCTAATCTACTTTTTAACAATAAATGGCAAAAAGAACCCACTGTGAAAAATAATTTTATTTTGTGTTTATGAACACAGGAATCAGTTCATTAAATAACGCCTTTTCATAATGATGTTGTAAAAATACTCTCTCATAAGAATATCATATAGTCTCATACTACTGAATCGTATGTCACAAAAAAAGTGAGATGTGACATATTATATCTCATTATAACAGAGCATTATTCCTCACAATATGTGAATAAAGGTTGGAAGAGTACAATAATAACCCATTATGAGTCAAGCTAGAATTACTCCGTTCTGCATAATGACCCGCCTATTCCCTAAAGGACTGATAGATGTCTAAGCTCTTTGTAAGCCGTTTCTCACTGTAGTTGCATCTATGCATATCTGGCTTTATTGAATTTCTTACTGATGGGGTTCAATAAATAATGCCTAGTTAGATTTGGCTGCTGTACTAGTTTAAAGTCCTGGTGGCTATCATGGGAGAGTTGCCAAATAAAGACAAGAAGACTTTAAAAGACATAAACTCTATGAAATTGACTGTTGGAAACACACCTGCATTTATATCTGTATTAGGGGAGCACCTGGAGATCACAGCTGAAACAAGTTACCATTCTGCTAGCAGCCAAACCCATACACCAGTGTCACCAGAATACTTGCTTCATAATCATTCAGAGAGAGATATTTTTCCCTTCCATACAGACTCACAGAATCATTTAAGTTGGAAAAGACCTTTAAGATCATCGATTTCAACCGTTAACCCAGCACTGCCAGGTCCACCACTAGGCCATGTCCCTGAGCGTCACATCTACATGTCTTTTAA
This sequence comes from Falco cherrug, assembly GCF_023634085.1. NCBI lineage: Eukaryota > Metazoa > Chordata > Aves > Falconiformes > Falconidae > Falco > Falco cherrug. The sequence goes on from NC_073703.1 coordinate 24,905,914, forward strand.
GTACCTCCAGGGATGGTGACTCCACCACTTAGATTGAGAAACTAAGGTATAGGGACATTAAAGCTGTGATTTGCCTTCCCCGACTTCAGAATCCTCCTCTCCAACTAGGTTTAAGTCTATCTAATTGTCTTGCTCTTCAGTGAAGAAGCAGGGCAGTTCATCCATAGGGCAGGTCCAATGGAGCACTCTGGAGTGCCTGTTTCTGTCCTCTGACTATAAACGGTTTTGTCTGCATTAGTAAATAATTCAGCAAAATCAGTGCAAATAAGTAGTTTGAAGCAGCTGTTGATGCAGCCCATATGTCTATGCTACATGAACTTCAGAAGTTCACTTGGAACTAAAGTATGGTGTCCCTGAGTAAGAAAATGATTTTGGGTTGTCTGAGGAACCACTAATTTTCCCAGTCCTTTTTGCCCCGTAAGACGCCAGAATACATTTGACACTTGCCAAGAGTTCAATTCTTGTGTAAGTATCCTCTAGTTCATGCAAAACAACATTGCATCAAAAATGGGCATGATCAGGAGATTTGCTTAAAAGCTGTGCAACGCTGCTAAACCAAAATTCTGATGTATGTGTGCAGCCTATGTTACTGGTTTAGACCAGTCATGTAACCGTCGCTTGTCTAAAGTTAATTGATATAAATCCCAGACTAGGTGACTGGTTCAAGTTCATAGGGGATCTGTGGCAAAGCTGGACCTTAATAATCACAGTCTTCTAAATCATAGTCCAGGTTCTGAGAGCATACATGACTGTATAAAGCTCATGATATGAAGTGCCAGAAATCTCACAGAATAAAAAACTTTGAGTTCAGTGTGATTTATATCAACCTCAGAGAAAGTTAATTACAGGGCTGAAGGTAATAGCTTGAGCTTCACAGTAGTGGGAGTTTATGAGTGGCAGATGTAAGTAAAATGAGTGGAAAATGTTGATAACGGACCTTTCTCAGCCAAGATATTCTTCAGCTGTTCAGCCATAGCCCTTGGTGTGAACATGAGAGCTGGAAGAGATTTCCAGGAGAGCTGGAAATCCTCCACAGGGCTGTTTTCCTTCTTATGAAAAGAAAAATCATCCTATGGTAAGTGTGGAAATATCATCCTCTGGTAAGTGTGCTGAGCTGTGAATACACAGTAGTAATACACATGAGTCAGCGCACAGGGCTTGCAGTAATGGTCCCTGGGTTTTTATTTATCCTGAAACACATTCCTGGGTGTGAGATTGACTGTTACTTTTCCTGGCACCGATGCACTTTACTACAGTAAGCATGCAGCTGTAAGCCACTAACCGGCCATGGGGGACACATATCAGCATGGAGGGAATGGTGACTGGGCACAAAAGCAGCTGGAGTGGTTCCTGTGGCCCAGCTGCCCGGGAGCAGGACCGAGGAGATGTGGCCATGCTCCCACACCTCAAATAGACTTCAGCAGGGACCTTGGGACTGCTGAGATGGGTGTGCAAGGGGTGCGTGTGCCTATGGAGACACAGACGCAGGGAAAACCCCTGCCTTGCAAGTGCCCTTGTCTGCACCGAATCCCTTCAATAAAATAGGTTGTGGTCCACACACTCCCCATGAAGGTGTGTGTTTCGGTCTCTTCTGTCCAGCTTTGCAGTAGTATTAAAGCCACATTAAAACTGAGAAAGTTCCTTTTCTGGAGGCCTTCTTACAGCTCTTTGTCGTGCAGGGACAGATAGGTCTATGCATCACCTCATCTACTTTTCTGCCTAGTAACACCCTCTCTTTTGTCCCATTAACTTTCCATTCCACAGACAAATTAATTTAACAAAATAAATAAAATTGTAATTTATTTCACATGCAAACTACTACTCTCTGCTTTTGTAAAGATCTCTAGCTCTGTACCTTACTGCCAGCTCAGCTGTGGTCAGCTCTCCAAGCAAGGGAGGAGAGTACTGATAGGACAGGAGGAAACAGCCTCAAGTGGGCCAGGAAAGGTTCAGATTGGATATTAGGAAAAAATTCTTCACCAAAAGCGTGGTCAAGCACCGGAACAGGCTGCCCCAGGAAGTGGTGGTGGAATCACCATCCCTGGAGGTATTTAAAAGACGTGTATATGTGGCACCTGGGGACATAGGCTAGTGGTGGGCTTGGCAGTGCCGAGTTAGCGTTTGGACTCAATGATCTTAAAGGTCTTTTCCAACCGAAACAATTCTATGATTCTATGAATTGCAGAGATTTTCTCCTTTCTGTGTTAGGCAAGTGCACAGTCAACTTGTGAGCTACACAAGTCAACTTTTACTATTATCATTATTTGATTGAAAATGAGATGAAAAATGAAAATACAAATAACAAAGGTCAGAGCGCAAATGTTGATGCCCTTTTATGTGAGATTCTGTGTGTCCACGTTAGCAGGGGCTCAGCTGTGACAGGTCTGTTCCACAGATCTGAGATCTTGTGGAACAAATAATTTGATGTTCATTTCTTCTCATCTGCATCAAAGAATCTGCAAGTCCAGAGAAAAGAAGATAAAACTGCTGATAACCAGCCCTTTCCCAAAGGCTTCCAGGTTTCCCTGTGGATCATTTTGGAGGCTCTGTGCTCTGTCTGTGCTGGGGAAATACAAGTTGGCCTGAAAGTCTGCAAGGGAAATTTCTGTCAAACAGAAGCAACATTTGAATTAATACTCTAAGGAGCAAGAAGAAGAGAAAAAGAAATAGGGGGTGTGTGGTGGTGGTGATAGGAATCCAGAGAAGGCTCTTTCTGCCAGCAGAAACCATTAGCGTAGCCTGAGGCAAGCACTAGCCTCAGTGTGCTGAGCTAGTCTGAAATTCATTTATGCTCTGGCCATTGTCTTGTTTCTGCAGTGAGCTCAATGCATGTGGACTCTCTTCTTCAGAATTTTATTTCTTCTTCTTCTTTTTCTTTTTTTTCTTTTTAATTTAATTAATTGATTGAACTATGATGTTTGATACGAATTGAAAACTTGCTAAAGTAGATTGAAATCAGCAAAGAGATTAGTAAAAAGTAAAAAAGGAAAAAAAGATGCATATAATTCCAAAGCATTGGATTTTAACATTATCAGAATGAAACATTTCAGGATTTGATATTTACATATTTGATAGAGTGCTTCATCTCAGTCTTTAATAGATCACTTTTCATGTCAAAGTGACACTTTTCATATTAAAATTATCATACATTTACAGACAGAGGGGAGTTTAATAAAAATTGTACCAACCTGAATGAAAATAATGCAATTTCAGAATCTTTCTTTCATCAGTACTTTTAAGAAAACTTTGTTTTCATTCAACATAAATTTTCCCCTTCCTATTTTTATTTACTTTTGATGCATCTGGAAAGTGTATTATTCCTCTTTATGGCTGAGCCTCTACAAATTCAGCTTAAGTCATTACAAGGGAAAGGCTCCCAGCCAGCGTAGCAAAGGCTCCTGCAAACGAGGGGTAGGGTAGATCGGAAATGCTGTTCCTAGCTTATTATAACCGAGACCAATGTGCATTTCTAAAGCCACTGCCTTGTAGCAGAAGAGTCTGAAAAGATGTTATTCTCCTTGTTCTTTTATTTAGACTGTAATTTTTATTTGTAATATGAGTTCTATATTTGCCTGAAGGCAGAGGCATCAGGTGAGAAAAAATGACCAAGGTGTAAAAATCACCTAACAGCATGCTGATATTTTACCTCTATTCTCACAATGGGAAGGGATAAAAAAGATAGGAAAAAAAAAACCGTTTCCAGATAGATTGTGTATGTCCTGGAATGGACTTGCAGTTCAGAAAACGTTCAGGCAAATGTTTAGCTGCCCTATATGATTTTATCTTTTAAAGGATTTCTTCCCTATTTCTAGTGTGAGCCAGGATATAATAGATCCCCTAGCTTTGCTCCCGCCCCCCCCCCCCCCCCCCCCCCATCCCCCTTTTCACTTATTTCTGGCTTCTGGACATTAAAAGGTAGGATTTGTTCCCTAAACCTTCTCTAATTCCACTGGAAGTTTTAGTGCATCTCTTTCTGTTTGCACATCCCCTATAACTTCTTCTTACAATAAGGGAGTTTTCTGTCCTATTCTGCTCGATACATCTAATGATGTGGCCCCTTTTTGCTGCCAGTATTTGTCTTTGCATTACATACCTTCCTGTGCCTGCGAACTAACTCTTCATTCACACTTTTCCCATCACCATGGAAACCTGGAAATGGGAGATAAAGTTTGCTAATTCACTCGAACTGGTTACAGTGGCTCAGTGCCTTTTTGCATCATGTGAATTTATATGACCATAAGGAGAACAAGGGCAAATTCCAGTCACGCAAACCAGGCATCTTTTCAGACAAGATCACCTTTGTGACGCTGGAAATTGGGTCTGGTGGGTTCCAGGCACACTTCTGAAGAGCCTTTTCCTTCAGCAATGTAGTTTCTTTCTTTCTTCAATACAGTCTGTATTTTTTCTCTTTTCCTGCATTTTCTGCGATACCAAGGGATGCTGACAGTTTCACGCAGGCAGGTTGCTGATGCTCAGTTACTAAAGCAACCGTGTTTGTAAGTCAGAACACAGCCGCCTCTTCTCATCGTTATAATATTAACGTCCTGTCGAATGATAAACCTGTTTAGCTCAAAATAGATTTCTTACATGAGAGTAATGCACGGCCAGCTGACCTCCTATTCTTATGTTTTAAGAGCCTTGTCCTTTCATGTTCCCAAGCCTCCTTCCTCCCTTCGGAGCCCGCGGCTGCCTCAGGAGAAGGAATGCCGCATCCCGGCTGCAGGCGACGTTAGCGGGTCAGGAAGCTGGGAGAAGAGTGCCAGAAAGGGAAAAAAAAAAAAACAAACAACCCCAAAAAAACAGCTTTATGATTCCAAGGAGGGAGTGCCTGCGGAGGGATCAGCACTGACCTTCCAACGGCGTGAAGCTCACTTCTAAGGAGATATATTTTAGGCGGAGAAGGGACAATTAGGATAATCTGATCTGACCCTGACTTGCCTTTGGGCAGAAGGACAATAGGAGAAAGGAAGGCAGGGATGAATGAAAAGCACCTCTGCTGCCACAGGGGAAATCTCCATAAGGAGCAGGACAGGATTTCTGCCCCCTAAGGCAGAAAATACCCTGGTGAAAGGGATTCGCCTGGTGCTGGGTGGACTAGTTTGAACCTGTAAAACCTCCCCGGTTTGTTCACTCACTTCCTTTGGGGTTTCTGATCTCTCTCAGGTCTGACCGAGTCTTTTCCCGAACGTTTATCTTCTTTTTAAGACAATCTACCTATAAGCCTACCCCTTTGAATGTCTTCTTCGAATCCAGCCTGTTTGGTCACCAGAGTGGTCCCAGGTGCCCCGGTTCCTCACTGCTTGCAGCGCAGCTCCCCAGGAGTAACGCGATGTGTGCTTCGCTCTGTGAATACCTGCTCAGATTGCTACAGCCCTGAAGGCTCGTGTCTGAGTGCTTTTCCCACTGTTCTGTAATATTTTCTGTTTATGGCTTTATGTATTTTTTTTTTAAAGTCAGTGCAAAACCCCAAGAACTTTAAGATTCTGTGACATTATAAAATAATTAAAAGATGGTAAAGGAAGACAGTGTTAATACGCTAAGAAACTTTTGTAACTGTCCTGATATATTTTCTTGACTTGCCCTACTACGTTAGAAAAGCTACTTCTGAACAGCAGATGGTCTCAGGCCAGGAAATTACTAACAGAGTGGAACAAGTTGAATTACAATCGGTTACTTCTTGCCAGGTTTCTAATCTCAGCCCTGCGAGGTGTTAAGTGCCCTCAGCTCCTGATGAAATGAAGGTTGATGGTATTCAGCACTCAGCTGGACTTGGTACTGCATACATAATATAATTTTTCTATTTCAGAAATGAAATTTCTGATACAGGCTCTTAGGCTGAACATTAAAACTGAGAGCGCAAAGGCAGGTGTAGCTGAACAGAAGCCTGTTGCACCCATAAACTAGAAATATTTTAAGCAGGATATTTCTTGCCTTAAATACAGACATAAGCACACTATAATAGCATAACCAACAGCAATGTACAGGCATTTTGTAGCACAGCTAAGCATAGGTATATTAGAACTATATAAATGCAAGGGGACAAACAAATTTGTGGTATATTTGCACAAATGGGCCACAGGAAAATAAATGTGTGCACGTAATAAAACCTACAAGGTAAGAGCAAGGGTTGGAAAGCAGAGAGGAAAGATACCTGATGGTACCAGAATAATGCTGCATAGCAAGGAAGAAAGATGTTTGGCAAAGCCAGAACAAGTGCTGGTCCTAAAAACAAGATAAACTGTGTTAGCAATGGATGAAATCCCTGCCTTTCTTTTTGGGGAGGGATAGGAGAGCATGAAACAACAAAAGCAAGCAAGTAAAACTGGGGGAAAACACACTGCCTATTTCAGTTGCATTTCCTTTCTTAAACTTGATGAACAGCCTTGGGAACCAGGATGAAGGGCCTCAGCCACCAGCGCTCATTACCTGGCATCAGCTGCCTGGTACTATACACAGGCAGTTAGTTCAGGATAAGACTCTTCGGGACTAATTGCTCCAGTATGAGCTGATAAAGATTTTAAACCCTTCACTGATAATGTTTGATGTTAACAAATGGCTGGCTAGTAAAGCTTGGTTTTGAAGTTTGAAAGTGGCCTTCTTTATCAGCCTTATGAATAGTCTCATCAACAATATGTAGATGCAGGTATGTGCACATATATGCAATATAAACACACATATATATACACACACCATTGCAATCCAGGCCTTACAAGACCCATTTCCTTTTCAGTAGCAATATAAAACCCCCAACACCATGCTTCTTAGCAATTTTGAATTATGTTTCTCTCCGGTAGATTCCTGAAGGCCGGGTGAGGCCTCCCCTCAGGGACCACTCTGGGGTGCCAGGTCAGGCTCAGCCCTTGGAGCCCTGGTTTTGGAAAAGGAACCGCACAGCTGCATTTCCCCTCGCTGGGGTCAGCACCATGACACACGTACTCCCCGTGTCTCTTGGATGCTCCTGCACCAAACCGCAGAGGGAGTTAAGGACGGTCTCGTTCAAAGAACATTTAGATGAAGAAATACACAAAACCTTTGTGTGCAATTTCCCTTTCGGTGATCTCAACAGCCACTCATTGAAAGCTGTAATGACTGTGAGAACAGCATGCTTAATCAGCTGTGAATGTGTCCATTTGCATTTTTAAGTCTTTCATCTGCCGTTTCCTCATTCAGATGCAGGTTACTGGTGTTTCTTTTTCTGTTTGTCCTACTACAAAAAAGTGAATCTATTAACCTGTGTACCGGGACTGGGTTTCACTCCTATGTCGTTCACCTTGAGGTGGGGCACTTTGATAAGCAAAGAGTCCCAGAGACAATTCCCTGCCCCCTCCCCAGACCCCCCCCAAACCCCACCCCCACCCCCACCTCCCCACCCCCCACCTCCATTAGTGAAATATATTCCAAACCCAAGATTCTGGGAGTTCTTATGAGAAGAAATCACAACCACAACTACCCTTACAGGAGCCTCTCACTGTTCAAGATTCAGCTATTTCTACCTCTGACATAACACAGACGTGAACTTTGTGATATATGTAGAATTACCCTGACTCCTTGAATTAAACAAGTATGAATAAGTTGACTCCAAAGACCAGAACTGGAGTTTATACTACCGGAGATACTTCATAAGAGCTAGCAATCCCTAACTCTGCTCTACCGACTTTCAAAATGAATAATGTTAGCTAGGAACAAGGCATTTGTTCCATTTTCATTTTCTCCTTTCTCTCCCTTTGCTTTTATTTTCTTTCTCAAGATGTCCAGAGATGTCATATTTCAAGAACTTCTGATTAATTCCCTACTTTATTTCTTGTCTACTCTCAAATGTGGCTGAACCCTCACCTTTACTCGATCTGTCATTGTATAAATAAAGCTATGGTTAGCGTGCTTTGCATTCACCATCCTTGGTAACCATGGGAGAGTTATAGTGTTTTTTCCTTTAGAACACTGGGGAACAAGGTAAGTAAGTGCAGATGTCCCAGGGAGTACTTTGTTATACCTTCCCCCCACCCTCCACCCATGCCAGCAAGGTGTGGTGGCTGTCAGAAGTGATGTTAAAACAGATGTTTTCCTCTCCCTGGAAGAGGTGCATGTGTCACATTGCCTGAGCAAACATGTTCGTGAACTTGTCTTCGTGTTGGATATTGTGTCCTGCAGCATGTCCTGCAATGTGGACCCTGAACGGCTGAAGGGCTGTGGCCTGGGGGCCTCTGCAACAGCGGCCAGCAGCAGAAGCCCAGGGCAGAACACGGGACCAGTGCAAGGACATGGCAGTGATTCCCCAGGACATTGCTGTGCCTGCAGTGGTTCTCAGCTTGGGCAGGCTCTGGGGTGTGTGGAAGGCACCGTGACATTCCCCATCAGCATCCAAGCCCCCATCATCTCACTCTCAAATGGAGCTAGAGCATGGCCAGTGAAACGGATGCACGACAGCATTGGCTGTATGGAGAGGGAAGGGAAAAGCGCAGCAGCCTGTGATGATGCTCTGTGGCCACAGCAACTGGTACAGCTACTGCAACAAGATTCATAGTTGGGGTCAGATTTAGCAAAGCGCTGCTTTCCTGGAAGACATTTTGTAAGAACATAAGCGAGGTCGTCATGGGTATAATCATGGAAAGAGCTTGATACCTTGTACGCAACAGCTGTCAGCAGTGGCTCCTTTAAAAAGAAGCATAGAAGCACAGAAAAAGAGCAGAAAAGAAAGCTGAAAAAAGGGTGTTCGGTACGCCTTGGCAGCGTGAGGTTCTTGCCACATCCAGCTATTTCAAACTTAATACTTCAAATAATAATTGCCTTCTGTTTGGCTGAATGCCATCCAGAATGTAAATAACGTTTGCTTTAGGCAAGCACTCCTCACCTTGAGAGCTGGCCCTCTTCGAGATGAAAAGCTGTTTCATTTCATTGGCCCACTTTCACTCCTTGCAGCAATCTTCCTGTAGCTAATGCTGATGGCTGGCATCTGGAGAATCTGATATGGTACCAGAGCTCCTATTTTAGGAAACAGATTTGCCAAGGGATATTACTGTTAATTGACATCCTATTTCTCATCTTCTCTCCTTTCAAAGGTTATTGAAAAGTGTGGGAAATTCACCTTCAGAGTTATATTGGTTGGCTTATATTGGAGTGATAAGAAGTTTCAGACAAGTTTTTTGGCCCTCTGTGTCCGAGGAGTTATTTCCTTTCAATAAGGTAAGGGTCTGCCTGCTGCAGTGACATTGAACATCTCTTTGTGTTACATTCAGCAACTTGGAGTTTTTAAAAATTGAGGATTTATCCTTCAGTGCTAGAAACAAAAAATGGCTTTGATTATTTCTCTGTGTTTTTATGTTGCTGTAGAGTTTAAGCCAATACTCTTAGGCTAGTTGGTCAGTACTAATCAGGTGATTTTTCTCATTTTGTCCAAGATACATATTTATTTTTACTTTCAATATTTTTTTCCCTCTAGCGTGATTTTAGTAAATGTTAGAGACAGACTTAATAATATCACCATCTCTACTTTATTATACTACATAAGAGGAATAATTTTTAAATGGAGACTTTTGTTCTCAGTGCTATTACTCGTGTCCAATTATTCACATTCTTTTGTTACTTTAATCATTTTTTTACATTGAGAGTTAGGGGAAACTGTAAGAAAGATAAAGGACCCATAGGAAAGAATGTCTAGTGCCATCCTGACTCTAGTGAGATAGGCTGTTTTACATGGTACCTTTATGTTTGATAAAATCTAGAAAAATGCATTGCACTTTTTCTATTCATTAGCCAGATGTTTAGAGGGCTCTGTTACCTGCAGTTTTGTGGGTGTATTTAGGGTGCTAGCTGAATCATAGCAAAATGTACACTATGTAAAAAAAAGTGGCTGCAGAGGTGCGCTGTCCCATCTCCTGCTCCAAGCAGAGCCAACTCCAACGTTAGATAAAGGCAGGGGCTTTCTCAAGCCTGGTCTGAAGAATCTCCAAAAATGGAGATCCCAGAACCTTTCTGAGAAACTGTTCAGCATATTTTTACTTATATCCAGTTGGGGTTTTATTGTAGCAATTTGTGTTTCTTGCCTTTCACCCTTTTGCTGTGCCTCTGCTCCTCTGAGGAGGACCTGGACACGCTTTCTCTTCTAAACCCTCCACCCATGGAAGACAGCAATGAGGTCCCCTCTTCATTTGCTCTTCCCCAGGCTCTACCAGCACAGCTTTCTCACGCCCACCACCAAAGTAATTTTATGAGCTCCATCCCCTGACCATCACTGTGGCCTCCACTGGGCTCTCTCCACCTTGTCAACACCTCTTTGGTCCTTGGAGGGCCCAAAGTTGGACACAGTGCTCCAGATGCCACCATAAGAGGTGTTGAACAGAGGGGAAGAATTCTTTCCCTTGTCCTGCTGACTGCACTCTTGCTGATGCAGCCCAAGAGGCAGTTGGCCTGCACTGCTGCAAGGACACACTGCTGTCAATCTGCTGCTTGGCTTGCTGTGCACCAGGGCCACGGGGCCCAGTTCTGCAGAGCAGCTTCCTCACTGGGCAGTCCAGCCCCTCCTGTTGCCTGTGGCTATGGCAGTCCAGACATGGGACTTGGCACGTAGGTTCCTGTCAGCCCTTTTCTGCAGCCCGTCATGGTCCCTGTCCTCTTGTTCCACCACTTTGGTGTCATGTGAAATTGCTGAGGATGCATGCAACCCTGTTGCCTAGACTTTTGATAAAGATGTTAAGTTATGAAAATATTTAAATATTAAAATATGATGATATTTCAGACCCCAGTTTGGAAAGAAGTGGCCCTCACATCTATCTGTCACTGCAGATCAGGCAGTGGGCCAGCTGTGGCTAAGGCTAATCTCTTAATATACCAAGCTTTAAGAATCATGAAACTTTCAAAGTAAAAAGTAATGTTTTGAGTGTTTTTCTCCCTCACCTCTCCTCTCCACCTTATAATAAATCTCTAGGCTCCCAGAGCAATGCAACAAATTACTTAACTTTCAACAACAGTCAGAAAAATATATTGTCTTTCATTAACTTTTTAAAGCTTACTGATTTTCTGGAATTGCTGCAGCAAATTTTAAATGATGTATGAATTGAAAAATTCATGCCCACCTGATGTAGATGGAGAACACAGACCGGGCTCGGTAGTCAAGGCTGTGCTGTTTGCTTCCACGCACAGCAAGAGGAGACCGTTGAGCTGTGACCACTCTTCCTCCGGCAGATCATTCGGCTCTGCCGGGGAAATACTGAAATCCATTACAGTCCCTGCCTGGGGATTCCTCCGTTGCTCATACACCTAGGTTAAAAATGTTTATAGTTACGCATATGTATAAAAAGCAACAGAAGTGACTCAGAAATACTGATCCACTGAATTGTTGGATGTTATTATTTTTTATTGTGATAAAGGGAAGAGGAACAGTATACAGCCTGAGCACAGTTCAAGCTCTCAGGGTCAAGGAGGACTTTTCTGCAAAGCCCTGGTAACAGCATGGGCTGATTAGTGGCTCTTCCCCCTCCAGTGTGGATGCAGGGGGACAGCTTGATGGGTTTTCCTCATCACTCCTGTTATCCATCTTTCTCACAGAGGCTCCTGCATCCCTGAGGACTTGTGGGAGGAGGTCTGCATGTAAAGGGAAGAGTGGCTCAGTGCTTCGGTTGATGGCAGTACTTGCCGATCACTGAGCTTGACACCAGCTCCGACCCACCTTAAATACCTTTTTCTTGACTTATTGAAAGCCTAAACTTGTTCTCCATTATCTACTATTTTCTCAACACTTGTGCTTAACAGTAATACAAATTGGGTCTACACAAATAAAATAATCAAAGCAGCTCATTCCTGCAGGCCAGAGCCACCACCCTCAGTACCTTCTTCTAGCCACTCCTAGACACGATGTTTTACCGTTTAGGGTCAGCAAACAACTTCTGCGCATCTGGAGTCATTCTTAGATGACAGTAGGGAGGAAAAATGCTTCATAGACCACGTTCCCAAAACACTGCTAATTAAACTGCACTTGAATCTGTAGTGAACTTGTTAGCTTGAGGTTACATGCAGGTGTGGCTTCTGGCTTTCTATAGGCACAGATGATGAGAAGACTGGTCAAGTTCTCCAAGGTGCAATGTTAATGCTGGGGGACACAGGTGCCATCATGGTCATTGCCTTGTCACAGCTGAGGCAGTGCTCAACCCTAGGTATGAATAAACCCATTGCGTCCAACACTCCTTGTATGTTGCCATAAAAAAGACTCTGCCTTGGTTCACCCCCAGGAAGTAAAAGCAATGTGTCTTTCTTGACATTTCTGTAACCTTGTGAAAACACTGACCAGATGTAAGCTTGTGGTGGACATCAGAGTAGGTAACGATTTACACATGGTATGGGGTAAGCACCTCATCCCTTAGAGCAAATCACTCCTGTTACTGCATAAAAAGAGAAGAAAAGTAACGTTTTGCATGCATGCAAATGTGTGTATTTGCAAAGTAGTCGTTTCTATTCTAGTAATTTTTAAAATGTTCCCCATAGCAAGGTAATATTTTGCCAAAGGTATTCCTTTTCTTACTGCGACATGTTTGAAGTTGAACAGACAGGTTCAGTTTCCTTTTACTTTTCCTGCTGACTTGCTCTAATTTGAATGAACTAAAATAATATATTCAACATGCTAAATTATGTGCTGCTGTTTCTTGTAAGTAATTGCAATGTATGGAGCAAGAGATTTGATAAATTGCCTTTCATATGTTCCAGATCAATAAATACATATAGGTGTGAAAAATTTAAATTAAATTCATGAAGGAGGTTCAAATCAATTAAATTTATATCAAAGGCCACACTAATTTCTGCAGGCATTCAGGAAGCAACAGCAGTGCTTTATTCAGTAACATGCTAACTGAAACATTTTCATTGAAAAAAGCAGTTTCACCAAAATAAAATACTTCCTGGTAATGTGTTGATTTTGTTAATTTTTCAACAGTATTCTGTTTCATTGAAATAAAGATGTTTTGTTACCTTTACTTCAAGTATATAATTTCTCAGAGACTTGTCATATTAATTTGATGGTATTTACTATTATATTTTATTATATTGTTTTGACATATGCCAAATGTTGTATGTCAAAGTAATATAATACTGATCCGACAGGAAAACAGAGCATCAGCATAGTTCAGGATTAAATATAATACATTTCAGAATAAGGATCAAAATATGTTTCTGAACATTGGAACAGTCTGTCAAAAGGAAATCCCATATTTCAGCCTACAGTACTTAATAATACAGCCTGCCTGGAGTTGTATAAAATACCGAAAATCAACAGTATCTGAAAATGTGGATACCAATTATAACTATTGCAAGTAATGAGTCAACATTACACTTTAAATCCACAAAGCTGTTTCTCATTTTGCTTGACAAAGGAAGGAGAGAAGTTAATTTAAAATGCAGAGTAACACAGCTTGTCTCAGAGAAAATGGCAGGTAAATGCATTAGTTTAAGTCCCTTAAGGTCCTTTTTCTTCTCCTTTCAGAGTTTCTAAAATAAGAGATAAAAAGGGAAAGCAGCTTTGACTCTGGAAGCCTTCTACGCTACAGCAGTGAAGTGTAAAGCAGAGATGGATGAGCCAGGGCTGGGAAAGCCACAATTTGGTGTTTTTTTTTTTTCATCTGCAGAGCTAAGCTTCATCCAACTAATGTCTGAGATTCTGCAGGTTTTTTACTATGTATCTTCTGTTTATTTGGGGTTTTGACCCTGAATGTGAGCCAGTAGTATTCTTGCCGAAGACCCTAGGCATTTCAGAGGAAATTCCATTCTTGCAAGATCTCCGGGGAAACCCAGGAGGTTTAGTGATGGATAAGCCTCAGACCAACCCTAACCCTCCACCTATGGGATGCTGTTGGTGTCCTGGTATGAACGGCACCCAGAGGGCAGGCTGTGCTCTGCCCTATCCCCCCAGGGGCTCAGCTGTGGGCAGCATGGGTCTGCTGCTCTCCACAGGGCCTGCCAGGCACATGCCTGACAGAAATAGGATATAGACAGGAATGTTGGTAAGGCCATGGCATTAACTAGCTGTAGGCTGGGGGAGAAAAGGACAACAAGGAGGGTCCCCAGGCCTCCGAGCCCCATGTCCTGCTGTCAGACAAATGCATGTCCTGTGGTTGCAACCTACTGGCAAAAAGTTCAGCTCCTCTCCATACCCCCATATTGCGCTCTCCTCTATACGATGCCACCTCACTTTGTGCACTGTCACTCCAGGAACACAGAAATCCCGAAGAGTTCCCAGCTGTAGTACCCTGCCGCTCACCCAGCCACCCCCCTTTCCCTACTTCTTGCTGTTTCCCTTTCAGTGAGGTTTTTATTCAATTTACAACTTCTTACATCATTCTGCTTTAATATATTATTTCCTGTGTGGTGCTTTATTAAGCATTTTATAAAAATTCATACAGACTAATCCTCTGAATTTTCCTTGCCTAGAAAAAACAGCTACATTATCAAGGCTTTCCTTGATAATACTATGTTAATCTGCAACGGTGTATTTTCAGTAAGCCCAAGCTGCATTTAATTATGGTCTGTTTTTGCACTTATATCTTGCTATGTTCTCCAAGGTGTGTACCAAAGCTATCCGTGCTAATGGGCTTATTGTTACCTGAATTATTTCCTCATCTCACCCCCGTGTGTTGCTCAAGTGCTATACCACAGAGCAGGCAGTTTTACATAGCATCACCTCAGATATGTTGGATTTATTAAAAATCTGCTTGTGGGCTACAATATGATGTTCCATTTCCTTTAGACTCTTGGTGCACAGGTGGTTTGCCTCAGAACAGGCCAAGGCAGAAATTTCAGCTTGCTTTGCAGCACAGAGGTGGGTACCAGTTCCTATGAGCCTCTGAGAAAGCAGCAGCCCTGACTGACAGGTTGGCCAGGGTGTAATACTCAGGATGGATTATTCAGGGCTCAAACCCTGCCTCTGGATTGAAGAAGCCCAATCATTGCACTGTGCTATCAGGTCCCAAGGTGAAGTTCAAGGTCATTGTTCAAGTTGAGGCTGAGGGATGCGTGTTCTGGGCAATACCAGTTCTTGAGCTAGAACTTGTTGTTCGGTGCCTGACAGTACCAGTGTTCTGCTGGCTTATCTCCCAGTTCCTTGCCATATTCAAGTGCTTAAGGAGATCATCTGGCTGTTTTTTCTTAAAGCAAATTTCCAAAAGACTTAGGTAACAAAGAATACTTCAACTAGTTTTTTAATTAGCTCAACCAGATTTGTAGCATCACATCCTTAAGAAAATTTTCTGACGGCATCTGACAAATTCACTATTAGGTTAATACAGGTATAGCAGTTTTGAACACTATGAAGAAAGAAGATAATCAGAGAAATTACTCAGCTTTATGAGATTTTCTGCCTCCTGCATGCATGTGACGGTAAAGCCTGTTGTGCACTGTACTTACCCAGGGCAGTCCTGGAAGGGGATGCAGTCTTAATTTGCCACTCACTTTGCTAGTTTGGATTACTTGACCAGTTTTTTCTATTGCAAGAGTACCTTAGCTATGAAATATGGTCCTGGAAAAAACACCTGTTATTTTATGGGTAAAAATGCAACGTAGTTGGTAAGTGAGTGGAATGCTTATTCCAGCCACATCCCACTTTTAGCCACAGCCTGCATTGTTCCACGTGTGTGTTGTGAAACGTCAGCAAATTTATGATATTGAATCACAGAATGGTTTGGGTTGGAAGGGACATTAAAGATCATATTGTTCCACTCCCTGCCACGGGACACCCCCCCCCCAGCCCAGGCTGCTCCCAGCCCCATCCAGCCTGGCCTTGGGCACTGCCAGGGATGGGGCACCCACAGCTGCTCTGGGCAGCCTGGGCCAGCGCCTCGCTGCCCTCACGGGGAACAATTTCTTCTTCATATTTCACCTACATCTCCCCTCTTTCAGCTTCTTCATATTCTTCAACTTGTAGATGTTTTCCTACAAAGACTAGTCACATACACTTGTAGTGTAGTTGGATATTGACTCCATTGTGCTGGACCGAAACCAAGTCCCACCACTGACTCCACTGCTGCTAAACTGCCAGAGCCCAGGCTCATTCTGGGAACTTCTCTGAACACAGAAATCCTGGCTGCGCCACTGTCACCGACGCACAGCAATGCACTGTGTAGCTGCAAATATGTTGAATGCCAGCGCTGCTGCTTTTTTAAGGAGTCTTTTCCAAAAGGAAAAGTTCAGGGATGTTTCCTGATTCCTGCAGGATTCTGAGGATGTGGCAGTATCTGCAGTCCCATATAGAAACAGCCTATGGCAAGCACCACCTGCACTAGCTGGAAGGGGGTGCTTTGGGTGAAAAGGCATGCAACAGGGTAAATGCAGACCACTGTTCTCCCAAGGTGATCAGAGGCCGCTGGAGTGAGAGCTTGCACCCACACCCAGGCTGTTGTGATAAACAGTTCTTTGTAGATATTTATTCTGTGCAGTCATTTTTTTTTTTAAATGCATTTATAACTTTGGCCACTGCTAAAGCTTATGCCAATGAGTTCCGCAATCTAATTATAGAATCACAGGAAACAGGGCTGAAAGGGAACATCAAGAGGACATCTGGTCCATCACTTGCCCCGAGGCAAGAGCAACTACATAATGTCATTCCTGGCAGATGTTTGCCTAACATTTTTATTTAAAAATACTCTCTGTTGTTTGTTTTGAACATGTTACCTGGTAAGTTGACTGATGTCCTTACTTTTTCTTTTATGAAAGTAATGTCTACCCACCCCCCATTCACCATTTCTGTGTCATTTTTGACTTTAAAGGCTGCTATCATATTCTCAGGGTTTGATTTTTTTCCGTTCTGAGGCTGAGAAGTTCTAATCTATTTAGTTTTTGCTCATACATATGCATGCAGGATGCGAAAATACTGCAGCAGAGTGCTTGTTTCACTCACTTCAGTAGCTGATACTAACTGTGAAGAAAGCCTACAGCTATCTGGAAAATCATGCAGAAATGGCTGCACAAATTATGTTAGTGCCGCAATACCAAGAGCTTCTGGGTATGCTAGAAAAGAAGTGCAGAAAAATAAGCATACTCTAGAGGGCATATCCTATGTATCTAGAGGGCATATCTTATTTATGCTAAATTAACTCCGTATCACTCTCTAAGCATACTGCTTCCATCCCTTGATGCATCCACAACTGCATTCGCTCGACACCAACAGGGTTTCGCCAAGACGGTCTAATCTTTCAAGAAAACTCCCCTGGGAGTTTTCCATTTCCTGAAAACACTAAGAGTTCTTTCATAATGATCGCATTTTAATGACACAAAGGAAAGTGTTATTAAAAGGATAATATCCATGCTACTTTCCAAAGGGCATATTTAAGAAGATGACAGAAATGACAATGAAAAAATCCTAAATTCTTCAGTTCAAACTGTGTAACAAAAGGCTTCAGCTGATCTTCTAGTTCCTTCAGTTCTACCACTGTGCCACACTGCAAATGATTACTGTATAGAGCAACCGTTGATCACTTGAATTTTCAGATTACTGTCAAAAATTACTCAAGCTCTTGCTAATAATTTTCATTAATCTTGGAAACCAATTTGATACTGGCCGACAACATAGGCTCCAGATCCACTGACTGAATAATGCCTGTAAGAAGAGAAGAGCGGGCGTTATTTTGAGCAATACATTCAAGGGGGTGGTGGTGGTATGAAAGAGATATGAAACACAGGACTTAGAAACTATTTTGAAAATTCTTATATAACTGTGAAAAGAGCCCTAATATGCAGCTCTCCCTTACCGGTGGCCAGAGGATGTAATTTCAGTCTGATTTTGTGCATTTTATATATTTTCTGTTTTCCATTTTGAAAGGAGGGAAACATGATGTTTTTTATTTATGAGCCACTCAAACCTGAATCCTAACCTGTTTAGTTCTAAGTGCAATGTTATTGGGGATTTTTGATTATTTTAAGTTATGTAGAATATGGACAAGAATATGAGTCTTGAAGATTCCAGCCAGTCTCTCTTCTGTTGTCCCTTTTTGCCCAAATCAAAGATCACCCTTCAGTCAAAGATCATGTCAAATATGGAAAGACTGTTATTTTGTGTGGTGTGTTTTTTTTTTTTTAGCATGATAATATTGAAAATTATCTGTTGCTGAAAAATAGAAGTGATACCTTTAAGTCACATAAAAACATAGAGGAGTAGGAGCACACTAAACATAAAAACACACATGATAAAAAGGAGTGAAAAGTGCTGTGCATCCAGTTTTGTGTAACAAGCCAAGAAAAAGTAGTGGAAGTTAAAGGAAAAATACGGTCCTCAGCTGAGAAAGGCACTGAACTGTAGACACAGTTTTAAGCCTTCTCACTCTAAGTGTCCCCATAAGCGAGTAGCACTGGACTGCACACAGTTGGAGTAAGCAGTCTGGAGGTTTGCCCAGTGCAACATTCACCAGTAAAAATACTCTAAACAGCTCTCTTTGAAGCCAAGGATTAATCAGAAATCAAACAAAACTGTAGTGTTTTTAGAGACATTATGACCATATGTCCATGCTAAATGTTAGGTTCATAAATCCCTGTACTTTAAGGCAGTGAACAGAGTGCCTTGGGGTATAAAAGCTGTACCACAGTGTCGTGGTTTAACCCCAGCCAGCAACTAAGCACCACACAACTGCTTGCTCAATCCCCACCCCCCCCACCCCCCCCCAGCAGGATGGGGGGGAGAGAACTGAAAGGGTAAAGTGTGAAAACTCATGGGTTAAAAAAGGAATAGGTCAATGATTTAATAAAATAATTAAATTAAATTAAATTAAATTAAATTAAATTAAAACGATAGTAATAGTAACACCAACAATGACAAAAATAATGATGAAAAGGAAAATAACAAAGACAGAAATAAAACTTCAGAAAGACAAGTGATGCAAATGGAAACAATTGCTCATCACCAACCAACTGCCAGCGCCCCCAGCCAACCTCCCCCCCAGCTTTACATGCTGAGCGTGACGCCGTATGGTCGGGGCCGTCCCTGGGGCCAGCTGGGGTCAGCTGTCCCGGCCGTGTCCCCTGCCAGCTCCTGGTGCCCCCCAGCCTGCTCGCCGGTGGGGTGGGCTGAGGCGCAGCAAAGCCCTTGGCTCTGGGCAAGCCCCGCTCAGCAGCGACTGGAACAGCCCTGTGTGCTCAGCGCTGTTCCCAGCACAGACCCCAGCCAGCCCCACGCGGGCGCCGGGACCAGCAGTCACTCCAGCCCGGCCAGCACCAGCGCACATGAGAAGGGTGTACTACACTGTCCAAGAAAATATATTTTCCTACCAGTCAGTCAGAGCGAGACAGAGTATTTATCTAATCTTTTGTTTCTGAAATAGGAGAAATGAGTCTCAATTTCACAGAAAGAAAAGTGTATAGAGAAACGCATAATCTTGCAAGAATTTCCAGTATCAAGGGATAAAATTATTTCATACTCAAAATACCTTGAGATGTCATGAACTAGCCCAAAACCAGCACCTGAGCTCAGTTACTTCACTTTATCACACAGTTAAGGAAATCATAATTATTTCCAGCAGGACTTCTGATTCAGAAATTAACAAAAACAAAAATACCCTAAGCAACGAAACCTGATATTCTTACATGTCCAAACAGCTACATGGACTTCTGTATTTTGTTAATTTTAACTGGTTTTTTCATCTCCCTTCCCTAGGTATCAGTATGGGTTCAAGCTTAGTGCAGAAAACCATCACATGATAAATAAATACATTCATGTAATACCAGAAATAATCTAGTCTGTTGCAGTGCCAACATTTCATGTCATATTTTTTCCATGCCCAACCCCTAAAACAGAGCAGTGTACACAGGCAAGAAAGGAAAGAAAAGCATATTTGGTATCCAAACCAATATTACAGATCCTAAACAATTCTAATTTAATTATGCAAAAAAGTCTTCTAACCTTAATAACAAATAATTATCTCAAGCAAATCTGAATTGGCTTATACAGTGTCAAAATATGAATATCTTATCTTAGCAGGCAAAGTGCAACCTGGGGAAATACAAAAAATGTCTGGTAAATTGATAATCTGTTAGTAGAAATTGCAGACAGTACCAGAAAGAAGCCACATATTTAAAAAAGAAATTTTCATAGATTGATAAGTACTAGTTTATCCTCTCCCTCTCTGTCTTACATGATAGTCTTTTCCCCTTCTCCTCCCTCTCCCTTCCTTACCCACTCAGCTGCTCATGAGTTGATTTATTTCTAGAGTTTAATTTCTCTTCTAGATCTGGAAGAAGAACCCATTCAGGACACAATTTTCATGCACATCTCCTTCAGTGTACAGAGACTATTTGGGGGGAAAGTGGGGCAGCACTGTGCACCAAGCAGAGGTCCTTTGCTGTACAGAGAAAATTTCCTAGTCTCTCTTTTAGTTGTGGCTTTGCCATTTCAGAGTCAGAACATTTTGTAACCTGTAATGGATTTATATGATGTCTGTGGAGGATGGGGCAGTTAGTCTCATTTCACAGACAAGAGCTGGCAGTGACCTGCCTGAAGCCCTGCGCTCTGGGAGAGCTGAGCTGGGACCTTGAGTGTGGTGCAGCAGCTGAGAACGGGGAAGGAAAGGCAGTCATGAGCGAGCAACCATGTCAGAGGGGACATTATCAAAGGAAGATGAAGACCTTATAAACAATGCAGGACCAGCAGAGCTACAGACCATGAGAAGGAAATATTTAGGCTGGTATGATTTCACGCATCACATAGGTGATATCCTAGAACTACTGCAGACAAATTACTGCACTGAAATAAGACTCTGTTAGTCATGGTCCAGACCAGCAGAAACTGCAAATATTTATTTTCTGCACCTGAAAAAAGCAGAACAAAACCCCTGTGCTAAGCAGGATGGTGAAGTGTTCTCCAATGCTTTCTCCTCAAGCAGTACATTAAAAAAATTTCCTCTGAGGTGTTCAGGTCAACAGGAACCTACATGCTGGAACCTTGAGCAGGCTGGGAGAGCTGTCTCTCAGGTACTGACCTTTTTATTTAATCTGGGAATACCAGGGAAACTCCATAGCCAGGGACATTTCATTAGGCAGAGAGATGAACCAAGCAGCCACACACCAGATGATGTGGTGTCAACCCTGTTTAATTAATAAACAAGCTGTACAGGCTGAAGACACACCAGTGAGATAGGGCTGGTCCTAGTCCCAGCCAGCATGGATTATAGAAAGCAGGTGTCAAAGTGAACTGATCTGCTTTTACTCTTAGGAGAGATTACAGATTTGACAGATAGAGGTAACTGTCTAATACTCACAAACTATTTGACTTCATCTCTGGGTTTCTACTAAGAGAAGATCACCAAATGCAGGTGTTTTGATAGGATTACTTAGTAAAAATTGCAAAGACAGACACTGTTCTCTGCTTTAGGGGTGAAAATATAGTATTATCCCAAAATTGTGAATGTGACAAACACTAACAGAAGTTAAAAAAAGATTGTATGGATTGTCAGGCAAAAGCGATGGCAAACAAATTATATGCAAATACAGACGTGCTTGTAGCCAGTGTAGAGGCCAGATGAATAGACAAAAGGCCATAGTGATGTTGAAAAGGTCCGAGTGGCAAGTCACCAACTGGCTTAGCATTAGCTCTTGATTTGATGCCAGCAGTAAAAAAAAATATCCAACTATGCTTGGAATACATAAAAAAAAAAATACAGTAGATATTTTGTTTCTAAAAAATAAAAGCACTGGTGACTGAAATACTGGATTAGTGAGTTGTGCAATGCTTTCTCGGAGAAGATACAAGTAGAATCTGAGACACAGAGTCTGAGACTGAGATTCTGCCATTCTGGGGAAATGTCCCATGAATTAAGAGTTCAGATTGTGACTAGGGTCCAGGGAAGTGCCACACAAATCCCCCTTGGAAATGAACCTTTTCCAAGGGGAGATCAGCAGAAAAGAAAGAAGAGGTTGAATTCATGAACAAGAAATAATCAAATCCAAGTGTTAGCACAGGTCCACCAACACAACACACTGATCAGGGAAGTAATTTTTGTTAAATTTTGTTAAAACGTATCCATAAAACAAGTAAAGCTGTCATAATTATTTAACTATTTCATCATTACAGAAAAAAAGGACAGATAAAATAAAAAACTAAAATAAAAAATAAAGACTGAAAGCAGTGGTTACTTCCTTTATAAACTATTTTGTCTGCCCAGAGACTTTTAACAGTGATTACACTTTTAGGAGCAGGTTGGCTGTTGGGTGAGATCAGAGTTCCTTAGTCTGGAATTGGCGAATGAGTATCCCTTCAGTGTACCATGGAATACTAAAAATGGTAATAAACAGGTTGCTGATTTCCTCTAGGAGCTGATGACTTTTATCTGGTACCATATGACTAGACCAGCAAGGTCCAGAAGGGACGTCCAGAGTTCATGCAGTCCTTACGTTGCAAGGTGATCTCAAACACAGAAGATATCTCCAACCACTGACATACTTTGGGTAGTTCATCAGGAAAGCTAGGCAAGGAACTGCCCTGAGCCAAGAACTGCGCTTCTCTGTGTTTACCAGCAGTAATGTCCTTTTCTTTGTGTGGATACCACAATCCATACACTCTGGTACTTGGAGAACCACTGGGGCTGTCATCCCCTTGGTAAGACTCCCACTCTCAAGAAAGCAAGCAACAAAAGCTCATCTAACTGAACACATGCCCAAAGTTTATTGACAAGGAAGTTGTTTTTTTTTACCAGAAACTTACTTAGGTGTCTAGAAGTCTGCTGTTTGCTTTTCTGTCCAAGGCACTGTATTCTTGACTGGGAGACATGCATCAGCACCTGCCTCACACCTCCTCCTGGGTGCATTCATAAATGAGGTATTTGTCCTCATTCTCTGAGCTGAGCAGTGCAGGAGGAGGTTTTTGAATGTAGTCCCCAGTGTAGCAACTGGGAGAAAAATCGGAAGGAGGTGCTTCTTTTAAAACACATAATGAAACAGTGGAAGCCACCAGTGCTGCTTAGCAGGGGAGTAAAATGTTTATGGGCCTGTTGCAGAGAGGACACTCCTGTAGGTGCTGGGAGACAGTGACAACAGGAGCCATAAAAGGAGAACAGACCAGGAGAGAAATAAGTACTTCACTGCCACCCATTTAAATTCTTATTCTTTTTCTTCCTGGAAGAGGTGTTGGTGATCATCATGTCTCCCTTTGGACATAACACAGGGCACAGGAGCCTCACCCAGCAGCTACTTCATAAAGCTGTGTCTGCAAAGGAAATTCAGTCTTGATTTAAGGCAGGAACAAACGTGACTGCAGGCCAGTTTATACCAGCTTCATGAGATCAGGCCCATAATGTCATGACCTGCAGCAATGTGACCTTTTTGGAAACCATTTATTCTCGGAGGTTAAAATGAATATATCTTCCTGTTCTTTGCTTGAACAGCTCCTCAAAACTGCCTTAACAATCCCCAGTAAGATAGTGTCAAGCTCATCACTTATGAAAACATTTCCTTCGCAGAATTTCTCCAAGCAAGAAAGGAAACTAGTCTATTCAGAGACATCTTATTTATAAAACAAACATTACTCGAAAGGACCTTGAAAATACTGGGCTGTTTTGGCCTAATCCACAAGGAAACACTTGAATCCCATTGGACTGAAGTAAGGAGAAGAGGTGGTTGGAGTGGGGGTTACATGACATATGAACATCACTGGATGTGGAGTATGTGCATTGAAATGTCGTTAGCAGTAATAAGACACAACATAGCTCTCTAAATCTGTTAGAAAGGAAGTAAAACATTTCTTCTTATGTACCGAAGCTTCTCAAACCTAGCTCTTGCTCAGAGATATCCCAGAGATGACATTCTCCCCCTTTCTCTCCACAGGTACTCATTTTATCAACCACACTGTGTTTACAGGAAGGGAATGTAATACAGGCAACAATGAATCACATTTCCAACAGTCCAGATCCAAGAAACACTATATTTTAAATGGTGATCAGTGCAGTTGGGAAATGGCATAGCTACAGAGGAAAATGGAAATACAAGTAATAAAGTACTAGTTCTGCTCTCTATTCAAGTGCAGGCAAATAGTCACTCAGTTAACCATGATATTACTACAGTCAGTCCTCTTATAATAGTCCTGCTATGCCCTTGATCCTTTCAATTAATGGTCTGTTTGCTCACTAATTGTGCCCTAGACTGCAGTTAAATTTGCAAGTAGACTACTTCTATTTTAATTTTTCTTAGAGCCCTGTCAGGTTTGGAGTGTCAACCTCTTTTTTAAAAATTAATTCGCAAATCACAGTATTATATTGCATGAGTATAACATGGAAGAAAATAAAATGAAGTCTGCATTGTGGATGCCCATGCTCTCTGCTACACATCTCGGCCTGCAGCAACTAAATTCAGTAGCTGGAAACCTCCCTTCCTTTCACTCTTTTGCTTCTGAAGCTCTGTTAGAAACTTGTCTCTGGCTTATTGTTATTCTGTTGTTTTCTTAACATTTTAGTATTTTTAATTCTTTAAAAATCCTATTTACTGTACCTAAGAGAAAACCCAGTGACCAGAAAAAGGAGCCATGCAGAAGGCCAAGAGCTCCTGAAGTTTAGTTGTTCTTTACTTTGATTTGGTCGGAGAGCTTTTTGAAATTTCCATATTGGCTTGAACCTCACTAAGCACAGGAGTATTGGTGGTGGTGGACTGGCGGTTGTGTCTTCAGGGCTGTGACAGCCATAGCTCTGCAGGTCATCTGGAAGTGCTCTACAGAGTGCACAGGCATGAGGTGGGGAAGAGCTGGAGTACGCACCTGCCTCTTGAGCACTGCAGATATCTCACTGACTCATGGAGTCTTGCTAAAATGCCAGAGGTAAATAAAGGAAAGGATAAAAGCAACTGATAGACAGTTTTCAAGGACTTTGCAAATGTCATTTCAGGAAATAAAGGACAGCTGTTATTAATACAGTTGAACTGCACGTCACAGGTTTCTGGATTGTATTTTGCGAAGACATTCTGCTAGCGGGAACTGTGTGGAATGCTGGCACGGGAGCTGTTGGAGACGCTGCAGGAAACCTGAGCTAGAGGATGGGTCTCCAGCAGAGGAGGTCAGTTGGTGGTGGTGGTCCCATTGCATGTCCTCTACTAACAGTATCCACCTACAAAGCAGAAGTGTCCCTGAACATGGGTCTGTGGTGGATTTTTCTCTTTGTTCATGGAGTAGAGTGACAGTTATGATGCCCACCCAGGACTCCACGGCTTTTCTGGAAGCAGTCGTTACAGACACACAGTGCAGCCACAATAGAGCTGCTGTTCATTTCAAGATAAATAGACCTCTGAATTAATTTCTGAAAAAAAAAGGTCATTGCCAGCAATTTGTTTTGCTGTAGCCCTGTTTTTCTCTGACTTCTGATTACAATACCCAGGGGATGAGCAAACCATGGTTTCACAGCCAAACAAATGCTCGTCTTCATTGTTTCAAGTACTTTTAATCTATTTTTATTGCTTTACCATGCTCAAGTGCCATACCTGTTCTTCAACATTTGCTGCCAGTGTTTGCTGTACACTGAAGAGAAGGTGCATAAAGCTTATGAAAGATTAGCTTGCAGTGGGAATACAAGTGATAGGAGGCTGATACTTATTAAGTTAATTATTCAATGGAACTGGCTCTTCCCTTATGAATTTAATTTAATCTTCACAGCACAATTTCCTTCAGAAAACACAATAATTTTATGGAGTCTGAAGTCTTCTGTTCTTTTCAGGTGAGCAGGTTAATTTTCTATATAATTAGTTAATTGCAAAAACTTGAGCTATTGATAGCAAGTTAGAGGGAAATCAGTACACCACCTTCTCTGTGTCTCTTGAGGTAAATTGTCTGAGAAGAGGTTGACACTGTAAAGATTACAGAAATTTTGAAGGTCTTTGTAAAATGTATAGCCTTAAGAAATGAGAAAAGAAGAGCATACATTTAGGTGTGAGATGGGTTTATTCGTTTGTGTTCTTCTCTTCTTTTGTTCGCTTAAGTCCTGACACTTTTATACTCTTCTTTTTATTTTCTCTCTCTATTGTAACGTGAGTTCCAGACTCCTTCCAAGGCTTGTGAGCCTTTCCATTACAGATCTGCTTCAAATGGTTTTAACCCCTCAAGCGATAGAATTTGTAACTCTGCCAGCATCTCAGCTTTAAAGTATTTCTATTTGGCTTTTCAAATGCAAACCATATTTTGTCTTTTCCTTTTTCCAGACTCAGATGGGAACAGCAACCTTCTGCTCAGCTTTCCTGTGGTTGAACCAGCCTTGCCTTTAGTTCCTGCAGCAGTGGTCATTGGAAGTTCTTAGTGAAATGGCAATACTGAGATGATGCTATTACTTGTCACCATAATCTTCTGAAGTATATTTGATATGGATGTCAACAGATAAAAGCCTACCCATTGCATCTGTTCTTGGCTGCTGTGTATGGAAATTTCCTTCCCTGTCAGAACTAAGAAAGCAGCCTGGTCAGAGCACCAGTTCAGAACATTCCCGTGAAACTCAGCAGCCTCTGCGTGTTCAGAGGGAGCAGGAGCGATGGCTTCCATGGCTCGCATTTCCTACTGGGCCAGATGACAAATCGAGCAGAGTGTTGTGGCCATGGACCACAGCATCCAGAGGTAACGAGCCTCTGAGCTCCATGCTCTCAGTGGTCCTGGGAGACTGGCCCTCAGACTATGTGGGCATGTAGGATCGTAGACAGGCTGGCAGATCCTCTTTTAGTTTTCAGGTGGGAAAGCAGGCCTGCCATTCCCTGAAAACAGAGCCCCAGCTGAAGAACATGAAATGTCATTTTTCATTGTGCCACTAATGGCCAGAGGTAATGACAGCAGCAGCGTCCTCATTTGGATGCAGCATTTTCAACAGTTATTTTAACTGGTTAGAGGTGCCAGATCAGAACAGAATTTAACTCGTTTCAGTG
Source organism: Falco cherrug (assembly GCF_023634085.1). NCBI lineage: Eukaryota > Metazoa > Chordata > Aves > Falconiformes > Falconidae > Falco > Falco cherrug. Next base: position 24,932,749 of record NC_073703.1, read on the forward strand.
TTGCTGCTGCTGAAATTATTACCGTCGTGGTGCAGTGTATGTACAGACAAGCCCACATTCTCCTGACACCTCTGTGAAATAGGCGGCATTTATCTGAATTAACAAACACACCGTCTCAGCCAAGGGCCAGCCATGGCACAGTCCAGTGGCTGTTGGAACAAGGGAAAATGTCCCAGGACCCTCCGCATAAGTGGCTCAGCTCCAGTCTCAAAGGAGCGCCGAGCAGCAAGGAGGAGCCGTCAGATGTCAGAGGACTGCAGAGACAGGGGAAGACAAAGAAGACACTGGCACATGGTTCTGTGGAGGTCATCATCTTCATCCTTCCACCCCAGCCCCTGCCCATCACGCTGCACCTCTGCGCTTTAGACCTGCCCTTTTGTGTTGGCTTGAGTGACATGTGCTTAAACAAACCGCTGACCTGTGAGTGCAAGTGCCACTGCTTCCACAGAACCCACAGGGAGGCAGATGTTCCGTCTCCTCAGCGCTGCCTGTGCCTGGTGACAGGCGAGGCTGCTGGAGGAAGGTTAGGCAGGTGAGCATCGCCGAGGCTGTGCATTGCACACAGTGCGCATTGATTTCTGCATATGGTGAAACTCCCACAGACTGGGGTCTTATCTGATGTGACTTGTTATTGGTCTTGGAATATACGTTCTCCAGAGGTGATATATGTAGCCATAAGGACATATTATGAATTTTCTTAATGGACATGAATACCAACATTGTAAATAACACCAACACAGCATTTACACATTTTGCTGTAGCACTTTCTGTTAATTCCATACAAATACTTAAATGACAAGCAGTGCCACTAAATTGCATTGATTTAATAATAATAAATAATAATAAAAATAACCTCCCATTCAGCTATCTTCAGTGCCTGAGAAATGGAAGATAGAAATGGAAGATACTATGGAGTGGTTTGAGTAAACTCCTCATCCAATTGATACAAGCTATCATTTAATGCATTTTCTTCCTAACTTGGTATCAGGAAAAACCCAAATGGAAATTTTACACAGGAGATACATTCCAGGACGTAGGAGATACTTACAGAAACCTCAATAACTGTCATTAACTTTAACATAGGTAGGAACTCAACAATAAACTTTCTACAGAATCATCCACCAAGGATCATTATTATGACAGTAGAGTTACTTATATAGACTTGTTAACTGATTAGAAAATGTTTACCGCAATGGTCAGCAAAGGAAAAAAGCTGCCTTATGGACTGTGTTATTCTCTCTACAGACAGAAATGTCTGTTCCTACAGTGTCCTCATGGAAAGCTTTCTTATTTTTAACAATAGCACTTGGGCAGGACTCTACCAAAACTAAAGATGTACATGTCAACTGATGTATTCCAGCTACACAATTTAGTTTAAGGAAGTAAATACATTAAACAACGTGTAACAAAGGGTTTTGGTTATTCTTCCCAAGTATTTGCTCTAAAAGAAGAGCAAAAAAGGCAAATTCATCTTGCTAATAAAACCCCCTTCACTAAAGTGATTCTGCCAAATGAAGAAGACTTTGATTTTTTTTGAGATCTTTTTTCATACTTAGGAAGGCATATTTGGTTTTTATTTGTGTCCCATACACTCAGGGACAGGGTCAGGACTTGGGAAAAGTACATATGCAATTCCCAGTGAAGTGGAAGCTCATGTAAGACCAGAAGTTGCCCATTATTAAAAAGTAATTGTTTCAACAAAATGCTGTTCAGTCATATACAGTGGCTAAGCAGCGTTACATTAATAAAGGAAAGAACCTCAGGGCCTGGCACAGAATTTTTATTTGAATATATTTAATTGCATTCCTAACTTTTTTTCTGAAAATAATCTTTACATAGGGCACTCTCCAATTAAAGATTATACAGAATGTGCCATTGAAACTCTTTGAAAATATTCTTTATATAGAGAGCCTCGCATGTAGGGAACAGCTTCCTTTTCCACCCTGTCTTTTGGAAAACAGTAGCCCAAAGTATTTCTGTGCGAAAAGAATATTAGGAAAAAAAATAAATTAAGTAAAAGCCAGATTTGTTTTTTGCAGGAGCGGGCTGGAAACTAGGACCATGCGTGGCAATCAGTTAGCTGAGGGGAATGTGCTCGAGCTTGTCTAGACAGCAATTGAGAGAGCATAGGGGAGTGGGGGATGGATGGCGCCAAGGAGAGGTAACACCTTGCTGTTAATGGATGGTAGTTAACCACCAATCGGGGATGGCCTAGGATGCAGTGCTTAGCTTCAAGAACCAATCTATTTAAAACGCGCAGCTTCTGAAAGTATATATAAACTCGTGCTTCTGTACAATAAATTGACATTTGCTTGCATCAAGCTGCGTCCCGTCTCTTCATTCGCTGCAATTTTAAACAATTATGGGAGACTTTCTGAGATGGTTAATGAAGTACTGTGGAAAATGTTATGTTCTGTTCCCTGTAGGAATGGTGGAAAATGGAAAAGGTTTTGGAAAGACAGTAACTATCACACAATTTCAGAAGAATCTACAAGAATATTAACCTAGCAGAGAGGAGGAGAGGAAAGGACTCAGATCTAAGTCTAGGCATGTACAATCAGAGGAAGATTAGTGATAGGAAGCAATTTTGCAAATTAATATTTAAATGGCCAGTATGATGCAAGGTGTGGAGGCTGCAAGCAGAAAAGGTCTGTCTTGAGAAGAGGCACAAGTCCACTCAGCACATCTTCAATGATGAGGACAATTAACAATAGGAACTATATCATCTGCAACAGGGTAAATTCTCCATCATTGAAAATTACCTTGACAGAGTCACAGTTGTCTGTCCTTGTAGAAGAGCCCCTGTGCCCCAACTGCAGCATGTCATTATGGAAATGTCACCAGCTGTATTATGGGGCCCACCAGGCTGGCTGTCCTTTCATTTCTCTATTAAGATGCAGACAGTGGCTGCTGTCTCCCATAAAGGACTTGGCACGGAGGTAAGTTCCTCTCAGGAGTGGTGCTTCTGCTCGTATGGAAGAAATATCATGTTAAACACCTTTGAATTCAGGTTCCTTCATTTATAAAGATGCAATTAATCCAGAACTTGTTGTGAAGTTGCTTCACTCAGGTACTTAATCTGAGGCACTAAGGTATAAGAAAATTAGATACTGATGAAAGGAAATGCTGCTGAATTAATTTTCACTTTCATAAAATAAAATAAAACCAGGGACAAATCTTGTGAGAATGTATTCCTTTACAAGATGTGCCTTTAAGGTGGCCAGCCCACCATGAACAACACAAGTGCAGCAAGAACCTCTGGACTCAGGATTTTGCTTCTCTTCAGCAACATCCCAGTTTGTTCCATGAAATAGAAAAATATGGTCACTTGCCACTCACTGCATCAGTTTTCTTCTGTTATAGATAATAAATGGACTTCCTCATGAAAGAGCAATGTAACTCACATCAGTAGATTTCAGTGATCCTTCTCCAAAAGCTCAGTGCATTGGGCGATCCAAACTCCTTCGACCTTGCAGCCAGGCTGTATTGTGTGGTTTGCAGTCCTGCTCTCACAAAGCTTTACTGATATACAACCTTACAAACTGTGAGTGAATGTTCTTCAAAGAAACTCTTCCTGGAAAAAACTTGATTTTTTGTTTTCACCTCCCCTTGTCATGCCATGACCTAATTACTTAATCTATCCTTAGTATTTTAAGATAAATATCTTGATACCACAGACTGTATCACCTTTTAAATTAAGCACAACCATGGACGCAGAATTTATACTTTTACTTCAGGAAGACAAAGGTGTTGGCAGAGAGGGTCAGTTAGAAAATAATATTCTGTTTCCAGATTCAGTCTTTAATCAGTCTCAATACGGATAGTCTCCCATCTGCAAGGTCCTCTTTCAGTCTGCTAGCTCCCAGTACCAACACACCTATCTATGTGCTTCTAGGGATGCACACAAATAGACATACAAACTTCCTCTTCATGTGTTACGTGGTATAGATACCACAGCAAAATAAATCAGTTGCTTCCTATATCTGCAATATTATTTGCCCGTCAGAAAGAGCATTTTTCATCACACTGGCTTCCTTTATGCATACCAACAGAAATCCAAACGCACTATCTGCTGAACAGAAGAGATTAATGAGCTATTCATAGATTTTTTTGAAATGCCAAACATTAAATAAACTACAGATTTCAGGGTGTCAGTACATTGCTGCATAGATAAGCCCAATAGTGTAACTAACTTTGTGGCTTCACCTTACCTATCTCTCCATGAATCAGTGGCTTAGACAGATTTGATCTTCCTCTGTGCTTCAAACTCCACAGTGCCAGTGTGTGACTGCCATAGAAAAGGGCTTAGCAGTTTAAAGGGATGCTGTGGAAGTTTCAGGACGTCGTCAATTATATTTTCCTGTGGATACCAGAGGTCTTGCTAATCCCACACCAGAAATGTGCTCTGAAGATCAATGATTTTAATAAACTGTACATCAACAGGATCAGAGCAATTGTGCCACCACAGGGTATTTGTGAGCCCACCACTGTGAGCTGAGCATTAGAAACCCTTGAGATCACCACAGCAAATCCCTTTTTGCTTCAACTGTCCTCATCAATGCAACAGCAGCTGGAATTCCTCAGGAAATATACAGGAGCACAACCACTTGCAGTGGTATCTGGAGGACCCAAATCCTCCAAGTGTATGATACAACACCCCCACCCCTGCACCCAGCAGCTCAGAGTTCAGGACTGATCCTCTGTGTCAGGGCTTTGAGCGCAGCCACAGACCTTGATTGCCCCATGAGCCTCACCTGAGCACCCATGCCCCTGGGCTGGGAGCCACATGTCAGTCAAGGTCTGGACACCTTGGCCTTTCCTGAGCTGTGCTGTGTGTGTCCCTGCCTCGTGGGTAGACTGAGGACCATGTCACAGCCTTGTCTCTACTTCTTTCTCCAGTTTCATCTTCTTTTGCTTCTGGGTGGACCCTGGATGTGTTTTGTTCCTTGCCGTGCCTGGAGCTGTTGATGGAGCCTCTCACCAGCCATGGTCAGGCCCTGTGGGGTTGCATCTGGGTTACCAAGGGACTGCCTGCCCTGGGCCACCATTGGTCCCTGGCCCCGCACCCTTTGGGAGCAGCTGGCCCTGGCCAGTTCAGACAAGGTACTGCCAGCTTATGGGTAAGGTGAACTTGCAGGGATGAGGTTCAAAAGCTGCCCATGTCAGCTTTACACTACAAGACACTAGTGTGTCAGGTTTTGGAGAGTTTTCTATACTTTACTGATGCAAAAGCAAAAATGGTGAGTTTGAACATTGACTGTGCTAAGGAGAGCCGTCTGTGGTGGCCTCTTTGACGTCTGCAATCAGGTATGCTGGGAAAGCAAACCTATTGCTCACCCTAAGCTGGCACTGTCAGCAGCATTTCAATCTATTTGGCACTTTAATACGCAATACTAAAGGCACAGGAGGCATGTAGGACACCCCATGCCCTGGGCCAGGATCAGCTCTATTTGTATCATTCCTGGGGCAGAGCTTGTTCTTGGCCCTGGTAAAGAAAGCTCTGCAGACCTCCCTAGGCAACCTGCTCCAGCGCTGCTTCATCCCTGGCATCAGAAACTTCCTCTGATTGTCTCTTGCCTGAGCTGAACTTTATTATGCTTGTCCTATCTGTGATGGAGGTAGAAAACTGATTATTTAATGTTTCCTGCCAGCTTTTTATGCAGCTGAAGATCATTAACCATGTCCCCTTGAAACTTCTTTACGCTCATCATTCCAAATCTCTTCTTGAAGGCAGGATTTTCCAGATTTTTTTTTTTTGAGAAGGCTTTTGTGTTCTTTCACAGACTGTGTTTGATCCACCTCTTCCTTGAAGTACAGCACCAAAAACTGGTCACAACATGCCAGCAGATAACTTCCCAGTACTGACCAGAGTGGAGGATTTACCTCATGCCTCTCACAGGTAACGCTCCTCTTCAGTTTTTCAGGGCTGCACATTGTCAATCAGTCTGTTTGAGTTACATCCTATTCCCTTTTCTGCATCATATGTAAATTTAGATATAACTGATAGCTTCCTACATTTCCAGCCCACCAAGTATGGCAAAGCTGTTCCTAATTTGGGCTGTTCTCCAGTATATTCGCAGTCCATCTCAAGTTGATGCAGTGATCTTTAGGAGATGTCACCTAGGCTGTTGAAATACTTTGTCTGGCCAACCTGTGTAGATCTATCCCTTCTTCCTGGTAACAAACATTAATAGCCTTTCTATAAGTAAAATTTCCAAGTAAGCTTGCACCTGTCATGTTACTATTGTTTTATACAATAAATTATGCTGTATACCTCTAAAAATTGTAGTGACTTATTTTAGACCATGCTTCTCTCATTTGCCTAGGAGAATCCTGGGTGAGCTGTTTCGACTGTTGTAAGGCTTTTGAAATTGTATCAGCTGGCTCTTCATTAGAAATCATGAAATCATTACTGTCTTATGGAGAAAAAAGTAGACTGGTTTGATGTGATTCATTAAAACCAAGCTGTTTCCAGTTTATCATGCTGACTTCCTTCACAGTTTTTCTCTGAAATAAAACTAATTTCACTGTTTTTTACCTCCTGGGGTTTTTTCTTGCTGAAGATCTGTATGATGTTGACTCTTTCCATGTCTTCTAGTACTTTGCACCCCCACTGGTGCAAAGTAAAAAATAGTGATTATTAACTATAATCACTAAAATTCTGAGATTTTTCCAGAATTTTTTTGTTCCTGTCATTATTGCCTCTATTTTAGAAAGAGGCAGAGAAGTGGCCATCTCTTTGTTCTACTAATTGTACTAGCTGCCTGATCAGTGGTTTTTGTTGTTATTACTGGTTCATTTACCATTTATCTTCTGCTAGATGCTTCCTTACTCCATTGGATACCGCACCAACACTACTGTGGGATGTATTGCTTGATATTATGTTTCTCGTTACCTTTGTTACCAGTAACTAATGTGCCCTGATCTATGGGATGTTGAGTATGCTCATCCATTGTATTTCTCCCTTGAGTTGTCTGATTTTCATGTGGCTTCCCTGGTGTGTGAAGTCAAAAAAAAGTGTACCTATCTTGTCATCTAGTGAATTTTCTTTGCTTTGGGGTAGTGATTTTTCGCTGACAGCTCTGTAATCTGATTTGTTTCTGTCAATGTATCTGCTGAAGCTCATTTTAACACAGCTAGTTCATTTGCAAGCAAGTCTAGACATTGTAAGCTGATTAGCATTGTCAGAAATGGAGCTTTCACACAAGCTTCACTTCCATCATAACTTAACAGAATTAACAAACATCAGTGGTACATCATTTTCAGACCAGACGATTTTCAGAAGCAGAACTCTCTGGTAAGGTTAGAAAAGGAGAAAACAGGTGACACGGTTCAGCCTGAAAAACCAAATCTCACAGCTGCTTCCTCCATTTCTGAAATATGGCAAGGTCTACCGCACCAGGCTGGGAGCCGTACACAAGTCCTCTCTAACAGAGGGACCTGCCTGAACTCCCAGAGGTATTGCTGGGTTAAGGGCATTTAACGTTCCTGCAGGATGATGCTGTACCTCTTTTGTCTTTAACTGAACCCACGTTCTGACATAATGATCTTTTATTGCAAGACAGGGGTACTGTTTTCTGTCATCAAACTGACAAAGATTTCCTAAAAGAGCATAGGATTGCTGACTTTTACATTAAGGAAAGCTGGGTATTTCTTTCAGCTTTTACCTGGATTTTCTTTGGAATTTAACAATGAAATCATTTGACTGTGGTACCTAAGCAAGATTACAGTGGATATTTATTACAATGCTTTGAGTCTCCGTTGAACTAAAAGCACAAGAAACCTTAGGCAAAGTGTCACGCTCTAATTTGGCACAAAGAAGTAAAGATAACTGTGTAAAAACTTGGAATTTAAACATCTAAAAATCTCTCTTGAAGAAATCAATACATAGCAGCCTAATTCCTTTTTTTATCCTGTTCTACTACTTATGTTTGCTGCTTCTGTATTCCACGATCAGTGTGTATAGGCTGGTGTATTAGAACTGGATGCAACAAGTTAATCTTATTTTGCACTGTTGGAAGGGGCTTTAAAAGGACTTTGCCCTGAGTTACCTTCCTGCAACTAAGCCACAATAAAAAGGAGATGTTTGAGAGGATCACTTATTTATACTTGTGTCAGCTGTCACTTAAAATAATTATCCAGAATTCAACCAAGAAAACATGTTATATACACAATATCCATATAGGTAGGTGTACATATGTTATACAGAAAATAAATCTGTACCCATATGTATATAAATGTAACATATGGGTACACATATCACTTAGGTGCATTTAAAGACATCAGTAAAAAGACCCCAAACTTCAGAAATACTCAACAACTGGTCTGAAATGAAAGAAAATATGTATCTGAAATACCGAATACAAAAAATCCTGGTGGAAAAAGTTTTAAATCCACATGAATAGCTTTCAGCCCCTCCCTCCCCACCCCACCCCCATGCATAGATATTTTGGGGATGGGAAAGGAATATTTGCTGGTGCTGGCCGGGCTGGAGTGACTGCTGGTCCCGGCGCCCGCGTGGGGCTGGCTGGGGTCTGTGCTGGGAACAGCGCTGAGCACACAGGGCTGTTCCAGTCGCTGCTGAGCGGGGCTTGCCCAGAGCCAAGGGCTTTGCTGCGCCTCAGCCCACCCCACCAGCGAGCAGGCTGGGGGGCACCAGGAGCTGGCAGGGGACACGGCCGGGACAGCTGACCCCAGCTGGCCCCAGGGACGGCCCCGACCATACGGCGTCACGCTCAGCATGTAAAGCTGGGGAAGCAGAAGGAAGGGGGGGCGCTGGCAGGGATGGCGTTTGTCTGCCCAAGCCCCCGTCACCCTGATGGAGCCCGGCTGCCCTGGGGATGGCTGAGCACCTGCCTGCCCTGGGCAGCGGTGGGGGAACTCCTGGGTTTGCTTTGCTGCTGTGCGCGGCTTCTGCTTTGCCTCTTCAAGTGTCTTTGTCTCAGCCCGGGAGTTTTCTCACTTTGACCCTCTGATTCTCTCCCCATCCCACCGGGGGTGAGTGAGCAAGCAGCTGTGCAGGGCTGAGCTGCCGGCCGGGGATAAACCACGACAGTCCTTTCTGGACTAAGCTGCAGGTTTTAGAGTATGTTGTCATACCCAGAGAAGTACAAGTAAGATATGCCGGCAGAAACTATGCCGGCTATCAGAGTGTTCTATTGTGTGGCACCTGAAATGTCTGATCTGGGAAAGAAATATTAATGCAGAGCTAGCCTCAGTCTTCAAGAAACCAGAAACCACAAGGCTATCAAACAATAATACTAATAAGCCTGATGAGGAGAGGCAGAATTGCTTATCTACCACCAGACATCTGAAAACATCATGGTAACATGAATGAAAAAATCAAAAGCAAGACAAAGGTGTAGTGGTGACTCCTGCTGCAGACCTTGTTTGCACAGATAACTGTGACTGAAAAATCTCCTGAAGGTGAAGGGTTTGGGCTCTTTTTGCAGACTGGCTCTTCTGATGAATTTCAGTCTAGACTGAGAAAGGGAAATTGTTATACTCACAGGAGAGAGAAAAAGGAGGAGCACAGACTACCAGCTGTGAGGGGCTCTGCACAGCATCTGCTGGGAGCAGGCAGGGAAGATGACCTCATTACTGAGCTGGAGAGGGTCTTGGTCAGCCTCAGGAGCACTTCAGATGGAGACATCATTTTGCACGGAAAAGGTTATAATGTGTCCCTATATATGTGGAAAAAAAGGATGAGTGTCTCCTTGTTCTGCCAGTCTGGAGAGTGGTATATAGGAAATGGTTGCATGTTTACGGATAAAGAGGGAAGAATACAAATGTGTCCATGTTGGGGCTCTGGTACTGGGAACAGAGCTGCTTTTTCATTTGTTGAACAGTTAATAGGAACACCCATGTAACCTGTGGGTAACACCAAGCTGCACCTGTACATAGAAAATGGCAGTACTTTAGCTCATGGCGTTCTTGAGAAATGCCAGGATGAAGTTTTTCATTCAGGAGGAGGGAGGTCTGCCACGGGCACAGGCAGCTGTGGCTCCGTGCCTGGCCCTTACGGAAGGGCTGGGGGAAGGGCTGAAGGGTGGCAGGCGTTGTGGGCAAGGGGGAGGCACACACGTATCAAGTGGTGGAGTATTCTAAAGAAGGGATGTAATGAGAGTGCCAGAGAGGAGATGATAGGCTTAAACAAAGTAAAAATCCTCTGTTTTTAGCAGGCTCGGGGAGCAGGAGGGTATAAAGCCTTGGGAACAAACGCAAGGAGGAAAAAGTGCAGGCAGGCTGGCAGTTACTGAAAGAAACTGCATTAAAAGTACAATGGCAAACCATCCTTTTGTGGAAGAAAGATGAAAAAAGAACAAGGTATATTGAAAAGGGCCAATAGAGGCTAAAGTAATAAAATGTGGCCTGAATAGCCACCTTTACCTCCAGTTCTGAAGAACTCAGAGGTGAATGAGTAGATCTGTCAAAATATTTTTAATGGAAAAATTGTGATTTATGAGTATTTGTCTTCCATTACTTCTCATTTTTTGAAAAATAAAAGCGAAATTTGGTGGGGGAACACTCAGGTTGTCCCATTTCTATTATTTTGGATTGAAAAGGATGAGGAAAAGTGAACATTGTTTGCGTATTATGTTTTTTAAATACAAGAGAACAAGACTGTAATTTTAAGTTACTGTTAAAACTTGAAGAAAGCTTCAGTAGGAAAGGTGAAAGAGAAAGCAGGAGCAGTTACCATTTCTGCTTGTATAATGTGGGCTGACTTTTTTGTCAAGGAAAAAACCAACACAACATATCTTTCATGTAGGAGAGAACTTGGCTATAGAGAAAAAAATCCCATTTTTCAACTAGCTCTATTCAGACAGAATTTGCAGACCCACAGATTAATTGCATTAATTACACGCTTTCAACCACCTTGCTGTTTCCCATGGCAGCCTGCAGAGAGTGAAACCAGGGCTCTGAACCTGCAAGCTGCATCTTATGCAAAGTGCCAGTAACGTTAGGTTGATAAACTCACTTGCTCTCTAAGGAGATTTTCTGCCTCTAGTAAATAGCTGGTATTGTCATTACATTTTTCAGAGCATCGTGTGCTGGAAAGTCTTGTTTTTTCTCATGGGGTGCATTTGCTGTCATTCTTTCCTCCTTCCATGAGGATGGTGTGTTTAGCTGTAAGGACATGTTAGGTGCGCCACGTGTCCCGTTCCTTTCGTGTCTGCCACCACCTGCTTTGCAGACACCCTGAGCACATACTGGCAGCCACCAGACTTTGCTTATGCAGACATTGTATGTGTGTGAAAAATAGGGAATGTTGAGGTGGGAAGAGAGCTCTGGAGGCCATCCATACCAGCCTCTCTGCTCAAGCAGGGCCACCTGCATCCAGTTGTCCAGGACTGTGTCCAGGTGTCTTTCGACTGTCTCCAAGGACAGAGGTTGACTGATCTGTGATACAATGCTGAAGTGTGCCCAGCGTCCCAGTCCAGGGAGCCCTGGAACAGACCGAAACATTTTTAGAGCATTAAATATTCCTAAAGACAGGTTACAAGAGGAATTGTTCAGTTATTTGAGGCTCCTTTGTAAAATACAAGGCATAAAGAAAAGGGACCTGTAAGTAATGTAGTACCACAAAGCTGCAACTGTAAAAGGTTCAGCAGCTGTAAACCATGCCATGCGGTGTCTCTAGCTGTTGGCTGTATTTTCTGGTAGGTTGAGGAGCAGCCTCCCAGTATGGGAGTGTAATTTGTGAGCACATCTTGTCACCTGCAGTTTGATGGAGAACTTCTGAATGGCTTAAATTCCCCTCTATTCAGCTCACGTTCAGGTAGTTAAAAGATGCATCCTACATATAGCTGCTATTCAGGGGAAGATTCAATGCAAAGAGCTTTCCCGTGAATTGTAATCGCATACAGCTAGCTGCACATGGATCTGGGCTTTATTACTGTTAAATTAATTCTTCTCTCAGCTGTCACTGGGTGCATGTTGCCCTGCATTGATCTTATGGAGTATGATGGGACTGCATTCCTGAAGACAAGATGAGCAGAAGCGAATTTCCCGATTCTTATTCCTCACACGCAGGCTTTGCCACGTGGAATGTGCCTGCAGTTCCTTACTGTTTCACTCTGTCATGAGGATGAACTCTTGTAACTAAGAATGCTTATTTAATGTATTCAGACAAGGGTAGTATTTGACCATGCTTCACTAGTGACCTTTTCAGTATTCTGTGTTTTTTTTTGAGCGGCAACTTTGTCCGGTCCCCAAAGGTTAAGGGGATGTGGTGTGTAAACACAGGACAGTTGGAAAAGCCAAGTAATCAAAGTGCACTTTCATAGCAAAGGTCACAAGCCTATTGTGCAGTGTATTGTTATACACAACATTAATTTCCCAAACTTACAGGCAGAACCTTGATCGTGGAAGGCATCTGGATGCCACACATAAAAGTTCTCTCTATAAAGAATAAACACTACAGAGAGACTACTTATGAAACATGATGTTGAAGAGCAGTGAACTGGGAGAGTGTGTTGGATGCTATATAAATTATGAGACTAAACCATTTTACATGATATGAGGCAAAGATGGCCACCAGCCTCCTGGGCTGCATCAGGCAGACGGAGCCAGCAGGTCCCGGGAAGCGATCCTGCCCCTCTGCTCAGCACTGGTGGGACACAGCTGGGGTGCTGGGTCCAGACATGGGCCCCTCAGTATAAGGCTGACATGGGCTTACTGGAGAGAGTTCAATGAAGGGCCACAAAGGTGAAGGGGCTGGAGCATCTCTCACGAAAGGAGATGCTGAGAGAGCTGGGACTGTTCATCCTGGAGAAGACCAGGCTCAGGGGCATCTCATCCATGTGTGGATAAGATCCCCTAGTGGGGAGGCTGTGAATGTGGTGGAGCTAGGCTCTTCCCAGCAGCGCCCAGTGACAGGACAAGAGGCAATGAGCATATGCTGAAATGCAGGAAATGCCATTTAAACATAGTAAACTCTTTTACTGTGAGCTTGGTCAGACAATGGAGTAGGTTGCCCAGGGATGTTGTGGAGTTTCCAGCCTTGGAGATGCGCAAAGCCCAACAGGTCAGTTGAGCCTTGTGAGGCTAGAAAGGTTTATTATACAGCCATATATCCTGACAGTGTCCCTGTGTACATGAAATACTGTACTAAAGGTCAACACTGGTTTTGAGTGAGTAGCTGTTTAACTACATTAATAAGACTGGAAATAAATAATCTTCTATTAAGACCTTCTTTTACATTAAAATATTCACTTTGTTGTTCAGGTCTGCTAACAGAAAAACAATATTATTTTGTAGGAACTAAAACCTCTCTCCAGCATACATGGACTATGTTTTTTCCCAAAGTTACTTATCAGGCAGTGTTTTATGGAGTGAACAGCTACTTTGCATTTATAATAATAAAACTAAGAAATCCACTTTGTTCTAAGTAGAAGGATTAATCCTTTCCACTCATCCGTTTGAGGTGTTTTCATGGTTTTGCTTCCTCGTCTTTCTTCCAGCTTATTTCTCTTTGCACGGAACCACATCAAGAGACCACATTCACCACCTGTATGCTGTGTAGAAAACACTAATCAACATGTAGTTTGAATGTCAAAATTGCTACTGGGGCAACAGAATCAAAGTAAAAGAACTGACTTCTTGTTTCCAGAGAGTGACTGAATACAAATTAAATGAATTAATTTGTGGCAGTGTGGGTGCTAGAGAAGTGTTAAACCTAGTGGTTGCTTGCTGGGACCACAAGATGAAATCTTTCCCAGGGAGGTGATCAGAGCAGGGCTTTGCATGGGGGCAGGTGGCTGTGAGCAGCCTCTCCTCTCTCTGCCGTGCCTGGTCCCCCCTCCCAGCAGCCTGGTCCCCACCAGGCAGGCTGTGAGCCTAGAGGAGTGTGGACACCCCCGCTGAAGGATGCTCACAGAGACAGCGGAGAGGGCTGCTCAAGTGCTTTGGGAGGGAATGTGAAACCGTGTTGGATAAAGCAGCACAGACCTCACTCTCCTGATTTGCCCTGGAATATTGGAGTCCAGTATTTGGAACCATTTTATTTGTATTGACTGGAGAAAATAATGAAATCCCTTCAGCTTTAGAGCAGCCCCAGTAACAGTGTGTTTCACTGTCCTTCAATCTCTCATTAACTCGGTAGTTAGCAATGATATTATTTTAGCATTATACAAACAATCTTTTTGTAACTACTGAAAAGTTAAGCAGAGCCTGGCCAGCTCAGGGCAAGGGAGTTTTCCTTCTGGTGAATTCAATCATCCAGGAGAGGAAGATGGAGGAAAAGGAGAAAGATGGACCCAGCGGTAGGGGCAGGGGGAAGCAAAGGGAACAGACTGGGGCTGGACAACACATCAGTTTCCCCTGCACAAGAGAGGGCCTGTTCCCTGAGGAGCAGCTTCCATCTCCCATGGGCAGAGGTACTTTGTCAGCAAGAAGGGTGTCTTAACTATGGAGGAGGAAGGCTTTACCCTGAAGACTTTCATAAATGTAGGTTAGTCTTCAACATTTTGAGGAGACAATCTTTTAATGACAAAGCTGAATATAACTACAGTAATTGTCGTGGGGCCAGGGGCTGTCTCTCAGGTGAACTTGAAGACCAAGAACAAATTTGCATCACTTTCAGGAAAGAAAAGTCTTTTCTAACTAACTGAAAGGCCCAGGAGGAGCCTCAGCTGGCCCAAGCTGAAGTCCCTTCCACTTCCCTGGTGACTTCTCTGTTGTCCGACCTTGGAAGCCGAGCATGTGGGATCTCCATCCTTGCGGATGACAGGGTGTGTATCAGAGATCTCCGAAACTATCTTCCAACCCAAGTCCTTCTCTGGTTCTGAGACCACAGCAAAATCAGAGTCACAGAATAATGTGGGTGGGAAGGGTCTGCTGGAGGTCTCTGTTCCAACCTCCTGCTCAGAGCAGGGACCCTCAGAGCAGGTTGCCTTGCCCAGTCAGGTTTTGAATGTCTCCAAGGACAGAGTTTCCATAACTTTTCTGTTTTTTCTTGAGTCTTGTTAGCATTTGACTAATCTTATTTTTAAAAAGTTTTTCCTTGCCTGTGATGGGAGTTTTCCATGTTCCAGGTTGTACATATTGCCTCTTGTCCTGTTACCATGCTTCTTCAAAGAGTTTGTCTCCACCTTCTCTAAGGTCTCCCTTTGTTTTCTCTTCTTCAGGCTAAAGGGACATATTTCTTTCAGCATCCCATTGCTGGACTTGTGCTTCAGTGAGTGCCATTCTATGCTTTACCTTTTTTTTTTCCTTCTCAACTGAGGAGGAACAAGTGTCTTTGCTTGGCCATATGTGGACCCAGGCTGGAGCCCAGCTAACCCTGCAGTCTGGCTTGGCTGGTGGCATCAGGCAGGCTGGAAGAGAAAACACATTGGTGAGGGATTTGTGTTAGCATGCTGCGAAAGGGCATCACTGGGAGGTGGTTGATACTATTGACTCTACTATCAGTATTACAGCACTGAAGAGTTATTTGGAGCTCATTTTTGTCAGTATTTACAATTTATAATTGTATAAATAGTTTAGAAATAAATGATTTATAAATAATCATGCTTAGCACTATCAATAACAATGCTGTAACTGTACATATATTTATGCACTTTCTCTGCTGACACACATTTTCCTGTAAAGAAAGTGGGTTTCATGCAGAATTCTTTTTTTATTTTTTTTCTTCTTTTGTGCACGTGTTGAGCTATATCAAGAGCAGGACTGTGAAACAGATAAAAAATTGGCCATATGCTTTCTTTACGGTCTTGCAGTGCCTGGAGCTCTTGCAATCTGGCACGGGCTTCTGAGCAAGTACAAGCAACCCAAAGGCTTTTCCATGCACTGCTGGCTGGAGACAATGTTTTTCAGCCTTCCAGTATGACCAGCGCCTGGGACAAGGACACTACTGGCAAGCAACTCTTCTTCCTCAATGTCTTCTCACCTGGGGATGTTAGCTCTCCAAGAAAGGGGTAACTTTAGCTGCTGCTCTGTAGCCGGGGTGCAGGCAAAGCTGTGCCTGGTCTGATCATGCTTTTCAGCCATGTGCACTTGCACTAGCGGTAACCAGAGGATTTGTGCAATTAGGCAAGTAGTGGTACATTTCTTTTTACCACCTGGGAAAGCAATCAATCTTTTCCTTCCATGACATTATGTTGCTGCTCTTATCTGAGAGAATGGTGCATTTTAGCAATGCAGCTAACAGTAAGTTATTAGTTTATTTCAGTCCTAATGGAAAATTCTTTGGATTGCACCAAAGCCTTCTGCCCGTTTATATTGATACTTAATGAAGGACATTTTAGACTGAAATCTTGTTTTCTTGTTTTATTAAAAAGCATTAAAAATATTGCTCATAAAATATATATGGGTTTTTGAACTTTTGCTACTGCTGCAGGGATGGATAAATACTCTTGCATTAACAAAAGCCAAGGAGAGATAAAACAGCAGCTTCCAGCATCTCGATAGCTCAATGTCAGACAAATCTATTTCTAATCGCTATCATTTTTAAGCATTCTCCCCCAAGGTGGAGCTGGTCAACGCTGGGTCACTTCTTGTGGCTGGCACCAGGGACCGTGCTGTGGGATGGGATGCCCTTGGTCAAGGACTAGGAGCCCCACTGCTGGGAGTGACAGAGACCACGGCGCAATCAGTGCAAAGAATTTGTGAGGAAGGGCTGAGCTGATTTATTCTCCCTGAGTTTGAGATGAAACAGATAAGATACTTCTAAAATTAAAACATGAGAGCAATTACACTGTCATTTTTCCTTTCTACCTTCATTGGAAAGAGGCTTGGAATAAAAATACAACGTTTTCACTAAATCCTGGAGCTACAAGCGCTGTAAAGTTTGGCCAAGGCAAGGGGTTCTTGTATCAATTGTTTTGTACTACAACCAGACCTGGAGATATCAAACAGGACCCAGGTCCTTTGCAAGAGGTATAACCAAAGACCTAACGCAGAGGATCAGACCATCGCTTGGTACCTGCCCTCAGCTCCTGTGTCACCTCATGGCACCTGGTTGCTGTGACACTACCATAAAGCCCAAGGAGTGATTTGTGCCGTGGGGTGGCCATGGCCCAGGGACCGCACGCCCCATGGTGTCTGTGGCAGGCTCTGGACATAGCTGCTGTGACTGTAGAGGTTACTCTGTGGTCTTCTCCCCCTCCAAAAGGCTGTTGGAAACAGGGCAACAAAATACTGAGATAAGGCAGATGAGGAACAGCAGACACTGCAGCTGTCTGTAGCCCAGAGTTTACATGGCTTTAATGTAAAGAATTTCAGTGTTATCCTCTAGTCTTAATGTTTCCCCTGATGGCAGATGTCATTTTGGTGTGTAAAAAGACTGCCAGGACAACAGCGTGCATAATACACCTTGCTGCCCTGCCTTCCCCCGGCCTGCCTGGGCTGGTTTGATGAACTCAGCAATTATGAATGATGAAGCACAATAACTGGATCATGGCACACAGCACAACACTCAAGATTTTATTTTTTTTAATAATGTGTTTTGAGAACAGCAATATAGTTCAGCTGTTTGGGTCAAATCTGGAGTGCCAGACATTGGCAAATGGTGCCAACCTCTGCCAACCCCAAGGGAAATTTTCAGAGGCACAATTATGCATTGTCACTTCCACCCCACCTGCTCCAGTATTGCTCCTGGCACCAGCTTTTGTATATAACTTTCTGTCCTTATTTCTGTCTGTGCAAGAGGTTTTGATAATTTGTCTGTTGTTGCACTGAGGTCACTCTTCTAGTGCTCTCTGGTCTCCTCTCCTGGTACCATGTGCCACTTGGTTTTGTTTTCTTGGGTGAGGATTAGATGTTTTTCAGATAAGTATGTATCAACAGAGCAATATGGGCTGCACTAAGATGAGCTGCACAACCACATGGTACTAGGGGAAAGAAGTATTAATGCCTAAATCTGGGTCAACACTTCACACACAAAAATACACTACTGAAATTAAAGATGTGTAAAAACACAGTGAGCAGCTGTATCATTCTGGTTACTATCAACTATGCAATATGCCCAAACCATTGCTTCCTTCAGCACTAAACCTGATATCAGTCAATTATTTCAATGTTGTCAGGAACTATCAACAACTCTTACAGACATATCTAGCATTATAGTATATAAACTGTGGAGTAAATAAATCAAACAATATGAAGAACTTATAAATATGGTA
This sequence comes from Falco cherrug, assembly GCF_023634085.1. Classification (NCBI taxonomy): domain Eukaryota; kingdom Metazoa; phylum Chordata; class Aves; order Falconiformes; family Falconidae; genus Falco; species Falco cherrug. The sequence goes on from NC_073703.1 coordinate 24,950,874, forward strand.
TTTCTAAGGGTTCTTTTTCACACTTTGTAGGCCATTTGTCTGCTCTGCACAGTATTTTTCACAGCCTATTTCCATCTGTTTCACATGGAATTGATAATGTTCTGCACAGTATTTCCTAAAGTCATACACAGCGCTGCAGTTAAGTGACACTCACAATTCACACCTAATATGTGTTGAAAAAAACCAGGAAAACAAAACCTCTTCTCTGGTTCTTTTCTAGCCTAGGTATTTTGGGGGTGTTTATTTTTTTCATATTTGGTGCTTGACTTTGTGTGAGATACATTCTCCACTTTCACCAGTAAAAGTACATTCTTTTTTTTTTTTTTTTTTTGTGATCGAGAAATAATAGAGTGGGAATAAAATCTACTTGTAACCACAAGCATCATTCACAAAAGCTAGTGAACTATTTTGTATTCAAACTATACTGTAAAAATTCAAAAGCTAGTGAACTATTTTGTATTCAAACTATACTGTAAAAATTATAGTATTTTTCTAGCTAATGCCATGATTCCCTGAGGGGTAGCCAGCTCCTGAGAATTTCTCTCCTCTGGCCATCCCTGGTCAAAGCCTCTTATGTCTTCCATCAGAATTTTGGTGGACTAACAGCTTTAGAATATGCTTAGCCAGGAGTTATCCAGCGACAGTGCCTTTAAGTAAAAAACTTGCCTTTTGAGATGCTTTTTAAAGTATCTGTTTTAATGGGATTTTTTTTTTGTTATCAGAAAACTTATTATCATTTCACCCAAATTCCAAAATGTTTTAATTCTGAAAAGCAGATTTATTTGTATTCTTGGTTTTAAAGTATGCTTGCCTTGTATTCCAGATCTTCTTAGTCCAACTGACTTGCAGAGAGCCCCGCAGCCACAACCCAGTGTATGTGGCCCCTGCAGTGATGCCACACAGTGCCTCCCTTTTGAGGAGCAGCTACGAGGACATTTCACCAGACAAAGGTTCTGTCAGACCTTGTAGACTCTAGCACGTCTTTGCAGAAGGAACACTGATGTTTAGGGAAATCTTTGCAGATTTTTCTGAGTGCAGGTACAAAGCACAGCAGAGTGGAGCCATCAGCAACTGCCTGCTTGTCAAATGAAGCCCTGTTCAATTCATTTCTGAAACCATTTCAGGTAATCTCATATTCTCACTACTCTAAGGATTAAAGTCCTTTTTTTTTAATCCCCAGCCTATATTTATTCCTGGCCAGTTTGCATCCATTTGTTCTTGGAAAGACGATTTCCTTGTGCAGTACCAGGCAACATATGGCCGCATCACTGCAGCCTTTGCAGGTTCCCACACCACACTGTTCACCTTACGCTGTGCTTATACTGCCAAAACTGCCCTTTAGGTTTGGTTTTTGTTTTTGTTTTTTTTTTACTGCTCACGGTATGGCATATAAGTATATATATATATATATGCAAGTATATATATGTATATATATATGTATATATATACATATACATGTGAATATACATATATATATACATATACATACAATATACATATATGAATATACATATATACATACATATACATGTGAATACCTCATCTTCACTGTCTGCAGGTCACTCTGGTGGCAGGGCTCTCCGCAGTGCCCCGTTGGGCACCATTCACTTCCTGTGCATGGTTTTTCCTCAAGGTCCACATCACCGATGACCCTGAGCATGGTTATACACAGCAGGGCATTTTTTGCCTTCCTATCATCACTTTCATTCGTCACGTTCCCTGGGACCCAGAGGAGCAGTTCTTTAAATCAAGGACACACTTATCACTAACACGAACTGCAGCTAAGGCTGAGGACATCCACCACTATTTTTAGTTCTTTTAGCTTGCTCAGTGCTCTCCTTCTCCACCCTCTTTATGAAGCAAATGTGGCTACTTATTCTCTTAGAAGAGAGGTCTACAAATGAAAGTGAGCACAGTCATTAACTTACGCCCTATGGTATTTTTACACCTAGGTTTGAGGTTTACACAGTGGAGCTGACTCTCTGCTCCAGGGAGATGAGATAGCTCTTGAGTCAACACTGACAGTGGCAAAAACTGGTATGGGCACTGGTATCTCTGTCTCATGTTATGATTAAAAATATGCATAGGGCCTTCATGCTACAGCTTTCTGAAAATGTTTACTCTGCAAAAGATATAAGCCATCACATTCCAAAAATAGTTTTAAGATAAGTCCGTGTGTCCAGTTCCAGCTCTGTACTGTCACTATTTCTTCAGCACCAGGATTGACAATCTTGCTTTGAACGCTAGTTTCAGAAAGGATGGAAAACAATAAAAGCTGCAGCTCCTGCCAGCGTTGAGAACATGGTAGGCTCAAGCATGATAGGCATGAGGGATCTTCTGAGAGGACAGACTTAAACAAGCAGAGATGTTTACTTAGCTGTGAAAAAAAGTTAGAAGGAATACTTTAGGAAAACATGGTTGTCCATTAACCAGATATTGCTGATAATCACTTTGATACGCATGGATAAAAAAGATTATGAATAAATGATGGAGGTTTCACATGAAAGTACAGCAAAACAGAGACATTACTAGATCCAGCTCTGTTCACCAGACAGTTAGGGAAGGTCCATGAAACACTGTTGAGCATTCAGTGCAATCTCCTTTCAAATCCATGAAAGCTTTAGTCTTCTGCTGTGTCATGGTTAACCTTCCATCTTTTCAGCTGCACCACTAAGAGATTTTTCCAAAAAATCAGGGAAAAACTTTATTCTGAATATAATCCAACTTACTCCACGTGTATGCCATTGTAGCACACAAATTTTCACCCTTGGCAGCCCCGGTCTGGGTAACTTCCTTAACTACTCCCATGGCAAAGTATTGTTTTCCTTATGCCTAGTTGAAGTTTCCCCTATACCTAGGTGAAGTTTCCCTTCTTCCAGCTTGTGTCAACTGCATTTTTACCTTTCACAGCATACATCTGACAAGAGTCTGATTCTGTCTTCTCCATAACTACCCTGCAATTGAAGACAGTAGTTGAAGACAGTAAATCCCTCCTTCACCTTCTCTTCTCGTGTCCTATTGTGTGAGGTTATTCCATCCTAGGTATAAGACTGCATTTGTCCTTGCTAACCTTTGAAGGCTTGACACCACTGCCATGTCACCCTGGCATCTCACTCATCTCCACCCATACTTCCAGGCCATATCTCACCAGCTTTGCTTATAAGCCTGCTATAGGATTGTGTCAAAAGCTTTGCCAACTTCACAGGTAGCGAGAATCCACTGCTCTCCTGTCATCTGCAGAGTCCTTTCACTGTAGGAGGCAGTCAAGTTGGTCAGTTATGATTTGTCTTCATACAACTGTGCTGGATGTGCCCAAGGTCCTCTTTGTACTGCTTCTGCCTAGAAACAGTTCCTAGGAGAATGGCAGAGAAGGAACAAATGTTTCTGCGTAATTCAACAGCCCCCACGAAGCCTGCACGTTCTTCATGGCCTGTTGTGTTGCAGGTATGTTGTTGACTCCAATGGCATGTAAACTTTCTTTACCATTGCTATGCTGACCGATGGGCTTCTGCTCCTGGGATCTTCATTTTGTTCTTCTATTTTAAGTTTACCTCATCTAGGTTTTGCTGAGATTGCAGGCAACACTAAGGTCTTTTGGTGTACTTGGATGCTGCACCAGTAGTAAGGAACCCCAGAAGGACCTCCCCAAATCCAATGTGAGGGAAAAAGGTGGCAAATGAGCTTCAGCAGAGATCGATGTATGTAGCTACATCAGCAATAAAATATTTGAAACAGTGTCTTTGTAAGTTACAAAATCAATTTCAATATATTCTCTTGAATTGGTTATATTACCACACTAAAATAAATGCTTCAGCTGTTTACAGTTTACGAACTACCATGGTGTTGGGTTCTTCTTTGGCACCACACCAGTATATACAACTTTGCCTGTCCTGGGAGGAGGGAACATCCCATTTGCTTTCAAGCTGGCAGCTTGCTCACCTTCTGCTCATCTAAAGAATTCCTTTAAACTACATTATTGTCCTCTTTTCCATGCTGTGCACAAACCCTGGTGCTGGCAGCCTCTTTAAAAGCAACTTAACTCAGTGAAGTATTTGCGGGTTTTGATGGGTTGTTGGGTTTTGGGGTTTTATTTTTGTTTTGGTGGGTTTTTTTTATATGCAGAAATGTTCAGTGGTTTGCACTGCTGCTATTCCATGTGGTTCTGCGGACTCCAAATCAGAGCTTGCTGTGCCTTTCATCAGTCGGGTCTGGTTTCCCAGAGTGTGTCTGGCTGGTGTGTGAATATGCATGATGTCCAGGCGATGACAGTCATTCATTATGCTCAGTCTGAAACGGGTGAATGTATAGATTTATTTGCAAACGTACTTTTTGCGGGTGGAGAGAATCTTCAGGGCAATCTCAGAAGTGATGCAAAAACTGGTCACTGTTATTCTTCCATCTGTCAGTTATGTTCTTACATATGGTTGTAATTTGTGAAGTAAAATTCACCATTGACTTCATATGTCTGATTCTTGTGGAAGTTAATAACATTTGCTTATATTTTTTTAGCAGAATTTTATTAAATAAGATTTTCAGCCTAATTAAACTATTTCAGGATTTAAGCTTCCTGTCACCCAAAGATAAGTCTGAAGTGTAAAATGAGATAATAGCCATAGAAATACAGAATATATTTATAGAGGTTTTTATAACTTCTGTATTGTTTTAATTTCAATTCTATTTTCTTTTATGATATACTTTAAAGGGGGGAAAAATGCAAACAGAAGTTACTGGGAATTGTGAATCTGATACATTTAATAAAATATTAAACTGCAAGTTGTAAATGTATTACATATGGTGAAGAGTACAGTTAGGGCATGGTCATTCAAATGTCATAAAATGAAAATGTGTCCAGAGAACAACAAACTTTGAATATTATATTAGTTTATTACAGATATAAACTTAACCTCCAGAAAACAGATCTCAAAGAAAACTTAGCTTTTCAGAAAGGTTGTGCCTTTTCCTGAACATAAAGATTCATTGTTGAGAAGGCAAAGAGGGATGCACGTCCTAGCAAAGGCAGGAATGATGATGCAGTGTGGGATTTACTTTTTGTCTTCCTGAAAAACCCCACCAGTATGAGCCTGCAAGATGTGAATGCCTTGGTTAAGCAATGTCAACCCTAATTTAAAAAAAACCCTAATATATATATATACAGAATTAGTTGTTGGAAGAGACCAGTTACCT